>NC_139465.1:16215000-17640833 GCF_057233095.1 Heloderma suspectum | reverse complement strand
CTTGAAGTACTGATAGCTAAAAGAGGCCACTGGGAGCATTAATGGGCACCTGTGTTTTATCTTCTATTTGGCATTCAAAGCCGTCCATTAATTTCTACGAGGGGAGGGGGGGGGTTTGGAAAGAGGCATCTAGACATTAGAGTTCTTACGCATTTAGAATGTCAACATTATAACATGACGTTTTACAGGAAATAAAGTTTTATAATAAAATATATGCCATTTTAAAAGATCCAAAATGACTTTGTCAGTAAAAGCCACATTTCACAATGCTAATTTACTTGCAAATTGCTTGCATAATTATATACAAACAGCACAACAACCTGATAAGCCTTTAAAGAGCTTCTCCTCACCCCTCTTTCAACAATAGTGAGTAGTCCTTCTTAATAATAATAACAAAGAAGATAATTAATGGAATTGGCTGTCAGTTCCAATAATGATTATAATTTAGAACAGGTTGCTCTTTGAAGCCTGCCTTTTTAATGTGTGGCAAAAACAAAAGTTGCTTGTGTTGTGCTTTTGAAAGATTAGTGCATAAAAATGGCATTTTGGTTACCATACTCTTTCTGTATGCATAGCATAGCAGAAGAAAATGTGTTTTCAGCTTTTGAATTTCTTTTGCAAAATATACTGGCCAACTTCTGAAGGTGCTTTCACATGGTCTCTCCTGCAAATAGCAGCAGGGTGTAGTCAGACTTCTGAGAGGCTGGGGAGATGGAGGTTCTGCCAGGGACACATCCTCTTAGTCAGAGGACGATGGGAGGATTGTGTCCTTTGGCTGGGAGGGCCCCCCAAAAGGCCCCAACTGTCCAACCCCTAAGGAAGCAGCCTTGTTCCCATCAGAGTCCTCTGCTGTACAATGGAACATCTGAGGACGGCGTGTGGGTCATGACATAGGTTGCTTCCCCCTGTTTCAGTATGATTTTCCAGTATCAGTTTCCTAAGCTATGGGTGCATAGTCCTTCCATTTCTGCAATCATGTGGGGGAATCCTTACGAGCTTCTAGTGGGTCTTCTTCCCTTGTCTTATGAAGCTTCCTTATGCTTTCATAACATTGGTGCATATAGTCCAATAATGGCTACTTTGACTGGAAATTGATCTTCACACCCTTCTACCAAGGTTCCTTATTTTCAGGGTTCCCCTTATGACCTGGACCCCCTGAATAACTCCTTAAGGATCTCTTGCCTGCTTAAGAGTCCCACCTTCCTTCTTTTAAGCTTCCCCTTCCCAGTAACATGGGGTTTAGGCTGTAGACATGGGGTGATTGGCACTTCAGACACCTGGGTGTTAACCACAACAGTGTACTGGTAAAGTAAAGCAAGCAAATTTCAACTAAAGGTATTTACAGAATAGATCTGAGTGATTAGGAGAAAATAAAGGTTGCAAAAAACCAAGTTCCTCTACCCTAGCTGCACTTAGACTTCTCCAGGCTGCTTCTTCCTGCTCTGGTCATCCTCTCTCTGGTCTTCCTTTTTCTGGTCACTCTCTCTTCCCCCAAACCAAAAGTACCTTTTCAAACCTGGAGAAATGAAACCTAATTCAGGAAAATGAAACTAACCAAGAAACTGAAATTACTCCTCTCAGGAAAACTACTCCTCTCAGGGAGGGGGTCCCAACAAAAAACCTCAGGTTTCTTGTTGTTGTTGTTGTTTATTCGGTCAGTCGCTTCCGACTCTTCGTGACTTCATGGACCAGCCCACGCCAGAGCTTCCTGTCGGCCATCGCCACCCCAGCTCCCCCAAGGTTGAGTCCGTCACCTCCAGAATATCATCCATCCATCTTGCCCTTGGTCGGCCCCTCTTCGTTTTGCCTTCCACTTTCCCTAGCATCAGCATCTTCTCCAGGGTGTCCTGTCTTCTCATGATGTGGCCAAAGTACTTCAGTTTTGCCTTTCATATCCTTCCCTCAAGTGAGCAGTCTGGCTTTATTTCCTGGAGTATGGACTGGTTGGATCTTCTTGCAGTCCAAGGCACTCTCAGAATTTTCCTCCAGCACCACAGTTCAAAAGCATCTATCTTCCTTCGCTCAGCCTTCCTTATGGTCCAGCTCTCGCAGCCATAGGTTATTATGGGGAATACCATTGCTTTAACTATGCGGACCTTTTCTAGGCCTGACTTTTTTCTTTTCTTTGCCTCTGTAAGCCTCAAATCTTCACACTTATAAATGGAGATACCATAAATTGTACCTGCAACCTCATAATATAAAGCATCTTCTCTACCAGTGCTCTACTTGTCCTACTCCAACCCCCATCTGGGTATGCTGGGCACACATTGGCTGTGTTTGGCTATTTGCTGATGGTTTCATAAATCATGGATGAATGCTCTGGCCATGTGTTCTTCCTTTGCCCCACCTCTTCCCTCCTTCCATCATATGTCGTATTGCAGACCACTTTCCCCACATTCAGTCAACCCCTCAGAGGAGGTCCTATTTGTCAATCAGTGACAAATAGAGTGTTGCCAGGTCACTGCACATAGGTGGACCTGCTCAGTAGAGACACCGACCCTCTGAAACACTCTTTCATGCATAGTTTGAGAGGCAGAAACTGTGGTAAGTTTCAAATTCCTCTTGAAAACATACTTATTCATGTAGGCTTTCCCTGACCTGCCCTTTTTTTATTCTTATTCTTGCTGTAAAGTGTGTGTGTGTGTGTGTGTGTATATATATATATATATATATATATATGTATAATTGTATTATATACACATCTTAATGTGAACCACTTAGGGATTAAAAAACCATTAAATGGGGTAGTTAGTCATAACTAACTTAAGACCCATTCTTTTAAATGGGTTTACTCTACATAGGACTAACATTGGATACTACGCATGGTATAGAAGTATTATCAATCAATAAATAGTACAATAACTAAATATGCTGTCTTTGCCATGAGGATCCTGGGTTGTGTTAAGCTAGACTTCCTTGTTACACGTGAACCAGGGAACTGTGGCTCAATGTAGGTTAACAAAGCAGGATAATAAGCCAGGTTCAAGTCAGATCCTGCCTTATTATCCCGGTTTGTTAATTCAGAGGTCCCTGGTCCAGATGTAATGGGGAATTCTGGCCTAATGCAAGCCAGGATCTCTGCACTGAAGCTGGCATGTGATGGAGAAAGGAGAGGAAAAAGGCTTATGAAGCCATGGGAAAATGTCCCAAAGTGTCCAGTATGTAAGCTGCATGAAGGCCTCATGTCATTGGCCCGACATATTTTATGACACTGGGAGAGCTAAAGGAAGTTCAGTTGAGTTCTGGTCATGGTGAGGAACAGAAGCAAAAGGGGATCCCCTCTCATGCATGCAGAGGTAGGCATAAGTGAACTCTGGACCGAGAAGGGGAAAATAATTGTCCTGTATGCTTTTCTTTGCTTAAAATGCTTAGACTCAGTAACAACAACAACCACCACAACAAATTCTCCAGCCAGAAACATTTTAAAATGCATTTTTTTCCTTGAGGATATGAATTATCTTCCTAACTCAAAGGCCAGTCCTGATGCCTAGTGAATATAAAGGCTTCTCCCTCACCTATTTTGTAAGGGGTGCAGAGCCTTTCTAATAAAAGCTGGCTAGATTTGATGTTCCCACAGCTCTTCAGGGACCATATCGAGTGTTAGTCTTACACAAGAATTTGTTCCAGCTTAGCGCAAACTCAGTAGCAAATGCAAGAAAAAAGACCCGGTTATTATCATTAAACCCTCTGCAGGGTACAGACCTGGGTTCACAATTCTATTTTCATTACTTAGTTGTCCCCCCACCCTCATCAGTAATTTGTTAAGCTTTCCCATAATGTATAACAGTAACAATTGATAATAGTAGTAATGAAGAAGAATTATAAATCAAGTTAGAACGAAAACAAGTTTTGAAAAACAGGTCTATGACCTTTTGGTTGGTACAGAATTATTAAGAAGGAAAGAAGCTTATGCTAATTAAATTACTTTCTTCTTTTTATAATCTTAGACCTCTGAGGAATAATTCAGAAAAATTCAGTCTTCTCTTTTCAGTCAGATTTGCTGGAAGATAAGGCAGAAGAGAAAAGAAAAGGGTCAGCTAGAAACATCCTCCTTGATTGATGCACTAGTTGTTGGTTGCTTTTTACTTGCAGATTTGTTTCTCTTAAATCCCCCCCCTCACCGTTTGCACTCCAAAGTGGAAGAGCCTAGGGATGCTTGAGGAATTTGATCTTTGTGAATTCCAACATGTTCTGACCTGATGTGCACCTCCTAGACTAAGGTTCTAATTGGAATATAGTTATCCTTTGTTTTTAATGGTTATCCTTGGTTATCTTTGGTTTAAGTGGTTACCCTTGGTTATCCTTTGGTTTAAGTGGTTATCCTTGGCTATCTTTTGGTTGAAGTTGTTATCTTTGGTTATCCTTGATTATCCTTTAGTTATCCTTTGATTAAGTTATCCTTTGGTTTTCAAGCTTTTCCAAATTTTGCAATGTGGTTCTTGGCTCAAAAAAATGAAATCAAAATGTGTTTGAAAGTGCACATTTTGGGATAAACTAGATTTAGAAGTAGGGATGGATGAACCCCAGCCCTATCCAGTATCGGTGGGCACCTGCTGAAGCACTGCCCCCCACTCCAGCCCCCCCCAGACCCCCACTTGAGCCCCCATGAGCTCAATGAGCCACCTGCACTCACCCTGGATCCTGTCTGTGAACACCTGCCATTTTACTGAGCTTATTTTTACAGGGGAAAAGGAAGTAATTAAAATGCTCATATTTAAATATGCACAAATTCAGGCTGGGAAAGCTTGATATATGCAATATTAGAAGCATAAATGGCCCACTGTGTAGATTAACTTTTCCTAGCCCGAATTTGCACATATTTAAAGATGTGCATTTTTAATGACCTCCTTTGCCCCCATAAAATTAAGCTTTGCAAAATGGCAGGCACTTGCAGATGGGTCCGGGTGAGTGAGGGGAAAGTCCGGGAGAACACAAGCAGGGGCAAGCAAGGCCAAAGGTTTGGTGGGTGTGATCTGGGAGCATGGGCGAGGGGTAGCCCGACGGACTTCCAGACCCAGTCAGGCATCCGTGCCATCCCTACTTAGAACTTCATATTTTTAAAATTATATAAAAACAGCACAACAACCTTATAAGCCTTTAAAGAGCTTCTCTTCATCCCCTTTCAACAATTGTGAGAAGTCCTTCCTAATAATAATACAAAAATTTAATTAATGGAATTGGCTGTCAATTCCAGTAATGATTATAATTTAGAGCAGGTTTCTCTTTGATGCCTGCCTCTTAAATTTCTAAAATGAACTTGGAAATGGATATTCTGTGAAAAAATATGTTCAAAAGCTCACATTTTAAAATCTGCATGTAAAAACGAATATAAGGATAACAGTGTTTTTTTAAATCCACACATGAAAGCAGAAACTGCTTGAAACAGACTTACAAATGAATACATGTGAAAGTGACAGATCAGAAATAACCTCATCCATCCATCACTAGTCTACCATGTAAAGCAAGGGTGGGCAACTGTGGGAGGCCCGGGAGCCATTTTTGTTCCCCCCGAACATCCCCTGGGGCTGCACTAGCCTCAGAATAAAGTTGTGAAATAAATAATCGCAGGTTTGCTGTTGAAATTCAGCAGCAAACTGCTCAAGAGCACTCAGTAGCACTAAACCAGTTAAATCTAGCTTGTTTGCAAGCTAAATGTTATCCTTTTAGCCCTCTGTATGGGCTATGGAGTGCTAAAATGGGCAGCTTCAGCTTGCAACCAAGTTAAATTTGACCCCCCCTTTGCGCTCCATAGTGCCATTTTATTTGTTTTTAAAAATTAAAATTCTGGACTGCAGTTGGGGGTAGTAGAGGAGGGTAGTAGGGGGTGGCAAGGGCCCACCCCTCACCTAAAGATTCTATGACCTTATTCTGCTGATGTGTAGACCAGGCCCAAAAAACAACCGTAGTGAAGAAAAGAGGCTATTTACTCCACTCCGATGACCATTGTCAATATACTATAGTATCATTTATTGAAGAATCTTTCCAGGAAATAAAAAACATGATATATCGTTCAGGTGCTTTTCATATTTCTGAAAGGGCCCTCTCAAGTGTGGAAACTGTAATGACAAAAATACAAATAATAAAAACCAACCTAACAGTTCCCTTCTTTGTGTGATACTACACAAAGGAATTCTCTGGAAGAACTATGATAGAAATGTAAAAGGACTTGTGTAAGAGTAGTGGCAGTTCAATACAATCCCAATGCTACAAAGGAGAACTTCTTCTAAAAAATATTCTACCAAAAAAAGAGAGAAAAGAATAAAAAAATCAAATCTGATCCATAAAAACCCATCACACAGATGGCAATGCACTCCAACATTAATTAATCTTACAACCCAGTCACCTTCAGGTAAAAACCTGTCTCTGAAGAAAAGAGTTCAGATACTAAAGGTATATAAGTGTGGTGTATCCTTTCAACAGTTTCCCCCCTTTGTCCAATGGACTTATTGTGGAAAATGGCTTCCCTGTCATTTTCCAATTTTATACTTCTTTGTTACTCACCAAACTGTGCTCCACTTATCCTCTGCATGCCGTGTATTTCATGGTTATCAGATTCTCATTCACCAAGGTTCACACCCTTTTCCTCGCATTTTCTGAATATCTTGTGCCCAGAGGTCTCTTTCATGACTATGTCAGGGATCACCACTTTTACGAGCTCATGTAAGGATAGTCTGTAAAATGGGTTGTTCTCCCCTTTTTACAATGGTGTCCACACCCCACAAGAATGCTGGATTACAGGGGTGCTACAGATGGCTCACCCCCTTTGTCTTAAAAGGTAAAGGTGTCCCCAACCAGTCGTGTCCGACTCTAGGGTGTGGTGCTCATCCCCGTTTCTAAGCCGAAGAGCCAGCGCTGTCCGAAGACGCTTCCGTGGTCATGTGGCCAGCATGACTGAACACCAGGCTACAGTGTGTGTGTGAGAGATAATTTGGCTAATATTGGAGGAAATAATAGATTTTGTTTAAGCCCACATCCCTGCTGTCCTAGATTTGTAGTTGCAAGAAACATTTCAAAAGCAGTAACACCTTAGGGGAACATTAAAAAAAAATGTGATCCTCCACCTGAAGTTGTACAGCCTTCTCAGTGGTGGTACCCCATTTGTGGAATTCAGGGACCACATGCTGGCAGTGGGTGGGGCCACTTCCCCTCTCTCTCATGTACACCCACCATTTGTACATGCACACTCCATTCACATACACTGTCATACACTCCACTGATAGAGAGCTAATATGGTGTAGTGGTGAGAGTGTTGGTGGACTGGGAGCCGGGAGATCTGGGTTCTAGTCCCCACTCAGCCATGGAAGCTTGTTGGGTGACTTTGGGCCAGTCACAGACTCTCAGCCCAATCGACCTCACAGGGTTGTTGTTGTGAGGATAAAATGGAGAGGAGAAGGATCATGTAAGCCTCGTTGGGTTCCTTGCAGGAGGAAAAAAGGCAGGATATAAATGCAATCAATCAATTTTGATCAATCAAAATCAATATACACACACACGTTCACCCACTCACACTATTCATACACTTGCCTCTCTATGCATGGAGAAAGGGGCTGTACCGTTCTCCATCCACTGAGAGGCATGCAAGCGATCTGTCAGTGGAGGAAGAGACTGTGGCCAGATTGCTGTGTTTTCTCTGCGGCGGGGGAGGAGACCTGGTCTCTTCCTCCATCGGCTGATGGGAGCACCCTTCTCTGAGGTACAGGGCTTTGGGGAATGGGGGAGGGGAGCTTCAGGGAGGGAGGCATTGCAGGCCTAATCTGGCCTACAGGCTGGAGGTTCCCCATCCCTGCCCTGCCATCTCAGGACTCTGCTGTATATCAGGCCTCAAACCATCACTAGGGCAGGGATCCAGCTATCTATGTAGGTGTACATGGGGATTTGCATACAGTCAGCAGGGCATCTCATTGCACTCCATCCCTGTAACAGCAGCTCCTCATGCTGCATTGCAAGAGGCTTCTGCAGGGATGGATCCTTTCATGGGGCTGGGGATGCACTGACCTGCCTTGGCACATCCGCTGTGCCTACCTTTTAAAAAAAACACTTAACCGCACTGCCGTAGGCTTCCCTTTGTGGCAGCCAATGGCCTGCTGGTCTTCTGCTGCTGCTGCACTGGGAGCTTCCTTTCCCAGCAGCTCCCTTTTCTGATTGTGCACGCGTCGTGTGCACACACAGAGCCTTCCCCTGCAGAGCCTTTCTGGAATAATCATAAACTGGCCTATAATGGATGTGTTAGTCTGGAGAAATCATAAACTGGCTTATGCGGCATGTGCTAGTCTAGAGAAAGTATCAACTGGCTTATAGTGCATGAGTTCATCTGGATAAAGCATAAACTGGCCTTTAATGCATGTGCTCATCTGGATAAATCATAAACTGGCTTATAATGCATTTGTACAATGTTATGTCTTAAAAATTCCTGTGCCAGCTAGCCAGCTGGCCAGCTTTTATATGTTTAAAAGTTTCTTTGCACAATGTTGGCCCCACCTCCAGTGACCCCTTGGCTTCACCTCTGCTATCCTCTTTTCTGCTCTGCTGGTCTGCCACTGTGCTTGTAAATCAGTTACAGACGTGTCTGTCCATGTCAGGCATTGCTGTTGGGACTCAAAACCCACGCTGAATTCTGGCTCTGGGTCAGGAGGTCTACTAATGTTACGATCCAGGTGTGTTGAACCTCTTTCAGCCCAAGGGTCAAATTCAATTTCAAGGAAGCTCCTGGGGGCTGCATTCTGGTGGTGGGCAGGGCCAAAGGTAAAACCAACAAATATATCAGCATATTTTAGTTTAAAGCTCCTGCTGCAAGTAACTAAGCCTTAGGAGTGGCATTTCAACCTTTAAGACTGGAAACAAAAACTGCACAAAAGCCAGGAAACCACCAAACAACTGGTGCTCAGGTGAAAGGGGGTGGGGCCAGAGAAGGGGGCATGGCTGTCTGGGGAAGCTCTGAGGGCCAGATTTAGTCTGCAGGTCTGAGGTTCCCCACACCTATTATAATCCATTGCAAGGAATATAAACAAAGCATGCAAATGAAGCCACAAAATCACCATGATAAATAAGAGTCTGAGCTCTGACTTGCTCTTAGAGACAAGTAGGATAGCTTTCCACTTCCCCTTACTTCCCCCTCCATATTTTCTTATAAAGGAGGCAATGATCGGTAGCCATCCAATATCAATAGCCACACAGCGGAGGAAGGACTACTGTGTGTAAGCTTTGGATTGTGAAGTTGAGTATTCTTGCATGTGATATTGCATTCCTATGAAAACATGACATTGTTCAAAATAATAATTACGCCCATGGAAGGAGGAATGAATAAAAAGAATGGTGCAAAACAATGGCATTCTCTTAGAAAGGAACCAGCATTTGCTTAAGGAGAAAGAGATGCAGTGACATGCATGCAGAATAAATCATGGTTGGGGTCATCAGGTGAAGGCACTGTTTTGGATATGTGTCAACTTCATTCTTAACACCTGCTTTCCTTGAAATATCGCAGTCCCCCTCTACAAACATATTGTTCTGCTTTTGGGGTCCTAGAAGTCCATTTAGCCATTGGCTTGGGCAGGCTGGGAGGAGGAAGCACCACTGGCTGTGTCCTTAACCATTTCGGAGGGATCAAGGCGTGTTTGGCAAGAGTATCCTTAAGAGCATAAGAAGAGCCCTGCTAGAGCAGACCAAGGGTCCATCTAGTCCAGCATTTTGTTCAGAGAATGGGTCACCAGTTGTCCACAGGAAACCCAAATCAGGACATGAGTGCAACAGCACCCTCACACCCATGTTCCCCAGCAGCTGGTGAACATAGGCACGCTGTCTCTGATACTGAAGGTAGCATACAGCCATCAGGACTAGTAGCCATTGATAGCTTTCTCCTCCTCCATGAATTTGTCCAATCCCCTTTTGAAGCCATACAAAGTGGTGGCCATCACTACATCTTGTAGAAATGAACTCCATAGCTTAATTATGTGCTTTAATTTTTTATTGCTCTTATACTGTTTTTACCTTTGTTATATACTGTATTATATATGTATTGTGAACATACATATATGTTCATAGAGGTTTTAGGATATTAAACTGTATAAAAGTAATATAAATAAAATAAATATGCAGAGTAAGGGAAAGGAGACTAGATGTGTGGATAGAACTGTAGAAGAGAGTGCAGTTGGGACAGGAGAGACTAGATAGAAAGATTCTGTTGTTTTCCTGTACAGGGTACTGAAATGGGTACTGAAATCATTTTTGATGTCCCTAGTTTTCAGCCTTTTCAGATTAATCTTTGACCCCAATTTGCAACATGATATGCACTCTTAATTTTTTTACCTTCTTTCTTCCCCACCTTCTTTCCCTCCCTCTTTCTCCCTTCTAAATCCTTTCTTTAAACTGTCATGGTGTTGAAAGTTATATTTCAATCTCTCTCCCTCCCTCTCTCTCTTTCTCTCTCTCTCACTCCCCCCCCTCCATCTATCAAGGCTGGCCCAAGACATTTTGCTGCCTGAGGCAAAGGAAAAGATGGCATCCCCTCCCATTCTGTGTACAAGAGCTGACTGGACTGGTAGTTGAAGCTTTCTTCAACAGTGGCAATGGGACAGTATCCTCTGAAGAACATAAGAAGAGCCAAGCTGGATCAGACCAAGGGTCCATCTAGTCCAGCATTCCCAGCTGTTGACTGGGAATGCTCAAGCAGGGCATGAGCGCAACAGCACCCTCCCATCCATGATCCCCAGCAAATGGGGTGCGTAGGATCACTGCCTCTGGTACTGGAGGAAGCACACAGCCATCAGGACTAGTAGCCATTGATAGCTTTTTCCTCCAGGAATTTGTTCAGCCCCCTTTTAAAGCCATCCATGTTGGTGGCCAACACTACATCCTGTGGTAGTGGATTCCACAGTTTAACTATGCGCTGTGTGAAGAAGTCCTCCCTTTTATCTGTCCTGAATCTCCCACCAATCAGCTTCATAGGATGACCCTGGGTTCTAGGATTTTGAGAGAGGGAGAAAAATGTCTCTCTATCCACATCCTCCACACCATGCGCAATTTTGTAGACCTCTGTCATGTCTCCCCTTCCAAGCTAAGCCATCCCAACTGTAGTAACCTGGCTAGCTTAGGGAGTGCAGGGCAAGGCTCCTGGGTCACAGCTCTTTCCTTGAAAACCTTGCTACCACCTCCCAGCATCTTCCACCTCAGGCAACCGCCTCACTCTGCCTAATGGTAGGGCTGGCCCTGCTCTCTCTCTCTCTCTCTGCTGTATCATATTGCCTTTTCTCCCATATATATATATATATATATATATATATACATATACATATACATATATATGTATATATATATATACACACACACACACACACACATACATAAAGACTGGATATTCTGACAGCTGTTTAAGTCAGAAAAGCCGTTGCAAAAGCCTTCCCCCACCACATTTATCTTTATATATTAGGAGTGAAAAAGCCTCATGATCATAGATATGTATATTATCTTCAGCAACTGCAGTTGTCTCATGAATATCTCAGTCCCCAGGTGCATAGCAAGATTCTGCATGGCTTCCTCCTCTCAAGCGCTCCTGGCTGGCATTCAGAATTGGTATGTAAATGGAGCAATCAATGGAAATGTTGAGAGAGGTCCAGGGTTTATCTCTCCACAGCTCCTGAGAGTGCACCTTGTGTGGAAAATTAAGCAGTGAACAGGGAACACCAGGAACCAGGAGCAGACATAGGACAATAAAGACCAATTGCTTTCAGGACTGAATCAAGAAAGATTTAGGCTATGATGCAGAGGTTTAGCGTATGTGCATGCCAGTTCGAAGAGATGGGTTGGATGCGCCTGATCTTGTCTGATCGCAGGGTCAGCCCTGGTTAGTACTTGGATGGGAGACTGCCTGGGAATCAGGCTTCCTGCATTGAGCAGGGGGTTGGACTCGATGGTCTTGTAGGTGCCTTCCAACCTTGTGATTCTGTGGTTCCCCCCCTTCTCCTGTTTCCTCTACAATAAGGCCAAAGTAAGAGCCCAAAATGGTTGGCTGGGGAACACTGGAAGTTGTAGGACATTTTTCTGTCTAAACATAGATAGGATTATGCCCTTATAAGATGGAAGTAAGGTAAAAATCCTTTGTGGTTCAAGTGTGTGTGTGTGTGTGTGTGTGTGTGTGTGTGTGTTTGCAATGAAGAAACAAATGACAAAATCTGATGGTACATAGGTTTTAAGCCTAATCTATGCCATCAGCTTGTGGGAAACTCTTCGTGTTTTACTTAGGGATGGACGAAAGTCCCTTACCTGATCACGACGCTTGCTTCGCGGTGGGGGGGAGGCGCTCCGTCACTCCCCCCGAAATTCTGGCCAGGGAGGGAGGCGCCCCGTCACTCCCCGCCGAAATTCTGGCTGGGGGGGAGGCGCCCCGTCCCTCCCCACTGAAATTCTGGCCGGGGGGGAGGCGCCCCATCCCTCCAGCCGCGAAACCTCGTCTCCTGCCAGGACGCAAATGCTTTGCGCAAACGTTTGCGTCCCTGCAGTCAGCCGTGATAGGCTATGTAAATGTTTACGTAGCCTATCAAGGCTGATTTAAAAAAAAAAAAAAAAGCGCGTACGCAAATGGCGGCGCCCATGGGCACCACCATTTGTGTTCCTTATTTTGGCACGTGTAGTCTATGTAAACATTTACGTAGACTACGGCGAAAATAAGGGCAACGCTATGGGCGCCGCCATTTGCGTATGCGCTTTTTTTTTTTTCCAAAGTCAGCCGTGATAGGCTACGTAAACATTTACGTAGCCTATCTCGGTGTTTTTTAAAAATCTAGCCGTGATAGGCTACTTAAATCTTTACGTAGCCTATCATGTTTGTTTGTTTGTTTGTTTGTTTTACTTGGAAATGGCGGTGGCGGCGGCCGGTTGGAAGACCGGCTGCCGCTGCCGCCGAACCGCTGCTGAACCGCCGCCGGACCGCTGCCGGAGCCGCTGCCGCCAGGGACATTCGAGCAAGGTAAGTCCCGTCCTGGGGGGGGCAGGGGGGCAGACCATTTATCCACTGATTTCGGGGGGCCGAATGCGCTGGCATTCGGCCTCCCCGAGATTCGTGGAGAAATTCTCTGACATCACTAGTTTTACTTCAGACTCCAAATGAGGGATGACATGAATGCCCTCCACCACATAGCAAACTAGATGCCGTAGAGAAGGGGCCTAGCTTGACTGTTCCCACCATATGCTAGTTTTCTATGTGTAGTGATTTTATTTTCTATGTGGGGAACATTCAGACATGTAACCAAGACTGCCACCTATCCCTTACAGTTTGAAGTGCTACAACCCAGGGACAGATGTTGTCTTCCCTCTCTATCCCTTTTTCCTTTTGTATCATGTCCTTTTAGACCCTGTCGGCCCTGTCTTTTTTTAAAAAAATATTTTATGTAAGCCACTCTGGAAGCTTTTTTAGCTAAGCAGCAGGATGAAAATACTTTAAACAAACAAATATTAAAGGTGTCCCCAACCAGTCGTGTCCGACTCTAGGGTGTGGCGCTCATCTCCATTTCTAAGCCGAAGAGCCAGCGCTGTCCGAAGATGCTTCCGTGGTCATGTAGGGCTGTCAGAGAATTCCACCACGGATCTCGGGGAGGCCGAATGCCAGCGCATTCGGCCCCCCGAAATCAGTGGCAGAATGGTCTGCCCCCCCGCCCCCCCCCAGGATGAGACTTACATGGGGCGGATCTTCCTGGCGGCGGCGGCTCTGGCGGCGGTTCGGTGGCGGCTGCAGCGGCCGGTCTTCCGACCGGCTGCTGCCGCTGCCATTTCCAGTTGAAAAAACAAAAACAAAAACATGATAGGCTACGTAAAGTTTTACATAGCCTATCACGGCTAAGTTTAAAAAAAACCAACGTGATAGGCTACGTAAATGTTTACGTAGCCTATCACGGCTGACTTTAGAAAAACAATAACAACGCACGTATGCTACGCTATTTGCATTCCCCTTATTTTCACCGTCTTAGTCTACGTAAATCTTGACGTAGACTAAGACGTGCCAAAATAAGAAACGCAAATGGCGGCGGCCATGGCCGCCGCCATTTGTATACGTGCGTTGTTTTTTTTTTAAAGTCAGCCGTGATAGGCTACGTAAACATTTACATAGCCTATCACGGCTGACTGCAGGGACGCAAACGGCGGCGGCTATGGCCGCCGCCATTTGCGTCCCTGCTAGCCAGCGGCTGGATGTCTGGCTGCTGGCGGAGCCGGCCGGCAGCTCCACAGAATCCCTGCGGAGCACAGCCGGCTGGCCAGGATTCCGGGGGGGGGGGAGGAACGGAGCGCCTCCCCACCCGTCCAGGATTCCGGGTGGAGGGACGGAGCGCCTTCCCCCCCACCATCAACATAATCCGCGAAAGGTAAGTGCCTTTCGTACATCCCTATGATCATGTGGCCGGCATGACTGAACACCGAGGTGCACCAAACGCTGTTACCTTTCCCGCCGAAGCGGTACCTATTTATCTACTTGCAATTTCTTGCTTTCGAACTGCTAGGTTTCTGACCTTCCAGTCTGCAGTTCAGCGTCTTAACCACCCGAGTTCACCAAAATTCTCCCAATTCCATCTCGAGGTGCATTCTGACTTGAGTCTGTATCGGATTGCAAGCTTTACTTTTTTCTTTCTGCATGAAAATCCATGAGTATTTTCATGCATGTTTTTCCAAATGTATGCATCGATTGTGGGCATCTTTGAAATGTACATGTTCTCCTCCCATTGATCACAGTGTTTTTGTGTGCATTTTTCAGAAGTACTCATTTTTTAATGTGCATTTTCCAAAGGTACGCATGCTGGAAAATGTAGGACATTTTTCTGTCCAAACATGCATAGGTTGTTGTTGTTCAGTCGTTCAGTCGTGTCCGACTCTTCGTGACCCCATGGACCATAGCACGCCAGGCCTTCCTGTCCTGCGTTCTCTCCCGGAGCGTGCTCAAGTTCATATTCATTGCATCCGTGATGCTATCTAGCCATCTCATCCTCTGCCGTCCCCTTCTCCTTTTGCCTTCAGTCTTTCCCAGCATCAGGGTCTTTTCCAGGGAGTTTTCTCTTCGCATTAGGTGGCCAAAATATTGGAGCTTAAGCTTCATTATCTGTCCTTCCAATGAGCACTCAGGGTTGATTTCCTTTAGGATGAACTGATTTGACCTCCTTGCAGTCCAGGGGACTCGTAAGAGTCTTCTCCAGCACCACAGTTCGAAAGCATCAGTTCTTCGGCACTCAGCCTTCCTTATAGTCCAGCTCTCACAGCCATACATTACTACTGGGAAAACCATAGCTTTGATTAGACGGACCTTTGTCAGCAAGGTGATGTCTCTGCTTCTTACTATGCTGTCTAGGTTGGCCATAGCTTTCCTCCCAAGGAGCAAGCGTCTTTTAATTTCATGGCTACAGTCACCGTCTGCGGTGATCTTGGAGCCCAAGAAAGTAAGATCTGTCACTGCTTCCATTTCTTCCCCTTCTGTATGCCAGGAAGTGATGGGGCCAGATGCCATGATCTTAGTTTTGTTAATGTTGAGTTTCAAACCAGCTTTTGCACTCTCCTCTTTCACCCTCAACAAGAGGCTCTTGAGATCCTCTTCACTTTCTGCCATTAGGGTGGTATCGTCTGCATATCGGAGGTTGTTGATAATTCTCCCAGCAATCTTAATTCCGACCTCTGATTCATCCAACCTGGCATTTCTCATGATGTACTCTGCATATAAGTTAAATAAGCAGGGTGACAATATGCAGCCTTGTCGTACTCCTTTCCCAATTTTGAACCAATCGGTTGTTCCATGTCTGGTTCTGACTGTTGCTTCTTGACCCTCGTACAGGTTTCTCAGGAGACAGGTAAGGTGGTCTGGTACTCCCATCACTTTCAGAATTTGCCACAGTTTGTTGTGATCCACACAATCAAAGGCTTTAGCGTAGTCAATGAAGCAGAAATAGACGTTTTTCTGGAATTCTCTTGCTTTCTCCATGATGCAGCGAATGTTGGCGATTTGATCTCTAGTTCCTCTGCCTCTTCGAAACCCAGCTTGTACTTCCGGTAGTTCTCGGTTCGCATACTGCTGAAGCCTAGCTTGTAGGATTTTGAGCATCACCTTGCTGGCATGTGAAATGAGCGCAATGGTGCGGTAGTTTGAACACTCTTTGGCGTTGCCCTTCTTTGGAATTGGAATGTAAACTGACCTTTTCCAGTCTTGTGGCCACTGTTGAGTGTTCCAGATTTGTTGGCATATTGAATGCAGCACTTTCACAGCATCATCTTTTAGGATTTTAAATAGCTCGGCTGGAATACTGTCATCTCCGCTAGCTTTGTTGTTACTAATGCTTCCTAAGGCCCACTTGACTTCACTCTCGAGGATGTCCGGCTCAAGTTCAGTGACCGCACTATCATGGCTATCAGGGACATTCAGATCTTTCCTGTATAGTTCTTCTGTGTATTCTTGCTACCTCTTCTTAATCTCATCTGCTTCTGTTAGGTCCCTGCCTTCTTTGTCCTTTATCATGCCCGTCTTTGCACAAAACGTTCCCTTGAGATCTCTGATTTTCTTGAAGAGATCTCTAGTCTTTCCCATTCTGTTGTTTTCCTCGATTTCTTTGCATTGTTCATTTAAGAAGGCCTTCTTGTCTCTCCTTGCTATTCTCTGGAACTCTGCATTCAGTTGGGTATATCTTCCCCTTTCTCCCTTGCTTTTCGCTTCCCTTCTTTCGTGAGCTACTTGTAAAGCCTCATCAGACAGCCACTTTGCTTTCTTGCATTTCTTTTTCTTTGGGATGGATTTCGTTGCTGCCTCCTGAACAATGTTACGGACCTCCGTCCATAGTTCCTCAGGCACTCTGTCTATCAGGTCTAATCCCTGAAATCTATGCCTCACCTCCACTGTATATTCATCAGGGATATGAGTTAGGTCATACCTGAACGGTTTAGTGGTTTTCCCGACGTTCTTCAATTTAAGCCGAAATTTTGCAAGAAGCAGCTCATGATCTGAGCCACAGTCAGCTCCAGGTCTTGTTTTTACTGACTGTATGGAGCTTCTCCATCTTTGGTTGCAAAGGACATAATCAATCTGATTTCGATATTGACCATCTGGTGACGTCCATGTGTAGAGTCGCCTCTTGTGCTGTTGGAAAAGAGTGTTTGCTATGATCAGCATGTTCTCTTGGCAAAACTCTATTAGCTTTTGTCCTGCTTCATTTTGTACACCAAGGCCATGCCTGCCTGTTATCCTGGTGATTTCTTGACTTCCTACTTCAGCATTCCAATCCCCTATGATGAAGAGGACATCTTTTTTTGGTGTTAGTTCTAGAAGGTGTTGTAGGTCTTCATAGAACCGATCAACCTCAGCTTCTTCGGCCTCAGTGGTTGGGGCATAGACTTGAATTACTGTGATGTTGAATGGTTTGCCTTGGATTCGTACTGAGATCATTCTATCATTTTTAAGATTGTACCCCAGTACTGCTTTTCCCACCCTTTTGTTGACTATGAGTGCTACTCCATTTCTTCTAAGGGATTCTTGCCCACAATAGTAGATATGATGGTCACCTGAATTAAATTCGCCCATGCCTGTCCATTTTAGTTCGCTGATTCCCAAGATGTCGATGTTCAATCTTGCCATCTCATGTTTGACCACCTCCAGCTTGCCTTGATTCATTGATCTGACATTCCAGGTTCCTAAACAATATTGTTCTTTACAGCATCGGATTTTCTTTTCACCACCAGACACATCCACAGCTGAGTGTCCTTTCGGCTTTGGCCCAGCCGCTTCACTCTTTCTGGCGCTACTTGGAAATACCCTCTGCTCTTCCCCAGTAGCATATTGGACACCTTACGACCTGAGGGGCTCATCTTCCGGCGTCATCTCTTTTAGCCTTGTGATACGTTCCATGGGGTTTTCTTGGCAAGAATCCTGGAGTGGGTTGCCATTTCCTTCTCCAGTGGACCACATTTTGTCAGAACTCTCTGCCATGACCTGTCCGTCTTGGGTGGCCCTGCACGGCATAGCTTATGGCTTCAATGAGTTACGCAAGCCCCTTCGCCACAACAAGGCAGTGATCCATGAAGGGGAACATGCATAGGATTATGCCCTTATAAGATGAAAGTATGTAAAAAATCCTTTCTGGTTCAAGTGTGCCTATCCCTACATTCAGCACCTTGGGTAGTTCCTTTAGAGTTCTGGATGGTTCTGACTGAAACCCAGAATGGAATCACAGCCCCACCAGCCTCCACTGCTGGGACCTTTGGCATGTGAAATATGTCCTCTACCACTGTGCTATGGCCTCTCCCACAAAGGTACATCCATCCTATTCCCCCACCCTTGATAGGGATTGTGCAATATTTGAACCTGGGACCTCTGGCTTCCTAAGCAAGAATCATGCCCCTAGACCACCAAACCAGAGGATTTTGAACTGGGGACTTCCTGATTTGTAGCACTCTCTCTCTCTCTCTCTCTCTCTCTCTCTCTCTCCCTTCCTTCCTTCCTTCCTTTCTCTCTCTCTCTCTCTCTGCACCCCCCTTCCTGAAAAGGCTTACAAACTCAACAGTCCACTAGCTTATTATTTTCAGAAAGGACTAGTATGAGAAAAATGAAGACATCATAAACATCTGGTCTTAGACCCAGATTTAGTCGTATCTAGAGCTGGCCCATTGAAAACACCGGGATGAGGTAGGCATGACTAAGTCCCATTGGTTTCAATGGGTCTGCTGTAGATACAACTAAATCTGGATCCAACCTCTGATGTGTTGGTTGATATCATCACAGGGAGTGGGTGGGTTTTGTTTAGTTTCTTCTTCTTCTTCTGGGATGGTGGCTGTTTATATGAATACTCTCATATAACTGTCAAGAGTAGGGATGTCAGAGAATTCCGCCACGGATCTCGGGGAGGCCGAATGCCATTGCATTTGGCCCCCTGAAATCAGTGGTGGAACGGCCTGCCCCCCCGCCCCCCCGGGACGAAACTTACCTGGGGCTAGGGATGTACAAAAGTCACTTACCTGTGATGAAATTTGATTTGCGTTGGGGGGGAGGCGCTCCGTCCCTCCCCCCCGAAATTCTGGCCAGGGGGAGGCGCCCCATTCCTCCTGCCGCGAATCCTGCCGGCCGAGTCTGCAAATGGCGGCGGCCGTAGTCGTCGCCATTTGCGTCCCTGCAGTCAGCCGTGATAGGCTACGTAAATGTTTACGTAGCCTATCACGGCTGAGTTTAAAAAAAAACACTATTTGCGTTCCCCTTATTTTCGCTGTAGTCTACGTAAATGTTTACGTAGACTACACGTGCCAAAATAAGGAACGCAAATGGCGGCGCCCGTGGGCGCCACCATTTGTGTACGCGCGGGTTTTTTTTTAACTCAGCCGTGATAGGCTACGTAAACATTTACGTAGCCTATCACAGTATTTTTAAAAAATCTAGCCATGATAGGCTACGTAAATCTTTACATAGCCTATCACGTTTTTTTTTTTTTAAATTTGGAAATTGTGGTGGCGGCAGCCAGTCGGAAGACCGGCCGCCACAGCCGCCGCCAAACTGCCGCCTATCCGCCGCTGGAGCCGCCGCCGCCAGGGAGATTCGCCCAAGGTAAGTCCCATCCTGGGGGGGCGGCGGGGGGGGTGGCAGACCATCTCGCCACCAATTTTGGGGGGCCAAATGTGCTGGCATTCGGCCTCCCCGAGATTCGTGGCGAAATTCTCTAACATCCCTACCTGGGGCGGATCTTCCGGGTGGCGGCGGGTCCGGTGGCGGGTCCGGTGGCGGTTCGGCGGCGGCGGCAGCTGCAGCGGCCGGTCTTCCAACTGGCTGCCACCGCCATTTCCAGGTTTTGTTTTGTTTTTAAAAGACGTTATAGGCTAGGTAAAGGTTTACTTAGCCTATCACGGCTAGGTTTTTTAAAAAAAACCCATGATAGGATATGTAAATCTTTACGGAGACAATCACGGCTAGGTTTTTTTAAAAAAACCGTGATAGGCTACGTAAATGTTTATGTAGCCTCACGTCTGACTTTTTTTAAAAAAAAAAACCCACGCGTAAGCAAATGGCGGCGGCTACGGCCGCCACCATTTGCGGTCCTTATTTAGGCACGTCTTAGTCTACGTCAAGATTTACATAGACTAAGACAGCGAAAATAAGGAACGCAAATGGCGGCGGCCGTGGCCATCGCCATTTGCATACGCGCGTTGTTGTTTTTTTTTAAGTCAGATGTGATAGGCTACGTAAACATTTACGTAGCCTATCACTTTTTTAAAAAAAAACTTGGAAATGGTGGCGGCGGCAGCCGGTCGGAAGACCGGCCGCCGCCGCTGCCAAACCGCCGCCGGAGCCGCCGCCGCCAGGGAGATTCGCCCAAGGTAAGTCCCATCCCAGGGGTGGGGGGGGGCAGACCGTTTCGCCACCGATTTTGGGGGGCCGAATGCGCTGGCATTCGGCCTCCCCGAGATTCGTGGCGAAATTCTCTGACATCCCTACCTGGGGCGGATCTTCCGGGCAGCAGCAGGTCCGGCGGCGGGTCCGGTGGCAGTTCAGTGGCGGCGGCGGTGGCCGGTCTTCTAACTGGCTGCTGCTGCCGCCATTTCCAGTTTTTTTTTTTTAAAAGACGTGATAGGCTACGTAAAGATTTACGTAGCCTATCACGGCTAGGTTTTTTTTAAAAAAACCGTGATAGGCTACGTAAATGTTTACGTAGCCTATCACGTCTGACCTTTTTTTTAAAAAAACCCCGCGCGTATGAAAATGGCGGCGGCTACGGCCACCACCATTTGCGTTCCTTATTTTCGCACGTCTTAGTCTACGTCAAGATTTACGTAGACTAATACGGCGAAAATAAGGAACACAAATGGCGGCGGCCGTGGCCACCGCCATTTGCGTACGTGCGTTGTTGTTGTTGTTGTTTTTAAGTCAGACGTGATAGGCTACATAAACATTTGCGTAGCCTATCACGTCTGACTGCAGGGACTCAAACGGCGGTGGCTACGGCCGTTGCCATTTGCATCCCTGCTAGCCAGCGGCCAGATGTCCGGCTGCTGGCGGAGCTGGCTGGCGGCTCCTCAGAATCCCTGCGGAGCGGAGCCAGCCAGCGAGGATTCCGGGGGGAGGAACGGAACGCCTCCCCCCCACCATCAACATAATCCGCGAACAGGAAGTGACTTTCGTACATCCCTAGTCAAGAGGTGAGAGATGATTGCTGATCACCTCCAAGAGACAGTAAACTGGCATTTGACCTCAGGGCTATCCTCTACAGAAGTGGTGGAGAATCTCTGGCACATGGAGCCTATGGGGTAATTCTATGCAGCCCACCAGGTTCTCCCAGCATGCTGTCTGTGACCTGATTCTATCCAGCTCTTCTGGCAGGCCTCATCTGCCAGCAGGTCACCAAAATGGCAGTTGGAGAGAGCGTTATTTCTAGGAGGAAGCTCCTTGTAACTGCTATTTCTCTCTGGCTGAAAAATATGACTACATACACCTCGAAGGTGATATAGTACACAATCCTCAATTCTACAATACCTGTTTACCACCTCATTCTGCATAATATGTAGCTCAACCTTAACAGAATACCTGCTTGGTGAGAAGGAACTGCTTCCGCACAGTCACTTCTTCCAACAGATGGTCAGTGCTATCAAAACTGAAAGCACCAATCACCTGTTTGTTCAGGAGGGGGCGGTGGGAGGGGGCGGTGCCCATGTATACAGAGCATCTCTTGGTTAGGTGCATTATATTGTATCTGATTCTAAAGAAATAAAGTGTGAGGGAAAGTTTTTCTCCCCCCTCCCCAATTCACATGCCATCTCCTAGTTTGTCTCAAGAGAAATGCTGGTTTTTGTTTAACATATATAGGCTAAATAACTAGGTTATCTTTGTAGATTAAAAAAACAGCCTCGATTATCAGCTCTGAAGGCAAAGCAATACTGAATTCTTTTTTAAAAACAGTTCTTTGATCTTATTAGCATCTGTCCACCTGACATAGTGTTTAAATAAGATGATAAAGTTCAGGATTTATCCTCTTGGCGATATTTGGAATATATCCTGTGAAATGCCCCCACCTTTTCTTTTCAACCAGAGGTGTGTAGGAGTTCTGTGCTGTACAAGGTTAAGTCAAGAAATAACTCATCTTTTAAAAGTGTTAATCGACGGTAATACTTTTGGCCTCTAGATCAAAGAAAGAGGAAAATCATTTTCAGGAAAGGTAAATATGGACTTCTTTAGAACCGTAGTATTTGGAAATGTTCATACCTTAGCCAAACATGGAAACAAAAGCCCTAAAAAAGGAAGAAGAATTGATTAATGCCTTGAAAATGACTCCCACACAGGGAGAAATTTAGCTTTCCTATATATCTACAAAGTTAAGAATTAGCTTGATGGACTAAGGTAATGTAGTCTAGTGGCTAAGGCTGCAATCCTATGCCCATTTACCTGGGAGTAAATCCAACTGAACACAGTGGGACTTACTCCTGATTAAACATGCATAGGATTGTACTGCAAGAGACTAAGGGTCTCTTCTCGCCTCCCAGCTGAGCAGAGCAGCTGGGCACATTTAACCTTGAGAAGAGAAGACTGAGGGGAGATATGATAGAGCTCTTCAAGTACTTGAAAGGTTGTCACAGAGAGGAAGGCCAGGATCTCTTCTCCATCATCCCAGAGTGCAGGACACGGATTAATGGGCTCAAGTTACCGGAAGCCAGATTCCAGCTGAACATCAGGAAAAACTTCCTGACTGTTAGAGCAATATGACAATGGACCAATTACCTAGGGAGGTGGTGAGCTCTCCCACATCTTGGAGGTGTTCAAGATGAGGCTGGACAGCCATCGGTCAGGGATGCTCTGACTTGGATTCCTGCATTGAGCAGGGGGTTGGACTCGATGGCCTTGTAGGCCCCTTCCAACCCTACTATTCTATGTTTCTATGATTCTAAGGGCATAATCCTAGGTATGTTTAGACAGAAAAAAGCCCCACAACTCCCAGCATGCACTGGGGAATACTGGGAGTTGTAGGACTTTTTTCTGTCTAAACATGTATAGGATTGCACTGTAAGCTACAAACCAGGAAGGCATCACTTGAATCTATTCCCTGCCAGAAACTCACAATAATGGTTTTAGGAAAGCCTCCCCTCCCCTGCCCACACCCACATGCATGATTCTGAAATATTATAATAATCATAACAACAATAGTCATAACAACAACAACAATAATAAATACAGTGATCAACCTTACAAAGTTGTTCTGAGGAATACAAGAATATAATGTACAAGAAGCCCTTTGAACCCTCACAAGCATTATGTAGATGCTATTATTATCATTAGTAGACCAAGGTCCATTTGGCTTTAGCATCCTAGTTCATGTGGAGACTGACTGAACACTCTCAAGCATGTGGGGCGGGGAGCTACTTGTTGCCATGAACTGAAGAGCAAAGGGGAAGCACATGCTTCTACCAGGGGACCAAAAGTCACTTGGAGGTTGCATCCCCTGACTTCCAGGAAGAACGTAACGGCAAGGGACGGGATCAGGCTGATAGATGGGGTTATGGCAAGAGGGACCCCTTGCCATGACCCCATCCATCATCCTGATGCCATCCATTGGCCAGATATTGAGCAGTCACACGGGATCCTCAGCATGAAGTCAGGAGGGAGCCACTGCTGAGTAAGGAGGCAGTTGGGCTGGAAACCTTTGGCGTTCCTGGTCACCTTTTGTCCAACTCCACATTCATTTCAGTGGGCTTGATATGGGAGAACCGCCCATCAGTGGGTTGTTCCCTATGGATTACAAACAGCAAAATCCATATGGCAGGATGGCTTTGATGTTATGCTTAGCTGGTGTCAGCCTTAAAAAAAAAAAATGGTGTGATATTTTTTATATACAGTAAAGACATTTTTATGAACCTCTTGGAAATGTATAAGAAAGATGTGTGGAGGGAGTGAGGACAGTAGAGATGAATTTGATGCAGTGAACTGTTCCTTTTTTTTGTGGGGGCACTAATGAAAAATGGCAGTCCCCCCCAGCCCCTTTTCTAGATTAAAACACTAATTTTGCTCACAGTTGCACTATCTGTCACAGAGAGCACCGCTGTACCTTGGCCTATAGCACACTTAAGCTTTTAATAACTGTGCATCGTACAATCTGACAGTGTGCATATTCAAGAGAAAATGCATTTGTATTTGCTTCCTGAATGTTTATTATAAAAGCAAGCTCTTCTGAGATTTGCTTGCCTTTAAGTAAATGTATTGTAGTACGGAAATATGGGCAAAGGGATTTCTTCTGTTATAGACAGAAAACTTTTCATGTCTGGCATTGCATCAGGAGTCCCCCCCCCCTGAACTGATTAAACTGGGTTGGGGGTGGTTGGAATATATCACTCAACTCTTCACAAATCTCTCCTTATGGGCAAATAGGGGTTAAGAATCCTTCCAACCCAAAGAACCAATCTGCACTACAGCTTTTAAAAATAGCAAGATAGATTGGCCCATATATAATCCAGTCAGCTAATAGGACAATGAGTACGTTACTCCATTCCTTTCCTAATTGCTTCCTTTGGGGGCTACTGATCAATACTACGGTCAATACTAGGGCGCTGCTCATTGAACGAATGAGGTGCCAGATGCCGGGTTGGTCCATCTAGTCAAGGGTTAGCATAGTTGGGCAACTGTTGATGGGCCACAGACAAGAGGCCCTGAAAGCCACTTGTTCACCTGCCTCTCGCTCTGGTCCAGATAATGGTAGATGCCACTGCCCACTTGCTCATTCGGTCTGCAGTCACCATCTCGAGATTGGGTCTAAATGCAGTCCTCTTGTGGCCCATTTTTGTACTGCTTTTGGTCTGATTATCCTCTTACTCCCCTTGCTTTTTGCACCATCTATCAAAAAGAGTTCTGGAGAACTCAGAAGCTCACCCACCACTTTGGTTGATCCTAATAAAAGTATTGCCTAACTGTGGATTTTTTATGCATCAACACAGCAATCTTTGCCTTTGAATATGCTATGGTTGGCGATGCTCCATCTAGTAATATTCTGCCTGCTAATATCCAAAGTTCACCCTTTTATATTCTGAATCCTTCAGTCTTAGTCTTTCTCTAAAGCCAAAATTAAGTGTTCAGTGTAGTTCAGCCACAGTTTTCTGACAGTATTCCATTTTTCTAGGGTAGTGAAGAAGTGCTGAAATTATTCCTCCAAGCCCTTTGGAGGTAGTCCAATTTCACATCCAGAAATATGCAGCATACGCCTTCCTGGAATGCATATCACAGCAGATTGGGCATGGCATGTTTGAATGCCAGCCTCTGCAATAATAATTCCTTCCTTGTGGAAAGCTAGAATCTCAGGAAAAAGGATTCTATCTGCACATTGGCTGGGTTCCCCCATAATGCTAACCCATGGTATGGATTGTTGAATTCTGGGTTGTTGTGATATGCGAACCATGCCGCACTAGCAAACCATGGTTTGTTAACCACAAACAACCCAGAGAGAGAATGCATGTTTTGTTGTTGGGTTGTGAACTCTGGATTGTTTAATCCAAAATTCGTGGGTTGTTTTGCCAGCCTACAAAGGCAGCAGGAAAGAGTGGTAAAAACAAACCCCACTGCTTTACATGCCAGGACTACAGGGTTGCAAAGGCACTTGGGATACAGGGACGAAGTGGGAGAAGGAGGAGAGAGAGACACAAACAACCTGCAGTTTGTTTGCTCATCTGCCAGACAAACCCTGGATAGGGCAACAAACCCTGGGTTAGTGGTTTGTGCGTACCAGGTCTTTGTCTCTGTTATACTAGTTCTCAACATGCAGGAAGTTATTTTGTATGGAGAAGCATTCCAACATATGACACCTCCCCTCTCTCTAGCTGAAGTGGTACAGGCCAAAATGGGTTATACCACACAATATTTTTTGAACAGATAGTTCAGCTCTAACTGAAGCCTGGTAGAGATGGGTGAACTCACTGTAGCTCGCCCCGTGTGCCGCTCACCAGACCCCTGCCGGCTGCCTGACCCTGCTTGCCACATGCGATGAGCCGCTGGGTAGTCCACAGGGACTCGGCAAGCAGTGCATGACCACCCGCTCCCTCACCGAGCCACCATTTTGTGTAAAAATGGCAGCTTGGCCTTTTTTGTAAAGGGGTATTTACGCAAATGGTGGCTGTAAAGTTGGCATTTATGCAACATTACAGGAACAAATGGTCCATTCATGCCTGTAATGTTGCATAAATGGCCGCTTTACAGCCACCATTTGCGTAAAATCAGCCTTTATGGGAAAGGGCGAGCTGCCATTTTGTGCGGAATAGCAGCTCAGTAGAGCAATGTGGTCTGCTGCATGTGTGTGATTCGGTGCTCACCAAGCTGGGCAAGCACAGCTGTCCACAGACTGGTGTCCAGGCGGCCAAGCTATCGAGAAATCACTGAGCTTCGAACTCCAACTGGATGCCCACACCATCCCTAAAGCCTGCTTTTCTTTCTTCCTTCTTAACCTTTGCTTTCCTTCTCACTTCTTTGTTTCCTTGCAGCAGTTTAAAATTCACATTACTACTGACTGTCAGCCCATCTGTCACTTGAGCAAAGGCTTAGCTCTTCCAGAAACATAACCCACAGGCAGCACATGATTTCTGTTCTCTGACACTGAGGAGCTGCTGGGAGAGGCTGATTTTGGAATTGTAGCAGACGGCAGGGCTGCTGTCATGCCCCTGTTGAAATATGCCTGTCAAAAGGAAGGAAAGTACTTTAAAATATATATTTGCATGCTGTGACAAATGGCATTAGAGATTTAAAAATCCCCCAAGCCTCTTATTTGCAGAGAGCTTCAATGGGAAGCAAAACAGACCATATTATTCTTGCTGTCCTGCCTCTCCCTGTGTGCGTGTATGAGGGTTAACATGTTCACAGTATGTGGGTTGTTTTTCCCTCCTCCCCAGCAGCCAGAAAAGATTCTTATATGCAGTTTGGTTTTTCTGGAGGTTCAAGCTTTCCCTTTTGCATCTTCAAAATGTGCTATTCATTCAGTGCCACCTTCAGGGCATTTTGCGGGGGTGGGGGAAGGATTGGGCAAGATGCCCTCGGCAGTCTTTGGTGAAATTGATAAGATACTTGGACAGCAATTGGAGAGAACACCGGAGTTGGCACTCTTAGGAGTGTTTGGGGGAAATAATAGAAACCGTTCCTTAAAGCCATGGCAGCTAGACTGGTTATTGCTCAATCTTGGAAGGACTTATGAGGAGTCTCAGTCGACGCTTGATGGGGCCGGGTTTGGAAAATTGCCTTGATAGAAAAGCTAACAAATAAGTTCCGAATGGCAAAAGGAAGTAGGAAACAAGATACATTTACTATGGATTGGTATCAATTTATTATGTATATTGGCAATACTCAGCTTCATGACACTCTTCCTGTAGCATATGGGCCTCTCTGGTTTATGTGAACAATGTATTCTCTATTTTTCTGCCTTAATCTGTTATAATTTTTGATATGCTTGGACTATCGCATGCAAGGGGGTGGGGAAATAAATAAATAAATAAATAAATAAATAAAAGAAGTGATGTACAAAATCAGCAGGATTCTCCAAACATCATCTTGCCGCTTGCGTTGTGACCGATCCCCATTTGCGATCGCTGCTTGCTCTGCGTGAATGGTAAACTTGCGCAGATTCAGCAGTGATCAAATGGGAGATTTGTGCAAGCTTTCCCAAATTTGCTCAACTTTCCTCCGCAGACTAAAGTGGGGCTGATTCGGTCAATGAAGGAAATTTGCATAAATTGAAGCGAGGTTTGGGAACGAGATGAACGTGAGCATGTGTTCAGGAATTTATGGATATCTTTGGCAGACACGTGTTCAGAGCTTCAAACAGGGCATGCTTTCACATTTTGCAAGCAAAAATGAAATTCTCATATACCCTTGCTCTCAGTTGAGCCCCTCTCCTCCTCCCTGCAGTTGCTTCCATCCTCCCTCCTCTGGGTCCAATCCCCAAAGGGTAGGCAAGTGAGCAGGCAGTGGCAGCCTCTGTTACTTCCGCTCACTCCCATTGCCAGCTAGCATTCTCACCCTGGGCCAGAGGGACAGAGCAGCTCACCAGCTAACAATGACAAGAGGAGGAGCAACAAGGCTCTGCGTGGTCAGCAGTGGGCCCCCTGCTGAGGCATGGCAAGTGCCTAATCATGCTGACACTTGGTGCCAACCCTGCATAAGTCAATGAACTAGAGGATGACCTCTGGAGGGCTACGCAGGCAGCTTTCCTGAAATTTAGCTGCGATTATTTGCATGCTGCAAAGCCACAGGGGTCAACGACTTTGGGTTTGAACCACTAGCTGAAGGCATTAAAGCTGAGACATAGCACGACTGTACTCCAACTCACCCTATTTACCTTGTATGGTTGTTATTTTCCTAGCCTGTCCCTGACGAATTAGGGCCAAACTAGACATGATGTAGCAGATGTGTGATCAGATTTCCCCATGTCTTGGTTTTGATTTAGTCTGAGAACAGGAGTGTTGAACCTCAGGCCTGCATGCCAAATCTGGCCTGCCTAGGGTTCCAATCTGGCCCACCTGAGGTTCCTCAGATGGACACACCCGTTCCCCTGGCCCCACTCACTCCCTTTCCCCTGATTACTGCTCTTTTGGTATTTTCCCAGCTTTTGTGTTGGTCTCTCCCCCCTCCTCCACTAAAAGGCTAAAATGCTTCTCCTAAGGCTTAGTTGCTGGCAGTAATTGCTTTAGGGCACAATCCTATGGGGATAGGTGTCCACCTTCGAACTTGGAGGCAGCCACCTATCCAATGCAGGGCAGGAGAAGCACAGAGGGGGTCATCCCCTCTGCACTTCTCCTGCCCTGCATTTGCAGCTAGACAGCCAATTTCTGCTGTCTAGCCACAGGAAAGCGGAGCAGGGGAGGAGGCTGCCGGATGACACATAGGATGTGTCATATTGGTATTTCCACTTTCCCTGCCCTGGAACGCCCCCTGAAATGCCCTGGTTTGGCTGCTCCACACTCCTCTTCCAAGTGCAGAGCGCAGGGCTGTTCCATGCTGCTTCACAGGCAGCATGGAAGGGGGCGAAGGTTGGTTCTCCAGGAACCCGCCCACCCCTGGAATGCTCCTGAGAATTTCTTTAAAACTGAACTCATCCCTGGAACTTAAAGAGGTTCAACACCCTGCTTTAAAAATACTGGGGGAGGGGATGTATTTTTCTTGTATGCTTGTTTTGGCTACATAAGCAACAGAACTTAGACCTGAACATCAGAAATAGAAGGAAGAGTTATTTAGGCTACATAAGAACCAGACTGCTTTTGGCATATAAAATGGGATGGGGAGATTTCTTCTGTCAAGGTCTGCGTTCCTTTGGGGGCACTGTGTCACAGTGCATGTGCCAGGGGAAGGTGGCAGCAAGGAAAGTACAGATAAAGAAAAGCAAACGAAACCGATATCGTAAGATTCCATCTAAAATTAAAACCTGGGGTAATACAATAAAATAAAATCAGATCTTAGCCTGGCATGTAAATGTCATGGAAGCTGACAAGTCTCCATGCAGAGAGAATTCCATAATGAGGATGCCACAGCTGATAAGACGTTCTCCACAGCCACCTGTACTGTCACTTCTCTGATGGTAGGAGTACCTGGAGGAGGGACTCTGTCCAATGATGATCACAGTACATGGGTAAGTTGATGCAATAATATCAGCCTACTGTGAAGGCTTGTTGTAAGGATGGTTGAGATCATGTATATGGAGCACTTAGGAAGAGCAGCATGTAACTACCGCTATTATTATTGAGCTTTGACACTGCTCCTTTTGGAAATCAGAACTTACAGATGAAGATGTAGTGTGGATAGAGATGTGAAGGCCTGGAAAAAACACAGAAAAATGGGAGAAAATCCAGAAAAAAAATTGGGGAAAATGTTCTTTCCCCAGTTTTTCCAAAAATCTCTTGGAAAATGAGTTTTTCTCATTGTTTCTGCCCCCATCTGCCAGGGCTGCTTCCCCCCTGCCCCAAGCCTTCATATCTCTAAGTATGGAAAGAATGTCACTTTCTGTCCCACCCACTGTTTCACACTACTAAGAGCACCAGTATGATAAATATTTATCATCACCATCATCATCATGTCTGTTTATATGCCACTTTTCCAGATTATGCTCAAAGCAGCTCGCAAGGACAGCCAACAGTAGGTATCTATTTTCTGAGCTCTCTGGATTGAGCTGAACTGCCAAATGCATTTTGTAGTTTCAAATGTTAATGAGGTTTGGCTTAACTTTACTTGACTCTATTATCTCTACATTTATAATACATAAAACGCAAGCATTTACGTCCGCTGCAGCCTTACTGGGTAAACTGTAGTTGCTAGCATTATGTTAATCCTATTAATTGCCATTTGAATGGATAAAAGTACCATTTGTGCATCATATTTTTATTGGGCTTCATCAGTATCGTATGAGTAGCCATCAAAGAGTAGGAACTGTGCCAATAAAAACCATTTATTGTCAGTGACAATGTGTTGTTAAACCAAATTCAGTGCAGGTTATTCTCCGTTTTATGTCTGCTGCAAATGTAATTAGATTAGAAGTGGGCTAGGATGCAGTTTATGTCGTCTCCGGTGTCTGACAGATGTTTGAGCTCATCAGGTTCCTAGACTAGACCAGTGTTTACATCAGTGCTGTCCCCCATGGCCTTAGGATTTCATGGACGTAAATCAAAGGCAACTTGGTGCCCTCCAGATGTTTTGGTCTACAACTTCCAGCATTCCTGACCATTGGCTAGGCTGTCTTGGGCTGATGAAAGTTGACATCCAAAACATCTGGAAGGCAACAGACTGGGGAAGGCTGACATAGATGAACTATAGACCTCAGATCTGTGCAAAGTTCACATGGAGAGGTCATTGCTCAGCAGCACAGCACATGCTTTGCATGCAGAAGGTTCAGTCCTCAGTATCTCCAGGTAGCCCTGGGGGAAACACCTGTCTGAAATCCTGGAGAGAAGCTGCCACTCAGTATAGACCAGCCCTACCCAATGTGATGCCCTCCAGATGTTTTTTTGACTAGAACTCCCATCACCATTGGTAATTTGCCATGCTGGCTGGGGCTGATGGGAGCTGTAGTCCAAAACCTCTGGAGGGCACCACATTGGGGATGGCTGGTCTACAATGAATCTGAAACCCTGGCGCGCCACTGCTACCACTCAGTGTCGACAATACTGAGCTAGATGGACCAATAGTCTGACTCCGTAAAAGGCAGTGCTGTGATCCTATGAGAACATACGCATGAATGAATTCTAAGTGACCCCAAACCCTTCACCATTGGCTATGTTGGTCAGGGCTGATGGGAGAGGTAAGCAAACAGGGCCACAAGTTGCCCATCTCCGTTATAGACCCTGATCATCTCCAAACCCATTTTAGGTTTGCATGAATCATTAATTTTTCACTTGAGTACAGCGATGAGGAGAGCTCTGCCCATCTCAGACTGATAACATTAAAACATTTAAAAGGCAGTAAGCATGAGAGATGGGGCCTTCTTGGTGGCAGCTCCACATTTGTGGAAATTCCTCTGTAGGGAGATAGGCATGGCCCTTATTTTACTGGCTTTTAAACGGGCCCCAGAACTTTAATCTTATTTCAAGCTGCTTTTTAAGACCTGGTGCTCAGTATTGTTGGCTGCTGTTTCAATGTCATAACATTTTGAAGTTTTTAGTTTGGATTGTGATTATTGTTTTTTAAATTATTATCTTTGTATTATTCTGATATGAGCAGTCTTTATTTCAGACCTTTGAATATATATATATCCTATCTATCTATCTATCTATCTATCTATCTATCTATCTATCTATCTATCTATCAAGAGAGGCACCCCAAAGCCTCCACCATTACTTATCTGAACATTAAGATAATCACATGAGGCCCTCCTTCAGGTGCCCCCATTAAATGCGGGGCAGGGGGTGGATACAAGAGAGAGGGCCTTCTCAGTGGTGGCACTGTGTTTGTGTAATGCCCTTCCTAGGGAGGCTCACCTGGCACCTACATTATGGTCTGTTTGGAGCATTGTGAAGACCTTTTTATTCCCCCAGGCATTTTAAGAATGGGCTTTTTAAAAAGGTGATTTTAGTACTTTGTTCTGCTGCTGGTTTTTATTTGGTTTTATGTGCTAGAATGGTTTTATTCTTCACCACTGGCTTTATCTTGGTTATTCTGCACTGTTTTTAATTCCTTGTTTTAATGCTTGTATTTTATTGTTTTTAATATATTACACCACCCAGAGAACTTTGGTTATAGGGTCATTTAAAAGTACTGCAAATATATAAATTGGGAGAGGGAGGGAGGGAGCGAGATTTAAATGGATACATCTGGACGTGCACATGATTAAGCGTGCTTGCACCATTAGAACACAGTGTGTGGACAGTTTCCCACCCAGCTGCTGCCCTACGGAGCTTCTGAGAGCAGATGCTTTCGGATAATGTTTCTGGTCCCAGAAAATGTACAGTTGAAGTCAAAGGATATAAGAGTTATTCCTTTGCCACAAAGGAATTTGGAGCAGGAAGAGAATCTCCCTAGTGTAATGCTGTTATTCAATGTAAGAGTCGCCCTCCCTCCTCCATTATTATAATGAAATGACTCCATACCAAATCTTCCGCTAGGGTTAAATAGCAGGCCAATTACACATACTGGCAAACAATGTCTTTTTGAAAAATGGGGAAAGAAATGATTTGATGTATTGACAATTTTGGAGTTAGTCCCTAATAGCAAGTCATATTTTTTTAAAATTTGCTTTTATTGCTTTCCATGTTGCCAAAAAAAAAGTGTGGGGAGAGAGAATTGCTTTGTTTAATACAATCTCCATAGGATGGATCCAGTCATGCATGAAATATTTCTCATTTTAAAAGCTTCAGAAGAAGGGACATCCCCCCCGCCCCACCACCTTGTAGGAAATAGCAGTGTTTTCATTGCAATGCACATTACTGTCAGAAATTATGATTCTCTTCAGTGGGTGCTTGTTTGTTTGTTTTTATCATATTTCCTTGCAAATGGCCTATCTAGTTTATTATTTCCATGAAATATTCAAGCTTGCCAAAGCATGAAAGGAAATGTCAGCTGGGTTGCTAATGTTGTCAGACGTTGGAGAAGCGGCTGGGGCAAGCTTGAGCAAACCACAGTGTGAGCGTTCCCTCTTCCTCTTGGACACCAAAGAGCAAAGTTTATTGCATGAGCCAAGGTTTGCAGAGGACATGTCTTTGAATTAGGATTTGCATTAGCAAGGTGATAATTAGGCATAGGGGATTTAGAGATGAGAATCAGGTTGTTGTTATTGTTGTTGTTCAGTCGTTCAGTCGTGTCAGACTCTTCATGACCCCATGGACCATAGCACGCCAGGCCTTCCTGTCCTGCGCTCTCTGCCGGAGTGTGCTCAAGTCCATATTCATTGCATCAGTGATGCTATCTAGCCATCTCATCCTCTGCCGTCCCCTTCTCCTTTTGCCTTCAGTCTTTCCCAGCATCAGGGTCTTTTCCAGAGAGTTTTCTCTTTGCATTAGGTAGCCAAAATATTTGAGCTTCAGCTTCAGTATCTGTCCTTCCAATGAGCATTCAGGGTTGATTTCCTTTAGGATGGACTGATTTGACCTCCTTGCAGTCCAGGGGACTCGTAAGAGTCTTCTCCAGCATCACAGCTGGATCACAGCTGGAGAAAGCAGTTCGAAAGCATCAATTCTTCAGTGCTCAGCCTTCCTTATAGTCCAGCTCTCACAGCCATACGTTGCTACTGGGAAAACCATAGCTTTGATTATGCGGACCTTTGTCGGCAAGGTGATGTCTCTGCTTCTTACTAACCTGTCTAGGTGTGCCATAGCTTTCCTCCCAAGGAGCAAGCAACTTTTAATTTCATGGCTACAGTCACTGTCTGCGGTGATCTTGGAGCCCAAGAAAATAGAATCTGTCACTGCTTCCATTTCTTCCCCTTCCATATGCCAGGAAGTGATGGGGCCAGATGCCATGATCTTAGTTTTGTTAATGTTGAGTTTCAAACCAGCTTTTGCACTCTCCTCTTTCACCCTTTTGCTTTCTGCCATTAGGGTAGTATCATCTGCGTATCTGAGGTTGTTGATAATTCTCCCGGCAATCTTAATTCTGACCTGTGATTCATCCAACCTGGCGTTTCTCATGATGTACTCTGCATATAAGTTAAATAAGCAGGGTGACAATATGCAGCCTTGTCGTACTCCTTTCCCAATTTTGAACCACTTGGTTGTTCCATGTCCAGTTCTTACTGTTGCATCTTGACCCTCATACAGGTTTCTCAGGAGACAGGTAAGGTGGTCTGGTACTCCCATCTCTTTAAGAATTTGCCAGAGTTTTTTCTGGAATTCTCTTGCTTTCTCCATGATCCAGTGAATGTTGGTGATTTGATCTCTAGTTCCTCTGCCTCTTCGAAACCCAGCTTGTACTTCCAGTAGTTCTCGGTTCGCATACTGCTGAAGCCTAGCTTGTAGGATTTTGAGCATCACCTTGCTGGCATGTGAAATGAGGGCAATTGTATGGTAGTTTGAACACTCTTTGGCGTTGCCCTTCTTTGGAATTGGAATGTAAACTGACCTTTTCCAGTCTTGTGGCCACTGTTGAGTGTTCCAAATGTGCTGGCATATTGAGTGCAGCACTTTCACAGCATCATCTTTTAGGACTTTAAATAGCTCAGCTGGAATACTGTCATCTGCGCTAGCTTTGTTGTTAGGAATGCTTCCTAAGGCCCACTTGACTTCACTCTCTAGGATGTCTGGCTCAAGCTCAGTGACCGCACTCTCATGGCTATCAGGGACATTCAGATCTTTCCTGTATAGTTCTTCTGTGTATTCTTTCCACCTCCTCTTAATCTCATCTGCTTCTGTTAGGTCCCTGCCTTCTTTGTCCTTTATCATGCCCGTCTTTGCACAAAACGTTCCCTTGAGATCTCTGATTTTCTTGAAGAGATCTCTAGTCTTTCCCATTCTGTTGTTTTCCTCGATTTCTTTGAATTGTTCATTTAAGAAGGCCTTCTTGTCTCTCCTTGTTATTCTCTGGATCTCTGCATTCAGTTGGATATATCTTCCCCTTTCTCCCTTGCTTTTCACTTCCCTTCTTTCCTCAGCTACTTGTAAAGCCTCCTTAGACAGCCACTTTGCTTTCTTGCATTTCTTTTTCTTTGGGATGGATTGAGTTGCTGCCTCCTGAACAATGTTACGGACCTCCGTCCATAGTTCCTCAGGCACTCTGTCTATCAGGTCTAATCCCTGAAATCTATTCCTCACCTCCACTGTATATTCATAAGGAATATGATTTAGGTCATACCTGAATGGTTTAGTGGTTTTCCCTACATTCTTAAATTTAAGCCTAAATTTTGCAAGAAGCAGCTCATGATCTGAGCCACAGTCAGCTCCAGGTCTTGTTTTGACTGACTGTATAGAGCTTCTCCATCTTTGGCGGCAAAGGATATAATCAATCTGATTTTGATATTGACCATCTGGTGATGTCCATGTGTAGAGTAGCCTCTTGTGCTGTTGGAAAAGAGTGTTTGCTATGATCAGCGTGTTCTCTTGGCAAAACTCTATTAGCTTTTGTCCTGCTTCATTTTGTACACCAAGGCCATGCTTGCCTGTTATCCCGGTGATTTCTTGACTTCCTACTTTAGCATTCCAATCCCCTATGATGAAGAGGACATCTTTTTTTGGTGTTGGTTCTAGAAGGTGTTGTAAGTCTTCATAGAACCAATCAACCTCAGCTTCTTCGGCATCAGTGGTTGGGGCATAGACTTGAATTACTGTGATGTTGAATGGTTTGCCTTGGATTCGTACTGAGATCATTCTATTGTTTTTAAGATTGTACCCCAGTACTGCTTTTCCCACCCTTTTGTTGACTATGAGTGCTACTCCATTTCTTCTAAGGGATTCTTGCCCACAGTAATAGATATAATGGTCACCTGAACTAAATTCACCCATGCTTGTCCATTTTAGTTTGCTGATTCCCAAGATGTCGATGTTCAATCTTGCCATCTCATGTTTGACCACCTCCAGCTTACCTTGATTCATCGATCTGACATTCCAGGTTCCTAAACAATATTGTTCTTTACAGCATCGGATTTTCTTTTCACCACCAGACACATCCACAGCTGAGTGTCCTTTCAGCTTCGGCCCAGCCACGTCACTCTTTCTGGTGCTACTTGGAAATTCCCTCTGCTCTTCCCCAGTAGTATATTGGACACCTTCCGACCTGAGGGGCTCATCTTCCGGTGTCATATCTTTTAGCCTTGTGATATGTTCCATGGGGTTTTCTTGGCAAGAATCCTGGAGTGGGTTGCCATTTCCTTCTCCAGTGGACCATATTTTGTCAGAACTCTCCGCCATGACCTGCCCATCTTGGGTGGCCCTGCACGGCATAGCTTATGGCTTCACTGAGTTACGCAAGCCCCTTCGCCACAACAAGGCAGTGATCCATGAAGGGGGAGAATCAGGTAGGCATGGCTTTAAAGTGGGTTCAGACAAATTCATCATGGAGAAGGCTATCGATAGCTACTAGTTATGATGATGATGGCTATAAGTTATGTCTTAAGCCTGGGGCCTGATCTAGCCAGGGCCCACACTAAACAGATTTGAAGGTACCGGTATGAGTCATGTCTCCTTGTGTGAAAGAATGATAGTTTTTGATGGGAAATGGATGCAGAGAATAAAAGCAGAGAAAAGCTTACACACATCCCTTAACTCAAACCTGTAGCTGCCTCAGTTCCATTGAAGCAGCAGGCATTGTCCCAGGGGCTGTTTTCCTGAGCAGATGGCATGCCTTCCTCCACTCAGGTGAGAAAAGGAAGCAGTCCAATCTGCCCAGGGTTTTATAGGGCCTCTCTCACTGAGTTAAAGACTGTTACATCATACACAGACACACACCTCCCTCCCTTCACCAAGGAGGAAAAAAAGGGGAGCCTCACTTTTTTGGCAGGAAAGGAAGTTTGTTACAGCAGAGAAAGAAACTTTCTTATTAGAAGAAAAGTACAAACTGTGCAAGGCAACTACTGTACATTACCTAACTTTTGTTAGTAGCAAAAAGTGCTGACCTTCACTATACAGCTATGAAAACTAACTTGAACTTCATAATAGTTGCCAAATGCTCTACTAAATTAGTACACATATGCTACTAGACACTGCATATGACTCTGTATAAATTCACTCCTTGTAATTCTTCCAAAACCAAATCCAATACATACTAATTCCAGGCAGTGTGTTTCTGAATATCAGTTGCTGGGAAACAACAGTGGGAGAAGGTTGTTGTGGGCTTCCCAGAGGCTTCTCAATGGCCACTGTGATAATGGAATGTGGGTGTAGATAGGCCTTTGGTCTGATCCAGTATGGCTCTTCTTCTGAGCTGACCTGAGGCATTTTGCTACCTGAGGTGAAGGACAAGATGGTAACCCTTCACCCATTCCTCATACAGAAGCTGACTGGACTGCCATTTGGATTCTACTTCAACACTGGTGATGACCTAGCATCCTCCACACCACCTGAAGGCAGCAGGCCAGTTTAGAAGATCAGGACTGGCCATATCTTTAAAATACAGCTTTGTATTTTAAACATACAACAGCTCTATCCTCCAACACACACAGCTCTGTCCTCCAACAGAAGTGAATGGCCAGAGGCTCAGGGGAAATGGCCAGGGAGCTGCTGCCACCACTGACCCTGGCATCTACTGCCTGAGGTGGTTGCCTAACTCTGTCTAATGGTAGGGCTGGCCCTGCTCTTCTTATGTTCTTATATTTATCAATACCTATTAGCTATGATGGGTAAATGGAATCTCCAGGATCAGAAGCAATATGTGACTGAATACCAGTTACACACGTTGGCTGGGTTCAGACAACACAGAAACCCACACTCAATGGTTGAGTGTGGGTCGTTGTTGAACTGTGGGTTGTTGTTGTACTGTGGGTTATCGTGTTGTCTGAATGCAGTGCGTTTTCCACAGGGTGGCTTGTTAACCATACAGTGTGGCTTATTTTTTTCGAACAAGCTGCCTTGAGCTCCCAGGGTTTGCTGTTCGGTTGTTCAGGGTGGTTAACAAACCACACTGCAGAAAACACACCATGTTCAGACAACATGATAACCCATGGTTCAACAACAACCCAGAGTTCAACAACAACCCACAGTCAGCCACTGAGTGTGGGTTAGCATGTTGTCTGAACCCAGCCATTGTGTGTGTGTGTGTGTGTGTGTTTGTGGGAGGGCAAACAGCAAGGGTGGGCTATTGCTTTCATGTCTTATTTTTGTATCACCTTCCTCAACAAGTTACCCTACTCCTGGCTTATCCATACATCCCAGTGATCTAGCAATCACTTAATATGTGCCTCTGCAATAGATTTGCAAAAAGACCCTGAAACAGCACAACTCTTTATCTCAAAACAGTTATATGCATGAGTTTCTGCATCAGGGAGATAAAACTATATTTATCAAAATAGCATTCATTTAAGAATGTAACACAGGCAGAGTTTTGAAACCTCCCCTAAATCAATGTGATATTTTAGTTGTGAAGCTGTCATGAAGATTCCAAAAGGGATATGAATACACACACACACGCATATGTGCAGAAAGGAGATGCATGCATCTTTAGGAACAGCTGCACACACTGATGATGAATAAAGCATCAGATTCCAGTGGCTTAATTCATATCAATAATGTATGCAAAAAGGCATGCCTAATTAACCTCTGTGGCTAGCAATGTGGCAAGGGCATTGATCCACATGCAATGATGTCCTCGTTGTTTCCCTAAAGGAGAGAAGTGCTGATTTTGCATGGAAAATGGGACTGTCCTATTTAAGTGTGTGTAGTGGGCTTTAGTGGAAAGAAATGCATGTCAATTAGAGCATGGCTACGTGGCTCATTGGGCAGACTGTTTCAATGCATGCAAAGCCTACAGTAGGCGTATAATGGATATTTCAGCCTGTGTTGCTCTTTTGCCATGCTTCATGACTGATCAGGGTGATGGAAGGACCGGTATTCCTTTGTCACACTGGAGAACATAATATTTCACTCCTGTGTCTGCTATGGCATCTTCTGGTGCTGTTCAAATCCACATTCCTTCTAACTCTCTTTCATTGTCTGAGAGTTCTCTTTTGTCATTTCAATGCACAATTCACAAATGGATTTATGTATGTATGTGTAGACACAGAGACATGTACACAGAGACACATATACTGTATGTAGCTACGAAGAGTGGCCTGCCCCATACGGATATACACATTTTTCTTCTTTATACTGCTGCAGTAGGTTTCTTTCTGATTTCTTGGATGGGGACAGACTAAGGGGTGAATTTAAGAGTCAATTTCTGTTTCCTGCTGAGGTTCTATTTATTTTTTAAAAAATAAAAACACCCCTATTACACAGATGTCAGTTTCTGTGATTTTGTACTAGAATCTGGAACATTGCATTTTCTCTCCGTCGGCCTCCATAGCGCACTCGCAATGATAAAATGGCCTTGTCACTGATTGGATTTACCCAAGGAGGAGATCTTTCCACAAGATAATGCTTTCCTTAACCCGGTGGGCTGCTCATTAGAGATTCCCATCACATCAGCTGGCACTGCCACCTTTGGATCAAAAATGAAATTTGATTCTAGCTTCAGATAATTACTCCCACACTAGCCAGAAATTTTTAGATCAAAGATCAGCAGTCAGACCATAACAGAACCTCTTCGTCTTGAGTCTCCTCTGCTTCTCACTCCTCTTGGCCGGCTGAGGACTTTTGGAGTACATGATTTACATTATTACTTACACATTATTCTGTTTTTATTCTGCATATTTACCTATCATTTCCGCATTATCCTGTCTGGCCAAATCTACCATTCATTTAGTGGGTTGCAGGAAGACACCATTCACTGAGTGCAGGGGTGGGCAACTTGTGGTCCTCCAGATGTTTTGGCCTTACAACTCCCATCATCCTTCACCATTGGCTATGTTGGCCAGAGCTAATGGGAGTTTCCCCTTCATGGATCACTGCCTTGTTGTGGCGAAGGGGCTTGCGTAACTCAGTGAAGCCATAAGCTATGCCGTGCAGGGCCACCCAAGATGGACAGGTCATGGCAGAGAGTTCTGAAAAATGTGGTCCACTGGAGAAGGAAATGGCAACCCACTCCAGGATTCTTGCCAAGAAAACCCCATGGAACGTATCACAAGGCTAAAAGATATGATGCCGGAAGATGAGCCCCTCAGGTCGGAAGGTGTCCAATATACTACTGGGGAAGAGCAGAGGGTATTTCCAAGTAGCGCCAGAAAGAGTGAAGCGGCTGGGCCAAACCTGAAAGGACACTCAGCTGTGGATGTGTCTGGTGGTGAAAAGAAAATCCGATGCTGTAAAGAACAATATTGTTTAGGAACCTGGAATGTCAGATCGATGAATCAAGGTAAGCTAGAGGTGGTTAAACATGAGATGGCAAGATTGAACATCGACATCTTGGGAATCAGCGAACTAAAATGGACAGGCATGGGCGAATTTAATTCAGGTGACCATCATATCTACTACTGTGGGCAAGAATCCCTTAGAAGAAATGGAGTAGCACTCATAGTCAACAAAAGAGTGGGAAAAGCAGTACTGGGGTACAATCTTAAAAATGATAGAATGATCTCAGTACAAATCCAAGGCAAACCATTCAACATCACAGTAATTCAAGTCTATGCCCCAACCACTGATGCCGAAGAAGCTGAGGTTGATCGGGTCTATGATGACCTACAAAACCTTCTAGAACTAACACCAAAAAAAGATGTCCTCTTCATCATAGGGGATTGGAATGCCAAAGTAGGAAGTCAAGAAATCACCGGGATAACAGGCAGGCATGGCCTTGGTGCACAAAAGGAAGCAGGACAAAAGCTAATAGAGTTTTGCCAAGAGAACACGCTGATCATAGCAAACACTCTTTTCCAACAGCACAAGAGGCGACTCTACACATGGACATCACCAGATGGTCAATATCGAAATCAGATTGATTATGTCCTTTGCAGTCAAAGATGGAGAAGCTCTATACAGTCAGTCAAAACAAGACCTGGAGCTGACTGTGGCTCAGATCATGAGCTTCTTGTTGCAAAATTTAGGCTTAACTTGAAGAACGTAGGGAAAACTACTAAACCGTTCAGGTATGACCTAAATCATATCCCTGATGAATATACAGTGGAGGTGAGGAATAGATTTCAGGGATTAGACCTGATAGACAGAGTGCCTGAGGAACTATGGACGGAGGTCCGTAACATTGTTCAGGAGGCAGCAACTCAATCCATCCCAAAGAAAAAGACATGTAAGAAAGCCAAGTGGCTGTCTGATGAGGCTTTACAAGTAGCTGAAGAAAGAAGGGAAGCAAAAAGCAAGGGAGAAAGGGGAAGATATATCCAACTGATAAAGGACATGATAAAGGACATGATAAAGGACATGATAAAGGACAAAGAAGGCAGGGACCTAACAGAAGCAGATGAGATTAAGAAGAGGTGGCAAGAATACACAGAAGAACTATACAGGAAAGATCTGAATGTCCCTGATAGCCATGATAGCGCGGCCACTGAACTTCAGCCGGACATCCTTGAGAGTGAAGTCAAGTGGGCCTTAGGAAGCATTACTAACAACAAAGCTAGCACAGATGACAGTATTCCAGCTGAGCTATTTAAAATCCTAAAAGATGATGCTGTTAAAGTGCTGCATTCAATATGCCAGCAAATTTGGAACACTCAACAATGGCTGCAAGACTGGAAAAGGTCAGTTTACATTCCAATTCCAAAGAAGGGCAACGCCAAAGAGGGTTCAAAATACCGCACAATTGCGCTCATTTCACATGCCAGCAAGGTTATGCTCAAAATCCTACAAGCTAGGCTTCAGCAGTATGCGAACCGAGAACTACCGGAAGTACAAGCTGGGTTTCGAAGAGGCAGAGGAACTAGAGATCAAATCGCCAACATTCGCTGGATCATGGAGAAAGCAAGAGAATTCCAGAAAAACATCTATTTCTGCTTCATTGACCACGCTAAAGCCTTTGATTGTGTGGATCACAACAAACTGTGGCAAATTCTTAAAGTGATGGGAGTACCAGACCACCTTACCTGTCTCCTGAGAAACCTGTACGAGGGTCAAGAAGCAACGGTAAGAACCAGACATGGAACAACTGAGTGGTTCAAAATTGGGAAAGGAGTACGACAAGGCTGCATATTGTCACCCTGCTTATTTAACTTTTATGCAGAGTACATCATGAGAAACGCTGGGTTGGATGAATCACAGGTCAGAATTAAGATTGCCGGGAGAATTATCAACAACCTCCGATATGCAGACGATACCACCCTAATGGCAGAAAGCGAAGAGGATCTAAAGAGCGTCTTGTTGAGGGTGAAAGAGGAGAGTGCAAAAGCTGGTTTGAAACTCAACATTAACAAAACTAAGATCATGGCATCTGGCCCCATCACTTCCTGGCATATGGAAGGGGAAGAAATGGAAGCAGTGACAGATTTTACTTTCTTGGGCTCCAAGATCACCGCAGACGGTGACTGTAGCCATGAAATTAAAAGACGCTTGCTCCTTGGGAGGAAAGCTATGGCAAACCTAGACAGCATAGTAAGTAGCAGAGACATCACCTTGCCAACAAAGGTCCGGCTAATCAAAGCTATGGTTTTCCCAGTAGTAATGTATGGCTGTGAGAGCTGGACTATAAGGAAGGCTGAGCGCCGAAGAATTGATACTTTTGAACTGTGGTGCTGGAGAAGACTCTTACAAATCCCGTGGACTGCAAGGAGGTCAAATCAGTCAATCCTAAAGGAAATCAACCCTGACTGCTCATTGGAAGGACAGATACTAAAGCTGAAGCTGAAATATTTTGGCTACCTAATGCGAAGAGAAAACTCTCTGGAAAAGACTCTGATGCTGGGAAAGATTGAAGGCAAAAGGAGAAGAGGACGGCAAAGGATGAGATGGCTAGATAGCATCACTGATGCAATGAATATGAACTTGAGCACACTCCGGGAGAGAGCGCAGGACAGGAAGGCCTGGAGTGCTATGGTCCATGGGGTCACGAAGAGTCAGACACAACTGAACGATTGAACAACAACAATGGGAGTTCTAGGCAAAAACACCTGGAGGGCTACAAATAGCCCACCCCTGATTTAGTGAGAGAATGGATACTGCCCAATGGCCATTGGTACTTCAGGTTTGTTGATTTGATTTATTCATTTGATTTCTTGCACTTGTATCCCACCATCCCCCCAAGAATCCTTTAATATTCACAACGGTCGTGTCAGGTAGTCTAAGCTGGGCTAGTCTGGGCTTGGCTGGGAGTGACTGCCAGCTCAGATTTCGAGCTGAGAGGAAATTTGGGCATAGATTTCTCATGTCCAGAGGGCTCAACCTTCTAGCCACTATACTGTGAGTAAAGGGAGGAGAGGGGGTTACCCCAAACTCCCTGCAGTGTAGGTAGCAGGCAAACAATTACCTGGTAGACTGCCACCACCCTTTACATCCACCTCAGCCTGAGCCAGGGGACTCTCAGACCTTGGGGCTTCAGAAATAAGGGGCCAAGTCAGCACCCTCTATTTCAAGCCCTAGGCCCCAAACGTTAAACAGCAGCAAGGACAAGCAGAAGGCTCTGGAATTAGTACTGAGGCTTTCCCTGGAAGAAAGTACATACATCTCTAAAGGTAGAGATTAAGTTTATTTACATAGGGAAGGGGGGAAAGATAAAGAGGTGTAGAAAAATCAAAGAAACCAGAAAGAAACCTTTTGGACCAATGCTATAGGCAAAAATAACAAAGCAATACCTACCCCTGTCCTATGTATTATGTAAGTAAGGGTCTTCCAGTAGGACAGGGCCCAAATCAGGATCCAAAAAGCTCACAGGCCTGAAAGCCAGTTAGTACTGACAGATGAAAATAAAGACCAAAATGGAGACAGAATGGCAACAGTATCCCCCCCTTGCTTTATAATCCCCCTACGTCCTCTACAAACGTGAGGTGAGCCCCCTTGGCCAATCTCTGGCTAGCAGAATAATTTCCTCAGAGGCAAGCCTCTTTGGCCAGTCACTAGTGGGCTGGATAACTTCCTTGGCTTCCAGGAGGGGAGGGGGAGTGAACGCTCCCTTACCACAGCCCCTTGTTCAGTATAATTTGGCAAGAGTTCCACTCTGGCCTTAACAGGTTTGGAGGCTAGAATAACATGCAATGCAGCACACAGGTGTTTTAACAAATGCACACAGACCCCTCCTCACAAAATGGAGCTTCCTTGCAGGGAGCTAAATCTTAACAAGAAAATGGATTTCTTGACACCATGCTACCAAATGGATGCTATGGTTTTATGGGAGTGTGCCACAGAGCAAATGATTTGGGTGCAGAAAGCCCCAAAGAGCATTCCCTGGCATCTCCAGTTAAAACACACACACAAAATCCTCAGGTAGCAGAGATGTGAAAAGCCTGAGGTCCTGGACTAGATAAGTGGTGGAGAACTTGCAACCCCGCCCTGCTCAGTATTGTCAGACTACAACTCCCAAGTTCCCCCAAACATTGGCCCTGCTGGCTGGGGTGATGGAATTTGGTGTCAAACAACATCTTGAAGGCCATCATAGATGCCTTGGTATACCCCTGGCATCCCACTATGCTCTGCATTTAGGCCTGTGTTTTTCATTCGTATTTTTCTCCCAGCATTGAAGTTCACATGGCAGCTAGGAGCAGAGGCTAGGGGACCCAGGGTTCTCCTGCTTTTTCTTAAAAACCAAAACAAAATGGCATCCGTATCTGCTATGGAGCCCCAGATGGTCAAAATTAGCTTGTTCACCCTTTGGGGGCTCCATAGCAGCCCTGGGTGCCATTTTGTTTGCATATATCTATATTTATATCTATCTGGCTATATAATTTTGGGGGACCCCTCCAATTTCAGGAGGTGGCAGGGGCCATGTTGTGGGGGGGGGGGCTACAGAGGTCGCATGTAGCCCACCCCCGCACTAGGGCTATTGATGCTGCACCAGTAGAAATCAGCGCTGTGAGATGCATAAGGTCTTAAAAAGGGGGAGCAGAAAGGAGGGCACTGTTGTCCACTATTTTATTAGCACATGCCATGAGGAATAGTTAGCTTCCCCCCACCCTCAATCTCTCAGTTGCTATAGAAACATGATTCGTGCTGATTTTTGTTTCTCTGGCTACGATCCCCTTCATTCTGGCTGTGCTCAGATATTCTGGAGCTGTGTTCATAGTCCCTGCTGTAGTTTATGTACTGGTAGGACAGTTTGGGACTGCTCCCCCTTAGTCTGGCTTAGAGCTCCTGCCAAGTATCAAAGGACTTGCTGTTTGACATTATTTTAGAAACTGCAGAGGCTAGAGCAGAGAAACAAATCACTGTGATGCTGATTAAGGAGATGACAATGGAAGCTAGATGTCGGGATTCACAGAGGAATACACGTTGGCCACTAGCTGAAATGCCTAGCAAAGACACTTATTTAAAGATGTTTTGTTGTTGTTCAGTCGTTCAGTTGTGTCCGACTCTTCGTGACCCCATGGACCATAACACGCCAGGCCTTCCTGTCCTGCGCTCTCTCCCGGAGCACGCTCAAGTCCATATTCATTGCATCGGTGATGCTATCCAGCCATCTCATCCTCTGCCGTCCCCTTCTCCTTTTGCCTTCAATCTTTCCCAGCATCAGGGTCTTTTCCAGGGAGTTTTCTCTTTGCATTAGGTGGCCAAAATATTTGAGCTTCAGCTTCAGTATCTGTCCTTCCAATGAGCACTCAGGGTTGATTTCCTTTCCTAAAGATGTTTTTGTTTTGTTGTTGTTCAAGGCAGCACCCTCTCAAGGTGGCGTACAAGATAATAACAATACAAAACTGTACAGAAAACAATACTAAAACTCAATAAATAGATTTTAGAAAAAACGCTATATACACATATATTGCCAAGAAAGCATGTAGCCCACAGACTATGGAAAAGCCAGCGAAAACAGGGAAGTCTTCAGAGCCTTCTGGAAGGCCTTCAGAGAAGGGTCCTGATGAACTCCTGGCTGAAGCTGATTCCAGAGGTGCATGGCCACCACTGAGAAGGCTCCCCCTCTGTACTCAGCTCCCTAACAACCATTGGCTGTGGGAAGCTGAGAGGGGCCTCTGCTGATGACTTCTGCTTTCTTGAGTTCTCCTGTAGTTCCATGCAGAGTAGAACCAAAGGATGTGGCTCCTTGGATTCTTGAAGTACATTACCTATCATTCTAAATGAATAACTTCATATACAGCCACTGGCCTCATAGGCAAGCCTCACTGCAAAGGAATTGTGATCCCCCAATTCCCTGCCTCTGATGCATCATAAATGGTCACAAACTGAGAAACTAGTCAGAATGGTCCAGTCTACAGTGTTGAACCAGCTTTTCTCAACCTGGGACTGTCCAGAAGTTTTGGACTACAATGCCCAGCATTCCTGACCAATGGCCATTATGGCTGGGGCTGATGGAAGCTGAAGTCCAAAATATCTGGAAGGCAGCAAGTTGAGGAAGCCTGTACCAGAAGATTCTTTAGGTCTTAGGTGCTTGCACTATTCAGGATCCAATTGGTTGCATTCTTGGAAGAATATTCCTTCTTAGTTGCAAGTGAATGGGGATGCTTCACATTACCTCCATCTCTTTTTGACTGAGCCACGGATCTTCCAGTTTCCCTGTGTGATACATTGGGGGAGATGTTTCAGTTTCACATGAGGGAAAAGGTTCAGCCTCAGGTCAGGGTTCAGGTTGGCAAAACCTGTGTCCATGTGGAGGAAGAGGAGCTGTGGTAAAGCCTAGCTTAGCTAGACAGACTGAGTGGCCCACCAGGACAGGTTGCCTACCGTCGTTGAGAATACCGTGTGGATGGGGAAATGTTTAAGTTTCACATGAGGGTTAGGGTTAAGCCTCAGGTCTGTGTTCAAGAACAGGGGACTCATTCAAGACTAGCTTGGGCAGACAGACTGTGGTCAACCAGGAAAGTGCTCCTACTGCCTTTGAGTATACCGCATGGATGGGGAGATGTTTCAGTTTCATGTGAGGATTAGGGTTAAGCCTCAGGTTACGGTTAGGGTTGGCAAAGCTGGGTCTGTGTGGAGGAACAGGGGCCTCAGTAAAGCGTAGCTTAGGCAGACGGACTGAGTGGTCCACCAGGACAGCATACATACTGTCTTTGACTATGCCATGTGGATGGGGAGATCTTTCAGTTTCACATGAAGGTTAAGGTTAAGCCTCAGGTTAGGGTTGGTTAAAACTGTGTCCCTGTGCAGGAATAGGGGCCTCAGCAAAGTATTGCTTGTGAGAGCCAGTGTGGTGTAGTGGCAAGAGTGTTGGACTGGGAGCTGGGAGATCCGGGTTCTAGTCCCCACTTGGCCATGGAAGCTCACTGGGTGACTTTGGGCCAGTCACACATTCTCAGCCCAACCTACCTCACAGGGTTGTTGTTGTGAGGATAAAATGGAGAGGAAGAGGATAATGTAAGCCGCCTTGGCTTCCTTGCAAGAGGAAAAAAGGCGGGATATAAATGCAATAATAAATAATAAATAAATAAATAGACAGGCTGACTGGTCAACCAGGAAAGCCTACTGTCTTTGAGTATACTTTGTGGATGGGGAGATGATTCAGTTTCACATGAGGATCAGGGTTAAGCCTCAGGTTAGGTTTAGGGTTAGAAAAACTTGGGTCCCTCTGCAGGAAGAGGGCCCCCGTGAAGCCTAGCCTGGGCAGACAGACTGAGTGGTGAACCAGGCAGGTTGCCTATTTTCTTTCTGTATACCATGTCCATGGGGACATGTTTCAGTTTTAGCTGAGGCCTACACCTACATTTTGTTTATCGCAGCTGAAGGATAATCTTAATGATCACTACATGGCCTGAAGTGTGGCCTGCCTTGATTTCTCAGGCTACCTATTGGTAAAGGGAAATAATTTGTGGTTGAATGTAAGCTGTAAATTATAGTTTGTTTCAGAGAAAGGATTTCACCTCGTTGTCTCCATGTTTAAATATTAGTCTTTCTGTTGCTTCTTTTGTCCTCCTTGCTCTCTCCACTGTTCTAAATTCAAATGGAAAGCAATCAGTATGTGTCTGTTCTATTACCAGCAGGAGTAGCAAAAGCAATAGCAGATTAAGGAGGAAAAAAAAAGGATTTGCTTAGACCCAGTGACATTCCTAGATGGCCTGGTTTCCCTGTCCATGGTGTTGAATTTCAATGGCCTCTCTAGCAGCACTCACCCTCTCATGTGATTGGGTGAAGCCCTTGACTCAGGTGGCAGATCAGGAAAGGCGCTGAGTCCCCTTCTGCACTGAAAGGGCCCCAACGGCCATGGCCATGCCATCCCCAGTCTCCTAGTGTGGCATTGGTGCAGTGGGAAAGTAGCCAGCAGAGCTACATGGCCCATTCACCACCCAATCTCTCATTCTAAGGGGATTCTCAGAGCAAGTTTTTGCTCCCCCAGAGTGAGAAATCAGACAGGCAGGCATTCCAGAGTGACATCCAGGCTGAAACGTTCTTCATATTTGGGAGAGAAAGAACTTGAGATTTAAAAAAAAATACAAATGCTGGAGAAAGTGAGACTGATGAATTCACCAATCCCTACTCATGCATTATGTTGAGATGGAGGGCAATAGCTCAGTGTGATAGAGCATATGCATTGAAAGCAGAAGGTCCCAGGTTCAATCCCTGGTTTCTCCAGATAGGGCAAGGAAATAATCCTGCCTGAAACCCCAGAGAGCTGCTTCCAGTCAGTGTTGACAATACCAGGCTAGATGGACCAATCGTCTGACCCAGTATAAGGAAGCTATCTATGTTCCTATGTTCAGAAGAAGTGAAACAAACCAAACAAAACCTCTGTTCAGGGAAGGAATGAGCAGATTTTCCCTGTTCTGCTCCTTTATCGTTTCACGGGTTCTCTCTGTTCTGAATTCCGCTCCTCCAGATTCCCTACATTAACCAAGATAATTTTAAAAATACTTCCAGAATTAGGATGCATGCAGTTTTGTGCAGCTTTCAGTTCCCACAATCCATTTGCATCTTTTCTCCCTCTGCAATACTGATGCACATATGTGCCATGACAAAACATTCCAAAAAGCCATCTTTTTGTACAATGTGATTGTACATCCGACTGCACAAAAATAATCTTGAAGCAGTGTTTTGCTGATGTGCATATGTGCTCCTATGCATTGATGAATATCCACACACAAAGAATCTTGATATATCTTTGCATCCACTTGCATTAAGGTGTCTTCTTTGCACTTATTTTTGCAATGTATGAATGCACACAACTGCATAAGTAATGTAAAGGGTGTGGAAAGTTGCAAATGACTGGAAAAATGGTACGTTCAGAGTTCTGTACAAAGCTCAGAAATAAAAAGAATGGAACAATGGACAATATTCATTGTTCCATTCTTTTTTATTTCTGAGCTTTGTACAGAAACAATGAATGGAACCTAATATTTAAGTTTCATTTCAGAAACAAAAATAAGTAATCCAAAAATGAAAAATCTGGGGAAGAAATTTGGGTAAGGAGGATTTTGGAAACATCCCTAACCTGTGGTCTCTGCTACTTCTAACCTGGTCAAACAGAAGTTTCTGACCCCGAGATATTTCAACTAACTAGTCTCTGTGAGCAATACATCACTTTCCCTCAACCTGATACCCTCCAGATGTGTTGGATTACAACTCCCATCACCCCCAAGCAGCATGGCCAGGGAAGGCTGCCATACACTGACATGGGACATTAGTAATGCAGTCCTATACATGGCTACTCAGCAGTGAACTCCATTGAGTTCAATGGAACTCACAGGTAAATGACTATGGAATTGCAATAATTGGTGCAATTCCACCCCCCACAACATTCTGTCCTGGTGTAAGACCATTTCTGATGGTGATCTGAGGTCAGGGACAATATTGACAAATACTTATTCTATTAGACTTGTATGATCCTCCCCCCCCCCGCCCCCCAAGCTTAATGTGGTAGGGTCATTATCATTGCCACATGCCTTAGAACTTACATATGGAAATAATTGCAGAAAACAATTAGATGGATCCTGAAAGCTCGCTGTGCTTCAGCGGGGCAGCCTTTCATCTGTCCCATGTTCCAGATAACATTTGGGTCAAGGACTTTGGAAGGAGACAGGAAGTACCCTTTTGATTTGTGTCAAGCTAGGGTTAATGACTTCCATACAGAATCAACTTGCTAACTGATATCATTCCCATGACTTTTCAGGTAATGAATGCATTAACGAATCAGTGTTATGACTAATGAACTGCTTTAGTGACTTGGGAGAAACATGGCTATATCTTTGCTATCTTTATGAAGTAGACAGATTTCTCTCCAAACACATCTCTGGAGGGATATTTTTTAATGGAGCGCCTACATTGAGAGGAACGGCCATCGGTAACATTGATTGGATTCATTTACACAAACCTTCGTATTCAATGCCTTGAAAATTTCCCACACAAAGCCTTGCAAGTCAAAAAATAGTCAGGGGCCAATCACTTTGCCTAGAGGTAAGTCAGAGGATAAATAAGCAGAGTAGCTAACATAATCTCTCAAGCACACTAGCATCCTCTGAAGTACACCCTTTAGGAAAGGATTCAGTTATCTGTAGGGACTAAGGAAGTACCTTTACTTCAGGTCAGGAAATCTGTCCATCTAGCCCAGGGTGGGCAGCTTCTGGAGGTCCAGGGGCTGATTTCCCACCCCCAGAACCTACTGGGGCCTCCCCTCTGCCATGCTGCTGAATTGGCTACTGAAATCTGGCAGAAGTGGGAAAAAATAGGTGGTTTGCTGCCAAAATTTGGTGGTGGGGAGGCCAATTTTTTTTTTAAAACAAAGCTTAATAGGGCCATTTTTGCTGCTGTTATGCTGCCAAAACTGATGATGCTTCCCTTCCCCCTTCTGCCACTGAAGCAAATTCAGCAGCAGTGCTGGTGCGGGGGGAGGGAGTGTGGGCTGCACAGAAGGGCAGGGGGCTGAATGCGGCTGCATGTTGCCCACCCCTGATCTAACCCAGTATTGTCTGCTCTGACTAGTTGCATCTCTCCTGGGTCTCAGACAGGCATCTGCCCCATTACTTGCTACAGTGGAGCCTGGTGTCTCTGATTTTGGTGGGGCTGTGAATCCATTCTGGGTTTCAGTCAGAATGAGCCATAACTCTAAAGGAGCTATTGAAGGTGCTGAACCTATTTTGGGGATAGGGGTCAGCGCCTTGGATAGCTTCTTCAGAGTTCTGACTGCTTCTGACTGACACCTGGAATGGATGCAGAGCCTCACCGAAATTGGAACCCCCAGCCTCCACTGTAGCAAGTAATGGGGCAGATGGATACTACCTGATCCTTAAAAAGCAGAAGCAAGAAGCAATGCCAGGGATTGACCCCAGGACCTTCTGCATGCAAAATAGGTGCTCTACTGCTCAGCTAAGGCCCCTCCCAAAGCAGACTCAGTATAAGTCAGCTTCACATGAGCATATGAACCTCTGCGTCTAGTCATAGTTGTTGTATTCATGGTATGAGAGATGCACGCACTGTATTTACACGTTGCTGCCTCACCGATTAAAAAAAAGGTTATCATTTCAGGTGTTTATCTGACTGGAGAACAATATTCTCTTCCCGATATCTCAGTGGGTTCACAATTTGCTATATATAATAAACATGAAACAACCGTGTGAAGACAAATGCTGACAGATTTGCAAAATGGATGGTTTCCATTGAGATTAAGGAGCTGCTTTATCTCCCTTACTATCCAGGCTGTCTGTACTTCCCCATTATGTCTTTTTTCTATATAGCTTTTGCAAGTTGAAGAATGCTTCATGTGGGGATGGCTTGATAGTTGCTTGCAGTTTATTCTGAGGATGCTATAAGATAGTACCGACATCAGGGTTCTGTTTTGAGCAAGTTCTTGTCTAATTAATTAGCTAGAAGCAACGGCAATTTGGAGAAGATGCAGAATGGCAAAAACCTACAATGCTATTATTCCTCTGAGAATTCCAGCCTCTTGTTACTGTGAAGTCTAAGGATGAGCTGTTAAAATGAAAACATCCACAGACTTTCCAGACATATCACCAGCAATGTATTTAAAAGTTTGATGGTACACTTCTCTCCCATGATACCTGATCCCCTATTAACATGCCACAGGAATAACAAAGAGGATAAGCGTACAATTCTTAAGCATCTTTTCAATCATTCAGAAATGCAGAAGAGTTTTTTAAAATCAGTTGCTATGAAATCACTGCTGGCATATTTTACACAAATCTTCTTTATAGTTCATATTTAAAGATCCTTATGACTATGGGGTTTCCTTGTGGATTTGATTGGCAATCTGACTCTAGAGAGACAAAAGGGACATCTTTTTTTCAATTAACATATTCATTCATGTATGAATCCCAGCCACTAGAGGCCTGAGCAAAATGAGTGTAATCATTTTGTACTTGCTCAGTTTGCCAAATGTGCCCACAGCCCCCAAAGGTTGCCTACTCCTGCCCCACTGATGGCAAAGAAAGGACTGATGGGGGCGGCGGCAGGGGTTTTTTGGCGATGGCATTGGTGGTGGAATTCCATGCATCGTATTTTAGCAAAGCAGGAAGAAAAAGCCCTGGTGGCTACCATACCTCCAGGCATTTTTGTAAAATACTATGTCAGAATTATTGCTTGGAAGCAGCAGTATTCCCATTGTCCCCCAGGAAAGACTTGCCTTTCCTCCTTATCCTAAATGAGCAAGACTAGAGCACTTGCTTGGTGTTATTTATGCAACTCTTCAAGATGTCACTGTTCATAGAATCATAGGGTTGGGGGGGCTACAAGACCATTGAGTCCAATCCCATGCTCAGTGCAGGAAGTCTGATTCCCAGGTGGTCTCCCATCCAAGTACTAACCAGAGCTTTCCCTGCTTAGCTTCCGAGATCAGATGAGATCAGGCGCATCCAGCCCTTCATCATATCCTTTTGCCTCTTTGTTGTTGTTTATTTGGTCAGTCGCTTCCGACTCTTTGTGACTTCATGGACCAGCCCATGCCAGAGCTTCCTGTTGGCCATCGCCAGCCCCAGCTCCCCCAAGGTCGAGTCCATCACCTCCAGAATATCATCCATCCATCTTGCCCTTGGTTGGCCCCTCTTCCTTTTGCCTTCCACTTTCCCTAGCATCAGCATCTTCTCCAGGGTGTCCTGTCTTCTCATGATGTGGCCAAAGTACTTCAGTTTTGCCTTTAATATCCTTCCCTCAAGTGAGCAGTCTGGCTTTATTTCCTGGAGTATGGACTGGTTTGATCTTCCTGCAGTCCAAGGCACTCTCAGAATTTTCCTGCAGCACCACAGTTCAAAAGCATCTATCTTCCTTCGCTCAGCCTTCCTTATGGTCCAGTTCTCGCAGCCATAGGTTACTACGGGGAATACCATTGCTTTAACTATGCAGACCTTTGTTGTCAGTGCGATGTCTCTACTCTTCACTATTTTATCAAGATTTGTCATTGCTGTCCTCCCAAGCAGTAAACGTCTTCTGATTTCCTGGCTGCAGTCAGCGTCTGCAGTAATCTTTGCACCTAGAAAGGCAAAGTCTGTCACTGCCTCCACGTTTTCTCCCTCTGTTTGCCAGTTATCAATCAAGCTGGTTGCCATAATCTTGGTTTTTTTGAGGTTTAACTGCAACCCAGCTTTTGCACTTTCTTCTTTCACCCTCGTCATGAGGTTCCTCAGCTCCTCCTCGCTTTCAGCCATCAAAGTGGTATCATCTGCATATTTGAGATAGTTGATGTTTCTTCCAGCGATTTTAACTCCAGCCTTGGCTTCATCAAGCCCAACACGTCGCATGATGTATTCTGCATACAGGTTGAATAGGTAGGGTGAGAGTATAGAACCCTGCCGTACTCCTTTCCCAATCTTAAACCAGTCCGTTGTTCCGTGGTCTGTTCTTACCGTTGCTACTTGGTCGTTATACAGATTCCTCAGGAGTCAGACAAGATGACTTGGTATCCCCATACCACCAAGAACTTGCCACAGTTTGTTATGATCCACACAGGCAAAGGCTTTAGAATAGTCAATAAAACAGAAATAGATGTTTTTCTGAAACTCCCTGGCTTTCTCCATTATCCAGCGGATATTGGCAATTTGGTCTCTAGTTCCTCTGCCTTTTCAAAACCCAGCTTGTACATCTGGCAATTCTCATTCCATGAATTGCTGGAATCTACCTTGCAAGATCTTGAGCATTACCTTATTGGCATGTGAAATAAGTGCCACTGTTGGATAGTTGGAACATTCTTTGGTGCTTCCCTTTTTTGGTATGGGGATATAAGTTGATTTTTTCCAATCTTTGCCTCTTTACTGGCAGACAATTCTGCTCTCTGCTGATACGCATTTCACTTGGTAGCAGATCTATCCTAAGAGAATGGATTCTGGTGGCAAATTAAACAACAACAACACCAAGCACATAATATTTATTTATTACAGAACAACAACAAAAAAGCACTGACTGCCCAATTCATTTATTTAGAAAATTAGGTCCATAGTGCCCAATTTTCCCTCTGAATTCTTCCTTGAACCTTGCTTCACCTCATTCATGTTCCAGAACATGAGTGTCTTTTTTTCCAGGGAAAAATCAGGGAAAATGTGCATTTTTAAAAGTGCACACTTTTCCTCATTGAAAAAAAACACATTTTTAAAAATACATATTTTTCCTAATTAAAAAATGTACATTTTCTCCCATAGGCTAAAGTGTGAAAATACATATTTTTGGGGGGGGAAATGTGCATTTGTACATGTATGCAGGGGTGCACTTTTGAACCTGAAAGCAAGTTTGGGCAATTGCAAAATTTTCCTTAGAATTGTGTTCTTGCTCACAAACAGGGTTGTGAATGAGACAGATTTGCATGATTTGTGGACAGGAACATAATTATTGGACATCGCTAAACTGTGGTTGAAGTCTGTACGTTTCTGGGCTTGCAATGTGATCTGCAGACCACATCAAAATGTGTTTAACAGCACATGTATAGTTGAAAAATCTGCATGCAAAAATGCATACGTTTCAAAGATGGGTACAACGGATGTGTACCTTTGGGAAAATCTGCATGAAAATATGCACACATTTCCATGTGGAAACCAGAACAAAAACAAAGACCGCAATCTGATACAGACAGGAGATGGAACAATATTCGAGGTGGAATTTGGAGAACTTCCATGAATGCATGTTTTGCTTGTATGCACATCCCTACTCTTGCTCATGCTTGCCCAACTAATTGAACATGGTCCACTCACTGAGGCCCAGCTGTGACTCAAATGAAGTCCAGTGTGCTCTGCAACCCGCCCAAAAGATAAAGCCATGGCCACAGAGAGTGGTTTTTGCTCTCCTGTCTACCCCTTGAATCTGGATGTCTCTGGCACCTATAGCTGCAGAAGTGGCTCCTATCTGGAAGTAACGTGACCACCAAATTGAAATCTCTTAAGCCAAACATGCCAAGGGCTACCTTGGCAAGGGACTGGAGTGGCTGCTTTGTGGGTGTCTCCATTTGTTCTCATGGTTTCCACTTCCCATCTTCCAGATTTTACACCCAGCTCTGCCACTTGCCCATGGCCACCGACCCTATTGGCAAGAGGAATGAAGAGATATTAAAGGGCCCATGGAAACTGTTACTCAAGTAATGGCTGAGGTGCAATAAAGGAGATCTGTAGGCCCGACTTGCAAAGTTCAAAATGAGCATTTACAGCTTTGCGATTGCTCCGAGTATAAAAAACTGTCCCTAACCCATGTCGAGCTCTTTTGAGTCCCTCTGGCAGGAATTTATATTAATCATCCTGATGGTTCCTTCTATTCTGTTTCAATTATAAGAGCGCAGTTTGTAAAGTCCTCAGCTGTCTAAAGTTACCACTTCCCAGTTGATAGAGAATAATTACTTTTTATCATTGAAAATGTTGGCACTGATTGCAGTAGTCAATGTTCTTTTCCTTGCCAGTGGGGTTTAAAGCCAAAAGGAGTGCAGGTCGCTGCTGAAATGGAGCTTTGCAAGCTGATTCCACCCTGCCCCCACCCTTCCCAGCGGCAATAACATAAAGAAGTGCACTCAAAGGTTGTTTTTGGTGCCGGCACATATGGTGATGGCCAGGTGAGTGAGTGGCCACCTCAAGCAGCAGATGTTGGGGATCAGATGTCAGCAGTGGTAGCTCTCCTTATTGTTTTCCCTGAGCCCCTCCCCCAGCTGTCATTCTGAGCCTGTGCCCAGTGGTGCAGCTAGGACTGGGCTTTGGGGCTGATGTGCAGGGTGCCTGCTGCCCACGGGGCTCCTGAATGACCACCTGGAGAGCAGCAGGAGATGGGGGCAGCGGCAAACAGGCCCAGCAACAGCACCCAGGACAGCATGGCCAGAAAGGGCTGCTTCTCTTAGTCCATCATCACACTCTCCCAGCCCATCATCACACAGTGTTCCTTGATACACCTGTTGGTTTGCTACACTGTGGGCTCTGTGCAGCAGTTCAATCTACAGCAGGGGTAGGTGGAAGGCAGATCTCTTGGAGTTCTCTATATGATTTGTGGCAGATTGGCAAGGATTTCCATCTCCTCATTGTTTAACTACCACAGCAACAAAATGACTCCGGTGCTCATCCACCCTAAATTACTCTGCTGAAATGAGGAAAGCTTGAGGCAACCAGGAGTGGATTTCCATGTGTGCGGAAGGACTATGAGCTCTGTTCAGCTCTGGTGCTCAAAACAAATGTATGGGCTCAGAATTCTTTTAATTCTAAGTCTCTGGCACCAGGATCTGGTTGGTGGATCTCAGGGTTCTACTAAAACAAACAAAGGAGGTTCTGCAAGCTGAAGGCTGCCCACCCTTGTCTGCAGTGTCTTCAGCTATGCTGTTACAACCTCCTGGTGTGCCAGGACAGGAAATGGGCTCACTCACTTCCCTAACACTTCCTTCTTTGGTAAGCATCTCTCAATGAGGGATGTATGAGAATTTTGGTTTTGCTTGCAAAACATGCAAGCTGGCCCCATCCGAAGCTCTGAACACGAGTGCGAGCACAAGACATGTCCGCCGAAAATATTTGCAAATTGACAAACCCGTGCTCATGTTCATCTCTTCTTTTCCAGTGTCTTACCGCTAGTCGCTGCTATATCGGACGGCTTTGTAGAACCCCATGACTCCTATTGCCTACCAGAGTCCACATTAGGGATGTTGCGGGAGTCTGAGAGGGGGGTGGAGTCTAGCAGTTGAGAGTCAAGCTTGCATCGAGTTGGGCACAGGAGTCCCCTGAGCTGGTCCACTGAGCCAAAATTTTGCACAAAAATGGTGGCTCGTTATTTTACGTAAAGGACTTTTTATGCAAATGGTGGCTGTGAAACAGCAATTTATGCAAGATCACAGGTGTGAATGGACCATTTCTGCCTGTAACCTTGAGCAAATGGCTGCTTTATGGCTGCCATTTGCATAAAAGACCTTTTATGTAAAAGAACGAGCTGCCATTTTTATGCAAAATAGTGGCTTGCTGAAGGAGCGGGTGGCCCGCTCGCCAGGCATCCATGGACTGCCCGGCAGCTCACTGCATGTGGTGAGCAGGGACAGGCAGCCAGCAGAGGTCCAGCGAGCAGCGCATGAGGCAGACTTGGGTGAGTCCATCCATCCCTAGTCCACACCCACTTTTCCTAGCTCCATGAAATGCTTCAAGAAGAGGGCAATTGCTTGTGTGCTTGTGCGCACGCATACACATACACAGCTTGATGGCCATCTGTATTCTGTTTGCTACCTGGTTCATGATACCTGTGGCCTTCCTCATGTTGGACTCCATCAGCCCCAGCTACCATAGCTAAGAGTCAGGGAAGATGGGACTTGTACTCCAACAATATGTGGAAGGCTACAGGTTCCCCCACCCTTGATGCATAACAGGGATGGTGTAACCTTCAGCCTGCAGGTATAATCCAGCCTGTGTAGGTCCTCTCCTAAACCTCACCCACTATCCCAAGCCCCACGCATCTTCCAATACTAGGTAAAGGCAGGCTTTATCTAGCATGGGGAGAGGAAACTCAGCTCTTATCTCCAATCACTGTTCAGAGATAAGATAAGAGTGGAGTTTCCCACCAGTAATAAAACGCAGCCTTTCTCTACTGCTGGGAAAGGAAACCCCTGCTCTTAACTCTCAGATGCTTTTTAAAAAACTCCTGAGAGGTACTGCCCTTTTCTCTGTGCAGAGAAATGCACAGTGCCTCTGCCTGCACAGAAAGAAGGAGTGTCTCCATTCAGAGAGAGGCAGGACTGTGCCTTTCTATTCAGAGAGAAATTCCACTATGCTAACAGGGCTTGAGGTGGGAAGGGGGCAGGGCTTCAGGGCTAGGGGGCAGGGCTTCAGGATGGAGGGTCCATCCCCTTATGCCATCCAGTAGCAGGAGAGAGGGTGAACCAAAAAGCAAACTGGCCCACGATCTCCACCACCGACATAGAATGGGAAACAGCCCTCTACCTGAAATGACTGTGCTTGGATGGAGTTTCATTTCAGCATGATTTCCCAGGAATAATGTATCCAGATGTTAGACTGTCTTTGCCAGAACTAGCACACTTCCGAATCAGTGTTCTTCTCCTTCTGTGTTTTGCATTATTTTGTCTGCAAGTGTCCCTCTGTCATCCTTCAATCCAATTTGCCACCTGCTGCCATGAACAGCCAAGTGACAACTGCTCCAATTGATTTCTAACAGAAATCCTTTGATGGACCACTCACCCACCCTTTTAAAAGATTATTGTAGTAATCTACTTTTTCTCTCTTAGATGAGAAATGTCTATTATAAGCCGTGTTTGACAAACTTGAACACGTTCTCTGGTGACTCTCTCTTTAACAGCAGCCATATGGAAGTATATTTTCAAAGTCCCACAGACCTCATTTAGTTTTATGCTGTGTTGGATTACATGTCAATGTCGTTGTCATGCCATCTGCAAGATTTCTCACACTCTGAATGGCTTTTCCTCTGACTCTCACTATCACGAGGGGTGCTATTTACACTGAGGTACTAAAATTAGAGTTCTTGTTAGAATATGTTGTACAATTTATCCTCATCTCTGGTTTTGTAGTTCCAGATCCTGGATGTTTATCTTAAACATTGCAGAATAGGATCCTGTTCTCTACTTAGGGTATATTCATGTAATTTATGAGATGTAGGGATGTATGAGAATGTCATTCATGTTCACAGTTCAGGTGCACATGGCCCATTTGCAATCCTGAACAAAAACATGAGCAGGAGAGCACGTCCTATAAAGGTGCTTGCAAATTCCCAGATATGCGTTTGATCTCTCTCTCTCTGTCTGCATTTTCATGCTTTACTCTATGGGGGAAAAGTGTGCATTTCTAATGCACTTTTTTTAAAAAAAATTCACATTTTCCCTGTTCAGTTTAAATGGGAAAGAGTGCAAAGGAATGCAGGTAACAAGGCAAATTGAGAATCAAGGTGGTGTTTGGAGAATGTGGGTGAACATGAAAATCACTTGCTCACTCATCCCTAGGGACGGGTGACCCAACGATGCAATTTTTACTTTTTATGGGCTTCCTGCAATGCAGCACTTTACCTTACAGTTTAGGTATTGTTTCAGCAGCAGCACAGAACTTTCTCCTCCTACCATAGGTTCTGTCTCAAAAGGATAGAGCTAAAAATACATTCTTAATGACTGAGTTGAAAGAAGAGAAGTTTGTTCTGGTGGAAAAAAGATGTTGTGAATCAATAAAGGAAACAAGCAAAGTGGCTGTCTTGGATTTTGCTTTTCAGGATTCAAATGGCCCACATTACTTATTTGTTTTTCAGCAGGAAGTGAAAGCATTAATGCCTTGATTTGCTTGATTTGTAGTAAGGCAAAAAGAAAGTGAACAATAGTTGCTGATGTCCTTTGACATTTCAAACTCTTGCAAAGTTGTTACTCATTAGCTAGAGATGGGCAAATCTCTCAATTTCAGTTTTAGTCAGTTTCTTATTTTCCCAACCATAAGTCCATTTCAGCCCATTTCCACATCAGTCTGAGAATTCAATGTAAAGATGTCTGCATGAAAAATGGTATGCATTTTCATGCACATTTCTTCTAATATACACATTTCTGTATGCACTTCTGCAAGTGTTTTTACCCTAATGTAATATATTTTGGTGCATACCTTCCCCTAATATGTGCATTTTAGCTGCAAATTGCATTGCAAATTTAGGAAAAGTGCAGATTTTGGAGGGCAAGTGCATTTTAGTTCAGGTAAAGGTTGGGAGGTGTGAGTTGGGTAAGTTCCTATAAATATCTGGACCGATAAAATCTCTCATCCATTCTTACTGTCATTGTTGAAGTTCCATAATGCCTCAAAATACAAATGTGTCCATCTGGCAATACTTGGATTTCTTACAAATCAAATGGGGTGTTTCCCCTAGAAGTTCTTCTCTCTGGCTTGATTCTGAGCATGTGTTTTCCACTTTCAGCAGAGTAGTTATCTAAAGCCATCTGATTTTTAGGTACCTCAGCAGAAGTAAGAACACAAGAAGAGCCATGCTGGATCTGACCAAGCGTCCATCTAGTCCAGCATTCCATTAACACAGTGGCCAACCAGCTGACCACGGGAAACCCACAAGCAGGACACAAGTGCAACAGCACCCTCCAGCCCATGTTCCCCAGCAACTGGTGTACATAGGCATACTGCCTCTGATCCTGGAGGTAGCATATAGCCATCAGATTAATAGCCATTAATAGCCTTCTCCTCCAGGAATGTATCTAACTCCCTTTTAAAGCCATCCAAATGCAACTGAATGTTAAATCCTTACTCTTGCTACAGCTCTCATTGACTGCTGTGAAACAAAGTGACCAGACTACCCAACCAAGCAGCCATTTTGGAGGTGATGGTGGTGAGTTGCTTCTCTATTTTGGGTCCAATTGGCTGTCCATTGTTTCTGGTGGTGCTAACTATCCATTGTTTCTGGTGGAGCCCCTGCCAAACGAAGTGAGGAGGGTGGCTACCAGGAAGTGGGCCTTTTCTGCTGTGGCATCCTGGCTGTGGAATGAGCTTCCTAGAGAGATTCACCTGACACCTATATTCTACTTTTTTCAGTGCCACATGAACACCTTTTCATTTTCCCAGGAATTTTAACATTTTAGCATTCCATTCTTTTAGCTCTGCTATTTTAAATTCGGTATTGTATTTTAAGTTTCTGCACTGCTGCTCAGTTTTATGCAGGTTGTACTTTTATATTGTAGCTTTAATGCTTTCATATTTTCTATTGTTTTGATGCTGTACTTGTGGTTTTAATTTTTGTGAACCGCCCAGGGAACATCAGCTAATGGAAGTATAGAAATGTAACTAACAAACAAACAAACTACAATTCACAGGTGGCAACCAGCACAAATGAGCCAGCATTGCAACCTGGGAGAGAATCCTGGGGGTGCAGGGCGCTATTACTGATCTTCAAAAATGCCTAATAAAAAAGCAGGAGCGATCATCTCTTCTCTCTGGCTTTTATTGGCACATTTTTAAATGATATTTGCAGCAGATGGATATTTTGAAATTGTATTTTAATGAAAGTGGTTTTATTTAAAATCATTGGTGTGTGTGTGTGTGTGTGTGTGTGTGTGTATACACATGAGTGTTATTTAACTTCATGAGTGTTATTTAATTTCCAAATATACTAGACTCAGACAAACAAAATAAATACACAAATGACAAGAATAAGAAAAAACAAAGAAAAACTAAAACTACAACCACAACAAAACAACAACAACACAATACAAAATCCAAATCCATATAAAATGGCTCCTGGTCCAAACTACTCATAAAGGCTGAAGTAAGCTGACGGTATGTGGGAATATTTGTCAGGGCAAAGCTGTCTTTGGTAATATGTTCTTTTGAAGGAGGCAAGACCTATGAGTTCCTCAGCACATTGTGCAGTTGAGGGGGGTACCTTGTCCTTCCACCCATGGAGTATGAGTCTCTTAGCCACCATGAGATCACAGATAGTCTGCTGTCACTGGCTGATGGATAATTTCCACACCATTGGAATAGCTGTGGTATTCCCAGTAGCAATGTATGGCTGTGAGAGCTGGACTATAAGGAAGGCTGAGCGCCGAAGAATCGATGCTTTCGAACTGTGGTGCTGGAGAAGACTCTTACAAGTCCTCTGGACTGCAAGGAGGTCAAATCAGTCAGTCCTAAAGGAAATCAACCCTGACTGCTCATTGGAAGGACAGATACTGAAGCTGAAGCTCAAATATTTTGGCCACCTAATGCGAGGAGAAAACTCACTGGAAAAGACCCTGATGCTGGGAAAGATTGAAGGCAAAAGGAGAAGGGGACGGCAGAGGATGAGATGGCTAGATAGCATCACCGATGCAATGAATATGAACTTGAGCACACTCCGGGAGAGAGCGCAGGACAGGAAGGCCTGGCGTGCTGTGGTCCATGGGGTCACGAAGAGTCGGACATGACTGAATGACTGAGCAACAACAACAATCCAAGAGAAAATTGAGGAACCCAATATAAATATGTTCGGTGCATTGCTTTTATGGTGTGAGCTGTCTTTGGAAGGTGATGGTCTTAAAAGGTGGCTAAGAGTGCAATCCTATGCATGTTTAGATGGAAAATAGTCCTTCAACTCCCAGCAGACTCCAACCAGTATGGCTGGTTGGGGAGTGCTAGGAATTGTAGGACTTTCCCCCCGATCTAAACATGCATAGGATTGTGTCCTAAGAAATGGTTAATTAATTAATTAAGAGTGCAATTGTTTGTTTCCAGTCTACACTGGGATTGCACAGTGTGCATCTCTTCAACCACAGTGAAGAACCTCAGGTTGGGTGGCAGGGTGGGGGGCAGATCTGATCCACCTGGGGATCTCGATCCAGCCCTCCAGGCTTCCCAGTTGGCCACACTTTTTTCAACTGGCCACCAAGCATTTGATGGTTTCCTACCCTGTTTGCACTTCCCCCTGCCCCCCCCCCCCAAAGGTTGAAATGCCTCTCCTAAGTTCCTGGCAGTAAGAGTTTTAGTCTAAAATATGCTGATATTTGGGGGATTTTTGGCCCTTCCCCTTTTGTCTTTAGCTCCACTCTTTTGCCTTCAGCCCTACCCACCATTAGAATACAGACCTGAGAGCTTCTCCAACATGGAATTTGGTCCTCAGGCTGATAGAGGTTGAATAGCCCTGCTTTTGAAGTTGAAAAGAGTTCACCAGCCCTTTATAGTTGCCTGGTAGGTGCTTGGCAATCCCCCTGTGTTTTGCCATCCCAGCTTTAAGGAGCCTGTAGCAGGCCCATGATATATAGTTTGGTGGTTACATTTGGCTTTGTGGTTCACAATTTGGGCAGGCCTGATTTAGGGAAAGTGAGTTGTAGAACATAGTGAAAGGCAGGGGGGCTGGAAAATTAATGGGGGGAAAGCAAAAAAGGACAAGGCATCACTATACTGAACTGCACAGGCAGGCATCCATTCCAGATTGACATGGAATTTGAGAATTCAACACATCCCAAGTCAACTGCAGGCTGAACAAGTGAGTTTCTAACTTGATGTTGACAGAGCTATAAATCAGTCTCACTGTTGTCTCTCTTAATTCTGCTTACCAGCCTATTTGTTTCAGTTCTCTCCTATGTCCTACACCATCATCTCCTTTACTAGTAGCAAAGTCAGATAACGAGGTAGTCGTCACTTCCCTGAGTCAACCTGAGAACATTTTGTTATATGGCAGTATATAAAAATATTGAATGAATGAATGAATAAAGCTAGATTCTTCAGGTATTAGTTCTGATGGAGCTGGAAGCCTCCTACAAGGCCAAGGGTTTGGAGGTGGAGACTTTGAATCAGAAGAAGAGGACAGAGGGATCTCATCAGGCTTCGGAAGTGGTAGCAGGGCTGGCTCGTGGGGTTCTTCTCTCATGGAGGACTTTGACTGAGTGGTTTCTTCTGGGATTTATTTGGGGTGATCATCTCAGTACTGATTGTCAATTTCTAGGTGTGCAATAGATTCTGATCTTGCCTTCTGCCACATGCACTACTGTAATTACTAATATCCTCTCATATGCAAGCTGTTGGGGACACACCACTCAGGAACCCAGACAAGAACTTTATTGGCTCTCTCGAACAAGAACAGGACAGACACAGGAAACTTCCAATTCCATCTAGCCACAAGTATGTCCAGTACCATCTAGTGACTAAATTGTGTAATGACACTATCCATGTATCCTCCAAATTTTATCTAAGTTTCCGTGAAATTTCTCTCTTCTAAAGAAGTAGTAAGTTGGAAGAAGCAGTACAGGCAACCAGTCATATTAACAGCAAAACTCATTTCAGTCTTCCCTTTGGCTGAGCTTTGTGGAGATTTGAACTTGTTAATGTTTTAACAATTCCCCCTCCATCTCCAGAACTGGTTCTCTTCCCCAACTTTGCTGCATCCTGATGCTGCTTTTGATATTGTCCATCATTCCCAATAATCCCCCCTCCAAGTGCTCAAAGTGCTTCTGAGGTTGTTTAAATTGCTTCTTATGCTGCCTGTTGAATAAGCAGCGGGGCATTCCCCCCACACACACCATGTGACCAATTTTGCTTCAAGATTAGCAAGTGCTGAGTATGCTGTACAGGGATCTGTTGGGAGCCAATTACTGCAAGACATCTTAGGCTGTATGCTGTCTTTTGGTGAAGTCTCTTCCTAAACATGATGTCTAGATGAAATGTCATGTGCTCACAGTGAAGAAAAATAGATGTAATGGGTTGTAGATCTACTAAATAGAAACATGTGTGGTGTGTGGGAAAGCAGCATGCTGTGATCTTTACCAATTTGGATGACATTTGATAGGGATTGTTTTTGACCCACTAAGCATTGGGCTGATCTGGAGCAGGTGGCATATACATATTTGTGTGTCTGTCAGGAGCTGCTGAGATCTCTGGATAGCTGCCCCATGTGGTGAGGCCCTGAACTGCAGATTCTACCTTCTTAGTGACGTACCTTCAGGTCCTGGACTGACTCCACCCATCCTGGCTGGCCACTGGATTCTGCTGATCAGGAAGGAGTATAAAAGGGCTTTCTGTTCCAACTGAGCCTTGCTAGAGCAACTAAATCATCCTGAGCTCTGGCATGTTCGTGTAATTCTGGTTGTTCATGGGATTGGACATCTGGTTCGCTCCTTGACCCTACCTTGTAGTTTGTCCTTCTGTCTGGACTTGCCCTTCAGTCTCTACTCCTGGCTCGTCCCATGGTTCCTGATTCTCAGCTCCTGGCTCACCATAGACTTCTGCCCATGGCCCATCCCTGACAATGAGGCAATTAGTCTCATATAGTCACAGCTCAGCTGCATTGTATATCATCTCCACATGGTGGAGACATTGGCATATGCATCAGGTAATGTCCAACATGAGTAGGGATGTTGTGGGCACCTGATATGGGGGTAGAGTCCAATGGACTCCTCACTGCTTGACCCCCTGGACCCTCGTTCACGGACCACGAGGCACTCACTAGTCCCATCCACAAGCACCACACAGTCTGTGAGCATCCAGCAGTTTGTCTGCTCCTTCTCTGAGCTGCCATTTTGTGCAACAGCGGCAGCTTGGGCATTTCTGGGAAGGCCCATTCATGCCTGCAAGGTTGTGTAGATCACCCTTTATGGCCATTCCCTATGCAACATTCCCTTCCCAGAAATGCCTGAGCTGTCATTGTTGCACAAAATGGCAGCTCAGGGAAGGAGTGGGTGTGTCTGTGGCACTTGCCACTTGCTCACCAAGCCATCAAGGGGCTCACACAGAATGGCAAGCGGCGATGGCTCGGCAAACAACCAACGGCCGTGGCGGAGGTGAGTCCATCCATCCCTAAACATGAGGTCTTCTTTATTTGCTGGTGAAAGATTAGATTAGATTAGGCCTCATATATGTATGTATGTATGTATATGTATATATGTGTGTGTGTGTGTGTGTGTGTGTGTGTGTGTATATATATATATAGATATATATATATATATATGTGGGGCCGCGGTGGCTTAGTGGTTAAGACGCTGAACTGCAGACTGGAAGGTCGGCAGGTCAGCAGTTCGAGACCCGAGTGCTGCATGACGGAGTGAGCTCCCGTCTTCAGTCCCAGCTTCTGCCAACCTAGCAGTTCGAAAGCAAGAAACTGCAAGTAGATAAATAGGTACTGCCTCGGCGGGAAAGGTAACAGCATTCCGTGCACCTCGGTGTTCAGTCATGCCGGCCACATGACCACGGAAGCGTCTTCGGACAGCGCTGGCTCCTCGGCTTAGAAACAGGGATGAGCACCGCACCCTAGAGTCGGACACGACTGGTTGGGGACACCTTTACCTTTTTATATGTATATGTATATCTGTGTGTGTGTGTGTGTGTGTATATATATGTGTATATATATATGTGTGTGTATATATATATATATATACATATATATATATATATATATACACACACACACACACACACATACACACAAACACACACTCACATACATACACACACATATATATCCCTAGTGCGAAACTCTGGTAGAAGAAAGACAGTGGGAGTCTCTGTTGCAGATCTTTAAAGGTGGACAAATTAATATGGGAGCAGTGGTTTCAGATACCCTGGCCTCAATTTTATAGAAGGATTTCAGAAGTCTCCAGACATCACTAGCCCGTGTCCCTGCACTGGCTGCAGCAGACTCTGAGCTGGAGCAAATTTTGGTGCAATCCAAAAGGCAAGGTAACAAAGTAGGAAAATGGTCACGCACAAAAGTTTCAGTCCAGTATGGGATCAGGCAAAGCAGGAGCGGTCCAGATACAAGTAAAGGTCAAAGCACAGTTAAGCAACAAGTTACCATACACAGTCCATTAGCAAACAGGAATTCAAGGGTCAGTAGCATGGAAGGTCAATCACAAGGCAAGGCCCAGAAAGCAAGTATAAGGCACAGGAGCTGATGAATAATGTTGCTCCAACACTGACTAGGCCTGCAGTGAGGGTAGGGATGGGGGAGAAATCCTCCATTGACCCCAGTGAGGCCGGAGTCAAAAGAATCTGCCCCCCCCCCCAAGTCTGTGGAGGATCAGAAGACTTACCTCCGCCTCCTGGAGAAATCCTCGTTGGCCGGCTCCTCCCTGCCGGCCAGCTCCGGAGTGGCAGCGATACAGCCGCCATTGTAGTATCGCTGGCTGGGCAGATTGATTGCAGCCGCAAATGGCATCCTGGACGCCATTTGCAGCCGCAGTCAATCTGCCCAGCCAGCGATACAGCAATGGCAGCCATATTGCTGGCACTTTTGAGCCAGCCAGCGTCTCTGTGGACTGGCTGCGAGCAGAGCCGGCCAGTGAGGATTCTGGGGGGGAGGGACAGATTGCCTCCCCCCCCCCGCAGATCCCCGTGGTTGCCAGGTAAGGGAGTTTCGCACATCCCAAAGTGAGGGCTTTTAGCCACAAAACCTGCTGAGCCCCACCTAGAGCTCAGCTGCAGTAATCAGACCTCTCTGTTCAAAGCTTGACAAGTCCCTTTCTCCTGGGGAGGCCTTCTCTACATGCAAGAGTCCTTCTCACAGGAGCTCTACTGGCCTATCTCTTGAGGTGACAAGGCTCCTGAGGGCCAGGGGGTTGCTCAGCCTCTGCCTCAGAGGCAGAGTCCCCTCCCCCTGATGGGGTGGGACCTGCAGCCATCTCCCTTGAGGGCTCAGGATCCTGCTGGTCTGGTGACAGTGACTGATTTAGGATACCCTCGGTTTCTGGGAGCTCCAGCTCTTTCTCTAAGGAGGATTCCATCAGTGGGGGCATGACAGCCCATAATAAATGGAAGTTATCATCTCTGGTAAGGCTGCCTTTGAAAGTACATTTCCTTCCCCACAGCTCATCTGAGATGAGGAAGAAGGGCTTTGGAGTTGGGAGATGTTTCCTGCAGGTAGACCAAAGTCTCTCTGCCCCCCCCCATTTCTTATTTCAGAAAACAAAGCTCTGAACAGAGATTCATATTATTCAGCCGCATCTAAGCAGGGAAGGAACCCCACCTTTGGGGTATGATTCAGATTCATAGAGAATTAGAGACTTTCTCCAAAGGAAGAAATGAAAGCCCTCTTCCAGCCACCCATTGACAAATGCATGTGCTTCCCTTGTACATATTCCTCTCCAGTCTCTCTGCAAAGCTCATTCATGCCTTTATCTCCCCAAGATTAGATAGCCACAAGGCCCTGCTTGCTGGTCTATCAAGCAGCTTGATTATTAAGGATTCTGCTTCTGCAAAATTTCTGCCGCTGCCAGTGTCGTATTTCATGCAAGAAAGCACAAGGCACATACACGCTCTCTCTCTTGCTCTCATTCTCTCTCTGTCTGTCTCCAATCCAATCTCTGCACAGGTTTCCTATGAAATAATGGATTGATTTTTAAAAATCTTCTTATTAACCTCAGAGTCTCACCACAACCTGGGCAACGACTCTCAGAACAGCATGGATTTAATTATAAGACAGGCCTATCCAAAGTCTCTGTGGCCCACAAATTCCCAATTATTTCGTTGTCAAAGTCACTGTAATTTGAACAGCGGATGACAGGGGGCTCTGGCACCTGGCCCCTCCTGGTGCCGCAAGGCGCACACTTCTGTCTGAGGGCTTGATAGCTCCGGGTGCCTACTCATGAATATAATTTTGAAGCTGTTTCTCACACCGGTTTTACTGGCCTGGCCTCATTCAACTGTCTTTACAGCCACCAGGTGCCTGGGTTGCCTTGTGCTGTGATATTCCCTGAGGAGGAGGATGGCTGTTTTAAATGGTTATTTAAAACCAGGGTGCGCTTCTGAGAAAGTGGGGTAAACATAGTGTATGAGTCTATCCTGAGAGAAAGGTTGGGCCCTGAGGAAATCTGTGTGCCTAAAGCAAGGTCTCTGTGTGGCCTCTTCTAAATCATCTTCATCATCATCATCATCTAAAGGCACAATCCTATTGATTGCACCCTCAGTGACCAGAAGCCCCTGAAGTCAGAGGTGTCTGATCACCCAACATAGGGCAGGGGGAGGTGATCTTTGCTCCACTGTCCTCCTGCCCTGCAGATTCACTAGACAGGCTTCTCAGTCCATCAAGTGAGAGTGCTTTGGAGGAGGAGGGAAGGAGGTTGCAGGAGGTTCAGGATAACTCATATCCTGGCCTCTCCAGTCTCCTCCCCTCCCTGCCCACTGGAATGCCCCTTTCCTCCTCCCCTGAGGTCACTTTTCTGACCTCAGAAGGCTGCTGACCCTTTCCATGCCAGGTGCGTGGGGTCAGAGGGTCAGATCTCTGTCTCCCCTTGTCTCTGTCACTGACCTTGGAAAGTGGGCTCTGAGCAATCCTATGGTCCCTGGGATGCTCATCCAGGGACCATAGGATTGTTCTCTCCATTAATTTGTTGTGTTTATATCCAGCATGTTTCTGCCATCATCAGGCATGGCCACCCACTGATCAGAACCAGACCTGCTTAGCTTCAGCATGGTTGCCACAGCATGGTTGCTAGGAAGCTGCCTTATAGCAGGTCAGATTATGTGTCTTTCTAGTGTAGCACTGTTGGCTCTGACAGGAACTGGAAAGGTATATGTGAGAGGAGCTGATCTTTCAAGTAACCTGGCCCCCAAGAAATTCAGCAGATGTAATGGGGAAAAATCTCATAATGTGGTATTTTTGGAAGCCCAGGAAAGTGGGTTGCAGCCTCTGTTTCTGAAAGTCTTCACATGCCTTAAACTTCGTGTAGAAATTCAATCAGAGAATAATCACACACATCTTCAACATGGACTGTTTCAGCCCCTTAGCTGCTGACACCCACCAAGCCCTTACCTCCTGCTTTCATTAGGGATGGATGGACACCCCACAGTTCAGGTCCTCCGGGCATCTGCTGAGCTGCTGATGCAGCTTGTGTTCCCCCGGACCTGCACTTAAGCTCCCTCACCCCGCTCACCAAGCCACCTGCACCCACTTTGGACCCATCCACAAGCACCATTTTGTGAAAGAAAATGGGCCATTTACACCTGTATGTTTGTGCATATCAGCCATTCATGGTGCCATTTTCTGTAAGACTAGATGTGTGCATATTAGTGATTGCCAATTTCTTTCACAAAATGGCGCTCACGGACTTTGTGGACAGGTCCAGGGTGAGTGTGTGTGGCTCAGCGAGCATCAGGGAGGGGCCTTGAGTGGGGGCAGGGGCTCAGTGGATGCAGCTTGGGGATGTGCATCGGGGGGAGCCTGCTGGACACTCAGACCAAATTGGGCACCCATGCCATCCCTAGCTTTCATGTAACATCAACATATTCCTACCTTCTGAATAAATTTGATGCTTCTACTGAAAATCTGGATGGGGGAGAATGGATTTGATTGTTCTTGAATCCTAGAAGGGAACTATTGTTTAAATGTCCTTTGAAGTCCTATTTATTTTCCTTCGTTTTCAGAGAAAGGCATTCCTATAATATTGTTTTGTCCAAAGGTTTGCCCACAACTTGTCTAGAAAAGTCAAGGAATCTCTGTCCCCATCCCCATCCCAGTATGGGAAATGGGTCAGTGTTCTTTGCAGAGCAAAAGCCCACTCTGCATAGTGATCATATTAAAACTGCAAATCTCATGAGGCTTCATAGAGAATACATTTTCAGAGCCTGAGATCATGTTTCACTCACTTTCATGCTGCTGCCCACTGCATAATAATAGTCCTAGCTCTGCACCATGACCAAGCAGAGAATGCATTAGGGATATTGGGCACAGATTTTTTTTTTCCAGAGAGCATCTGCATTGGAGTTTGGACTGGAATATGAAACATGAAGACTTCCCCTCCCCTCTCCTGTCTTGTCAGTATAGATCAGCAGTTAAATGCTTAGTGTCTTCAGCCATGACTGCATCGGCACACCTCCAGCTGTCACTTTCATTCCCAAAGTGTGACTGCACTGAATTGAATCTGTGCTGTGCTGCCTACCATGTGCACCAGGTGAATAGGCAACCTACACAGTGCTGGACTGGAGACTGCCATGCCTCTTGTGCAATGTTACTATTAAGGCATGTGCTTTCCAGGGAGCTGTCCAGTGCTGATCCATAGCTTGCTTCCACAACAGACCCTTTCAGGGCTGAAATGGGTGTTACACTGGAGATCTGTGATCAGACCTCCTAATGTTTTCTTGTTTTTTCCACCATGTGACCAATTTGCTGCAAGATTAGCAATGCTGTGTATCCTTTTGCTTGAAGGGCAGGGTTTTCCTAAATAAAACTTCCATTGTCATTTTTCTTTCTTATTAGAAACTATACCCTGCCTTTCTGCATCACTGGCCAAGGTGGCTAACAGTAATCTATAGAAAAATGCATACCAAATATACATAAAATGATCACATCAATATACCTTTTAACCCTTATACACCTCCCCCAGCCACTGTCCCCAATAGAACTCCTGAAGCTGGGGTTGGAACCTGTATTGTGCTTGTCCCCCACACCACACACAGCTGGGCTAATGATAGGTTTAGAGTGGGGGTAACTATTACAGAGAGAAAGGCTAAAACCCTACTCACTAGCTGCTTTAAAAGAAATGAATAAGTAAGGATATACTTGGCTAATAGTTAGAGAATCTACACCTACAATAGCAAGAAGATGTATTTGACAAACAGTGATACTCTCAGGAGACTTTTCATACCACCCTCATTTCTTCCATCTTATGTTCAGGTGGAAAGCTATGCCTATCCAACTAAAGGGTTCAGATATGCCTCCCCCACTCTTGGGTTTTCAGCTTGGTTGCTTCCTTATGATGGCCTAGAGCAGGGGCGGGGAATCTCTTTCCTGTCAAGGTCTGCGTTACCTCAGTCAAAACCTGTTGGGATCTGTTTTATAGCAATGTGTGTGGCCACAGCCAAAAGTCAACAGAGTTCTAGATGTGACTCTTACGTTTGTTCATTGCACGTTAATAATAATAAAAAGACTTTGCATCCAAGCATTCTCCTTCCCCACCTCATACAAAGTTCCCTCCATCAATTTTGTTGCTGGGGAATGGAGCAGGAAAGTGTAAATAATAACAATAACCCGAAAGTAGGAATGTTTGAGAAATTAGTTTCAGTTCATTTTTGATCAGGATGTTTCTCAGTTTGCACCTTCTGGACTGAACATGGACTCGAATGAAATCTGTGGGCAAAGTCTGTACATTTCCAGGCTTGCAATGTGATTTGAGGGGGGGGGGGAAGCATTTGACAGCATGTGTATATTTCAAAAATGCATACATTTCAAAAATGTGTACAAATCTGCGTTAATCATGGGAGAAGAATTATACATTTCAAAAATGTGGATAATTGATGTGTACATTTGGAAAAATAGACATGTAAATATGTACAGATTTGCATGCAAGAAGGAAAAAAAGCTCGCAATCTGATATGGGCTTGAGTTGGAATGAGCTTTGAGAGGGAATTCGGAGAACTTTGGCAAGTCTGAGTTTCACTGATTCACACATCCCTATCCAGAGCTGGGGTGGTGAAGGGCATGGCCCAGGGAGAGGAGTGGAGCCTGGGGAGAAGGGCATGGCCTGTGGAGTGCCTGGACATCAGTTGAGAGGCCTGGAGGAGTGCATTTGGCCTGCAGGTAGGGATGTCCATTGCTGGGAAATCCAGTTTTTTTTTTACTTGACAGAATTCTGTGGCATGTATGACACAATTTGTGTTTGTGATCTGAGTTGCAGGCTTTTCCCTGCACTCTGGGAACTTTTTTTTTTACACATTTTTTCAATTCTCCACAATTTACACAAATTTCTGAGCAATTAGTGCAAATTTCTGAGCGATTTGTGCAAATTATGGCCAAATGTGTGCACATCCAGTTGTAATTTGTGCAAATTACTCAGAAAACTGTGTGAATTGTGGTACCAGCAAAAGAAAATGTGCAAAATGCTTGGAAAATCGACAAATTGGCCCAACTCAGTGCAAAGTCAGGTGCTGCAGTGAGAACTGGAGCAAAGTCCAGGGGGCTGAATCCAGGAAAACCTGTTGAACTCCAACCCCCAAACAGATTTCTCCAATATCCCTATTTACACATCAGAGCTTTCACACTACTGGATGAGAATTATATGCAGTGCATCATCCTTCTTTCCTTGAGATGGAATAACATTTTGGTTCCAAGAATACCAGTGAAGGTGACTGCCTTGCCTGAAGGAACAAAGGAAGTTTCCACCAGAAGAAATAGGGATGCATCCTCTTTGAAGCTGTGGCCTAAGCAGCCCTCTCTAAGGTGCCATTACGCAGTAATCACTGGCATATTATGGATGTCAGCTGTCTCAATTACCAACCTAAGATAGCACTTCATCCCTGCTAATGAGGCACCAAGCCTACATCATATTCAGTAGTCATGCAGAAAAATGAGCTGACTGATACGCCAAGGCAGATGATCAAGAGACTTCTAGATAGAGTAGAAAGATTAATGTGAAATGCAAAGCTGGACTGAGCACTTGCCAAACATATGTAAAGGCATGAGGATTTATCTAAGCAGGTTGAAAATAAGATTCTGTTTCAGATGATCATTTAGATACATGAGGAGACGGGGCCATGGTGAAGGATCAGGAATGCTGCAGAGAGCTGGTTCACAAGGCAATGTTTGCAAACCTGTTTGTGGAAATAAGTGCTCATGCAAGAGGTTGACTCACTAGAGCTTGGGTAAGAGAAATATTGGGACAAGTAGCAGCAACTTCCTTCAGCAGGAACACACTATAAATGTCACATTATAAATGTGTTAGACCAACTCAAACTTTCAAGAGCTGTAGATCTCTTCATTGGGCAAGATGTTACAAAATGCAGGATGGTGGAGGGGGAGAGGGCTAGGAACCTGCCTGGTTCACCCAGGGTACAGACAGCTGTGACTTAACAGCTTGATTTTCTGTTTTCAAAAATGGAGGATCAGCAATTGTCTGATACCTTCTTGTTCCCTGTGGTCCTGGGGGCACTGAAACCATCACATCACCTGGCAGAGCCCAATTTGAATGTCTGCAAATCCTGCTCCTCCATACCATCTTAAGGCTCTGACAACAATGCCCAGTCAGGCATTTCCCCCCTCCTCTCCCCACTACCAACCTTTGTTGTGTAACAACTTGCCTGATGAAGAGATCTGGACAAAGCTTGTCCATTTCTTGTTATCTTTGAGTTGGTACTATACTATAAGGATTTCAGAATTTTTATTACAGCCAACACCTTTGGCTTCCTTTGTTTTGTTCATATGAAATGATATTGCACTTAGACTGACATGGCTCACATTCTTATGTGTAGCAGATGCTCCCCTATGACTTTGGGAATTAATGCAATAAGAGATGTACATGTATCATACACCTGCCACATGGTAACGCCATTAAGTTGAGATTGCAGGAGCTGAATGCAAAAGCTTCCCAAGTCAACCTAAGGCCTTGTTCTAATTATTTGAACATTATCCTTCCATTGCAAGAACTATCATGCCATAGGATGCTTGCATTCCCCACAGCTGAGCATGCCATAGCATTCTATTAAGGGAGCAATGTGTGGCTTGTTTAAAAACAGGCATGCCATGTCACTGCTCATTTGTCCCAGTACATCTCTGAAAAGGTTGTTACCAGGCAGATGCTCTGTTGCACATACTATATAGGTGAAGCAGGATGAGTACAATTAGCAGACAAGCCACACGGTGATGGTGATAATGACTCAGTTTAAAAGTAGACTTGCACTTGCACTCATAAGCAGACTGTTAATGGGCTGCTGGGTTAAAAAATTCCTTTGTTCGGGTGACTGCATGTTAACAGCCCAGAATGGTCAGTTGATGTTTTCCCAGTGGGAGGTAATGGCTAGAAGACGATTGAGGGTTAGTTGTCACATGCTCTAAAGGTTGGATCCAGGATCTGCCTTGCATGAGAGGAAGGGACCTTCTATAAGAGAAAGGGCTCCATTCATAGATAGTCCCTCTGTCCAATTTTGGGGATCTCCTTCCCCCTTACACCACAGCTCATCCTAGGGATGTCAGAGAAATAGGCAATGGAATCAAATGAGTTCAGATTTTTGTGAATCCAACCCATGGATTCTGCAGTCGACCAGCTTTTCCTGAGTTGCACTGATACCACAGACTTGTATCATTTTTCTAACTTTCTGGAATTTTGCACAGATCTAGTCATAGAAAAATATGTAAAAAACAAAATGTGCATTTCCTTCAAAGGCTAAAGCATGAAAATGCACATTTGGGGGGAATTTGCACATTTGGGAGGAATTTGCACATTTTCACAATTTCAGAAACTAAAAAAAAATCTGATTCTGTCAATGAGTGGATGATGGAATGAAAGGCACCTAACAATCCACAAAATGTAGATGGAATGTATTTTACACAATCAATACATCCCTAGTATCCCTAGTAATCCCCATTCAGCAGGGTCTCTATGTGTAGCATTTTCATAGGACTGGAGGGGCTGCCGTGGGAAGGAGGAGCAGAGAAGTCCATTTCCCTCAGCACAGTTGATCCAGCATAAATCTGGATGTATCCCTGAGTGTTTTGAATGGGAAAGCATTCAGTGCTTGGAGAAGGTGACATTCTCATGGTCCAGATAGTCTCCTTAGAATCTACCATCTACCCAACCTGGAACTGGATCAAACTTTCTAATATGAGGAGGAAACTGACATGGGCCCCAGCATGACTAGGACCAAGGAGAGACAGAGCAGCCAGAGGGAAAGCTTGAAACCATATGCCCAGGGAACCTGTAGAATCAGGAGAACCTGATAGAATCAGGTAGAACCTGTAGAACCTGTAGCATCAGGTAGGAACCCACAGAATCAGATAGAACCTGTAGAACCTGTAGAATCAAGACACCTAATTTTCCCATGATCTGGACTCCCTACAATCATCACTGGATTGTGATGCAATCATCTTCAAGAACAGCAACAGCAGCCAGCCTGAACCAAAGCTTGGTTCTCCTGGTGCAGTGCATACTTGGCAGCACAAGGTGTTCTATGGCAGAGCCCTACTTGGGCACAGTCAGAATCAGGGTGAGCAGAACGTTAACCCATAATGGCTGCCTGGAACTTGTTGGCGCAGCCGTGTCTGTAGACTATTCCTTTAGCGACCTACCGGACAGCTCCTCTTCTGCTGAGCGCTAAGCCCTCTAGTGGTGGTTGTTGCTGGACAGCTCCCTTGCCTACTTTGGAAGGATGGTAAGGGACAGGGAGGGGCAAGTGTGTGAGAGAAAGGGGAGAGGAGGAGGAGGAGGAGGAGGAGGAGAAATAACAGCAGGTTTGGTTTGGTTTGAAATGCACATATATAGAGTGTGTGGAGGCATGGCATCTTGGCGGGTTCAAAGCCTTTCCCTGGACAACTGTCCTGGGGTTCCAGACCTTCTTCCCTCTCAGAGTGTACAGGCTGCTTGCCTTCACTTATGCTCTATCAATAGACCATGCATGCTTGCCTTGCACATTTGCAAATGAAAACACTGTAGGTCTCTTGTGGTTTCTCCTCCAAGAAAAATCAAACCTGGGTTGTTCTGGGTCTGGAAATTCTCACTGCTCAGGGCAAGAGGGGAGCCTGTAACAACACTTCATGTTGCTGGACTTCCTTCTGATTGAATACATCTAAGAAACAGGGCTGTTATTATTTAAAGCAAATGTTGGCATTTGAAAATAGCTAAGAGGCAAAAATGAGGAAAAGCAGAGAAGTGGGGAGGAGGGAATGAAGTCTGCATTATGCAGTGAGCAACTCAAGGCTGTTCTTTCTCCCATTAATCACATGAAGCCAGGTCCTTTTCTGCCACCAATGTTAATTTTCAGATTTCTCGAGTGTTTCGGCCAAGACACATCATCACTTGAAATCTAGGCATTCTGCATTGGAAAGGTGCTTCCGCTTGACTGAACTGTGATTCCTGTCATTGGGTAATAGTTATGGAGAAATTATGATTTAGTGCCCTGAAGCACTACGCAGCCACTTTGACTGCCCTGGGTCATTTCTTTCTTTTTTTAAAAAAGTCTACTTTCTGCCGTGGAAAAGAGAGCAGCCATTTAGAACCAGATAGGGGGAAGAAGAAAAAGCAAAAGAACACCCAGTGCTATTGGTCTTTTTTTTCTTTTTTGCTTCATTGCTAGCATTTCTTTTTATGTATAATTGTGTATACATGCCTACTTAATATAGGTATCAACCTTTACCTAAAGTCAGTAATCTCCAGCTGTGGAAGGACTTTATCCTGCTGGAGATCCACCCAAGTCTGAACCTGGACATTTTCCCAAATCATTTCAAGTTGTTCTTTCTTTCTTTCTTTCTTTCTTTCTTTCTTTCTTTCTTTCTTTCAATATATTTTTCAGCTGCCTTTCAAGACCATGGTCTTCCCAAGGCAGCTTACAATATAAAGCAAGATAAAGTTATAAAGGCACCTTAAAAGTTAAAAGTTTTAAAATAAGCTATCTAAAACACAATTTTAACTAAAGTATACTATAAAACCTTTTCAATTAAAAGCCAGATAGAACAGATATATATTTTAAAGCCCTCCTAACAGCAGCCACAGACCTCTCTTGGAAGGAAATTCCATAGGGCAGAGGCCACCACTAAAAAGGCCCCCTTTCTAGTGCCCACCAACTTTTCTGATCATAGTGATCAATATGAAGCCCTGACAAAGATTATCTTAAAGTACAGGCAGGTTCATATAGGCATAGACAGTCCTTCAAATAACCTGGATCCAAGCCATTTAGGGCTCTAAAGGTTAACAGCAGCACTTTGAATTGGGCCAGGAAATACACTGGCAGCCAATGCAGCTGGTACAGAATTGCTGTAATATCATGAAACCATTTAGCCCCAACAAGGACATAAGCAGCAGCATTCTGTACCACTGGGTGTTTCCAAGCTGTCTTCAAAGGTAGCCCCACATCACTTGCATTGCAGTAGTCAAGTCTCGACATAACAAGGGCATGCATAGCTAACATCTGAGATGGTTTTCAGAGTTCCATTTTCAACAGATACAGGGGCAGCATTAATTCTGGGAGTGTGTTTCAATTAGGAGTGGGTGAATGCTGCCAGTTCTGGTGTGTGAATCACAAGGGCCTACTTGGTTAATGAGGGAGAGGTCTGATGGCCCTAGAAGTTCTCACTGTTCAGGGAAGTATGGAGTATGCAGCAATACTTACTTCATAGTAAATCCAATTGCAATCAAAGGGACTTCCATTTGTTTCAATTTTTAGGAAATAATAAAGGAAATCCATATTATCTCCAAGCAGACGGTCCGTTGCTTGCTTGGCCTGGGGAGAGAGGCACAATGCACCAATATGGGTTGATGTCATCCACCCATGTCACCATACTGGGTATTGGCCTAACCATTGGCTTAGGTTCTTAGAAGAGGAGTCCTTTTCTATGGGAATACCACTGACAGGCCATGCCCTAGGTCTCATTGTAGTAAGTTGATGATGCATCACATTTTGGCCCATTGTGTGTGTTCCATATGCTTTCTGGGCCACCTGAGCTGAGAATAGGGATGGTTGAATCTCTCAGTTTTGTGTTCTCTTGGATTCAGGTTTTTAAAAAAAATCTCGAGTTCTTTCTCTCCCACATATAAAGTGTTGAGAATGTTGGTAGATCCTTATCAAAACTGATCTGAAACCAAATTCTCTCAGCAAGGACGCTGTTAGAAAAAAAGAGGAACCAACTCTAAGTACTAAAATGGTTGAATACGTAGGGATCAAACACAGACTCTGAAGAGCTACACACTCAAAGCCCTGGGCCTGGATGGACAAATCTGTTAGTTTTGCTTTCTCCCACATTCAGTTTTTCTTTAATCTCAAGTTCGTTTTGACCCAAATATGAGAACCTTGCAAATTTCAGCAAATTCTTATCAAATCCAAATGGAAACGAAATTCTCAACCATTCCTAGCTGAGAGAAACTGGCATAGAATGACTATTTTCCATCACAATGACAAAAAGTGCCAAGTCTTTTTGTCTGGGTGACTTCTTTTCTTTTCAGAAAAACAACAACCCTTACCTCTAGAAACACATGAGAATTGCCAGCAGATGTATAGGAGGAGAGCAACTCACTTTATAATCCCTCTTGCACTTTGGGTTTTTTGAGCCAAGTACACACACATCAAAAGCCAACCTGACAGTGTCCCCTCTTTCTTGTCTGTTATCCAGACACTGCATAAACGTGCCATGCTGCTGGATTCTAAACTTTAATTTCAGGCAGCTCAAGCAGAAGTTCATGTGATGGCTTCTTAAAGATCCTACTTGACTGCTTAAAGGAGTTCATTCCTCTTGAAAGGTGGGAGTCTTCCTATCCAAAGGCAACCCCACAGGTCCATTTTATTTGTGCTCATCTTTTGAAGAGGAGAAGAGATCCTGAATTAAGTCTTTAACTACTGTGGCATGACATGCCTGTAGAGAATTCCGCATCAAGATGAGTTTCCAGATGCAATAAAAGCTGCCAGAGACAGCCTCAGTATAGTGGGAATGAGATGGGAACAGAGCTTATTTTGCACTGGAGTGCCCAGTTAAAAAATGGTACAAAATGTATATATTTAGGGAAACATGCACACAAAAATGTGTATATTGCTGAAACTAACTTTACTGAAAAGCAGTTTCAAAATGTGTATGTTAGGCAAAATTCTGTACACAAATACATGCATTAGGGAAAATGTCCACAATGATGTGAATGAATTTTCATGCAAACCTTTCTTAACCGCCCCCCCCCCCGCCCCTCAGATGAACCTAACTTGACTGGAAAAAAATCTCAAAGTTCAGGATGAACCAAATTTAAGATCAGATTTTTTTTGGTGGTGTTTTATTACCAAAGCACACATCTGCTTGTGTAATACAAAGGAGGGGAAGATGCAAATGAAATGAACTGATGAAACGGAGACACCCTGCTCATGCACAACACTCTAAAAAATTTGGAACGAAAACTACCTGTGAACAATAGAGAATTCTGAATGCATCAGAATTAGTATGCTTTGGAAAGAAGTCCAGTTAAATAAGAACTCCAAAATGGTTGTGGGTGGGTTCAGGTGAGGAGAATTGTGGAAGCATCCCTAATTTAAAATGCATGCTTCAGTGGGGAGTGGAACACTCTACCGGGGTACTGTAATATGCTTTTTGGTGCTGCCTCTGAAAAGTATTTGGAATGTTCACTGGTGCAGAAAGAGTTGGGCCAGGATGTCATTGGAACCCCATAGAATGGATCATGTTATCACTATTTAGACTAGATGAGGGACCTGCTGCAACAAAATGTTGCAGTGTGAAGTGCTCCTGTTCAGCCATCTTCCAGGATGCTCTATTCCATTTCCCCTCCTCCAGCTTTCCATTTCCACCAAGACCAACAGCTGGTCAGCATTCCATGCCCATTGAGCATCCTCAGTGGGCTGTTTGGGGGGGGCGGGGGGGCCTTAAGATTTTTCTGAATATTTATTTTTGTATTTCCACAAACTTCGGGTGCTTCTGAGGCTGCTAATAGTGTGTACATGGATAGTGCTGTTTTGGCTACATAAGGATCAGCATTTGGAGCACTAAGTTTGCTATTAGGGTATAGGATCAACTCCCAGTTTATTTCTGAGTACCATTCAAAGTGCTGGTTATGACCTTTAAAGCCCTGTGTGGTCTGAGATGAGGGCATCTGAATGACCACCTTTCCCTATATGAACTGGCCCACCTGCTGAGATAATCAGGGGCTTTATGTCCCTTGTCAAAGGCATAAGACAGAGCCTTTTCAGTAGCAGCACCTAGGTCATGGAACTTCCTCTCTTGCAGTGTAGGCTGTGGTTCAGATTTCAGTGGGGCTATGAATCCATTCCGGGTTTCACTCAGAACCAGCTAGAAATCTAAAGGAGCTATCCATGGTGCCAAACCTATTTGGGGGATAGGGTTCATCACCTTGGATAGCTCCTTTAGAGTTCTGGCTGGTTCTGAGTGAAACCCAGAATGGATTTACAGCCCCACCAAAACCAGAACCACCAGGCTCCACTGCTCTACTGGAAGACTTAGTCCTCCTCATTCTCATACTGCAGGCATTTCAGTGCTTTCTTAAAACTCTTTCCTAACCCCATCAGGCCTTTGGTTTAGAAGAAATTATGTCTAGGAATGTATGAAAAATTCATTTTTGCTTGCAAAACATGCATGCATGCCCCATTCGCAACTCCAAACACAATCAGGAATGTGAGTATGCGTCAGCTGAAAATGTTCATGAACTGTCAAACATGTGCCCATGTTTGATTTGCACAATTTTCCCTGTTCGATTTGCACAAATGTCCTAATTTGCACAAATTTCTCCCATAGCCAGAATTGGCCCCACTTTAGCTGATGGAGGAAATTTGCACAAGTTTCATGTTTGCTTGCTGATTGATGTGCACAATTTTCTTGTTTGTGCAGGGCGAGTGGCTATCACAAATGTGAATGGGAATTAAGTGCGAGATGAGTGGTGAGAAAATGTTCAGAGAGTCCTGGTGATTTTAAACATCTCTCATTCTCCCATCCTTACTTCTGTCCTCTGTGTTGCCCTTGGAATGTAATTACTGTGATCTTGTTTTTTCTGTGCTTGGCCTTGTTTTTCAAAAGTTTGTACATTGTTTATACTGAATGTTTAAAATTTTGTGTAGAGATTGTTCCCTTGTTAGACACTTTGAAGGCCATTTGGGTGGAGCATCAACCTAGAAATATGAAAAATTGATGATAATGAAAAAAATGTTGTTATTAATAATGATAATAATAAAAAATAGAAATAAAAATAAATAATTGTGAAATATTCTACGACACCATCTCAACAGGATGGTGTCGCAAAAGGTGAGGCTATTTAGCCCTAGAGAAAGGGCAAAATATTTGTCCTACAATTCAGATGGTAAACACACATTTCACTTCATTTGGTACCTTTCATTCCCAGGATCTCAAGGAACACTGCCAACATTAATTAATTCTCTCAACATTCTTGTGGGCTGTGAGAAAAGAAAGCATTATCTGCATTTTACAGGAGGCAAGAGAGGGCAGCTGGGTCACCCAGGAAATCAGGAATAAAAGCCAATTCAATGTACCAGACTCCAGTTGCTTTTCATAGTCACTTTTTTTTAAAAAAAAATATTTCCTGAGAAATGTCAGCAGAGGCCACGTTGGCATTCTGTAGTCACCTCTTCACATTACAAAAAATACTGAAAAGGAAACCCCAGCTCCCCTAACTTAATCAAAAGAATTGTTCACATTATGTGATAGGCTACAGATGAAAGAAATGTAACAAAATTCTCATAGTGCTACAATATTTTAGCCTAATGGACTCCTTTTCTCCCTTATATATATTTTTAAAAATATGATAGCAGTAATTGGACAGAGCTGTCATGCAAATGGCACAAAACTTGCAGTTAAAGTTGATCCACTCACACAAAAAAGAAAGGCATGAACATTTTCCCCTCACTGTAGTGGATGGAGAAGGCATTGTTGGGAGAGTTTATTTACTTATTTATTTATAACATGTATATCCCCCTCCTTTCCTCCAAAAAACCTAAGGCATATGGTCCTCCTCCTCCTCTCCATTTCAGCCTCACAACAATCCTGTGAGGTAGGTTAGGCTGAGAGTCAGTGACTGGCCCAAAGTCACTCAGTGAGCTTGATGGCTGAATAGGGAATAAAACCCAGGTATCCCACATCTCAGTCCAATGCTCTAACCATTACCCCACACTGACTGTCAAGAGTTGTGTGTCTATTGCAACCCATCTGTGCTCAGAACCAGTGGAAGCTGGTGGCTCTGATGTTATGGGGTGGTGAATCTGCTCTGGTTTCAGTCAGAACCAGTCAGAACTCTAAAAGAGGTACCCAAGGTGCTGTGTTTCTGTCAGAATCAGTCAGAACTCTAAAGGACCTATCCAAGGTGCTAACTGGTTCTTTGAGTCAGAACCAGTCAGAACCCTAAATGAACATAAGAACATAATAAGAGCCATACTGGATCAGACCAAGGCTCCATCTAGTCCAGCATTCTGTTCACACAGTGGGCAACCAGCTGTCAACCAGGGACCCACAAGCAGGACACGAGTGCAACAGCACCCTCCCACCCATGTTCCCCAGCAACTGGTGTACATAGGCTCATTGTTTCTGGTACTGGAAGTAGCACATAGCCATCAGGACTAGTAGCCATTGATAGCCTTCTCCTCCATGAATTTGTCCAATCCCCTTTTAAAGCCATCTAAATTGGTGGCCATCACTACATTCTGTGATAGTGAATTCCATACTTTGACTATGTGCTGTGTGAAGACGCCCTTCCTTTTATCTGTCCTGAATCTCCCACCAATCAGCTTCATAGGATGACCCTCGGTTCTAGTTTTTCGAGAGAAGGAGAAAAAAGTCTCCCTAGCCACATTCCCCATGTCATGTATAATTCTGTACACCTCTATTGTGTCTCCCCTGACCCCACTTTTTTCCAGGCTAAACTATCCCAGCTCTTGTAACCTTCCCGCACAGGGGAGATGCTCCAGCCCCTAGATCATTTTAGTTGCTCTTTTCCGCAACTGAGGAGCTATCCAAGGTGCAGGCTTTCAGTCAGAACCAGCCAGAACCCTAAAGGAGCTATCCAAGGTGCTGAATCCCACCTCCAAAATAGGTTCAGCACTCTGGATAGTGCCTTTAGAGTTCTGACAGGTTCTGATTGCAATCCAGAGCCGATTCACTGCCCCACTGACACTGGAGCCACCACTGTACAGAATGAATTGCTGGATCAGGGCCCAGTTCAGAGAAAATACTGAAAGAATGCCAATTGCTGGGGAGTAGCAGCAGGGGCAAGGGCGACTGACCTCCCAACCTGCTTATGTGCTTCCCGGCGGCATCTGCTTGATTGCTCTGAGAAACAGGTTGCTGGACTAAATAGACTGGGGGTGAGGAACCTATGACCTTCCAGATGTTGTTGGACCACAGCTGTCAATATTCATGATCTGGCTTTTATCACATCACAATTAAAAAGCACAGGAGCCCCTGCCCCAGATCACCTTTAGATACCAGTAAATAACAATGCCTGGAGTCAGGTATGGGCCCCAAGGCTCCAAGGTGGGTGGATGTATGGTTGCCGCTGCTATGCTGTTATGCAGCTCATGTTCATTTCAGTATGGCAGCCTTCCCCAAACTGGTGCCCTCCAGAGATGTTGGACTGCAGCTCCCATAGTTTCCAGCCACCATGGCCATTGGAATTATGAGAGGTGCAGTCCAACACGCTTGGATGTTGTTGTTGTTTTGCCAGATTGGGGTAGGCTGCGGTATAGCATTTGCTGCTGGATATATCTGGTTTGCTTCCCTAAATGTAGGGCAAAGGAGGGACTGATATACAGAGACCTGAATACGAGGTCCATCCAGCCCAGCTTTCTGTTTCCAGCAGTGACAAACCAGATGCCTTCGAGAAGCTTGTAAGCTGGTGAGGGGCCACAGCTCCTTGGTGGAGCATGTGTCTTTCATGCAGAAGGTCCCTGTTTTGATCCCTGGCATCTTCAGGCAGGGCTGGAAAAACTCCTGGCTGAAGCCCTGGAGAGCTGCTGCTCCTAGTCAGTGTCGACAGTACTGGCTGGGCTAGATGGACCCATGATCTGACTCAGTATAAGGCAGCTTCCGATGTTCCTATCACCATTAACTGGGGTTGATGGGAATTTGAGTCCAGCAACACCCACTACTGGTGAACACAAGTGGGTGGGTTCTATCGCATTCATATCCTGCTTGCGAGTTTCCCACAGGCAACTGGTTGGCCAGTCTGTGAATAGAATGCTGGACTAGATAGACCTTGGTCTGATCCAGCATAGTCCTTCTTATGTTCTTAACATCTATAGGGCCACAGGTTTCCTAGCCTTGAGATATACAGAGCCTTGGTTTGATCCAGCAGGGTGCCTCTTAGATTCTTAAAGAATTTAATCATGTGGTTTCTTTTTTTAAGGAAATGTAGGAGGACAAGAGTTTGCAAACAGCATTTTCCACTCTAATTTTTATGCAGAGGAAAAATAGTAGATGTCTCTGCTGACACTTTCATACTGAGTGATGTATAATCAATAGGCAAGACTATTATGAGCCATTTGTTTTAATGACTTGAAACATGAAAAATCCTAGCCCAGATCAACAGAGAGCACAACAAATGCCAGGACAAATGCTGCAGGAATTAAATGGCTTGAAAGAGATTTACTGTCTTCCACAGGTACATCCAGTGCTATATCGGCTCAGTACAAACCAACATGTTGAACCGTAGTGATGTATCATTTCAGAACAACTGCTGGACTATGAAAGGAGGGCATGTGGCAAAGCAAAGGAGCTCCAAGTAGATGCAAATACAATGCAGAAATCTGCTTGCTAAATATTATCATTCGCCTAAGGGTTGTGAATAGCCACCAGTAGCTCATATAATGAGATCAGAAAAGGTCAGTGTGAGTGAACAACAACAAAAATAGAAAAAGTAATCAAAGATTACACCAATGGAGAGAGTTTAGTTGCAAAATATTCAGCCTCAGAAAAGACGGGGGCGAACATGTGACACGGGGGGGGGGTAGATGTATCAAGTCAAGCTAGCGGGCATATGAAATGTGCTAAGTGAATTCAAAATAGATAATGAAATGAAGGTTGCATCGAAGGAAGTAATAATAATAATATGCCCAAGTGTATTAAGAAGAAAAGATTAGTGGAATTAATAGATGCATGCCAAGCTTCTCAAAGAGTTCATTTTTCTGAAAGGGATAATTTGGTTGCCAGATTGGCACAGGAGCCAACATATAATAATAATTTCTTACCTCTAAGAATAGGAGAGAACAACAACCAAAGGTTAGAAGAATCAAGATGATATATTGGGAGGGTGAAGGAACCTTTGGGCTGTAACCAATGTTAGTCCTACATAGAGTAGAACCATTGAAATGAATGGGACTTAAGTCAGACCAATATTGGATTCAACCCACTGGATGCAACCCATAATGACAGGAATTTGGCCAGGGACAGCTATAGAAAAGGAGAGCACACCAAGATGGTGGAAGCAAAGGACATCCCACTGGAGAAATTGCTTCCAAAAGAGGCCTACAGCATTTACAGGAGCTTTAAATTGTAAGGGAACTTACTGTGTAGATATGAAAAAGCTCCTAGCATTTTTCCAGATAGAATGTCCTTTCCATGCAGCCATCACTGTTAAAATTTGTAAGGGGTTTACTCCCAGGTGCCATAGTATGCTCTCTAGTAATGGAGGGACATGGACCTATGCAGATGTGGGTGGTGCCTCCCCTATTGGTGAGAGATCAGCTGACCTAAGGGAAGCCCATTGAAAAATGAGCATCGCACATTCCCAACTTCTCCAAAGAGTGAGAAGTCCCAGGGTCGGCACTTGTCTTTGGATGAGAGAGCTCTGGAAAACTAAAGTGTCTCTGTAAGCTTTGTTTTCATATTCACATGCACATATGGGATGTAAGTGGAAGCTAACAGGTTTTCCTACAAGGCAGATGATCCCCAGAGTACAGAGAGCAACTTGGAATCCCCCCCCCCCACTTCACACACAGAGTATACATCCACAGTTTTAGCCAATTCCACCTAAGATGCCCTTTTTTGCACTGCCCCAAAAGAAAACCAGGAAGAGCCACCAGTTTGCAAATGCTGATCTATACTGATAGATGCAAATGGAGAAATGATTACTGTCATTTAAATGAGAGACAATACATGTCGCAATAGTGGGGAGGCCTGTGTGTATGCTCAGTGTCTGCTGTCCAAGTTGCTAACTGTTGATGGGCAATTTAAATGTTCCTACTCTCCTTTCATATAGTTCTTTATGTTTAGACTTGGGTTGGGCAGCCCTCCAAACAGAGGATGCCTTCAAATACAGGACTGTAAAAAGTAGGACTCATGGTAGAACTCTCCCAGTCTCTCTCTGTCTGTCTCTGTCTCTCTGTCTGTCTCTCTGTCTCTCTCTTTCTTTCTCTCTCTCTCTCTCTCTCTCTCTCTCTCACACACACACACACACACACACTGAGTACATGCCTGTTTATCTCAGCAGAAGGAGTATTGCCTTCCTCAAACCCTGATAGATGGCACATTCAAAACCATTGAAAGGTGTCCTCAATGATTTGGAGACCATCTCCTATCCACTCGTTCCCACTGATGAAACATTATCCAGCCATCCTGGACTATTATCTTCCCAGGGAGGCTGGCATGGGCTCCTTGCCTTCTGGCAATTTGTGAACATCTACTAATTTCAGAACATTTTAAGGGGTGTGGTTTATAGCCTGAGCCATTGCTGCTAGCTAGCATACCCCCCACCCCTGGTTCCTTTTGGTTTTTGTATTTAAAATCTTGGTGCCAGCAAGAGTTGCAGCTCTTTTGTGTTGTTGCTTTACTGATAGTGGTTTTATTGCACACCTGTTCATTAGCATCTTGTTAGCAGCCTTGAGTGCTTCTGTGAAAGTGCAAAAGGCTGGATAAAAATGTTTTGAAATAAATAAACAAACCAGAGACACATTTTAAAAACAAAAACAAAGGAAAGGTAGGATATGTTCTGTGGAACACAAGGACGTTACAATAATGAGGCATGTAGCGGGGAGAAAGTCTTGATTACATGAAATATGACATCACAAGCACCATCCAATACTTTCTCATGCCACTGGCGAGGCCGCCTTCCCCACTTTAAACAACTCATAAGAGTCACCCTCCTTGAACAGAATTATTTATCTATAATTCTGGCTAGAGTTAGGATTGCTAGTAAACCTCTTCAATAGGGATGTATGGATTGTGTAGAACCCATTCCATCTGTGTTTTGTGGATTGTCAAGCGCCTTTCATTCCGTTGTCCACCCATCAACAGAATTGGATTCTTTTGTTTCTGAATTTGCACAAATTCACACCTGTGTAAATGTGCAATTGCACAATTTTGCACATGCAAAAATGCACAAATTCCCCCAAATGCACATGTTCATGCTTTAGCCTATGGGGGAAATGGGCATTTCTGTTTTTTTATTTTGCATATTTATTTGTATTTATTACATTTATATCCAGCCTTTTTTCCTCCTTAAAGAACCCAAGGCGGCTTACACAATCCTCCTCCTCCATTTTATCCTCACAACAACAACCCTGTGAGGTGGGTTGGGCTGAGAGTCTGACTGGCCCTAAGTCACCCAGTGAGCTTCTATGTCTGAGTGGGGACTAGAACCTGGATCTCCTGCCTCCTAGTCCAACACTCTAGCCACTGACAAAATTTGCTCAAAATTCAGGAAAATTAGAAAATCCATCCATAAGTCTGTGGAATCCACCCGACAGGGGAAAAGCTGGTCAGCTGAAGAATCCACAGGTCAGATTCATGAACATCCAAACTCATTTGGTTCTATTGCAGATTTCTCCAACATCCGTACCTTTTTCTCATTCTAAATCAGCATTCCCCAACTGGGTGCCCTTCAAATGTTCTGGACTAGAAGACCCATCATCCATGACCATTAGCTATGCTGTCTGGGGCTGATAGAATCCAAACCATCTTGAGGGAAGGAAGTTCTAAGTTCTAAATGCTGATAGGGTCTACATGAGGAGTAGGAACACATGAGGAGTAGGAGCAAGGATGAGTGTGCTAGCTCCACCCCTCCACCATCATTCTTTCCTCATGTAGAAGAGGGAAATCTGCAGTGGAGGGCCTCTTCTATCCATGGAGGCTCTCTGCAATTGTATTCCCCACTCTCTTGCCTTGTGTGTAGACCCTATACCCTTTCAGACACCTGGAATGCTTGGTGGAATGCTTGTGGTCCATGGGTTGCATCCAATGAGTGGTATCCAATGTTAGTCCAACTGAAGTCCCATCCATTTCAATGGTTTTACTCTAGTAGGATCAACATTGGATACAAGTCCCCATCACAGCATCCTCCAGGGAGAATGAGACTATTCTTAGGGAAAAGAAGGGGGCATAAAGAAGGGAGGATGGTGATACAAAGAGGTCTTTCTAATTAAACATTGCAGCATGATCCCTTGTAAGTAGGGATGCTGAAGAAATCCACCAAGGAGCACAGCGAGGATGGAGTCCTGGGAATCCGGCCTGTGGAGTCTGCAGTGGATTGGCTTTCTCTGCTGGCACGTCCTCCGCAGGACTTCACATGGCTTCCCCTGCTGGCACGTCCTCCGCAGGATTTCACATGGCTTCCCCTGCTGGCACGTCCTCCGCAGGATTTCACATGGCTTCCCCTGCTGGCACGTCCCCCGCAGGATTTCACATGGCTTCCCCTGCTGGCACGTCCCCCGCAGGATTTCACATGGCTTCCCCTGCTGGCACGTCCCCCGCAGGATTTCACATGGCTTCCCCTGCTGGCACGTCCCCCGCAGGATTTCACATGGCTTCCCCTGCTGGCACGTCCCCCGCAGGATTTCACATGGCTTCCCCTGCTGGCATGTCCTCTGCAGGATTTCACATGGCTTTCCCTGCTGGCATGTCCTCTGCAGGATTTCACATGGCTTTCCCTGCTGGCATGTCCTCTGCAGGATTTCACATGGCTTTTTTTCTGCTTCAATAGGGCAAGAAATGCCAATTCCAACCTCAATTAGTGTAACTTCGGCAAATTACAGCTGTAATTAGCATACTTTACACCATTTGCAGCCGTAAAGTACTTAGTTGTATGTAAACTGTGGCTACAATTTCTGTTTTAAGTAAGCACTTTACAGCCACAAGTGATGTAAAATACACAAATTTACAGCCAGAATTCATGTATAATGAAACACTTTACAGCCATAAATGGTATAAAATATGCTAATCTAATTTGTCCAAGATATACTAATTGTGGCTGCAATTGGCAAATCTTGCCTGATTTAAACACAAAAACAGCTGCAGAAAATCCAGAGGATGTGGCAGGGGCTCTGGGGAAATCTGCTGAGCCCCAAGAGGGGATGGATTTCCCAGTGATGGACCCACCCGGACCAGACATTGGGGTGTGTTGTGTTGTAAGTCTAGCAATGAGCACCTGAACCTCTAATTAGAAGATCTACAGAAAAGAGTCATGCAGATTCCCCAACCCTGCATTACAGAAGCATCTGGAGGCTTTTCGATATGAGCTGGCACACGAAACGACATCTTGTTCTTATTTATTCACAGAGTATTCATTCCACTGGTTTATATAACAGCTCGATTGCATTATTCTGTTGTACTGGAGCGGCTTTGCAAGTGGTACATTCAATAGGCTCTCCATGAATTCAGATACAGGAGGTCATGTCTACATCACCTGGAAGCTTTGCATTGATGGCAGTCATTTATATGGCTCTTGGGACTTCCTTTCTTTATTTTTTATTTGTTTATTTTCAACACCTATCTATGTTTAGATGTTGCAAGCATGATGCACTATCACACAAAAATTGTAGCTGGTGAAGTGAATTCAACTAGCAAACAGTCCGATGATCTTATGAAGGCTGGTTCACACATGCATTCACACTGCTTGTCTGCTTTGACACTTGTTTTTCAGAAGAATGTATGAACAGGCTTCATAGAAAAATGCTGGGTGCAAGAGCCTGGCCCTGCCTCGCACGTGCTTTTAATGCATAGGGGGATTCCTCTGAACCTCCCTAATGTCATCCTGCAAAGTTCTTCCCACAGAACCTTGGGAAAATCAAAATGGTGGTCACCAACTGCTCAGGGGAGTATTTCCATCAGTAGTAAAGGCTCACATTATTCCCCCTTTTGACCTCCATTTTGTTGGCTCCTTAAAAATCACCAAGATAGCCCCCTCTTGCCACCTGTGAATGGGGTGGTACATTGGGGGCATCCCTACTGGTGATGACATAACAGAGTGACTCTCAGGAGAGTGGAGAGCAATTCACTGCAAGTTATACATAAGGATGGACAAATCTGTCAATGTCCATCTCTCATTTTTCAAATCTTAAATTTGGTTCATCCCATTTTTTGAACAGGTTTTCCAATCTTAAGTTTGGTTTGTTCCAAACTTTGAGGAAAAACATTGCATGGAAATTCATATGCATTGTTGTGTCCATTTCTCCCAATACCTGCATTTCTATATGCAATTTTGCCTAATATACACATTTTGAGGGGAAGCAACTTCCCTTATATAATGCATTTTGAGCACTATTTTCACTGATATATACATTATTGTGTGCACATTTCCCTAATATACATATTTTTATACGCATGGTTTGACTGGAGAACTCCACTGCAAAATTTGGAGATGTAGGAATTTAGAAGGAGAACTGAATTTCGATTTGCTTATTGGTTCAAAATCATGACATTCAATATGCTTGCATTCAAATGTGAACTCAAATTTCTCCCCCATCATTAATGATAAAAGCAGCTTTTGGAACACTGGGAGGGAGCTCTGATAGGAAAGTATGAGGACAAGCTGAAGGACCTCTAAGCTTGTGTTTGGAAGTGCTGGTTGTGAATGGGGGTAAATGGATGTGGTATATTCCCAGTTCCCCCCACCTTGGAGGCCAACCTTGCTGTTCCAGGATGAGGGCTTCTTGGAGCATTTCTGGCTTTCACCCTTTGGTGTTGGTAAATAGCTCTACTTACACTTTAGGAGCAGCACAGAAAGAACAATACTCAGCAACAAGGTGAATGTTGACTGGAATAGTTTGCTTGGATTGGGGTCTTCCAGTCTTGTCAGAGCTTCACTGGCTGCCTGTCCCATTTGCAAGCCCAACTCCAAATGCAGGTACTTATCTTTAAAGCCCTAAACCACCCTTCCCCCACCTGGTGCCCATTGTATGTTTTCAACTTCTACTCCCATCAGCCCTAGCCAGCATGGTCAATGGCTAGGAATGCTGGGAGTTATAGTCCAGAGCATATGGAGGGAAGCAGGTTGGGGAAAATTGCCCTAAGCAAACAGTTTTGGGGCCATGTACCTGATTGTCAAGAGCTGCCGGTGCTCGAGACAGGAGCCTTAGGGTTCACATGCAGCTGCCTAATATTGTGAGCCACTGAACTGCGTGCTGCAGCATCTGCCTAAGCAGTTTAGTATCCTCAGGCCCTGGAATGACTCTGCCCCCTCAGGCTGGCCATTGGAAGTTCCCAGACAGGAAGTATTATAAGTGGGCTTCCTATTCTAGTTAAGCCTTGCTTGAGCAACAAGGCTCTTTACAAGGCCTGGTGTGTTCCTATATCCTTTGTTTATTCTTTGGACCTAATATCTGGCTTGTTCTTTGGTTCTGCCTACTACAACACCTGGCTCCTGGCTAACCTCAGTCCACTGTCCACAGCAGGGCTGGCATCAAGGGTGGGCATGGTTGGGGACCTGTCAAGGGCCCATATCCCAGCAGGGGCCCACTGACAAGAGCCCCTGAAGTTGTCCTTCCTCTTCACCAGTGCAACCTGCTTGTTCATCTGCCTCTTGTTCTAGCCCAATCAGCAGTGGTGATGAGAAAAAGGAGCACTAGACGCCCCTGCCTGCTTGCTCACTGGCTCTCTACCTGTCAAGTAAGCAAGTGGTAGCCATGTTGAAAAAGAAGATGAGGAGCAGTGGCAGCTGGTGACAATGGTGGTGAAAAGTTAGACTCCCTGAGGGAGGTGGGCCCATTGAGGGTGTCTTGCCCAAGGGCCTTCAAAAACCTGGATCCAGCTCTGGTCCGCAGCCCAGCCCTGACACTGAAGGAGAGCCTAATCCTGTATCAATCTGTTCATGCCTTAAGATCATCAAGTGAGGCCTTTCTCTGTGTACCTTCCCCCATGAGAGGTGAGGCAGATGCCTACGAGACAGGGCCTTTTTGGCTGTGATGCCCTACCCAAAGAGTTTTTACCTAAGTTGGCCATGCGTCCTACTTTACAGAGGACTGTCTTCTACTTGAAGGTGCCCTCTACTTGAAAGGCTGTCCAGTTCGATTCCAGTTTAAAAATAAAGAACCAGAAGAAGGGAAAGCAAGCAGGAGCCTTCAGGTTGCTCATCGACAGCACCTGGACAGCAGACTGAGCAGGCACACAGGTCTCCTGGCCACAGTCTTCTCCACTATGTTGCATTTCTACTTAAATTATATAAATGTTTCTAAATGTGCAGAGATATATGCATCTATTCGCATATGCAAATTTGTATCATGTTCCTTTTTCAGTGAGGCATTCTCTCTTTTTCGGTGATGCATTAGTGCCCACCCTCTTTGCCGATGCCAATGTTGCTCTTTTAGGCACTAGGCCAAAACTTTCTTTACCCAGCCATTTCAAATTCCACCAATGGCTTACAAAAGTATCAGTATTTGAAATAAATAGATCCTGCTGTGAGTTACTGGAGGGAAAATAGGTGCATGTGCAGTTGGTGGGGAGAGCATGTGAAGGTTTTGACTGGTTGGCATGTTCAGAGATAGAGAAATTCTGTGAGCCATGAAAATACACAGGCATGCATGCACGCACAACTGTCCAAAGTGTTATCTAAGCTGGGAACAAGAAAGATCCTTGAGGAAAATCTTCACTCAGTGTATTTCTTCACTCAGTGAGAAGCTGTTACATTTTCCTTAAAAAAAAAAAAAATCCTTCTCACATAGCAGTAGGAGAAATGAGCAGGAAGGAGCTGGCTAATTGGAAAATGCTTACAACCATTGATTCATTACAGCAGGCAGACCCTAATAAGTTACACAGGCTTCCATTTATATAATTTCTTGCCTTCCTATTGTTTTTCACATGCTAGGAAATAACATTGGCCTTGCCTGTCAGCTCTGTGACCCTGCGAATATTTGTTCCTTTGACTCCTTTAAGTTTCTTAAAACGAATCTTCAGCTCATACAGCAGCCACAAATAGAGTCTGTTCTGAATTGGGGATTTTTAATGCAAAGGCAGCACTTTTCCCCCTCTCTCCACTTTTTCGCCTGCTTGAAAGGTAACAGAAGATGAGGTATATCCTCTAAGGAACATGCAGGACTGTGTGAAGATGCCAGCAGGGAGGAAAATTCCATACCATGCTTTGTACGTGACTTCGGAGCTCACCTCTTTACTGAACTGCAGTGGAAAGTTTTGGGTCTGGTCCTGCAGCTTTAAAGGTTCGGTTCTTCTCAGGTACAGAAACACCACTCTCCACTATTTTCTAGTGCAGTGAGCAGCTAGGTAATTTTAGACCCTGGACTTAACGATACTATAGAGGCCCCCTTTAGATGGCCATATCTATGACTTCAGTTGTGAGATGCACAACTAGCATTTCTCTTCTCTTCTCCCCTCCCCACCACTCCATGCTTCACAGCTGGCTCTGATACATGAGAGAGAGAGAGAGAGAGAGAGAAAGAGAGAGAGGAGGAGGAAGAGGAGGATACCTGTTCGTCATCCATGATTAAAAAACAAAGAAAGAAATACTCTGAGCATGTGCAGGTTTGCATTTTAAACTCATTTAAATCATAGCACGATAACAATTCTAGGAATGAAGTGAAGTTTGCTTCGGCTACCCTGATCCTAAATACATTGAGCTGGGACTACACACCATTTTGTTGTAGAAAAGGATAACGTATTTTTAAAATATAAATAATAAAATGAGCATTTCTGACCATGTTCCCAGTCATCTGTGGAACTCCCTCCCTAGGGAACTCCATCATGCCCCCTCTTTAATGAGCTTCTGTCGTGCATTAAAAACGTGGTTGTTCAGGCAGGCATTTGGGGTGGGCTAGGGTATTTAAAAAAAAAAATATATGGTAAAATTTTATTGTTTTAAATTGTTTTATGGTGGGTTGTACATCGCCCAGAGTGGCTGGGTGACCAGTCAGATGGGCGATTAATAAATTTAATAAATAAATAAATAAATAAATCTGCTCCCTAACTCTTAAAAAAATAAAAAAAAATGAGGAGGAAGGATGCTGCAGCCAGCAACATCAGACCCGTTGGGCCTTGGCACACCCATACTGGTCCAGAGTTGACACCAGGCCTGTTTGCCAATGCCCCATCACCTGCTGCTCTCTGGATGGTCATCTAGTATGCCCTGGGCTGCTGGGGCCATGGATTTCAGCCCTGAGATCTAGCCCTAGTTGCATCACTCTTCTATTGGTTGGGATCACCAGCAGCAGGCAGTAGGAAGAGCAGTGTAGTGGTCAATTCTGAAGTGCAGATGCTCCTCATGGCATTCCACAGAGCCACCTCCCCAAGGGGACTCCAAAAATGCAGGTAGCTGTGTCAATTTATTCATTTATTTCATTTATATCCACCTTCCTTCCAGCATTGAACTCTAGGTGGCTCCATGCGGTTCCCAGGTGGTCTCCTTTCCAAGCATGGATGGACCATACCCAGACTTGCTTCTCTTCAGCAAGGGGGCTGCTCCAAGTGCCTTCAGGCCAGGCCCTCGGATATCCCCATCAGCAAGCAGTTCTAGCAGTTTTCATCTCCATTAGGAGCAGGCCTTCTGAAAAGCTAATGGATCTCGATTGCCCATTCAAGACCAAACCACCCCAAAATACTTTGCATCGCAACAGGGAACAATGTATTGTTGCTGGGAAAATCCCCCCCCCCCGCCCCAGCTGTTTTGAGGATTGCAGCTAAGCTAAGAGGGAGCAGGGAATTTTGAGGGTGGTGGCAGACGATGCCAGTGTCCCTGCTAAGAAACAAGTGTTGGTGCTGAGTCCTTATGAGCCTTGGCTCCGCTATACCACTGAGCAGGAGTAGCCCCCAATCCAGCAGTGCCCACACTTTCCCCATGGGAATGAATTGCTGTCATTCATTTTTCCCCATAGGGATGAATGGCAACCATCTCTGCTATTGGGAGTCTCTGTTACAGTAAGGGATCCCCCTCCCACACACACACACTTCACACTGGGTGGATTGACTGCACTGATAGGGATTGAGTGCAGAGCAGGGAGGCCCCCATCTGTGGAACAAGGTCCCCAAGGAGGCCCGCCTGGTGCCAACATTGTTATCTTTTCAGCAATGGGTTAAGACCTCTCTCTTTTCCCTGGCATTTGGCAGCACATGATGAGTGTTAATTGGTACTGGATGTGTCTTTAGTTATATGACTGACTGTTCAAAGTTGTTTTTAGTTATATGTTGTTTGTGTATATTATCTGTGTGCTTTTATATAAATGGCTTTTAAACTTTGTATATTGTATTTTAATGTTTTAACCTCTGTAAACTGTCCAGAGAGCTCTGGCTATGGGGCAGTACAGAAATGTAAACAACAACAACAACTGTGGCATTGGTGAGATGTGAATGGCACCCTCCTAATGTTGCTCACACCATCAGTAAGTTCTTCCTTAAGGGTAAGTCTAAGCCATTATTTGCAATTGTAAACCAGACTGAGTGCCATTTTTCTTGGAAGGAAGGTGGGGTACAAATCAATCAATAAAATTTTTTTTCTTGTAATTTGAACCCATAGTTTTGGGACCTGCCCACTGGCACAGCAGAAAATGAGCTTGCTCCATCATTTTCATGACAGCCCTTCCTTGAGACAGCCCTTGAAGATGGCGATCGTATCTCCTCTTAATTATCTCTTCTGCAGGCTAAATACACCCAACAACCTTAACCTTTCCTCATTGGTCCTGCTCCCCAGATCCTTCACCATCTTTGTTCCTCCTGTCTTGACAAGTTCCAGTTTGTTGATGTCCTTCTTAAACTGTGGTGTCCAGAACTGGACATAATACTTCTGGTGAATAGAGCAGTACCATTTCTCCTTGTGAGGCTTTCCCTTCTCTCTCTCTCTCTCTCTCTCTCTCTCTCTCTCTCTCTCTCTCTCTCTCACACACACACACACACACACACACACACGGAGTGCCTCTTCTACAAAGACACTTCTTGTACTTCTACAAAAGAACTTCTTTCACAAATAATTTAAACACTAAAAACCTGATGCCCAGTTTAACCAGGGGTACCTTTTCAGTGGGCCATTAAAAAGAAAATGAATCTGATTGATTGGTGTCTGCACCTGGTGTCTATAGTCAGCAGCTGTGGTCCTACTGCCCTGCCAGCGCCCACCTTTGACACCTGCCTTGCCCATACACACACACACACACACACACATTATGCCCAGCACTCTGAGGAGTACTGGCCATTGTGTCTAGCATTCCCACAGTGCCACCAATGTGCTCCCCATACAGGAAATCAGAAGTGCTGTTTAGACTGCTGCCCCTGCCACTTACAACCACTGTCATCCATGGTGAAATGGTATCTTTTGAAATGGAGGTGCTCCATTATGACAGTCCCCTTGCCATTCCCCCAGGATGTGTGTATGTTCATGCATGTGCATGGGTGCATGCACAGCGCACACAGCGCTATCACAGAGTGCATAGTTAAATTATGGAGTTTGCTACCACAAGATGTAGCAATGGCCACCAATTTGGATGGCTTTAAATAGGGGATAGGACAAATTCATGGTGGGGAAGGCTATCGATGGCTACTAGTCCTGATGGCTCTATGCTGCCTCCAGTATCAGAGGCAGTATGCCTATGTACACCAGTTGCTGGGGAACATGGGTGGGAGGGTGCTGTTGTACTCATGTCCTGCTTGTGGGGTTCCTGCTAGCAGTTAGTTGCCCACTGTGTGAACAGAATGCTGGACTAGATGGACCTTTGGTCTGATCTAGCATGGCTCTTCTTATGTTCTTGCTGTTGTTGCATGTGTGTGTGGTGTGTATACCATTAAAAAAAAAAAAACTTGAAGAGCTAACACTCCATCACAAATACAGGCCTCCAAAACCAACCAACCAACCAACCAACCAACCAATAATAATAATAAAATCTGACAATTAGGTATATGGGGCATAACTGCAAACCTATGAATGGGATTAAGCTCCATTGAACTCAGTGCTGCTTCCTTCTGACCACATACGTTCAACTAATAAAGCATTTTGTGATAAGAAAATATCTTCAGCCAGCTAATCTGCAACTTCTAGCCTTTAATTAAAGAAGCAAGCAATCTTGCAAAGAAGTGTTACCATTTAAATTGCTGGCATGAAGTAGGAACAACATCAAAGAAAAGGAAAGAACTAGTGATGGTTGAAGTTACTCCAAGTAAGTTTGTTACTTACTCTGAAATAATGACCTCACCCATATCAGCTCGGATGAGAGTTCTCCCTCAAAGCAAACTCTCATTCTGTATAAAGGAGCTTTTGAAAATGTGCTATATCAAAGTGCATCTTAGAGCTGTAGTTTGGTATTGTGTAATGCCTCCTTGGAGCCAGAGCTACAGTGGCACTGACAAAAATAATGAGGGAAGCTACCAAGGATACTGAAGGATCCCTAAAATTTAGGGAGGGGTGGCTGCCAAGTCCTCTGCCTTCTCGCACAGCTAGAGCAGCTCTGGTGGTGGTGAGGAATAGAATAGAATAGTAGTAGGGTTGGAAGGGGCCTACAAGACCTTCAAGCCCAACCCCCTGCTCAATGCAGGAATCTAAGTCAGAGCATCCCTGACAGATGGCTGTCCTGCCTCATCTTAAATGCCTCCAGTGTGGGAGAGGCCACCACCGCCCTAAGTCATTGGTTCCATTGTTGTATTGCTCTAACGATCGGGAAGTTTTTCCTGATGTTCAGCCAGAATCTGGCTTCCTGTAACTTGAGCCCATTATTCCGTGTCCTGCACTCTGGGATGATTGAGAAGAGATCCTGGGCTTCCTCTCTGTGACCACCTTTCAAGTACTTGAAGAGTGCTGGATTAGGCAAGGAAAGGGTTAATCCAACCAAAGCAACACATGCACAGAAATGGCACTGTTTAGATAGAGACTGCGCATGCTCAGAAGCTCACAATCAATTCCCAACTTAATAGTGAATCCGTTAGCGGCGAGTCCGTTCTCATTAAAAAGGTGAGCATTAAGAATGGGTGAAGTTTGGTCAGTGAGCAGACTAATGACAAAATATGATGGCCTCACTAGAAAGAACTATTTTCTTTATTCTCTGACTTCCCATATACCAATCTGTCACAAACAATACTAAAACTTGAAAGCTGAAATCACTTTGTCAGCTTGCCAGAGCAAGGGGGTCCAGCAATTACCTTGGTCCTCTGGTAGGTGACATCACCGGTCCTGCTCTGAAAATAATTTCAAAGCTGCATTCCCCTGCACCACTGCTGACAGATAAGCCCACCGCCAGCAACCACTGGGGGGGGGTCACTCTCCAAGCAGCACTTTTTCCACCCCCCCGCCAGACCTGAAGGTAGACCCAAATTGATGAACTGACATGTAGTACGATCTATGCACATTTACTTGGGAGTAAGGCCCCTTGAGATAAATGAGGTATGCTTACACAAGTGTGTAAGGTTTCATTCCAAACATTGCAGCCCTCATTTGAATGTGTTCAGAACTTATATGTGTTGGGAGCAGTTGGATTTACATGAGAGGTATTTATTTATTTGCTTAATTTCTTGTAGCAAAGTTCTCTGGGTGGTGTGCAATACATTAAAACTTATGGTAAAAAGGTAAAGGTGTCCTCAACCAGTCGTGTTCGACTCTAGGGTGCGGTGCTCATCCCCGTTTCTAAGCCGAAGAGCCAGCGCTGTCCGAAGATGCTTCCGTGGTCATGTGGCCGGCATGACTGAACACTGAGGTGCACGGAACGTTGTTACCTTTCCCGCCGAGGCGGTACCTATTTATCTACTTGCAATTTAAAAAGGTAAAGGTAAAGGTGTTCCCAACCAGTTGTGTCCGACTCTAGGGTGCAGTGCTCATCCCCGTTTCTAAGCCGAAGAGCCAGCGCTGTCCGAAGATGCTTCCGTGGTCATGTGGCCAGCATGACTGAACACCGAGGTGCACGGAACGCTGTTACCTTTCCCACCGAGGTGGTACCTATTTATCTACTTGCAATTTCTTGCTTTCGAACTGCTAGGTTGGCAGAAGCTGGGACCGAAGACGGGAGCTCACTCCGTCACACAGCACTCGGGTCTCGAACTGCTGACCTGCCGACCTTCCAGTCTGCAGTTCAGCGTCTTAACCACTAAGCCACCGCGGTCCCCCCCAAAAAACATATGGTACAGACATTAAAACAACAAAAAATATATTAAGATGTAGTTGTCAATCATGTACCAAGCAATTACATTGAAATAATCCTGTGCCAAATTAGCAAGTATTTGTATTTTGAGCTGAAAGAATGAAACATAGCTCCCTAAGGTGATTGTTTAATGCCCTTCCAGAAATGGCCCTCAAGAGTCAAACGGGTCATTGCTCAGTAGCCAATGAATATATCAAACAGCAAGGAAATGGAGATATTTATTTTAAAATCTTGGGTCTAGCTAAGATTAAATACGAGCCCACGATTTCCTCAACATCAAGCCCAGCGTTCAAAGCACAATGCGGCATGAGCGAAAAGTCAATACATTCAGACCCCTCAAAAGACGGAAAACTCCAGTGAGCATTTTATCACCTCCAACCACTTCCCGAATGCAGCAAAGCCAAGCACATTTGCATTTTATCTTATTTGCTAGAGAAAAAAAATATCCGTCGGAGTGGGCTACTGGTAGATTTCAGCAGTAATGTTTGCATAATACATTCATTCTGAAGTTGTTGTTTAAAAGAAGAGAGAGAAAAAAGCTCAAAGCACAATCCAACATAGAATGAAGGAAGCAGTCTTGCTGGAGGATATCTCACTGAATGCAGTGGGACTTCTTTCTGAGTAAACGTGCATGAGATGGCACTGTAAGTTTGCATACTCCATTGAAATCATGGGGTATGCATGCAGTTAAACATGTTTAACTCTGCACTGAACGTGTTTAACTCTGCACCTGCAAAGCCTCTATGAAAATTCCTGCAAATTCTCAAAAGCAATGCATGGGGGAAACCAAGGAATGTCTAAGAGCACAATTCTACAGGATAGGTGCTCGTAGGACAAAGGGCTCCGATCTCGGAGCCCTCCATGCATCCTAAGCCCTGCTGGCAAGAACCCGTCAGGGCTGGAGGAATATCAGAGGCCTTTGCCCCTCCTGGTCATCCTAAAAAGCACTGAGAGAGCAATTCTATGGTCCCTGGGTGAGAGTCCCGGGGGCCATAGCTATAGGATGGCTCAGAAAACACCTTCTGAAGTTGGAGACAGTGCTCCGCCTCCAGAAGGGGGAGTTGGAGATCCGCCCGCCCCCCACAGCTGGCCCAGAGGGAACTGCACCGGCTGCCTCTCCAAGGTCATAAAAGCAACCTTGGAGATGGGGGAAAGGGGGCATTCCAGTGACTTGGGAGGGGAGGGGACTGGAGAGAACAGGATGCATTTTAGCCTGATCCTCCTTGAGCCTCTTTCCTTCCTCCTCTAAAGCACCTTCACTACATGGGCTGAAAAGCTCATCTACAAATAAAATTTCAATGATTGGAGAGCAAGGAGGCAAAGATCACCTCCACTGCTCTTCCTGCATAGGAATCTTGGAAGCCTCTGAGTCTCGGGGCTTCCAAGCAGTGAGGATGCAGTCCATAGGAAGGCATCCATAAAGTTAGACAGGCCACTGAGCCCATCTCATCCACACACCTTGCTGGGGGTTGGAATGGGAGCTGCAAGGTCTCTGGATCCAGTCTTTCCATGTCCTTTCCTCTCCCTTCCCCACCCAGCAGAATGCCCCCTCCTTCCCTTTCCATCCTCTTTCAGATGTTGGAGCTCAGATCTCAGGAAAGGAGCCACCATAGAGCTTTCCATGGTGGCTGGGTGGGGTGGGGGATCCACAATCAGATCTCCTCCTCCTCTGATGTCAGAGCTCTGTCTCCAGCCTTGGAGGAGGAGAGCTACAGCATCCTATGGCCCCTCAGTTTGCACTCCTATACCCACTTTCCTGGGAGTAAGCCCCATGGAACTCACTGGGATTTATTTCTGAGTACACATGTACAGGATTGTACTGTGTGTGTGTGTGTTTAAAGTGTGTTTATACACACATATTCTTACACTTATTTATTCTACACATCTTCCCTAGAATGTCAAGGTGGTAGGCATGATTCTCTTCCCTTTCCCCCCATTTTATCCTTACAACAGTCTCGTAAATGGGCTTGGCTGAGAGCGGGTGACTGGCCCATGGTGACCTCCTGTGCTTTATTGCCGACAAACGATTTGAACCCAGATCCACCCCCACCCCCCATCCAAGCCTGGCACTCTCTTCTCTACATCAGTAGATTGTCAGTGGTTTAAAAACAGCCATGACAAGAAGGCTTTCCCTCACCCCTAAATTGAGATGCAATAATCTCCAATCTGCAGTAACACAGTAGACTTGTACGTGTAAATGCAAGTAACCTTGATGTGTGACTCATGGAGTGCAATAGGCAATTTGCCCTTTGAGCCACCATTTTGCACTTGGCTCCAATTAGAGGTCATTCAAGTTCTAGTAAAAAAACTAAGTATGTCCAAAAGCAGCCCATCTCATCTTTTTATTACTTACCTTCGAGAAGATTGTAAAGACTATCCTTTGGGGGAAGGTATTCAGCATGTAATTTTAACTTGCTGTTTGGATCAACCACTATTCCTTGAATATTTTAAATATTTTGATAGCTGTTGGATTGTTGTTTTTCGTGTTTTATGTTATAGTGATCATTTTCTCTAGTATAAGTTTATTGATCCAGTCAACAGACCTCACAATAGGGCCTATACAACATGAGAAGATAAAATACAAAGCCATGACTTAACTTTCAGAAGTAAACTCCTAAAACATAAATCAAATATCTCTATTTATACAAGGAATAAAAACCAGAAACAATAAAACAGAACACAAGCAAAAAATGTCATCTAGTTGGATAATATTTTAGACTTTATTCAAGTATTCAGCTACGATTTCTGTAACGGATTCTTTTGTATCGAAAAGAAGAAAAAGAACATAGTATTCAAATGATCTTCCTGGCTACAAAGAGATTAGTGGGTTAATTAACTCATTTTATGTTATGTTATGCTGCAAATTGGAAGAACGTGTCTACTTGTTAAATTCTTGACTGTGATGTAGGCTGCCTAGAGCCCCTCAGAGACAAATGTTTTAAATTAAAATATAACACCCCCGCAAATAATACATCCTGCAAGTCAAAATTGGCCCACACCTGGTCTACACAACACTGGCTAACCTATTCACTGGCATATATTTAATATTCAGAATACATTTCATTTCAGTATAAATCACCCTAACGTTAAACAGAGATTAAACTGAGGTGTAACAGGAAATCAGTGGAAATAAAAAGATACATGTTCTGATACTGAAAGTTTAATGCCTAATTATGCCAAGGGATGCAGGTTCTGAATGTAAAACAACTCTGCAGTTTGGAAGAAACTGGTTATTTTATGAGTTAATGAATCATCATCAGGCCAAACAGAGAGGGAAGGAAGAAATGGGTCCAGCTAAACCCTTGCAAGCACCAGTGAAGGCTGGAGAGAAAGATTATTGCACAAACTTCCTTCATCAGTATTGCTCAAGTAAGTCACTGCATTATTTAAGTAGATTCAGTCCCACCTAGGTGACAAGGGTCACTTTAAAAGAGTCATTTTGCTCCTGTCTCTCTTTCATTAGATTCATGTGGACCCCACATGGTCCAGCCATGCCCCCCCCCAATGACCACGCCGAGACCAGCAGTTGATGAAGGCATCCGGGCAACAGAAACGAACTCCATTTTATTCCTGTTGTCACAATGGTGCTATGATTTAAATGCATTTCAAATGCAAAACTGCCCATGTGCTGATTTGTTAAATCAGGATTGGCGAACAGTTTTGCTGCTATTGTTCTTACCTTTCAAGAAAAAGAAGATTGTCAAGGTTCCCCTTATGACCTGGACCCCCTGACCAACTCCTTAAGGATCTCTTAACTCCTTAAGAGTCCCACCTTCTATCTCTTAAACTTCCCCTTCCCAATAATGTGGGATTTAGGCTGTAGACTTGGGGTGATTGGCACTTCAGACACTTGGGTGTTAACCACAACAGTAAATTAAAGCCAGCAAATTACAACGAAAGGTATTTACAGAATAGAGCTGAGTGATACAAAAGTCATTAAGAGAAAATAAAGGTTGCTGATCATAACAAACACTCTTTTCCAACAGCACAAGAGGCGACTCTACACATGGACATCACCAGATGGTCAATATTGAAATCAGATTGATTATGTACTTTGTAGCCAAAGATGGAGAAGCTCTATACAGTCAGTAAAAACAAGACCTGGAGCTGACTGTGGCTCAGATCATGAGCTTCTTGTTGCAAAATTTCAGCTTAAATTGAAGAACGTAGGGAAAACCACTAAACCATTCAGGTATGACCTAAATCATATCCCTTATGAATATACAGTGGAAGTGATGAATAGATTTAAGGGATTAGACCTGATAGAGTGCTTAAGGAACTATGGATGGAGGTCCATAACATTGTTCAGGAGGCAGCACCTAAATCCATCCCAAAGAAAAAGAAATGCAAGAAAGCCAAGTGGCTGTCTGATGAGGCTTTACAAGTCGCTGAGGAAAGAAGGGAAGCGAAAAGCATGGGAGAAAGGGGAAGATATATCCAACTGAATGCAGAGTTCCAGAGAATAGCAAGGAGAGACAAGAAGGCCTTCTTAAATGAACAATACACAGAAATCGAGGAAAACAATAGAATGGGAAAGACTAGAGATCTTATCAAGAAAATCAGAGATCTCAAGGGAACGTTTTGTGCAAAGACAGGCATGATAAAGGACAAAGAAGGCAGGGACCTAACAGAAGCAGATGAGATTAAGGAGAGGTGAAAAGAATATGCAGAACTATACAGGAAAGATCTGAATGTCCCTGATAGCCATGATAGCGTGGTCACTGAACTTGAGCCGGACATCCTAGAGAGTGAAGTCAAGTGGGCCTTAGGAAGCATTAGTAACAACAAAGCTAGCGGAGATGACAGTATTCCAGCTGAGCTATTTAAAATCCTAAAAGATGATGCTGTGAAAGTGCTGCACTCAATATACCAACAAATTTGGAACACTCAACAGTAGCCACAAGACTGGAAAAGGTCAGTTTACATTCCAATTCAAAAGAAGGGCAATGCCAAAGAGTGTTCAAACTACCGTACAATTGCGCTCATTTCACATGCCAGCAAGGTGATGCTCAAAATCCTACAAGCTAGGCTTCAGCAGTATGTGAACTGAGAACTACTGGAAGTACAAGCTGGGTTTCGAAGAGGCAGAGGAACTAGAGATCAAATCGCCAACATTCGCTGCATCATGGAGAAAGCAAGAGAATTCCAGAAAAACGTCTATTTCTGCTTCATTGACCACGCTAAAGCCTTTGATTGTGTGGATCACAACAAACTGTGGCAAATTCTTAAAGTGATGGGAGTACCAGACCACCTTACCTGTCTCCTGAGAAACCTGTACGAGGGTCAAGAAGCAACGGTAAGAACCAGACATGGAACAACTGAGTGGTTCAAAATTGGGAAAGGAGTACGAGAAGGCTGCATATTGTCACCCTGCTTATTTAACTTATATGCAGATTACATCATGAGAAACACTGGGTTGGATGAATCACAGGTTGGAATTAAGATTGCCGAGAGAATTATCAACGATCTCAGATACGCAGACGATACCACCCTAATGGCAGAAAGTGAAGAGGATCTAAAGAGCGTCTTGTTGAGGGTGAAAGTGGAGAGTGCAAAAGCTGGTATGAAACTCAACATTGAAAAAACTAAGATCATGGCATCTGGCCCCATCACTTCCTGGCATATGGAAGGGGAAGAAATGGAAGCAGTGACAGATTTTATTTTCTTGGGCTCCAAGATCACCACAGATGGTGACTGTAGCCATGAAATTAAAAGATGCTTGCTCCTTGGGAGGAAAGCTATGGCAAACCTAGACAGCATAATAAGAAGCAGAGACATCACCTTGCCGACAAAGGTCCATATAATCAAAGCTACGGTTTTCCCAGTAGTAATGTATGGCTGTGAGAGCTGGACTATAAGGAAGGCTGAGCACCAAAGAATTGATGCTTTTGAACTGTGGTGCTGGAGAAGACTCTTACGAGTCCCCTGGATTGCAAGGAGGTCAAATCAGTCCATCCTAAAGGAAATCAACCCTGAGTGCTCATTGGAAGTACAGATACTGAAGCTGAAGCTCAAATATTTTGGCCACCTAATGCGAAGAGAAAACTCCCTGGAAAAGACCCTGATGCTGGGAAAGATTGAAGGCAAAAGGAGAAGGGGACGGCAGAGGATGAGATGGCTAGATAGCATCACTGATGCAATGAATATGAACTTGAGCACGCTCCGGGAGAGAGCAGAGGACAGGAAGGCCTGGTGTGCTATGGTCCATGGGGTCATGAAGAGTCGGACACAACTTAGCGACTGAAAAACAACAACAACAAAGGTTGCAAAAATGTAAGTTCCTCTACCCTAGCTGCATTTAGACTTCTCCAGGCTACTTCTTCCTGCTCTCTCTTCCTGCTCTGGTCTTTCTGACTCTTTGGGTTTCCTCTCTCTGGTCTCCCTCTCACTGGCTGTCTCTCTCCCTTTATATCTGCTCCTTTCCCCAAACCGAAAGTATTGTTCAAACCTAGAGAAGTGCAACCTAACTCAGGAAAATGAAACCAAACAGGGAAATGAAACTACTACTCTCAGGGTTACCCGTTCCAACAAAAAAAACCCCAGGCTTCCAGGCCTGACTTTTTTCTTTTCTTTCCCTCTGTAGGCCTCAAACCTTCACAAAGATAGATGTTGGCTATTTGCTTCTCAGCTGAAGTATAGATGTCTAAAGTCCCCCCACCAGATCATTAAGGGTGCAATCCTATACATGTTTAGACAGAAAAAAATCCTACAATTCCCAGCATGCCCATGCTGGAGCATGCTGGGAGCTGTAGAACTTTTTTCTATCTAAACATGCATAGGATTGTGTTCTAAGTCTGGGGTCTAAAATTACCTAGCTGCACCACTGTATTAGATGCTTTCTTCATAATGATAGTGCCTCCAAGGAGGAACTGAAATGTTCCCTAAGCAGTTGTAGTTATGGAAACAGATCTGGGCACACCTAAAGCTCAGAAGCTCAGAGAGAACAGAAAGAATTTAGGGACATTGCAATTAGCAATGCAATGCTAATTGCTCCACAGTAGTTCCATTGCCTTGAATGAGATTATTTAAGAAACGGTGGCCTGTGTAGCATACGTTAATCATTCTTTAACCTCACTTCAACCATAATTGAATGAAAATCTCTAGATCAGAAGACATTTGGCTTCCTTCAGGTTTTCACTTTTATAGCACAAAACACATTTCCCCAATAATCTTTCCTCTTTTGTTCTCAGCAATCAGGTGCATTCCCATTACATGGCAAATGCTCTGTTTGTTAGTATTTCCAGCCTCCCCGATCTCCTGGTGCTGTAAAAAGCACTGCTGCTTCTTCACATTTTGTCGATGCCGTTGGACAAAAAAATACATGATGGATCAAGGGGTATCTCTGATGGATTTTCACATGACACAGCCAGGAAAATCCATTTTGATTTCCCCCCAAAGATGAATTAATTTGTCACTGAAGTTCACTCACCATCACCCTTTTGCTTTATAGTGATGGAATTCTATTAAGTGGGCAGCAGCGAGGAAGCATCTCCTGGATATTGTTAATGCTGGCAGAGATTTTCAAAGATTCCTGGGGGAATTAGAGCTTCTAACTCAAATTGACTTTCAGGTCTTTGTTTCAGAGACTGGGCATAGAGATGTGTGTTCAAGATGGAAGCCAAATGATATATCCCACCTCCATAATGTGGACCCAAAGTTAGGCAAAATTTGCCAGAGGGGTTAACTTTTTTCTCTGAATTTCTTAGCCATTTGAACTCAAAACCAAGCTGGAGTGAGGAACAAGGAGATATGAACCCATGGAAATGCAAGCAGGTGCGGGGAAGTGTTAAGTTTAATTACATCAGTGGTTTAGAAGCTCTTGTATTCTAGATTTTTTAGTGCTTAAGGGCACAATCCAATGCATGTTTAGACAGAGAAAAGGCCTACAACTCCCAGCATTCCCCAGCCAGCCTTGCTGTAGGTCTTATTGTCTGTCTAAACATGCATTGGATTGCACCCAAACCATTGAGAATGGGGCAACATGGTGAAGGAGGAAGGAAGGGAAATAAGTTTGGGTTTACCCCAAAGACATTCAAGGGTTCAGTGGCACTGAGATGAACTTTGAAAACCTGAATCAAGGAGAAATTAATGGGGGTGTTTCTTCTCAAAATAATGAACTTCCTCACCTTGAAGGATCAAGGATTGCATACTGTTACCAAATGCAGAAGCATGAATGTGTGCTGGTGGCAAGGTTAGGCCTACACGTTTCTTTGTTCTGCATAAGGTTTGATTTGTCCTCTGCCCTTTTCCATTGGGATTGATCAAGAGAATGACTTGACCATTCAGCTCCTTTCAGTTTTGCTTCTCTCTCCTCCCCCTCCTCTTTTCCATCTATAAAGATAAGTGGAGTGGAAAGGGGTAATATGGATAGTACAGAGAATGTAAATGTGTAAAAAGAAGTCTTGTTAGTGCTTCTGTATACTGACTTTGTTGTTGTTCAGTTGTTCAGTTGTGTCCGACTCTTCGTGACCCCATGGACCATAGTACACCAGGCCTTCCTGTCCTCCGCTCTCTTGCAGAGTGTGCTCAAGTTGTATACTGGCTAGATGGCATCATAAAGCATTAACATTTACTGTCCCTGGAAAGTTTTGGAAGGGTGTGGAATAAACATACAAATTAAATACATATCATTTATTTACTTATGTATTTATTTTTTATTATTTGATTTATGATTGAAGAGCTAAACTACACAAAAATAACTACACTAGCTAAACTGCACAAAAATAACTACACAAAAATAAGAGTCATGCTGGATTAGAGCAAAGATTTGCGTAGCCATGTGTCCACTTTATAGAAGACAGTTGTCTATTTGAAGGTCTCCTATACCTCAAGAGCTGTCCAGTCCAAGTCCAGTTTAAAGAGAAAGAACCATAAGAGAGGAGAGCAGCAGGGGCCTTGAAGTTAGTTGCCCATCCAGATTCAGCACCTGGACAGCAGACTGAGCATGCACAAAGCTCACCTGGACATTATCTTTCCCACTATAGCTGAGATGTTTTGTATTTCTGTTTAAATTATGCTCATCATTTCTAACTCCACATTGCTCTATATAAATCAGCATATGCACATTCTATGCAAATCCATATCCTCTTTTGTTCTCTTTTTTTGGTGATGTTTTGACACTTTTTTGGTGATGCCCAAGTGGTCACCCTAACCAATGATCCATCTGGTCCCTTATCCTGCTTCCCACAGTGGTCAGTTAGATGCCTCCAAGAAGCCCACAAGAATTGGATAAAGGCAATAACTGTCTCCTGCTGTTACTCTCCAGAAGCTGGTATTCAGCAGGTATACTGCCCCTAACCATGGGGGTTCAATTTAGTTTTATGGCTGATGGCTCTCAATAGGCACATCCTACATCAGTTTTAAAGCTGCTAAAATTGGTGGCCCCCATCACACTTTGTGGCATCAAATTTCGTAACTGAGAAATGTGTTGTGTCTGTCTTTCAATGGCATCAATATAAACGCTCCTGGTGTAAGAGACCTACAACACAGCACTGGGACAGTTGATTACCAAATTAATAATAATAATAATTGCAAGTCCAGTTGTGCCAACTGGTTTACAATTATACACTATTGGTCAGGATTTCAAAGTAACTGTATCAGTTATGCTGGAGTATTTAACAACTACTCTGACGGTTATGTCTATGGAACCCCACTGTATCTCCATTTTGACTAAATGAGGTCTTCATCTGGCATTCCTATAGCTCAAACAAGTTTAGTAACAATATACAATAACTGATAATTGTGCAACCCCCCCTCCACTTCCTGGATTAACAATTTCTAACAGTGGTATATTGGTTTTGAATGATAAAGGCAAAACTTTGCTAGAAAGATGGAAAAGTTATTTGCTAGAAAGATGGAAAAGTTATACATGGTATAATACCATGAAATATATAAAAAATTAATAATGGAACACACCAAAATAATATACGCACCACACACACAAGCCATGTGTGGTGAAGGACAGAAAAGATTACCTATTCTAAAGAAAGCAACATATACAATCTAACCCAGATGCACATAATTGAACGTCAAATGCTTTCGACTCCACAGTCTTCTTCAGCAATACATTTAAGGATTAGGCAGACTTCAGACAAATCCAGAAGGCACAATATCTGATTAGAAGTAGTCTTCTCTGTCCTTCACTGTATGTAGGTTGTGTATTCACTGATTTTTTTTATTTTTACTGACAGAGTAGAATAGCACTTCTAGTAAATAAAAAAAGATTTGCCAATGGGCCATAGTGGACAAAGTCAAGATTACTTGTAGTCTGCCTACAAGTAGGGATGGGGGAAATTTTCATTTTGGTTTGGTTTTGATAAGAATTTACTAAAAATTGCAAAGTTCTCTGTATTTGGGAAAGAAAGAGCTTGAGGTTAAAAAAAAAAAAAAAAGAAGGTGGGAGAAACTGAAATTGACAGATCTGCCCATCCTTAATTGAGACAGTGGGTAACGTTTATAAATCCAGCCTGTTACAAAGTGGCTGAGCATCTGTGCAGGAAGTTAACATGTGTTTCCAAATGCTACACTCACTCAATTCCCAGGAAGAAAATTGGAAATGTCACTTTTGTGCAATGACTGCTCCTACAGCTGGGTTTGGCGATGCTCTTTTGTATACATTCTGAGCCATTTTTTTTTTTTTTTGCTTCAGCATCTCTTCTGATCAAAGGCATTTCCCCCCTTTAATTTAAGAAGGGCAACTAATTCAATTTAATAGAAGAATTGCTGGATTCATGGAGCCTGGGCTTTTCTCTCTGTCTCTGTCTCTCTCAATCTGAGCATTAAAAAGGAAGCCACATTTGTATTTATTTCCAATGAATATCTGATTGCGGAGTTCACCATGGCCGGCAGCACTGCACTAGTAAGATCTAAATTAAATTACAGCATGAGTTAAGACCATAATTTAGCTACAAATTTGACAATAATTCTATAATACTGCACATTGCTCAGACAAATCTAATTTACGATTGCAGTGATAAATCAGTAGTAAGGGCCATCTTGCTGTGTTCCGCCACTGCTCATTTTCATTTTGTCATTCCGTCCCAACTGCCAAAGTGAAAATAATACAATTTTGCCAGAAAATGAAGCATCCCATCCCAAGCAATAGACCACTGCTGCTGAACAAATGTTGAAAAGGGTTGATTTGGTATTTGATATGGGCAGAGGGCTGACTTTTGGAAGTTCAGGATCGCCTTGCCTTGGAGATCAAAGATGAACAGAGTAAGAGGCCACATTTTGATTTCGTAGGAGTCAGACTTAGGGATGTCAGGGGAATCTGGTCAGGGAGCTTCCATCACCTTGGCCCCCAAGACTTTGACGTATGTTCCACTAGCTGGCCTGACTGGGTCTGCAATAAGTTGGACCAGCTAGCAGATTTTCTGTATTTTTTTTAATTTGCGGAAATAGACATTTGTGCAAATTATGGCCACAGTTTGCATAATTTGCAGACATTTCAACCATGATTTGCGCAAATGTCTATTTTCGCAAATTAAAAAAATACAGAAGGGGTTCCTGGATTTGAGGGAAAAACCTGCAGTACAGCTCACAAATGAAAGCCGAGTCGGGCACACCGCAGAACTCTGGTGAGCCCGATTTCAGATTTCCCAATGATGAACATCCCTAGTCAGACCATAGATCCTTCTAGCCCAGGACTGCCTTCTCTGGTTGGTGGCAATGCTACATGGTCTCAGGACAGGGGTCTTTTCAAGCTCTGGAAGCTGAGATCTTTTTAACCAGTGATGGGTGAACTTTCCTTGAGTTAATTCATTATTAACTCAGAAAGTAATGAATTCATCCATGTGAGCTCAGATAAGACTTCTTTTTTTAGTGCAAACTCTCATTTCATGTACACGACTTCTTTCACATGTGTAAAATCAAGCTGCATCTTGGGAGCTGAAGCTTCGAATTCTGTAGTGCAGCATGATGACATGTATCACCATGTTATGCTCCCTTTCTGATTGGTTGTTTTCATATGGCCTGCCTGCATAATAGTGTCATGTGACAGTAACTCATCATTGCTGATTGGGATCCCCACAAAGCCCTTCTCCTCACGGAGTCTGAAGCAGCTAAGAAGATGGCTTTCAAGTACATTTTGTGGGGTTGGTAAGTTCTAGGTGGTAGGACCACTGAAAATTTCAGGAAGGCAAATCTGTGTACTACTTTACTGTGCCTGCTCCATAGCTTGCAATCAGTTCTGAACTTTATTGTAAATTCATAATACATTAATCCTGGCTCACTACTACAAAGGTGAGTGTTATGAAAGGAGAAGTTTTGGCCAATAAGCCAACTAATTACAACATTTGTTGGAATCCCTATTTTAACTGGAGATGCCAGGAATTCAACCTGGGACTTTCTGCATGCACAGTGTAAGCTAACTTTTTCCAGCCATCCAAATGTTTTGGACTTCAACTCCCATCATCACTATTGGTCATGGTGGTGAGGCTGATGGGAGTTGTAGTTTGGAGGCCACCAGATTGGGAAAGACTGGGATAAGCTCTGTCAGTGAGCTATCAGCTAACTGTCTGAGCAGAGGGGGCTGAAGGCAGTGGAGGCTGGTGGCTCCGATTTTGGTGGGGCTATAATCTAATCTGGGTTTCAATCAGAACCAGCCAGAACTCTAAAGAAGCTATCCAAGATGTGGAAGCTATTTTGGGGATAGGGTTCAGAACCTTGGATAGCTCCTTTAGGGCTTTGGCTGGTTCTGATTGAAACCCAGATTAGATTACAGCCCCACCTAAATCAAAGCCACCAGCCTCCACTGGCCAGAAGAATAGTTAGTCTTACCTCCCTCTAGGAAGATCACAGCTGAGACGTCTAGCCAAGTGCTCCTGCAAGGAGCTGGTCTCTGACCACCTGTAGAAGGCATTTCTCTGAGTAAGCACAGCCTATCTCTGTATGGCTTTCATTCAGATCCAGATGAGGCTTTCACTCTCCAAAGGATTGAAGTGGCTATTTTTTAAAGCTCTGGAATAGTTCAGCCTTGTTTTCCTATAAGCTGCATAGAATAGATCTTCAAATCTTTGCTGTATTATTTATCATTGTTCTTTTTAGTCCGTTTATTGTGTGAGCTGGCCAGAGAAATGTTTGTTATAGGATGGCATATGAACACCATAAACAAAGAAATAGCTTGGGTTTTTTTTAAGGATAGGTGATTGGGAAAAGCCAGTGTAACAGTGCCAATAGGGACCAGAAAAAAACAGCTGGAAGGCTGGAAACCAAAGTAAAAAAAAGAAACATCTGCACCAGTTGAATTCCCGATGCGTTTCGACATTTGGTCTTTATCAAGGGAACTGAAGAATACAAAATACAAAATACATGATAAGGGATTTAAAATACATGATAAGTGATATATGTAAAAATGTATTTTAAGTCTTTTGGTGTACATTATATGCCACGTATCACGTATTTTATATTCTGTATTGTTCAGTTCCCTTGATAAAGACCAAGTGTTGAAATGCGTCAATTGGTGCAGATCTTTCTTTGTATTACACGGAACAGGGGTGGAAAGAGAATGCAAACCACCAATGAGTGTTGTCATGCAGGTTTGTTCTAGAACTTTGTATGGTCCATCCACACTGTTGGCTTTCAATGCTCTTTGCCTGAAAAATGCATTTAAGGTATACAGACGAGGGAAGATCTGGTCACAAATGAACCATAATTAAATTTCCGTACATCCCTAGCTGAAATTCATACTTCTTTTTCTTTGCATTCTTTGTAATGTGCACATTATTTTCAAATGGATGCATTTCCCCAAGTACTTTACCATGCACAGAAATGCTGTTTTGTATGCACTTTTCTCAAAAATACACATTTGATGCACACTTTCCCATAATAAGCACATCTCCCCCTCCCCGCAAGGTGAGAAAGCTCACAAAAGTGCAGATTTCAGGATGTGAAGCTATCTCAGCTCGCTGAAAGGCTCAGAAGGCACAAATTGTGTAAATCTGTACAAAATATTCAATGGAATGAATTGCTCGTTGACCCCCTAATGCTGAGTTGAAATTTGCCCTTGCTCCACCCCATAGCAACCCCCTGGCAACTATAACTACTTCCACAAGGAGAAAGTTCCCATAAGAGTTTTCTGCATTCCTGCTCCCTAATCCTTCATGGCTGAGGAACTCTGGGGGAGTGGGGCGGGGGCGGGGGGATGACAAGATTTGGCTGCAGGGGGATTTGTTCTTCTTTTGAAGGCTGTGAAAACAAGCATTGTCCTAAAATCGTTGTCGAATCAGAATATATAAGTAGTTTTCCATTTTCAGCTATAGAAAAAGGAAAACCTGTTTGTGTCTCTGAGGAAAATAAGAACAGTAAGAACAACAAAAAAGGAGTCCCAGTATGTGGCTGGATCTGCTGGCCGAGAGGCTAATGTGCTTGATAAGAAATAATCAGTGCAGTCAATTTGGTTGTTCAGAGAAAGGCAGTGCTGCTTTCATAGAAGGAAGCTTTAGGGTTCCTGACAGGATATTGCTGAGCAGAAAAACGAGGTTGACAGTATGTGTTCTAGCTGAAGAAGCTTACCGTATTTCAAAAATCAATCATTTGAAGGCCGTTTCTTCATTCTTTCTATATTTCCCAAGTCTAAAATGCACTTTTTCTGTGTGTGCGTGTGCGCGTGCACGCACGTGTGCACATTTTAGGAAATGTGTACCCCTTGTTTTAAATTATATATTTTCAAAGAAAATTTACATGGAGATAATATCTGAAGGACCATCTCCCCGCCCCCATGCACACACACTGCCATATTTATTGATTTATTGATTACATTTGTATCACACCTTTTTTCCTTTTGCAAGGAACCCAAGGAGGCTTACGTGGTCCTCCTCTCCATCCTCACAACAACCCTGCGAGGTAGGTTAGGGTGACAGTCAGTGACTGGTCCAGTGAACTCCATGGCCGAGTGGGGACTAGAACCCGGATCTCCTGAGTACCAGTCCAACACTTTAACCACTGCACCACACTGGCTCTCATGGTGGCCATGGTGGTTTTACAGAGCTCCAGATTCTAGCATCCTAGAAGGACCCAGATCCTTCCAGATCCTCAAGAAACTTGTGGGATATTTACAAATGGTTGCTAAACAAGTCTTCAATAGCAAAGGGCATTCTAACAGGATCTCAGCAGAATGCCTGCCGATATCCAACCGTGAGATTTATACTATATGGAAAGAACTGACCTGGAGTAGCAGTGTCAGGTCTCACAGGTTTGATGCACCAGGACTTATTTTTTATTAGCAGGGACAAGGACATCATCCGTCACACACATCCCTTGGCCTTCCCCCTGAGCTTAGCTGCAGTCCTCACAGTAGCTGGGGGTGGGATGGATTTTCCCAGGAACAATATATTGTTGTGAGCTATCCCAAGTGCATATATTTTATACAGAGACACACAGACAGAGATCAGTGCAGGTACCTGCATTTTTTACAGGTAGGGCGTGGCTGTGGGGGCGTGGCTATGGGGATTGTCATAATGAGTGCCTGCACTTCAAACATACCAGTGCACCATTGGTGTAGATGGTGCCATTTTAGCTACACAAATATCACAGCCAGAGAATGAGTGTGGTGATTATATATACATACATACATATATATATGAGGACCACGGTGGCTTAGTTGTTAAGACGCTGAACTGCAGACCGGAAGGTTGGCAGGACAGCAGTTCGAGACCCGAGTGCCGCGTGACGGAGTGAGCTCCTGTCTTCAGTCCCAGCTCCTGCCAACCTAGCAGTTCGAAAGCAAGAAATTGCAAGTAGATAAATAGGTGCCGCTTCGGCAGGAAAGGTAACAGCGTTCCGTGCACCTCGGTGTTCAGTCATGCCGGCCACATGACCACAGAAGCGTCTTCGGACAGCGCTGGCTCTTCGGCTTAGAAATGGAGATGAGCACCAGACCCTAGAGTTGGACACGACTGGCTGGGGACACCTTTACCTTTACATATATATATATATATATATATATATATATGATAAAACTATTTGCTGTTATAAAATAATCAAAAGCATCATAAGGCTGATTTTAAAGTTAAATAGGACATATCTGGAGGTTTTCTTTCCCCTGTTATCGGCTTTTCTAAAACAAGGTTTGTAAGCAATATAATAGGCGTGTGCATTTCTCTCTCTCCTACGATTAGTGCTGAAAGGGCTTTGGATTTTGATAATGTGATTACAAAAAAAAACCACAGCAACCAAGCAATTCCTCTGGCAACCACCGTGTAGGACTGCATCATTTAAAACTATCCTCAGGCTCTTCCTTATTGAAAAGGGTGGGGGGAGAGTTTTGTTAAAGCTACATTCTGTAACTTGCCTGTTCTTTTATGCATCTCTTACTGCCCTCCTAATGACCCTCCTGCCACCGCCTGCAGCTGCACGCCTCCCTGGGATGTGCACAGATTTTATTTGTGGTGGTCAGAATAATTTTGAAATAAAGATCATTTAAATAAGGGAGCCTGATGCTAACAGCTTCACCTCCCTGCCCACCCAGCCATTTAGCAATTCTGTAAAAAAATAAAAATAGATAAAGAACCAGCTCAGAGATAAAAAGCATCCAAGTCTTGGCAGGAACTTTTTCATTCCATTTCCAGAAGGTTTTTCATTCAGGTTTCCCACTATGATTGTGCCAAATGCAAATGAATTCAGCTGGGTATTAATGTGGAGGGCTTATGGTGTCTTTATTCACTCACCCAAGCAACACCAGTAGCAAATGACATGGGCTAAAGGGCAGATCGTGCGTGGTTGTCTATTGCTTGTCTGAAGCTCAGTGGCAAAGTGCATCCTTTGCATGCAGAATGTCCCTGGGTTAATCCTGGCCATCTCGTGTCAGAGAAACTCCAACAGCAGGGCTTGCAAATTGCTTTCTCTGCCTGAGACTAGGGATGTATAAATCTGTCAATTTTGGTTTCTCTCAATTTCTCATTTTTCTGATATTAACTTTGCTTCGTCCTGTACTTTGAGATGTATTTTAAAAGTTGGTATAAAAAGTTATATGCATTTTTGTGCACATTTCTCCTAATGCACAAATTTTGTGTGCACTTTTCCCTGAAGTTCACATTTTTCAAGCAATTTCCCCAGTTTAATGCATTTTAATGTAATTTTCACTAATATACACATTTGTGTGTGCATATTTCCCTAATATACACATTTTATAAGCATTTTTTTTTTTTTACTGGAGAACTCCACTGCAACATTTGGAGAAGTGCACATTTTGAAGGATAACTCAAATTTTGGTTCACATATTACTTCAGAAGTGTGAAATTAGGTAAGTTTGTATTAAAATGTGTGAACCACATGCATTTCTATCCCTTCCCTCCCTGAGACCCTGGAGATTAGCTCTCAGTCAGAGTAGACAATACTAGTCTAGATGGACCCATCAGAATGCAGCTTCCCGTGCCCTGTCAAGTGATGTTTTGCAGATCTGAAATGAGCCATTACAAAGAGAGTTTTCACATATCTGCCACCAAACACTGTGTTTCTATGGAACGGGTTGGGCAAGGATCATAGCTCAGTGGTACAGTACATGATTTGCATGCAAAAGTTCTCAGGTACTGGCATCTCCAGGTAGGGAAGGGAAAGAGCCCTGCCTGAAACCACAGAAAGCCAGTCAGTGAGGGCAGTATTGAGCTTAATAGACCAAAGTTCTGACTTGGTATAAGGCATCTTCCTATATTAAAATGCACAGATACAGTTTTGACCTCATCTTGCATTCAAAGGCTGCACTTAGGGTAATCCTTCTAGGGATGTTGGAGGATTCTATTCGGCGGGTGAAATCCACTGAGGTTTCTGCAGCTTGGCCTGCCTGGCTCCGATTCGCCACCCTGTGGGCTGGCCCCACTCGCTCTCTGTGAGTCAGGCTGGCTCACAGACTTCCACCGCCACCCTCTTCACCGCCATGCACAACCCTGCCTCTCTCCCTGCTGGTGCCTACAGGGAGAGCGGGGGAATTGTGGTGCTGGTGCTGTGGAACAGTGGAACAATTGTGGAACAGTGGTGCTGCCCTCCCTTCCTACCACCGCTGCTGCTGTCGTGCACCACTCTCCTGCTTTCCCTGCCAGTGTTGTGCACAGTGGGTTGGAGGGTTGTGCTCATGGATTTCTGCTGGGGGTTTTCCCATAAAAATGGCAAGATATGCAAATGGTGCCTGCAATTTGCATAACATGGGCAAATTACAGGCGTAATTAACATAATTTGAGCAAATGGCGGCCGTGAAGTGCTTAGTTATTAGCAAATTGGGACCACTAACCGAATAAACCACAACAAAGGCACTTCATGGCTGCAATTTGCACAAATTATGCTAATTATAGCTGTGATTTGCCCGAGCTGCAATTTGCGTAGCTTGCCATTTTTACAGGAAACCCCCCCAGCAGACATCTATTAGTCCCAGTTGGATGCCTGGAGCAAATGCAAGCCAAGCCAGGGGCTCCAGGGAAATCCATCTAGCCCCAAGGGCCAGATTTCCCTGCGACAGACATCCCTAATTGCTTCTGGCTTAATTTGCCAACTTAACTAATGCCCTGGCATTTTTTCTTGGGTATTCTCTCGAGGTTTGTCCACTGTTCTAGTCACTCTGTTCACAGCCTACATGCAACCTAAGCTTGACGCATAGCCTGCCTCAACCACCCACAATATTAGTTCCTTTACATGCTGACTAGAGTGGCATCTCATAGAATAGTAAGGTTGGAAGGGGCCTACAATATTGTACATGCTATTAAAAAGGGAAATTTTCTTTATCCTCTCATGGTAGCAGAAAGGGCTTGGCTGAGTCCATTGCATTGCCATTAATACCATGAAATTAGATGACAGCTACATGTTTGCATGGCTTTCTGCAGCAAGGCTGACCAAATGGAACTACCTGCCCCACCCCCAGCCCACGCACGTGTTTTGAGCAGATTGGGAATAGATTGCACCCAGGTGGAATCTGATGTCAACAGGAAATGTCAAGCCCAAGTGGAGATGGTAATTTACATGTGTGGGCGCATGCATCATGCTGGTGTTGATTCCCTGGAAATCCCCAGCATGGGGCCACTGATGTCAGTACAGGTTGCTCGTTGCACTTGCACATTTGACTGACTTGTCTCCTATTGCTGCCGCTACCAATAAGGTTGCCTGTAAGAACATGATTTCTCTTCCCCAGCCATTGCCTTGTAGTGGTGGTGCAGGCCGTTTCCGTTACCATGCTGCCTCCCTGGCCCGTGCTCTTGCTAGACTTCCTCACAGAACTAATACAGACATGCTATCTCCAGTATCAGTAGGAGAATGCCCATGTACACCAGTTGCTGGGGAACATGGGCAGGAGTTGCTGGGAATGTGCTACACCTGTCAGGCAGATTCCGTGGCTTTGCAGACCCTTTTTCTAACCTTCAGGAATTTTGTGCAAATTTTGCTGTAGAAAAATACACACACACACCCCTGGCCAAAAATGTGCATTTCCCCCATAGGCTAAAGCATGAAAATGCACATTTTGGGGGAATTTGAGCATTTTTGCACATGTACATTTGTGCAAATTTGGAAACAATAAAAATCTGGTTCCATTGATGGGTGGATGACAGAATGAAAGGCACCTGGCAATCCACAAAACACAGACAGAATGGATTTTACACAATCCCTACATTCCTAATTCCAGTAGGAGCCTCCAGCCCTGACCTAAGTTCAGTCATTATATCATGTAGAGATAGAGCCCCTGTACATGTGCATTAACCCTGTCCAAACAAAGTAGATCTTGCCTGTCATTCATGCCCTGGTTACATCCAGATTAGACTACTGTAATGAACTCTACATGGGGCTGCCTTTGAAGACTGTTCAGAAACTACCGCTGCTGCAGAATGCAGTTGCATGCCTGCTTGTGGTGGCCATGTGATTGACGTTTCTACCACCTATTCTGTACCAACTGCGCTCATTGCCAGCGCAACCCCAGACCCAATTTAAAGTGCTGGTGGTTTCCCTTAAAGCCCCAAACAGTTGGTGAACAGGTTATTTGAAAGACCACCGACCGATGCATGAACTTGCCCCAGCACAGAGGCCCTGCTCACGGGCCTGCCAGCAAGATCAATTAGATTAGTGGGCACAAAAGACATGGCCCCATCTTTGTGGAACTCCCTCCTATGGGATGTGCATTTGGCCAGCTCTTTAGTTGCTTTCACAGAGGCCTTAAAGAACTTAAAAAAAAAAATTCTGTCTGCTTTTAACAGCTGATGCTTGTCTGGAGTTTTAAAGGTATTGCTGCACTGTGTTCTATCTTTGCTGGTCTGGACTGGGATGTTTTAATGCTGCTGTCATAAACTGAATGTATGCCATTTTTGCTGTATGTTTTAAATTGCCTTTATGATGATAACTCATGATTTTGTTTGGAAAAGTATTTATACTCATTCGTTTATAATGTAAGCCACTTTGTGGAGGCTATTTGTTTGGGAAATACTTCAAATATGATTGGGAAACCTGCTTTTCCAGAGTTCCCAGTCAGAGAAAGCCTTCTATGTGTATAATGGGGGAGTTGTTCCATATATTATACTGAATGCACATAGGTTTGGGGGAGAGCCTAGAGATGCATGACAAAATAGTTTCAGCTCATGTTTTACTAGGATTTACCCTGTTGTCAGAAATGAGTCATCCTTTCCTTTTGCAGTCAACACCACAATAGATAAACTTCAGGCTAATACGACTATTTTGCTAGAGACTTGGCCTCTCTACAAATGCAGATTCAAGGAAACTCTCAGACTGCCCCAGGCCCTAAACAACTAATCAACACTCTCTAAGCAGAGGAGATGAACCAGAGGGTAGAGAAAGTGCTGGCAGTTTCAGTATGAACCTCCTGTCCTGGCCAAGCTAGCTTCGCAGTGATGCCCCTCCTTTAGGGTGGCTCCATCCTACATTGGCTTCCAAGATTGACTATCCAGGATGAGTGTCTGAATTCTGCCCCTAACGTTTCCCACTTAGCTTTGTGATGCACCCTAGCGTCTCTCAAGTCATGCCCCTCTTCCTCCTCCTCCTTGGAAACTTGCATTCCCATGGTGGAGGGAGGGGGCAGGGACTCAGCCTGGGCCATCTGTTTCTCAAGGTTTTTGGAGGAATCTCTCCCAGCAACTAGGCACTCTAGGGAGGGTCCCTCTCCCATGCTTTGATCTAGCAGATTCTGAATCAGAGTTAGCAGAGTTGGAGCTGTCAGACAGTCAGACATCTGAAAGGGCTGGGACTCATCCCTGACACCTCTTTGCAATTCCCTGACCTCAACATAGACCCCAAATGCAATCAGTGGTTGAAGCCCATACAATTCCAAGCTTGCAATAGGATTCACAGTACCCCCCCTTCAAAAAAGCATTAAAATGTGTACATTTGAAAAATGCATGGAAACATTTGTACTTTTGAAAAATATGCACAAAATGCTTTAGTCAATGGGAGAAAAACGTGTACTGTTGAAAAATGCGCACAACTGATGTGTACATTTGGAGTAATGTGCACAAAAATAAGGCCAAATTTTCATGCAAAAAGAAAATAAAACAAAGCTCACAATTTGATACAGACACAAGTCAGAATGAGCTTCAAGGAGGAATTCAGAGAACCTCAAAGAGATCAAGTTTTGCCAGTTTGCACATCCCTGATGACAGGATGCTGCTTCCACTCCTACATGCATTCATTATTCTCAATCGAACATCTGAAGGCAGCTTCAGTAAATGAAGAACTTAAAATCTACAATCGAGACTTGATGACAATGACATCCATACTGAAAACTCAATTACACATTTGAGAACTAGTGAATGCAAAACATATCTCAAAGGGAAGAAATGTGCAGCTGCCACACCAGGTCACTTATCAATTGTAAGGAATTATAGATAGTTCATTACTGAAACTACATGTAATGATAGATCTTGCACTGAGTTGTCAACACACTGAAATCAATAGATTGGAGCACCGTGGGTTGACCTGCACTGTCAGGTATTGATTCCCTAGTAAGACATAAACAAAGCATTATTTTTCTGTAGCAAATTGACTGAGCGATGCAATCTTCATCAAGAGTAGTCTTGTTACAAATGGGGAGTAGAAGGAAATTTTTGAGACAAAGCTGGTGTTGTCAATTGTGGACTGTTATCAGTTGGATATTCATGGTTGTTTGTCTTCTGCATTTCTGTACATGCATGTGGCCATATCAAATGGTTACAGTGCAAGTATGAGAGGCACATAGAAACCAGTCAGCATTGGGAATGTATATTGGGGACCAATGGGAGGTGTGGATGGGTGACAATTTCATTTGGTTTGATTTTGATAAGAACTTACCTAGAATAATAGAGCCTCGTGTGGCGCAGAGTGGTAGGCGGCAGTATTGCAACTGAAACTCTCCCCACAACCTGAGTTCGATCCCAGTGGAAGCCAGGTCCCAGGTAGCCGGCTCAGGTCAACTCAGCCTTCCATCCTTCTGAGGTCGGTAAAATGAGTACCCAGCTTGCTGGGGGAAAGGTAGTCATGACTGGGGAAGGCACTGGCAAACCACCCCGCTATGGTCTGCCATGAAAACGCCAGCGCAAGCGGCGTCCCTCTAGGAGTCAGCAATGACTCGGTGCTTGCACAGGAGGAACCTTTCTTTCCTTTTACCTAGAATTACAAATTTCTTCATAAACACTAGCACTCTTGTTGCTGGTTTTATTCTGATGCTTTTAAAACTTGTTTTTCATTTTATGTTCTTTTTGTATTTTCTATATTTTATGGTTTGTTTGTTTTTTACACCTCCCAGAGAACCTATTGTTAATGGAAGGTATAAAAGTGCTTTAAGGACATAAAGAAAGAACAGAGTGATGAGAAATTAATGGTGTCCATAAAAGTGTGAAAACTGAGTGCATTGACAGAAAGTTGGTATATAAATGTCATGAGAACACGTTACACCAGTGTTTCTGGAGTAAAGTGCAAATGACAGATGTGTATCCTTCAAAAAGTCAGGCAGGGTTGTCTACATTAGATCAAGGATTTTAAGTGTGTACACATGGTTGATAAGGGATTTTAAATTAAAAGGAGGGGAAAAAACCAAGTTAGAGGTTTGTTTTTGTTTTTTAAGCCAAGAGAACCAGGTCATATCAGGTCAATTTTATTGCTTGGGATAGGCCACCACAATATGCATACGAAGAAAACAACAACAGTACAACCACATATGTATATATACACACATACACATATCCAACAGAATCATCCCCCCTATGCCATTTGGGATTTGGTGTGTATTTTCCTTCCTGCCAAGAACAATTTTGCTATCTGGACAGAGGTAAAAACATTAATGCCAGACAGAAGAGCACATATCTGATTGAAGAGGGCTCTGTTTGACAGGGACTGGAGAATAATAGCAAGAAATGTATGCCTAGTATGATCATAGAGAGAACATGTAGTAAATCATGGGATTTCCAGGAGAACCAAGATAGGTACAAAATAAGATGATTCACACTGATGCTGATAAATCCAATCTTTCTAAATTGGTATTCTGATTCCAATAGCTCAAGAAAAAAGATTGCTACTGTTACATCAGTAATGGTAAACCTCTAGAATTAGGATTATTTCTCCTTTTGAACCATGTTTTTTTTTGTTAATTTACCCATATGAACACATTTCAATCATTTTCACATTTTGATATAGTATAGGAATAATTGGGAGATTTCCAGGTGCAAGCATATATCCATTTTTGCAGAAGAAACTAATAAATTCATAGTAGCAACTGGGTTGTCTTATATCTATCACCTTCTAAATAACTGAGGATTGTTAAAGCATCAAGGATGTTCACTTGTCTTCCATGCTTTGCTTGTTGATGAAAAAGTCTGGAAGGACACCATGTACCCGGGGCAAACAAGTTTGCTGCCTAAAGTGTAAGGACCAAAGGGGATGAGTTTTGATTCGTTTGGTGCTCTCCATTAACAGAAAGCATGTAGACCAGAAGAAATGAGGGAGTAGCAATTGTAACTTTTAGAAGAGTGATATGCCAAAAGCTTGAGATCTGCCAGTTCAGCTTAATGGATGAAGGGAGAGGGAAAGTAATAGATTACTTAGTCCATATGGCTCTGCTTCCTCAAGCTGTGCAACATCCATCACACAGGAGTAAGAGAGTGAACTTGTTGCACCATGGCTGCAAGTCAGGCCTTCTGTCCATGTGCAAGAACACAAGGGTTTGTTACTAGAGAGAGCAGAAAGTGGTGCCACTTTTCAGACAGAAGGGTTGCTTCGCATGCAGAAGGTTGCAGGTTTGATCCCCGGCATCTTCAGGCAGTTACAAAGATTAGTTAGAGCCTTTGCCTTTTTGGTATAAATCAGTCTTTGCCCAGCTGGTGCCTTCCAGATGTGTTGGGACACAACTCCCATTATCCCCAGCCAATGATTGTGCTGGGTGGGTATGACAGGAATTCTAGTCCAACTCATGTCATGATTCCCTTAGCCCCCACTTCACTTCAGTGCCCCAAACATACACAGACGAGAGGCTTCAGTCTACAGCTTTTAACCCATTACTTCACAGGGTCATACAGATGCAAATTCTCAGAGAAACGCTCTGTCTACAAGGAATGCCTTCAGGGGACCCAAATGAAATTTACGAGAGTTGCCCGCCATTTGAAGAGGGAGGCAGTCTTCCTAGCCTAACTTAAGGGGGGGGGAGGTCCCTCTCAAACTCAACATTAAAAAAACAAAGATCATGGCATCTGGCCCCATCACTTCCTGGCATATGGAAGGGGAAGAAATGGAAGCAGTGACAGATTTTATTTTCTTGGGCTCCAAGATCACCACAGACGGTGACTGTAGCCATGAAATTAAAAGACACTTGCTCCTTGGGAGGAAAGCTATGGCAAACCTAGACAGCATAGTAAGAAGCAGAGACATCACCTTGCCAACAAAGGTCTGTCTAATCAAAACTATGGTTTTCCCAGTACTAACATATGGCTGTGAGAGCTGGACTATAAGGAAGGCTGAGCGCCGAAGAATTGATGCTTTCGAACTGTGGTGCTGGAGAAGACTCTTGAGTCCCCTGGACTGCAAGGAGGTCAAATCAGTCAATCCAAAAGGAAATTTTTGCTCATTGACTGACTGCTCATTGGAAGGACAGATACTGAAGCTGAAGCTCAAATATTTTGGCCACCTAATGCAAAGAGAAAAGTCTCTGGAAAAGACCCTGATGAGACTGAAGGCAAAAGGAGAAGGAGACAGCAGAGGATGAGATGGCTAGATAGCATCACTGATGCAATGAATATGGACTTGAGCACACTCGGGGAGAGAGCAGAGGACAGGAAGGCCTGCCGTGCTATGGTCCATGGGGTCACGAAGAGTCGGACACGACTGAATGACTGAACAACAACAAGGTCCCACTCTTCTCGTGAGGCCTCTAAGTGCAGTTTCTCATGCAAGGCCAATCGGGTAGACCATCTAAGTTCCACCCCTGTCTTCTCTCTCTTTGCTCTGCGCCTGCGCCTTACACCTATTAGGTCAACCTCCTGTTCATTGCCTCTCATGGGGGGGGGATGAGGAGGGACCCTCAAGCTCAGCCATCTGTATGTTTGTAACCTGAGAAGCAGACCTACTCATATCTGGACTAGCCTGGGAAAACACCTCCCCCATGTCTGATGGTTCTCCTTCAGAATCTGAACTGCTATCCCACTCCCTGCACTTATAAACACCCCTAACAACTCATATGGAGGGCAGCAAGCTGGGGAAGGGTGCTATAAATAATATGACCATTAAAATTCACATTATATGAACTATGGGTTGGATCCAGGCTTAGTTCCCAACCTGGTGTCATCCAGATTCGTTGGCCTACAACTCCCATCATCTCAAGCCAGCATGGGCATTTGCTGCAGATGATGGGAGTTGTGGTCCAACACATCTGGAGGGCACCAGATTGACCCACCAAAAGCAGTGGGGTTTAAGTTAGTCTACTCTAAGCATGACTAATTCTAGATCCAACCCTACGGGTTTTTGTGTTGATCCATGTAAACAAAATGGTATGAAATGTCAGCATGGTGCTGTACCAACCTAGAATAGAAACTGAATGAAAAAAAGTTAGTAAGATGATTGTATATTATATTATATATGTGTGTGCAGAGACGATCCATGTATTTATTTACAGCATTTGTATGCCCGCCATTAACAAACTGTTCTCTGTGCAGCTTCCAATAAAAGAGAAACACTTAAATAAAATCAATGGCAGGTACATTTCATTATGTATTTTTAGAAATATATCGGCTGGAGAGGCTGCTTTGTAACTATATTTTATGGTGCTTCCTGTTCTAGCTGATTCACAGGACCAAAGAGCTGTTCATCTTCAGCTCCCTCAGAGCTTTTAACGTAACTTCATCCACTCCAGGGAGGGCTATTGAGTCTGTTGCCAGAATCCAGCCCTTTGGGGGCTTGACAGACTCCTGGCAAGCATCCAACCTGGTTCGCATTTGTGGGCAGAGCTGTGGGGCTTTTCCCCAAATCAGGGTCTTTTTTCACTAAAAACCCCAAAACACATAAATAGAAATGGCTCCCACCTTCTCTTCCATGCACAAGACCCCACCAGATTGGTGGACGATTCTTAGTTCTGCATTGGCAATAATATCTACAAGGAAGGGGACATGGGTGGCACAGCGGTTTAATGACGCTGGAGGCTGCCGGGCAGAAATGGTTGACACTCCAACAGTTCGAGCCCAGCTCCACATGACGGAAGTGAGCTCCCGTCATTTCATCCCTAGCTCCTGCCCACCTAGCAGTTCAAAAGCATATCATGCGCGAGTAGATAAATAGGTACCCCCATTTTGGTGGGGGAAAATGCTGGCAGCACTCTATGCAGGGAGCAGGAACCGGCGCTGGATCTGCCTGGATGCGATCGGTGCAGGACCAGTGGAGAAAAAGCCCGGATAAGCCGACTTCCCTAAGAATGCTGCTGGCCAGCTGATGCAAAGCTAGCTTTCTTTCTTCTGGTGCATCAGTGCAACAAAGACTAGCAACTACCAGTGCCAGAACATCTAACATGTAAAAACATTGTAGACTCCCTGGCAATGTGTGCCATACATTAAATAAATAAATAAATCTACAAGGAAGTGTTCAGGTGAGTCTTCTTGGGTTCTCATAAATGCTATCTGTGTGAGTGCTGGCCAGCCATGAGCCTAGATGGCAGAGTAGACAAATTCATGGAGGGTAAGGATATCAATGGCTACTAGTAACTACTGTACAGCTATATGCACCCTCCACGATCAAAGGCACCATGCCTCCAAATACCAGTAGCTGAATGAGACAGGCCTTTGGTCCGATCCAGCAGGGCTCTTCCTACATTCTTATGATGGTGCTTGCACAATCCTAAGGTGCCTGCCTGGGGGAGTCAGAGTGTAAACTCGCCCATAGGATGAACTTCCATATCAGCTCAAATGCCATACCATATTTTTCTAAGGAGCCAACAACTCACTCATCAAGTATTGAACAATCAAGCAATCAGCTGATGCATATGCTGTGTGAATCAGCCCTGAGATGAAAGGGAAATCAACTGACATTTTCAGATCAGGATAAATAATAAAGCAAGAGACTATACAAAAAAAAAGAAAGAAAAGAACACAGTGGGAACCCAAACACAGAAACCAAGCAGCTATTCTCATCATGAAAGAAGCACTGGTTTTTCTTTTCTCCCTACCACCTCTGGATATTTTGCTCTACTTAGAGGAGCAGACACCACTGATGAAGAATCTTAATGCTGAGATGAACTGCCAGTTTTTAGCTTTGTGTGGCAGCTTCTGATCCTGCATGGAATCATTCCATGGCATTAGCAGTGAGATTGGTGTGGATGAGTGAAGCACCACTGCCATTTGCATATCTATTTTCTCTTGAAGCATCTTAGAAGCAACTTGATCGAAAATGTTTTGCTCAGCCATTGAGAGCTCTTGACATGTGGAAAGCCTCTCGGTAATTTCCAGGAGAAACACTAACAGCAGCCTAAGTTATGGTGGAGCATTTGAAACTCCTCTTATCCACAATAGAATCAGCAGCACTGTTCAGCATTTTTATTCTTACTTTTAAGCCTGTAGAAAATCAAAGGTTAGGCTAATAAAAGTCAAACCTCATACTTCCAGTATGGAATAGCAGAGTTAGTTATTCTGAACTATTGGGAAGTCCCTTCAATATCTTTTTGAGAGCTGGTTCTGGGTTCAAGAAGTCCTTAGGGATGTCTGTTGCCAGAATCCAGCCCTTTTGGGGCTCGACAGACTCCTGGCAAGCATCCAACCCGGTTCGCATTTGTGGGTGGAGCTGTGGGGCTTTCCCCCAAATCAGGGAACTTTTCCATTAAAAATCCAAAACGTGTAAATAGAAATGTGTGCAAATTGCAGGGTGCAATTTATACAGATTTGGGGCACATTTTTGCATAATTTATGCAGTTTGCACAAATTATGGCTGAAACTTGCATAAATTATGCAAATTATGCCCTGCAATTGCACATATTTCTAATTACATAAACTAAAAAAACAACAACAGAAAAATTGGCAAGCTGGTCCAACTCAATTCAGATTGAGTTGGGCCAACTCATGGGGGACCAAGCTGTAGTCTGGAGGGGCCAAATGGATGAAAGCTCAGTGAACTCCACACCCTGGATGGATTCCTCCAACAACCCCAGTGGCCCTTAGCCAAAGTGCCCTCTGTGTCATACCCACTCTGGAGGACTCCTCTTCAGAAGATGACCTGGAGCTACTTGTGTCCAGGAACCTTGAGGGGTTGGCCCTTTCCCCATGCTCTTTTCCTACTAAAAATTGTCCCCTGGATTCTATTTTTCTTCCATGCCACTGAGAGCATCAAATTTCCTCATCAGAGGCATATATTGGCCTTAGGGAAGTAATTCACAGTACAAAAATAGCTACCTTCCTGATCCAGATCTCTCTCACACACCTCCCATGGCTGCTGTTAGTTTAAACAAGAGGGAGTGAGAGGAGGAGGAGGAGGAGAAGCAGCAGCAGCAGCACATTTACAGGAACTGAAGATATATTTTTCGTGTCAAATGTAATTTGACCCTGAGTTGAATGTATTTCTTGTTTTTCTTCTTCTTTCTGTGCCATATCCTCATTGGACGTTGGCAATCACTCTGGCCCACATGAACTTATTTCCTGCCTTTCGAAATAAAGAAGTAGGTGTAATTCCTGCCCACTGTCTCAAATTCTACAGCCATGATGTCCTACATTGTCCAGGTCCTCTTTTTTCTTCCACTTTGCCTTGCGTTATGAGTTGTAAAAGCTGATATTTCTCATTATGCATTATATGACCACAGTATGATAGCTTCTTTTCTTTTACACATTTCTGAATTGCTTTGGTCTTTCCCATTCTTTGCATTACGGTGTCATGTGTTACGAAATGTGTCCAAGATATTCTAAGCATGTGACAGTAGCACCATAGCTCAAATGCTTCCAGGCATTTACAGGCAGCTTCTATGAGAGTCCAGGCCTCCGCTCTGTACACCAGCACCAAGAAAACGTAGCACCTTGGCACGCGAGTTCGAATACGAAAGTTTAGGGTCAAGTTACAAAGAACTTTCCTAAGGCAGATAAAATCTTGTTTTTAAGACAGGAAATTGTCTTGCACTCTAAGATTTGTTCATTTATTTATTTATTACATTTTTATCTTGTGTTTCCTCCAAGGAGCCCCAGGCGGCTTCCATGGCCCTCCTCCTCTCCATTTTATCCTCAGAACAACCCTGTGAGGTGGGTTGGGCTGAGAGTCAGTGACTGGCCCAAAGTCACCCAGTGAGCTCCATGGCCAAGTGGGGACTAGAATCCAGATCTCCCAAGTCCCAGGCCAGCACTCTAACCACTACACCACACTGGCGCTATTACATTTATTAAATCCTGTCCTTCCACCAAAGAGCTCAGGGCTGGGTGTCTGGCTCTTCCTTCCTCATGTGATCCTCACACCAACCTTGGTAAAGACTTATGCCAACTGCTGCTGGGTCATTTTGTTGTCCCTTTCCACACCTTTTCAACAAGTAAATGAATTTCAACTCTGTGGTCACTTAATGGGGCATTTCTGATACTTGCTATACATCTTTGACTGGGACTGGAGAATGGTGACCAGGAGAAAGGCACCCTTCCTTCCTTCCTTCCTTCCTTCCTTCCTTCCTTCCTTCATTTTATGGAACCGGTTAACTTAATCAGGGAAAAATCATTTGCACCATATTTGTTTCCGAGCGGAGATGGGTTAAAGAAGACGCAGACAACAAGCTTGGGTTGAAAATTGGGCCACATTTATTGAAATACTTGCAAAGGGGTAACTAGGACGGGCATCTAACTGTGTCAGCGGCTAGCTGGCACTTCTTGGGCAAAAACATACCCAGCCTGAGGGGTGGCGGTGATCTCGCCATCCCTCCGGACTGCCCCTTCTGGGGGAGGTAGACTAGGGTTGGCGCGCCAACATGTTCAGCCCCCCAAACAAGTTTCAGGGAGAAATTCTCTGCCCCCCCACCCCCATGCCCCCCCCGGGACAGGACTTACCTTTGGCGAATGTCCCTCCCGGCGGCGGGTCCGGCCGGCGGTTTGTCGGGTCTTCGTCCGGGGCGGGAGCGGCAGCCGGTCTTTCGACCGGCTGCCGCCGCCACCATTCCAATCAAAGAAAAAAAAAAAACACGCCCCCGTGATAGGCTACGTGACGATTAACGTAGCCTATCACGGCTAGATTTGCAAAGTCAGCCGTGATAGGCTACGTAAATTGTCACGTAGCCTATCACGGGTGACTTAAAAAAAAAAAAAAGCGCGTATGGATAATGGCGGCCCCCATAGGGAGCCGCCATTCCCGTTCCTTATTTGGTCGCTGTAGTCTACGTAAAGATTTACGTAGACTACGGCGAAAATAAGGGCAACGCTATTTGCATTGCCCTTATTTTCGCCGTAGTCTACGTAAAGATTTACATAGACTACAGCGACCAAATAAGGAACGCAAATGGCAGCTCCCTATGGGGGCCGCCATTTGCATACGCGCTTTTTTTTTTTTAAGTCACCCGTGATAGGCTGCGTGATGATTAACGTAGCCTATCACGGCTGACTTTGCAGATCTAGCCATGATAGGCTACGTTAATCGTCACGTAGCCTATCACGGGGGCGTTTAAAAAAAAAAAAACTTTTTAGTTCGCGGCCGGGCGAGGTGAGGCGCCTCCTCCCCGGCCTGAACTTCGGCCGGGCGAGGTGGGAAGCCTCCCCCCCGGCCTGAATTTCGGCCGGGCGAGGCGGGAAGCCTCCCCCCCACCGCGAAAAGCTTCAAGGACAGGTAAGTGACTTTCGTCCATCCCTAAGGTAGACCTTCCGGTGTCACCCCCAACCCGGTGCCGCACAACACCTGGGTGAGTGAGTAGGGTTGGTCTCCCAGGCAACCCTTATCCCCCCGCCGAGCCGCACAACCCGTTCGGGGGGCCTCAGGCGTCACCTGTCACCATAAGGTGCCTCTGCATGCACACCATCCCTACTTTCCTGTTTTTGCCCGTCCTAGCCGCCACAGGAGTCACAAGCCTAGAGCTTGTGAAACTCCCCCCACCTGCACAGAAGAACTTCCCGCAGGCCCCTTTGCAGATCAGACATATCTTATTCACTAAATGAGACAGGCGGACACCGTCCTACCTGTAACGCTCCCTCCTTGTCCACAGACTTCCCTGGCGGGTGGTGTATCCTTCCCTCATTCACATGGCCATAAGCCATTTCTCTGTGCACTTTCCGACGTGCCCTGCTACTGGCAACGTCATTCCATTCCTTCCCATTGATCCATGGGAGCAGTGAGGGCTGCAATAGGCTACTTCCGGCCAGGTATGCTGGACCACCTGCATCTCAACCAAGGCCTGTTCGATCAGATCCTTGCCTGGCTTACAGCCGAAGTCATTCCTTTCAATGTGCAGCACCTGGACCTGTGGAGGAAGACTGACAAACTTTGGTAGGACAGAGTGAGGAGGGGACTCCCACCATATGCCACGACTATGGAGCCACTGGATCTTAATGTGACGGGGTGACAGCAGCTGAAGTCTGAAGACGACATACACGCCCTTCATGCGGCTCCAGACATCATAACGTGCCCATGTAAGAGCACCCGTACCGGCGTCCGACGAGTCTGCTGGTCTAAGGAATAAGCATATTAGGGCAAGCAAAGCGAAAATTGCGTCAGGAAGAAGCGGACAACTCGTGAACGCAGGCCGAAACACTGAGAAGCCCCATTTTAAAATGTCGTAACATGCCTGAGAGAGAAATCTCCAGCGGCTACCATGGAGACTGCTTCCGTGTAACAACAGTGGGTTCTGAACTGCAAATTACCTAGGCATAGCGGGGTAAAGCTAATGCAGAAACTGCACAATTGCCCTTAAGTCAACAGTAAACCGTTGAATTGATAAAAACGGAGGCCCCTCTTCAAACCCGTGGCATTCCATAACCTGTAAGGTGCCACCAGAGCATAATCCGTTGACTTATGTTTGGCCGTGGGCCACTGCCATGCCCTTGCCATACCGATCAGTTTGATCACCAAATATGTAAATGGGTTACATTGGGCCAGACCTGTTGTTGTTGTTGTTGTTCAGTCGTTCAGTCGTGTCCGACTCTTCGTGACCCCATGGACCATAGCACGCCAGGCCTTCCTGTCCTGCGCTCTCTCCCGGAGCGTGCTCAAGTTCATATTCATTGCATCCGTGATGCTATCTAGCCATCTCATCCTCTGCCGTCCCCTTCTCCTTTTGCCTTCAGTCTTTCCCAGCATCAGGGTCTTTTCCAGGGAGTTTTCTCTTCGCATTAGGTGGCCAAAATATTGCAGCTTCAGCTTCATTATCTGTCCTTCCAATGAGCACTCAGGGTTGATTTCCTTTAGGATGGACTGATTTGACCTCCTTGCAGTCCAGGGCACTCGTAAGAGTCTTCTCCAGCACCACAGTTCGAAAGCATCAATTCTTCGGCACTCAGCCTTCCTTATAGTCCAGCTCTCACAGCCATACATTACTAGTGGGAAAACCATAGCTTTGATTAGACGGACCTTTGTCGGCAAGGTGATGTCTCTGCTTCTTACTATGCTGTCTAGGTTGGCCATAGCTTTCCTCCCAAGGAGCAAGCGTCTTTTAATTTCATGGCTACAGTCACCGTCTGCGGTGATCTTGGAGCCCAAGAAAGTAAAATCTGTCACTGCTTCCATTTCTTCCCCTTCTATATGCCAGGAAGTGATGGGGCCAGATGCCATGATCTTCGTTTTTTTAATGTTGAGTTTCAAACCAGCTTTTGCACTCTCCTCTTTCACCCTCAACAAGAGGCTCTTTAGATCCTCTTCGCTTTCTGCCATTAGGGTGGTATCGTCTGCATATCGGAGGTTGTTGATAATTCTCCCAGCAATCTTAATTCCGACCTGCGATTCATCCAACCCGGCATTTCTCATGATGTACTCTGCATATAAGTTAAATAAGCAGGGTGACAATATGCAGCCTTGTCGTACTCCTTTCCCAATTTTGAACCAATCGGTTGTTCCATGTCTGGTTCTGACTGTTGCTTCTTGACCCTCGTACAGGTTTCTCAGGAGACAGATAAGGTGGTCTGATACTCCCATCACTTTAAGAATTTGCCACAGTTTGTTGTGATCCACACAATCAAAGGCTTTAGCGTAGTCAATGACCTGTACCTTGAAGCAAATCAAGGCCCTCCGGGATGAGTCGGCCTTGTGAGCCCAGACCAACCCTGCATTCCGTTAAGGCTGCTACATGGAACAGGGAAATGTCTTATTGGAAAGCTCAAATGGAGGGCCATTACCGCTGGAGCCCGAAAGGGGTAACCGGAGAGAGAGGGTGGTTAATTTACTAATGCAAGCAACATCTGTGCCCAACACTATCTTGCACGCCAAAACGTAAAATCTGACATGGAGTCAGTGAAACCCACCTTTGTGGGCCGAAGGCTAAATGGCCAGCTTGCGACTTATGGTCACAAATAGTCTGTTGTTCCTTAAGGAGGCATGAAATTGTGGCCAATGATCTATAGATAATGGCCATGAATCCTATCACTGAGGCTTTGCCTAATGCGCGGCCCACCCCACCTGCTATGTCACAGGCGGCTCCTGTATGGAGAGCCATGGAATGCAGGCTGGCATGCCTGGCTTCAGTATCCCGGTCTCCCATAGTACTGCAAGGATGGGATCTGGGAATGGAGCACCCACAGGGCTAAGGCCCGGAAGATGTTGACCTAATTGCATGACAAGGCATTGACAATTGGGTTTGCCTAACCCGGCACATGGTGGATCCAGAACCAGATGTTGTAACACTGACTCTGGAGCGTGAACACACTGACACATGACATGACCTTCCAATTTCAGGAGGACAGAGAATGGTTAACGTGGTCATGTTGTCATACTGAAGGGGGGGGGGTTACTGACTTGGCTATAAGGTCATCCCACAATGTGCTTGGCGGGGGCAGCAGTCTCCACTCTACAGGCCACTACCCCCAGCACGATCGGACCTGCCCTAAGAATCTGAAACCCCTTGGGGTAGCGGCAGAACCATGTGAGTCCGCAGTCCGGCTTTGAGGAGAGGCTCATGCTTCCGGAAGGAGGTGCCATTAAAGCCCTACTAAGTTGAAGCCATGCCTGATGTATAACTGCTTGGAGCTGTGCCTAAAAGACTTGAAAGTTGTCCTGAGGGAAGTGAGAATAACACCTAAGGGTATCGGATTGGCTTCACCAAATGTTGCTGTGGGAGACAGGCCCTCAGCCTTTGTGAGCTAAGGGGCACCGAAGTAACAGGAAAGGGGAGCGATACTTGCATTAGGTCAGAACATTGACCACCGTCTTTGGACTCCATGTAGCACATGCCCCTCAGGGACCCGTGGACGGGATCCCAGACCAAGACAGCTGCCTCATCGAAGAGGTGTGTCGCACTAAGCAGAGATGATCAGGGATCTTGTGATTAACTGACTGGCCCTCAGGGAAGAGAGGTTACAAATCAGGATAACTCCCTAGAGGATTTCCTGGGTACCATTTCGAGAAGGGAGATCCCTAGAGTAGCTAACGGGGTGTGGAGAAAAGGGGGGGGGCTAAAACCTTTCTGCCAGTACTGCCTTGTTAACCGCTTAGAACCTAGCATAAACTGAGTTCTAAGTTAAGACGCATTCCCCCAGTTGGGGTAGTGTCTTAAAGCCGGAGTAACGGCGCCAACCTAACTAGGCATGGGCCATCCAGAGCTTCCTACTGCCTCAGCTTTTCCAAGGGGGATTTCACCATCCCCGGGCATTGGACAAGAGATGCATGAGTGCTGACTGCTATAAGGGAGCACTCACGACGGAAACTGCACGTGTCCTGGAAGTATGTGCCCTTGGGGCTTTATTCCCAGCACAGCAGTGCTGAAGCAGCAGACCTGCCATAGGCCGAGGGCCAGTGCGGGAGACCGCCTGGTGAATGTGGCCACTGCCAGATCTGTTGCCAACCCCGACTGGGAAGGAGTCAAAAATTGGAGCGAAAGGTCCTGGTCCAACAGGTCCTTATGCAGAGCGGGGCAATGGCGGCCCTCCTGCGAGAGGCCTCAACAAGCCATTCACACACCTCCTCGGGTGAAAGACATTATGAGAAGGAGTAGCCCTGGTGACAATACAACTCGCCAGATTAGCATAGGGATCTGGTATGCCCATTTACGTGGATGCCTGAACGAGTGGGGGCAGGCGAGGGATCCTAAATTAATCCAGCAAAACCCAGTAAGATGCTGCATTAAGCGGCTGGGGTTACTGGGGTGTGACTGGCGGAGCTGCAAGCGGCCCGGGCGTCATATAGGGAGATGACATTGGGAGGGACAGCTGCCCCAGGGAGGTAAGCTAAGGGGGCAACCCCACGGCCCTGAAGGTCACCCATCTGGACAACTGGGGTGAGGTGCAGTCATCTCACCCATATCCAGGGCAGTTGTGTCTGGGTCCCCAGGAGCAAGGGAGGTGATGCCACTTGTAGTGCTCCTGATGGAGATGCCCCATGAGGGCGGACCACCTCCAGCTGTGGTGTGTCGCCTGGTCTGGGCGAAACCCCAAGAAGGAGGATGTTGCTTGGATCACTGCTGACGGAGATGCCGCAGGAAGGTGGGCTGCCTACAGTGGTGGAATGCTGCCATGGTGAACCTGCGAAGGCGAGATGGAGACCTCAATGGTGTCCAGGTGCACTGAACCCAGAGACGAGCTGAAATAGAAAGAAGTAGCGAGCGTTGGGTCTGCTGTCGCGTTCGTTTAGGCTGGACCAACAGGATCCCCGAAGAATGCTCAGCGGCTCCCAGACGAGCAAGAATTGCTGCCAAAACCGGGTCTGTTTCATCATCAAACTCAGAATTGGGCCTTGGCAGCGGACTGTTGGGGAGGGGAGGTGGGGCCCTACTCTTCCGGGGCCCAACCCTTCTTGATCTTTCAACCTTGGCCCTTCTTGGGGGGGCATGATGTAGAAAGTGAGGTAAGCTTGGCATGACATTGGCAAGAAGAAACAAGGGCCCGGGTGCCCGGACCCAGTCCAACACACCAACCACCACCCCTAGAAGTAAATACGGCAGGGGTCAAAGCACATAGCAGGAGGTTCCAGTGGGCTAGTCACTGGGCACCCCGGGCAACAGGCGGCATTGCCGCTGCTACCGCCAGATGGGGGGGGCACCCTCGGTGTCTGGCAGCGGCTAGAGAGGTGAGCTCAAAAACATAGACCCTCTCTCTGTATGTGTCTATGTGTTCACATTTAAGACACCGTGTGTCTAGCCATTAACCTTATAAGCTTATAGGGCAGGGGTGGAGAATCTGTGGCTCACTCAATGGCTCTGCAGGGGTTCGGATAGGGGTTTTCTAGCCCTACCTGGAAATGCCGGGACTGGCCCTGGGACCTTCTGCATGCCCAGCAGGGGCTCCAGCCTTAACGATGCCCCTGGAAGGAGTCTCGAACCTGGGACTCTCAAGTCCCAGTCCAACACTCTAGCCACTACAACACAGCGGCGTTGAAGGGGGCGCAGTTGCCGCCTGCTGCAAGCCCGGCGCCCAAGACGCGCAGCAAGGGCTTGCGGCCACGGGAGCTGCTCTTGAGCGTGGGCGCCCCCAAGTAGTTATTTTGTTTTGTTTTGTTTATTTTCGAGTTTGTTTGTGTATTTTTCGGAGGGGAAGCACATGCTGCCGCCACGAGCGCCCCACGCTCGCGGGAGGCGGCAAGAGCCAGCACCGACGTGCTCGGCGCCCAGGCCCGCGCCTTCAAAGCCGGCGGAGCCCCCGTCGGGTGAAAAGTGCCGGCCGAGGGGGCGGCACCCGCGCAAACGCGCCCCCGCCACGACCGCCGGCAACACCGGGGCCGCAGCGGCGCAGGCGCGCAGCAAATGCCTGAGGAGGAAAAAGGAAGGGGGCGGGCGCTCGGAGGGCAAGTCTCGGCGCGACCAAACACTGGCCGTGAAAGGGGTGGCGTCCGAGCACGTGCGCCTCCGCCGCGGCTGCGGGCAAAGCTGGAGCCGCTGCAGGCTCGCTGAGCCCTCGGGAGTAAGAAGGAGGAACCGAGGAGAAGGAGGGCGGGCACGCTGCCACCGCAAGCGCCAGGGCCCTCAGCGCGCACCGCCACAAACACCGGTGCTCCCGCCGTCAGGGCAGACGCCGGCCACAAGGGAGGTGCGCCGGAGCGCGCGCACCCTGCCGCGAGCGCCAGCAATCCTGGAGGCGCGGCAAGCACCGGCATGGCAGCGAGGCCTTGAGTGCGCTGAAACCATGCGGAGTTCAAGTGGCTGGAACGACGATGACGGTTTCCAGCAGGCAGGTGTCCTACGTTGTTTCTCGGCGGAGCTGTAGTTCTCTCTAGCTGCGTCGAGCCAGAGAGCTGAGATTGGGAAGGGGGCTGAGTTTAAGGCAACTCAGCCTGCCCCTCCTTGCATGGTGGTGCCACTGGGGTGCACCAATCAGAGGCCCCTACGTCTTGTCACCCCACCCGCCTGCAATGCCCCCCCCCCTTTTGGCCAGACAAGCCGGCGCCGGGGTGAGGGCATTTCTCTTTTCTGGTGTTTCAGTAATTTTTTTCTAAGTGACTTCCAGTCCCAGCCCTTTGAATCTGCTGTATTTCAATATAATATTTCTGTTCCATGCAAACTGGTAACCTGTTATTTCAAATTCCATTTGATGGGAAATTTACATGTCAAGAAGCAGAACATCAACTTCTCATCTGCCCTTAACTGACATGGAAAAAATGTCGGCATTCATTCAAAGTGAGCTCAAGGCCGAGATGTATAATTTTGATGGCAATTAGTCTCCTCAAGTGAGGTTAGCTAATGAAAGGCTGTGTTTAACCATTGGGACAATTTGGTCAGGGAGATATCCAGGGGCAGGGGGTGGGGTGGTGTTTGCTGTTATATGGCAGTCTACAGAGCCGTAACTCTTGGATCCGTATCAGAAACAAAAACGACAAGGAGATGAAGCAGCAGTGGTTGTAAGAAGTTTAAGGGTGAATGGAACTCTTTGCAGTTTTTGTATCAGTGGGGTTACTCCAGAATAGATAGTTTGGAAACTACCATCAAGAACAAAAGTGCCAATTCTGCATATAGGGTTACGCATACAATTATAGTTAGGGGAATAAATGTGGGTGAAGATTATGCTATGCACACAAACTGAGGCTGAAATCAAAATTACATATAAGTATTATTAAGATGTCTTAGGTCCTGCAGCTCATAAATGAATGGCTTACATGACAGGAGGGAAGACACATGGCAAAACATCTGGCAGAACATCTTACACTCCTATGCTGACTGAGTAGTCAATGGGTTAGATCCAGGATCTGCCTTCCACAAGAGGATCTGCTGCATTTGGGGGAATCCCTACCTCCCAACCACACCTCACCCCATTCAGCAGATTCTCCTGAGTCTCTGTGTAGCACTTAAGTCCCATTCATTTTAATTGATCTACTCTTATCAGGGTCTGTGATCTTATGGAGAGTTCCATTTGCATTCAAGATAATGCGGCAGAACTGTGAAATTGACCTAAGAATTCGAGGAGGAAATCCCAGGAATTTGTAAAATTCCACAGCCCCACTTCTTTCACCAAAACATTGGGCTGATTCATAAGCATATTTACTTGGGAGTATATTCCATTGAACTTAATGAAGCTTACTTCTGATTAGGCATACCAAGAACTGCACTGTTAATTTCTGATTTCCTCCTCCCTGCAAGAAGACACCATGGAATGCCTTTTAAACCCATGGGTCTGCTTTTCAATAAAGCATCTTTCTATTTTTGTAAGACATTCTTATTTTAAAAAAACATATCCCCCCTCTCCCCACCCAGTATTTCAGGTTTAAAAATAGGATGGCATGGAACAGCACACTGTGATTTTATATTTCTAACAAGCCTGTTTTGGTCACCACCCTTTCTTTGCAGGGGTATGTAGCACTGCATCTCGTGAATAAAATGAGATGCTGAAGGAATAATCCACCCACTCTGTAAAAAGTGTGTATCTATTCAACTGCTGTCCGGTATAATGGCAGCCCCCAGTGAATGACAAAAGAGGCAGCCATTTTTAATTCCCCAAAATTGAAAAAGCATCTCAGAAGAGGGCTTTCCCGGAAAAGCAAGATGCTGGTTGCTTCCATTTGCCCACCTCCTGCACACACCCAGGTCAATAACTGAAATAAAACAGCCACTTTCAAGGTAGGTGACATGGCTGAGGAACAGTTTTCATTAATTGGGTACAGTGCTATTATCATGATGGTCCTCATTAATTTGGTTCAGCTCTATTAGAAATAATGTACAATTCAAATTTCCACTGTTAGTCACCAGTCATGGAAGCCTTGCAGTGAGGGGCCGTAGCTCAATGGTAGAGTACCTGCTTTGCATGCAGAATGTCCCAGCTTTAACCCCTGGCATCTCCAGGTAGGAGGAGGAAAGAATCTTGCTTGAAAAGAAAACCTGGAAAGCCTCTGCTGGTCAGTTTCGACAATATTGGGATTGATGGATGGTCTGACTCAGTATAAGGCAGCTTCCTAAGTTCTTATGATCCAGAGATATGCTTTCACAGAAAGGGAATTGCACATGATTTTTCCACAGTACTTTGGTGCAAATGTGCATTTGCTTGACTGAAGACCATCCACTGGGAACACAGACTACCTGTTCCTCCTGCAACATCACCATCCCTGCTTATATATGTGCATAACACCTTCCACATCAGGCATGAATCTGAACAGCCATTCCACAAATCTGCTTGGAAGTCCTTCATTGTAGTGGCATCCCAGTGTAGGTTTTGTTTCCCAGAGAGAGCTCAACAATGGTCCACTCTTGCTGCCCATGTGAAGGAGCATCCCAGTGGTGTGTTTCACTGTGCATGTTCCTATTCAGGATGAGGGTGGGAAAAATAACCTTGTTTCATTTATTCCTGGCATATTGGTAGTGGTGTAAAGTAGGATATATTTTTTTCAAGAATCAGAGGCAAAAAGTCACTGTAAGAAACTGGTTCGTTGGAGAAGACAGCAAAACCAGATAAAAAGCTGCGACAGACTGTTTGTAAGGTTAGCACAAGGAGATAAGAGTGTGTTCAATGAACAGAACAAACACCAAAAGCACATAAGAACCTTGACAGGAAATTCGATTCTCCCATAACTTTTAATGACACACTCCCTCCATCTATCTCCTTGCTCCTCCTCCTATTAACATCTTCTCTATACAATTGTGAGATTAACACCAGCCATGTTTCCAGCTCTTCACACAGCTAATCTCTCTCTCTCTCTCTCTCTCTCTCTCTCACACACACACACACACAAATGCTACTTATTTCCAATCACTGAAAACTATGATTCCTTTTTCTTTCCCTAAGTATTGGGGATATAACTATTTTTAGTTATTTATGGTATAATTAACACCTTCAAAAAGATTTCCCCACTCCACCCCAGGGCAGCTTAAAAATACCAAGAAAACACCATCAATTAAACGCACGCACGCACACGCGCGTGCACGCACCCCCCCCCCATATCAAGGCTATTGATGACTACTTGCCATGATAGCTATGTGCCAGCTCCAGGATCAGATGGGAGCTTCAGGATGGATAAAAGGACATACTTCTTCATACAGTGCATAGTTAAACTATGGAATTCACTTCCACAAGATGCAGTGATGGCCACCAATTTGGATGGCTTTAAAAGGGGTTTGGACAAATCTGTGGAGGAGAAGACTGTCAATGGCTACTAGTCCTGATGGCTCTATGCTACCTCCAGTTTCAGAGGCAGTATGCCTACGTATACCAGTTGCTGGGGAACATGGGTGGGAGGGTGCTGTTGCACTCAAGTCCTGCTTGTGGGTTTCCAGTGGGCAACTGGTTGACTGTAGTGGGAACAGAATGTTGGACTAGATAGGCATTTGCACTGATCTAGCATGGAATAATATGTTATTAAAACAGCATAATGGTTGGATCCAGATTTATGCTGGATCAGCTGCACAGACTGAAGTGGACTACCCCACCCTTTCCTTCCCATGGCAGCCCCTCCAGCACCTTGAAAATGCTACCCAAAGAATCTGCATGTGGTTAGCTATGATGTGGGGGGGTCCCCAAAATTGGGTGTGGGGACCTTCCATGACCAGAGTCCTTCCTTTTGTGGAAGGCAAATTCTGGATGAAACCCAATACATTTATAGAATAGCATAAAAACCAACATAAAATGGTTTCTGGGGGAGCAAAGCAATTAAAATGCCTGGGAAAACTGTGTAGCGCAGGGGCATTGCTAGGGTCTTAAAAGATCTGGGGCACAGGCCCATAACACAAATTTGCATATATATATATATATATATATATATATATGTTGTTGTTCAGTCGTTCAGTCGTGTCCGACTCTTCGTGACCCCATGGACCATAGCACGCCAGGCCTTCCTGTCCTGCGCTCTCTCCCGGAGCGTGCTCAAGTTCATATTCATTGCATCCGTGATGCTATCTAGCCATCTCATCCTCTGCCGTCCCCTTCTCCTTTTGCCTTCAGTCTTTCCCAGCATCAGGGTCTTTTCCAGGGAGTTTTCTCTTCGCATTAGGTGGCCAAAATATTGCAGCTTCAGCTTCATTATCTGTCCTTCCAATGAGCACTCAGGGTTGATTTCCTTTAGGATGGACTGATCTGACCTCCTTGCAGTCCAGGGCACTCGTAAGAGTCTTCTCCAGCACCACAGTTCGAAAGCATCAATTCTTCGGCGCTCAGCCTTCCTTATAGTCCAGCTCTCACAGCCATACATTACTAGTGGGAAAACCATAGCTTTGATTAGACGGACCTTTGTTGGCAAGGTGATGTCTCTGCTTCTTACTATGCTGTCTAGGTTTGCCATAGCTTTCCTCCCAAGGAGCAAGCGTCTTTTAATTTCATGGCTACAGTCACCGTCTGCGGTGATCTTGGAGCCCAAGAAAGTAAAATCTGTCACTGCTTCCATTTCTTCCCCTTCTATATGCCAGGAAGTGATGGGGCCAGATGCCATGATCTTCGTTTTTTTAATGTTGAGTTTCAAACCAGCTTTTGCACTCTCCTCTTTCACCCTCAACAAGAGGCTCTTTAGATCCTCTTCGCTTTCTGCCATTAGGGTGGTATCGTCTGCATATCGGAGGTTGTTGATAATTCTCCCAGCAATCTTAATTCCGACCTCTGATTCATCCAACCCGGCATTTCTCATGATGTACTCTGCATATAAGTTAAATTAGCAGGGTGACAATATGCAGCCTTGTCGTACTCCTTTCCCAATTTTGAACCAATCGGTTGTTCCATGTCTGGTTCTGACTGTTGCTTCTTGACCTTCGTACAGGTTTCTCAGGAGACAGGTAAGGTGGTCTGGTACTCCCAGCACTTTCAGAATTTGCCACAGTTCGTTGTGATCCACACAATCAAAGGCTTTAGCGTAGTCAATGAAGCAGAAATAGACATTTTTCTGGAATTCTCTTGCTTTCTCCATGATGCAGCGAATGTTGGCGATTTGATCTCTAGTTCCTCTGCCTCTTCGAAACCCAGCTTGTACTTCCGGTAGTTCTCGGTTCGTATACTGCTGAAGCCTAGCTTGTAGGATTTTGAGCATCACCTTGCTGGCATGTGAAATGAGCGCAATTGTGCGGTAGTTTGAACACTCTTTGGCGTTGCCCTTCTTTGGAATTGGAATGTAAACTGACCTTTTCCAGTCTTGTGGCCACTGTTGAGTGTTCCAGATTTGTTGGCATATTGAATGCAGCACTTTAACAGCATCTTCTTTTAGGATTTTAAATAGCTCGGCTGGAATACTGTCATCTCCGCTAGCTTTGTTGTTACTAATGCTTCCTAAGGCCCACTTGACTTCACTCTCTAGGATGTCCGGCTCAAGTTCAGTGACCGCACTATCATGGCTATCAGGGACATTCAGATCTTTCCTGTATAGTTCTTCTGTGTATTCTTGCCACCTCTTCTTAATCTCATCTGCTTCTGTTAGGTCCCTGCCTTCTTTGTCCTTTATCATGCCCGTCTTTGCACAAAACGTTCCCTTGAGATCTCCAATGTTCTTGAAGAGATCTCTAGTCTTTCCCATTCTGTTGTTTTCCTCGATTTCTTTGCATTGTTCATTTAAGAAGGCCTTCTTGTCTCTCCTTGCTATTCTCTGGAACTCTGCATTCAGTTGGGTATATTTTCCCCTTTCTCCCTTGCTTTTCGCTTCCCTTCTTTCCTCAGCTACTTGTAAAGCCTCATCAGACAGCCACTTGGCTTTCTTGCATTTCTTTTTCTTTGGGATGGATTTCGTTGCTGCCTCCTGAACAATGTTACGGACCTCCGTCCATAGTTCCTCAGGCACTCTGTCTATCAGGTCTAATCCCTGAAATCTATTCCTCACCTCCACTGTATATTCATCAGGGATATGATTGAGGTCATACCTGAATGGTTTAGTGGTTTTCCCGACGTTCTTCAATTTAAGCCGAAATTTTGCAAGAAGCAGCTCATGATCTGAGCCACAGTCAGCTCCAGGTCTTGTTTTTACTGACTGTATGGAGCTTCTCCATCTTTGGCTGCAAAGGACATAATCAATCTGATTTCTATATTGACCATCTGGTGACGTCCATGTGTAGAGTCGCCTCTTGTGCTGTTGGAAAAGAGTGTTTGCTATGATCAGCGTGTTCTCTTGGCAAAACTCTATTAGCTTTTGTCCTGCTTCATTTTGTACACCAAGGCCATGCCTGCCTGTTATCCCAGTGATTTCTTGACTTCCTACTTTAGCATTCCAATCCCCTATGATGAAGAGGACATCTTTTTTTGGTGTTAGTTCTAGAAGGTGTTGTAGGTCTTCATAGAACCGATCAACCTCAGCTTCTTCGGCCTCAGTGGTTGGGGCATAGACTTGAATTACTGTGATGTTGAATGGTTTGCCTTGGATTCGTACTGAGATCATTCTATCATTTTTAAGATTGTACCCCAGTACTGCTTTTCCCACCCTTTTGTTGACTATGAGTGCTACTCCATTTCTTCTAAGGGATTCTTGCCCACAATAGTAGATATGATGGTCACCTGAATTAAATTCGCCCATGCCTGTCCATTTTAGTTCGCTGATTCCCAAGATGTCGATGTTCAATCTTGCCATCTCCTGTTTGACCACCTCCAGCTTACCTTGATTCATTGATCTGACATTCCAGGTTCCTAAACAATATTGTTCTTTACAGCATCGGATTTTCTTTTCACCACCAGACACATCCACAGCTGAGTGTCCTTTCGGCTTTGGCCCAGCCGCTTCACTCTTTCTGGCGCTACTTGGAAATACCCTCTGCTCTTCCCCAGTAGCATATTGGACACCTTCCGACCTGAGGGGCTCATCTTCCAGCGTCATCTCTTTTAGCCTTGTGATACGTTCCATGGGGTTTTCTTGGCAAGAATACTGGAGTGGGTTGCCATTTCCTTCTCCAGTGGACCACATTTTGTCAGAACTCTCTGCCATGACCTGTCCGTCTTGGGTGGCCCTGCATGGCATAGCTTATGGCTTCACTGAGTTACACAAGCCCCTTTGCCACAACAAGGCAGTGATCCATGAAGGGGATATATATATATACACATATATATACATACACACACACACAAACGAGTCTAAACACACATCTAATATGTGTGTGTGTCTGTGTGTGAGATGCGTGCATTCAGTGTGTTTGCGTGTGTGTATAGATTATATACATACATACATAAGAAGTGTGCACTGACCCCCCCACCCCACCCCACTTCAATTCAGACCCTGATTCAGCATTTTGGAAAATATCCCACTTCTGCTCGGGCCAATTTGTAGCCGGACCACTTCAGTTCAGCACCAAACCTGAGTCAAGGTTTAGAAAAATGAGTCTTTATGCTTCCTGTTGACTACCATGGGAAATTAGAAAAACAACAACACCTGTAACTTTTTTCTCTTGGTCAGAACTGGATAATTTCAGGCATAGCAGCCCCCTAGAAGGGGATTACACCTGCCCAATGTCAGAAAAATAGGTACAGGGTTTATATTTTGATTTTCTTTTAAAAGGAACTGCTAATAATGTTTTAATTCCTTGAAGAATTGGATAAAAATTTCAGGATTCATTGCACCATCAGAGGAGATCATGTCTGCCAAATTTCAGAATGATAGCTACAAGGGTTTTTGTGCAAGGGTGGCCTTGACATTTTGAGGTCTCCAAAAGAGGACATACTTATCTCCTTATCTTCCTTGTAGACCATTGTTCTGAAAGTTACAGACAGTCTACAGTTGTCCCTAAGTAAGAAACCAGCCAAGTTTCAGAAGGATAGGTGCAGCAGTTCATGTGGAAGGGGAGGTCTCCAATTTGGGGGAGGAAGTGATTTGCTTTCCCTTCCATTCACCCCTTCCCCAATAGTTTTTGGGTAAATTGGTATGAAAATGCACAGGTCATTAGAGGTGTCCCCCAGGCAAGAAACCAGCAAAGATTCTGAAGGATATACATGCGTTCTAATTTGGAATTACTAGAATTTATTTACAAAAATAAAATGTATTTCCCTCACCACTGAATCTAGAGTTCATGCAAAAACAAACAAACAAACACTCAAACCCACAAATGACAAAACATGCATAGGACTGAGCTGAAAGGGTAGTCAATTCATTAGACGGAATTGGGTAGGCACTGCAATACCATGCTCACAACTGAGGAGTTATTTCTGAGTCAACATGCAGAACATCAAGGTGCAGACCTCCCTGCAAAAGTAACTTGTGCTGGAATCCTATGCACACTCTCCTGACGGTAAGCCTCATTAAACATAATGGGACTTCTCAGTAGGCATACATAGGATTGCATAACTTAGCAATATTTATCCCCCCTCCACTTAAAAAACAAACCAAAAACTCCTATTTTTATTAAAGCTTTCCGTTCAGAGGAACACAGGAAGCTGCCTTGTACTGAGTCGGACCCTGGGCCCATCTAGCGCAGTATTGTCGACACTGACTGGCGGGAGCAGCTCTCCGGGGTTTCAGGCAGGATTCTTTCCTAGCCCTACCTGGAGATGCCGGGGATTGAATCCAGGACCTTCTGCATGCCAAGCAGAGGCTCCACCGCTGAGCGGCAGCCCTTCCTATTGCTGGATAATGGCAACTGACAAACAAAACAGCCCAGTTTTGTTTCTCTGCAACCGTGTGAACCCACTTTTCTCAAAGGCTTGAGTGAGAAGGAGAAAAACCAACCCTCTTGTCTGTTTGTATAAAGTCAAATACAGTTCAGAACTTCTCTTGCCCACCGAAGAGAATTCTCTTTAAGAATTCCCCAAGATATGCTCTGGGTGGAATAAAGAAGAGAAAGGAAGAACAGGATAGGGGAGGGAAGAAGAAAAGAAGAATGGTGATTAGAAATGTGTGTGCAGGTGGGGAGTAGAGAGAAGTCCCTAAGCCAAGTGGCTCCTTTCGGAGAGGTAGTACTTCAGAGGAATTTAGGAGGCTGTGGAGGGTTTGTAAGGATTGCATGTACTTAAATTAACTTTATGAGGTGAGGTGGCTGAGGGCTTTTTCTAGCTTTTTTAAAACTGTAGAACCTATTTAAAAGCCCCAGCAGTTTCTCAGTCATGACGCCACATAGTCCTAACCCTCCCTTTGGGATTATTTGAGTCCTACAGCTATTTAGGAGAAATTAAAGTGGGGCTGGGGGAAGAAGTTTGTGGAGGTTGATTGGACCCTTTGCTGTACTGAAACTACTAAACTTCTGCAGAATCCAGAGGTTCCTGTTCGGGGCAGTAAAATTTGATGCTGTGTATTTGATTTGATACTGGTATACTGATACCAGTATTTCACATGGAGCTGTTTCTTCCCTTCCTTCTCCCTCTTCAAAATGTCATTGCAAGCAAGCTCACAATAGTGGGCGTGTAAGAGCAGAAAAGAAAAGTAGGGGGACAGAAGTTTTTTGCACCTCAAAAAAACCCTACACCAGAGATTAGGGACAGTGACCTCCTAATGGTCATCTTAAACACCTTCTGATTAGGATCTCTAATCCCCCGGGTGACTTGACAGTTTTTACTTTTTGTTTTAGACTTTGAGAAAAGGAAACTTTATGCATGGCTAGTGCAAAAGCCACAGGACCTAACTGTCTGAAATTTGGTAGGTTCAGTCAGCTCCATAGGGCCTGCTAGGTTCCATGAATTTATGTGGAAGCACAAAAAAATTATAGCTCTTTACTTTGACTGATTTTCTTGGAGAAAGCAAATTTTACCTGTGGCTAGCACAAAAGCCACTAGGCCTAACTGTCTGAAATTTGGCAGGCTCAGTCATTTCTATGGGGGATGTCTGGTCTCAAAATTCCATGCATGTATGTGGAAGCACAAAAGTAATATAGCTCTTTGCTTTGACAGATTTTCTTGAAAACAGCAAATTTTACCGGTGACTAGCAAAAAAACCACTGGACCTAACTGCCTGAAATTTGGCAAAGTCAATCAGTTCCATTGGGACTACCAAGCCTCCAGATTTCATATATTTATCATGCAAACTAAAAAAATATGGTAGTTTTTGTTTTCCAATGCAAGTCAATGGGAAAAAGTAAAAAAAAAAAAAAAAAGGCAATTAGGACAGCTCAAAAGATCCGGGGCACAACTCAAAAGATCAGGGGCCCATGCCTAGCAGCCCTCTATAATGGCACCCCTGGTGTAGGGCTTACACATCAGTGCTTTGAAATGTGCTTAAATTGAATAATAATCTTATTTTATTCTTTATTTTTATTCAGTAATAATAATATCCATGCTTTAAATGGCTGCGTGCATGGTGCTGTCCTGAGGAGCTGATGGTCTAGATAAACCCTAAGAGTGATAAGTATTTACACATGGGTGTATTTCTGTAGCATGTGGTTGGAGGGCAGGGCACAGTGGTGCCATAGGCAAAGAAGATAAAAGTGAAGCCAAATGTTTGAGTCTAGTTCAGGGGTGGGAAATCTGTGGCCCTCAGCATAGTTTCATGTGGCCCTCAGCCTAATTTCAAAAGCCTTCTGCATATGATCAGTTCAGACCTCTGGCAAGAGGTATCTGTCCCTTCCTTGGCGGCCTGGTCAGAAGTGGGGGAGGATGGAAGAGGGAGAAAGAGAAAACAGGGTGGCAGAAAGAGAGGGAGAGAAAAAAAGGGGTGACCCACCCATAAAAACATAAGAAGAGCCCTGCTGGATCAGACCAAGGGTCCATCTAGTCCAGCATTCTGTTTGCACAGTGGCCAACCAGCTGCCCTCAGGAAACCCACAAGCAGGACATGAGTGCAGCAGCACCCTCCCGCCCATGTTCCCCAGCAACTGGTGTACATAGGCATCCTGCCTCTGATCCTGGAGGTAACATATAGTCATCAGGACTAGTAGCCATTGATAGCCTTCTCCTCCAGGATTTTGTCTAATCCCCTTTGAAGCCATCCATATTGGTGGCCATCACTGCCTCTTGTGGAAGAGAATTCCATAGTTTAGCCATAGTCTAACTATCCACTTTTGTCTCTGGCATTGACATCCACTCAGTTCAGCCCTCCACACTACTGACTTACCACCCCTGAAAGATTAGGGAAAGCAGCCCTCTCCGGAAAGAAAGCTTGTCCACCCCTGGTCAGTCCCAAGTGAAATGAAACTTAAGGAAGTGTAACTGCGTTTTCTCACAATTATTCTCGCCTTGCCATTTTCTCTCTCCTCTTTTTTGCTTGTTACATGTAACCTTGGCCCTTCCCCACCCTCCGTTGCCTCCCCTGTTGTCAACATCATAAATTGTAAGCTCCTTGCTGCAGAGTCCTGCTTCATGCCGCTTTGTGCATATCTTTGTCACTCTACAAGTTCCAGGTAGGCTGACGGTGTCATGCCAATGCTAATCGTGTTTTCTCGGGCTGGTGCCGCCATGCCGCCTGTCAGGCTGACATACGTATGCCAAAAGCCTCCTGATGCGTGCGTTGAAATAACCTCATCCCAAACCTCCCTGAGTCGTGCTGCATTGCAAATGTGTCACCCATCAGCTGTTGTCTCTCGGGGGTGGGGGTCGGGGGAGGAAGAAGCCCTGATGCTAAATTCATTACGGGTTGAAATGCTCAGCTTCTAGATGCTGGGAATTTGCTCTCTGCTATAGTCCAATTACTGCTGCTGTCACTTTCCTCGACTGTGCCACCCCCACCCTCCACCCACCCCTCACCTCCTTGCTGGAGCTGCTAAAGTGACCCTGTTTTTCGTTCTGATAAAGAACCAGAATTTTGACAGCAAGTGGTCCAGGGATATATCACTGCAGTGTGCCTACACAGCTTAATAACAACAACAACAGCAACAATAATAGTAGTAATAATCAGCCAGCAATCCCTGTTTGTACTCAGTACCCTGTTTCTGTTCTCACATGTTTTATTTCCTCATCTGTTATCCTTTACCTTCACTTTACATTTCCAGGCCCTTGAAATCGCTGCCATACATCACTGTCATCTGATAGCACAGTTCCCCTTGTGTTAATGTCAAGCAGGCATCAAACAACTAACCTGTCGTTATGGGTTCTCATCTGCCTCCCTTCCTGCCGCTCTCCTTGCTGGCCTCTTGCTTCTTGGCTCTGTCTTGCACAGGTGATTTTTATGCTCTGTATTAATTCATTCTCAGGTAGGGCCATTGTCTCTATCAGCTGCAGTCCTAGCACCCCTTTTGCCATGAAATGATGAGTAGAGAAATTACCCCTTCGCAGTAATATCAGCATTTCAATACTATTTTAATTGAGATAGCAGGGAATTGTCCATTTATCTTAGATGCTGCTTCAGGAGATGTTACAATTTGCTTTAATTTGTTTTGGGTAAGGCGAATCCTACAGGATTTGTGTGTGTTTTAAATGTTATTCATTACTCATTATGGTTGTAACTGATTATCAATAGATGTATTAACATAAAGGCTAAATGAGGTTGCAACTTTCTTCTTCAGAAAACAACAGCTACTAAAGGATAAACTAGATGAGGTACAGGGCCCTGGATTGGGACACTGACATGGGGGACTTTAACCTTTTGAGCCAGCTGTGGTCCCAATCCATCATGGGGCAGGGGAGGCGTGGCTTCTGTTTGCATTGGGGGAAAATGCTCTCATTTGAGAATGGGAGATTTTCTCCTAATGCAAATAGGAGATGCAAGGCCCCTGATCCAGATCTGGACTGCAATGGATGGGATGCAAAGGGATTTTCAGGAGGGAGACTTTTTTCGAAGCAAATCAAAGCAAATCAAATCAAAACTGTAACAGTGATAGCATCATAGCACTAAAAACAATATTTATTTATTTGTTAGATTTCTGTCCCGCCTTTCTTCCATGAAATACATGCATGCATGAATGAGTGAATGAGTAAGGTGACCCAAGGGCTCAAATGCTAGGTCTTCTCTTTTATTTTCTTTATACAGTAGGTCCTAGGTACCTGGCCTGGTGGCTAGCTGGGGATGGTGGAGAATTCCGCCACGGATTTCAGTGAGGCTGAATGCACTGGCATTCAGCCCCCCGAAATCCATGGCGGAATGGCCTGCCCCAACTGCCCCCCCACGGATTCCCCCCAGGACAAAGCTTACTTGGGGCGGATGTTCCAGACGGTGGCAGCTCCAGCAGCAGCTTCGGTGGCAGACCTGTCCCTGGCCGGAAGTCTGGCTGCGGACGGCCCTGGCCGGCTGCTCCGCGGAGCTGCCGCGGAGCAGAGCCAGCCGGGCAGGGTTCCAGGGGGGAGGACCGGATCGCCTCCCCCCCCATCAAGGATTCTGGGGGGAGGGACAGAGTGCCTCCCCCTGCCATCGGATGCCACGACCGGAACCAGGTAAGGGATTCATACATCCCTATGGCTAGCACACACAGCTCCTGCTGTATGAGTTGGCGATGTGGCTGCAATCCCTTCTGGGAATGATAGGACATGGTGGCATGACATCACTCTTCAGGAGGTTGTATGGGGTGTGTGTGGGGGGGACACTGCTGCTATCACATTCTGTCGCTCCAAGGGGCAACTGCAGCCACACTTTCAATGCACGTGGTAACACCTGTATTGCCACCCTGGGTGGCTAGTGCCTTGAAAGAAAAAGAAAATAGAAAACCCCTTTGTAAGTATTCCCTAGTTATTTTAGCTTTTCAGTTTGTTTTAATTTATACCTGGTGTTGTATTTTAATTTTTGGCACCGTTGCTAGCTTCTTTTGGGTTATTCTTATTTTTATATAGTAGTTTTAAACTTTTAAACCTTTCTATTGTATTCTATCTGCTATATTTTATTGTCCTATGGTTTTAATGGTTGTGAATTGCCCAGACAGCTTTGTCTGTTGGGTGGTATAAAAATGTAATAAACAAATTATTTTTTTTAATTAAAACAATTGCTAAATTTGTGCAGATTTTAAAAAGATTTTCCATATGCAAAGAAATGTGAATCACTGCAAAGCCAGTGTAGTCCAGCAAACAAACATGTTTGACACAAGCCTTTTAATTTTATTTCAATTTATTTTATTTTTCTATGTGACTATCCAGCTTATCCAATGTTTTTTACTTATAGCCATGAAACATTTACTCTTTAAATACTGAACAATATGAAGAAAGTGTGTGGGGGGGGGGAGGGAGGGGAGATCAAAGGGGAAGGAGTGGTGGGGAGAATTTACTGTTTGTATTGTACTGGAAAATGAAAAAGAAATCTAAAACTGTTAATAACAACAAAAATCTGCATGGATTGGTGCAAATGGATTTACTTGTGAACGTGTGCAAAAGAAACATGAACTGGACTAAGACTGTTCCACCCTACCTCAAATAGCCCAATGAGAACTGAGCAGGCTCAGTAGCTACAGAACAGTGAGTGTCTGGGTTTTATTTTAAGAGAGGGGGGAATGGAATGGCATATTTTGCAGAAGAGTATGGCTAGCTGGCAGGCAACCATGAACAGGACCTCTCCACACCATGACATTTTGCTGCAGTGTATACACAGATTAACAAAAGGCCAGAGTGTGTTGTGTGTTCAATTGAAACTAGGTTGATTTCACTTGGATAACAGCAACTAGATTGCTCTCTTTCAGGTAGGAACTGCAATTATCTGGGACATTTAATTGCTACAGTGATTATCTCCAACTGTTTCAGAAATCAATGCATCTGTGGTTTTTGAAATATATATTATGACGGATGTTTTAGTCCATAGTTAGGCTTTTTGTTTCCTGCATGTACAATCCTATTTTAAACCTGTTTCACCCTGAACATTGGGCACACTGAAAAGGCACACTGAAAGGACTAAAAGAACCCAAAGGCCACAAATAGTGAGAAGATTATGTGTGTGTACACACACACATACTCACTCACTCACACACACGAATGAAAAGTGGACTAACAACAGATTAATTTCAAAATATAAGAGCTAAACATTTCAGCATCTGCCCTCATCATCAGCTGTTGTGCCACTTTACACCCCCACCCCCGTGTATGTGTGTGTATGTATGTATATATGTGTGTGTGTGTATATGTATGTATGTATATATATGTATGTATGTATGTATTTTCCCCAGTGTATTTTCCCCAGTGGACAAGGTTTTCTCTTTCCCTAAGTGGGAAAATATATGTTGAATAAGAACACAGGAAAATCAGGATGGATTTGCAAAGGCCGGGTTTCTAGCCTAGCCACTTAAAGTTCACATTCTTGCTGTCTAATATTGCCTTGGTGCTATGTTAGTTCTGTAGAGGCCCCTTGAGTGAGCTTTGCAGCCTCGAGCTGAGATACCACTGCTGATTTCAAGTGAAGCTGGGGAGAGGAGACTTCAGTAGAGGAGACAAGATCCCCTGCAAGGTGGGTAGAGCAATCTCATGGAGAATAGGGGAGAGAGAATGGGGTGGAGAGGACACCACTTCCTAAGCCTTGCTGGATTCATGCTTGCTAGGGTGGAAGGGGGGAGGAAAAAAGCCCCCTTTTGCTGTTTGTTGTTGTTGTTGTTTGCAGTGGGGGCTGGTGGCTCTGATTTCAGTCGGGCTGTGAATCTATTCTGGGTATCAATCAAAAGCAGCCAGAACTCTAAAGTAGCTTCCAAGGTGCTTAACCCTATCTCCAAAATGGTTTCAGCACCTTGGATAGCTCCTGTAGAGTTCTGGCTGGTTCTGACTGAAACCCAGAGTGGATTCACAGCCCCAGTGAAAAAGGAGCCATCAGCCTCCACTGGTTGTTGGTTGTTTTCATTTTCCCAGTTCCACAACTAATGAGACCAGCTCCAGAGCTCTGCAGCAGAGTCTCTCTCCAGGGGCAGACCTCACTCTCTGCCTGCAGAGGGGAGGTCCGCAGTATGTTATGGTCTCTCGGATGCCCTCCCAAATTTAGAGATGGACATTGTACATGCAATGTTTGCGTTTGTTCAAGTTCTCTGAAATCTTCCCCAAAGCTTGTTTCACCTTGTTTGCATCCCTGGATGTGCGCATCTTTTCTTTCGAGCAGGAAAAATGCACATTTTCAGAAGCGTAGGTTTGCAAATGTACACTTTCAAATGCAAATGCATGTTCAGTGAATTGGGAAAATTTCCCAAGAATTGTATCCCTGATTCCCTGCTCATGTTCACATTCAGAGTTGTGAACGAGGCATGCTCACATGATTTGCAAACAGGAACAAAATCCTTGTACACCCCTACCCAGGACCTGTAGGATTTAAAGACCTGTTCTTGGGTAAATTAAAGAATAAAGTACCCCTGAAGTGGTGAATTTTAGGAATATTTTGGTTGCGGTTATTTCTCTTTCTCTTATATCTCACAATAACTAGGGCAATGTCATTCACACTGGTCTAACCATCACCCCTAGGGATGTATGACAAAGTCATGTCAGTGATTTTTTTACCAATTCACACCTCCTGGAACCAAATGCAGACCTGAATATAATCTGCAGTCAAAGTCCGTACATTTCCAAGTGTGTGATGCAATTTGCACAGCCAAAAACTGTGTTTGAAAAATACACACATTTGAAAAATGCCCATGAAGAAACGTGTACATTTCAAAAATGCGCACATGGGTACATTTAAAAAATGCGCACAATTGATGCATGCATTTTTTTAAAAGCACATGAAAATATGCACCAATTTTTGTGCAAAAAAGAAAACAACAAAGCTTGCAATCTGATACAGACAACAGTCAGAACAAGCTTTGAGGTGGAAATCGGTGAACCTCCAGAGCTGGTTTTGGTCATTCACACATCCTGAGTCAGCCACTTCTCGGCCTTTGAAGAAAAGGGATGTTTGCCTTTAGCATGCTCTGCCCTTGATACATAATAGCCTCATATCTACCTTTGTGTATAGCCAGTAACTTAGCCAGCAGTTTCAATGCTCTGGAGGAATAATATGGTCTCTCCTCCCTAATGGAACCATTGGCCTCATGGAAGACATATAGCTGTGGGTCTTTACCTCCCCTCTCATAGCCCCTTGTCAAGAAGGATTAGAAACAAGATCCCATTCAGCTCACTCTGTGGCAATGAAAGCTGTTTCCCTTCTACTCACCAGCTGCAGCTCTGATGATGGCAGGCTGTGGAGCTGGATCTTGAATGTCATAGCTGACCTAAAATGCTCGATTTTCAATGAGCAAAAATAGAGGCCATTTTGGCAGGCAGGGAGAAATGGAGGTGAAAGGGGGCCATACTGGTGGCAGAGGTGGAGTTCTTCCCAGTGGCCGCTGGACATTTTCATTTCCCTAAATGAAATATTGTCTTGACATAACATCATTCCCAGGGTAATTATGGGAAATAAAAATGGCACCATTGGCCTGCAGCAGCCATTAAGAGCTCCCCTGCCACCATTTTGAAGGGGGCAGCAAGCAGTGAAAAAACAAAAGCTGGAGTGGACAGTTTTGCCATCTTTTCACTGCCCTCTGATATCCCCCAAACCTGAGCCCAAAGTGCTCAGCTGTGAACTTTAGGTTCAGCACTACCCTGATGACCTGAATGGATCATGCTGGAGTAGGGATGTCAGAGAAATCCGCTACGGACCCTCCGGAGTCCGTGGTGGAAAGGATCCCTTACCTCCACCTCCCTGTGGAATCCTCCCCGGCCGGATCCTCCCCGCCGACAGCTCCAGAGCACCAGCGATATGGCCGCCGTTGGCGAGCTGTATCGCTGGCTGAGGCTGACTCCGGACACAAATAGCATCCACTACGCCATTTGTGCCTGGAAAGCTCTTAGATTAAGCTGAATGCAGCCGTAAATGGCTGCATTTAGCTTAAACTAAGGGCTTTACAGCCGCAAATGGCGTCTGCTGTGCCTTTTGCGTCTGTGGTTTTTCACACGATAGGCTAGCCTATCAGCAGCTGGAGATGGTCCCTTCGGTATCCAGTTCCAAACTGTTTAGGGCTTCAAGAGTGATACCCAGCATACTGAACTGGATTCAGAAATTGACAGCTGATACAATCATGGAGTCATGTGATTAAAAAAACAAAAACAAAACAGGACCTGGTTTTCATCAAGTGGTTGCTAAAGCAAGATCTGATGCATTATTATTGGGCACCCAGAAGGTGGCAGGGTTGGGCATTTGCTGGAGCCCCAATAATAGGTGAGGACCCACTACCCCCAGCACCACTCACTAGTGCAGGTGCCCAGTTTGGGGTGTGTGTGTGTCTTGAGCAATGGACCCTCCCTCTTGCCAGAAATGCCATTGTCCATTTACTTGTTTCTCCCTCTGGGCCCAACCCCTTAGAAAGAGAACAACATGTGTGGAGGTTATTGCTCTCCTTCCCACTCCTCCTCCTGCTCACTCCCTTAAAGAAGGCAGGCAAGCAGGCAAGCAGGCAGCAACAGCAAGGAGGAGCAGCGGCAAGGCAAAGAGGCCCCAGGGTTTGGCAGCAGCCCCCCTAGCGAGGCACGGGCCTTAGCTGATGCCTGATGATACCAACCCTTGGTGTCGGCCATGCCACTCACTTTGAAAGGAGCACTCGAGAAGGTCAAAGGCAGCACGAGATAATTTTTTGTTTGCAGGCTGCACTTCTTCTTCCAGACTAAAAGGGTGCTCATCAAGGCTCCTTTATGTGTGTGCCTGCCAAATCCTAGAAGCAGAAATGCTTGGAGGTATGTTCCAGAACTACTTGCTAGTTATAGTGCTTGGGGCTGCTGCCTGCACAGAAGGATTTATGCAAATGTTTAAAAGCTTGTGGCACATGTTGTGAAGTTGGAGCTCTAGCTGAGGTAATCACAGGTTTTCTCTCTTGCCTTGAGGGAGTACAAGAAAGACCTCATTTTCCAGCAGCGTTTCTCTTTTGGCTGGTATTTCAAGGCACGATAAGGGATTAGTCAATGTATCGACAGTCATTGTTCAGGCTGACAGGTCATTGCCAATAAATGCATTAAAAGAATCTCAGTAGATATAATGCGCTGAACTGTTGAAAGCAGGGGGGAGACATACTCTGTGTGCTAGACTGAATGGAGTCCTGCCAGATGTCCTGCAGCGGTTGCACACGGCTTCATCTTTGCCAGTACGAACAGCATTTCAGGAAGAGCAGAGCTAGCAGGGCTGTGCAGACAAACATCCACATACCTTGAGGTGGGGAGGGGGATTGTGATTGCCAGCACATCCCTGCAACATTGATGTGTCCAGTGGACTTACCCCTTCCATGCCATCATGTCCACTGGTTATGCACCTCCAAACTGAAGGCAGAGCATGCTCAGTGGTTACAGAATGCTGAGTGACTGTTGGAGGGGGGAAACTGGAGGGGGGAGGGTCAATGGAATGGAGTATCATGAAAAAGGGCCTAGCTGGCTGGCTGGAACCCTGAACAGGAGCACTCCACTCTGCAGCAGTTTGTCAGGTCCCATCTTGCCTCCTTTGAAACACTCAAGAGGAAACACCATGTCCAACTGTCAGGGGACTGTCTCTTGCTCCCATCGAGGAAGCATCAGCCAACCACACTGGGACATCATCCTAACAAACAAATTGCCAGCCAGACTCCCTAGCAATGCTTTAGTTCAGAGCTGTATTCTCCGACAGAGCATCACTTTCCCCTGCCAGTGCATTGCTCTACCTTGGACTTGGAACTTCCTGCATTGTGGATGAATCATGTGGCTGTTATCAATTTAGCAAAGCAGCATTTCCTTTCCTCCCTTTGGCGCCTGATATGGTAGCTTCTGAAGGCATCTAGGTGCAGCCCTTGTAATTGCAGCTACCCCTTAGGAATATGATGTACAGCTTCGGTCTCCATTAGGAGCATTTTAGATTCACACTAGGAGCTCTGCTTGCGAGCGGCTCTCATTCTTTTTGTCCTCCTTAATGCCACTGAGAAAGAAAAGAATTACTTTGTGAACTGAAATTAAAAAGGAAGAAAAAGAGAGAGACCCAAGGTAACTCCAAGCCAGAAATTAATGTCGAACGTGAGCCAATTTTGTGTAATAAAGATATATACAGAGTTGGCAACCCGGGAGCTTTAAAAACATGGGAACAGACAAATATTAGCTAAATGCCTCTACTCGTAGATCGCAACAAGACTATTTGTTATCCCATGTGAACCACTATAAGGTAAGTAGATTTAAGCCAGGATGTGTATATACTGCTGTGATAGCTGTTGGGATGGTCCTTACCAGTGCAGGCAGGCCCTGCATCAAAGGGTGGGCATGATCAGGCCCCTGCCAAGAGCCCACAACCCAGCAGGGGGCCACTGATGAGGGCCCCCTGGATTTGCTCCTCTTCACCACTGCAACCTGCTTGTTCACCGACCTCTCACCCTGGCCCAGACAACAGTGCTGGTGAGAAGAAGGAGCAGCAGATGCCACTGTCCCCTTGCTCACTAGCTGTCTGCCTGTCAGACAAGCAAGGGGTAGCAATGATGAGGAAGGGGAGGAGGAATAATAGCCACAGATGACAATGATAGTGAGAAAACAGACTCAGTGAAGGAGGGGCCCACTGAGGGTCTTTTGCCCAAGGGCCCTCAGAAAGCTGGAACTTACGCTGAGCATAATATTCGCACAAGCTGGAAAGATGGACCTTTCGCTATGCCAGCCTTTTCCAACATTAGGTTCCCAGGTGTTGTTCTATCACAGCTTTCATCGTACCTGGCTAGGGGTAATGGGGAATGTAGTCCAACACCATCTGAGGAGCCAAAATTAGGAAAGGCTCCTCTAGGCTATGGCATAGCCTGGTATTTGACAGGGCAGCACCCAAATGTAATTGCTCTTGATGCAATACAATACTTCCCAATCTCATATGCACACAATTTCATGATATACCATTTCTGTTTCATTTCTGAAATGACATAAATCAGCTTTCCCCAAACTAGGTGTTTTGGACTACAGTTTACATCATCCATGGCCATGGGCATTGCAGGTTGGGGATGATGTGAGTTGTAGTACAACACACCTGAAGGGTGCTAAGGGTTGTCTTCAATGTTACTCCTACATAGAATAGTTCCACTGAAATTACTGGTGTCCATCACTCTGAAATCCATTTCTCTTTTTGCTCAGTGGAGTTCCGTGGCAGGCCTGACTTGGTTTGCATCTGCGGGCTGAGCTGTGGCTTTCCCCCTGAACTCCGGGAACTTTTTGCTCATTTTTTGTGGCAAGCTGTAATCAGCACACATGGAAATTTGCATAAATTGTGGCTCCAATTTGTGTTATTTGTGCAAACTATGAAAATGTGCACAAAATTTGTCCACAATTTGCACAAATTAAAAAACATGGAGGAGCCACAAACTGGCCCGATTCACTGCAGACCAAGTCAGACTCTGCAGTGGAAAACAGACCAAAGTCTGGGGGGGGGGGGCGAACCAATGAAAGCTTGTCGTGCTCCATCCCCCCCAAACAAGCTCCTCAGACATCCCTAACTGAGATGAATGGGACTTAATTTAGTCATAACTACTTTGTGTCCCATTCATTTCAACAGGTCTACTCATATGGCACTTTATAGTTCATAGCTTTATTTTTCTGGCCTTTTTCAATGAAAAAACATGAATGACATCACTAATGTCAATTTCCTGTTCATGTTTACACTCAAATAGGCCAAGCAGAGAGGTGATTTAAGCTCCATAGCAGAACACCTTTAATTTTTGATGAATGTTCGCTTGCTGCAGCATCCTGCAGCTTCTTCTGTCACAGTCACTGGCAGTTTGCAAAATAAAACAGAAATACAATGACAGATCTGTAGGGTTTTATGTTCCTTTTGCTGAAAATTAATTGCAGTTGGTTTTGTTCTGCCTGTAAATCTCATTGAATAAGCATGCTACCTAGGAGTCCCATTTTGTGGGACAGAAAGGCGGGATGTGAATTTGTCGATAAATAAAATACAAGCGAAGTGAAAGTAGTTCAAGCTCTATTCCAAAAGTAGGCTTGGGATGTGTGTGTGTGTGTGTGTGTTCCAGAAGCAACGTGTCAGAGGGAAATGTTTCAGAAAGATCTGTAGGATACTCTAAAATTATACTTCATAAGACACCATGTCCTCTAAGGCAGAAGGTAGGTCAAGATCTACTGGTAGATCTCTGGGTGATTTCTACTAGAAAGGTTTTTGACTTCTTTAACAGTAGTAGGGTTGGCACAAGACTTCCCACCATCTGGGGCAGCAGGACAGGTGCTGCCAAACTCTCCCTGTCACCATGGCCCTTTCTCCCCCCACCTGCTCCCCGTCTCCTCTCCAGCATCCATATCCCACTTGATGCCTTGCACTGATGGGCCTTTCCACAGGGCCACCTCACCCACAATGCCTTGCTATGAGGAAGGACCCCTCTGCATGAGGCATTTGGGCCTGGCAGTCGCTCTGGAAACTAGTGCCAGCTGCTTTCCTGCTGAGGTGTCTGCTCCAAAGAGCCATTCTGGAGAGCCGCACTGTCTGCTCCAGAGGTCCACTCCGGCCGCTCTCTTGCTGCTGCATTTTCCCTATGCCTTACTTGGAGAGGTCCACAGATCACGGCAAAGGAGTCCTCAGAGTGAATTGCCCCAGCTTTTGGAATGCCCTTCTTTGAAAGGTGAGACTTATTTCCTACAGGTGTTGTGCACCACTCCGAAGTAGGGATGTACGAAACTCACTTACCTGTTCGCGGATGTGATTCACGGTGGTGGGGGAGGCGCTCCGGAATCCTCGACGGGGGGGAGGCACTCTGGTCCTCCCCCCCAGAATCCTGCCTGGTTGGCTCCGCTCCATGGCAGCTCTGCGGAGCAGCCGGCCAGGGCTGTCCGCAGCCGGATTTCCAGCCGCAGACGGGCTGGTATGGATGCATATGGCGGCCGCTGTAGTGGCCGCCATTTGCGTCCAGCCAGGCTGCCATGAAAGGCCATGTAAGAATTTACATAGCCTATCGCGGCTAACCTCCCCCCCCCAAAAAAACCTCAGCATACGCAAATGGCGGCAGCTACGGCGGCCGCCATTTGTGTTCCCTATTTTTTCGCCGTTCTAGCCTACGTAAATATTTACATAGGCTATTATGGTGGAAAAAAGGGGAATGCAAATAGCGTAGTGGGTGCTATTTGCATTCCTTTTTTTTCGCCCTAATAGTCTATGTAAATAGTTACATAGCCAGAGGCGCCTCCACCGCCACTGGAACCGCCACCGCTGGAACCACCGCCGCCGCCGGAACTGCCACATCCGCCCCAGGTAAGTGCTGTCCCAGGGGGATTCCGCAGGGGGGGCGGGGGGCAGGAGGTCATTCCACCACGGATGCTGGGGGGCCGGATTCTAAAGAATCCGGCCTCACTGGAATCCATGGCAGAATTCTCTGCCATCCCTACTCCGAAGTCTGATCTGATGAAAGGCAGGACAGAAAGGTTTGAAATAAGACATGAATACATGTTCAACTGATCTGGCAAATCTGGCATAGCTGGAGCCGCAGGCAGGACATCCAGCAGCATGACTCGCGTTGGGGGAACGAGGGATGCAAGAGGAATGGTTGAGGGTGTGGGAACATGTCATTGTTTTACTTAAGAACCTTAAGTGTGCTGCCCATCACACACAAAATGTCTATGGTGTTTCTGCAAATGAGCAATGTTTGCTTGCAAGAGGCGCAAAGCCATATTGCTTGCAATAGCGGGCATGGCCCCATGTGAAACGTTTCTTTCAATGTGAAAAAAGAAATCGGTAGGCAATAATCTTGAAACCAGTAATTGCAAAAAAGCAAACCAGCAAATGAAGCAACACTGGACAATATTCTTTACTGCATACCACAAAGGGTAAAGCCACAAAGGGTAAAATAATAATGCTAATACTAATTCACGGGGTTTTCTCCAATGGAGCGTATGCATTCTTTCTTTTCTTTGTTCTGACTTGCAGAGAAGAACAGATCGCATGGTAGAGAGAGAATGATTGGGTACGATCCAGCCAAAGGGAAGCATTTTTACATTTCATTGATTCCAATGGGGGAGTGAAGTGTGTGCTTAGAATTGCTCCAGTGGAAATCCATGGGGCTTTTAAGGTGCTTAACTGTCTGGGTTGTGCTTGCTCCTTTTAGGAAAATGCTGCAGTGTGTTTTCCTTGCATGCACCAAATGCAGGCTAAATACAAAAGCTGAAACTCTGCACCTGGTTAAGCTGCTTACATCCCATTGGGGCCAATGGGATTTAGGCACCCTAATTGCTGACAAGACCACTGCCAGTGATAGGAATTGTAAAAGCCAGACCATATATATATATATATATATATATATATATATATATATATAAAGTTATACATGGTGGCCTCAATCTGACAAGTACTAGTTGTATCTAAGTTCCACCGAAATCAATGGGACTCAAATTAGTCACAATTAATTTGTTCCACTAGTTTCAGCGTGACTTAGTCATGTCTAATTTATCTGTAGTGAAGCCATTAAAATGATACAGGCTGACGTTTGTATCATTTGCCTGTATCTACATTAGAGCATGCAATATTTAATTGTTCTGGGGTGCAAAGGGTCTGCAAAATAATTGAGCACCCCTTGGTAAGTGTGCTGATCAAACACACCATGTTAGTAGCTTTCCTTGTGCAATGCAGTGGCTATATTTTCTTCTTCTTCTTCTTCTTCCAATTTTGAACAAGATCCAAAATCAGCACTCTGTTATCACATATATTGGCACAGTCCTTGTTTCCCTCATTTAGTTCTTCATTTTAATTGCTAGCTAGCATTATATCAGGCTTCTGAGTTTCCCAGTAGATGTGACCTTCAGCAAAGCTTACAATGTTACTTTGTTGATAGGACTTGATTTAGATATTAGCTTGTTTTCTTCTTCTCATCCATGTGAAACTTTCATTTCCTGAAGTCTGCATACGAAGCGCCCACAAATATTTCCTTCTCCTATGATGTGAATTTGCTTGTAGCGGCTAAGAGTGATGCAAATACAGAATCAGGATTCTGAGTGAGCTCATCCGGTTTGCCAAATTCGACTACCTGAAAGTCATCAGGAACGAGATATAACAAATGTCAGATGCATTAGTAAATGTCAAGTATGAAGCAAGCCTACAGTGGGTTTTTATGAGTTTCCTATCATGTAAAAATTGCCTTGGGGAAGGAGAATAGCAGTGGAAAAAATAGAAGTAGTTAATAGTGAAGAAGGGATTTTCTCTGTTCCCTTCTTTTATTGTGGCTTTGCTCTGCCCTGGGTTTCATTTCTTCATATGAGAATTTTGAAAATTAAGTCCAGATATGGGAGAACGTGGAGTTTTCACCAGCTTTCAGTCTCTTTAGTTCGGATGCCAAGGGGAGATTTTGATTGGGGTCGTGGCACAGGAGAAGGGAGGCTCTAACCCTCCCCCCCACACACGCACACACTGTGACCCCAATCCAGCTTCCCCCTCCCCCAGAGCTGGTATTGGCTATGGAAGGGAAAACATGATGGGAATTATTTAGTATTGATGTCTCCTGTTAGAAAGGCAGTTAGCAGAGAAAAACAAAAGGCAGAACAGAATGAGTCCCAGTCCCACATGCACACAAGGCTAAAAAAGAGACCACACCCTTCTTCAGTGAGGAAAGGTAAAATAGATTTCTCACAATATTCTTGCACATAAAATGCAGGCACAGCTTACACTTTCAAAGAACAGTTTATTCAGTCTATTTGTGTTTTATAACACCGGCAGGAGCAAGAGAGCAAATACAACTGCTCCCAGCAATGGAGAAGGTCAGAGAGAAAGGGTGGGGGGAGGGAAAGAGCAAAAGGAACAAATGACAGGAAACCACACTGTAGGCTACAGAGATCCTGAGGCTAGCTGTGGCCTAAATTTCCATGAACTAATTAACTGCAACACTGCCCCCTTCTGGTAACTTGCTGATGAGGTTGCAATATTCCCAACAAAACATACATATGTTTTCTTTTCTGTGGCATAAAGCAGGGGTGGGCAGACTTCAGACTTGCATGATCTACTTTGTTCTTTTTACTAGAACCCTAAGATCAATCAAATGGGAGCCTGGTACAAGAGATGCATACTTAGAGTGAAAGAATTCTGAGTCCAGGAACTTGTTTTGAGTGCAGTACCAATACTCAATGATGCTCAGAGCCCTTCTACGCAAAAAGCTGTGCCTTGTTACCCCCATGCTTGCTTCATTTCAGTACTATAATTTAGGGCTGTGGGGGCGGTCATTTTGTTCCTGTTTCTGCTAAATAATGGTGTCCCAGAAATCCTTGCTAATCTACTGCAAATCACCCCCAAATCTGCCAGCAGATACAGATGTACCATCTGCAGACCCCTGGTTTAAAGAATGTGGAGGGAAAGGGTTAGACCAGAGGTGGGCAACTTCCACTGGTCCGGGAGACAACCCCCCTCCACACCTGGAATCTAGCCGAAGTCCACCCTCCCTGGAGTTGCTATAGTGCCACCAAAATTCGGCAGTGATACAAGGAAAAAATATCTGATTTTCCATTAGAAGAAGGCATGGAGGGAGAACATGCTTTGATTAAAGCCAAATCGTATTCTCTGGGGGAGGTGGGGCAGTGGGGGCACAAAATCAGCCAGAGGACCACATACAGCCTGTGTGTTGCCCACCCCCGGGTTAGACCTCCTCTACTCCTATGCCACAACTTTGAGCCAAATAGTCTGGCCTTTGAAAAAGACAATGATGATCAGCCCTGAGTCATAGCTATGAAGCTCATATGATTTTTTTTTTTTTTTACTTCTCTGGTTCAGTACCTTCCCTCTATCCATCACCAAAACACGGTCACATCCTTGGATGGTATTCATACGATGAGCAATGGTCAAGACTGTGCAGTCCACAAAAGCTTCTTTTATGGTCCTCTGAATCTGAACGTCCGTCTCGGAATCAATGGAGGCCGTGGCCTCATCAAGAAGTATAATCTGTTGGAGGAATAATACCCACATAATGGATTTATAAGATGCACCCCCACAAGCATTACAGAATGCTTGTAAGAAAGAAAGAAATCCAAGGTACGTTAATGCAAAATGCATGCATTTCTGTACGCCAAGTCACATGGCTTATTTCAGAGGTGACATTTTCTTATGTGGGAGCATGTCACTGCTTGCAAAGGTTATGCAGATATCTTGTTGGAAACCTGCAAACGAGTATGGCTTCCCAGCATGAGTGAACATGGTTAAGCACGTGTGGGTATGCGAACATCACACCTTAAGGCACAGCTGGGAACTTGCGCCCCTCCAGATGTCATCAGATTGCGACTTCCATCAGCCCTAGCCAGTGTAGCCGATGGCGAGGAAGTATGAGAGATGCACTCCAGCAACATCTGGAGGGACCCAAGTTGCCACCACTTGCTTTAGAATCATAGAATCATAGAATAGTGGGGTTGGAAGGGGCCTACAAGGTCATCAAGTCCAACCCCCTGCTCAATGCAGGAATCCAAGTCAGAGCATCCCTGACAGGTGGCTGTCCAGCCTTGTCATGAATGCCTCCAGTGCAGGAGAGCCCATCACCTCCCTAGATCATTGGACGGCTTACTCCTGGTAGGGATGTATGAAACACTTACCTGGTTTTGTCCAGGGATATCCGTGGTGAGGGGGAGGTGCTCTGTCCCTCCCCCCCAAATTCTCCCCAGCTGGCTCCGCTCCGCAGCAACTCCGTGGAGCCACTGGTTGGGGCCGCCCACAGCTGGACATCTGGCTGCTGGGCTGCGCAGGGACGCAAATGGCGGCCGCCGTAGCCGCCACCATTTGCATCCCTGTCTTTTGCTGTGATAGGCTACGTATATATTTACGTAGCCTATCACAGCAAAAAAATAGGAACGCAAATGGCGGCGGCTACAGCGGCTGCCATTTGCATTCCCTTTTTTGCTGTGATAGGCTACATAAATATTTACATAGCCTATCACGGTCTCCGCAGGAACGCAAATGGCATCCCTGCATTAGCCGTGATAGGCTACGTAAGTATTTACATAGCCTATCACGGCAACAATGAAGAAGCAAATGGTGGCCGCAGACGCGGCTGCCATTTGCAAAGCAGCGCAAACAGCACCAGGTAGGTGCTTCGTTTCACGCACCTTTTGCGGGGTGGTGGGGTGGAGGGCTTTGTTCTGCCACGGATTTCGGGGGGCCGAATGCACTGGCATTCAGCCTCACTGAGATCGGTGGTGGAATTCTCCAACTTCCCTAGCTCCTGGGGGTTCCACATGGACCCATGGCATCTTGAATGCATCTTTAAGGTTGAATCGTCTTTAAGGTGATGAATAGTGAAATCTCAACTGCTATGCCTTTCCTCTCCCCTGTGTGACTAGCTTTGTGTTGTTTATTGGTTTTAATGATATTTTATTGATATTTTGTCGTTGACGATGGTATTATGTTTTATACAGTACTTGGAGAAATATATTTATGAAGCATTTGATTAATTAACAATGACAGCAATGCTAACTGCCGAAATGTAAATACTCCCTTCAACACAATTCTTATTTATCATATTTATTTAGGCCTCGATCCCATCCTGTGAAGGCCGTACAGGGTCTGCTGTTCCATCCTGTCCCTGCAATAGAAGTGCATGGGCAGACAGCATCTCAGGCTGTTACTAGCTGCATGATAGGGAGAGGTGAGACAGCCCAACTGGGACCAACAGATATTTGGCTCCTCCTCTTCATGATCTGTCTCCATCAGTTGCTGTTCCATCTGGCTGCAGCAGTAGGAAGGGTGAGTCAGCACAGCTCCTTCTGTTGACCAGACTGAGATCAACTGTCATTTGGCTCCTCCCCCTCCCTCCTAGAACTGTCTCCACCATCATCCATTCTACCTGGCTGCAGCAGAGGGAGCAGAGAGATAGCACGTACTACTCCATTGGCTCAGATGGAACCATTAGGTTCCTCCCTTCCCAGAACTATCTCCAATATCATCCATTCTACTTGTCTGCAGCAGAGGGAGAGGTGAGAGAATAAGGGCCCTTCCACTGACTTAGTTCCCATACATCAGCTTGGATGGAAGCATTGGGCTCCTCCCCTCCTGATGTCAGGGGAGTTTCTGAGCACAGGGAGTGGGAGAGCAGTTCAGATTCTGAAGGAGAACTGCCAGACATGGGGGAGGTGTTTTCCCAGGCTAGTCCAGATAGGAGTAGGCCGGATTCCCAGGTTAAAAATGTCCAGCTGGCTGAGGATCCCTCTTCACCTCCCCCCCACCTCATGAGAGGCAGAAAACAGGAGGAGGCAGGGGCTGGGGAGTATGACCTAATAGATGCCAGATGCAGGCACAGAGCAAAGAGAGAGAAGGCCGGGGCGGAACTTAGATGGTCTACCCGGTTGGCCTTGCATGAAAAGCTGCTCTTAGAGGCCTCATGAGAAGAGAGGGACCTCCCCTGCTAAAGTTAGGCTAGTCAGACTGGCTCCCTCTTCAAATGGCGGGCAACTCTCGTAACTTCCTTTTGAATCCCCTGAAGGCATTCCTTTGTAGACTGAGAGTCACTGAGAATTTGCATCTGTATGACCCTGTGAAGTAATGGATTAAAAGCTGTAGACTGAAGCCTCTCGTCTGTGTATGTTTGGGCTTAGAAGTAAAGTGGGGGCTAAAGGAATCCTGCCCCCCAGAACTGTCTCCACCATCATCCATTCTACTTCTCTGAAGCAGAAGGATGCCTCCATTGGCTTGAATAGAACCATTTGGCTCTTCTATCCCAGAATTATCTCCTGGCTGCAGCAGAGGGAGAGGTGAGTCAGTAATTCATACTCGATTGGCCTGGCTGTGCCCAACAGCCATTTGGCTTTGGCCCTCCCAGAACTGCTTCCACCAGCAGCCATTTCATATGGTCATTCTGGGACTTCATTATGAAACAGAATGGCAGAGCTCATACCTGAATTTGCCTGTTTTCCTTTTCCTTCCCAGTTCCTCCCTCTCACACTTTGTATGGTTTAAGCTGTTATTATAAGCTATAAACCACCTTTGGTGCTTTAGTGGAAAAGCAGGCTACAAATGTAATAACTACAAGAAATAATAGCCCTGTCCAACCCTCCTTTGCTTGGTCAAACTGAGAGAAGGGGAGAAAGTTGGATAGGGATTTGAGAGCAGTGCATAGATCTCCTGTTTCTTGACATGGCCTTGCCTGTGTGTGTGTGTGCACACCTTGTGTAGAGGGGGAGATGCAGATCTCTATTGTGCCCTATGGGGGTCTGCCCCCATGGTCAACTGGAACTAGGGCCAGTGTTAAGAGTAGGCATGGTTGGGCACCTGCTGAGGGCCCATGCCCCAGCCGGGGCCCACTAACAAGAGCTTCCTTGAGTTGCTCTTCCTCACCATTGCAACCTGCTTGTTCACCTGCCTCTCACTCTAGCCCAGACAATGGTGGCGGTGGTGAGAAGGAGCAGCAGCAGATGCCACTGCCTACTTGCTCCCTGGCTCTCTGCCTAGGAAACCATCGGTGGTCGGGGAAAAGGGGGTGGGCAGAGCCGGTGCCAAGGGTAGGCATGGTGAGCCCCTGTCAAGGGCCCACACCCCAGCAGGGGCCCACTGACGGGAGCCCCCTGGACTTGCTCTTCCCCTTCATCGTTGCAACCTGCTTGTTCTCCTGCCTTTCGCTCTGGCCCAGACAGTGGTGGTGGTGAGAAGGAAGTATGGTCGATGCCTCTGCCTACTTGCTCCCTGGCTCTCTGCCTAGGAAACCATCGGCGGTCGGGGAAAAGGGGGTGGGCAGAGCCGGTGCCAAGGGTAGGCATGGTGAGCCCCTGTCAAGGGCCCACACCCCAGCAGGGGCCCACTGACAGGAGCCCCCTGGACTTGCTCTTCCCCTTCATCGTTGCAACCTGCTTGTTCTCCTGCCTTTCGCTCTGGCCCAGACAGTGGTGGTGGTGAGAAGGAAGTATGGTCGATGCCTCTGCCTACTTGCTCCCTGGCTCTCTGCCTGCCAAGCAAGCAAGGAGTAGCAATGATGAGAAAGAGGGTGAGGAGCAATCGCAGCTGGTAACATTGGTAGTGAGCAGGCAGACTCACCGAGGGAGGGGCCCCATTGTGGGTGTCTTGCCCAAGGGCCCTCAAAAGGGATGGGAGTGCAGCTTGAAGTTGGCAGAGAGATGGCCAGGGAATATCTAAGCAACTTAAATTAGTTCATGTCCCCGGGTCATGAGGAGCAGGACGGCATCACGGGTAGGCCTGGCTGGGCACCTGCCAAGGGCCCGCACCTCAGCAGGGGCCCACTGACAAGAGCCCCCTGGAGCTGCTCTGCGTCTTCATCAGTGCAACCTGCTTGTTCGCCTGCCTCTCGCTCTGGCTCAGACAATGGTGGTGGCGAGAAGGAGGGGCAGGAGGCACCATGGCCTCCTTGCTCCCTGGCTGGCCCTCTGCCTGTCGAGCAGGCAAGTGGTAGCAAAGAGGGGAAAGGGGAGGAGGAGCAAGAACAGCTGGAGACAATGGTAGTAAGAGTGTAGACTCACTGAGGGAAGGGGAGGAGACTGAGGGTCTCTTGCCTAAGGGCCCACCAAAACCTGGAACTGGCACTGACTGGATTGAGCCCATAAATATAACTTGTTAACCCCGCGGGGCTGCCAACCTTTCAGGCGTTGCCTGTGGACACTCCACCAGCCAGCCGCCCCAAGCACTGTGCACTGAGACACAAATATTTATTTGATTATACACATTTCATGGGAAACCTCTGCAATGGCATTGTCAGGGAGGGATGCAGTGAAGTCTTTCGGTGCTTAGAATAGTTTCTACAATCAAATTGTGATGGCAAGGAGAGCTAGGGCCCCAAACTGGTTATTCCGTAGTGTCTATTTAAACAACCAAATATTTGGATTTATGATTAGCTAGCGCAGATATAGCTGACATTTTCGAAGCTAGGCAGGGCGGGGGACAAGAGACAACATGTATCGGTCATCTGAACAACAGCACCATCTTTCTCTCGAGCCCAGGATGACGGCTCAGGTAGCAGCATCAGCTAAAAAAGAAGTAGGATCCTTAACGCTTGGAAACGTTTGCAGACGGCTGTGCTGGTTTGAGTACTTACAGGACTGTATGTAGCGTAGCCATCATGATGTACATGAAACTTTGCCAAAATATATTACTATAGCTCTTGAACTGCACTGTAGTTTAAGCCGTCTGTTCTATTAATGAGGTGACATAAATCAGTGTAAGAAGGCAAACAGTTGCAACGATGAAGGGGAAGAGCAAGTCCAGGGGGCTCCTGTCAGTGGGCCCCTGCTGGGGTATGGGCCCTTGACAGGGGATCACCCCCAGTTCTCTTTCTTGGTTGGACACTACTAAGTCAGATCCCATCAGGTTATACTGGAAGTTGGGATTTTTTGCCCCAACGTGCATCACTTTACACTTGCTTACATTGAATCGCATTTGCCATTTAGATGCCCATTCTCCCAGTTTGGAGAGATTGTTTTGGAGCTCCTCACAATCCCTTATTGTTTTAACCACCCTAAATAATTTGGTGTTATTGGCAAACTTGGCCACTTCACTGCTCACTTCCAGATCATTTATGAACAGGTTGAAAAGCATTGGTCCTAATACAGATCCCTGTGGGACCCCACTATTTACTTTCCTCCATTGGGAGAATTTACCATTTATTCCTATCCTCTGCTTTCTGTTCTTTAACCAGTTACTGATCCATAAGACGACCTGTCCACTTATTCCATGACTGCTAAGTTTCTTCCAGAATCTTTGATGAGGGACTTTGTTTACTTGAACTTCCAAAAGACTTTTGACAATGTCATGCAATTTTGCAATTTTCCATGCCATTTTGCTTAATATACACATTCTTTTTGCAAGCAGGTGTCCTAATATAATGCATTTTCACATAATTTTCTCTACTATGTGAATTTGTTTGTGCTTTTCCCTAACAGACACATTTTCTGTAGACACGTTTTGACTGGAGAACTCCATTGCAAAATTCAGAGAAATGCAGATAACTCTGATTTGGGTCACATATTGGTCCAAAAGTGCAAAACTAGGCAAGTTCATATTAAAATGTGAACTGAACAAATTTCTCCCCCATTCCAAGGCTGAATTCCTGAATTGGACTATGGTCTCTCCCCATTCTATGCATAATCACATAAACACTGAAGATGTGACAGATTTTCCTTAAAAATGATAGTAATGAATATCTCTGCCATTTACATTAATGCCCCTCTTGCAGTAAGGGTAAATCTAACCAGAAATGTACAATGAATTGTGTTTTAAGACCAAGGACCCCTTATGTATTCAACAGCAATCCAAATAACCCCTGATGGCTCCAGGACTCACTTTTGAATTTCGAAGGAGGGCTCTTGCCATACAGAGCAGCTGTCGTTCCCCCACAGAGAAATTTTCTCCATTTTCAACAACCTCTGCCTCTAGCTTTCCTGGCAGTTTTGAAACCTAGAATACATGGGAGATGCCATGGTGATGATACATTCTTTCATTTGTTGTGCACAATACAGTACACAGGCAACATTTTTTTTTACATGATGCTGTTGATCCCTGTCAAGTAAAGTGATGCATGCATAAACAGGGAGCATTAAAAGCTACTTGGCTGTTTAGTGGCAGGAAAGGGAGAGGAGGAAGGAACTAGGGATGTATGGATTTTGTAAAATCCATTCCATCTGCATTGCATAGATTGGCAGGTGCCTTTTGTTCATTCACCGCTCATTGGCAGAATTGGATTTGTTTCAGTTTCCTGAATTTCCACAAATTTACACTTGCTGGGGATGGCAGAGAAATCTAAAGAATCCGGCCCCCTGGAGTCCGTGGCAGAACGGACTCCCCACCCCCGCCAGCCGCCATCCCACAAAGTCCAGTAGGGACGGACCCTACCTGGCGCCAGCCAGTCGGGGTCCGTCCACTGCCGTCCACAGCCATTCGCTGCCAGGCTGCGGACGCAAATGGTGTCTGGCATAGTGGACGCCTTTTGCATCCCTGCTCTTTTTGTGATTGGCTACGTAAATATTTACGTAGCCTATCACGGCCAAGGGCAGGGATACAAATGGAGTCCACTATGCCAGATGCTATTTGCGTGACAGCGGATGGAAGTCCGTCTATGGACGAGCCCGGCTGGTGGCTCCGCAAACTCGCTGCAGAGCGGAGCCAGCCAGGAAGGATTCCTGGAGGAGGGACGGATTGCCTCCCCCCACCCCAGCGGACGCTCCAGACAGGAAGGGTGAGTGGGGTTTGTACACCCCTAACACTTGCAAAAATGCACAAATCCCCCCCCCTCCAATGTGCAAATTCTTACCCAAAATGTGCACTTTCCTGCTTTAGCCTATGGAAGAAATGTGCATTTTCAGCCAGTTTTTTTTATGTTACATATTTTTATATGGCTAAATTTGCATAAAATTCCAGAAAGTTTTTTTTTTTAAAGTCTGCAAGTCTGCAGAATCTGTGTGACCAGGGAAAAGCCAGTCCTCTGCATAACCCATGGGTTGGATTCACAGAAATCCAAACTCATCTGATTCCGTTGCAGATTTCTCTGACATCCCTAGAAGGACCTGTCTGAAAGACAAGTGCACCAATAAGGAAGAGATGCATATAAAGTTCTGGCATGCAGGCATTTCAGAATGATTCTGTCTTGAACAAACAACCACTGCAGAATGATAACATGGCATGGAACAGTTAGATACATTTGTTTTTTTGTTTGGAAGCTAAAACAGGCTACTTCCCATGGGACTGGGCCTCTGGTGTCACATGATTCCCTAGTCCAGGGATGGGGAACCTTGGAGGTCCCCCCACAGAGCCCCCTTGGAGTGGCCCCAAACCACACCCCCTGGAGGAATTCCTGCTGATCAGAGGTCAGAGTGCACATTTCCCTGTGTGATGCTGCCCCTCCCAGTTGGGAGGGCAAGCAGCACGTTAAAGGTAGTCCTCAGTCAAAATGAGGACTGAAAAAAATGTAGATACTTATGTAAGCTGCTCGGTGACTTTTTTAGGTGCCACAGGGCTCCAACCAGTTCCTGGCGCCACCGGTGCTGCTGGCTGGAGGAGGAACTGCAGACAATTCAAGCCAGGAGACTTGCAGTAATGGCTGGAACCCTCCTGGCTCAGAGATCAGGTGATACCAGAGGGCCAATCCCATGCCACTCTGATACAAAACTCCAAGTTCTGCTAAATGTCCTGGAGAACTTGGCTTCCTTTGTGCTGGGAGACTCCTCAGGGATATTAAAGTCAGACCTGTGGGCCCATTCCAGCCTGCCTGGGGTACCAATCTGGCCTTCTGGGACTTCTCCTGTGACCATGAACTCTTTCCATGGCCACTCTCCTTTTCTCCCAACTGCCGATGATTTGGTCGTTTCCTGGCTTTTGCACATTTCTCTAAAGAAACTATCCAAGCGTTGGGTTCAGCCCTTTGGATAGCTCCTTTACCTAGGAGTCACCAGCCTCCACTGCTAGAAAGCTAAAAGCAGCTTACCTGGCATCTGTACTATTTTGCCAATGCAGACACTTATCTGGTCCATTCCTACTCAGCTTCCATAATGCTTCAGCATTGTGCAGCATAAGGGCAGCATTTTTGTAATCAGACACCTCCCTCCCCCCACCACACACATTATGTGTAGTGATCTGCTGCAATTTATTAAACATTGAAAAGCACCGTATATTAGAGTCATCCATTATTTCCCCCTTTTGAAAATTTAAAAAAAAACAAGGAACAACACAAAATATAATTAGTGAACATTAATTGTTCACATTTTTAACGGAGCTGAATATTAACAGTATTATTCTCACTGTGGCTTCTGTTTCTTCTGATTAATGATACATGAGTAACAAAGAATCAAAATATTCCATGTACTGTCAATGTAAAAATCATCATCATCATCATCATCAGTCAATGACAGAGTGTGATATAAAAGCTGATGAAAAAATGTAAAGAACATACTATGCCTTTCATAAATGTCCTGCGCAGAGCTTGCCAGATCTGATCATCTGTATGGTCGTTGAAAGGATCTAAGTTGTACCTGGAAGGTAGGAATTAGAATGAGAGAAAGTGCACCACCCGCTCTAAAGAAAACTTTGCCTGCAGTATTTCTGGTGGAGCATGCTCTTAAATTCATGATCATTTAACAGATGAGACTGATTATATAGATGGAGTCAGTGTTCCCCAACCTAGTGCCCTCTGGATATGTTGGACTACAACTCCTACCATGCCTAGCCAGCATGGCCATAGACAGCAGATTGGGGGATGCTGGATTAAATCATGCTCTGCATGTTAGCCTCATGTCTGGCTAGTCACGGTTAAGAGCAGAATGCTGGACTACCTTACACAATACCTGATGGAGCACCTCTCCCAGCATGAACTGACTCATACACTACATTAAGCATCTAAGGCCCTCCTCCAGGTGCCTCCTCTGAGAGAGGCTCGGAGGGTGGCAACAAGGGAGAGGGCCTTCACGGTGGTGGCACCCCAATGGCCTTCTCAGTGCAAGGTTACTTCCCACTTCTCTCAGGCATTTGGCAACACATAATGAATTTTTAATCAGGTGTTGGCTTGTCTTTGGTCAATTGTTTAACAGAATGGGTTTTTTTAATATATGTTGTCTGGGTGTGTGCTGTCTGTCTATGTTTTTATGTAAATGGTTTTGCACTTTGTATAATGTATTTTTTAATGGCTTTTAACCTTTGTGAACCACCCAGAGCGCTTTGGCTATGGGGCAGTATAGAAATATAATAAATGAAATGAAATGGATTGGACAAGATGGATCCTGGTCTGCTCCAGAAAGGCAATGTTCATGTTCTTAAGAAGTTATGAGAGCAGAATAACAGCATTGCTTCAGTGCCTGTATGTGGCAAACCCTACTTCCTAAATGTGTGTGCCTTCCGTTACTCTTGCTTTAAGGCAGCAGGAAAGTCCTCCGCAAGTGGGCCACAGGGAACATGGGGCCCACTGAGCCTCTTCAATTGGCCTGCCTAGCCCCCCTCTTCATTGCTCCTGCCCTAGAAGCCTTTCCTATTGCTCACAAACGGTTTCCAGCTGCCACATTGCCTTCTGACACCATGTGTAGGCTCATGCATGGTATTAACTGGAAATATGGTGGCAGGAACAGCTGGAGATGGCAACCACCATTACAGCTGGTGATGGCAAACAGACAGGACAGCCATGGTCCCTGGGCAGCCGGTCATGAGAAGGGTTGACTGAATCACAATTTAACTGGCTGAGTTATTGTGGGCCCATAAGGATGGACTACAAGGCATGTCAGATCTTAAAAACAAGTGATGGGATGGCCTAAGGAAACAGAGAAAGCAGCACTCCCCCTCAGCCCTAGGGAGCACTTTGATACCAGTGGTTGCTTGGGCCCAGAACAAGCCCACCAAGTCGTGTGGGGTCCTCAAACACCTTTGCACCTGTGACCACAACCAGGTTGCCATGTGGCTTCTGGACCAGAGTCCAGCCAATGAGCAATCAAGCTACAGGGCAGAGATGATTCCATGGGCTGGTTGCATGGCAGCTGATGTTAAACTGACCCATGCAAAGCCACCAGAGACTTGTCTGCTCCACTCTGTCTTCACTGACAATACTGTGCGCAGCCTCCTACACATAGCTCTTTTGGGTTCCTTGTGAACTTCAGCGGGGCTTGCTTGGGAACAATTTGTGGGAAATTGCACTCATCATTTCAAGACTGTTTCTAGATCATATTCTTTCAAGAGAGAGCTATTTTATTCCTTTTGTCAAGGATTGTGCACCGTTATAGCGCAATGCAAACAGTTAACTATGTTTAACAATGGATGCCTTGTGGCGGCTCCTCACCCACAGGATGGACTCAGAATGGCTCGCTCTTTGAGGACGGGATTTCTGATAGGTCTTAACCTTCTAGCCATTCAAATCGAATGAAAAACAACTGACATCAATTGTGCCACAACATTAGAGATGGGGAGGCTATCACAAACCTTAAGGCTGGGGTGCGAAACCTGTGGCCCATTGGCCTAATCCAGGCTGCAGAGGTTCTGCATCTGGCACATGGAGCCTCCCTGGGTTTCTTCAGGGGGCAGGGCTTGGCCCCAGAGGAATCCAGGGTCAGAGATAACAGGAGGGATGCAGGTGGTAGGGGACTCAGCAGGAGAAGTGAGCGGTCTTCCCAGCACCAGCTGAGTGGCTTCACATGGCACGCGCCGCCCCCACCAGGATGGCACGTGCTGCCTGAAGCCAGGTATTCAGTGCCAGGAGAAGCAGCCTGTCTTCCTGGTGCTGGCCAAGGCCCTTTCTCTGTGCCTTTCCCAGCACAGAGAAAGGCAAAATGCCAGGGGTGGAGCAATGCCTTCATTCTGGCCTGTGGAGGGCAATTTAGCCCCCACCCTAAAGCACTTTTGCACCCCAGCTTAAGAGGTATACCAAAGACATTTAGAAGCCTTGCACAGTTGGGGAGGAGGTGTGTAGGTTGTGGTGGGAGCCTATATAAGCATCACAATAATATAAGTGATGATTAATACAATATACATTTATGCTTCATGTTGGATGGCTGGTTTAGTAAGACTCCCAATGAATGTAAACATGAGATGGGTTGGATGATAAACCTTCCTGATCATATAGTGGGAGGGCAAGAGCAAACACCTTCCCTCTCTTCCCGCTTGGCACACCAGTCCTGCATGAGTGCAACGTTTAAATATGGCACGCCTGTGTATAACCCATTGTGCGTCAGCTTGAGAACTGTCTCTGACACCTCAAATAAAATCTGGGCATGAACCCTGTGATCTGGACCTACACCCATCTAGATTTTAATGCATGGATGCTGTCTTTAAATTAGAGATGCACAGATTCTGTACAATCTGTTCTGTCCATGTTTTACAGATTGTCAGGTGCCTTTCATTCCATTGCCCACTCATGGATAGAATCGGATTATTCCCATTTCCCAAAGTTGCGCAAATTCTCACTTGCACAAATGTGCAAATCCTCCCCAAAATGCTCAAATCCCCCCCTCCAATGCGCATCAGCCTATAGGGGAAATGCATGTTTTCAGCCAATGTGTGTGTGTGTGTTTTAATGTATTTTTCTATGACTAAATTTGCGTAACATTCCAGAAAGTTAAAAAAAACAACAGTCTGCAAGTTCGTGGAATCCATGTGATTCAGGAAAGCCGGTCTACTGCAGAATCCGAACTCATTTGATTCCATTGCAGCTTTCTCTGGCATCCCTGCTTTAACTCCCACACCCATGGCAGAGACATTGGATTGGAAGCAGGACAGACATGGGCAGAGAGGAAAAGGACACTCTTGTTCCCCCATCACATGATAAGGTAAAAATGTTGTCTGATCCAGATCATTGTCTATGTGGCCTGGCCACTGTGGAAGATCTGTTGCACTGTTTATTTTACAGGGTGGGTGAGAAATTTGCTACTTTGAGGGGTTTGTTTTTATTTGGTTTTTTACACAGATTTACCCTATTCACACCTCCTGAGCTGAGACTGAGATTCCAAAATCTGCATTTTTTGCAAGCTTTCTGATGCAGCTTTTCTTGGGAAAAATGTGTGCAAATGGACATGTTGGGGTGTGTGTGTGTGTGAACAAAATGCGTATACTTGAGAAAAGTGTGCACAAAGCTGCTTTTTAGCAATGGAAAGTACGTGGGGGAAATGTGCACAAAAAGGCATACAAATAATGTGTACATTAGCAGGAAATGTGCAAAACGAAAATAAGAAAAGGATGGATTTCCACACAGAATTAAAACAAAACAAAATGCAAGCTCACGCAAAAACCTAAAAAGAAGGAAAAAAAGCCCTGATAGTCTCTGTGAGACTGAGGTTAACAGATCCATCCATCCCTAGCCATGTTTACCCGTTTTTATATCGCTCTCATGTCTCCCTGCTCTTGACCAACTGAAGAATAAAACAGAATTTTTATTTGCAAATGCTGAGAATGTGTCTTCCTTGACTTCAGCAATGAGAAGATGTACACTGCAATTCTCTGCGTTGTTGGCTCAGAAGTAAGCCCCACGGTATCCTCTGGGGCTGCAATTCAAAACCCACCTACTGGGGTGTAAGTCCCGCTGAACTCTGTGGAGCTTACTTCTGAACAGACAGGCATGAGGCTGGCCTGCATGACTCCTTCATGTGGAGAACCATGGCAATGGCTGATTTAAGGATAAACTGACTGTTATGTGTCCTGATGCCTGAGGGTTTTTTGGCTTGTTATGACAGCATATTAGTTTGGCTGTGCACATGGCATTTTGTTTTTGTATTCTGTTGCTGGTATGCTATAGCCTATGGTCAAAGGAATAAACCAACCTTCCCTAAACCCAGCGCCCTCTGGATGTGTTGGACTATAAAACCCATCATCCTCAGCCATGCTGGCTGAGGCTGGTGGGAGTTGTAAAGCAACACATCTAGAGGGCACTTGGTAGAGAAGGCTGCAATAAGCGAATGAACAAGCATATAATGGCAACAGAGAAATCATGATTATGATGAATTGGCTGGTTAAAGCTGGGAATGAGTGGTGCTTAGTAGCCAGCAGGGTAATCCAGGTTGACTCCAAAATAAGTCTCATTGTGTTCAGTGAGGTTTACTCCCTAGTAAATTGTTGTGTTTTAATTGCATTTTAATTTATTTGCTTATTATTGTTTTTATCAAGTTTTATTTGGGACCATCAGTGGCCTTGAGTGCCATTTTTGGTAGAAAGGTGGGGTACGAATCAAAGAAAGAAAGAAAAATATCAAGAAAGAAGGTGTTCAGGATTGCAGCCTATGCAGTCTTTGAGAAGTCCCTGATTCAGATCTCACCTATAGTTTTTTGTTTTTTTTTAAGTGTAATGCCACACACATCAGTCCTTCTTTGCTTCCAATGCAAAGTGTATAGTGTTTTCACTACGGAGGTGCTGAGAGATGGAATGACAGCCACCTGGCATCCATAGAGAATTATGGATACTAGCAGCCATTTTTAACTGAAGCTGTGTCCCTCTACCCCTTTTCTATCTCTGTGATCTCACCTGAGCCATGATCTTCCTGGATGAGTTTAGGCAAGCTAATATCTTTCAACCTCAACCTCTTATCAGCAATACGAAGTTAATAATGCTGAAAACCCCCCCCCCCTTTACAGGGTAATAGTGGTTTGTAGCTCTTATTAGTGGTTAGGTTTCACTTTTGCAGGAAAGGTTAATTGATAATTGTGACAACAGCTACCTTACTGTACCTACAAACAGAACCGGATCTTGAGGGATGACTGACAGCTTCGTTCTCAGAGATTCCAGACTAATAGTACAGATATTGATGCCATCAATTAGAATAGTGCCAGCAGTTGGTTCTACTAGTCGAAACAGGGCAACTCCTAAAGATGATTTCCCTGTAAGAGTTGAAGAATGGTTATTTTAAGTGGATTTCAAGATTCCAGGCCAAGATGACCAGGATGGTGACATCAAAGGGTAAAGCAATACTTCCCCCTCTCCCAAAATAGTATACAATTCAGATTCTTATTTAGACTCTACATTTTGTAAAGACGTCACCAAGATGTATATTTCCAGGACTGGGCTTAAGAATTGCAAGGGCTCATAATCAGGGCCAATGTCAAGGGTAGGCATGGTTGGGCACTTCCCAAGGGCCCACACCCCAGCAGGGGCCCACAAGGGCCCCATCTCTGCTAATCCTCTTCACCATTGCAACCTGCTTGTTCACCTGCCTCTTGCTCTGGCCCAGACAAGCAAGCAAGTGGTAGCAATGATGGGGGTGAGAAGTAATGGCAGCTTGCGACAATGGTGGTGAGAACGTAGGCTCATGAAGGGAGGGGGCCTATTGAGGATGTCCTTGCCCAAGGGCCCTCAAATAGCTGGAGCCGGCACCCAAATGTGTTGCTTCCCCATTCAAACGACAGCAACAACAAAGGCTAGCGTTCAGGGATGAGGTGCACCAAGCTTCAAGCCGGAACTCGGAAAACCTCCATAATGATAGGGTGCAGCCCTATCTCAAATATTGTCTCACAATGCACCCCTTTACTTTCTCCCAAATAAATCAATGGCTTCAGTTCCCTCCATGGTAAAAGCAATCACTAAAGGACAACATTGCAGTGGGGATAAAACTTGTCCTGCATTGCTGATGATGAGTGTCTTGGCCTACAATGATGGGGAACAAAGTGACTCTGTGCGCTCCCCAGGGTCTCTGGAATACACACACACACACACACACACACACACTATATATATCTATATATCCTCCCCGTGCTGACTCCAGACTCTTCAGGCCCCTTGGGCAAGGCACCCTTAATGGGCTCCCTCCCTTTTCACCACCATTGTCCCCAGTTGCTATTGCTCCTTCTCTTTCTCATCATTGCTACCACTCACTTGCTTGGCATGCAGAGAGCCAGGGAGCGGGGAGGACGTGGCGTCTATTGCTCCTCTTCTTTGCTACCATCATGGTCTGGGCCAGAGCAAGAGGTGGACAGGCAGGTCACAGTGGTGCAACTACAGGGAGCTCTTGTCAGTGGGCCCCTGCAGGGGTGTAGGACCCCTGGTAGGTGCCCAACCGTGCCTGCTTTTGACACTGTCGTCCTTCTGCCCACACCTCCCTGCAAGTCATAATGACGGGCATTTCTGTAGCCACAAAACAAAATAGAGATCAGCAGAAGTGAAACCAAGTGTCATACCAGAGCCTGTCCGGCCAACGATCCCGATTTTTTCTTTGCTGTGAATGTCCACATTTATGTCCTTGAGCACTGTGGGGCTGTTTTCTCGGTATTTCATCCAATATTTCTTAAACGTGATATGACCCTTTTCAGGCCAGTTTTGGGGTGGGCTAACAACTGTAGCACCCTCTGTTGCCTCAGGAACACACATCTAAAAGAAACCAGGATCAGGGGGAGCTGTATTAATCTTCTAGTGCAACAACTTTAGTCATGGATTGGGGTTTTAAAGACATTTGCATTCCCATACTTGACTTTAAAGGCACATACATGTGTTACCATTTATGCCAACCACACTTCCAAATGTGTTGGAATACAATCCCCCCCCCAGCCATGATGATGGGGATTGTAGTCCAACACATCTGGAGGGCACCAGAGTGGGGGAGGCTGATTTATGGCATCGTTCTAAGACTGCTTAAAATTTGTTCATTGAAAACCCCTTTGCTGACCTAACCACAGACGTACATTTTCATGTCCTAGGGCAAGTCCTGCAACAAAACAAAGAATACAAAAAACAGCTCTGCAAAAGAGTTCCCAGCATATCGGGAGAAAAGCCAGCTGTGGTCACCACTGTGTGGCTACCACCTGTGACATGGTTAGCGTACTCCCCTGGCTGCAAGGTCTCAGAATAAAGTTGATCAAATGTCTGTCGATTTGGAGGAGCAGGCTTAAGATGAAGAATGGACACATCAATGCATCGAATGTATATGTAGATGGATGCATATCCGTATAAATATATAATGGGTTGGATCCAGGAACTGCCTTCCTGAGGAGGGGGGACCTTCTGTGAGAGGTTCCTCCATCCAGTTTTGGGAAATCCCTGCCTCTCACCACCACCAACACAGCTCACCCCATTCAGCAGGGTCTCTTGACTCTCTGTGTAGCATTTTCAGAGGGATGGAGGTTCTGCAATGGGAAGGAGTGGGCAGGGAACTCCAGTTTCATCTGTGTAGTTCATCCAGCATAAATCTGGATCCAATGCATGCTGGGGTTTGTTTTTTTACAGCAGCTGGCCCACCTGAAGCACCCTGGGAGGGACAGGGACGGTTGACCCAGCATGTGCCTAGGATGTATGTAGATGCATAGGGCTTGAGCTACACATGCAGAATAATAAGGTGGTAAAATCCTGACATAGCAGAGTGGACTGTACCACTTCAAAGTGCAGGTGTGGGATGCCATTTTTTAATTCTCCCACATGCAGAGACTCCCTGCAAGTAAATAGCAGCAGCAACACTAGTTCACCAAGAAGCAAACGTCTATCCAGCCCTTTGCCTGCTCTCCTGATTGTTTGTTTGTTTAATTATTTTTATAGCATTTATATCCCACCATTTTTCTTTTTGCAAGGAACCCAAGGTGGCTTACATGGTCCTCCTCCTCCTCTCCATTTTATCCTCACAACAACCACCTTGTGAGGTGGGTTAGGCTGAGAGTCAGTGACTGGCCCAAAGACACCCAGCGAGCTTCATGGCCGAGTGGCGACTAGAACCTGGATCTCCTGAGTCCCAGTCCAACATCCTAACCACTACACCACACTGGCGCTCTGTTCCTGATCTCGTCTGATCTCGGAAGCTAAGCAGGGTCAGCCCTGGTTAGTACTTGGATGGGAGACTACATTGAGCAGGGGGTTGGACTCGATGGTCTTGTAGGCCCCTTCCAACCTATGATTCTATGAATTATTGACATAGGACAGAGGTGGGCAACTTCAGGAGGTCTGGGGACCATTTTCACCCACTGAGACCCCCTCCCCATGTTCCCCCCACCCTGTGCTGCTGAAAAAAGATAACAACAACAACAACAACAACAATAATAATACAATTTTACAGAGCATTAAAAGGGTGAAAATGATCTTGCAACCAAGTTAATCTTTACTCTTTTGGTGGGGTCAAAGCTGCTCTGGACACCTTTAAAAAAAATTCTTACAATTTTGGCAGGGGTTGCAGCATGGGCCACCCACAGACCACCTTCCATCTGCAGTCTGAAGAGCAGGGATGGAGAATGTCTGGTCCTCTGGATGTGGTTGGACTACAACTCCCCTCATTCTTCGCCATTGGCTATGCTGGCTAGGGCTGATGGGAGTTGTAGTCCAGCAACATCTGGGAGCCACACGTTTCCCACCCCTGCTGAAGAGGATCAGTCCATTCTACCAGCGCAGAACTCAACCACCTCCTTTGGCTGTCTGTGTAGACCAAGCCATAGCCAATCGGTGCAAATTTCAAAGCTGCATTCACAGCAGAGATGAAGAACCTGCTGGGACTGCTGTTAGAAACATTCCATCCGACTTCACCCACGGCAACTTCTACAACAGTTTACCGGCAGCACTGCAATGATCAGTGGGGCAGAGGAAAATGGAAATCCTCCATATTAGAACTCCAAATAAGACTTTACAACTCTAGTCAGGGGTCTTCCTTACCGTGATATATTCCGTGATCTGCTCAACAGAAGTAAATCTGGCTTCTGTCTCAGTTCCTGTTCTCACACACACTTGAAGAAGTCCACTTAGCTACCCAAAGAAAAGAGGAGTGCAGGGGGGAATCATTAGGAAACTTTACGTAATGTATGAGCAGGCATTTCGATAAAATGTAGGGTAGGAAACTCTAAAGAAGTTGCTGGTATGCACAGATGATGTTCAAAGATGAAGTTGGCCCAGTGGGACTGGTTAGGCACAGAATTAATCCTGCAAGTTCTTTAAAGGAGCAATCCAATGCCCCCCCAACAGCATCTGGGGGGGGGGGTATCCTACAGCAATGCCCTTGCTGTAGGGTAACTCTGGGGCATTGTGGGAAATTTAAATGGTGGCTAGACCCAGCCAACCAGCAATGCTCAGAGTACTAGTCCAGAATTTTTTTATTTAAAAGCGGAGCACTACACAAGACAGGTGTCAGCGGTGGGCCCCTGACAGGATAGTGGGGCTTCAGCAGTTGCCCAAGCATGCCAAGTGCCAATGCCATCCCTGAGAAGCAAGGGCACCACCACCAAGAAGGCCCTTTCTCTGGTTGCTACCTACCCCACTTCAGGTGGTCAGGATTAATTAATTCAGCCATGATTAATTTGTTCTACTTGATTTCCATGGAACCTACGTTCAACTAACTGAGGCTACAGTGCTATCTATATACATCAAGGTTAGGGAACCTTTTTCCAGTGAACGGAAATTGACTTGCAAGCGGCGTCGATCAGGAGCTGCAGCTGATGGTGGCAGGGTTGGCATCATGGGTAGGCGTGGTTGGGCACTTGCTGAGGGCCCACTGGCAGGGGCCCACTGACAATAGCCCCCAGGATTTGCTCCTCCTCTTCACCACCGCAACCTGCTTGTTCACCTGCCTCTCGCCCTGGCCCAGGCAACGGTGGTGGTGAGAAGGAGGAGCAGGAGATGCCCCGGCCTGCTGGCTCACCAGCCCTCTGCCTGTCAAGCAAACAAGTAGTAGCCATGAGGAGAAAAGAGGAGGAGCAGTTGCAGCGGATGACAATGTTGGTGAGAAGGGAGGCTCACTGAGGGAGGGGGGCCATTGAGGGTCATTCAAGGGCCTTCAAAAACATGGAGCTGGCACTGGCTGGTGGGCAGAACCAGATTTCATAGTGGGCAGAGGGAGAGCCAAAAGCAGTCAGGGTTTGCAGCACTGCGGCACAGCGCTCTGTGCGCGTGTGTGTGAGCGTGCATGCAACCCCATCTCTTATTTCTCTTTCTGCCATCATCCCACATAAAATTAGGCGAGGGCCGCATGCAACCTGACACCCACACATGCTTGGGATGAACCCCATTGAATTCAATGGGGCTTACTTCTGGGATTGCACTGTCTGCATCCAACCATTGCTTTTAATGGATTTAATTGATGTTTTCATTGTTTTGCTGAGAGCTGCTTTGAGGGCCCATTCTTAGGGCTGCACTTAAATGTTTTAATACTTCTCTAAAAAAAAACCTCGTTGCTACTGGAAATGCCAACAAAATGTTGCATCCCTAGTTAAGATATCCTTAGCCAGAACCACCCAGCTCGGCTTGAGGAAAATCAGGAAAACACGCCCCAGCAAGTCTCATCGGTCATGAAGGCACTCGAGGGAGGGCTTTGCTTAGTTGCATTTCATGTTTACAAATGCAAACCACAGCCTCCTTCAAGCTGTGCCCACTCTCCACTCTTCCTCTTTGAGGACTGTTATCTTCTCTCCTAAGGCATGTATCTCATTTCTCTGCAAGCACTCTGGGGAGGGGGGAACACACACACACACACACAGACACACACACACACACATATCTGAGCCCTCTTAAAACAATCTCACACCTTTATAGCCACAGTGATGGTTCTCCAAGTGTGAGTTTGACTTCAGTACAGAGATGTGGGTGGAAAGTTGTCAAGGAGAAGCAGGAGCAGAGGAGGACAAAAGCAGAAACAGGAGCAAGAAACTGGGAGGGGAATACTGAAAGATGGAAAGTGGAGGGGGAGGATGTGGTTCTGGTAGGGATGTACGAAACTCTTACCTGGCTCCGCATCGGGCAATCTGCGGTGGGGGGGAGGTGCTCCGTCTCTCCCCCCGGAATCCTCCCCGGCCGGCTCTGCAGCAACTCTGCGGAGCCGCCGGCCGGGGCCGCCCGCAGCCGGACATCCGGCTGCTGGGCTGCACAGGGATGCAAATAGCGGCCACCATAGCCACCACCATTTGCGTCCATGTCTTTAGCCGTGAAAGGCTACGTAAATATATAGGTAAATATATACATGGCTAAAGACACGGACGCAAATGGCAGTGGCTGCAGCGGCTGCTATTTGCGTTCCTTCCTATTGCTGTGATAGGCTATGTATATATTTACGTAGCCTATCACGACAAAAGACAGGGGCACAAATGGTGGCCACTACACCATTTGCACCCTTGTCTTTTGCTGTGATAGGCTACGTAAATATATACATAGCCTATCACGGCTAAAGACACGGACGCAAATGGCGGCGGCTACGGCGGCCGCCATTTGCGTTCCTTCCTATTGCTGTGATAGGCTACGTATATATTTATGTAGCCTATCACGGCCTCTGCAGGGACGCAAATGGCGTCCCTGCATTAGCCATGATAGGCTACATAAATACTTATGTAGCCTATCACGGCCTTTTGAAAGAGGCAAATGGCGGCCACGTCTGCGGCCGCCATTCAAGGAGCACCAGAACGGCCAACAAAGGTAGGCTCAGTTCCGGGCCCATTTCGCAGGGTGATGGGGTGGGTGGCTTCATTCCACCATGGATTCCGGGGGGCCGAATGCGCTGGCATTCGGCCTCCCTGGAATCCGTGGCGGAATTCTCCAACATCCCTAGTTTCTGGAGGGATAGGCATACTGCTTGAAACTGGCAGAAAAGGCTCAAGGCTGAGTCCTGCCTGCAGTCCCATCAAATCCCAAATCAAGCTATTCCTGAGAAGCAGGCTGCCTTTCCTTCAGTGTATGAATCCATGTAGGCAGGGCCAGCCCCAGTTTGAGGAGAGTCCACAGCAAAGTGCCTCCTGGGAGGGCCCTTCCACCTTGGCGGGTCCCCAACCACAGTCAGGTGGCCATTTATACATTGCCAAACAAGGGGAAGGTCTGTAGCTCAGTGGCAGAGCACCTGCTTTGCGTGCAGGTGGGCTTAGGTTCAATCCCCGGCATCTCCAGACAGGGCTGGAAAAACACCTGGAGAGCCGCTGCCAGTCAGTGTCGACATTACTGGGCTAGATGGACCAAGGGACTGACTCAGTATAAGGCAGCTTCCTGGGAATTGCATCACCACCCCCCCCAAAAAAAGGACAAAAGACACTGCTTTGCATAACATTCGCATTTGTAAATTTATATGTGTAGGTGAAAAATTAGAAATAATTACTGTAATTTAAACAGAAATACAATGTAACTCAACATAGTGGAGAATCAGTCTGATGTTCAGATGCTAACTGCTGATGGACAGCTTCAAGGCCCCTGTTCTCCCTGCTTATTAAGGTTCTTCAGCTTAAAAACAGATTTAGACCGGACACCTCTTTAAACATGGGACACCTCCAAATAGAGGGCTGCCCCTTGCCAACTCTCCAAAATAGAGGGCTGTCCACTGTAAAGCAGGACATCTGGCCACCCTCAGCCACAGACGTACTCAGAAGCAAAGTGTGCAGCTGTGAGGTGCCATTTTAAATTTGCCACAATGGCCCAAATGTAGCCACCATGACAATGTCCAACAATGCCCCAGAACAGACCCAATTGCCTGGTGTCCTACTTTACAGAGGATAGCCCTCTCTACTTGGGAGAGCTGGCAGAGGACTTTTAATTTTTCCTTCAATATTCCCACAATAAAGGGAACTTGTGAAAAGGTGCAACATATGGTAAGACAGTTCACATGGCTATCTCCTGAAATATGTTGGAAGCATTTTTCAGGACGTGGTAAATGGCTGTCTTACCGCGTGAGGGCTACTTTAACACAGCCATTGTATCATGTGAATACTGGGGGCAGGGGCAAAATCACCTTCTTCTGCGTAAAAAAAGGTTGGCCATGTGAGTCATTCCTACATATTTTTATCATTACATTTATATCCCACCTTTTTTCCTCTTGCAAGGAACCCAAGGTGGCTTACATTATCCTCCTCCTCTCCATTTTATCCTCACAACAACCCTGTGAGGTAGGTTAGGCTGAGAGTCAGTGACTGGCCCAAAGTCCCCCAGTGAGCTTTGTGGCCAAGTGGGGACTAGGATCCAGATCTCCCAAGTCCCAGGCCAGCACTCTAACCACCACACCATATGTGCATTTACCCATGATAACTCAACCTCTTGCTCATCCAAAGTTCGATCCTACTGGTATTAAGAAACCACTCTTCATTCACTTTCAGGTAGGGCAGCTGTGCCAAGCAAAAGGAATATTCAAAGCAGGAAGGGAGTTTAAGGAGAAGATAGTGACTCATAAACTCAGAAACTGCGCCCCTGGATGATAAATCCCTGAGGCAATTTCAGAGCTATTACAGCTGCCTGTGGAGACTGACTAACTACAGGCCTAGAAAAAATATCTTTCACAATTTGACTTGAGGGGCCTGTGTTTTGCTGGCTTCTCCGCTGACTCCTAGGAAATAGTTATCCTTTTGGAAAATGAGTTAATAAAGGGACTCATAATTTACCATGACAAAAAAAATTTTTTTGAAACTACCTCATACTTAAAGGGGAAAGATTACGCTTGAAGCAAAATCTGCCTTTCCCCTACGTATTAATGTGCATAAAGTATAGACTTGAGTGACACATCATTAATCCTGCGATGACAACAGATAGCTCCTTGTATTCACTATATACGCACTTAAATGACAGGAATGGAATTTCTGGACCAGGGCGAGGAAAGGTTAAAGTGACAAATCCAGACAATGATTTGTAGCCTTTCAGAGATCCATTACAACTGGAAATATATCTCCATCACTAGTCTGAAATTGTAAAGGTTGAGGATAGGAGTGTGTGTGTGTGTGTGTGAGTGAGAGAGAGAGAGAGAGAGAGAGAGACTACTCATGCAATGAGTAGTTTAGATGAAGCTGCTTAGGGTGACTTGTAAGAAAATAACATCTTGATTTCCATGTATGATTAAAATCACAGCAGAAACGTTCTATTGCATTTCTTTGCCCCAAGGTCAGTTTTGTAGAACTTGAAAGTAATAGGAGGTCATGTATGGAAGGACTTTTGCTGAGTCCCCATCCTTAGCCATCCATTTTCTGAGGGTCGATGTGTACATTACCAGAGGCAGGGCCAGCCCTACCAGTAGGCAGAGGGAGGGGGCTGCCTCAGGCAGCAGACGTTGCACAGAGTGGAGAAAGGCAGCGAGGTGTTGGAGGGCAGAACTGTGTGTGATGAAAGGTTCAACTAGCGGTCCAGTTGGCTTTTGTTCATGGAATTGGGGGGGGGGTCGTTTTGTCCTTTATCTGAGGCAGCAAAATATCTTGGGCAGGCCCTGTCTGAGGGATATGGAAAAAGATTTCCTATGGCTGCTTTCTACTCAGATAAGATCCGTAAGAAGCAATGGCTTTGGCCAGGGGGTTAATATAGTTACTTCCAGGGATGCAGAAAAAACTGTTGCGGGGTGGGGGTGGATTTATTATTGCATAATAAATAATTATGCAAATTATTTGCATAATTTGTGCAAATTATGGCTTGGCATCCCCACTCCCCAAGCACAAAAAATGTTCCTGGAGTTCTGAGAAAAGCCTGCAGCCAGTGGAGGCTGGTGCTCCTATGTCAGTGGGGCAGTACATCAACTCTGGGTTGCAGTCAGAACCACTCAGAACCCTAAAGAAGCTGTCCTAGGTGCTGAACCATATCCTCAAAATGGGTTCAGCACCTTGGATAGCTCCATTAGAGTTCTGACTGAAATCCAGAGCAGATTCATTGCCCCATGGACATAGGAGCCGCCAGCCTCCCCTGTCCTCAGCTTGGCTTGCAAATGCTAATCGAGTCATACATGGTGCAGAACTCTGTTGAGCAAAAAAAGAACCAGATTTCCCAGCAATGCACATCCCTAGTTCTCACACTAATGTCACTTAACCAGGGGATAACCACGTCAGCCACCAGACCCATGTCATTGCTTCTATGGATATTACAAACACTGGGCCACTGTGGATATACAGAGTAACTCCAAATACACAAATACTGCTGGAAAATGAGAATGTGTATTCACGCAGTTATCATGTCATTCCCCCAAGGAGCTCTTAGGAGTTATGAAAATCAAAGAGATAAATTCCCAGCACCCTTATAAACCCTCCTCCTCTACCCCTCCACCACAATTCCCATAGTTTAGCCTTCCTCAAAACTAGTGCCCTCCAATATGGGTTGTACTCCAGCTGAACATCAGGAAAAGCTTTCTGACTGTTAGGGCAATACGACAATGGAACCCATTCCCTAGGGAGGTGGTGGGCTCTCCCACACTGGAGGCGTTCAAGACGAGGCTGGACAGCCATCTGTCGGGGATGCTCTGACTTGGATTCCTGCATTGAGCAGGGGGTTGGACTCGATGGCCTTGTAGGCCCCTTCCAACCCTACTATTCTATGATTCTATGATTCTACTATGACCCTCCCACAATTCCCATGGTTCATCCTTCCCCCAAACCAGTGTCCTCCATATGGGTTGGACTATGACTCCCATCATCCTAAGCCAGTGTGGCCCTGCATACTCAGGGCAATGGGAGTTGTAGGACACTGGGTTGCAGAAGGCTGCCATAGTTCCTTTCACAGCTTTAACAGTTGAGCCTGCTTAACACTGGTTTAAATGTGTATTATACCTGCATACCAAGTGAAATGCAGAGGATCATGACTCACATCTACACTTCCATCTGAGCATCCCCCTTCAGATGTTCACTTGCATTTGACAGATTAGATCATGTACACTTCTCCCATTGTGTGATAAAACAGCAGGGAAGTGGCCACTTTTGTGGGATCCAATGTCTGGAATGCCCTTCTGAAGAGATCTGAAACATGCCATACAGCCCTTCATATGGGGAAGGGCTGTAGGTCAGTGGTAGAGCACAGGCTTTGCCTGTAGAAGGTCCGAGATTCAATCCCTGGTATCTCCACTTCGAAAGATCAGGCTGCCTGCAGGTGATAAGAAAAACCTCTTGCCTGAGATCCTGATGGTCTGCTGCAAATCAGAGTAAACCATACTGGTACTGATGAACCAATAGACTGACTCGCTATTAGGGAAGTCCATCACTGGGAATTCTTTTTTGGCTCAGCAGAGTTTTGCACTGTGTACAACTCGCTTCATGTCTGCAAGCCAAGCTTTGGGCTGTTCCCTGAAATCTGGGAACTTTTTTGTGGGCTTGGTGGTGGTTTTTTTTTTTTTTTGCAATTTGTGCAAATTTCTGGCCAATTTACACAAATTACGGCTACAGTTGCGCAAATTATGCAAATTCATCTGTGATTTGTGCAAATCCAGCTGTGATTTGTGCAAATCCAGCTGTGATTTGTGCAAATCCAGCTGTGATTTGTGCAAATTAGGCTGTAATTTGAACAAATTGCTCAGAAATTTGTGCAAATGGCCAACACCCCCCCCCCAAGTGCAAAATTTTGAGAAAATCTGTGAACTGGCCCAACTCGCTGCATACCAAGTCAGGTGCTGCATTGGGAACCAAAATGAGGGCCACAGGGGCTGAGCTTAGGAAGACACATTGAACTCCAACCCCCCAAAATGAAATTCTCTGACATCCCTACTCGATATATGAATGCTTCATGTCTTCAGATGTGACAAACTCAGGCCCAATTCACAATGTATGTGGCAAACTATATATAGACTTGTGCAGCAATGCACACCTCAGAATGTGAAACAAAGACACATTTCTAAACACACAAGGACAGGCAACTTACACATGCAAAACATCCCTCTGGGCATGTATCTGCTGTGTGTTTACTAACACATGCCTCCACTTTGCATTTTAACAGTTGCTGAAAACTCCAGAGAATACACATCATCGTGCACGCTTGCCTCATGAAATTATGGAAGGGAACACCATAACATCTTTCTGTTTTGGAGGAGATGCAAACTAACTCTCCCCAAATGATGGCGATTTAACACTTCAAGCCGCATGTGATATTAGCAAAAGGGTCAGATCACAAAGCACCCAACCAGGCATATTTTCATGCACATCTTTTTTTTTAAAATACATTTTTCTATACATTTCCCTTTGGCAGATATATACAATTTTGTAAGTGATTCGTAAATGAATGGAGCGTTTTGGGGTGCGTTTTCCTCAATAGACACTTTTTTTAACGTGCACTCTTTTGCGTGAACTGCATCACACGCTTCGGAAATGTATGTGTTTCAATGGCAAACTGTGTTCCTGTTTGTGCCTCAGTTCAGAAGTTCATATACGGTAAATTCTCATTGACATGAGAATGAGTTTCTCACCCATCCCTAGCTGTATGGCTCTATTCATGCGGCATGAAACCAGCCCACTAGGATATATTAGACTCAGCTTACACCCAGTTTGGACTGTGTGAAAACAAAGCATGAGTTTGTCCAGGATTCAAACTGGAGAGCTTTTACCTGGATAATATAAGATAAAGCCAAGCCTTTTTCTGCAGCACTGATGGATGATGGGCTGAGGACCACAAACAGGGCAACGATCAAAGTCATGGTGTTCATGAGGATATCAGTCCTTACTGCAAACCACCGTAGTGCATAGTTAAACAGCATGAAATGGCCGGAGTTTTCATCATTCAGGATTTTAAAACTGAAATGAAAGCAAAAACAACATTTTTAACAGCCTTCTCATCTAGGGATGGATGGACCCCATCTGTCCCTGCCAGGCACTTGCTGAACTGCCACTGCCACCCGCCCCTGCTCACTGTGCCATGAAGGGATCATTTAAGCCTGTGACGTTGCAGAAATGGCCCCTTTATGGCCACCATTTATGCAACATCACTTTTACAGAGCCACCCCAACCTGCCATTTTTTCACAAAATGGTGGCTCAGGGAGGGGCCAGCCAGCCACTAGGTGCTCCCGGACCATGTAGCACATGGCAAATGGCTGGGTAAGCGTGCAGTAGCTTGGTGAGCTGGGGGGGGGAGTCCACCAGACTCCACCACCCTCTCAGACTTCTACAACATCTCTATTCTCAACAGAGAGCCAGTGCAGTGTAGTGGTTAGCGTGTTGGACTGGGACTTGGGAAATCCAGGTTCTAGACCCCATTTGGCCATGTAGCTCACTGGGCCGGTCACTGACTCTCATCTAACTGACCTCACAGGGTTATTGTGAGGATAAAATGGAGAGGAGGAAGATCATACAAGCCACCTTGGGTTCCTTGCAAGAGGGAGAAAAGGTTTGATGTAAATGTAATAATGAAGAAACCAATAGTGGTGTGGTGGAGCCAAGGCTCACAGGGACTTTTGTTTATTATGATGAGGCCCTGGGACTTTTTTTATTTTATCATGAGGGACAATTACATCACCAAAGGAGGATAAGGAGATTGCAGAGAATCTGAATGAATTCTTTTCATCTGCCTGAACTGTTGTTTTCAGGAAGGGAGTCTGAGGAACTGAGGCAAAGAGTGGCGACAAAAAATGAAGTTCTCAACCTTATCAACAAATTGAAAACTAATAAATCACCAGGCCTAGATGGTATCCATTCTAGAGTTCTTAAAGTGCTCAAATGTGAAATTGCTGATCTTCTGACAAAAATATGTAACATGCCCCTAAGATCAGTCTCTGTACCAGAAGACTGGAGAATGGCTAATGTAACAGCAATTTTAAAATAAGGATCCAGGGGGATCCCCAAAATTGCAGACTGGTTAGCTTACTGTCTGTTCTGAGCAAATTGGTTGAAAGCATTATTCAAGATACAATTTGTAACATTAAAGAAGGACAAGCACTGCTGAAAATGAATCAACACGGCTTCCACAAAGTTAAGTCCTGTCTCACTAACCTTTTAGAGTTTTTTGAGAGTAACAATAAACATGTGAACAGGGGTGATCCAGGCGACACAGTTTACCTAGACTCCCAAAGGAGGTTTTGACAAAGTCCCTCACCAAAGACCATGGAGCACTTAGCAGTCATGGGATAAGAGGAGAGGCCCTCTTATGGATCAGTAACTGGACAAAGAACAGAAAGCAGAGAGTAGGAATAAATGGTAACTTCTCCCAATGGACATACGGGTCCCACAGGACCAATTTTTCAATTTGTTTATGAATGATCTGGAATTAAGAGTGAGCAGTGGCTGGGGTGGCCAAGTTTGCTGATGACACCAAATTATTTAAGGTGAGTATAACAAAAAGGGATTGTGATGAGCTCCAAAAGGATCAAACTGGGAGAATGGGCATCAAAATGGCAAATCCAATTCAATGTAAACAAGCGTAAAGTGATGTACGTTTGGGCAAAATATCCCAATGTCATGTGTATGCTAATGGGTTCTGAGCTGACTAAGAAAGAGATCTTGGGGTTGTGGTGGGCAGCTTGATGAAAATGTTGACCCAGTGTGGAGCTGCTGTGATAATGGAAAATGCCATGTTAGGCATAATTAAGAGAGGAATAAAAAATAAAACTGCCAATACCATACTGCCCTTATACAAATCTATGGTGTGACCACACTTGGAATACTGTGTACAGTTTTGGTCACTGCACCTAAAAAAGGGTATTGTAGACTTTGAAAAATTGCAGAAAAGGGCAACTAAAATGATCAAGGGCCTGGAGCAACTCCCCTATGATGGATGTTTACAGCAGCTGGGACTATTTAGCTTAGAGGAAAGATGAATGAGGTGTACAAAATTATGCATGGTGTGGGGAAGTGGATAGGGAGACATTGTTCTCACTCTCTCATAATAATAAAACCTGAGGTCATCACATGAAGCTGATTGGTGGGAGATTCAGGACAGATAAAAGGAAGGACTTCTTCACACAGCGCATAGTTAAACTATGGAATTCACTTCCACAAGATGTAGTGATGGCCACCAATTTGGATAGCTTTAAAAGGGCATTGGAGAAATTCCAGGAGGAGAAGGCTATGAATGGCTTTGAGTCTTGATGACTGTAAGCTGCTTCCAGTATCAGAGGCAGTAGGGTTATATATACCAGCTGCTGGGGAACATGGGTGGCAGGGTGCTGTTGCACTTGTGGGTTCCTACTTGTGGGTTCCCTATAGGCATCTGGTTGGCCACTGTGTGAACAATGGAAAAGATGGAGCCTTGGTCTGATCCAGCATGGCTCTTCTTATGTCCTTATGAGTGGCCACCTAGACCCAGGGAGTGCAGGCATCTAAAGGTCAAGGCTCAGCCAGCTGCAAGATGAAGAAGTGCCCACTTAAGGAATAAGGACTGCTCTTGAGTAAGGTTATACTTATGAGTACATTATTTCAGCTCCACCCCTGGCTGAATGGGGCAGAATATGGCAAGAAAGAAACTATAATGTTTACATCTGGATGGGTGGGGGATATTTCAGTGTGAATAACCATCTTTCTCATGAGAGCCTCAGAGACCTGGTGCTGCCTGACTAACCCCAGTGTGTTGCATTCTACAACACACACCTCAAACCCCCACTCTGGCGCTGTTTGTAAGGATTTTTCAAGCCCACTGACATGGATAAAGTCTGAAGCTTCCTTTCTCTGTGGGCACACTCTGAAAATTCCTGTGGCTCCGAACAGAAAGATCATACCAGCACTTGGTAGCTTGGTGCCCCATTTCTCCAGCTAGATTCCAGGTCATGAAGGACCTAGTAGCAGACTCACAGGTGTGCTGAATTCTTTCACTTTAAAAACCCAGTCCTAGCAATAGCTTAATGCTGGGGAAAAGAATATAAAGAGCTCCAGTGGGAATACCATATGGCTATGCACATAACGATCTCTTTGAGACAATTCTGAGAATCCACGGTGCAATCCAAGAGTCCCATGGCTTGCCATTTCCTGCAAATGAAAAGCCACATGATCTCTATTGTTTATGTCACCCAATAACAGACTGGCTTCATCAATGTCCTGGCAGGTGCAAAATCATCAAGATTGGTGACCAGGTGAAGAATAACAGCAAGGCTTTATCCATTCTGTTTGAGTGAAAAAAAATGTGACTTGTGGGCCAGGTGACTTACTGATTGATATAGTCTTCCTTCTTTTGGTAGGCATGGATCGTACTAAGACCTTGGACAGAAGATGTGATCAAAGAAAACCATGGAGACCTGCTGATGTTTTCAACCCGTTTTAGCTCTCGGATGGTGTTCTGAAAAACTCTGCAACAATAGGCAGATGAATTGTGCAAAGTTAGATCTCAGCTTTAGAAGTGGATTCAGAACCCTGCTACCGCCCCCCCCCCCAGCATTCTGGATTTTAAAACTCTAAATAATTGACTCCCACCACTAATAGAAGCATTTTTTTGTATGTCTACTCAGAAGTAAGTCTCATTGAATTCAATGGGATTTATTCCTAGGTAAGTGGGTATAGGGTTGCAGCTTTAAGTATTCTTCAAGATTTGAGCAGTACAAAATGGAATTTGCATATTATTATTATTATTATTATTGACATTTCTGTACTGACCCATAGCTGAAGCTCTCTGGGTGGTTTACAAAGATTAAAAACCATTAAAAATACAGCATACAAAGTTTAAAAATCATTTACATAAAAATACACAGATAACATAAGTAAATCTAAAAACTACTTTAAGCAATGAACCATAAAACACATCCAGGACCTGGTCAAAACTCACCATATGCTGCCAAATGCCTGAGAAAAGAGAAAGGTCTTAACCTGGCACCGAAAAGGTAACAATAGTGGTGCCAGGTGGGCCTCATTTGGGAAATAATCCATAATTAGGGGTCACCACTAAGAAGACCCTCTTTCTTGTTGCTGCCCTCTGAGCCTCCTTCAGAGGAGGCACTTGGAGGAGGGCCTTAGATGCTGAACATAGTGTATAGGCAGGATTATAGTGTTTTACTGCATGTATGCATGGAAGCAGGGCCATGCCCCTTGCCTTCAACTCAGCCCTCCACTGGAATGTGGCCCTCAAGAGTGTCTCCAAAATTAAATTCAGCCCTCTGGCTAAAAGAGGTTAGGCACCCCTGCCTTAGCCTGCAAGAGGTAGGCCAAGAACACTATCATTCAGCATGAGAGCATCACCCCTGGGACACTCTCAGCTTAACTTGCCTCTGTGTTTGTTTGTTTTTTGCCCCAAGATAAAAAACAAAAAACAAAACATATTTGTGTTGTGCTGTGCCTTTCTGTCCTTCCAGACTGACAAGGTGTCTTAATGACAGCATGAACAACCCAATAGATAAAAATATTAATCAAACAGCCATATCCCAGGCAGAACAGCAGCACTATGGGGCTGGGGAGCATTGGCTTAGTGAAGCTGGACCACTGAAACATGACCTATGTGGGGCTGGCTTTTCACAAATGTTCAGGAGCATCCTGTTTGTGAAATGCTGGTTCTACAGTTTTGACTGGAGCCAGTCCTTTGGAGGATGGAATGCCTGTGACGGTCCAGGCTGGGAACCCTCAGAGACTGAGTTCTCCAGCAGCTCCAAGGAGGGATCCGACCCTGGTCCCCCCTAAGAAAGGCTCAGTTGCCTTAGATCTCACACCCAGTCTGCTAAATCCTGGGGAAGTATTGCAAACCACTGACTCCAAGGTGTGGATCTCAGACTCCACCAGCAAGCAAGAAGGCTCTCAGGAGTATTTCCCCAACCAGATTCCCATTCCTCAGCCTCCCCCCACCCCCAAAGAAGTCAGTGACTGCAGAAAAAATGTGCCAGCCCTTTAAGAAAATCAGATGCATCACTTGAGAGGGTGAAGCTCTCACCAGGACTCTCCTGGCTGGCTATAAAACTTGGGCATTGCTCCAGACCAGTGCTGGGGTGATGTGTCTTATCTTAGGTGCAAGACTGCTAGCCAGGGTTACTGAACACACCCCAAGAATCGCTGAGTCAGTACCTTGAGTATTGTCCAAGGTCCTGAACCTGTTTTGCTCCGGATCTGCACCAGTCAACATGTGTGCTCTTAAGGACCCAGTTCACTCATATGACAATAATTGTGTGCTCTTCCTGAGCCATTGCCTCACTGGGATGGAATCCCTGACAGATCATTACTGCAGCAGCCAGTCTGGCTTCCAGTTCATTTCTGGGTGTGATTCAAAATGCTGGTGGTTGCCTTTAAAGCCCAAAATGACCTCGCCTCAGGTACTTGAAATACTCTCTCCTACATGATCCTACTTATTCTGTTAAGTTAGGGGCAGCAAACCAGCGGTCCTCTATATATTTGGGGTACAACAACTCCCTTAACTCCATACCATTGGCCACATTACTGGGGACTGATGGGATCTGAAGTTTAAAATGTTTGGAAGGTTCCCAATCCTTCACTTAAATTATCAGGAGAGCCCTTCTCTGCACCCCACCCTCATCAGAGCTGTGGTTGGCTGGGATGTGGGAGAAGATCTCTCTCTCTCTCTCTCTCTCTCTCCAGGATGTGGAACTCCCTGCTCCAGGAAATTTCCTTGGCTCCCTCCATAATTTTATTTTATTTATTGTTATTTATTTGTGATATCTATATATCACTAAATATAATGAAATCCCTAACCAGTTTGATGGGATTTAGAGGCTGGTTGTAAGCTTTTTTCTTCTTTAGCCTGCCTATGGCCTATCTGGTTTATGATTTGTTATGCCCCAGGCTTTCTTTGTTGTTTTTAACTTGCCGCATTTGTGCTGCTGTTATTGTTTCACATTTTTACACATTTACACATGTTTTACGCGTTTTATGTTTTGGGGATGTGAGCCACCGTGGGTACATGGGAACATGGGAAGATGCCTCATGCTGAGTCAGATCACTGGTCAACATAGGCCAGTATTGCTGACACTGCCTGGCAGCAGCTCTCCAGGGTTTCCTGCAAGAGTCTTTCTTAGCCCTACCTGGAAAGGCTGGGGGTTGAACCTGGGACCTTCTGCATGCAAAGAGAGTTTTGGAAACAAAATGGAAAGGTGGAAGAATCTAAATAATTAGTTCAACCAGTCAATGAGGGCATAAGAATAATACATTATCCACCAGCAGCACCAATGTCCTTTGAAATAGCCATCTTTCTACCTCCGGTCTAAACTGCATTAAAGAGGAAGCCATGCGAATATCCCTTAGAAGAGAGATCCACACTTGAAGTGTCACCACAGAGAAGGCCCTGTATTTGCAAAGCCACTTGTCAGAAATGGATTGACTTTTCCCTTCACAATCAACACAATAGACAAAGCTTCAGGCTAATACAACTTTATTTTGCTAGATGCCTCTCCCTTAGGTGGCTCCCTCATACATTGGCTTCCAAGAATGGCTATCCTGGTGGAGCATCTGAGCCCTGTCCCTAATTTTTCCCACTTGGCTTTGCATCGTGCCCTAGTGCCTCTCAAGTCATGCCCCTCTCCCTCCTCTCCCTCCACAGAAACATGCATTCTCATGCATGTTTCTTAGTCTGGGTCTAAGAAACCCAGGGACTTAGTCTGGGTCATCTGTTAGTCAAGGTCTTGGGAGGACTCTCTTCAAGCATTTTGGCTCATTAGGGAGGGTTCCTCCCCCAGCCTCTGCTCTAGCTGCTGCTCGAACTCTGATTCAGAATCGGTGCTGTCAGACATCTCAAGGCACTTAGACTCATCCCTGACACCACCCACCTTACACCATACCCAGAAAAACACAGAGCAGAGCCTCTACAGATGATCTATATCAGCATGTGTGTATGTATCAAGCAAGGGACTGTGAATTCACTTCTGCACATAAAATGCTGGAAGGCTGGATTACGAGCATTGAGCACATGTCTACTCATGAGTGCATGGTAGCACCTTTATTGAATATACCACAGTTCATTTGTTTTTTAACTGGGGTAGGCAAAACTACCTTATTTTTAATAGAAATAACAGCTAACTTACTGGAAGAGTAGAACGAAAAGAACAGTTAGAAGAGCCACTACAATTAGGAGAGAAGGAAACACAGTGGCAATGATGACGAGGATTGAGAGCACCATGAAAAACTGCTGCAGAAAGTTCTCAGCATGAAACGGAAGCCTCACGTCCAACTCATCCATATCCTTAGAAAACCGGTTCATTACTCTGCCAGTGGGAGTTGAATCAAAGAAACTCATTGGGCTCTGTAAGATCTGTGGATAAAGGTGGGGGAAGAAACCGCTAACATCAACAGCAGCAGCAACAACAACAGCAGCAAAATGGGATGGGAGACATGTCTTTTGCAGCTCTCTGCATCTGGATGGCAGATATATGCGGCCTTAATACGAGCCATGGCATAAATACAGCAATGTGCTCTGTTGCTTTTGTTTGATGGGTAGTGGGGGGTCTTCTTTGCAAAGCAGCCTTTAAAGATGAAGAGGCATGGCTTTTGGTTTTGTTTCTCATTGGAGCATGACTTCAAAAAGGCAGCAATGCACACGAGAATTACAATGCTGGAATAGGAGTACTGGAAATAAACAATTCTGATTAAAATGGGAATCATTTCCAAATGTAAATCCCTGTCTTGATAAAACATAAAATGATAGAACAGCAATGTTAGAAGCTCATTCAGTCCAGCAGTGAGACCATCCACTAGCACCTTCCCCTCTCCTCTGTCAATCTACGCAATCCAGATGGCAAGCAAAGGAAAGGCACACAAGTTCCATGCAACTTGACCAAAAGAGTCAAGCCAGATGTTGCAGTGGAAAGCAAAATCCCACCAAGCCTTTAGTCTGCTTGGCCTGGCATAAAACTACTTCCCAGTGCCAAATTGTCAGCCACCAATGGATTTTAACTACAGACCTTCCAGGAGTGGGAGCCCTAAACTTCTAGCTGAAGCCCTGTTCCTTGACCCACTGCCATTAGTTGGAATGTGGTGGGTCTCTTTGGACCTAACCAGCTTTCTCAGCGATTTGCCGAGGCCTAGCATTAATTGTTGGCATGTCCAGGCAGCTGCCAGGGTCCGCTAACAGGAGCTCTAAAATGGTGTCTTGATGCCACCATTTTGTTTAGCGCTGTGCACCTACTCAAACATGTACTCAAGATGACACAATCTCAGATGGCTTCCCACTGGACCAGCCTTCCTCAACCTGGTGCCCTCCAAAACTTTGGGACTACAATTCCCAGCATTCCTGACCATTGGTCATTCTGGCTGGAGCTTATGGTGGTTGAAGCCCAAGGCATGTGGGGGGTACCAAATTGGGGAAGGCTGCGCTAAGCACTCTGGTGATGGCAAGGAGCCACCACCACAGAATGGGCACATCCAGAGTCAGTGATACTACTGGAGAGGTCTGTAGTAGATCCTCACATGCCCAAGAACCTCCACGTATTTCCTACTCATGGTTCATTAGTTCTGCTAAGCCTGCCCATTTGTTTCACACATCTGGACTCTTTTGGGAACTGAGCTCCATTTGCTTCCTGTACAGTTTTGTCTTGCCCCCTCTGTGAGTTGCCTCAGCCCAACACAATCCTTAAAGAAGGTTCAGCCCTGCACAAACCCAGATCTTGAGAGCATAAGAGCCATGCTGGATCAGACCAAGGGTCCATCTAGTCCAGCATTCTGTTCACACAGTGGCCAACCAGGTGCCTGAGGGAAACTCACAAGTAGGACATGAGTGCAACAGCACCCTCCTGCCCATGTTCCCCAGCAACTGGAGAAAGTACACCCATTGAAACTGGTGAATGGTTCCCCCTGACCAGGATGGCTTCCAGTTCAAGCTGGGTGTTTGCTTTGCCAGCAAAACTCTGTTCACAAACTCTTGATTGTTGGTTGCCTAAAGTTGAGTTCTGTCACTGGGCTGGATTGAGGGCTGTACAGAGCCCACCTGTCTGCCTCCACTAATTCCCAGAAGAGAGGACTGAGTTCCCGCAGCCACAGTTTATCTGGCAGACACCATTTTGTGCTTTCTAATGTCCAGGTGTTGAACCAGTTTGGGGCATTGCTCGAGGGGTGGATGGTAGCCAACAGTGGGGGCCATCTTGTATTTTTGGCAGCAGCTGTTTTGTTTTTCCCACTATGCCCCAGATAAAAGTTCAGGGGGAAAGCATGTGTTTTGCATGCAAAAGGCCATAAGAACTTTAAGAGTCATCCTGGATCAGACCAGGGGTCCATCTAGTCCTGCATTCTGCTCACACAGTGGACAACCAGCTGCCCGTGGGAAACCCACAAGCAGGACTCAAGTACAATGGCACCCTCCCACTTGTGGTCCCCAGCAAATGCCCCAGCATACCGCCTTGGATATTGGAGGTCGCATATAGCCATCAGGACTAGTAACTGTGTCCTCCATGCATTTGTCTAACCCCCTTTTAAAGCCACCCAAGTTGGTGGCCATTGCTACATCTTGTGGTAGCAAATCCCTTTTTAAAAACAACATATTTTTATTGAATTTCAGTAATATTAACAAAGCCAAATAAAACCAAACCAAACCAAAATAGAAACTAAAATAAAACGAATTCCATCAGGATTCCATCTTCTTACCGTACAGTTATATCTTAATGGGTGTACAGAGGTCACAGGTGATTCTTGTCAGTGCTACTAAATATTTTATCAGACAGACTCAGGATTATTCTTCATCTGTTTTCTTCCTTATAAAAGCCATGGGGTTTTAGAGTGCAAGGGAATCAAATATTGATGTTCAGTTCTGTTCATATATGAGATAAAGTCCAACCATATCGCATGGAATGAATTGTGTTTGCTTTGACCCCTGGCCACCTTCAATGTGTGCAATATTTTTTTTTTCCATTATGGCAATAATTTGCCAGACCATGGCATGCCAATAACCTAACCCCTGGAAGGGGAATCCCTTCCCAAACCTAGTTATCGTGGATCTGGCAGCTACAAGGAAATGAGTAATCAGCTCCTTACTGTTTAAAGCACTGGCCTCCCCTATACACAGATTCAGTACTGCTAGACTGGGCATATGTGGGACATTTTGGTTTGTAATATGGCCAATCTCTGCTGCCACTGCCTGCCAGAATGGTTGGGCTTCTGCACAATCCCACCACGTGTGCCGGTACGTTCCTGACTCCTGGCACCCCCTCCAACACTGAGGAGAAGTTGAGTGTGTCATAAATGAGAGATGCCTTGGAGTCATAGACTATAGATCCATAGACTATTTTCAGTGACATCTCTCTAGTTCGAGCTGATATTGATTTATATGGAGACTTATCCCATAGTCGTTGCCATTGTACAAATTCCATTGTACTTCTTCATATAACTTATAAGAACATAAGGCCATAAGAACAGACCTGCTGGATCAAACCAAGGATGTATCTAGTCCAGGATTCTGTTTACACAGTGGCCAATCAGGTGCCTGTGGGAAACCCACAAGCAGGGTGTAATTGCAATAGCACCCTCCAGATCTTCCCTCTCTCTCCCCCTGTGAGGCAGTAACATTGTAGATGAGGAAGACCCCTCCAGTACATGACACATGTACTGTGATCAGTCAGACCCTACACTCTGTGAAAAAGTATGGTTTCAGGTTGACCCTAAATTCTACCCCAAATGATCCACACTTGCAAGCCTAGTGTCCAGACCATGGAAAGAAATAGCTCTGCTCTATTCTGCATCAGTCAGGCCACATTTGGAATACTGGATCCAGTTCTGGGTGCCCCATTTTAAGAAGGACATTGACAAGTTGGAGCACCTCCAGAGAAGAGCAACCAGGGTGGTGAAGGGTCTAGAAACCAAGTCCTATGTGGAATGATCAAAAGAGATGGATATCTTTAGCCTGAAGATGAAGGGGAGAAATAGTAGTGGTCTTCAAACATCTGAAAGGCTGTCATGCTGAAGATGGACCAGACTTGTTCCCTGCTGTTCCAGAGGACTAGAATCAATGGGTGCAAATTGCGCAGAAGCTGATTTTGGTTAAACATTAGGAGAAACTTCCAAACAGTGAGAGCTGCTTAGCACTGGAACAGACTGCCTCAAGCAGTGGTGGCTTCTCCTTCACTGGAGGTATATAAGCAGAGGTGGGATAGCAAGCTGTCAGGGATGCTGCAGCTGCACCTCAATAGTTGGCCAACCTGCACTTAGCAGTGGGCTGGACTAGATGATCTCCAAGATCCCTTCCAGCACTATGATCCCATGGGACCCCATTCATAAATCTTGTGCCAATGTTGAGTTGTATGCTAACAGGTAATGCAGCTCTGGAAATACCTTTCATGATCACTAGGTAGAGTGATCAGCTCAGTTACTCTGTGACCCCATGAATTAATACTCTAAAGTTTATTTTGCACTCCTTGTTAAAAATGTAATGATATCCACTAACCAAAGATTTGTGATACCTTGTAAAACATGGTGTCATGTAGAGTAGATGAAGCTCGTAGCACTGTCTTAGTAAAAACAAAGCCTTTGATGAAGCTCAGGATGACCATGGAAACGATGCTCATTCCATAGACAAGCTGGTAGAAGTGCAGTTGAGGATTATCCGTGATGCTTCCCACATTACAGGTTGTGTTCTGCACAAAGCTGCAGTTTGCCTTTAAAGAACGGATTCAAACAAACAAAACCAAACCTGTAATTGAGATTAGATTACTTTTTCTTTCCTAAATAAGGACAAATGAAATCAAAGGAACGTCGGACTGTTCTTTCTGCTGTCTAACAAGAAGGATTTCGTGTTGCCCAGTGAAAAAAAAAATAATGATTTCACTAAAAGGAAAGAAACCAAACACTTCTGCTTTGAACATTTAAAACATACATTTCTCACATCCAGGCATTGAATGCTGTTGGTTAGATAGTCAAAATGGCATCACTACCACAAAAGAGGGAGGTATTGGCAGATTTGGAAAAAACCCAAGGTTTTACAGAAATATATTTTTAAAAACCTTCAGAAAAGACCCTAAGGTGGGTTGGGGGAACCCCCCAAAAGCACCCAGTGTGGACTAGGCATGCTCAGTGGCCACAAAATGAAAATGGGCTATTGGTGGGGGGAAGAGGGAGAAATTAGTTTAGTTCACTTTTCAACAAGAATTTACCTAATTTTGCCATTTCAAGCCACTATGCAAACTGAAACTCAGAGGCATTTCAACCTTTTAGAAAGGGGGGGGGGGACTGCACAAAAGCCAGGAAACCAACAAACTATGGGAAGTTGGGGGAATGGGGATGGGGCCAGGAAAAGGGGGCATGGCCCTCCGGGAGACCCAGAAGGCTGGACTGGAACCTTAGGAGGGCCAGATTTGCCCTCCCCAGGTCTGAGTTTCTGTACACCTGCTAAGTGGCATAGGCTTCGTTTGTGATGCTGGTGCAGTAAGGCAAAGCCTGGATCTGCCACCTCCTCCTTGCTCTAATTGTCCAATGCAAAGGTTAATCCCAAATACGTTGGCAGCGTTGCCCTTAAATTGCAAAGAAGACCACATGTATCATGGTACTGATGTTTGGAAAAACACCCCCTGCACTATAAAAGTGATAATAATCTTGTCTCCAGAGAGCTATACTTGATTTTGAAAACCTACACTTGTGCAGGAGAGAGGGCACCCTCTTCTCTGTGATGCCCTTGCTCTTTCAAGCAAGAACTAGAGACCATTGGAAAGATAATGTAATACAAAGTTCTTGAAAGCTAGCTTTTGAAAAGGGAGACAAGCCTCGCTTTACTTTTTGCTAGTCCATAGTCTTGGGAAAGTGAAGAAAGCAGTAAGAACATAAGAACCATGCTGGACCAGACCAAGGGTCCATCTAGTCCAGCATTCTGTTCACACAGTGGCCAATCAGCTGCCCATGGGAAACACACAAGCAGGACATGAGTGCAACAGCACCCTCCTGTCCATGTTCCCCAGCAACTGGCATACATAGGCATCCTGCCTCTGATACTGGAGGTGGGGTGGCCATGTGTCCTGCTTTACAGAACATAGTCCTCTATTTGAAGGCAACCTTTATTGAACAGGCTGCCCAGTACAATTCTGATTTAAAGAGTAGAGATGTTTGAGAAATTTGCTCTGTTGAGGTGTTGTTGCTGTTTAACAGATTTACCTGATCCATACCTCATGGACCCAATCCATACAGTTCTGAAGCATTCCATGAAACAAACAAACAACATGCATTCATTTACATCAGCACAGTTGACAAATGTGCAAAGAAACTGAATAGATTTCTAATATGCACACAAACATTTTAGTCAATGGGTGCATGTGTACAAAATGTGTACATTTGAAATATGTGTACAAAAATACACATGAACTTCTGTATGGAAAAAAAAAAAAAACCTGTGTGGAACCAGGATGGAATGAGCTCGGAAGTGGAAGAATGAGAACCCTGACATCAAGTATGACAGGTCCTCCCATCCTTCATACATTTATTTATTTATTACATTTATATCCCACTTTTTTTCCTCCTGCAAGGGACCCAGTGCAGCTTACACAATCCTCCTCCTCTCCATTTTATCCTCACAACAACCCTGTGAGGTAGGTTAAGCTGAGTCAGTGACTGGCCCAAAGTCACCCAGTGACCTTCATAGCCAAGTAGGGACTAGAACCCAGATCTCCTGAGTCCCAGCCCAGCACTCTAACCACTACACCATACTGGTTCTAAAGCGCTAGAAGAAGGGAGAACAGGGACGTTGAAATTGCCCATCTGCAGTTACCACCTAGACAGCAAACTGAGCAGGCACACAGGTTGCCTTTTTGCAGTCTTCCACACTATAATGGCAGACGTCTTGTATTTCTATTAAAATGATAGTAATGCTTTCTAAATTAGCATCTGTACATATAAATGAGCACATGCTAACCTTATGCAGATCGATGTCCTCCCCCTTTTTGTGGTGACACATTTCCTCTTTTGGGGTGATGTGTAAGTGGCCACCCTAGGAAGCAAACAGTGAGTAGTGCACTTACCCCAGAGCCCTGTTTCAGCCAGAAACTCAGCCACCAGTTGCTGAAGGCTGAACAGCCAATCATGAGGACAAAAAGGAGCATGATGAAGAACCACAACAGGAAACCTAAAAGGGAGGCCAGGCCAAATGAGCAATGGTTGGCAGAGGAATATTTAAACTTGCTGTACTCGTAAGGACAGAAGAAAAGCCCTGCTAGATCAAGCCAAAAGCCCACCAAGTTCAGCATCCTGCTTCCCAGAGAGGCCAGCCAGATGTCTATGGGAAGCCCACAAGCAGGGCAAGAGGCATGTCATGATGCTTGTTCCCAAGCAACTGGTACTCCGAGGCATGCACAGATTGCCCGTGCAGCCAGTTTGGAAACCTCCTTTTGGAACGCTCTGCTGCCCCTTCTTTACTTTTTACCATTCTGAATAATTTGTGCCATCAGCAAGTCTGGCCCACCTCACTGATGGGATGGCCAAGTGTCCACTTGTGCAGGTGACAGCCCTCTCTTTGAAGCGCTGTCCGGTCCAATTCAGAATGGTGAAAAGTGCGGAGACGGGCTCTGGTGCTTGAGAAAACAAAATGTATTGTGCTCAACGCGTTTCGGAATGCTTCCTTCCTCAGGAGCTGTTAAAAGCCGTTTGATCTCTTGTCCTGAAATACACAAGTGTTCTTTCTTCTGGATACTTGCAAATGCTATTGTTGAGGTCTTGCTCTCAGGAGAGCAGGTAGGCACACAGGTCACCCGATCACAGTCTTCCGCACTATGGTGGGATGTACTATATTTCTGTTTAAACTGCATTATTTCTAAAGGTGCATCTATACATATAAACCAGGAGATGCAAATTTTATGCAAATCACTGTCCACTTTTGTCCTCTTTTGGGGGGTGATTCATAAGCCCCCATCCTATTCCAGATCAACTACCAGTCACAATACAGAGTTTTGGGGAAATCCCATTTCTTACATCCCTCCATTGTGAGAACAGCCTGTTTAATTCCTGCTGTCTGTTTCTTGTTCTTTAACCAGTTGCCAATCCCTGTCCTTTTATCCCATGATTGCTAGTGTATGGAGTAAGTTACATCACCCAAGTCAATGGGACTTGCTCCTGAGTAAACAACCCTGGAGGGTTGCACTGCACATCTCCTAAAAAAAGAACCCCGTGGGGTTGGGGTGGGGATATGCCTCTGGTGTTACGGAGGATTCATTCACTCCTGTTGCTTATCTCTGTGCAAAGAGATGTGCAGCTTTTCTGGTGGCTGAGAATGCCCAAGCCTGAGCCATGCTGTGGGCTTGACTCCAGGAAGGCCTTCCATTTGAAGGAACATGTGTCTAGAAAGGCTAGCTCTTTCTCCAACAGGTGGTGAGCTGCCTCTAACCAGCTCTTGTGGAGAACTTTTCCAGGGTTGCTTTTCCCATGGCTGCAGCTCTATCTTCGGAAAAGCTTCGCCCATTGGAAAAGCTTCACCCGCTGCTCTCACAGCTTCTGTGGCTTCTCAAAGGTGCAGAAGCCATTTTCTGGGGGGAAAGCAGGCACCCTTAAGCACAAATGACAAAAAAATTCATGAGACCTGGAAAATACTTGGGTGCATATGGATATCAGCCATGAGGGGACAGGGAAAAATAATAATAATACTGAGGTGCAAAAGAACCATCATGTGAGTCCATCCTCTTTCAATTTGTGCCACCAACACCCATTTAATATAATCCATTGGTTTACACCAGGATTGGGGAACCTGTTACCCTCCAGGTGTTGTTGGACTCAAACTCCCATCAGCCCCAGCCAACATGGTGAATAGTCAGAGATGATGGGAGCTGTAGTCTTACAACATTTGGAGGGCCACAGATTACCCACCCGTGGCTTAGACCATTTTCTGTAACTGCTAATTGCCTGGAAAGGAGACCGCAAGAATATCAGTTTATTCTATTTATGATCATTTTCTATTCCGGGGAACAGTAGTTCTTTGCGGAAGGGAGGACGTTGTGGAGCCAGGGTTCGTGATCAACTTCATTGCCAATGAGAACTCCCAGGATGCTTTGGGAATATAAAAGCCTGCATCAGTTTGAACAGTAGATATATTGCATGCCTCTGAGTATGTGTTGGATACTTTCGCCTCAACAAAGCTTAAGTTCTGCCCTAAAAGGAGCCTATACATAATTTAAATTGGGGTGGGAAACTTCAGGAGGTCCAGGGGCCATTCTCACTTCCTCACACAATTTGGCCATTGTCTCATTCTGTGGTGGTTTGCTGCTGATTTTTGGTGGCAATTCGCTGATTTCCCCCCCTGCCACTGCCATGAATTTTGATGGCAGTTGTGGTGGGTGTATTGCAGGGGCCTCACTAGGGGGCAGCGGGAGCTGCATGCAGCTCATGGGCCATGAGTTGCCCACCTCTGCTTTAAACAAACTAACAAACACTGAATAGTCAGAGCCAGTCCCAACACAGATAAAACTAAGGGTGGATTTTCTGGGCAGGTTTGAATCGCCAACAGCTCTCCTTTTTACACATTAAGCATCCATTTTAAAAACATAGTAATTCTAGCAGAAATCTACAATGACAAAATGCATTTGCTTGAAAAGGCTGCTTGTTGCAGGATGTACCTCCAGAAGCTTTAATATAAGTGTGGTAGGTTTTCCACGTAACAGCACCTTCTTGCTTCTCCTCTTTTTGAACAAGTTGGTTTGCAGGAGCTGTAGCAGAAAGCATCAAGTATTTATTCACACCGAAATGTTATCAAGGGCTGACAAATCTCATGCATTTTAAGTAAGATTGGACGTCACTTGGGTCTATCCGCTAAAATAAACATTTGAGGCTTCACAGGAGCCTCGGCGAAATGTATTCCCACCGCCAGCCACCCCTGGATGAAGCCATATGGTAAATGCTCCCTCTGTTTTCCTAATGGCTGTCAAATGAATTGGAATCCGTGACTGGAATGAAAAGGTAGAGGGCATTGATTGACCAAAAGTGATCAATATCACCCAGCTTTCAATGCAACGTCCTATTGATATTCTTGTTTCCCTTTCTGATTCTGTACAAAGCAAAATGCAAAAAGGGCTAAAAGAACAGCAACCGATTTCTGCTTCTCATTTGAGCAGTTTTCATCACTGAGTAGTGGAGGCTGGTGGCTCTGATTTCAGTGGGTGTCACGTTCCTTCGTCCTCCCCCTTCACAATCAACACACTCCAGGAAACAAGGCTTCGGGCTATACTACTTTATTAGTTAAGGACTAGCTTCCGTATAAATGCAGATTCGAGGACACTCTCAGACTGCAGTGAAACAGCTAATCCACATATCTATGAATATCAAAAGAGGAGACAAAGTGGAAGTTAAAGAATTTGCCAGCAGTCTGGGCAAGAACTTCTCAGCCAGACTTGCTTGGCAGGGATGCCCCTCCCTTAGGGTGGCTCCTTCCTGTGTTGGTTTCCATGAGTGGCCAACATGCAGGAGCACCTGAGCCCTGCCCCTAACTTTTCCCGCTTCACTCTGTGACAGACCCTAGAGTCCTGCAAGTCACACCCCTCACCCCCCTCCTCCCCCTCCTCCAAAACCTGGGTTCCCGTGGTGGAGGAATGGGGGAGCCATTCAGGCTAGGCCATCTGTGTGTCCAGATCTTGGGAAGAAAGTCTGGCCATATCTGGGCTCACTGGGGAGGGTGCCTCCCTCTGTTCTGGCTGTTCCCATTCGGATTCTGAATCTGAGCTGCCAGACAACTCCACATGCTCACATTCATTCCTGACAGTGGGGCTGGTTTTGGCCAGAACCAGCCAGAACTCTAAAGAGGTTATCCAAGGTGCTCAACCCATGTTGGGGATAGGGTTCAGAACCTTGGATAGCTCCTTTAGAGTTCTGGCTGGTTCTGACTGAAACCCAAAATGGATTCACAACCCCACCGAAATCGGAGCTACCAGCTTCCACTGTTACTGAGCTGTTTATGTCCAGAATTCAACCTGAAATGGGGGCCTCTCTTATAGCGAGGGGGTGATTTCTTTTTCATTCTGGACTTTGCTTACAACAGCGATGCAGAACCTCCAGTCTGTGGGCCTAATCAGACCTGTGGAGGTTCTGCATCCATCCCGCACAGTCTCCTTGGGTTCCTCCAGGGGGGTGGAGGGGCTTCTGGAGGACTCCCCATTGTTATCTCTGATTCCCGATTGGAGATAACAGCAGAGATGTGGTGCTGACTGAGGACTTGGACGGTGTAGGGATGAACAGCCGCTGTTCCCAGCGCTGGCCAAGTGACTTCACGCAGTGTGTGCTGCCCCATGAAGATGACATGTGCTGCACAAAGCCCCAAGGGACTTGGCTGGCACTGGAAAGAGCAGCCATGCTTCCCAGTGCCCAAGTGGCTTTGTGTGGCACATGCTACCCCCATACGGTTGCCATGTGAAGCCCCAGGGACTCAACTGGTGCCGGGAAGAGCAGCCACTCCTCCCAATGCCATATGAGCCCCCTTTTCCATGCTGAGGCGTGGCCACAGCCACTAGTGCCATCTGGCCCACAAAGGACCTTGTGGAGGGCCATGCGCCACCACCCATATCTGATTCTGCACCCCTGGTTTACAGTGCCAAACCCATAATTTTGGCTCAGCTTGGACAGCATCTTCAGCATGTCCTTTCCTTGAGAATGCGTTAGGAAAAGGAATATGATCAATATCAAAGATCAACCATGCTTCCAGTCCATTAGAGCACTAAAAAGGCATCGGGGCACTGGTTCAGCATTCAACGCTAGGAAGAGCGATCCTCGGGGGGTGGTGAGAACTGCCACATCCAAAGCCCTGCTGGATCAATGTGGCCAAGACAGGAGGCTGTGGCCAGTTTTTCTATTTGTTTTCCTTTGAGGTCCTACCCACCACCACTTCCATTGACTGGAACAGGTGTGGAGTAACATCACCAGCTCCATGTGGGGATGTGCCCCACTAAAGTGGACACAGGGGGTTCCAATGTTCCATCCATTTTCAAGGACGGAACACCCTTCCCCCTCATGAAGCTATCCACCAAGGAGAAGGGAGAATGTGTTCATTTGCCAATGGAAGACTTATAATATAGATGGACACTTAACTAAATAGACTGCTCCTCTTCTATCTAGGGGGACTCTCCTTGGGTAAATGGGGCATTGGGATGTGAGACCATGCAATACACTGAAGCTTCCTGATTGAGAAAGACATTCCACTGTACATGTCCAACAAAGCAGACCCTGCACAGTAGAAGTACAAAGGTCACCTTGATACCACCATCTAGAGAAAGTCCAGTGCTTTTGCACCAAGTAGGGGTTGCTGGTGTAATCCCAATCACCACCGCATGCATACCCATTTTCATTTGTAATCACATTCTTTCAAATATATATTCAAGAAATAGCAAGAGACGCTATAACGTACCTGCCTGTCTTCCTATGTCAAGATCTGTTTTGGATTCCTGGCTTGTCTCCTCAGACATATCGAAAGCTGGGGAAATGAGAAAAGAGTCAGGCAAACAATCTTTGCTATTCAAAAAGCAGATTGTGATGTTAAATCATTTTACCAGGATTTTCAACTCCTCTGTAGGAGACTTCCAGAATGTTATCCTGAACTTCCTCAGCCATTTCCGTTGCTGCATTTGAATAAAGGAAAGCATTGCCTGGTACCTGCAATAAACAAATACAGAAGTACACATTTTATGAAAGAGGAGTCCTACTGCTGGATCAAACCATCACATGTCCATCTAGTCCAGTATCCTGTTTCCCAACAGTGGCCTGTCCTTTAAACAAGGCATGAAGGTAGTAACATCCCTTTCCTTTTGTTATGGCCCAGCATCTGCTATTGAGAGGTAAATTGCCTTTGAAGAAGGGGATTCTATTGAGCTATCATGGCTAGTAACCACCATGGATAGCCCTGTTCTCCATGAATGTGTCTAATCTGTTAAGAACATAATAAATGCCTCTGGGATGCACACAACTAGGACATGCGAGCAATAGCCTGTCTCACCTCTGCCAGAGGAATCCTCTTCAAAGGAAGACCTAGAGCTCCTGGAGATAAACCATGCTGAGGAGAAGCCCATGCAAGGAGATCAGGAAGAGGGCCGGGAGGAGCCTGGGTCCTCAGGGTAGATGGCCATGGGTCTATCCCCACAAGAGGAGGGCAGCTCCACCTCTGAGATGGAGGCTGTGACCACTTAGCCCCTGAGAGCAGCGACATCTCAAGAAGCATGCTAGAACAATCACTGTAAGAAGTGCCCAGTTACAGAAGAAGACTCCTTTTGAGTAAAGGGCTCCTCACGTGGAGGACTTCTTTCAGAAGATTCTCATATTTTGCAGCCGAGACCTGGATGGGGCTTTGAAAGCTTCAGCTTATAAGCCTCCGTTCTCCATAGGAAGGGCTGCTGATGTTCTTACACCCGTTCTGGTCCCTGATCTTCTTGCTTCTGACTACCCAGCCCTTCCTCTGCTAGAGCTCCTAGACCTTGGATTAGGGATGAAATCCATTTGGGGGGGGGTACAGTTAAATGAATTTCCTTAGATTCGGCTCCCCAGACGTGGTTCCTGTTCCTGCTGTGGCGCCCAGCAGTCTGCAGCAAGTCAGGCCAGTTAATGGATTTTCTAGGCATTTTGCACATTTTTGTGGGTTCCGCAGTTTCTGAGCAATTTGCACTAATTCAGCCATAATTTGTGCAAATTGCTGAGAAATTTGTGCAAACTGTGGAACCTGCACAACAAAAGTGCAAAAAAAAAAAAGGTTCCTGGGGTCCGGGGGAAAGTCCACAGCTCAGCTTGAAAATGCAGATCCAGTTGTGCATGCCATGGAACTCCGTTGAGTCAAAAAAGAACCAGAATTCCCAGCGATGGACATCCCTGCACTGCATTGCCTAGTGACTTTGTTTGTCTGACACTCCAGTCTTTGCTTGAACTTGCTGGCCTAAATCTCAGACTGCAGTGTGACTGCACATTTGTACTCATTCTTGTTTGGTGCTGTGCTCTTGATGTGAACCTCGTTGGCTTGTTTACTCCCTGTAAATCCTTCTTCTGCTCTTTGTTCTCCAGCAACTGGTATTCAGAAGTATGTTGCCTCTGATTAGGGATGGGTAAGAGCTGTGTTTCAGTTCAGTTTTGATCAGATTTTACCAGAATTAGCAAGGTTCTCCATATTTGGGACAAAGGGAACTTGAGATCAGAATAATTTGAATGTGGGAGAAGCCAAAGTGGACAGATTCATTTATCGAGGCCCCAGGTTTTGAGCGTTTTGCTCTTGAAAGTCTGGGTTTGAATCCCTGTGCATTCAACCATGATTGTGGTGCTGAATTAGGGGTGCCACCTCTTTTGTTCTGACAGGATCCTCCTTTTTAACAGCTATATGGCAGGCAGGTACAACACAGTCCTCTCCATGCTGGGAATAGCCGGATCGAGTGAATTTGGCTGGTCCAGATGATGAAAGTTTCATTTAATTTCTTGTTTTTGATCAGAATTAACCAATTCATTAACCAAGTTATTCATATTTGGGAGAGAAAGAACTTGAGATTTTTAAATTCTGAATGCAACAGAAAGCAGAACTGATTCACCCAGTTCTACCTCTGATGCTGGAGGTAGTATATAACCATCATGACTGGTAGCCATTGATAGCTTTATCCTCCATAAATGTGTTTATAAGAACATTTAAAAAGCCATCTAGAACAGCAGCTATTGCCACATCTTGCATCAGTGATTCTGGCTCTGGTTTTCTGTTTTATACTTGTAAAATGGCAGAGCAAAAGAGCAAAAGAGCAAAAGAGCAAAAGAGCAAAAGAGCCAAGATCACAGTTCAGCTTAGATATCCAATGTGACTCCTGATTTAAAAGTTGGCTGTTCTCTTTAAAAAGGAAGTGTGACCAATTCTGAATGGGTCATTATGCTTTGGAAAGGGTGACTGACACAACAAATTTCTGACAATTCTAAATAGGTTGCATCTGTTGTTATACGATATTTGATTGATTTTTGTTTTAATGATCAGCTTCAGAGATTGTGACAACACTTTCTAGAATGAATTTTGAGTGACAAATGATGGGCAAGAGAGGCTCAGGAAGCAAACATTCAAAGAATGAGTTGATTGTGATGTAAAACAATAGACCCTTACAGCACTTCAATGACCAATAGATTTATGGACCTGGTTCATGGGGGTGGGGGGACAGAAATCACAGTGGCTTCTTCTCCCACACCCACATGTGCTGTGCATGTGACCACCATTTGCATAATTACCCGTGACGCCGCACGGGTTGCTGTGTCATCTGAAAACGGCATGATGCATGAGGGGGTTACCCACGTCACGCATGTGACCACCATTTGCATGGTCACTTGTGCACCAAGTCAAGCCAGCTGGTGGAAGACAAAATGGAGTCCGCGGGGCTGAGTCAATGAAAGCTCATCGAGCTCCATCCCCCAAGCAGATTCCTCTGACATCCCTAGTGCTCTGCAAAAATCTATCCTCTAATTCCCTGAAAGTTTTCTTCCCACATGAACGAAGCTTTCAGTGTTCTGCCTCATTCTCATGGCTTTTTATCGTTATTTTTGTGATTTTTTGAGCTTGCCTAATCACTGCAAGGCAGCCAGTGCATATTTTATTACACATCTGTGCTTCCCGATATGCAAAAGCCCTGTGGGAGGAATTACCTCATGACATCTTCTCCCAGGCTTTAACTGAAGTGTGGGAAGCTGAGGAGGCTACGGGCTGCTGGAGAGATGATTGCATAATCCAAACCAGGTCACTCGTGCACACTCTTTGGCCACCTCCGAAGTAAGGTAAGCACAAGAAATCCAAACCCAACCCATGAGAATTTCTCGGAAATTTTCTTCACCATTGAATTACTTTTTGAACGCAATTTCCTTTCTATCAAACTGTATGAGAATGGTGGGAGAATGGAGAAATTTTTAGCACAGTACAATTTTGTGCCCAGTTCACTACATGCCCTACTGATGTATCTGATACACATACACATCCTGATCAGTATGTATGGCACATTATTACTTGTTCTTAACTGTTATTATTAAACATTTATTTTGTGGCTAGTTATTTAAACTGATTGCTTCTTTACCTTGAACCCCTGAATAGTTACAGGGTGTTGAAAAGAGCACCTCTTAATTCATCTAGTTGAGGGAAGCCTCTCTTTTTTTTTTTTTGTACTTCACATTATCTGTTCAGGTTTTTAGCTCCTAAGGGTGCAATCCTATGCATGTTCAGACAGAAAAAAGTCCTGCAACTCCCAGCATGGCTGGCTGGGGAATGCTGGGAGTTATAGGACTTGTTTCTGTCTGAACATGCATAGGATTGCACCCTAAGTGTGTGTGGGATGTAGGGTTGGTGAGAGCACTCTTTAATTTTCACATTTGAAGGGTTGTTGTTGTTGTTATTCCTTTTTTCCCTTATGCCAGGGGTGTTGAACATCCTGTAAGTACTTTTTTACACAGTGCATAGTTAAACCAAGGAATTCGCTGCCACAGGAAGTAGTGATGGTCACCAGTTTGGATAGCTTTACAAGAGGGTTAGATAAATTCCTGGAGGAAAAGGCTATCAGTGGCTACTAATCCTGATGGCTATGTGCTACCTCCAGTACCAGAAGCAGTGAGCATATGTACACCAGTTGCTGGGGAACATGGGTGGGAGGGTGCTGTTGTAATGTCCTGCTTGTGGGTTCCCAGTTGACAGCTGGTTGGCCACTGTGTGAACAGAATGTTGGACTAGATGGACCCTTGGTCTGATCCAGCATGGCTCTTATGTTCTTATGTTATTCTAAGGGGGTGAATTTCATTTCAAAGAAACTTTGGTGGCAGGGGAGAGGGAATACCGGGGCGGGGGAGGCAAAAGGGGCCAAAAATACCAGCATATTTTAGCTTAAAGTTCTTACTGCCAGTCACTAAGCCTAAGACATTTCAACTGTTTAGAATAGGGAAAAACCTGCATCTGGGGAACCACCAAACAAGCGGTGGTTGGGAGAATGGGGAAGGAGGCCTGGCCCTCTGGGGAGCCCTGGAGGTCTGAATTGGAGGCCTAGGTGGGCCAAACTTAGCTCCCAGGCCTCAGGTTCTACCCCCTGCTCTATCCTGTGATTTTGCTGTCTTATATCGTATGTTTTGTATTTGATCACATTGTAATTGTACCTTTTGTTGTATTAATATGCTGTTCACTACTTTGGAGGCCTTTGGGCAGAAAAGCTGTATATTATTATAAACCAAAATGACAACACAGGTCGACAGAACACACAGAAGCTTCAAGTCAAGCTTCAAGTTAGTCCCTGGTACATCAGCATTAAGTACTAAAACCCACCATTGCTTCCTCCATGTGCAGATTCTGAATGAGGTGAGCATAGCGCCCCTTTGCTTCCATCAGTTCTGTGTGGGTACCACTCTCGCATATTTCTCCGTCTTCTAGCAATATGATTTCATCACAAAATTCTAAATACTGGGATGGGTTGTTGTTGTTTTTTCAAAGGAAAGAAAATAGGATAAGTCAACTGGCAAATGAACTGGGGGAGAAATTCACCCAGCCAGCATTTTCTAAATAAAGACAAGTTTCGGTTTACACTTCAGAAAACATCAAATGTTCCATATTCGTGCATGTTTATTGGAGATAATAGTTATAGTTTATTATAGTCTAGAGATGCTGCGTTCTGTGCACAAGGCTTAGCAGGAAAGAGAGAGTGTTCTTCTTCCTGCCTTCCTTGTTAAGTTAGAGATACCATAGAGAGATTGCAATGTTTGGGGAATAATAAAGGTAGGAGAGTTCTTTGAGCACAATGCACGTTGTGAGATGGCAACAGGTCATTGTTGGGTTCTGCCTCTTGGCAAGTGGGATGACATCACTCCATTCTATTAACAATGAACCTGCAAAAGCCCCTTCTGTCTCAAGCCAGAGATTTTCAAACCCTGTCACTATGGTGTGCAGTGGAGAGTGAGGTGTTCCTTTGGAACTCCTCCACTCCACAGAGTCGGCTACTGCAGTCTTTCCTCTCTTTTTCAAGGGAGGTGAAAACATTACCTTTTCCATTGTACCTTTTGGCCATTAGATTAAGCTGAGGGAGGGGAGGAAGTTGTAGGCCAAAATAAAATCTGGAGGACCACAACTGCCATCAGCCCTAGACAGCATAGCCAATGGTGCGGGATGATGGGAACTTTAGGCCAAAACATTTGGAGGGCCACAAGTTGCCCACCCCTGGAGTAAGCAATCATTTTTTAAAAAACTGCTTTTGCTTATTTTTACATTCTGTTTTGATTGCCCTGCTGTTCCTGCTGTTGGCTAAGGTCTTGCGTCTATAATTTTTACTTGTTTTGCAAACTACCTTGGAAAGTGTTTATGTCTTAAAAGTGTTTATGTCTATATTGCATTCCTGCAATATAGTAAGTAAGGTGCAATCCTATGGCTAGTTAGACAGAAAAATGTCCTACAACTCACAGCATTCCCCAGCCAGCCATGGGGAATGCTGGGGAATGCTGTGGGTTGTAGACCTTTTTCTGTCTAAACATGCATAGGATTGCACCCTAAGTTAGTAAAAAGAATGGATGAGTGGGTCCCAGGCCTTCAGTTCAGTAGTGTGGCTCAGACTACACTCTGCGGCCCATAGAATAAGAAAAGAGCAGGGAGTTTCAGGAAATACATGCAGCTTACATACATAGATGGGGGAGAACTGTATTTGGTTCTCATTTTAATGCACACCTGCCTAATTTCGCACTTTCGAACCAATGCATGAACTGAAACTCAGTGACCCTTCTCCAGTCAAGCAAACATGCCCCTAAATTTTTATATTTTATATTGTTTTACTGTGTGCTTTCAGGCTTTAATTTTTGTGAACTGCCCAGGGAGCTTCAGCTATTGGGTGGTATAGAAATGAAATAAATAAATAAAATCAATGCATGTTTTAGGGAAAAGTAAGTATATTAGTCCCCTTCATGGATCACTGCCTTGTTGTGGCGAAGGGGCTTGCATAACTCAGTGAAGCCATAAGCTATGCCGTGCAGGGCCACCCAAGACGGACAGGTCATGGCAGAGAGTTCTGACAAAATGTGGTCCACTGGAGAAGGAAATGGCAACCCACTCCAGGATTCTTGCCATGAAAACCCCATGGAACGTATCACAAGGCTAAAAGAGATGACACCGGAAGATGAACCCCTCAGGTCGGAAGGTGTCCAATATACTCCTGGGGAAGAGCAGAGGGAATTTCCAAGTAGCGCCAGAAAGAGTGAAGCGGCTGGGCCAAAGCTGAAAGGACACTCAGCTGTAGATGTGTCTGGTGGTGAAAAGAAAATCCGATGCTGTAAAGAACAATATTGTTTAGGAACCTGGAATGTCAGATCAATGAATCAAGGCAAGCTGGAGGTGGTCAAACATGAGATGGCAAGATTGAACATCAACATCTTGGGAATCAGCAAACTAAAATGGACAAGCATGGGCGAATTTAATTCAGGTGACCATTATATCTACTACTGTGGGCAAGAATCCCTTAGAAGAAATGGAGTAGCACTCATAGTCAACAAAAGGGTGGGAAAAGCAGTACTGCGGTACAATCTCAAAAATGATAGAATGATCTCAGTACGAATCCAAGGAAAACCATTCAACATCACAGTAATTCAAGTCTATGCCCCAACCACTGAGGCCAAAGAAGCTGAGGTTGATCGGTTCTATGAAGACCTACAACACCTTCTAGAACTAACACCAAAAAAAGATGTCCTCTTCATCATAGGGGATTGGAATGCCAAAGTAGGAAGTCAAGAAATCACCGGGATAACAGGCAAGCATGGCCTTGGTGTACAAAATGAAGCAGGACAAAGGCTAATAGAGTTTTGCCAAGAGAACATGCTGATCATAGCAAACACTCTTTTCCAACAGCACAAGAGGCGACTCTACACATAGACATCATCAGATGGTCAATATCGAAATCAGATTGATTATGTCCTTTGCAGCCAAAGATGGAGAAGCTCTATACAGCCAGTAAAAACAAGATCTGGAGCTGACTGTGGCTCAGATCATGAGCTTCTTGTTGCAAAATTTCAGCTGAAATTGAAGAACGTAGGGAAAACCACTAAACCATTCAGGTATGTTGTTGTTGTTGTTGTTCAGTCGTTCAGTCGTGTCCGACTCTTCGTGACCCCATGGACCATAGCACGCCAGGCCTTCCTGTCCTGCGCTTTCTCCCGGAGCGTGCTCAAGTTCATATTCATTGCATCCGTGATGCTATCTATTCAGGTATGACCTCAATCATATCCCTTATGAATATACAGTGGAGGTGAGGAATAGATTTCAGGGATTAGACCTGATAGACAGAGTGCCTGAGGAACTATGGACGGAGGTCGGTAACATTGTTCAGGAGGCAGCAACTCAATCCATCCCAAAGAAAAAAAATGCAAGAAAGCCAAGTGGCTGTCTGATGAGGCTTTACAAGTTGCTGAGGAAAGAAGGGAAGCGAAAAGCATGGGAGAAAGGGGAAGATATATCCAACTGAATGCAGAGTTACAGAGAATAGCAAGGAGAGACAAGAAGGCCTTCTTAAATGAACAATGCAAAGAAATCAAGGAAAACAATAGAATGGGAAAGACTAGAGATCTTTTTAAGAAAATTGGAGATCTCAAGGGAACATTTTGTGCAAAGACGGGCATGATAAAGGACAAAGAAGGCAGGGACCTAACAGAAGCAGATGAGATTAAGAAGAGGTGGAAAGAATACACAGAATTCTTTCCTATACAGGAAAGATCTTAATGTCCATGATAGCGCCGTCACTGAACTTAAGCTGGACATCCTCGAGAGTGAAGTCAAGTGGGCCTTAAGAAGCATTAGTAACAACAAAGCTGGTGGAGATGACAGTATTGCAGCTGAGCTATTTAAAATCCTAAAAGATGATGCTGTGAAAATGCTGCACTCAATATGCCAACAAATTTGGAACACTCAACAGTGGCCACAAGACTGGAAAAGGTCAGTTTACATTCCAATTCCAAAGAAGGGCAATGCCAAAGAGTGTTCAGACTACCGTACAATTGCGCTCATTTCACATGCCAGCAAGGTGATGCTCAAAATCCTACAAGCTAGGCTTCAGCAGTATGTGAACCGAGAACTACCAGAAGTACAAGCTGGGTTTCGAAGAGGCAGAGGAACTAGAGATCAAATCGCCAACATTCGCTGGATCATGGAGAAAGCAAGAGAATTCCAGAAAAATGTCTATTTCTGCTTCATTGACTACACTAAAGCCTTTGATTGTGTGGATCACAACAAACTGTGGCAAATTCATGGAACAATCGATTGGTTCAAAACTGGGAAAGGAGTACGACAAGGCTGCATATTGTCGCCCTGCTTATTTAACTTATATGCAGAGTACATCATGAGAAACGCCAGGTTGGATGAATCACAGGTCGGAATTAAGATTGCCGGGAGAATTATCAACAACCTCAGATACGCAGACGATACCACCCTAATGGCAGAAAGTGAAGAGGATCTAAAGAGCCTCTTGTTGAGGGTAAAAGAGGACAGTGCAAAAGCTGGTTTGAAACTCAACATTAAAAAAACTCAGATCATGGCATCTGGCCCCATCACTTCCTGGCATATAGAAGGGGAAGAAATGGAAGCAGTGACAGATTTTATTTTCTTGGGCTCCAAGATCACCGCAGACGGTGACTGTAGCCATGAAATTAAAAGACGCTTGCTCCTTGGGAGGAAAGCTATGGCAAATCTAGACAGCATAGTAAGAAGCAGAGACATCACCTTGCCGACAAAGGTCCATATAATCAAAGCTATGGTTTTCCCAGTAGTGATGTATGGCTGTGAGAGCTGGACTATAAGGAAGGCTGAGCGCCAAAGGATTAATGCTTTCGAACTGTGGTGCTGGAGAAGACTCTTATGAGTCCCCTGGACTGCAAGGAGGTCAAATCAGTCCGTCCTAAAGGAAATCAACCCTGACTGCTCATTGGAAGGACAGATATGGAAGCTGAAGCTCAAATATTTTGGCCACCTAATGCAAAGAGAAAACTGTCTGGAAAAGACCCTGATGCTGGGAAAGACTGAAGGCAAAAGGAGAAGGGGACGGCAGAGGATGAGATGGCTAGATAGCATCACCGATGCAATGAATATGAACTTGAGCATGCTCCGGGAGAGAGCGGAGGACAGGAAGGCCTGGCATGCTATGGTCCATGGGGTCACGAAGCATCGGACATGACTTAACGACTGAACAACAACAAAGTATATTAGAGGAACTAACATTTAAATACACCTTCTATCTGGAAAATAGCTTGTTCCAAGAGCATATATTAGGCAAAACAGTGTACAAAAACATGTGAGCATTAGGAGAAATGCGCACAGAAATGCATACAAATTGTCATGCAAACTTTTTTTTATTAAGAAGAATCTCAAGCTGATGTGGAAACAGGTCAAGCCAAACTTGAGACTGGAAAAATGAGAAACTGAGATTGACAGATTCATCCATCTCTTCCTAGATAGTTTCCGAGGCCTAGCTGAAGCAGGGGAACTAAATTAGTGTAAGAATTGTCTAGGGCAGCTTTCTCCAGACTGGTGCCCTCCAGAAGTTGTGGACTACAACTCCCAGCATTCCTGACCACTGGCCATGCTGGTTGGGGCTGATGAGAGTCCCAGGGCAAAACATCTGGAGGGAACCAGGTTGGGAAAGGCAGGTTTGGGGCTGTGCTTATAGCTTTTGACGGAGTACATGTTTTACGCATAGAATGGCTCCACTTATCCCAAGCAACACAATTTCTCTGCATTCTTTAGAACAAATACAATTTTTTCTCCTCTCTCTCTCTCTCTCTCTCTCTCTCTCTCTCTTTCTCGAAGCTGAACACTGTAGCTATGCATGTCCTCTGAGCTGTGCCTTTCATGCCACCTGGTGGTGTGATGTTGCTATTTTATTCTTCAAGGGGGAGGGAGGGGGGAGCAATGGTAAAACACCCATACTAGATCAAGAAAAATACAATGGAAAGGACATTTGTGAGGAGTCTATTAGTGATGAGAAAGTTGTTGTCCCAATAATTTAGGAAATGGTAAAGCAGGAATATAGATGAATTTCTATACTATAATTATGTTTCCAATATTCAATAAAAGGTTTCCACTCCTTCATAAATCTGGGATTCTTCTCTCTACCATCTGTCAATGTAATGCTTTGTCTTATATAACCTATTTTTGTATTTAATTTTAATGATAATTTTTATATCTAGCATTATGTAGGCCTTTTTTCATTGTATAGCTAGTATTTCTTACATAGTTTGATGTGACAGATGGATGGAAATTTAGTGTTTATATTGTTTGTAGGTTATGTTTTCATAGATATGACATGTGTGAAAAATAAAAAAAATAAAAAGGGGGGGACGAAAAAAGAGAGATATTCCAAGTGGCAACACCCCCACATCAGAACATCAGACTATGACATATCACTGCTGAAAATGGACCTAATCCTTGTAAGACCCCAATTCTCAAACCAAGGATTACTGCTTAATGCCCCCCTCCCCAAATGCTACTCCTACTATTACAGCACATTGCCAAATGCTCTGCTTTGCTTTTGGTGTATCGCATACATTTACTGGGCAGCTGCCAATCTCTGCAGAGTTAAATGCCAGGAGGGTGTTAGTTCTCTTGGTTAAAGATATGCCCAGGCGGGGGGTACAAGCAAACATAACAGTCCTACAGTAAGTAAGTAGCAGATGTGGTGTGTGAAATGGCTGACTGAGTATATGCCCCCTGAGGGGAGATAGGACAGCGCTCTTCAAGTACTTCAAGTAAGGGGGCTGGACTTGATGAGCAATCCTATGGCCACTAGATAGCGGCTTGATGGCCATACGATATGCTGCATTAATAGGCTGCATTAATAGAAGCTTAGCTTCCAAATCCCGTGAAGTACTAGTTCCCCTCTACTCAGCACGGGTTAGGCCTCATCTAGAGTCCTGTGTCCAGTTCTGGCCACCACACTTTAAGAAGGATGAAGACAAACTGGAGACGGTTCAGAGGAGGGCAACGAAGATGATCAGGGGACTAGAAACAAAGCCCTATGAGGAGAGACTGAAAGAACTGGGCATGTTTAGCCTTGAGAAGAGAAAACTGAGAGGAGATATGATAGTGCTCTTCAAGTACTTGAAAAGTTGTCACAGAGAGGAAGGCCAGCAGCTCTTCTCAATCATCCCAGAGTGCAGGACATGGAATAATGGGCTCAAGTTACAGGAAGCCAGATTCCGTCTGAACATCAGGAAAAACGTCCTGACTGTTAGAGCAATACGACAATGGAACCAATGACCTAGGGAGGTGGTGGGCTCTCCCACACTGGAGGTGTTCAAGACAAGGCTGGACAGCCATCTGTCAGGGATGCTCTGACTTGGATTCCTGCATTGAGCAGGCAGTTGGACTCGATGGCCTTGTAGGCCCCTTCCAACCCTACTCCATGATTCTATGATTCACCTTAAGGCCAGAGGAGGCACCATTCCTGCAATTAGCAATTGCATGAATGGCTATTTAAAAGGGAATCACAGGTACATGTGGAAGGGCTGGCATTGCATGAGTGGGTGAGGGCTTTTTAATCCTTTGCCTCCTGCTTCAGTCCTGATCAGGATCAGGGCCCCCTATTGCAATGGAAGCTTCCCCCCTTGATGCAAATGACAGGCGCACGTCGGAGTGACCTGGACTGGATGCACGAACTGCAAGGGTCCCCGCTATCCCCCACACCAGGTTCCCAGTTGAGGTTGGGAGGGCACGGCAGCGATTTACTGTATTGGAAGCCACTCAGGCACAAGTACAAGTTGCGCCAATGGCATGGCACCGAGTTTGGCCGTTCAGGGTTTGGTGTGCACACGTCGACACTTGAGAGGTTACACCTGCCAGCCTCAAGATTTAACTTCTGGAGACGAGGGGAAAGGGAACTGAAGCTTTCAGAAGGGCAACTCTCAAGACTCACACTAAATAAATAAATAGCCAGCCAGCCAGCTCTCCCAAAGGCAAAAATTGGGACAAAATAGGAACCCAGATTTACCAGGGGAAAGAATGCAGAGGCAGCCCCAAGTAACTGGGAACTCTCAGGGCAGATGTGTTTGTACAAATGAAAACCATTCAAGCCTGTTGTGTTGCCTAGATTGCCCTTTACGGCCACAATCTGTGCAACATTCCCTTCCTAGAAATGCCTGAGCTGCCACTGTTGTGCAAATTGGTGGCTCGGGGAAGGAGCGGGCGGGTCCACAGCACTGGCCGGTCGCTTGCCGAGCTGTCGAAGGGCTCGTGTGACCAGTGGGCAGTAGCTCGGCAAGCCAGCAACAACCCCGGATGGAGGTGTCTCCGTCCATCCCTACTTCAAACCCCAGCGATTGTGCAACAGTGATTTAGTGCTTCCGGGGCACCCCAAAACAAGTGATAACGCTCATTTCTGGAAGGAGGCAGGTCCCTTATGGGAGTTCCACTGACCTGCCTCCTTCCAGAAACAAGCATTTCCAGGCTTCCCCTAGGAAGTGCTAAATCTCCCTTGCGTAAGCAGTCGGTCCTGCTTGCACAATGCAATTGGCAGGACCTACCACTTCCAGAAGGGAATTGGTGGGGTGGAAAAGGATTGCCAGGGGCATAAGAGCCCCATTGAATTCTGCCCCTGGAATCCTGAATAGGACCACTCCAGAACACTGCAAGGATTTGTTGCAGTTCTCGCAGTTAAAACTAAGGATCCACATGTTTTAAAACTGGAAACTGAATTAATTTCACCATGGACAACCCAATCATGCATGTGAATGATCCATGATTCCATGAATCCTTTGAAGAGTTTTTCTTTTAAACACCTGTATTCCAAACTGTTGAAACCAATTTCATTTTCTTTCCATTACCTGCAGCTGATGAGTAACAAGGAGTATGGTCTTCCCTCGTAGAGCTTCTTTGATGCATTCTTCAAAAATATACTTTCCAACATGCGCATCGACTGCCGATAAAGGATCGTCCAGTAAGTAAATATCTCTGTTGGCGTACACGGCACGAGCTAAGCTGATTCGCTGCTTCTGACCTCCAGAAAGGTTTATGCCCCTTTCCCCTATCTTTAAAAGGGCAGGATTACAATGTCAGCCAAATGGTAATAATCATTTTCATGTAAGAGCTTCCCATTTAATAAAAGATTTATGCGCTTATTAACATGTGACTACCGAGCTGCATTTCACCACTGAGTTTGGACCATGGAATTTTCCTAACACCCATGATAAATTTTCACACTGCCAATGCTTTATTTATAGACAATGAAAATGATTCTCTGTATATAGGTATGTTTTTGAGAAAGGCTTTGTGAGCACATGTGCCTGCTAAGTTAAATTTCATCACTCTGCCAAAGCACGAGGTTTTGCTAACACCCACAAGAAGTGTTTATATAACCTACTTTTCTGAGAGATACTTTTGGCCAAATATTCAACAGCCTCATTGAACATTGAGAACTAAAGTCTTGGATCCAAACTAGCTGTGACATGGAAATTCCCTGACTACAGTGCTCAAATTGCAGGGAAAGGCAACAGGGACTACAGCCCCTTTGCCTTTTTGGGTGCCCCCCCCCCTTACTGACTTTTTAGAAGGGTTCAGGAGGGAAATTATTTGTTTAAATTGGTGGGGGGAGTTAGGCATTGGGACATTTGTATTTTATAAAGGCTCACCCCCTACCCAGGGGTAGCCGAAAAATATTTTGCTGCCTGAGGCAAAGAACAAGATGGCACCCCCTCCCATTCCATGTACAAGAGCCTTTCTTCAAGATTGAACATTTCTGTTCAACACTGATGGATGGAACAGCATCCTGCACCACAACTGAAGGCAGCATGCTAGCTTAGGGGGTTATAGGGAAGGCCACGTGGCACACAATTCTCTCCTCCATCACCTTGCTGCCATCTCCTAGCATTTGCCTCCTCAGGCAACCACCTCACTTTGCTTAATGGTAGGGCTGGCCCTGATCCTAATTTTCCCTCTGTTAGCAGCTACTGGATCTGTGTGATGGCCATCAACGTGGACAGCTTTCAAAGGGGATTAGACCAATTCATGGAAGATAAGGCAATCAATGGCTATGAGTTAATTTTTATTGCTTTAAATTTGTTATTGTATTTTTAGGTCTTTATACTGCTGCTGGGTTTTTTTACACTCTGCTTTTATAGTGCAGTTTTAAATTTCTAAAAGTTTTATATTATGTTTGATCATGTTGCTATATTTTATGAGTGTAACTGTTGCGAGTTGCCCAGTGAGCAATTTGGTGGTATAGAAAAGTGATGATAGATAGATGTCATGATGGCTATATATTGCCTCCAGTAGCGTATGCAGTATGCCTTGTATACCATTTATGGCTGAACATGAGCAGGAGCTGCTACTCCCCTCCTGTCCTGCTTGTGCTTTCCCATAAGCATCTGGCTGGCCACTGTGGGAAACAGAGCGATGGACTAGATAGGCCTTCGGTCTGATCCAACATTGCTCTTTTTAGGTTCCTATGTGTGCAGCTCACCTGTGTGGCGAGCCATTGAACTGCGCATGGCAGCTTCAGGTCTTGGACTGACTCCACTCATCCTAGCCATTGGACTTTCCAATGGAAGTGGTATAAAATGGCTTCCTGTTCTAAGTCAGCCTTGCTGAAGCCACAAGGCCCTTCCTGAGGTGAGATGCATCTTTGTTTCCTGGGTTATGTTTTGGTCCCTGACCCCTGTGGTTCTAACTTACTACTGTCCAGCCCCACAGCTCCTTGGGCTGCCCCAAGGCTGCTGCCCATGGCCCAGTCCTGACCCCACCCCATGCCCAGTGCTCACTTCAGAGTTTTGAGGTGCCTTGGGCAAGGCACCCTCAGTGGGCCCCCTCCCTCAGGGAGTCTACCTTCTCACCGCCATTGTCACCAGCTGCTATCACTGCTCATCCTCTTTCTCCTCATTGCTGCCCCTTGCTTGCTTGCCAGGCAGAGAGCCAGTGAGCAAGCAGGCAGGGGCATCTGCTCCTCCTCCTCCTCCTCCTCACCCGCCGTCTGGGTCAGAGCAAGAGGCAGGCGAACAAGCAGGTTGCAAGGGTGAAGTGGAGGAGCAGGCCCAGAGGGCTCTTGTCAGTCAGCCCCTGCTAGGCTGTGGGAAGTCAGCAGATGCCCAACCGTGCCTGTCCTGGATGCTGGCACTGCCAGCCCTCCATAATTTGAGTGATTAGATCTCCTGAAATCTTTTTCTTTCCTAAAAGCAGTTGCAAGGTCAGCCATCCCCCCCCCCAGCTTCTGTTTGCCACATACAGAGATGATAAAGGAGACAGAGACATAGACACACACACACACACACACACACACGCACTCTTCTCTCTGTATGTTTTCCCCTCTACAGTTAATAGCAGCCCCCTGCCCCACCCCATCCTCCATCATGTGAGATATTTACAACAGGGATACAATAATGCAGAACGTGTATAACATGGCAATCCACTTGGGTGCATCTCCAGATTAACCTTCTGGGGATACGTCCACCTGGCAGAAGCTCAGGAATTAGTTGCAGATATGCATTCAGATGAGGTGCCTGGTGCCTCTTTCAAATCGCTGCAAGAGACGGAGTAGCAAAATAGCCAGAACCACAGAGACATGATGCCAAATCCTATTATTATCGTAGTTTTTCCCCTCTAGAATATGTACCTGCTTTCATTTCAAGTCACTCATGGGGAGATGTGGCAATACAGGTTGTGTAACTTGGATAATAACATGTGCATATTTAAACAAGGCTTTCTGCTTCTGCCCCACTAAATTGTCAGGGACTAAATGTGTAGTGGTCCTGGGACGCATTCAGGTCCCACTTCACCCGTAAACTCTGCCTTGAAAAGCAGAGGGGGGAACAACGGCTCTTTGGTCACAGTTCAACAAGTCAGGGAGAGCAATCCTACAGCCCCTAAACAGCATCCAGGATCCCATAAGATGCTGCAGTCTGCGAGTCTCCTCCTCTGCACCTGTAGACAGAGCTATGAGCATGGAGGAGGAGATCTAATTGTTTTTCTTCCCTCTCCGTGGAAATCTCTGCTGAAGCTCCTCTTTCCAAGGTCATGGAGGTGGACAGGGGGCATTCTGGTGGGCTGGGAGGGGGAAGGAGTGGCCTGTAAAATCAGAGTAACCATGGAAACCTCAGTCTTCCTCCCACCCTGCCTGGTTCTTGCTAGCAGGGTTTGTATAGTTATCTATTTATTTAAAACATTTGTATCCCGCTCTATATCATTAAGATCTCAGGGCGGCATACAGATAAAATCACTTTAAACAGCATAAAATAAAGAATTTAAACAGCTAAAAGCATATTAAACCATTAAGCAAGGTAATGCCAATTAGAAAATCTAAAACAATAACAGTTTAAACGGTGCGCAGCTTAGGGGATTCAATTAGCCCTCAAAGGCTTCAGTGAAAAGCCATGTTTTAATTTGGCGCCAAAATGAAACCAACATCTGTGCCAATCGGGCCTCCAAGCACAACTAGGGTGCCACAGTAGGGAAGACCTCTCCCATGTCCCACTATAGTGTATGTCTTGCTCTAATGGGATGCAGAGGAGGGCCCCTCCAACAGATCTTAATCCTCAGGTAGGACTATATAGGGAGAGGTGCTTCCTCAAATAATGAGCGGTAGACAGAGGATTGCTCTCTGAGAGTGGTATAACAGGGTAATCAGCATGTATTAAGGGGTAACTAATCCACAGAGTAATCTTCCGTATTTGGCCAGGAAGAGTACATGAGACCACTACCTTGGCACACTTCCATGCCCCCACCCCCTACTAAAATCAGTGGGAACACGGCAGATTAATTTGGCAGCACTTTGAGAAATAAAATAAGAATACTGAAGTGGTTTCACTCTGAAAAACGTTTACATATAGGACAACTATAGAAATGATGAAAACCTACATTAAATCAGCTTGTATCACCACACTTACCTCAGTCATATCTCCGTATGGAAGAAGGTCCAGGTCTGACTTCAGGCTGCAGACTTTGATGGCATAATTGTACCTAAAACGTTAAAAGTGAACTGTGTTCAATCCCCCCTGAAAGGCTGGCTGGGGAATGCTGGGAATGGTAGGACTTTTTCTTCTGTCTAAACATGCATAACATTGTGCCCTTGAGGCTGTAAAAGTTAAAAACCAGTTCCTTAAAATGAGCCCAGAAAACAACTGGTCCCAAACTGAGAACCTTTGGAAGTGGAGTCCTTGAGCGGAAGTAGTAGCTCTGAGGAAGTGTTGGACCTACTCCCTGGTCCTTCCTGAGCAGGGGGCCTGATCCTAGATCCTGCACCCTGTCCACTGAACCCCAGGAGGTACTGCTGCCATTAGACTCTGCAGAGTGGGCCTCCGACTCCTTCGAGGAGCAGGAAGGCCTTGAGGAGCATGCCTCAACTAAGTCACTGCAACTCCGAAACTCACCTGTGACATTACATGTGTGTGTGTGTGTGTGTATATATATAATTTGTAAGTATAGTAATGTATTCCCATTATAAGTCTATGCTTATGCCGAGTATCTCTAGAGTAAGATGAGTGGCAGGAAGAATGGTGGATTTGCATGTGTATGAAGTGGCTGAGTGAGTGAAAGGGTGGGGTGAAGTGTGTGCTATATGAATCATGGGCTGTGCTGTTGTGGGAGTCAGATAGGATAGAGTCAGGGATATGATTTGATAGGGTTAGGATTGAGAACTGAGGTCGGAGGGAGGGAGGGAAGTCTGTGGCGATTTGTGAAGTGATTGAGTGTGTGATCTGGAAAACCGTTTATGAGATAATATATTGATAAAGCCATTAAGAGTTACCTGTTTATTATTCAGCAACTTATTACTATAATCAATAAAGCTTTCTTTATTTACTAATTCTATGCCTTCTGCTCTTGGTTACATAAGGGGAAAATGTAAAGGGATCAGTACAAGGTTATAAGTAAAGTCTGTGTGTCCTCACAGATAGAGGACTTAATAAAGGGTTGGACCTAAGCCTTAATGGTCCTGGTGGCAACAAAACCTGATGTGTGAGAGAGAGAAGGTAGGGGTGAGAAAGGCCTTAGAGAAGGGGAATTCTCACTGGGAAGGGGCAGGAATGGCACATTGCCCCCAGGAGAAACAAAAAACTGCATTGAAAAACTGCAGTGGCCAGATGCAGCACTGGAGGGGGGCGGGTAGAGCTTTCTGGAGTGACTCTTGGCCAGATTATGGAATTCTGGCCATTGCTCTAAGTCAATACACACACCCCTCTGGATATATTGGATTGGAACTCCTTTATTTCCTGCCAGCATGGCCAACACTTCCAGCAGGGCTGACACTGCCTCAGATAGCCATGCTGGCTGGGAATGATGGGAGTTGCAGTGCAACACATCCAGAGGGCACTGTGTTGGGGAAGGCTGCTGTAGGCCAATGCTGAGTAACTTGTCTCCTTGGCTTAGCTGCAGGATTGCTAGTTGTGGCTGCCATCCATTGCAACCTGGCCTGAGCTATAACCTGCATGTAGCGGCAGAGTTCATGATGAAGCAGGACACTGGGAAGCTGTGCTTTAGGGAAGCTTTTCCACTACTGCCAGTCTCCTCCTTAAGCATGGTGTGGGCCCAGTGGAGACCGAGTTGCATTGGAAGAAGTTCAAATTCTACCTCTGCCATGAATTCACCCTTGCCCAGCCTCAGATCTCCGTCTGACCAATGGAAATAATGGCAGCCACCTCATAAGTAGGGATGTCAGAGAAATCTGCAATGGAACCAAATGAGTTTGGATTTTCATGAATCTGACCCACTGATTCCACAGTGGACTGGCTTTCCACCTGTCCAGGGGATTTCACAGACTTGTGGACCTGTTTTCTAACTTTTGTGAATTTCGCACAAATTCCATTGTAGAAAAATATGCAAAATCTAAAAAACCAGCCAAAAATGCACATTTCCCTCATAGGCTAAAGCATGAAAATATGCATGGGGGGGGGGAGTTTGCGCATTTTTGCTGTGAAATTGTGCAAATTCAGGGCGGGTGGGATCCAATTCCAGCAATGGGCAGATGATGGAATGAAAGGCATTTGACAATCCATGAAACAGATGGAATGGATCTTAGATAATCCGTTCATCCCCACTCATAAGTAACATAAGCACTAAAGCCCCGAAGCCATCCTTTGAGAATTTCTCCAAAATTTCTTCTCCTTCATATTTCTTTTTGAAAGCCACTGCTTTTCTATCAAATTACATGAGAGTGGTAAAAAACAATGTGGAAGAAATTTTCAGGACAGCACTAACTACCAACCTCCCTCTGCCAGATAAAGCTGTACAGGTGTGCATTACAGAATGCTCACCATTCATGCCAGGTGGCAGGGAGGCCTAAAAAACCTGACCATGAATGAACTGAATGTGCACCCTGGGATCGGCCTTGGGGCTGAGGTTGGCTGATTTCAGGTTTGCACGGTCAACTTTAACCAAACAAAGCAACTCTAGAACTCTCACAGCCCACCAACATGCTTTGAATGGTTGCCTTCTGAGATTGCATCCTCTTAGCAGATCTCTGAACAGCTGAGGCATATCCATATTATATGATCCTTTGGGTGTTCTCTTGCAAGTATTGTTTGTTATTTATTCTCTTAAATCATTTTTACCTTGCTCTTCAGCTGAAAAGGTTCCCAGTGCAGCTTATAGATCAATAAAAAACAGACCACCCCTGCCCTCAGGCTTACAATCTAAAAGTCACAGCACAAAAGGAAAGGAAAAAGAGGGAGAGGGGGGAAAGAGCAAACAGGCACCAGTTTTTAAAATTATAGCTTCTCCATTCTCCTTGTCCCTCTCTCTCTTCCAGAACACAACTACACTAGGCGTTCCGGGCACCAGGAGCCCAAATACACCCACACACAACACTTTCTTATGAGTAGCAACATTCCATGCCAAATGAATCAGGTCTCTGCAGGACAGTTTTTGCCAATACCTATCCATTTTTGGACTGTAGAGAAACAGAGCTTTTCTACAGGTGATATTTATTGCACTCTCATCATTCCTTACTCACAGTTGTTTCTGGGTTCTTTAGACAGTGTCATCACCCTCCAGTTTCACTTCTATTTTTAAACAGCATTTCAGCAAATTTTTTTTTAGAGTTGGGAAAATGTAGTATTATTTGTAAAAGCAAATGAAAATTTCCCCCGCTTGTGTAATTGCACTATACCACAGCACCACCTAGAGGTTATGCAGTGGAAAAGCAGGATAGGAAACGCTTTTCATGTAGTGCTCGGATCTCAGTTCTGTGATGAAACCAGAGGTAGGTATGGTGAATTAACAACCTCGTGTAGAAAAGTTCAAAGACATTCAACTAAAAAATTGTGGAAATTAAACCAGTAATTTGAGGAGAAACAGTATTGTGAGATGTTCCCCCTTCTTAACTAAGTTTTGCCAAATCATTTCACTGATCCATCATATGTTTACTTGGGAGTAAGTCCCATTGAACTCAGTGGGGCTTATGTCTGATTAGCCTTTCATAGGGCTGCACTGTTAATCTCAGATTCCCCACTCCCACTTCTGGGGGGGAAAGGATGGCATGGGACACCTTTTAAACCCTTGTGTCTTCTTTCAAATTAAACATCTTTGGGGTTTTGCAAGACATTATTTAGGGGAAAAAGTAATCCAAACATCATTGTTCACCAAGTATTTCAGGTTTAAAATGCAATTGCATGGAACAGCACACTGTAACTTTACATTTTTTTTACCAACCCTGCTTCAAACACTGCCCTTTCTTTGGATGCATATTTAACACTGAAATAAAATAGGGATGTCAGAGAATTCCACAACAGATCCCGGTGAAGCCGAATGCCAGTGCATTTGGCCCCCCAAAATCCATCACGGAACGGCCTGCCACCCCCCCGCCCCCCGCAGATCCCCCCCAGGACGAGACTTACCTGGGGTGGATGTTTTGGACGGCAGCGGCTCCAGCGGCAGCGGCGGCGGCTGGTCTTCCGACCAGCTGCCGCCACCGCCATTTGCAGTCTGTGTGGTTTTTGTTTTTTTTCCCCATAGACGTGATAGGCTACGTAGAGACTTACGTAGCCTATCACGTCTGGGCAAAAAACCCCAAAAAAACACACATATGCAAATGGAAGTGGCTATGGCCGCCACCATTTGCATTCCTTACTTTTTGCCATCTTAGTCTACATCAATATTTATGTAGACTAAGACGAAGACAAGAAAGGGGGACGCAAATAGCGCCCAGTACGCTATTTGCGTTCCCCTTTCTTTTCTTCATCTTAGTCTACGTAAATATTTACATAGACTAAGACGGCAAAAAATAAGGAACACAAATGGCGGCGGCCGTAGCCGCCGCCATTTGCGTACGCGTTTTTTTGGGTTTTTTACCCAGAGCCCTCTGCGGCCGGAAATCCGCAGAGCAGCTGGCCAGCTGCTCCACGGAGCTGCCACGGAGCACAGCCGGCCATTGAGGATTCCGGGTGGGAGGACTGGATCGCCTCCCCCCCCCCCGTTGAGGATTCCGGGGAGAGGGACGGAACGCCTCCTCCCCACCATGAACAGAATCCGTGAAAAGGTAAGTGACTTTTGTACATCCTTAAAATAAAATGAGCTGCTGGAAGAACAACTGACCACTTTGTTAAAAATATGTGTTTTCTTTAGATATTCAACTGCTATCCGCTCTAATGGTGGCCCCCCACTAAGCCATAGAAGAGGCAACCATTTTTAATGACAGCAGCCATTTTGAATTTCCATAAATTTAACAATCACCTCTGAACAGGGCTTTCTTAGTAAAAAAAACCCAAAATGGTGGTCACTATCCTGTGGGAGTTCCAATTTGCTTCCCCTCGAAACAATGTTCTGTCCTGAAAATGTAGCCCAATCAAAACAAAACAAAATCTCAACGATTTTGAGATGGGTGAAGTGGTTGACATCTGATCCTGCCACGTAATTTCTATAATGCTCATTGCTTTCCTGTGGCATCCAACTGCTCATAACACACTACAAATATTCCCAGGAGCCATTTTCAGGTAGTGATAAATGGAGCTGATGGGAGGTTTGCGTGTTTGTCTTGCTAAGCCAGGCTGGAAAACATACCATCCTGCTTTAAGAGTTGCTGTAATATAATTTGGAGAAATGACAAAACATGATATTTAGCAACCATTTACTGTCATGACTAAGTACGCTAGTGTGGATAAAATATCTGGTAAACTAATAAGAAAGAGTTGCCTTTTGGTTTCATTAAATACAAAAGACTTCCTGGGGAATAAATACATTATTCCTTAGAAATTATAAGCAAGCAAATTCACCCTCCCCTTTCAGTTGTTATAACTTTGGAATATTACAGAATGGATATATAGCAACCATTTTCTCTGAGGGTAGGCCCTGTCAAGGCTGAGCTGTGGGTAGCTGTCAGAGATGTCCGAGGAGCTGAGCCAAGAAGTCGAGAGACCAAAAAAGCAAAGCTGAGAAACATGCCAGAGCCAGCAAGACCATGATTGTTCAGGCAAGTTCTTGGTCCAAATACAAAGCCTGTCCTGTCCCTCTTCCATGGAGAGCCGCTGTTAGGGATGGGGGAGAAATGTGCTCAGTTTGCATTTTGATGCAAACTTGCCGAATTTCGCACTTTTGAAACAATACGCAAACCGAAACGCACTTCTCCTTCTAAATCCATACTTCTACAAAGTTTGTGATTCTGTTCTCCAGTATAATCATGTACAAAGATGCTTATATTAAATGAAAGTGCACACGCGAAGTGTGTAAATGAAAATAATGAATAAAAATGCATGATATTAGGGGAAATTACTTCCAAAAGAGAAAAACTTACAAAACGTATAAGGAGAAATGCACACAAAAATGCTTACAAATTTTTGTGCATTTTTTATAAAGAAAATAAATCTCAAACTGATGCAGAAATGGGACAAACTGAACTTAAGATTGGAAAAATGAGAAACAGAGAGAAACTGAAATAGCCAGATATGCCAATCCCCTAGCTAATGCCAAACACAATAAACAAAATTGGGTGGGATGGAGCAATGAGGCAACTTCCCATGGTTAGAAAATTTGGTCTAATTACTCTGACGAAGCTAAAAAGCAATATGCAACAAACTGAAGTGAGGCCAATTAGTTATGTCATGTCTCATTAGCTGCTTTTTTTCTTTCTTTTTCCAAGGGATGCCTCAGCTGGTGAGCCATGGCATGTTTGACACATTCAGGTTTTTGCCTTTCCTTATTCCGAGGTTTAGATATGCATGCTGTGGCAGCTGGGAATCTGACACGCCCTACATGACAATATGAACAGGGTGGTAATTGAAACAGAAGGACTGCTAAGCTGGGTCCCTGAAGATGAAAAATACCCAGCTGGCAAAGCCAATCCCATTAAGACAAAGAGAAAGGTTCTGTGAGCTCAGTTTCCCTCCCCAAGATTCAGGAAACTGAGAAGGAATTTCCTCTCAGAGTTAGAGGAGCATAAGGGGTACGGTGGCCATTTGCCCACTTTCTACATAGGACAGTCCTCTATCTGAAGTTATATTTTATTTGAAAGGCTTTTCAGTCCATTTCAGAACCACGCAAATGCTTCACAACCAGCAGTTAGCACCTGGACAGCAGACTGAGCATGCAGGCACACAGGTCACTGGGTCACAGCCTTCCACACTGTGGTGAGATTTATTGTATTTCTTTTTAAGTTATTATAATCTAATTTTTTCAATCTATATCTATCTATATAAATTAGCATATGCAAGTGTCATGCAAATTTGTGCACTCTTTTTTGGCAATTCGTAAGTGGCCACCCTGGTAAAGGGATGGAACCTCCCTCTGTGGTACTTCTTCTGGTGCCAAACGGCTCCCCAGCAACAACACAGATCTCATCTATGCCTGTTCTCAGGATTTTCACTGTGGGAACATAGGAAGCCACCTTGTACCACCTCCCATGCAATCACTAATTAGGTCCATACCTGGTGAGCTTCCACACAGTGCTGCAGCATGGGTTAAGAAGCTGCCTTCTACCAAGCCAGACCATTGCTCCAGCTAAGTCAGTATTGTCAATGCTGACTGGCAGCAGCTCTCCAGGGTTTCAGGCAGGGGTCTTTCCCAGCCTTACCTGGAGATGCTGGGGATTGAACCTGGGACTTCCTGCATACAAACCATGTGCTTGACCTAGGTATGTATGGATTTTGTAAAGTCCATTCCATCCACATTTTGCACATTGTCAAGTCCCTTTTGTTCCACTGTCCACACATCGACGGAACCGGATGTTTTCCAATTTCCCAAATTCGCCCAAAATTTGCGCAAATTCGCACTTGAGAAACTGTGCAAATCCCTCCCCTCACATGCATTTTTGTGCTTTAGCCTATGGGGAAAATGCGCATTTTTGTCCTTTTTTATTTTACATATTTCTCTATGACTAAATTTGTGTAAAATTCCGGAAAGTAAAAGAACCGGTCCGCAAGTCCACAGAATCTGAGCGACTTGAGAAAAACCAGTCTGCTGTGGAACCCACAGGTCAGATTCATCGAAACCCAAAGTCATTTGATTCCATTGAGGATTTCTCTGACATCTCTAGCTTTACCATGGAGTTCAGTCGAGGACAGGGAATTATGTTAGAAGAGCCAGAGCATAAATAGAGACTGCCTGACTGGAAGGATCATGTTGGCTGGGGAACACTGGGAGTTGTGGGACTTTTTTTCCTGTCTAAACGTGCATAGGATTATGCCCTAAATATGTTTATAATTTAATTTAGCAAGCTGAGCAAATCCTGCCTGCACACTTCCCCTTGTATCTCCAGAAAGGACTAGAGACTTGCTACTCTTATAAAAATGAAAGCTGAAGCTCGGGGAGCAGGCCACTATTTTCCTAAGAGGGGCAGACAACCCCCCCCCCCCACACACACACACACTTTCTGGTTTTAGCCCTGGTTTCCTCTTATTTTGATGTTTACCTTTGTTCATCGTATGCATCTCCAAAAAGTATGTTTTCCCTGACGTTCCCGTGAAATATCCATGCCTGCTGTGACGCGTAAGCCAAAGTGCCATCCACAGCAACTGTCCCTTTATACAGATACATCTGAAACAAGTAGATTGCACAGTTCAAGATCAAACCTGCTTCACTGTGCTGCCCTATTAACTATTACCACTGGCACAGAACATCATGGTCCCTATTGGGTCCTGTTTTGCTTTTTTGTGGAGAATTTGGAGAAGCTGTTTAAAAAAAAAAATCATTACTGTGCATATCCTTGCAACAGAAAAAAAGGAATATGTTTGCTGCGACTTTCAAACTAACATGTGAAGTGTGGGGGTTTTTAATTACAAAATAGCATACGCTTTCATAGGTGACAAGCTAATTGATGAGAGCAAAATGGAAAAGTCAGTTAAAAGTTGATAAAAAAAAAAAAACATTCTAAAGTTCTTAGACAGTACAAGTTAGGCAGAATCTTTATCCTATGCATAGAAACCTTGTTCTCTGTTCAACCCCAGATTAATACAGTCAAATTTCTTTAGAAACTCCTGTTCAACTCTCTCATGTTCTATGTGTCCACGCAATTTGACTTCTTTAAGAAGAGTAACTCTGAGGTCTGCAACACTGCTGCGTCCAGGGGGATTAAAACGATCAGCCACTGGCTGCTTATTGTTCCTGCCTTTTATGTCTTACTTGGATGAGTTCCTCATCCACTCCCACCCCTACAAATAATAGTAAATATATATTGAGCTTTTATACAGCTCTTATAAGAGCTGTGGCCATTACTCAATAATGAGCACATCCACATCCATTTTAAGTTCAAAACATTCTATTCAGCATTCTTATGTTTTCCACAAAGAAACTGCTACATGGTCCATTTCTTAACACACCTTGCTTCAGAAGTTTGTTCAGGACAGGCTGTTTCAGAGTCAACAAATGGAACATGCACCCAGTGGAAACAAGCCTTCAGTAATCTGTAGTAGTGGAAGGGTGGCGATACTCAGTCTTGCTACAAGTTGTTTAAGGAAGACCATAGTTCCTTCCATAGTAAGGAAGACCATGTGTGTAGAGCACATGCTTTGCAGGCAGAAGGTCCCAAGTTCAATCCCAGCATCTCCAGGTGGGGCTGGGAAAGAATCCTGCCTGAAACTCTGGAGAGCTGCTTCTAGTCAATTTAAGCAATACTGAGCTAGATGGATCAAAGATTTGATCTGACATAAATCTACGTTATTCCCCTCTTAAAAAGACACAAGAGAGTTCCTCCCTTCGGTTAAGAACTTTGGCAGATATGGAAACAACCATCTTTTAAGATGGCACCTCAGAAAGATGCCAACTCCATTTGAGTAATTTGCCGGCTGTGTGTGTTCCTGGGATGCACATTATCTACAAATTGCCATGGAGAAATAGCCTCCAGGCTCTTCTCTTGGTGGAGGGGGCCTCTCCCAACTAGAAAACAAATTTGTCACTATGAGATCATGGCACGGGTATGTTAGATATTAAAAAGACATGCACAACAGTTTACAGACAGCCTGATCTTATGCACCCTTCTATGTTTACTCAGATGTACTGACTGAGCTGAGACAGAGATAGGAAGCTGCCTTGTACAGTGTCAGACCATCAGCCCAGCTAGCCCAGTATTGTCGACACTAGCTCTTCCAGGGTTCCAGGCCGGATCTTTCTCAGGCTTACCTGGATATGCCAGGGATTGAACCTGGGACCTTCTGCCTGCAAAACGCATCCTCTACCAACGAGCTGGACCCTCTCAATGACATTTATTTTCAAGAGCCCATATGACTGCAAGCATATGAATGTTTTGAAAGAGCAGTGTGATGCCTGCAGGATATGCAAAACCCCAAATGCAGCTTCAGAGGACCCAGTTGCTTTGGTGATACTGAATCAAGATCCTTTTAATCACTCCATCACACACAAAATGAAATGCACAGAGAAGTGCCCTGATTACTTCAAACACAAATGGAGTGCTCAGTGAGTAATAGAGGTCTTGTAACAGTCAATAGCAAAGGAAATGTGTTGCAGTGATAGCTAATGGACCTATTTGCTTTTCTTGCAAAGCCTCTTGCTCTTCATTCAGAGGCACGTACTTCTTTATTTATTATTTTTATAAAACCATCCCTCTGAACTCCACAGGGTGCATTTTTTTAAAAGTATAAACACCATGATGAGAAAAATTGACCCAAATCTGCATGATTACATCTTTGGTGTGACAGAACAACATTATCATGAGCTCCAGATTCAGTTGGATTGTTCACTGTTCCTTTGAGTCCATTGCAGGGAGAGTTAAAATGTTAAGCAAAATAGAGGCTGATTGCTAGCTTCAGGCAGGCGGGGCGGGGGGGAGGCCCATGAGGAAGAGAGAAGAGAGTCAGCTAGTCAAGGCTGCTTGTTTTGCTATTCCAGAGAAGGATAGGAACACTATGCCATCACTGGGGAAGATGCTAGATACTAGTAGGGGTGGTTGGATCAATCAATTTCCAGTCCATGTCAATTTTGCACATGTTCATTCATAAACCCATACCATCCTGTTCCCAAATTATTGTGTTTAAAAAAAAAGCAAGAAAATTCCTAGTTAAATACATATTTTTAGCGAATTTTCTCACAAAATACGTAATGTATTTTCTCTTGAAGTACACATTTCTAAATTATTTCATCCTAGAATACTCATGTTATAACACATCTTGGTGCTTTTTTCCCCAGCCAAAAACCACATTGCAAAATTTGGAAAAGTACAAAACCCAAATGATAATTATGTTCTGATCCAGACATTCATCCAGGAGGTGTAGAACAGGTTAATTCACAACAGAATTTGCAAAATTCCAATTCCTCAAATGTTCCTTGAACCTAGCAGGGATGCCTGAGGAGATGATTGTGCCCTAAGTAAATAAATAATATATAAGGTCTGGAAATAGATAGTTTCACCCATCCTTGGATAGGAACATCCAGGATAAGGGTAGAGATTTTAGTTATACTGAAAAGACGAATGGAGATCTTCTAGATATGATAACATCTTTTAGGTTATCTGGTAGCTCCTTTCCAGCTACATCACCCAGGCCCAGAGATCCATAAATACTCAGGAACACAGATGGATTTTATGCATTCATAGGATGCTCTGTTCATGCCAATGGACACAAGAGATCTCTGTGTGTCAAGGAATGAGGGTATGGATCTGCTTTCCTCCATTGAAGTGAACAGCAAAGCCATTGCAAAAATAGAAGCTGCCCATTAAGACACATGGGTCTATGATGCAAACACATCAGCAGGTGTCAGTCTCATGGCTGACCCAAACCCAGGGGAGTCTTCAGAAAAAGAGGAGGAGGAGTGGGATTCTTCAGCACACCCTACTCCTACAGAAGATACAGGGCAACCTGAGCAGCCTTGTTGCAGGGATGCCTCATCTGAGGCCCCAATGAACCCCTTTAAGCCCATTCTGAGCCCTGGCATGGTCCCTGACCCTCATACCTCATCCTGGAGCTCATCAGGGGATTAGCGGTGATGAACCAGGTGGGACAGCCAGAATCGTCATCAGAGGGCTCCACTGGCCGTCACATGATTCAGCCAGAGTTTCCAGGGTAGGAAGGGTCTACTCAGGAGCAAGGGTCTACTCATGAGGAGGAACACCCAGCTGTAGCCACCCAAGAAGCAGACCTAGCTGCAACTGGTGAATCATAGCCAGCCAGCATATAAGCCCTCAGTCTTTCCCCAGAGTTAAAAGCTCTCATTGTGTTTTTTTTGTACCAGCTGTGTGCTCAGGACAGAGGGATGGTGTGCACTCCATGTGTCTCATGCCTGTACTTTGCACACACATAATATTGGTGTCCTCATTTCATCAATGTAGCCATTGTAGAATCTAACAGTCAAAAAATGTAAAACATTCCACTAGTGATGAACTCGGGAAGAAAAGTTAAAAGGATTACATACCTGTCCCAATATTGCTGCGATGATGGAGCTCTTTCCACTTCCTACATGTCCACAAATCCCCAAAACCTTGCCCTACAAAGGAAGTTTATTTTGAAAATAATTCATCTGTAGCGGTAAGGTATTGTTACATGTGCAAGCACAGAGCAAATCTTAACCATTATACAAGCCAACCCTCTGGGAATAGTCCAAGGAACTTTGGCAACGTGGGGCAGAAAATTGAAATGATGCCCTTCCCGTTGACTGCTACTACAACCACTACTGATAAATAAAATTAAACCACTGTGTTGCCATTTGCTTTTTCAAGGACGGGGAAGTGACTACGTGGCTGGTTATTTAATTGTAGGTTTTATATTTTGTAAAGATGTTTTTAGGTTTGACAGCCACTTGGAAAAGGCATGCTTTGAGCAGGAAGTAGACTAGAAACAAAGGTATACTCTGTTACAAGAATAGTCTAAAATTGTGGATGATTAGCATCCTTCAAATGTTGCCCTAAAGCAGGAGCTCCCCATACCCATTTTCACAGCCCCCCCCTTCCCTGCCAAATTTGCTGCAGCAAAAAGATGGGTGACTATGCAAGCAGCATGCATCTTATTTACTTGCCAGTGGGTTCTGGGAGGCAGCAATGCAGCTCCCTGCAAGTTGCCCATCCCTGCCATAAAGGGATATAAGTACAAATAAATAGAATTATCATTCATTCATCAGCATCAGCCAAGTGGGACCTGCAACAAAATGTTGCAGCATGGAGTGACTCGGTTCCAGGCACTCCATTACATTCCTCCTCCCTGGTTTTCGGTGTTTTCCCCTCAATTGGCCAGTCAGCATTCTGTGCCCAGTGAGTATGCTCAACCCTCGTTGGGCTGTTGAGGGACTGTGTGGGTGAAGTATTTGTACTCCTGCAAAACTCAGGGCTCTCCCAAAGCTGAAGATACTTCCCCCTCATGCGTGGATGGTGCCATTTTGGCTACATAAGGATCCGCACTCAGAGAATGAGTTTGCTATTAATATACAGGATTAGCTTGCCCTGAATTTGCCACCAGAAACAGCTGCCCTGCCTCATTTTAGGGATGGCTCTGCATTCCATCTCCATCAGTTTGAGTTCACAGATGAAAAACAGGAGCATGCTTGTTCGTACCAATGATCATTGCTTGACCCCCTTCCCAAGCAGCCATGCATAGTGGTCCTACACTCTACTCATTGCTGAAGACTCTGCTCTGTCTGTTATATCAGGGCTGACATCAACGCCTGGCATGCTTGGGCAGCTGCCAGGGCCCTTTCATCCCAGCAGGGCCCACAACTGATATCAGGCAGGGAAAAAAGTTAAGGAGAGTCCAGGGCAGACATTGCAAGCAGCACCAGGTGATTGGATATAGCCTCCCCCCCCCTTAATTTCCCACAATTCCCTTGACCTTAGATCACTGTGGGGCATTGTGGGAAAATGTATAGGGTGGCTATACCCAGCCACCCAGCACTGCCTGGAGTCAGGTAAAGTTGCCAAGGCCCACTGACAGAGGAGGGGGCCTCACCAGAGTATGCTTTGCCCAGGGCTACCTCAAACCCTTTGTGGTGTGCCACCTTCACTGACTCCACAGTAGCCTATTCTCTACTGGTTGAGAAGCCAAGACTTTGCTTGTCCTCGAGGTATATTTAAAACATTTGTATCCCGCCCTGTATCATTAGGATCTCAGGGTGGCGTACAGATAACGTCCATTTAAGCAGCATAAAACGATGAATAACTTAAACAGCTAAAAGCGTAAACAAGCTAACGCCGATTAGAAAATCTAAAACAATAAAACAGTTAAAACACTGTGCGACTTTAGGGAATTCAATTAGCCCTCAAAGGCTTTGGTGAAAAGCCATGTTTTAACTTGGCACAGAAAAGAAACCAACGTCTCCGTTTATCGGGCCTCCCAGCCAGGGTGCCACAGCAGAGAAGGCTCTCTCCCATGTCCCATCATACTACTGTGTCACACTGGTGGGACACCGAGGAGGGCCCCTCCAACAGATCTCAATCCTTGGGCAGATCTATATAGGGAGAGGTGCTTCCTCAAATATCGAGGTCGCAAGCAGCTTAGGGCTTAGAAAGAAGCAGTTGTCACAATATGTAGTCACCATTCAAAAACAGACTTTGGCCTCTACCATGGGTGAAATGGTAGCCTATGTATGGAATGGTGCCTGAGTTTGCATGTGCATGCATTGATAGACATGAGACAAGATGCCTCTGCCTCCAACTCAGGAGTTCTTGAAACGTGAGGGAGAGAGGATTCCAGCAACCTACGCTAACAACATTTTAATGAGGCATTCCCCCAAAGACATAAATTGGACCAGACTGGGGCAGTGGTTTACCAAGGTCAAGTAACCCAAAACTGGGACTGCCCTTAATAAATAGGGCCATTTGGAACAGATTGCTGGTGTGGTGGGTTCTACCTAGATGACGCATCACTAGACAAGTCTGTTATCACGTCCAGGCATCCTGGTAAATCAAAGAGCCACGGTCCCAACTTGGCCTCATTGGCACTTCTGGTATCAAATCGAGCTCAGTCACCACTCAAATGGCCAATGCCGGGCAAGAAGTGCTCGCACCATAAGAGATGCGAAGGTAGAATGACTGCCCTTATTGGCAGCATGGTCCCGCCAATCAAATCAAATGTAACTCTTCTGTTCACTAGCAGAAACTCTGGGCCATGGGTCCCTCTGGCTTTTCTGTTACATCTAGGTTGCTATTATTTCTTCAAACTAATCAGCTGTCTGACTTCCACCTCTGACATTTCTGATCCATCTGGGAAGGGAGGGAGGGAGGGGGAGGCACACGGTGGTTGCCAGTGTGGGCTCCAGGTTTTTGAATCCCCTTGGGCAAGACACTCTCAATGGCCCCCCTCCCTCGGTGACTCAACCATCTCACCACCAGTGTTGCCAGCTGCTATTGCTCCTCATCCTCTTTCTGCTCATTACTACCTCTTGCTTGACGGGCAGAGAGCAGGTAGGCAGTTCTCAGCTCAAAAATTACATACAAGTAGGCATATGTTAGGGGAAGATATATATATATATATATATATATAATGCATACATTAGGGAAAGTTTCATATGAAAATAAGAGTGTGTATTTTTAAAAACCAGAGAATGATGCAGAAATTAGATGGTATGGGCTTATGACATCTGAAACTGACAGGGACCAGATATAGATCTGTCCCTACTGTATCTGAGAGGTTCATCACATGAGGCTGAAACCCTGCATCCTAACTGGGGCTTTCTGCTTCTAGTGTTTGTGGGATTACAATGGATTACTTTACATGGGAGACACGTGATTTGAATTGAAAACTTCCTTTCTCCGCTAAGTTCTATGGGTTTCATTATACAACACCTTCTAGTGGCACAAGCCATCATTACACACTGCTGATATCTCACATTAACATTTGTTGTTGGCTTATCTCTGATCTTTTTAAAAGCAGGATAAAGCTCAAAAAGTGGAGGAGATGCTCTAGAGGTTGACGACATCATGTAAAGGACTCACAAACATCCATGAGTGACTAATCACGAGCATGCAATAAAAACCTCATGTAGAAATGCTCTGAGTCTATCACCTCCATCCCAAATTAAACTAGATTAAGTTTATACATTATTGTTCAGGTATACCTACTTTCTGTACTGTAAAGCTTATGCTGCGCAGCCCGATGCTGTTGCCGCTCTCCTTCCCAGCAAATGATATATGAGAGGGAGACACAACCATTTCCATCACCGATTGGTACTTGCAGACATTTTTCCCATTCAGGAGAGTCTCCTTACTACTTTTGGCACTGTGTTCATTGGAAGAACTTTTCCAGGACAATGTGGCATCTTCCAGTACCACGGCATTTTGGGGGTCCTTCAGTGTCATCACATATGCAGGAGGGATTTTAGTGACAAGAAGGTTCTAAAAGAGAAGAGGCATAGTCAAGGGAACACCAAACGCTATGGGGCCTCTGGGCAGCCCAGCTTGAGTTAACAGGGCTGTGGCTTAGTGTGGTACAGCACCTGCTTTGCATGCAGAAGGTCCCACCTTCTATCCCTGGAATATCCACTTAAAGTGGATCACAGGATTCCCCTCCCCCCCTTAAAGAGGATCTCAGGAAAGCTTTCTGCCAAAGGCATTGGAGAGCTACTGCCAGTCAGAGTGGAGTACGAGGGTAGGCTAGATGAACCAGTGGTCTGACCTAGTACAGCAGTGTCTTGCTATGGCTGGATCGGGCTCAGTGTTAGGGCAAGCTAAGGGACAATCCAAAGGCAAGTCAATGAACAGACAAAAGTCAAGCATAAAGATGTCAACCCAGCAAAAGAGGAGCTCCAGGCAGGAGTAGTCGGTAAACAGGCAATAGTCAAAAGCACAGTTTTACCAGGCAAGACAGAGAGTTCAGAGAGAGAGAGAGAGATCTGAGGAGCAGCCAAGGTCCAAACAGTCAGATACAGAAGCAGAGTCAAGCAGGGGACCAAGCGTCCATTACAAAGCAAAGCCAGAGGTACAAAGCATTGGAACTGATAGAAGGACATAGCTTCCAGCAGCTACTAATTTCTTACTGAAAGCTTATATGCTGGAGCTTCCAATGCCCCACCCAGGACTCAGCTGCAGCACATTTAGATACACACTCTTCATGAGGAGACCCCTACTCATGAAATGAATCCATCACTCTTGAGGAGTCCTCTTCAGCATGTGGGCACTCCTTCACCTGGCCACCACCCTGAATCTTAAGGCACCAGTGTTCTCGGGGGCTGTGTGCTGGCTCAAGATCCCCCTCCACCTCAGAAGCTGAGCTCTCTGCCTCTCAAGGAGGCAGGTCTGAAAGCTTCACCCGAGGGCCCAGAACCATCTTGGGTAGCACTGGATTCCTCTGAAGGGACCTGTTCCATGGGGACATCTGGTTTTGATTGTTCAAGCTCATCCTCTGATGATGATTCCTCCAGTGGACTCATGACATCCTGGACCATGACAAGCAGGCTCATATCTTCACAGGACCAGTGCCAGCTCCAGGTTTTTGAGGGCCCATTGGCAAGACACCCTCAATGGGCCCCCTCCCTCAGGACGTTTACCTTCTCATCACCATTGTCACCAGCAGCTATTGCTCCTCCTTCTCCTCTTTCTCCTAGTTGCTACCACTTGCTTGCTGGACAGGCAAAGAGCCTGTCCAGGCACCATCTGCTGCTCCTCCTCCTCATCACCACCACTGTCTGGACCAGAGGGAGAGGGAGGTGAACAAGCAGGTTGCAATGGTGAAGGACAGAAATAACTCCAGGGTTCTGTTGTCAGTGGGTCCCTGCTTGAGAGGTGGTTCTTAGCAGGTGCCCAACCATGCCAACCCTTGATGCCACCTTACATAGGACAGTTGGGTTGTGGACTAGCTGGTGTTTCCACAGAAAACTGACTTGGAAATTTCCTTGTAAGACTTAAAGGGGTCAAGAAATTCCATCAATAATATAATGATAGGTGGCTCTTCCTCCTGCATAGGAGCATAGGAAGCTGTTTTAATTGGTAATTAGTCCATCTAATCAGTATTGTCTGAATGCTGGCTGGCAGTAGCTGTCCAGGGTTTCAAGCGGGGATCTTTCCCAGTGCTACCTGGAGATGCCAGGGATTGAACCCAGGACCTCCTTCATGCAAAGCATATACTCTACCACTGAGTTACAGCCTTCACCCTAGGAGGGAAGCTCTGTTCTCTCCTTCCTTCAGTAGCAATGAATGCTTGTCCCAGCAATAATCTAAGGCAGGGGTGCAGATGCTCCAGCCCACTGGCCTAATCCAGCCTGTGGAGGCTTTGCATCTCCATGGTCCCTGCCCCTTCCATAAGCCCAGCCCCTACTGGGGGTTGGGGAGAAGGTGGGGAGAGGAATCCCCACTATTCTCTCCAATCAGAGATCAGACATAATAGTGGGGATTTCCCTGTGCGGCTTCCCTGTGCATGGGCTTTCCCGGCCGGGGGATCCTCACAAGCAGTGAAGCCAAGCTGGCCAAATCCCCTTTGCTCCTCCAGTGGAGGAGTGAAGGGGATTCAGCTGGCTCTACCCCGTTTTTGCCCATCCCACCCCCTTCCTGCAATGGCTGAGCTGGCCAAGTCCCTTTTGCTCTTCTGTTGGATGGACCAATGGAAGCCCACCTGATGTCATGCAGCACATGGAGCCCAATCCAATTATGTTCCTGCACCCCTGATCTAAGGGTTGATCTCCATGTTCCCAAGAGTTGTCACTTCCCTGTGGCTCCATCTCACACATCTCCTATAAGTGATGTGTGTATATAAATATTTACAGGAGACAGGCTGATATTACAGCAATTGCCCACAACTGTTGGGTGAGACACCAGATCATCCCTTCTAATTGCCTGTATACAGATTTTACAATGATCTTGATCTTGGATGGAGTCCACAGTTTACTCTGGAGAAAAGGTATACTTGGGAGCAAGGATCTACTTGGGAGGAGGAAGACCCAGCTGTACCCACTGAAGAAGCAGACCCAGAGACAACTAGGACATCGTGACTGGGTTGAAACAACATGATCACCCACACTCAAAGGTTGAGTATGGGTTGTTGTTGAAATGTGGGTTATCATGTTGTCTGAACCCAGCCATAATAACAAACCATGGTTTGTTAACCTTGAACAACCCGTGAAGAGAACCCATCATTTGTTGTCAGGTTTTGAACTGTGGGTTGTTTGTGGTTAACAAACCATGGTTTGTTATTATGGCTGGGTTCAGACAACATGATAACCCACATTTCAACAATAACCCACGGTTCATCGACAACCCACATTCAACCCATAATCAACCCTTCAGTGTGGGTTATCGTCTTGTAAACCACCCCACAACCCTACAAGAAGCCATAGATTGTGCAGTGGTTTAGAAGCTAGCCCCAGCTCACACCTCACTGGATTTGGATGACACAATAACCTATGCCCCATCGTGAGTAATTAGGGAAAAGGTGGTTGTGCAACTGGCACACTCAGGGGTGGGAAAATAAGCTACGATGGCTTATTTTCCTGCACTGATACTGAGAACCCAATCAATATATAAGCCCTCTGTTTTCCCCCAGACTTCTGCTGGGGGTCTCACTGAGCTTCCTTGCTCCAGCTGTGTGCTCAGGACGACAGCAACCAAAACAATGAAGGAGATGGAGCAACTGCCCTAGGAGGAAAGGTTACAACATTGGGGGGGGGGGATAGCTTAGGAAAAGTGTGAGTAAAGGGGAAGGGAGCATGAGAGAGGTGTATACAATTCTCCATGGTGTGGAGAACATGGATAGGAAGAAGGGTTCTCCCTCTCTTATAATGCGACGTAATACAATGAAGCTGAATGGTGGGAGATTCCAGACAGATAAAAGGAAGTACTTTTTCACACAGCGCATAGTTAAACTGTGGAACCCACTAACACAAGATTTTGTGCTGGCTGCCAACATGGATTGCTTTAAATGGGGAATTAGGCAGTTTCATGGGGAATAAGGCTATTAGTCATGACAATGGCAATATATTACCTCAGTATCAGAGGCAGTATACCTCTGAATACCAGTTGTTGGGGAACACGAGTAGGAGGGTGCTATTGCATCCATGTCCTGCTTTGGGGCTTCCCAAGAGCTATCTGGTTGCCCACTGTGGGAAACAGGATATTGGACCAGATGGGCCTTTTGGTTGGATCCAGCCCAGCCCTTGTTATATTCTTACTCCGTGGGTTTATTTTTTAAAAATTTATTTTATGTATTGTTATCTGCTGGCTTTCTTTATGAATCAGCTCAAAGCAACCAACAGGCAAGTTAAAACAAAGAACACCAAATACCCCTCCAAATGTAAATAAAGTTTAGAAATGGCAATCTCAAAACAACAACATAACAGCAGAGTTAGCGGGAAAGGGTATCTAGACCTGTTTCCTGTGGTTTTTAGGCAAGCAACCCTTGCTTGGTACAGGAATAAGATACATAGTGGCATAGCACAGGATGTTCAACATGAATGGGGCTGTGATTGCTGCTTTTCATCTACCAGCTAAACAATTCCAAAATATCTGCAATCATCTTTCCCCCCTCTCTTTTCTACCTTCAGTCTTTTTAAAGAAACGTTTGCTTCTGCTGCTGCTTTCACAGAGAATGGCAAGATGGCAATTGAAAACCTCATTACGTTAAACATCGCGATCACACTGAAGGCCTGCAAAAGGAGATGGGTTAAAAGGCTGTTAGTATCATGTAAGCTTGTTTTGTGTTACATCTCTAAGGGACAACGGAGGTCTCTTTAGTTATATAGTATATGGAGTCTCCATTGGGGTTATTGTATGGTGGGTAGTTAAAACATAAAATGAGTTCCATTTTCAGGTTTTCTCCAAGAGGGACTCCATCACACCAGCTTTAACTTAATATCTTCCACAGTCATGCCAGCTCCAGGTTTTGGAGGGCCCTTGAGCAAGACACCCTCAATGCCCCCCTGTTCCTCAGTAAATCTACCTTCTCAATATCATTGTCACCCACTGCTGTTGTTCCTCATCCGCTTTCTCATCATTGGTACCACTTGCTTGCTTGACAGGCAGAGAGCCAGGGAGCAAGTAGGCTGTGGCATCTACTCCTCTTTCTAAGCATGAATTTCATCTGGGCCAGAGCAACAAGCAGGTGAACAAGCAGGTTGTAATGGTGAAGAGGAGGAACAGCTCTGCTCCATGGAGCTCTTTTCAGTGGGTCCTTACTGGAGTGTGGGCCCTTGGCAAGTGTCCAACCATACCTACCCTTGATGCCAGAATGCAAATCTGTTGCCAAAGCTACCCATAGCTTCCCACCTGCCTGTGAACTTTCTGACCCCTTTTCTGTAACTGTGATACTTGCTTCCAAATCCACCTGGACAGAACCCAATCTGGGTTTTGTTTTTTAAAAGGAAGGGGGAAATCTTACATATATGGAATATTCCTTCTGAATTTATAGCAGCACAGGGCCACGATCCCTTGCGCAGAGTGGCTGCACATTTGTCTTGTTTTCAGTGCCTGCTGAAGATATTTTTATTTCAACAAGCCTTCCCTGACTGACCGGCCATGGTTCTATTAGCATAATTTTGGCTTTAAGGTGTTTAATTATGTATTTTGATTCTTCCTTTCTTTTTATTGTTCACCACTCAGGAATCTTATTGGATGGAGAGCAGTATATAAATTCTGTAAATAAATTAATGAAATATATCCTAGAATTGTCAGGTTGCAGCATGAATTTTGATGCTAAACTTTCTCCAATAGAAGCTTGATAGCTACAACTTCCCCAGTCCCTGCTGAAAAGGGGCAGCTCCCGACAACAGCTGAGCTTCTGCATTCTGCAGTGCCTCCTTACGGAGTAGCAGGGGTGCAGTGCTGGGGGGTCTCACCGGGACAAAAACCTGGGACTTTTTTTGGAGCCAGGTTTCAGCCGGGTTCCTCCCACTCCCAGCCTACTGCTGTGGGGCAGGCGGCTGGAAGAGCCTGAGATGCTGTTGTGAGCGGGCGCTGCTGGTGATGGCAGCCGGAGCAGCTCCCTGCGGCCATGGGTGCCAGGTTGGCTACTAGGTGAAGGAACTGTTGTCACTGTGGGAAGGAGAAAGGGAGCTGGGGGCTTGCGTGGTATGTTTCCCTCCGTCTTGGCTGTCTGCATGGAGAGCGTGCCTGACTTTGTACACTCCCCTTCCTCCATTCCCTTCCTTCCCCTCATCTTGATCCTGCCTTTCTCTCCCCCGCCACCCCCGGTGTGGAAATAGAGAGCTGGGAAGGAAAACAAAAGCTCCAGCCAGGAGGAGGAAGAAAGGGGGAGGGGGGAAGAGAGGAAGTGGAGGAGGAAGAAGAGGAGGAGGAGGGTGGGTCTAGGAAAGCTCCTGCAGCCTTTCTGTGACTTTCCTTCTGCTTTTCCCTGTGTGCTTAGTGGGAGGGAAAGTGGAGTCTGTGTTGTGCCACTGCGCTGTACATGGTCTTGAGGAGGTTACATAAAAAAAAAAGGGCAGGTGCAGGCCCCTAGAAGTTAATGGGGTATAAACACTCATGGATTCCTGACAGGCCTCTTTGATTTCTTTATAGTAACAAAACAGCCTGTTTGGCTGATGCATCTGAAAGAGGCAGTGAGTCAGTTTATGTCACTATATTGAATGTGTGTGTTTGTGTGTATGAGAGGGTGCATCAATGTGCGTTTATGTTTTCTGTGTCTGTGCACTGTATTTTGTAAAAGGAGAAGCTTGTGTTTGCATTTGAGTTTTCTACCATGGAAGAGATGTAAGTCTTTTACTTCCAGGAAAGCATGGACGATGATTTCCACTGAAGTATGTAGTTAAAAATGTTTTTGCATTATTATTGTACATTGTTGACTCTCTCTCTCTCTCTCTCTCTCTCTCTCTCTCTCTGTATGTTTGTGTGTATGTTGTGTGTGAGTTCAGTATCGGGGGCAGAGTAGGAGGCTCACTAGGGACAGCTACTCGGGGACCCATCATGGCCTTGAGCTGGCCCTTGCTGTGTGGCTTTGAGGATATCATCATTAGCAGTGGCAGTAGCTGTTATTTCTTGAACAAGAGAATGTGGGTCCAGAGGAGTGCTTTTGTGGACTGCGATTTCCCCAAGGTTGAGACATTGCTCAGAAGGCCACATAAAGGGTTGGATCCAGACTTAGTCTTGCTTAGAGTAGACTCACTGAAATCAATGGGAAAAGTTAGTCATGACTTATGGCTATCTTAAGGTCCTCTGATCCAACTAAAACACTGTAAGAGATGACTGAACTATGGATTCTGGACTCATGGGAAAAAAAACCCTATGAAGTCAGCGGTTGTAGAGGCTACAGAATGTTGAAAGAAACCAAAACAGTGATCAACAGTCCAGACTGCTGCTCTAAGGAGAATATAGCAAAATGTGTATCTGACACTGTGGGTGATCAGTTGGAACTTCTGGAAGCTATTATGGCCTTCTTCTTGCTGAATCTCAAAAAGACATGCCCCCATCCTGCATTCATCACTCAACAGAATTCCAAAATGACTGAAAGCTCATTTGTATAATCTTACAAAGATTATACAATCTCACAAAGATTATATTGTATAATCTTACAAAGTTGTATAATCTTAGAAGGGGGCATGGCTGTGACTGTCATGGAGGGACCCTGCACTTTGAAATCGCCACTACACTACGGCGGAGTAGCCTTGAGGGCAGCACCACATAGAGCCAACAGGGCATAGGAAGGAATAGAGAATTCCAGTGTTGGAGCCCTCCATCAAGAGCATAGGATTGCTTTCTTAATGGTACAAGATTGCCTACTCTTTCTTCAGTAATTGGTGCTTCTCCATGAAAGAAATCAATCATGTTTATTCTCAGTGCATCTGTGCTGACAAAAGGAATAAAATCTTTTTTTTACTTCTAAGTAAAACACAATTCTGCCCTTTGGGGAAAGAATGTAGCATTTGTTTGGCCCCTTCAGATGTACTGATTTGTAATTATCGACCTTTACTCTTCTTTGTATTACAAAAATGGAAAGTCTGCCCACCCTCTCCCAGCTAACAGCCATTCGCTGTGGATCAAGTGACATGAAAAATAACAAGAACTGAAAGATCCTATTTGTTCCATATACTTAACTTTTAGAAGCGATCCAGGATAAATCTAACTTAGAATTGAGATAGATTTTATGTCCATTCCACACCCCCAAATAATATTCAGCAATGGTTTAGATTTTAAGCATCTAGTCAGGAATTCAGAAAAGGACTGGTTTATAGAAGCCTCAAATCTTTTAATATTTATTTGTGTGCATGTCTATTATCATGCTTTTTATATCACCCTTCAGTCATACGCCCAGGGTAGTTTACAAAACACTAAAACAATTCAAATGTAAATGCATCATAAACTAAAAGTCAGAAAACCAGAACAAAACTGCATAAAAACAGCTTGGCAGGATTAAAATGGTATCTATAAAGCTTGGGAAATTAAAATGGCCTTTGCCAGGCCCCAAGTGGAATTCCCTGGGGAGAGCATTCCACAACTGGAGTGCCATCACCAAGAAGACCCTCTCCCTGGTATACAGCCACCTCATCTTGGACAATAGGGGCACCGCAGGACAACTTTGGAATGGGCGGGTGCATTTCTAGAGAATCATAACCAAGAACACAATCCACTGGGAAGATTTCCTGGAAACAAGCCACACTGGAGCTCGTTTTTGCACTAAATGCAAAATTGCATTTAATAATTTATGGAGTCATTGTTTTTAATTGCTTTAATGACACACAGAGCAATCCACTCTTGCACTTCAAGCCTCATAAGGAGGAAGGTGAGAAGACTTTTTCCCACCACCACTGCACAAGTTCGAAGTTGCCGTAGCTGCTGGGCCTGTATCAGCCCTGTTCCAGGGGGAGCAAAGCAGCTTGGGATCTAGCCTCCATGGGATTACATGGCATGCCTCCTAATCTGCTCCCTTTTTGTCTCTACTGATAATTGGGGTTCCAGCATCAGAGAGGCAAGGGTCTTGGAGGTTTCCGCAGGGACTAAGAGGAGGCATCTGGGGATGGATCTCACCTTCCAAAAGTGGACTTATCATGACTTCCCTGGGGGAAGTCAGAGGAAGAGCTTGAACCTTCAGAACCAGATATCCCCAGGAAACAGATCACCTCAGAAGAATCCAGCACTACCCAAGATTGCCCTGGGCCCTCAGGGATGATATCTTCAAATCTGCCTCCTTGAGAAATAGAGAGCTCAGCTTCTGAGGCTCAGGAGGATGCTGAGACACCATCTAGACCACAAGAAAGCCAATGCCTTAAGATCCAGGCTACGACAGTGGCCAGGTGAAGGAGTGCCCAATTGCTTAAAAGGGCTCCTCAAGAGTAAAGGCCTGCTCACAGGTATACTTGTCACAAAGATCCTCTGAGGTGCTGCAGCTGAGTTTTGGATGGGGCTCTGGAAACATCCATTTATAAGCTCTCAGTTGAGACCTGCTGCTTCCTGGAACAACACCTTAGCTCCTAGTACCTTGAAAATGTGCAACTTTGACCTCGCTGTTCCTTGAACTGACCTCTCGTGCTGCTGATTCTTGGACTCCTCAAAGTAACCTTGGACTGCCTTTGACCACTCATATTGCTTGTCTGTCAAATCCTTGTCTGTCACTATGCTATGAGAACTTGCTGGCTTTGACCTTGGACTGACTTGACCTTGCTACTTGCCTGCTTCTTGGCTGAACTGGACTTTGGGGAGTTTCAGCTTCAGACCATTATTCCATATACAAGCTCAAGCTCCTGTAAAAAGGACAGGACTTCTCTGTCCCCCCGCAGATGGGGGAGACCTGATCTATCCTATAGCCCCCGGGATATCTTCCCAGGGACCATGGGATTGCAATAAAAACATTTAATGGGCTAAAAGGGGGGCTCACATGACCCCCACCACACATCGAAAGAATACATGAGACAGGTTGTGGGGCTTCGTGAGCTACCCACCACCACCACTTACACATCTAGTGGCACCACCCACACCATCTAGACCAGGGATGAGCCATTTGTGACATCCAGATGTTTTGGCCTACAACTCCCATTGTTCCCTACCATTGGCTATGCTGGCTAGGGCTGGTGTGTATTGTAGCCCAAAACATCTGGAGGGCTGCAAGTTGCCCAACCTTGCTGCATGTAGAGAAATCCACAGTGGAATCAAACGAGCTTGGATTTCCATGAACCTGACCCACAGATTCTGCAGCGGACTGGCTTTTATCATAGTTGCATGAATTCCACGTACTTGCAGAAAGTTTTTTAACCTTCTGGAATTTTATGCAAATTTAGTCATGGACAAATACATAAAAATTTTAAAAACACCAGCCGAAAATGCACATTTCCCCTGTAGGCTAAAGCATGAAATACACATTTGGGGGGGGGGATTTGTGCATTTGCAGGGGGCGGGGGTCGCACATTTTCACAAGTATGCATTTGCGAATTTTGTAAAATCTGTACATCCCTAGCTGTATACATTCTAAACACAACAGAAGGGACTCTACACAAATACCACATGTAGAGTTCTTCACTGTGTGGAAGGACCCTGGCCCAATCATCATCCAAACAACCTTTATTTAACCCAGAAGAGCGGTGATTAAGATCAGAAGTAGCAGGGGAACGGGGTGTATAATCTTACCCATGCTCCCCACTTTCCTGCTCCAGATCATGTGCACACCCCAGGTGGTCCCCCCCATGGGTTTTTAATGTGTGTAAGCAGTAATGTTACATGCATCTTTATGTAGCATCTAGTTTGGTCCTCAGGCAGAGGCAAGATTCAAACATTGGACTCCCTGATTGACAGTTCACTTCCTTAGCTGTTGGTGGAGGCTTTTGTGAAGACGATGTTGTACGGTTCTTTTAGGTTAGAGAAAATCTCCAATCACAGGTCTCCATTAGCGGGGATGTTACAGCACCATTGGCACTGCTTCAGATGGGTGGTGGCTACCAAGGAAAGAGCCTTCTCAGTGGTGGCACCCTGGTCATAGACCCAGAGAGGCTTGCCTGGGACCAACATTATGTCTTTCCATCTTCAGGCAGAGACCTTTGATTCAGGGGAGGCTGGTGGCTCCAATTTCAGTGGGGTGGAGTTTCCATTCTGGATTTTAGTTACAACCAGCCAAATGTCTAAAGGAGCTATCCAAGGTGCTGGGCCCAGTTGGGAATAGGGTTCAGCACCTTGGATAGCTCCCTTAGACTTCTGGCTGGTTCTAACTAAAACCCAGAATGAAATCTCTGCCCCACTGAAATTGGAGCAACCACCCTCCCTGCTTTGATTTGCCTAAGCCTTTTAATCTGTTTTAGATCTGCTTAATGTGACAGCTCTCTCCCTCCTTTTTACTCTGCTCTGCTGTTTTGTTTTCATTCTTTTAGGGTTCGATGCTATGCATGTTTGGACAGAGAAAAGTTCTACAACTCTCAGTATTCCCCAGGCAGCCACGCTGGCTGGGGAATGTCGGGAGCTGTAAGATTTTTTTCTGCCTAAACACGCATAGAATTGCACCCTTAATCTATTGTTTTAGAAGTGTCGTATTTTCTGTTTTAATTATGTTGTAATCTGCCCTGGAAGTTTTGTTTAAAACTGGAGGTAGGGATAGTACATTCTTTTTAGAAATCAAATGAAAGCATTTGCTCTTAACAGCACTTTAACTCTGCACTCCTTTGGTGACTGGCTACATGGGTATGGCACCAGTAGGAAAGCAATTATTTATTTTGAAACTGACTTCAATTTTTAAAAAAAATCCCAGAGGAGTTGTGGCCAAATTACACATTACATGATTCACACTTTTAGAAGGGGCAAATAGTGCCCTCAGGGGAAGTTAAGTGGGGAAATGGGGTGCAAACTCATAAAATGGGTTAGAAGCATGTTCTGGATCCTTCAAGGTAGAAGTGGCAGCTTAAGCATGCTTTAAAAAAAAAAAAAAAAAAACAAACACGAATACTGCATGCTTGTAAATAAGCCCACAAAATTACTAACCTGTAAAATGACTTACTTGCCTACCAGGGGGCAAGTGGCCTGTGTTTTCATGCTTGCTGCAGCGGTAGGGATATGACATGTTTTAAATAAATAAAAGAAAGTATTTGTCCAATTTTTTTTTAAATACCTTTTTTCAGCTAGTACAGGAGGGATGGAGGCAGAACAGAGGGAGCTAGCCTGCACAGAAACACATTGAACTGGTGGAGGAGGGATGGAGAGCTCTCTCTTCTCTACCAGCCCGCTCACATGCCTGCATAGAATTCCATGCACTCACCTACATGGAATTCCTAGTTGCCTATGGAGACCAGATGAGTTGTTAAATACACAGCTGGATTAATGAAGCATGTAATGCAGGGTTCTATAAAGTACTATAAAGACAACAGGGTCAAACAAGAAACATAATTTTTTGCAGTTTAAGGCTGCATCTTACAACAGAGGCTGTTAGTTCATGCTTTAAAAGGGTGTGGAAGGAAAATGTCATGACAATCGCCAGGGTGGATACGACTGGTGTAAGTGCAGTGTTCACACTTTGTACATATCCTGCTTTTTCCAGGATTTTTCGTTCTGCTTTCCTGATGCCTGTAAAGGGGAAAAGACATCCTCCTATTACTATGTGAGCAAAGTGATAAATCATACATCCTTCTAGACAATGGTATGTAATTTTGCAAATTATACCCTAGCATCTCGAATTATCGGTGAATCACAGATATCGTAGGGAACGATCCAGTTAAGGCCTTGCATTGAAATGTAAAAGAACACTCTCCTCCCCTCCCCACCCCACCCTGCCATACCTCTGACAGCTTTTGCAAAAGATTTCTCCCAAGCGTACATTTTGATCAGCTTAATGCACATCAAGATCTCATTCATCATTCGCACGCGTTTATCGGTCACCACAATGGCAGCTCTACGGAACACAGATGTTAGCTTGGCTGTGAGCATCTATGGTGAATAGACAAAATGCCATGAAAGCAAACAGTTAATACAGAGACAAAAAATATATATACCCTTGCTCTGTGTTCATTAGGGACAGGGAAGAGTTGTAGCTCTGTGACAGAGCACATGCATTGCATGCAAAAGGTTCCAGGTTCCATTCCTGGAATCTCCAGGTAACATAAGAAAACCCTTGCTGCATCAGACCATATTTATTTCTTTATTTATTAGACAGCTTTGAAGACTGTTGTCTTTCCAAGGTGGTTTACAATGTAAAACAACACAATTCAATATCAGTAAATTATAAAAGCATCTTAACTCTTTCTCTCTTTTTTTGGAAATTATAATAAGCCAGTTAAAATAACAATGAAATATATAATAAAATGCAATGCAATATAATACATTGCAAATGTGTAGCAGCAGCAAATACAATCAAACCTCTTCCATTAAAAGCCAGAAAAATGTTGTTGTTGTTGTTATTGTTGTTGTTAAGCCCTCTTCAAATCACCACAGAGGGAGCTGGCCGTATATCATTATGGAGGGAATTCCAAAGGGTAGGGGTATCACAGAGAAGACCCTCTAGTGTCAGAGTCTCCAGTGTGGTGCCTATGGGAATCAGTGTGGCCACGGACATCTCTCTTGGTGCTCACCAGAGCCCCTATCTTTCCTGATTTTTCTTTTATTTTAAAGATTTTTTTAATTAAACTTCTTTAATGGGAGGCTGGGAGGCTGGCATGCTGCAAAGTCTCCAGGACCATCTTTATTTCCAAGAATGTCTCTGAGCCTCGACAGCTGGCCTTCTTTGAAATGAGTGTTGGGGCAGAAACCTGCACATTCAAAATGGTGGTTTTGTGTTTTGGACCGCAGCCCCCACTTCTGCCTTGTACTTAGGTTTTGAGGCAAATTACTACTTTCTTTTTTTGGCCTCACCACTTTACCTTCTGGGAAATGAATGTCTTGGGACTGGCCATCCCCCCATGGCAGCCATTTTGTGACAGTGCCCATAACACTCAACATGCTAAGTGTGCCCACTGACCCTGAAAGGTTGGGAAACCCTCTTCTAGTCCATGGCTTCTCTAGTCCAGCCTCCAGTTTCCCACAGAGGGCAACCACGAGCAAGATACAAGAGCAATGGTCCTCTCCTCCTGTTATCCCTCGGCCACTGAGAGAGGTATGCTGCCTTTGGTCCTGGGTGGAGCATTTAGTCTTGATAGGCTGGGGAAACTCCTGTCTAAAATCCTAGAGTGTCTCTGCTAGTCATTCTGAGCTAGATGGCCAGACAAATAGTCTGAAACAGTTTAAGGCAGGTTCCTGTGTTCCTAGGTATTCATTATTCACTGAATGCACATGAGTGAAGGAGACCAAGATGTTCCTCCCTGACGTACATGTGTTCAGTAGAACATCTTATTAGTATTGCACCTAAAATCATGAGGTGCAGTACAAAATCATAAATGACCCAGGCCTTGCCCACACACCTGCAGACAGAAGAAAATACAAAGTAAACGGCGATGCACGAACTCCTCCAGAAAAATGGAGGAATCACAAGGTTTGTTGAACTACAAACACATTACTTTTCTGGAGGAATTCTTGCTAGCTTATGCTATGACCATGTACTTTGACAACCAATACTTATTAAGCTCTCCATTTTTCATTGTTTACCCAATGGTTGGAAATAATTTTATGCACGTTTTGCTAAAACCATATCATCTGTCATATGGAACCACTGTCCATACCTTTTTCAAATCTGAAAAAAAAACTTTAATCCACTGATCATTATCCCCAAACTGATATGAAGCTTGAATATGTGTAAAGACATCTCACTTTTGTTCCTCATGAGAATTCTTTCCTCCCCTCCCCTCCCCTCCCCTCCCCTCCCCTCCCCTCTCACCCTCTGGGGTTTCTCCTTGAAATATAGACTCTATGCCTCTTTGAACAGGGACCTGTCCTTTTTTTCTTTTTTTCTTTTTTTTTGGCTAATGACATTCTTTAAGGAGTGGTGTATATTCCTGCCACTGTATAGAATTACTATTATTGAACTATTATAATCATTATTCCAGTTATTTCCCATGTTCAGGTTGCGAGTGCCATTGCTCATATATCCACCTACATGCAAGAGGGACATTTCAACAGGCTTGGGGTGGGGGAGAACCCCCAAACAGCCCAGTGAGAACTGTGGGGGGGGGACAGAAAACTGGGGATGGGAAGGGAATAGAATAGCGTATCTGGAATCCTGAACAGAAGCACTCTCCACACTGTAACATTTTGTTGCAGGTCATCATTTAACTCCTTTAAATCCCTATAAAAACAAACACACACACCCCTTTAAAACACTTGCCAGTGTAAATGTGTTCATTTTCTAAATAACCATAGTATGTTACCTGTAAGGGTATGAATATAATATAAACAAATGTTCCTATGAGCGCAGTGGGACCAAGGATGAGACAAGAATAGATTGTGCACACAGTCATCAACAGAGGGACAGCAACTGGTAGGGGACAAAATAAGGCCGCTTCGAACATTCGATAGCCATCATTGGCTAACAAATTGATCACCTGAAAGATGTAAAAGAGCAGGAGTGACTATATGACCAACTGAGCAGAAGCACTGAAAGGTTTTCAAGCCAACATCAACAAATTTGTAACAACAGAATCAGGTGATTAGACAGACAGACAGACAGACAGATATATATATATATATATATATATATATATATATATATATATGCATACACACACACACACACACACACATCCTGCTCATTTATAACACCAGGATGCCACAAATAAACAGATGAAATGTAATAAGATCCTCGCCAAATATCTGTAGGGTAGAGGCAATCATGGTCAAAAGCACAATGTTGGTGCTCTAGAAGGCCTACATCCCATAGTTCCTGGTTCCGAAGTATCCCCTACTCCATCTCAGCTTCTGCATCAGCCTTCTCCAATCTGGTGCCCTCCAGATTACAAGTCCCATCATCCCCAGTCAGCCATGGAAGGGAGCTTTGCTGACCTGTCCAGTTCCAGAAATGCTACTTCTGGGGAGGATCTAGGAAGCCCTAGCTTCCCATTGCACTAGTGATCATTCCTGCTAGTGCAGCCTAGTGAGCACTGGCGGACTGCTGGTGCTGGATGCTGCACAATGAATCCAGTAATAAAAATCTAAAACACCTAGGAGAAGAGACACGCCAAGAAGATAACAGTGTGGGCGCCAGGTGACCTCATATCTACCTCATATCTATCTGTCTACCATGCACACAGGTATCTCATTTCCTGTGGTGATATCCCATGCGGCTGTGTGTGTGTGTCTGAGAGAGAGAAAAAGAGAAAGAATGTGAATGTAAATGCCACAGCCTTGTAGACAGGATTGATTAAATGGGTTGTTCTGCCTGACTGATAATGTTATGTATCCTAGCGGGGGTACTGTAGCTTAGTTACTGTTTTGAACCTTGGCAGCTCCTGTAGAGCTGGGTGTAGCAACAGTGGGTGGAGCTTCTGCCAAGTTGTCACTTATGTGTGTGCTTGAATTAAACGACAGTTGTGTTCTGGTCCTGCTGCAACATTTTGGGGGCAACGAGGATGGGATACCGAGAGCTCTAAGGGCAGCAAGGACTGTGAATCCATTTACACAGCTAACTGGTGATCAGTCAGCTAGACCCACTTAAGAACTTGAGCAACTCCTGTCTACCTATACAACAGATACCTTCCCCTACTTGGCTCAGTGTCTGAAGACAACATCATAAGAACGTAAGGAGAACCATGCTGGATCAGACCAAAGTCTATCTAGTCCAGCATTCTGTTTCCCACAGTTGCCAACCAGCTGCCTTTGAGAAGCCCACAAGTAGGACATGAGTACAATAGCATTCTCCTGCTCATGTTCCCCAGCAATTGGTATTCAGAGGCATGCTGCATCTGATCCTGGAGGTAGCATATAGCCACCATGAGTAGCAGCGATGGATGGCCTTTTCCATTGATTGGAATTTCAGAATGCCCCCCCCCCCCGCTTTAAAGCACTTAACTAAAGAAGCATTGCAAATTAAGTATCTCCAGGCAGGCAATCGAATTAGAGGCTATGATTCTGACGTCTTACTTCACCAAAAGAGATGTGCGTCAAAGTCTTAAACGCCAGCAGTTTCTCAAAAGCGACAGTCGATACAGCAACTTTTAATCTGATAGCGGTGCGGTAGTTGACAGCCCACGCCAAGGCCCAGAACACAACTTTGGAAAATTCTGTGAGGAAGAGTGCAATGCAGAGGCCGATCCCTGTGACTAGGTCCGTGGAGCCGCTTTCACTGTACCGAAGGATGTTATGGATGATTACTGTCTGCAAAAAAATAAATAAATCTGAATTATTGGGGGGAGGAGAAAAGTGTACGCCGTTCAGTGTATACATCTCTGGAACTTGCAATGTAATTCAGTATGGACCACATTTTCATCACATTTTTAATTCTGTTTGAAAAACTGGCATTGCTTTCCAGCCACTGAAGAAAGCTTTAACCACTTTGCCAGCCTCTCCTGAACCAGACTATTGGAGTATAGTCTACTCCAGCGATTCTCAAACATCCCCCCCCCCTCTGTGGACTGATGGCTGGGGGCCTTGGCAGATCACTTGATTAACGTGTCATTTGTTTGTTTTGCAAATTGACGCATATACAGAACTCATATTTTAGGAGCATTTCCTTAATTTGTAATATGGTGCTGGCATCATCGTTAAAACTAGCACTGTATTATGAAAATCGTAGGGCCCTAATTTAGGGACTTGTTAGCCTGTTCAATAATCCAGCCCCGTCAACATGGCCTCTGTCTCCGCGGTCAGAAAAAAGTGTAAGGCCAAGTACAATTACAATTCTCAACTATGCCATAACCTTTCCACAGACCACTTGAATGGAGCTCACAGACCACCAGTGGTCTGCAGACCACACTTCGAGAACCTCTGGTTTACTCTGACCACTAGCAGTTCCCTGGGATTTCTGGTGGGAATTATTAACCTTTGACTGAACCTGGGACCTTCTGTGTACAAAACATGAGCTCCATCACTGAACTATGGCCCTTCCTCTACTGCACTTGGTCTTTCTCTCTTCTGAATTTGAACTAAAACTTACAAGTGAACATAAAAGCTGCCTTCAGCTGATTTGACAATTGGTCCATCTAGTCCAGTATTATCTTTTCTGGCTAGCAGGAGCTCTCAAAGTTCTCTGACAGCTATGTGCTACCTCCATTACCAGAGGCAGTGAGCCTATGTACAGCAGTTGCTGGGGAACATGGGTGGGAGGGTGCTGTTGCACTCATGCCCTGCTTGTGGGTTCCTGGTCAACAGCTGGTTGGCCACTGTGTGAACAGAATGCTGGACTAGATGGACCCTTGGTCTGATCCAGCCTGGCTGTTCTTATGATCTCGGACAGAACTCTTTCTTGGCTGAGCTACCTGAAATCCTTTTAATGGGTCATCTGAGGGACTGTATTAGTTCTGTGCATATGTTCCACCAATGGAACAAAGTCACCCTCCTTTGCAACAGGCATCTAAAGCATGTTTATAAATATGTTTCCACACTACTCACTGGTCCTAAAGCTCCAAAAATAATGCAAGCGATGTTTGCCACTGTGTCCACCAGGATCCTCGTCCTCTGAAATTGAAATGCCACTCTGCCTAAAGAAGCCTTCTCAGGTCCAGCTTTGGCAAGCTCTGCTTCCCAAAGGAGTCGAAATCTGCAGAGAGCAAACCACTGCATTGCATATTCCATTCATTCATTCATTCATTCATTCATTCATTCATTTCATTCTAAATAGTTTTCAGGCCTCCTTTAAGGGTAGAACCCTCTCAAGCCAGCATACAATTCTTTTTAAGTTACAAAAATATACAGAGACAGATAGAAAGCAGTAAATAAATATTCACTAAAACACTATTAAAAAAAAACAGATAACACCAATAAAACCTGGAGCCTGCAGAGCATGCAAAGGCCAGTGAAAGCAAGTGGATCTTCTTTGCAGAGTCCTGAAGGCCTCCAAAGAAGGGGCCTGATGATGCCCTGATGGAAGCTCATTCTAGAGGTACAGGGCCATGATTGAAAAGACCCTCTCCTTTGTAGTGTCCAGCCTAATCACCCTTGGGTAGGTTGATGAGAAGGTTTTAGGAGTGTTTTAAACTATTGATAATGTCTTGCAATGAAATAATAGTTTTATCTGGGATAACTTTATGAGCAGTTTTTTAATATATCAGTAGGTTAAGATACTTCAGCAAAGGAGATCGTTACCTTGTCATGGTGATGGAGCTTGAGCACATCAATGACGTTATGAGCTAAACCGTGAAGGGACACCCAAGACGGGAAGGTCATGGCAGAGAGGTCAGACTAAATACAATCCCTGGGGAAGGAAATGGCAACCCACCCCAGTATTCTTGCCATGAAAACTAAATGGATCAGTACAACCAGAGATATGTCGGTATATCATTGGAAGATGGGACTCCCAGGTCGGAAGATGGTCAAAATGCTACTGGGGAGGAACAGAGGATAAGTTCAACTAGCCCCAGATGTGATGACGCAGCTAGCTCAAAGCTGAAAGGACTGCTAGCAGCCGATGGTGCTGGTGGTGAACAATGAATCTGATGTTCTAAAGATGAACACACCATAGGAACCTGGAATGTAAGATCTATGAGCCAGGGCAAATTGGATGTGGTTATTGAGAGATGTCAAGATTAAATATAGACATTTTGGGTGTCAGTGAACTGAAATGGACTGGAATGGGCCACTTCACATCAAATGACCACCAGATCTACTACTGTGGACAAGAGGACCACAGAAGAAACGGAGTAGCCTTCATAATTAATAATAAAGTGGCTAAAGCAGTGCTTGGATACAATCCAAAAAATGACAGAATGATCTCAATTCCATTTCAGGGTAAGCCATCTAACATCACAGTGATCCAAATATATACCCCAACCACAGATGCTGAAGAACCAGAAGTAGATCAGTTCTATGAGGATCTGCAGCACCTACTGGATAGTACGCCAAACAAAGATGTTATTTTCATTACAGGAGACTGGAATGCTAAGGTGGGAAGTCAAACGACACCTGGAATTACAGGCAAGCATGGTCTGGGAGAACAAAATGAAGCAGGACATAGGCTGATAGAATTTTGCCAAGATAACTCACTGTGCATAACAAACACTCTCTTCCAACAACCTAAGAGACGACTTTATACATGGACTTCACCAGGCGGTCGACACCGAAATCAGATTGACTACATCCTTTGTAGCCAAAGGTGGGGGACATGTATGCAGTTGGTAAAAACAAAACCTGGAGCTGATTGTAGTTCAGATGACAAACTTCTTATTGCACAATTTAGAATCAGACTAAAGAGAATAGGGAAGACCCACAGATCAGTTAGATATGAGCTCACGAATATTCCTCATGAATATGCAGTGGAGGTGAAGAATAGATTTAAGGGACTAGATTTAGTAGATAGGGTCCCGGAAGAACTATGGACAGAAGTTCACAACATTGTTCAGGAGGCGGCAACAAAAAATGTCCCAAAGAAAAAGAAAACCAAGAAGGCAAGATGGCTGTCTGCTGAGACACTGGAAGCAGCCCAAGAAAGAAGGAAAGCAAAAGGCAACAGTGATAGGGGGAGATATGCCCAATTAAATGCAAAATTCCCGAGGTTAGCCAGAAGAGGTCAGGAATTACTTTTAAACAAGCAATGTGTGGAAGTGGAAGAAGATAACAGAATAGGAAGGACAAGAGACCTCTTCCAGAAAATTAGAAACATCGGAGGTAAATTCCAGGCAAAAATGGGTATGATCAAAAACAAAGATGGCAAGGACCTAACAGAAGCAGAAGAGATCAAGAAAAGGTGGCAAGAATATACGGAAGATCTGTATAGGAAGGGTAATAATATCAGGGATAGATTTGACAGTGTGGTCAGTGAGCTAGAGCCAGACATCCTGAAGAGTGAGGTTGAATGGGCCTTAAGAAGCATTGCTAATAACAAGACAGCAGGAGATGACGGTATCCCAGCTGAACTGTTTAAAATCTTGCAAGATGATGCTGTCAAGGTGATGCATGCCATATGCCAGCAAATTTGGAAAACACAAGAACGGCCAATTGATTTCCAAGATCGGAAAAAATCAACTTATATCCCCATACCAAAAAAGAGAAGCACCAAAGAATGTTCCAACTATCGAACAGTGGCACTTATTTCACATGCCATTAAGGTAATGCTCAAGTTCTTGCAAGGTAGACTCCAGCAATTCATGGAACGAGAATTGCCAGATGTACAAGGTGGGTTTCGAAAAGGCAGAGGACCTAGAGACCAAATTGCCAATATCCGCTGGATAATGGAGAAAGTCAGGGAGTTTCAGAAAAACATCTATTTCTGTTTTATTGACTATTCTAAAGCCTTTGCCTGTGTGGATCATAACAAATTGTGGCAAGTTCTTGGTGGTATGGGGATACCAAGTCATCTTGTCTGCCTCCTGAGGAATCTGTATAACGACCAAGTAGCAACGGTAAGAACAGACCATGGAACAACGGACTGGTTTAAGATTGGGAAAGGAGTACAGCAGGGCTGTATGCTCTCACCCTACCTATTCAACCTGTATGCAGAACACATCATGCAACATGCTGGGCTTGATGAAGCCAAGGCTGGAGTTAAAATCACTGGAAGAAACATTAACAATCTCAGATATGCAGATGATACCACTTTGATGGCTGAAAGTGAGGAGGAGCTGAGGAACCTCATGATGAAGGTGAAAGAAGAAAGTGCAAAAGCTGGGTTGCAGTTAAACCTCAAAAAAACCAAGATTATGGCAACCAGCTTGATTGATAACTGGCAAATAGAGGGAGAAAACATGGAGGCAGTGACAGACTTTGTCTTTCTAGGCACAAAGATTACTGCAGTCGCTGACTGCAGCCAGGAAATCAGAAGACGTTTACTGCTTGGGAGGACAGCAATGACAAATCTTGATAAAATAGTGAAGAGCAGAGACATCACACTGACAACAAAGGTCCACATAGTTAAAGCAATGGTATTCCCCGTAGTAACCTATGGCTGCAAGAGCTGGACCATAAGGAAGGCTGAGCGAAGGAAGATAGATGCTTTTGAACTGTGGTGCTGCAGGAAAATTCTGAGAGTGCCTTGGACTGCAAGAAGATCCAACCAGTCCATACTCCAGGAAATAAAGCCAGACTGCTCACTTGAGGGAATGATATTAAAGGCAAAACTGAAGTACTTTGGCCACATCATGAGAAGACAGGATACCCTGGAGAAGATGCTGATGCTAGGGAAAGTGGAAGGCAAAAGGAAGAGGGGCCGACCAAGGGCAAGGTGGATGGATGATATTCTGGAGGTGACGGACTCGACCTTGGGGGATCTGGGGGTGGCGACGGCCGACAGGAAGCTCTGGCGTGGGCTGGTCCATGAAGTCACGAAGAGTCGGAAGTGACTGACCGAATAAACAACAACAAGGTTAAGATAATGAATTAGAACTTTTATCTACCATAATCCAAAGCAAAAAAAAAAAAAAATTTATGGTTATGTCTTAATGTTGCAAATTGTGGGTGTATTTTACTATAGTATTTGTTGTAACTTTGTAGAGAAGTTTACAGATTTTAGGAGTGTTTTAAACCATTAATAATGTTTTGCAAGGATGTATTAGCTTTAGTTCAGATAATTTTACAAGCAGTTTGCTAACTGAATATTTTGATGTATTTTTACACACCAGTAGGTGGATGCAAAAAATTAGAGTTTATAACAAACAATAGTTTAAACATAACAATTTATTTTAATGGTATATGTTGTATAAATGATACATAATGTGGAAGCAGTGGACAATGTCAATTAACGCAACTTTTTCTATGCTTTTAGTTTCTTTGTGTCAGTTCTTGCCAGCTGACTGCAACTGGCGGTGATAACTACCTAGCTTATAACAGGGTTGTAAACCTGTCCAAGGCTGAGCAAGGGAAAAGCAGACTGAAGTGGGAAGAATTACGGGTTCATTCAAATCCAAGGAGATGTTGCAAAGAGAAGTCCGTTTCCCAGTCCAAAGTCCAACATGCAAGGGGACATGAGCAAGGCGGGGGTCCAGGTTCGGAGGCGAGGTGAGGCTGACGAGACCTGACATGTGACAACGATGTTGTTCTCCGCCAGGCCAGCCTTGCCCCTGTCTGCTCCCAGCATTTAACTGCAGCGTCCTCAAGCAGCTGCATGTAATCAGACTTCTTGCTTCTGAAAGCCTCTCTGTCTTAAATGGACAGAGGCTCACCTCTCTTACATGCAGCCGCCTTCGCTCTGATGGGGTTGGGGGCATTTCGCCCTCTGACTCCTCTGGGGAGGCTGCAGACAGGCAAGGAATATCCACAGGAGGTAAGGGAGCTTGGCTTCTTCTGCGCCAGCCCGTTCCCCTGTGTCTGGAGCCTGCCATTCCCCTCCATCCTCGGATGACTCTGAGAGAGGCATGACACTTTGGAGTATTACAAAAGGTTAACATCGTTTTATGGTGGTATTTTAATGGTAGGCCCTGAGGAAGGAAATGTCTTCCAAAACGCATTAGGCAGAATACAATATTTCATTCAGGCACCTGAAAACTTCTTTCCCCTTCTGTTTTGTGATATCTCAGTGCCTTCCCCTCTTGGGGTTTTTTCTGGGTTGATGAGAAGGACCTTCACTGATGACCTCAGAGAGCGGACAGACTGGTATAGAAGAAAGCAGCCCTCTAAGTAACTTGGACCCAAACTATTTAAGGCTTTCAAAGTTAAAATCAGCACTTTAAATTGGGCTCAGAACACACACACACACACACACACACGCAGACACACACACTTCTCAAAGAGAATTGGCGGACCAAGAGAAGCAGTGCCGGAGTCAGCTCTTAGGCACTGTGCTTTCATTTTTTTAAATCCTGTTTCACCAACTGTTTCACCAACATGCTGCATGGCTTTTTCTTCTTCTGTAGAACCCTCTTATTAATAAAGTTCTTATTGGTTATGCTGCACCCTTTGTACGGCCTTCTCTTTATCAGTGGAGGCTGGTAGCTACAATGTCAGTTGGGCAGTGAATCCGCTCTGCATTTCAGTGTTCTTAGAATATATTTCCTTCTGCACATTTTGTAAGGCCAGTCCAGATTAAATTGCACCCCCCCTTTTTTTGTTATTTATAGGCTTATTGTGCTTCATTCCACACTATTGGATTTTATCTTAATGTATAATACAATGCATTTGAAATCATTGTACATAACAGTTGGGTGCTTTATAGTGCTTCTTGGTGTTGCTCAGAGTGTTGAGAGTGTTTTTTTTTTAAATGGGGGCAGGGGCAGGCCCCAGCACCTGCCCAAGGATGCTGACCACTGGTGCCGATCCTACTAATAAGGACCTTCTCCACAAAATCACTATGAAACTGGATGGAAGCAGGATTATAATGTTCTGTTTACAGCATGTGTTCTGTATAAATAATAGTACTTTGTTTTGCCTACTGTCTCATTTCCCCATTCCTTGCAGGGGTCTGACGGCAGGAAGCTACAAGCGGTAGTATTTTTCTGCTAAGAACAACGTATTATGCTTGACATCCTCGAGGCCAGAGAATGCAAATGACTCTTTCTCTAGGTTCCTGCACAGCAAAAGCTCTTCCTTAAAGGATGGCATCAAAAGAGCACTACCTTTTGGCGTTTGGCTCCGAACGATCGTGGTAAGAGAGCGGAGGCAAGGTGGCCACGTCAATGTTGCGCCGATATCCACTGAGCATCAGGAATGAAATCCAAGAAAATGTGGCAAAGGAGAGTAACCCAGCATCGTCTATTGGATTCACAGCAGATCTGTGGGAGGGGAAATGAAAAAGACATTACAGCAGTAGAAGCCTGCCTTGTAGCAGGTCAGATTATTTCTCCAACTGGCCCAATATTGTCTACTCGGCACTCCAGAATCCGTTTAGCTGTGGAGCGGTATATAAATATTGCAAATAAAATAAATTAGTATTCTAACTGCCAGCAGCTGACTAGGCAGAGGTTTTCCTTGTACAGTAGCTTGATCCTTTCTAACTGGAGATGCCTGTGATGGAACCTATGATCTTCTGTGTGTAAAGGATGTACTCTACCACCGACCGATGGTGTCCCGCTAGTCCAGCCTTGCACAACTCGGTGCCCTCCAGAGGCTGTGGACTTCAACTCCCATCAGCCCCAGCCAGCATGACCAAGAGTCAGGAATCCTGGGAGTTGTAGTCCCTGGAGAACACCAGTTTGGCTGCACGAGCCCTTAGAACAGGGGTGTTGAACCTCTTTCAGCCAGAGGGCCAAATTCCATTTCAGAAAAACTCTTGGGGGCCACATTCCAGTGGTGCGTGTGGCCAAAGGCAAAGGGGGCAGGGCCAAAAATTCCAGCATATTTTAGCTTAAAGCTCTTAGTGCCCATAACTAAGCCTTAGAAGCGTTGTTTCAATTTTGGAGAATGGGCGGTGGTGGTGGTGGGGACTGCACAAAAGCAATGAAAACACCAAATGATCTGCATCTAGAAGAACTGATGAGCATCCAATGGCATGGGGCTGGGGAAAGGAATGTGCAAGACCTTTGCCTAGGATTTTGTGAGCCTTAAGAACATAAGAAGAGCCTTGCTAGATCAGACCAAGGGTCCATCTTGTCTAGCATTCTGTTCACACAGCAGCCAACTAGCTGTACACAGGAAACCCACAAGCAGGACTTGAGTGCAACACCATCCACCCACTCATATTCCCCAGCAATTGGTGTCCACAGGCATGCTGCCTCTGATACTGGAAGTAGCATATAGTCATCAGGACTAGTAGCCATTGATAGCCTTCTCCTCCATTAATTTGTCCCATAACCATTTAAAGCCATCCAAATTGGTGGCCATCACTACATGTTGTGGTAGCAAATTCCATAGTTTAACTTGCGCTGTGTGAAGAAGCCCTTCCTTTTCTCTGTCCGCAATCTCCCACCAATCAGCTTCATTAGGTTCTAGTATTATGAGAAAGGGAGAAAAATGTCCAGTGTCTCCACACCATGCACAATTTTGTACACTTCTGTCATATGTATCCTTATTATACACAATCCCAGGGGAGACAGGCAGATGGTTTCGTGGGAGCTACTCAAGTGACACATTCAGCATGGCTTTTCATCAGTTTCGCTCAGTGTGTATTACATCTTCAAATTGCCCTGAAAACATTTGGAATCAAGGTGAGAAGGGGTCATCCAACCGGCAGCCCCTGGAACCAGATCAGGCCTTGAAAACAATCATATCAGCAGCCCGCTCACATTTTAATCAAGGTGTGGTAAAACATTTGCCCTTGAGAAAACAGAAGCTGGCCATCTCTGCAATATATAACCCACAATATGTTGGCCTCCTCTCATTATATGTCTCTCTGCCCTTCCTTGCATGCTGTCCTCCATACCTGCACCTGCCTCCCATGACACCAATGTGATGCTGACTTTCCCTTTCTTTTTTTCCTTCAAAGCCCTGCTCTAAATTCACTTTTTCCATGAGAACTTTGGCACAGCCCTGTCCTTGTTCTTATTTTTAAAAACCATTTTCTTGGCAGGGGGTGGCCAGCCAGGCATGGACATGGTTACAGATGTTCATTTCATTACTTTTACTTTTAGAATATATTGACCTTTTCTACTACAACATGGTGCTTATTGCCAGTTGAGGGTGCAATCCTATGCATGTTAAGACAGAAAAAGTCCTACCGCTCCTAGCATTTCCCAGTCAGCATGGCTAGCTGGGGCATGCTGGGAGTTGAAGTTTTTTTCCTGTCTAAACATGCATAAGATTGCACCCTAAATGGGTTTAGCAGCAGGACCAAACTCCATTTTATTCCTGGAGCCATGAGGGTGCTATGGTTTAAATGAGTTTAAAATGAGAAACTGCTCGGGGTATTTGTTTTATTTTGTTTTCAATCAGCTGGCAAACTGTTTGTTTGTTTGTTGCTCTAACATGTCAGGAATGCAGAAGTAGTTATCAAGCATGGGGTGATGGTGGGAGGACAGGGAGAGAAGAGAAATGCTAGTTGTGTGCGTCAAAACTGAAATAATACACATGGCCATCTAAAGGGAGGGGGCGTAAAGGTCTAAAATTGCCTAGGTGCACCACTAACTCCTTAGTTCCCATCTCCAACTGAAATGAAGCCTAGGTAAAAGTATCCAAAATGAAGATATATTCAGTGGAGGCTGGTGGCTCCGATTTCGGCGGGGCTGTACTTGCATTCTGGGTTTCAGTCAGAACCAGCCAGAACTCTAAAGGAGCTATCCAAGCAGCTGAACATTATCCCCAAAATGGGTTCAGCACCTTGGATAGCTCCTTTAGAGTTCTGGCTGGTTCTGACTGAAACCCAGAATGCAAGTACAACCCCACCAAAATCGGAGCCACCAGCCTCCGCTGCATATATTCTTCCACTGTTTACCAGCTAGGGGCCTGGTGTCCTACTTTAAAGAGCACAGCCCTCTGTTCTGGAGACTTGGCAAAGGGCAGTCCTCTGTTTGAAGGTGTCAAAGGGCTGTCCAGCCCAAGTCGGGTTTGTGGTCAAAGAGTTGCCCGTGAACAAGTTAGCAGCACTTCAACAGCTCACTGAGCGGACACACAAGGCACACTGAGCGGACACACAAGTCAGTCTTCTTCACTATAGTGAGATATACCGTATTTCTATTTAAATTATATCATTCTTATATCTGCACCTATACATTTAAATGTGCATATGCGAATGTTATGCAAATCTTTCATCCTCTCTTTTGCTGATGTACTTCCTCTTTTTTGGCCATGGGTAAGTGGCCAGCCTGGTTTAAGTCAAATTGTATATTGTTAAGTCCCTTGGGGCAAGGACCCATCTTCTCGCACTCTGTAAAAGTGCCACGCACCTTGAAGGTACTATATAAATAAGTCAGAATCAGCAGTGGCAAGACCACAGCCTCCCATTGCCTTGTTGAGACCGTCTTGTTATATGCTGTATTCTGCTCACAGATACACGTTACTTGCCTTGCCTGCAAACGGACAGGAATCATTGTTTTTAAGCTCGTGGAATATTTCTGGCAGAAAGTCTTTTTGCCATCTCCTTGGTCGTAGTCGGGAGGACGCAGATAATGCTCTGACACAACCATTGTGCTGGTCTGAAGATACCACGCTTCGTTGCCCTCGGCCAAGTTTCTCTTTGAAGTAAAAAAGAGATGCTGTTAATTTTAATTACTTTTCTTTTTTTATCATGAAATTTTATTCGAAATAAAGAAAATAAAGGTAACAGGAAGAACGTACGTAATTTATCCAGATCACTAAAGAACCAAAGGAATTCACTAATTACAATTCTTAGTCTATAATCGATATGCTTATGGAACATCTACAGTAAAACGGCCTGAGTAGCAGCTCAAGACCTAATGAAAGAGTAAAAAGACAATTTATACAGCATATAAAAGGAGTGTGTGCGAGTGGATGTCACACACACTCCTCTTTTGTGTATGTGTGTATTAATCAGGAAAAACAGAGGCAACTGTGCTTGACTGGAATTTGATCAAAAGTTTGAAGAGCTTCAACATAGGAAATAAATGGAGACGGTTGAAGGTGCAGTTCTATGCATGTTTCGACAGAAAAAAATGCCTACAACTCCTACCATGCTCCAGCCATCATGGCTGGTTGGGGCATGCTGGGAGTTGTAGGCCTTTTTTCTGTCTAAACATGCATAGGATTGCACCCTTAATGACTTTTCTTTTAAGTTGTTGTTGTTATTGTTGTTGTTGTTGTTGTTGTTTTTAAATCAAGTTGGTTTTGCTCTCACAGGAACAACTGACATCTTTGGCAGCCAGGGTACCAGGAAAGGGATTCACACCTATTAAGGTCAATGGCCCCATTTGTATAAAGCCATTCTAATTTTGGTGATAGAAAGAGAGGCTTCCTTTTCAGTAGGGAAAGCAGGATCCCATGCCTATCAGACAGGGTGGCCCCATGTCTTACTCCATGGAAGGCCTTTTCTGCAGTGGCCCCACGCTTCTGGAATAAGTTTCCATCAGGCGTCTGCCAGGCCCCATCATAGCAGGCTTTTAAGTACACCCTGAAAACATATCACTTTACATTGGCCTTCCCCTGATACGTTTGCTGTTTTTCTTGTGTTTTTGCTGGTTTTTTACTTCATTTTTAATTGTTTTTTAAGTCTATATCGGTTTTTATTATGTATTCCATTATTCTACAGCACCTTGGGAGGGCTTCTGCCCTGAAAGATGGCCAAGAAATATTTTAAATATATAAATAAATAATATCTATAGCACGAGGGCAGAACTAGATATTGTATGACAAATTCACAGTCCCAGATGGCACTTGAAAGAGGGAGGAAAAGGTGGGGGGGGGCAGTGAATTTCACAAGCCCCATCTCCTGTCACTACCAAATTTTAGCCAAATCGAGCTTTTAAAAGACAGTCGCTAAGAGGGCCTTCACCAAATGTAAAGGCAGTTGCCAGCAGAGGTCAGCATCACTGGGCACATGCTGAGGCCCAATGCTGATCCCCGGAGCCTGCTAGCTTTTCTCCTTGTTTTTGCTACCTGTTCGCTGTCTCTCTCCAAGCATGCCAAGAGTGACAAGAGTGGAGCAACATGCTCTGCTAGCATTGCCCTCTCCTTCTGGGCAGTTTTGCACCAGATTGGGACCAGGGTGAGATGGCAAGGGAATGGGCCGGTATGACAGTGACACCACTCTAGTAGTGTAGTAGTGGCAGTGGCAAGGAGAAGGAACTCGCCTGGGGAAGAGTCCCACTTAGGGCCTCCAAGGCACTAAGAGCCCACCAAAATCTGGAGCTGCCACTGGGTAAGAGGACTGCCTCTGTAACTCAAGCACTGGGCACAGCATCACATTTGTGGAGATAATGGGAATATGGAATGAGAGAGAGAGTATGTGCAGGGGGAGGGATGCTTAGTCCTTCCCACTCCAATAAATTCTCCCCTGAAAATCCCTCCCTCCCCTGAAGTTATTCCCATCACCACCATTAGCAGCCGCTGGGCTCCCAAACAGAAGTGAGTCTATCTGGTGGTGGTGGTGAGATTATAAAATTACTTGGGGTGGGGGGCACTTAGAACAAAGAAATGGTGGGAAGCGCAAAGGTTAGCTCCCCCTCCTGGAAATCCTGCATCCTCCTGCATTAGCATGACAAGGTTGGGAAGCCCGTCATCCCCACCCCACCCCACCCCATAACGTGTAGTTTTGCCTGTAGATACAGTCATTCGGTACTTATCTCTTTTCTTTCTCTGCCATCTCTCTTAAAGATGCCTCTTGACACTCTCTATAGATGATTTCCCCCCCTCTTTTCACTGTGCTGCTTGCTTAGTTTGCTTCCACCTCAAAGGAAGCTTTGCCCCTGTCATTCCAAGTCAAACAACTTCTCTCTCTCTCCAACTGCCAGGCTCAACGGTCAGTCTGAACCCATATGGAACATTCCGACACTAATGTTCCTCCTTCTCCATCGGCGTCTGTTAAAGAAATATCACTCCAAATACCACAAATAAACAAATACCACAAATAAATACCACTCCAAATACCAAACATGGATTAAATGGCAAGAAGGTCTACTCAATGTTATTGTTCAAGGCCTGATCACTGATGGTATGTACAAAGCACACACATGGGTGCAAAGGAGCTGAGCGAGACGGGGCAACTATTAGGGTTGGTAGCATTGCAACTTGGCACTTGTAGCATGCTGTCAGGGTGGAAACTGAGCCCATAGAGCCCCAGAGCAGTTCTGATTCTGAGGAAGAACAGCAATCCGTGGGAGAGGAGCTCGCTCGTCTCTCACAAGCACAGCAGCTGGCAGAGATTCCTCCTGCCAGCATTCCTGGGAGAGATAGTGACCCTGGCAGTGAGAGAGCGCTGGAGGGGGGCTTGCTGAACACTCGGCACAGACACAGGGAGCAGTGACAGATGGAGGGTGCTGAAAGGAGGCGCTCCGCTCATTTGGCGCTAAAACAACGGTCGCGTCCTGAGGACCCAAGGGAAAGAGGGAGGATCTCTCCATAGCCCATAAGTTCAGAGTCTTCCAGTGGTTCTCCTTCAAACAGAGACCAACTGCCTTACCTGGAGCTTAGGCTACTCTGCTATCTATCCCCAGTGCAGTTCCTTGCTTAGTCGCTAGTGATTAGTATCTGTAAGAGTCATAAAGGAATAAAGGAATAAAGCCTTGGAAAGAATCCTCGTCGTCTGTGTCCTGAGTTGGCTATTGGAGGGGACTGCAAGAGGCAGCTAGGGTGCTCCTGACACATGCATGGTCTGAGGACAGAGGATGTTGCCCCTTGCTGAATCGAAGCAGGTCTGGTCAGCACCCCGGGGAGGGAGACGGTCTCCCCGATGTGGACAAGGAGTGATGCACAAAGCCGAGGACTTCGCTGATGCTGGTAGCAGCTGCTCCTGCCAGCACCAGCTGAGTAGGGCACCTCCTTCATGCACTGCTTGCCACCCCCATTGGTTCCTCCCAGGGCCAGCTGGGTCCCTGGCATGGCATCCGCCTCCAGCATTATCTCTGATCTATCATCAAAGATAACAGTGGGAATTTTCCTTGGCACCATTCCCCCTCCCGATTAGGAGGGTGAGCGGAGCACTAAGGGAAATCCAACATCAGAGATTCCCCCAGGGGGCTTCATGGGCTGGATGGGGAATCTTCATAAGCCAAATTAGGCCCATGGGGTGGAAGTTCCCCATCCCTGCTCTAGTGGAAAGAAGTTCCAGGGGCCATGTGAGTCATACACTATGGTGGGGCGTGGGAGAGGGCTTTCTCTGCTGTGGCACCCCAGCTATGGAGTGCCCTCCCTAGGGATGGCGGAGAATTCCGCCACAGATTTCAGTGAGGCTGAATGCACTGGCATTTGGCCCCCCAAAATCTGTGGCAGAACAGCCTGCCCCCCCGCCCCTCCACAGATTCCCCCCAGGACGAGACTTACCTGGGGCGGATGCTCCGGACGGCGGCGGCTCCACCGGTGGCTTCGACGGTGGCAGCTTCGGTGGCGGCTGGTCTTTCGACTGGCTGCCGCGGCCGCCATTTGCATTCTGGTCTTTGCTGTGATAGGCTATGTAAAGACGTAAGTCTTTACATAGCCTATCACGGCAAGCCAATTTAAAAAAACACAAAAAACCAGCGTACGTAAATGGCGGCAGCTACGGCGGCCACCATTTGCATTCCCTATTTTTCACCGTTCTAGCCTATATAAATATTTATGTAGGCAATTACGGCGAAAAAAAAGGGAACCACAAATAGCATAGTGGGCGCTATTTACGTTCTTTTTTTTTCGCCGTTTTAGCCTACATAAATATTTACGTAGGCTTCTACAGCGGAAAAAAAAATGCAAATAGCGCCCACTACACTATTTGCGGTTCCCTTTTTTTTTGCCGTAATTGCCTACATAAATATTTACGTAGGCTAGAATGGCAAAAAATAGGAAAAGCAAATGGCAGCCGCTGTAGCCGCCGCCATTTGCATACGCCGTTTTTTGGGGGGGGGCATGCTGTGATAGGCTACGTAAATACTTACGTCGCCTGTCACAGCAGCCTGAAAGGACACAAATGCATCCACACATTTGCGTCCGCAGCAGCCCGTCCGCGGCCGGAAGTCCGGCTGCAGACGGCCCTGGCCAGGTGCTCCGTGGAGCCACCACAGAGCAGAGCCTGCTGGGCAGAATTCCAGGGGGGAGGACCAGATCGCCTCCCCCCCCGTTGAAGGTTCCATGGGGAGGGACGGAGCGCCCCCCCCACCACAAACAGAATCCACGAACAGGTAAGTCACTTTCATACATCCCTAGCCCTCCCCTTGGAAGCCCGATTGGCACGTACATTGGTTTCATTCCACAGCCAAGTAAAAACATGGCTTTTTACCAAAGACTTTGAGGGCTAAATGCATTCCCTAAAGTAGCACACTGTTTTAACTGTTTTATTGTGTTAGAATTTAATTGCTATTAGCTTGTTCAATGGTTTAATGTGTTTTAGCTGTTTAAATTATTTATTGTTTTATACAGTTTAAATTGACTTTATCTGTATGCTGCCCTGAGATCTTAATGATATAGGGCAGGATACAAATGTTTTTAAATAAATAAATAAATAAATGCGTGCTGTGTTCCATTTCCTTTGAATGAAAGTGAGTGAAGAAGCAGTGAGAAGGTAGAAAGTGACTCTACGTTCTCACTGCTATTGTCACCACCTGCTGTTGCTCCTCCTCCTCTTCCTCATCATTGCTACCATTTGCTTGCTTGACAGGCAGAGAGAGGGCCAGTGAGCAAGCAGGCATGGGCATCCGCTGCTCCTCCTTCTCACTCCCGCCATTGTCTGGGCCAGAGTGAGAGGCAGCTGGTGAATAAGTGGGTTGCAATGGTGAAGAGGAGGAGCAACTCCAGGGGTCTCTTCTCAGTGGGTCCCTGCTGGGGTGTGGGCCCTCGGCAGGTGGCCAACCATGCCTACCTTGGATATCAGCCCTGGTGCCCAGAGTTGAGGCCACTGTGGGTGTCAACATTGTCAGGGTGTCCCAGCAGGTGCCTGAGGATGCCAGATGGTGACCCTGATAGAGACTGAAGGTGTCTTTCTAATCTTTGGTGATTTGCAAATATATGAATGGACAGGTGGAAGCAAGCAGGTACTTCACCAAGGCAAGGAGCTCCACTGTCAGGAGTGCCCTAGCAGCCTCTTTCAGTACACTCCAGTAGCCAACTCAAGACACAGACAAAAGGATTCTTTTCAAGGCTTTAATCCTTTTACAACTTAATGACTCTTTCAGATGCTAATCACCAGCGACTAAGCAATGAACAGCAGAGTAGCCTATGCTCTGGGTAGGCAGTTGATCCCCATTTGAAGGAGAATCACTTAAAGACCTTGAACTTATGGGCTAGGGAGAGATCCTCGGTCTTTCCCTTGGGTCCATGGGACGCGGCCGTTGCTTGCGTGCCAAACAGGTGCTACGCCTCCTTTCTGCGCCCTCCATCGCTCGTTGCTCCCTGCGTCTGCGTCGAGCGTCTAACAAGCCCCCCTCCCGCACTTGCTCACTGCCAGGGTCACTATCTATCTCAGGAATGCCGGCAGGAGGAATCTCTGCCAGCTGCTGTGCCTGTGAGGGATGAGCGGGCTCCTCTCCCACAGATTGCTGATCCTCCTCAGAATCAGAACTGCTCTGGGGTTCTATCGGCTCAGTTTCCACCCTGACATCCACCTCCACTTCTCTCTAAGTACAGCTAAAAACTGTCTGCTGTTTCTTTCTCGGCCTCTTCCAAATAAGGCGGCCATGTGTGCTCTTTTGCCAAGGACCAGTGGAGGCTGGTGGCTCCGGTTTCAGTGACTGCATTCTTGGCTTCAGTCAGAACCAGCCAGAACGCTAAAGGAGCTATCCAAGGTGCTTTGCTCCCAGTGGAGGCTGATGGCTCCGATGTCAGTGAGGCGGTGAATCCGCTCCAGGTTTCAGTCAGGACCAATCAGAACTCTAAAGGAGCTATCCAAGCTTTGCACCTTGGATAGCTCCATTAGAGTTCTGACTGGCTCTGACTGAAACCCGGAGCGGATTCACTGCCCCACTGACATTGGAGCCACCAGCCTCCACTAGGAGCGATCTAAGGTGCTGAACCCATTTGGGGGATGGAGTTCAGCACCTTGGATAGCTTCTTGAGAGGTCTGACGGGTTCTGGCTGAAACCCAGAATGGAATCACAGCCGCACTGAAACTGGAGCCACCTGCCTCCACTGCTGAGGGTATTCCTCGGCTTGAAGAACCTTGGCTTGAAGAGGACAGTTTTCTGTTTGAAGGCATCCCCTGTTTGATGGGACTGTTCAGGCCAAGTCCAGTCTACAGATAAGAAACCCTAAGAAGGAAGATCAGGGAGAGGGCCTGAAGTTGCCCATCATCCACCGTTAGCACCTGGGCAGGAGATTGAGCAAGCACCCACTCACCTGGTCCCAGTCTTCCTCAGTATGGTGAGATGTATTGCATTTCTATTTAAATCATAATCATGATTTCTAAATTGTATTTATTTATAAACTACTCTATATCAAAAATGAGTCCTGAGCAGTGAACAGTCAATAACAGGGAACAACGGCTCCTTTTCTGTGAAACCCCCTGCCTCTGAAGGTCAGGCAAGCCGCAACATCGTCTGATTGTTTGTCAGTGCTTGCTTGCTGAGGACATCTTTATTTCAAGAAGCCATCCACGGTTTTTGTTGGCATTCTGATGTTAAAATCTTTTAATATGCTGTTTTATTCTTTTTTGATCACTCAACACTCTGGAATCTGTTTAGATGTGGGGCAGTATATAAATGTTGTAAATACATAGATAGATAAATAATCAGTATAAAAAAGTAAAAAGGTAAAGGTAAAGGTGTCCCCAACCAGTCATGTCCAACTCTAGGGTGTGGTGCTCATCTCCATTTCTAAGCCGAAGAGCCAGCGTTGTCCGAAGACGCTTCCGTGGTCATGAGGCCGGCATGACTGAACACCGAGGTGCACGGAACGCTGTTACCTTTCCTGCCAAAGCAGTACCTATTTATCTACTTGCAATTTCTTGCTTTCGAACTGCTAGGTTGGCAGAAGCTGAGACTGAAGACGGGAGCTCACCCCATCACACAGCACTCGGGTCTCGAACTGCTGTCCTGCCAACCTTCCAGTCTGCAGTTCAGTGTCTTAACCACTAAACCACCACGGCTCCATATATTTTTATAAAAAAATAAAATACAACAAAAGAGAGATGTGCATCTTTACCTCTTAATTAGCATATGCAAATATTATGCAAATCTATGCCCTCTTTTGTCCTAAGAAGAGCCTTGCTGGATCAGACCAGGGGTCCATCTAGTCCAGCATTCTGTTCACACAGTGGCCAACTGGATACCTGTGGGGAAACCACAAGCGGGACATGAGTGCAACAGCACCCTCATGCCCATGTTCCCCAGCAACTGGTGTACATAGGCATACTGCCTCTGAAACTGGAGGTAGCATATAGCCATCAGGACAGGTAGCCATTGATAGCCTTCTCCTCTAGGGATTTGTCTAACCCCCTTTTAAAGCCATCCATGTTGGTGGCCATCACTACCTCTTGTGGTAGCAAATTCCATAGTTCAACTCTGCACTGTGTGATGGAGTCCTTCCTTTTCTCTGTCCTGAATCTCCCGCCAATCACATTCATGGAATGACCCCATCCGGTTCTTGTATTATGAGATTATGCATTTCTTCTTTTTTGATAATATGTAAGTGACCTCCGTACTTCCAAATTGTCCACTGTTCTGTCTTACGCATGTACGCATCTGCCTCCTCCTTTCAGGCACAGGAGTGTCTTTTTCTCCGTGTTTTGTTCAGGATGTCACTCAAAATGAGAGAGGGAGAAAGAGAGAGAGAGAGAGAGAGAGATTCTCCAGTGACCATCCTGGACTGACACTAAGCAAACCACCTTGCAAGGGAATCACTGTCCAGCAGCCCTAGCAATAGATTTACTTACATAGCTCAAACCAATAACTCCATTCTTCTCCTCTTGCTTCTTTTCATCAGTTTTGTTATTTCCGGATTCCAAAATATGCATACTAATTTTCCTGGACATTTTTCTTATAAAACCACAGCTCCTGGCTTTGCAAAGAAAGGAGGGAGTGGAATTAAACATAAACATTATCCAGAAACACTATAACGATTAGAAATACACTTTAATATTCTTCAGCATTGGGTTGTGGAACACCACAGGAATAATAATAATAATGATTATAATAAGAATAATAACAACAACAACAACAACAACAATGGAATTGCACCAAAATTGAAAACTTCAGTGAGAGGAAATAAAGTCATCCAAGTTCCCTGCCACAGGAATTTACATTGTGATGCTTAGAACATGGTTTGTATTAAAATAAAATAGGTGGTTGGTTGATTGATTTTACAGTTAAAAGAATTTGCACTGAGAAAAAAAAACCTGGGTTATGCTGACAATACCCTACTCTGTTCCAACTGTCCTTCAAATTCTTCTGGCACCGCCTCAGTGCAACCAGCAATTTACCAGCACTTAATTTTGAAATTCTCTCAAGCGGGCAGTCTCCTTCTGTAAAGACATTACTGTTGGGCTTTTTGTGAAGTTCATCAAGAAATATTTCAGTTGTTATATTTCCCAGAAATATTATGGCAGGGTTCCCCTCCAGCACACATGCACACAGAATGTGATGGGTGGAGAATCTATCTCAATTTGCAGAAAAAATAAGGTTATGCTGTGGGGAAAAGATATATTCATTTTTTATGGTACCAGCTGAAAAGGGACCATTGGGGGTTCATTCTTGGTTGACAAGCATCCCTGGCTGCCAGCAGGTCTTGGCGTGAATTCCGTGCCTGGAGCTTACACAACCAACTGGCACTAATTCCCAATCCAGCTGGAAACAGAGTTTCTTTCAGGCCAGGTATATAGAAATGATGGAGAAATAACGGAGCACTAAACTGTGCATATTGCATGCAATTGTGTGTTTCTTTCCCCGGTGGTTGGCTGCTGTTCTTGTTACTGAAAACAAGGCTCTGAGGCTGAAACAGGGAGCAGAGGATCAGTGGGGAAAATGGACAGTGTAACTCTTTTCTGCCCACTCAGAATCAACGCAAGAGAAGAAAAGGCATGAAAATTTTGTTGGGAAATGGATCCATCTCCCCTAATATGCTTCTTAAAAATAAAATAAAATATAATGGAGCCAAAGGGAACATTCAATTGGTTTACAGGAGGGGCTGTTCACTGGGTGATTTGGGGCCTGTCACAGACTCTCAGCCCAGCCTACCTCACAGGGTTGTTGTTGTGAGGATAAAACGGAGAGGAGGAGGAGGATAATGTAAGCCACCTTGGGTTCCTTGCAAGAGGAAAAATGGCAGGATATAAATGCAATGAATAAATGAATAAATAAATAATAAATACCACCACCAATTTCCTGATCAAAATAATTCTCTCTCCCAAAACTTCTTTGGTTGATCTGTGCTGGGGTGGTGGTTTTACTGTGTAGTTTGGACTTTACTTAAGCATGAAAAGGAACTCTTCTCTTACATGTGAGAAATTAAATGGGTCACTCAGGGACACCATCCGGGTAGTGGTAATATCTTCTCCCTGCCCCTATTCATTCTCCTTCTGAAAGGCCATTGCCACACACACACAGCGCTGCTTTTAAGCCACAGAAAAGACATTTGCAGATCCTATCACATAACATTGAATTTGGCCTACAGACAAGCAGTGCAGGCATCAGTGTCAGTGCAAATCAAGCATGGTCGGCGTTATTTAGAGCAGGGTGGACAACCTGGTGCCCTCCAGATCTTTTGGCCTACAATTCCTATCAGACGCAGCCAGCATGGCCTATGGTCAGGGTTTATGGAAGCTGCAGTCCAATCTGGAGAGCACCAGGTTTTCTACCCTTGACTAGACAATTTCATAAGAAGAGCCATGCTGGATCAGACCAAGGGTCTATCTAGTCCAGCATTCTGTTCACACAGTGGCCAACCAGCTGGCTGTTGGAACCCCACAAGCAGGACATGAGTGTAACAGCACCCTCCCATCCATGTTCCCCAGAAACTGGTGTACAGAGGCATGCCTCTTATACTGGAGATAGCATATCACCATCATAACTAGCAACCTTTGATAGCCGTACTGTGCATGAATTTGTCTAATCCCCCTTTTAAAGCCATCCAAGTTGGTGGCCATCACTCACCTTGTGCATAGTTTTAACTATGTGCTAGATTTCATCTGCTTTCGAACTGTGGTGCTGGAGAAGACTCTTACGAGTCCCCTGGACTGCAAGGAGGTCAAATCAGTCCATCCTAAAGGAAATCAACCCTGAGTGCTCATTGGAAGGACAGATACTGAAGCTGAAGCTCAAATATTTTTGCCACCTAATGCAAAGAGAAAACTCTCCGGAAAAGACCCTGATGCTGGGAAAGACTGAAGGCAAAAGGAGAAGGGGACGGCAGAGGATGAGATGGCTAGATAGCATCACCGATGCAATGAATATGAACTTGAGCACGCTCCGGGAGAGAGCGCAGGACAGGAAGGCCTGGCGTGCTATGGTCCATGGGGTCACGAAGAGTCGGACACGACTGAACGACTGAACAACAACAACAACAAAGATTTCATCTAGAGACAACAGAGATGAAGCAAAATCGAGCTGCTTCTTACAGGTAGGCATACAGTGGTGTAGTGGTAATTTTTTTAAGTGCAGGCACTCATCATGACAGTTCCCATAGCCATGCCCCCAAGGAGAGTCCAAAATTGCAAGCAGCTGTGTGAACGAACCAATTCTGAGAGTTTTCATCTGCTAGAAGCAGGTCTTTTGTAAAGCCAGTGGGTCTTAACTGTAGGGATGTCAGAGAAATCTGCAATGGATTCAGATGTGTTTGCATCTGTTGCAGATTTCTCTGATATCCCTACAATCCAATCCCTGTGGATTCCACAGTGGACCAGCTTTTTCCAAGTCACACAGATTTGCAGACCATTTTTTTTTTACTTGGGGTGGGGGTGGGAATTTGTGCAATTTCATTTGTTTGCAAATACACATTAGCACAAGTTTGCATTAACAAATGCACACAAACAACACTCTCGTACAGAATTCTTGTATACAGATATCACAAAATCACTCAAGCCAGCTTTCAGAGATTTCCTGTTAGGACTGCAATCCGATGCGTACTTACCTGAGAATAAGTCTCAACAAACTCAGTGGGACTTGCTTTTGAGTAAACTCGTATAGTACAGGTCTGGAAAACTATCTGAGTGTTCTATAATGATTACCCAATATGCAAAGAACACTTCATGTTCAGATGCCTTAATGGTAAGGTAACCTTTAATCTTATTAGAACATCTAAGCATTTTGGCAGACTCATCCTTGCAAAGTTCAAGAAGCAACACTCATGTGCTCCTGAAGACCGAACAATGATTATTTGTTGACCTTTGGATGTTGCCTTTAGGATGTAGTGAAATAATCCCCTGCTTCTTAACTGGCTCGAATCCTAGTTTCAGGGCAGGGGTAGGAAACCTCTGCCCTCCAGTTGTTGTTACACTACAACTCCCATCATCCCTATGTTGTCTGGGTCTGAGGGTGTAGGAATCCAGCAACATCTTGGAGGGCCCCAGGTTCCCTGCCCTGGTTTTAGGTGAACAGTGCTGTCTTTCTGAAAATATACCTTTGATCAAAGGTATGATCCAAAGAAAACATTCTGATTTCCTCACAAGAGCTTCTGCAAGGACAGCTAGAACAATCCTTCAGCTGAAATAAAGTTTGGCTACACGAATAATAGCACTGGAGACTTAATGGTGGCTTTTGAGGTGGGTGGGTGTAATATTTGGTTTATTTACAAATGTACAAGTAGAGCAGGCTTTTCCAACCTCATGCCCACCAGGTAGGTTGAATTACAATTTCCACAAACCACGTTGGCTGAGGGCTATGGTAGTTGTAGTCTAACTCATCTTGAAAGCACCAGGTTGGGAAAGGCTGAAGCAAAGTGTGGGCAGAGGTTGAGCAGCAGGGCCAGCCCAAGACATTTTGTCACCTGAGGCAAAAAAACAAGATGGCACCCTCTCCTATTCCATGTACAAAAGCCACCGGAACTGTTTCTTCAACACTGGCAATGGTTTCTTCAACAGTGACAGCATCCTCCACTGCCCCTGAAGGCAGCAGGCTAGTTTAGGGGGCACAGGGCAGGCCAGATGGCACACAACTCTCTCCTCCAACACCTTACTGCCACCTCCCAGCATCTGCTGCCTGAAGCGACCACTTCACTCTGCCTCATGGTAGGGCCAGCCCTGTTGAGCAGCACATACACCCCTATAGCAGATCCACTACCTGCCATCAGATATCCAGATAATCTCCAGATCTCCAAACCACACTGCTCCCCAAGACATTTTCAGCCTTCAGATAACTCCCTACCCCTCCTGTCTCTGCCTCTGTCCCCAAACTGCTGTTTCTCCATTCCCATAAAGGGGACATCCCCTGGCCATCCCACATCATTAAGAAATAAGAACATCCTTCTGTCAATTCCCAGATGGTGATCAGGCTTTGCTTTAAGGTGCCCCCTAGATCTTTTGGACTACAACTTCCATCAACCCCAGCTAGCATGGCTAGCACTCAGGATTGCTGGGAGTTGTAGTCCATGGTATAATGGTAAATTCTGAAGTGCAGTTGTTCATCAAGCCAGTTCCCAAGGAGAGTCCAAAAATGCAGGCAAGTGTGTTGATCCATGTGTCAGGGATGAGTCCCAGCCTTTTCAGATGTCTGACAGCTCCGATTTTGAGTCAGAGTTAGAACTGCTAGATCAAAGTATGGGGGAGGGACCCTCCTTAGAGTGACTAGATGCTGGGAGAGATTCCTCTGAAAGCCTTGACAAACTGATAGCCCAGGCTCAATCCCTGCCTCCTCCCTCCACCGTGAGAACACAAGTGTTTGAGGAAGAGGGGTGTAACTTGAGAGACGCTGGGGCGTGTCGCAAAGCTAAGGGGGAAAAGATAGGGGCCAGGCTCAGATGCTTCACCCAGATAGCCACTCTTGGAAGCCAAAGTAGGTGGGAGCCACTGTAAAGGAAGGGCACCACTGCCAAGCTAGCTTGGCCAGGAGGTTCATACCCAAACTGCCAGCAACTTTCTCTACCCTCTGGTTGTCTTCTCTGCTTAGAGATTGTTGATTAGTTGCTAGGGCCTGGGGCAGTCTGAGAGTTTCCTTGGATCTACATCTGTAGAGAAGCTAGTCTCTAGCAAAACAAAGTTGCATTAGCCTGAATCTGTGTCTATTGTGGTGTTGACTGAAAGGGGAAAGGACGATCCATTCTTGACACAATGTAACATATGCCTGTTATATTGATGTATGTGTTTGCATTGTTAGATGTGACCCAGGTAAGATAGGGTTAACTAACTGAGTGTTAGAGAGTGAGTGAAAGGTGAGTGGGGTGCCCGCAAACACTGGCGCACGCGCACGCATGTGTGTGTGAGTGTGCGTGTGTGTGTGAGAGAGGGGGGGGATTCTGAGGTTCTGAAAGGAGAGAGCTGATAGTAAGAAGATAGGGCCTTAGGGATTGAGGAAGATACATGTAGTGAGTGGGGTTTGGGAACAGGATTTAGAAGGGGCAGAGTAAGTAGGTAGGTTAAGATCAAGCATAGATTGATCAATAACAATATATAACTTCTTGTTTTAAATAATATTTTATTTGTTTTTAATAAAAAATCCCATGTGCTGGTTTGTTTTATTGTGCTACCATTAGAAAACGTAATTCCTCCCAGCACAAAAAAAACAGGCCTCTAGGCCTGACCTCTTTCTTTTCCTTGCCCCGTAGGCCTCAGACCTTCACACCCCTTTGAAACCTGTCCAGGTTCCACTACATCTTGTGGAAACAAATTCCATTTGCCATATGGGGCTGCTATGTATGTGGAAATATATTTGTGGATCTAGTCTGCTAATCTGCAGATTATTTTACAGCAGGGGTGGGCAGAAGGAAGATCTCCTGATGTTTTGGACTTCAGCTCCTAGGAAAACTGACTGTTGGTTATGCTGGCAAGCGCTTATAGGAAGTGAAGTCCAAAACACCTGGAGAGCTACCTTTTCCCCTATGTTCCCCCCTTTATAGAATTCCTTCTTTACTGCAATAAATTCTGGGCAGGCTTCCATGCCCCAAAAGCAAAGCATTGCTTGTCCTCTTCTTTTCTGTATACAACTGGGAACCTACAAAGGATTGGAACTTCAGAAAAGGTGCTCTGCATGTCTAATGTTCTACAACGCGCAGGAGAGTGTAACTGAATCACTGATGCTTACATTTTTCACATCCCCAGTTCTTGACAAATATTTCTAAACCCATTGAAACTCCCACATTTTGGAAGTGGCACAACAAATTATGCAAAAAGGCATGCAAATCGGACTAAATTGCACAGTTTATTCTGACTGACAAGAAGCGTATCTTTTTGGCACATGGTACATGGCATGCCGATTAGCAAATGAGTGTGAAATTAGTGTTATTAGTCATTCTTTCCTTTCTTCTTATTGATTTGGGAAATTACACACTTTGTCTCTTTCACTTTGGTCATTAATGTGGAGGATATTTATTTAAAATGTCTACAAGACAATTAGCAACCAAGAAAGAAAAAGAAAGAAAGAAAGAAAGAAAGAAAGAGGGAGGAAGGGAGGGAGGCTACTGTGAAGAGAGAGAGAAAAAGGTTCTGATTTCAGGAACACATTTTGCAGAAGAACACCTGTGACTTGTACAGATAAGTGGCCAAATCTCAGTGCAAAAACATATTGTCTAGCTGAGTGTTATAAAAGGAAATGAGACCAGCATTAATTGAACAAAAAGGTTCAGATGAAGTTAGCAGCTTTTCCCAATTTTGGGACACATTCTTTTCTAACTTTTGGATAGATAATTAATATTACCAAGAGAAAGTGCATATTCCAGTTACTTAAGGAATAAACTATGCGGTCCATGTTAGTCTGTTGCAGCAAAAACAACAAAGAGTCTTGTGGCACCTTAAAGACTAATACATTTATACCCATATAAGCTTTTGTGGACACTGTCCCCTATATCAGATGCAAGAGGGAGATATCACCAGGCTCAGAGGAACTCCAAAGTTGACTGTGTCCATGATGTTGGAAAAGAGGAACAACTCTTCATCCTTCCAGACACCCGCGGGTGATAGAGAATGTCCTGTAACTTGATCAGTTCTTATTTCCTGCTCCCTCCCCTTCCTCTTCCTTCTTCCTCATGCCTCTGTAACAAGTGCCATTTGGTCTCTCCAGAGGGGAAGCAAGTAATCATATCTCATGCCTTTGCTTACTTACACTCATGCACCCAGTTTTAAGGGGGTGCTTGTAGTTAAACAATGTAACGGTGTAGTTAAATACAGTCTTCTCTGACAATGTGTATAAAATAGTGTAAGTTGATGTGAACTCCTTCTAAACTGGCTCCAGCCTGCATTTATTGCCTCCAATACTAAATGCTGTGTTGCCATGCTTTCTCTGTGTATAAAGCAACTCTGCTGTAAGTCACACCAGACTTTCCAATACATGAAAGCTTATGCCTGAATAAATGTGTTAGTCTTAATGTGCCACAAGACATCTTGTTGAAATAACAGGGCATTCCACATTTAAAAATTAGAAAGCAAGAATCTCTTTGCATTGACATTTCCTTGCTATACTTGCATTTTTCACTACGCATCCAGCATCGCACCCTACTAAAGTGAACCACTATTTGATATATATTTCTAGGATAAATAATTTACACATCTGTTTCAGGCTCCAGAATAACAAGATTGGGGAAAGTGCTAGAATTTGACAGTGAATAATGTTGTTTATCCAGCTTGGATATTGGAAGAGAACAATAAATCTTACTGTATCCTATGAAATCCTGTTGGTCTCGTCCCATTGAGTCAACTCTTTGTGGGATAGACAAAGATCCTCTGACAAAGTCTTTGCTCTGTACAGTGGTTCTGATACTTACCTGTGTAATAATCTAGATGTTCGTTTTGGCTGCAGATTCACGCTCAGTCATGAGGAAATCCCAGTTCAGGACCTCGAGTTTCCTCCTCTCCCTTTTAAGATTTGAACAGAATGGATTTTTTTTTTTTTCCAAGAGGTGATGCAACACAGCTAGGGATAATTATTTATTTCAGGTCAGGAGTTCTGACATGAGGTTTTTGGAACTCCCTCTGGGGGAAGTTTGTTCTATGCCCCCCCCCCCTTCACTAGCATTCCAATACCCGGTTAAGGTTGTGTTATTTCAAAGAGTTTCAGGGTTTCTGAGCTTAAAGTGGTTTTCTCAGCGGCTATATATTTTCCTGTTGAACTTCTTCTGCTCATGGGTCTACATGCATATTTTGTGCGTGTGGGCCACCATTGCCTCTGGGTCAAATAGGATCTGCAGGCTTCTTGAAGCATCATCATATATACCAGGGCTCTTGAACCTCTTTTAGCCCAAGGAGAAAGCTCTCCGTGTGTGTGTGTGTGTGTGTGTGTGTGCGTGCGCACACACACACACACACACACACATTCCAGTGGTGTTTTAGCATAGCCATCACTGTGTGCAAAGGTAAAACCTCTGCTACAGAAGATTTTACCTATGTACAGAATAATAGTTGATCAGACTATGCCAGCTGTGCCATTACTTATTAACAAGGTTCAGATCACGTTACTCATGAGAAAGTTAACCACTCCATTTTCACATCAATGAGGAATCAATAAAGATGTCTAATAGTGATTTAAAACTACAGCCTCATTCTATAAATTATGCTAGCAAACTTTAGCAATTATTGACTTTTCAGGTTTTGCTGAGTCAGAACAAAAGAGTAGAATCTCTGCTGCCTGGATAGGAGTACACTGAAACTCTTTTCCTTGTAATTACTTTTGCGGGGAATCAAGGATTCCGATTCCAGTGCTCTTTAGAAAATTGTAGTAAGGAGTGAATGCAGAACCAGTATGGTTGTACATAAGTAGGAGTTAATTCACACTTATTTTTTAGATGCCCTAGATCCTGAGGGCTCCTTAAATAAAAGACTTCAGAATATAAATAGATATAATCTTCAGATGCTAAAACGCATTAGTGGATTGTATCACTTCATGCTAAGAGCACCTCTATGACTAGAGTGGTGAGAAAATAATCCGAAGTTGGTGGCAACACATAATTACTGTCCTACTTAAAAAGTGAACGATCCTGTAACTTGGTTTTCATGCCAGCCTAAGAGGGGTTTTCCCCAAAGAGGGTTTTGCTTCACAAGTGACGCTAATGCCTTTTAATCTGGAATGTGCAACTCACTAATATCCTTCATGCAAGAAAGCACAGGAGAATTACCCACTGACTGTACATTCTAGCCAATGTAGGTTTTACATTGCAATTACATAATGTAGATAATCTGAAGCGGGTGTGTCTGTTGTCTGGAGCATTAGCAGAAAAGCAGTCAAGACTTCAGCCACAATGCAGCACAAGGAACTTGTAAGATCCACTGCTGAGCTGGATTTAAATGCACTATTTATTTATTCTAAATAATTATTTAGTCACAGTATTTATTTATTCTAAATATCTATTTTAAAATATATAACTGACTTTAAATATTGTATTTTCTAAACTGAATGGGTAGAATCCAGTCTTAGTCATAACTAGAGTAGACCCACTAAAATCAATGCTGCCCAAGTTAGTCATGGCTATGTTATGTCCCATTGAATTCAATGGGTCTATTCTAAGTATGAATAGGTCTAGGTGTAATTTATTTTAAATGTAATTTATTTTATTTATTGAAATAAATATAAAGGGCCCTAGTCCAAAGGAGCCTTTATTCATGAAATACATGGGTTATTTGCAACAACAACAGAGCCTTTGGAAATTGATTTTGTGTGCTGTTCTGACATCTTGTGGATGTAGCAGACACAGTAATCATATGGAAAAAAGAGGCAAAAAAAGATATAGTCCAAACTGGAGTAAATCCTTTGAGTTTTCAGCTGCAGAACAACTTGCTTGCAATTATCTCCTTCTTGGTCAATGCAATCCAAAATTCCCCGTATACAGAAGTTATTTCTTCAGTAGAAAATGATACGGTTTGTTCAAAGTGATGAATGTAATTCTGTCTATTTTGTTCAGGGCTGTCTCAAGATCATTTGGTACATGACAGTCCAAATGCATCCCCCACCTCTCCAGAGCATCACCAACATTTTTTTTTAAATGACCCTTGCTTCTGTCCCTTTAACAGCAGCTTGATCTGCATACATTAGCAGGGAATCACCTTTATCTCCACCTTGTGAAAAAGTACCTCTTGTTGATTTCTCTAGATTAAGCTACTACTACTAAAGGCAGAGTTTCAGGCCAGGTCATTCATCATTTGGTATCATGTCCCCTCAACAACAGTGATCACAGTCCACTGGGATGTTTTTCTGTGCAAGTCTTGTGGAAATAAATAAATAAATATGATAGGGATGATTTTGTTGTGATTGTTATTCGCAATCTCTTTAGCCGAAAAGGCTCCCAGGTTTACATTCTAAAAGACATGGCACACAAGGAAAAAGGGATGGGGCGGGAGGAGGAAAAACAACCAACCCCGTGCACCAGTTCTTAAACTTACAGTTCTTATAACAGCCAGCAGTTCAGCCTGCTGTTACATGATGGTTGAAGGAGGTCCAAAGGCTGTTTGTCTCTCGGCAGAGGCAATCGCTTATCCCTGCTTCTCTTCTCTGCAGCTCTTGTTCATTTCAATGGGGGCTATGCAGAGGAACTTCTCAGTGGATGGAGCCCACTGTCCCATCTCTCACTCCATTTCCCCAAGTAACTGCTTAAAATCTGCCACCTGAGGCAGCCGGTTCATCATGATGCTAGGGCAACTTTGATTTTGCTACATGTGACATTTCAGGGTCCTGTGTGGAGTGACTCATGGTCTCTGTAAAAAACTGCCCCTGGTCTCTCTTCGTGTGTGCCAAGGCACACATGATGGTAACGTAAGATGGTGTTTAACATTTCTTTATTATGATTCGTACTTGGGAAACACAGCCAAATCCATATGCTCTAACTGTCCCTGTTCACCAAAGGGCAGCCCTTGTTTTCCGATATTCGTCCCTCTCTTCCCTTTAAAGATGGTGTGTTTCCATGCACATGCGCACACACAGATGTTCAGATTCTTTCCTGGCTGTCATGGAGGGGATGCATCTTGAGTTTAAGAGCAATGGTCTTCAACTGGGGGGGAGGGGGGTCAGGTCCATAATTCAATGGAAGAACGCATGCTTTGCATGCACAAGATCTCAGCTTCAATTCCTGGCATCTCCTGTTAAAAGGATCAGGTAGCTGGAGATGGAAAAGTAGTGGCAAGAGGGTTGGACTGGGAGCTGGGAGATCTGGGTTCTAGTCCCCACTCGGCCATGGAAGCTCACTGGGTGACTTTGGGCCAGTCACAGACTCTCAGCCCAACCTACCTCACAGGGTTGTTGTTGTGAGGATAAAATGGAGAGGTGGATAATGTAAGCTGCCTTGGGTTCCTTGCAAGAGGAAAAAAGGCGGGGTATAAATGCAATAAATAAATAAATAAATAAATATTGCCTGAGACCCTGAAGAGCTGCTGCCAGTGAGAGTAAGACTGAGCTAGATGGACAAATAGGAAGCTGACTTGCCTGACCCGATTCACAGAATTGGAAGGGAGCCTTAAAGGTAATCTAATCTAACCCCCTGCTCAATACAGGACCTGGGAAACAGGATGCATCTACAGCAGGGATAGGCAACCTGGTGCACAACAGATGTTTTGGACTAGAAACTCCCATAATCCCTGATCGTTGGCCATGTTGTCTGGGGTTTATGGGAGTTGCAGTCCAAAAACATCTGGAAGACACTAGGTTCCTTAACCATGATCTACAGAATCCCTGAGAGATAGCCTATCAGCCTCTGCTTGAAGGAGCGAAGGAGGGGTCCTCATCTTCCAGGGCATTGTTCCAGCGTCGAACAGTTCCACCAGGTATGTTTCGGGTTGCAACCTAAGGAGTTTTTTTAAAGAGACTCTTATTTACTATATTCCTATCCTACCTTTCCTCCAAGGAGATCAAAGCAGCATACGTCTCTCTGCCCCGTAAGGCTCACAACCAGTGTAGGCTGGTGGCCCTGATGTCAGTGGGGCTGTGCATCCAGTCAGGGTTTCAGTCATGACTGAAACGCAGAACTCCTCCTCTAAAGCAGCTATCCAAGTTGCTGAACCCATCTTGGGGGTCGGGATCAGCACCTTGGATAGCTCCATTAGAGTTCTGAAACCCACAGCCCCATTGACCTCGAAGCCACCAGCCTCCGCTGCTCCCAACAACCCTGTGAAGTAGATTAGACAGTGACTGGCTCAAGGATAGGGAACTTCATGGCCGAGTGGGTGATTTGATCCTGGGCCTCCCCAGTCCTTGCAGTTCCCTCTAACCCACAGGTGAACAACCCATGGGCCCTAGCTCAGCTGACGAGTGGGGGCGGGAGAAACACAGTTTCTCTGCTGCTATTAGTAGCATCAGGATGATCTTGATCATGTTATGGTGGAGGGCTTCAGCCTCACCCCACCCCCATTGATCCCAACGCAGCTGAGACCATTGCTTTCCCATTGCTAACAGCAATTTGGATAGGAACTGCTGGTGGGGAGGGGAATAAGAGGGTTTAAACTCCCCTGCCCCCTAACCCCCACCCTCCACACACACACAGAGCAATAGCAATCCCATCCCCTGATCTCAGCAGGCAGAGAGGGGAAGTGTAAACTTTAAACATCCCCACTTCTGCCTGCTAATATGGGTGGACGGAGGAAGAGTGGGTGTCTATGTGCATATGGGAGTGTATATACAAACCATTCTGCTGATGTACCTTGCTTGAGAAACGACCACAGGAGAGGTTATTGCAGATCTAAATGAATGTAACCTACAGCAGCAGGAGAAAAACCAGCGAATAGTCTTGTGGCACTCTAGTGTTGCAGAACTCAGAGTCAGAGAGACCACAGAGTGAAGGAAAAAGAATTTCTTTATTTAACGCGCGGGCTTAAGGCTGGAATCATTTCCAAAGAGCCAAAAGCCCCGATTTATATCAGCACATTGTTTTTATAGATATTGTGACACATAGGAAACGGCTCCTCCTCTCCCTCCCGTGTGAGGTTGCAGTCCTTAACATTTCTTCTCCTAGCACCATTGTTTATAATACAAGAAATGGGTTATAGGGTAGCTATGATAAGCAGAGAACAGAAGAGAACAGCAGAGAACAAGACATACATATCACCATGACCTTAGCCTTTGTTGACAAGATAAGAAATTCCTGCGTCTCGTCAGCTTACAAACATATATTTCAGAGAGCAAGAGCTCAGCAAGAACATGAAGCATGAGACTGCATGAGGCTACTTAGTCTGACCCCCGATATGGCTGCTACACTAGGGGCTGTAAAATTTATACTGGAATAAGTGTGGCGCAGAGTGGTAGGCGGCAGTATTGCAACCGAAACTCTCCCCACGACCTGAGTTCGATCCCACCAGAAGCTGGGTCTCAGGTAGCTGGCTCAGCCTTTCATCCTTCCGAGGTCGGTAAAATGAGGACCCAGCTTGCTGGGGAAAGGTAGCCACAACTGGCGAAGGCACTGGCAAACCACCCCACTATAGTCTGCCATGAAAACGCCAGCACAAGCGGCGTCCCTCTAGGGGTCAGCAATGACCCGGTGCTTGCACAGGGGGAACCTTTCCTTAAGCTTCCCATAAAAGCTTATAAATCCGGTAGGGATTTAGGCAGCAGAAAGTCCTACAGTTCCCAACAGGCCCAGGCAGCATGGCTGGCAGGAATCCCTGGGAGCTGTAGGACTTTGTTTTCTGTCTGAACAGGCATAGGATGGCGCCCTTTGTTGCTTTTGCTGCAATAGACTAGCAGGGGCCAGCCCTCTGGAAATTCAGAGCGGTTCAGATACACCGCGGCTCCTGCTTTTGCTCCTATGAAACGTGGGAAAGTATGCAGAGGAAGAAAGTGAGGCGTGAAAGGTTGCTTCCCGTGTTTTGTTTTGATGAAACACACGTACCTGGAATTGAGCCCCATTAAAACCAGCGGGATTTACTTCCAAGCACGCATGCATGCAACTCCCTGGAAAAGACCCTGACGCTGGGAAAGCCTGAAGGCAAAAAGAGAAGGGGGCGGCAGAGGATGAGATGGCTAGATAGCATCTCCGATGCGATGAACATGGACTCGGGCACGCTCCGGGAGAGAGCGCAGGACAGGGCGGCCTGGCGTGCTGTGGTCCATGGGGTCACGAAGAGTCGGACACGACTGAACGACTGAACAACAACAACAAGGATGCATGCATGCATGCAACGGGATTTGCGCTGTGAATAACCTTTTGCAACGTTACGGTAAAAAAAACAAAAACAAAACCCAGTTAAAAACTGAAAATAAAATACAAAATGAACGCGCTCTCCGACCCGCCAACGCCGTTCATTTTCCGGAGGGACTCCGCTCGCGCAAGGGCCGGGCAACGCTCTCGGCAGCCTGCAGGGGGCAGCCGCGAAGGCACGGCCGGCCGGGATTGGCCCTCGGCGGCCGCCGTAGCGCGGCCTCGCGGGCGGCGCGCGGACTTCGCCCCGCGGTCGGCCCTGAGCGGGAGCCCAGCCCTGCCGGCCGGCCGGCCATGGCGCCGTCGTCGTCGTCGTCGTCGTCGGGCGGCAGCGCCATCCAGATCCCGAGCCGCCTGCCGCTGCTGCTGACGCCCGAGGCCGTGCTGCTGCCGGGCTCCACCATGCGCGCCAGCGTGGACTCGCCGCGCAACATGCAGCTGGTGCGGAGCCGGCTGCTGAAGGGCACGTCGCTCAAGAGCACCATCATCGGCGTCGTCCCCGACACCGGCGACCCGGCCAGCGACCTCGAGCCGCTGCCCCCGCTGCACAGGTCCGCGGCCCCGCGCGCGCGCCCCGCCGTCGCCATGGTGACGGCGCCCCCCGCCGCGGCCCCGGCCCCGGCCCCGGCCCCGGCCGCTGCCCCTCGGCGGTGTGGTGATTTCGGGGCCAGCGCGTTAAGCTTTCAAAGTCTTACTGCCCGGGTTAAAATTCGTAAATAACTCGTACAGTTTATGTAGAAATGACTCATCACCGTACTGAAATTAATAATAATTACTAAATTATCGCTATTTAATCGTGAAACTATTGCTTTTCATTTAATCCCTTATTACATAGAGCATTTATTGTTTGCTGTTTAATCAGTAGTAAGTTATTGCCATGATTTAATTATTGCTATTATTTAATCATTAGTAAGTTATCGTTTATTGTATATTGAGCCATGATTAAATTACTGTTTATTATTTGATTGTTATCAAATAATAACTTAATGATTAAATTATTGTTTATTATTTAATACCCTGCTTATCAAACTAATTTTCCTAAGTAACTTCCCTTCGGTGGTTATAACCACCTCCCACTTATACCATAGCTCCAACCCCACTGTTGTCATGGTGAGTGCCGTCTCCGGAGACATGACCCCACTCCTCTGTCGTCATGGGAACTGCTTCTCCCTCTCACCTGTCTGTAAACCCTGGGCAGGCTGTATAACACTCTGTTGGCATGGAAACTGCCTGTGCATAGTGACACCCTTCCCTTCTCTCATTGTGGACCACTCTCCTTCCTGTCATTGACTCTTGTCACTTTCCTCCATGGTGATGACACCCCCTCTGATGTCCTGACAGCCACCTTGTCCTGCATGGTGGCTCCACACCCCTTTGTTGCCATAGCTCGCTGCCCCCCAGCACCTTTTAACAGAGCAATCACTTAGCATGTGTGTGCTTTATACACCTATTGTCTTTTTTTGTTTTTTATAATTGCCAGCTGGATCAAAGTAATTAATATCCTATCGTTTAACGATGCAGTGATTTTGAGACATTAAGATTGTTACTTTAATATTTCTTGAATGCACAGTAAAAGAAAAAGAAAAACATCCTTGTATTATGTTATGTACATGTGTATCCATATAAATCTACAATGTAGTCCAGTAATTTAAAAAAAAAAAACACTTTAAAAGTCAGTAATAATTACCTCCACGGTTTAATAACTCATTATTCACAATTTCTCGTTGCATCTTAGTTGTGCCCATTGCTAATAAGGCTCTTTTATAGGTCTCTGTTGCATTAGTGTAATTCAGGTGATGTTGATGATGAAGTTTACATTTTGTTGGCCATCCAGTTGTACCTTTTGCATGGGAGTGTTGAGCACAAAATGGGTAAGGTGTTCCACGTCCTGTAATATGCAAAGGTGTAACTTTCATTAGTATTGTTTGTTTCTAACTCTTATGGGGATCAGTTACTTGTTTAAAATGTTTGATTGCTAGCTTTAGAACCCTACTTTTTGGAAATGAAACAAAATGAAATAACGCAGAAAAAGTAAGTTGGTACATGTCCGGGGATGTTAACAACTCCTTCTGCTATTTTGAGAGTTCAGGAGATGCATGAGCAGAGTGGTCTGGGGTGTGTGTGTGTGTGTGTGTGTGTGCAGATCTAGGGCACGATCCAAAGAAGGGGCATGTGCATGCAAGGGAGAACTCTACATATAAGTGGAGCATCGCTTGGCTTTGTCCAGCAACTCCCACTGTTGAAGAGGCAAGTCTCTAGTCAGTTCAACAAGCAGCTTGTCTTTTCAGCCAGAAAACTGCAGCAATGAAAACAACAAATGAAGGCACATGACATTCTCCCCTGCATTGCTTCTTTGGCTCTTGACCTTAGTCTTGCATACAGTCAGTAGCCTCGTATTGTCAAGAGCTCAGTGGTAGAGCACATGCTTTGCGTGTGAAAGGTCCTGGGTTCAATCCTTGGCATCTCCAAGTAGAGCCAGGGAAAGACTCCTGTCTGAAACCCTGCAGAGTTGCTGCTGGTCAGTGTAGACGATACTGAGCTAAATGGACGAATACTCTGACTCAGTATAAGGCAGCTTCCTGTGCTTATCAATGTTAGTCCTATTTCTTTGAGTGAAATCCTGAGATTACCAGTTACCATACAAGTAATTGGTCCCACCCAAGTACATTCTTCCTGTTGTGATGTTGCATGTGAGACAGATCTTCTTGACACTTTCAGGATTGGCACAGCTGCGCTGGCAGTTCAGGTGGTGGGCAGCAACTGGCCAAAGCCACATTATACTTTGCTGATCACTGGCCTCTGCAGATTCCAGATTTTGCAGCTGGTGAAGGAAAAGCCCTATCCCGTGGCGGATGTCGAACAGTTGGACCGACTGGAACAATTTACCAACAAGGCTGCATCTGAGGAGGAACTGGGAGAGCTGTCGGAGCAGTTCTACAAATACGCAGTGCAGGTTAGGTGGCTTGAAGTAGGAAACGCCGACCTAGGTGTCCGTTGAGATGGCTTTGGTTTAAAGGAAGGACCCCAAAGCCCGATGGCTGAGTCCATGCTGTGTGTGCAGAAAGCCCTGAGTTTTGTTTCTGATATCTCCAGTTAAAAGGGTCCTGGGTAGCAGGGATGGGGAAGGCCTCGATTTGAGACCGTGGATGGATGTGTCCTGCAGAGTAGCCATTATTCAGCTAGACCAGCCTTTCCCAGGCTGACTACGACCAGATGTGTTGGTCTACAACTCACATCATCCCCAGCAAGTGTGAGAAGTGGGCTGCTGGGATTTGTAGTGCAACACCTGGAGAGTACCAGGTTGAGGGAGGCTAGGCGAGACTGACCAGGGGTCCGACTTTGTAAAAGCAGCTTCAGTTTACATGCCTCTAGTTCCAGCTGTATAGTACTTGTGAGAAATGGATCATCCTTCCCCCTTCACAATCAACACCACAAGGAGACAAAGCTTCAGGCTAACACTACTTTATTTTGCTAGAAACTATCCTCTTTACAAATGAAGATACCAGGAAACTCAGACTGCCTCAGGCCCTTAAACAACTAATCTGCGATCCCTAATTAGAGGAGATGAACTGGAGGGTAGTGGAAGTTGCTGACCATTTAGGTGCCAACCTCACAGCCAGACTTGTTTCACAGTGATGCTCCTCCCTTAGAGGCTCCCTCCTATGTTGGCTTCCAAGAATTGCTAATCTGACTGAGCATCTGAGCCCTGCCCCTAACTTTTCCTGCTTTGCTTTGCAACATGTCCTTGCATCTCTCAAGACACACCCCTCTTCCTCCTCCTCCTCAGAAACTTGAGTTCCCACAGTGGGGGGAGGGAGGAGGGACTCAGCCTGGGCCATCTTTTTCTCAGGGCCTTTGGAGGAATCTCTCCCAATGTCATGGCTCACTAGGGAGGGTCCGTCCCCTGGACCCTGATCTAGCTGCTCCAACTCTGATTCAGAATCGGAGCTGTGAGACATCTCAAGGAGCTTCGACTCATTCCTGACAGTTCTGTTTGAATTATACTTTTGCTCAGCTTCCTCTGACTGTCAGAAGTCTACAACAAGCCCAACATGTGCACATTTCACCTTTTGCAAACGTCATTACCGAAAGCTCAAAATGCAAGAGTGCCTCGTAAAATGGTAGTGTGAGTTGTGACTGAATAATTTGGTATAACTTGTCCTTCAGGTCATGTGTATTGACTTAACCCAGTTCCTTATCCATGAATGAGAGCTGAACACTCTCATTATCCTGTGCTGAGAGCCCTCCGGGCACATATGTGCTAACCTACCTGACAGATGGCCAAAGAGAGTTTGGTCTCTTTATTTTGCTGATCATTCTGGATTCTGTAAGGGAGCCCATAAGCAGCCTACATATGCTGTTTTAGGATGCGGCTCATAACTGCATGCTAAAACAGCTGCCACTTGCCCTGGGAGAAAGTAGATATGATGCAAAGAGAAGGAACTCTGAGGGTAATTGCATCAGAACTGCATTCAAATTGTGCAGCAGAAAACCCCTCCAGCTCTTGCGCTAACAGACTTCTTGATCCCAGTCATCTGTACTTGTTCAGGTAGATTTCTGAAGGAAATTCACCTGAAGACAAATTGTTTTTAAATGACTGAAATTGAGAAAGTGAGCAAGAGGGTTTCAGATGGTTTCAGATAGGAGCGAGGGCGAAAGGAGCAAGCAGTGGAAACATCACAGGGTCTGCCCCAGTTGGACTACCCATCTTCCAGGGTAACTGACGTCAGCTGCCCTGTGAGAAAGAAGAAGGAATGAGGGAGGCAGGGGCAGGCCAAGGAAACATCAAGGTCTACTTCAGTTGGACTGCTCCTTCTGCGGGAGATGAGAAGGAAACGTAGGGCCATTCCACCAGCTCTAGAGACAGTCTATTCATTTTTTTCCTTTTCCGTCCCCATCTCTTTTTCCTTGCGTTGTGCCTTTTTTTAGACTGTAAGCCTGCAAGCAGGGATTGTCTTTTTCTCTGATTGATTATAATTTTGGCTGTGGAGTGGGATAAAAATACTTTAAATAATAAATAATTTAAACATTTAAATAAATAAATATTTAAATAAATAAATCCTTTTTACACTATATATTGGTATCAGTTTCTAGAGCTAAGTGATCCCAGTGAATGCCAGTGCTAAAAATGTGCTGTACGGTTTTTCCCCTCCCTTCCATGGTGAAGCTGGTTGAGTTGCTGGATATGTCGATCCCTGCAGTGGTTAAACTGAGACGCCTGTTGGACAATCTACCTAGGGAAGCATTACCAGATATATTAACTTCGATCATCCGTACCAGCAACCAGGAGAAGCTTCAGGTAGAGTATGCTGGCTTGGATTAGGCAGAACAAGGAAAACAGGGCCTCAGGCGTGAGCCATCTGTGTATTCCTGAATTTCACACCTCAGAATGAGCAAGTAACACTGTGCTGGAACAGAAATAATCGCTTTGAGCCTATTGCTTTAAATAAAAAAATATACTGAACTCTCGTAGTATGTAGTGATATGTAGTATGTAGTGTATGTAGTAGGTGGTATGTAGTGTAGCATGTAGTATGCTACCTCCATCCTCAGAATCATGCTATCCTCATAGTACATTTTGACATGGTACTTTTATTCTAATTTATTTTATTTTGTTTTATTTATTACATTTATATCCCACCTTTTTTCCTCCAAGGACCTCAAGGTGGCTTACATGATCTTCTTCCTCTTCATTTTACCCTCACAACAACCCTGTGAGGTAGGTTAGGCTGAGAGTCAGTGACTGGCCCAAAGACACTCAGTGAGCTTCATGGCTGAGCGGGGACTAGAACCCAGATCTCCCGAGTCCCAGCCCAACACTCTAACCACTACACCACACTGGCTCTCACTACACCGCACTGACTATCTTCTGCATACACTCCCTATCTTAAAACCGATGTGACTCTGTGCATTCACCACAGGCATAAGTTCAGATTTTGTATTCTGCTTGTCTAAGGCAGCCTTTTCTAAACTGGTGCCCTCCAGGCATTTTGGACTTCAACTCCCATCAGCCCCAGCCAGCATGGCCAATGGTCGCAAATGCTGGGAGTTATTGTCCAACACGTCTGGAGGGCACCGTATTGCAGGAGGCTGGTCTAAGGGAAGACAAGTCACCACCTCTAGAAATGTTGGTGAAGGGGTAACATGCATGCAGAAGGGCCCAGAGTCAATCTTCCAGTCAAAGGATCATGTGTAGCAGGGCGGGGGGGGGGAACCCTCCACCCAAACTTGGGAAAGCTGCTGTCAAAACAAGATGGTACAGAGCTAGATGGACTGTAAAAGGCAAATTTGTATGTTATCTCTTCCTAAACCTGATTACTTGTAGCTACTGGGCTTCCGTTCCTCCGCTCCTGAATCCTGACAACCCCCTGTTCCTCTCCAGTTCATCAGCCTGAGACAACTGTTCCCCTTTTCAGCATTCTCAGTGGGGTATAAAGCCTTGACTTCAGAGACTTGTTAGGGCGCAATCCTATGCGTGTTTAGACAGAAAAGTCCTACAATTCCCAGTATGCCCCAGCCAGTCATGCTGGGAGTTGTAGGACTTTTTTCTGTCTAAACATGCATAGGACTGCATACTTATTTTTAAAATATCTGTTCCACTTTTCTTCTACTGAGGGACAGCGTAGACAAACACATAAGACAATATCAGATAGCCTGATAAAATATACGAGCAGAATCAGCGGACAGAACAGGTTATTGGTTCAGCATCTCCTTATTATGATGTGGCTCCAGTTTGTTTTCTTTCCTCCTTCTGTCCAAAGAATGGGCCAATGCAAGAGGTCAAGCAAGACAGCTTTGCTATAGCTGACTCTGTGTTGATTTTTCCTGAACAGCGACACAGACACGTTTCAAATAAAGCAAATGTATTTTTTGAGCTTGGGGCCTGGGGTGTTCTAAAAATGTGAGAATACAGTGAAAGAGATACGCCTAGGATGTAATCATTTGGTCCCTGGGAGGGTATCCCAGGAACCATTGGATCTAGAGCAGCCTTCCCCAGTCTGGTACCTTCCAGAGGTTTTGAACAACAACTCCCAGGATTCTTATCCAGTCACCACGCTAGCTGGGACTGATGGGAATTAAAGTTTTTAAAAAAGAACATCTGGAGGGCACCAGGTTGGGGAAGGCTGATCTATAGGATCTCCTCCCCCCTCCCACTGTCCCCCCCTGACAGCAGAAAGAGAGGTCTGTCCTCAGAAGGGATCCAGCCTCAGAACAACTCTTCCAGCTGTTGCAGAAACTTCCACAGCTGGTTTGTCTCTGATGTTGGAACTCTGACATCACAGGGGGTGGGGAGAGGTTATGTTGGGGAATTTGCTGGGAGAGGGTTCTCCCAGTCCCCAGACACATGGCGGTGGATGGAGTAGATTTAATTCCCTCCCATTGGTTTCAATGAGAGGGGATTTGTACCCCCTCTAAAAAATAAAAAAAAACTACGGCCAGGGTGGGAAACAGAACCACAAGCACCACTCCTCCTTCATTTCTGTCCTGCCAGCATGAGCTTGGCAGGGCTTTGGATGAGGTAGTTCGCCTGCCTTCAGATCTCCTGTCCACGCCTGACAGGATTGTGCTGTTAACATTTGTGCTTTTCTCTTAGATTTTAGATGCTGTTGTCTTGGAGGACCGGTTCAAGATGACCATTCCTTTGCTTGTTAGACAGATTGAAGGTTTGAAGCTCCTTCAGAAAACTAGAAAGCCCAAACAGGATGACGACAAAAGGGTATTCATTAAATAAATGGTTTAATGTTTTTAAGCAAAAAGGTTTTAACATATGGTTCGCAGAATGTAAATATGTCACAAGACACAATAGTTTTTTTAATGGCTTCTTACAATTTTAGCAACAGCGGAAGACCATTCATTAGCTCAATTTAATTAAACTGGGGAAGGGCCATATCTCAGTGCTTTGCATGCCAAAGGTCCCAGGTGGAGTCCTTGGCATCTCGAGGTACAGCTGGGAGAGACTCCTACCTGAAACCTTGAAGAGGTGCTGCCTGCTAATGTAGATGATACTGGGCTAGATGGACCAATGGTCTGTCTTGGTATAAGGCAGCTTCCTCTGATCCTAAGGCACCTAAGTTTTTTTCTCATCTAATATTAAGAACATAAGAAGAGCCATGCTGGATGACTAGAGCCATCTAGTCCAGCATTCTGTTCACACAGTTGCCAACCAGCTGCCCACAGGAAACCCACAAGCAGGACATGAGCTCAACAGCACCCTCCCGCCCATGTTCCCCAGCAACTGGTGTATATAGGCATATTGCCTCTGAAACTGGAGGTATCATACAGCCATCACAACTAGTAGCCATCAACAGCCTTCTCCTCCAGGAATTTGTCCAACCCCCTTTTAAAGCCATCCAAATTGGTGGCCATCACTATGCCTTGCAGTAGCAAATTGCGTAGTTTAACTTGCGCTGTGTGAAGAAGTCCTTCCTTTTCTCTGTCCTGAATCTCCCACCAATTAGCTTTGTGGGCATTGGATGACTAGTACAAAATGCTTATTTTGTTTATATTAAAATTAGAGCTAGCTGAGAAGTAGCCTTCCCCAACCTGAACGTTTTGCACTACAACTCTCATCAGACCCAGTCCTCATAGCCAATGGTCAGGGATGATGGGAGCTGTAGTCCAAAACGTCTGGAGAGTTCTATATTGGTGACCATTGATCTAAGCCAACCATCCCCAACCTGGTGCCCACCAGATGTGTTGGACTACAATGTCCAGTACGTGCTGGCTGGGGGCTGCCTGGAGTTTTAGTCCAACACATTTGGAGGGCACCAGATTGGGGAAGGCTGCTGTAAAGAATAAAAGAACATTAATGTCTCTTCTTCTGGGGCAAACTTGGCTTTATTTTACTTATTTAAACCATTTCTACCCTGTCCACTGCACTGGGCCTCCAAGGCAGCGAACAGAAGTTAAAGACGATGGCTTGGTTCCAGAGGTGCCCTTCCGCTCTGCTGCCCATGGAAGGACTGTTTCCAATCTAGCATAAGAGAGATCATAGAATAGTAGGGTTGGAAGGGGCCTACAAGGCCATCGAGTCCAACCCCCTGCTCAGTGCAGGAATCCAAGTCAGAGCATCCCTGACAGATGGCTGTCCAGCCTCGTCTTGAACGCCTCCAGTGTGGGAGAGCCCACTAGTTGGGAATGAAGCCCCCATATCGAGAGAAATTTGTCCCTTTGCACAAGTTCTTTTCAAGACCCATTTATGGCCCACTGGTATATCTATGCTGCAGCCTGTGTCTTCCTTGCTTCACTGTGTTTCTTGTACCGTAAGGCAACCCCCAATACAGTGTGATGCTGCACCGTGAGAAGTCTTCCACTATTGCTCGCACACATTTTAACCAAACAGCACCAATGTGTTTTCTGTCTCACTGACGGTTCGTTGGATCTGAGCCAATATAAAATGCCACCAAAAACAATGCCGTCCAAAGCCTCAAGAATGTAAAACGAGTTAACACTTACAGTTGCAATCAAAATTGTTCAACCGCCATTGCAAATCAGGTTGATTGCCAAAATTTACAGACTTTCAGCTGTTTGCAATGAACAAATCAAACAAAAGCAATTGAAATAGCTCCACACAAGGAATGCTTCAAGTGGTTTCCCCAAATTCAACTGAAAATGCAACTTCTAATGACTTCTCCAGTCTCAAAAGTATTCAACCCCCTGGATAGAATCCCTCACAACAGCACAAATATGCAAAACAGGTGTTGTCTCAAGCGCACCTGATGCAACTAATCAAGGGCTTCGTTAGTTGCACCAGGTGTGCTTGAGCTGGAACACGTGAAATACCTGAACTGGCTAGGGGTTTGTTGAGTGTCACGGGTGACTGCATGTTAGAAATATGGCTATGTCAAAAGAGTGGTTCAGAAAGTTAAGAGAAGAGATCATCGCCCTTCACAAACAAGGAACAGGATACAAAAAGATAGCGAAGGCACTGAATGTTCCTAGAGACACCGTTGGAAGCATAGTTCGCAAGTTCAAAGTTAAAGGAACAGTGGTTACACTACCTGGACGGGGCAGAAAAAGGAAGCTATCAATGGCTGCAACCAGATTTCTGAGAAGGTGGGCTGAGAAAAACGCTTGATTGACTGCAAAAGACCTGCAGCAAGACTTGGTGGCAACAGGCACTGAGATTTCAGCGAGCACAGTAAGGCGTGTACTAAACGCAGAAGGTTTCCATGCCAGAACTCCAAGCCGTACACCACTACTGACCCAAAAGCACAAGAAATGTCGGCTCCAATATGCTGAAAATCATATAAATAAGCCACAGAAGTTTTGGGATTCTGTTCTGTGGAGCAATGAAACAAAACTGGAACTTTTTGGCCCGATGGATCAGCGGTATGTCTGGAGGAAGAAGAATGAAGCATACACTGAAAAGAACGCTCTACCTACAGTTAAGCATGTTGGTGGCTTGGTGATGCTCTGGGGCTGCTTTGCATCCTCTGGCACTGGAAACCTGCAGTGTGTGGAGGGCAAGATGGATTCATTGACTTAACAGGAAATCCTAGGAGAAAACGTCATGCTGTCTGTGAGGAAGCTGAAGCTTGGGCGTCAGTGGACCTTCCAACAGAACAATGATCCCAAGCATACCTCAAATTCCACCAAGGCTTGGTTGCAGAAGTCCTGGAAGATTCTACAGTGGCCATCACAGTCACCTGACTTGAACCCCAGAGAAAATCTCTGGTGGGATTTGAAGAAGGCGGTTGCAGCACGCAAACCCAAGAACATAACTGGAGGCCATTTGCTCATGAGGAATGGGCTAAAATTCCTCAGGAATGCTCCCAGAAGCTGTTGTCTGTCTATGCATCTCATTCGCAGCAGGTCATAACAGGAAAAGGGTGCTCTACTAAGTACTAAAGATGCTTGCCATGAAGGGGTTGAATACTTCTGAGACTGGAGAAGTCATTAGAAGTTGCGTTTTCAGTTGAATTTGGGGAAACCACTTGAAACATTTGTTGTGTCGAGCTATTTCAGTTGCTTTTGTTTGATTTGTTCATTGCAAACAGCTGAAAGTCTGTAAATTTTGACAATCAACCTGATTTGCAATGGGGGTTGAATAATTTTGATTGCAATTGTATGTGTGTTACATAAGCTTTTGCTTATATTCAACCGGAAATAAAATTAAGACTGCAATCCTGTGCCCACTTACCTGGAAGTAAGCCCCACTGAAGTCAGGTGGGCTGCATAGACATGTATAAGATTATGCTGTAAGTCCACGTTTAGGTTATAACTCAAGTTACTTGAAGATGTGGTCTTGTGTCATTTGTTGAAATTAGAATGCAAGTTATGTATGTACAATAAGGCAAACACTTCCCCTCAAATGAACTAGGAGAGCAGTCATTATCTAAAACACATAGGGCTTGAATGCACATTACAGCACATGATCTGTCCAATTTAGTTATGGGAACTTACTTTGGGGAAGACTGAAATCAGAGGGAAAGACTTGGTGCCAATTTTATATGGTCTCTGTTTTTATTGTAGGATATAGTTGATAGAAGAATCCATTTAAGCAAACCAGACTTCATAAGCCAACAACAAACCATGGGTTCTGTTTGTGTTTTATAGCTGGTTAACAAACCGTGGTTTGTTTGTTTGGGGATGAGTTCAAACACAAAGACAAGCCAGATTTCAACAAACCATACCATGGCTTAGCATTATGTGTGAACCAGGCCAATGTCTTTGGGCTTCTAGTATTTGTATTTGGCAGCAAGTAATTATTAGCCTATTCTGAATTCATTTGGTACCTGGTTGCTTGCTGCAGTAGACACGAAGCCACACATGGAAAGCTGCTGCTACTCTTGTGCTTTTCAACTTTTTAGGTGGTAGCTATACGTCCCATTCGAAGGATCACTCACATTTCAGGCTCTGCCGAAGATGAGGAAGAGGATGAAGACCATGATGACGTCGTTATCCTCGAAAAGAAAATCCGAGCCTCCAGTATGCCTGAGCAAGCTCTAAAAGTTTGTGTAAAAGAGGTAAAGAGGTAGGTAGCTTAGCTTCCTAAGTTGTGTGGTTTTAAAATCCTTTTAAAAAAACAGACTTTCACATTGGAGCTCCTGCCTGGCTTCCCATGTGTCTGTGTTCAGAAATACTGCATTCTCTGTACTTCCTAATGGGTTGTTTGTATAAAAGAGGAAATCTAAATAAAGCATCTGGATGAAGGTCTTCTTGGGGCAAAACCTGGGGTATGATAAAAATGGAAAAAATAAGTTTGAAGTGAGTAAAAGATGACTTGGATATCTAAAAGCCCCTCGTTTTCCTTTTTTGTTATAAGATTTCTTGAAGCCAAAAATGAACAGCAAAGTGATGGACTACTCCAGAACTTTCTTATAGCATGTTTTAATTCAGCCTTCCCCAACCTGGTGCCCACCAGATTTAGACTACAACTTCCAGCTTACCCCAGCAAGGCATGCTGGTTGGGGGATACTGGGAACTGTAGTCCAAAATATAAAGAAAGCACCAGGCTGGGATAGACAGTTTTATTTTCATTTGAAATCTTTCCCTTTCCTTTTGTCTGCCTATTAAGGTATCTGTGTGTTTCGATTAAGGTTGGAGACAAATCCAAGCTAACTACTGGCTTTTCTATTTTCAAAAATGGGGAGGGGATCAGCCATTACATATTTGTTTGCCCCAAGAGCCCTAGGTGTAACTTAAAACCTGCATGACACCTGGTAGAGTCTAATCAGTTTAAGTCTGCAACTCTTCCCCCATTCCATCTTAAGACTGTGACCCTGCAGTCTTAATGACTGTAATATCAAGTCTACTTCCCCCCAAACAATTCCCCCCTCCCGCTACTTTTCGTAACATCTTGCCTGATTAAGAGATCTTGAAAGCTTGCCCACAGTTTTGTGCATATTTGGTTGGTTCTAATAAAGGTATTTCCTGACCGTAGTTTGTGGAATGCCTTTGTAGTTTAAGGAGGACTTCTGCCCTTGTTATTTAAACATCCTCAATACAAACTTGCTTCTTTTAATGTCAGAAATCAGTAAGTGTTAACATCATGTTAATAATTTTCCTGACAAATCTTTTTCATCCTTGGTAAATGTTGATGATGTCAAAATTTCGACATTTGTGCAGTTCCAATCTGTGCATATTTATCTAGATGTTGAATCCTACTTTTTTCAAGGAGATTTACTCCTGAGGATTATTTAGGATTACAGCCTTAGGGTGCAATCCTATGAATGTTTAGACAGAAATAAGCCCTACAACTCTCAGCATTCCCCAGCTAACTTGGCTGGCTGGGGGATGCTGGCAGTTGTAGGACTTATTTCTGTCTAAATATGCATAGGATTGTGCCCCTAGTTTCATAAAGTTGGTCCTTGCTTCTGATTTATAACACTGTGGTTTCATATGTATTAAATGGGATTTCTGAGTACAATAACTGTATTTGTGGGAAGTTTTGTTGTTTATCTATCTATTAGATTTATATCCAGCTTTCAGTAAAACACAAGGGAATATACAGAATGTTTCCAAGAGGTCTCCCATCCAGGTACTTACCAGAATCAGACCTGCTTAGCTTTAAGACGATTGCTGCATCAGGGCCCCCTGCACTATAGCCTTCATTGGGGGCTCGTACCGTAGTCATAAACATTTAGCCCAATATGATATCAGTGAGCATATCAGGTGTTACGATGTTATACAGTCTGTGCTCTTCACTTTGGTGCAAGTATCTGTGAAGCTTGGGATTGGGCTGTTAGTGATCAATTTTATCTATCCTTATCTATCTTTCCAGGTTAAAGAAGATGCCTCAGTCAATGCCAGAATATGCCTTAACCCGAAATTATTTGGAACTGATGGTGGAACTGCCATGGAGCAAAAGTACAAAAGGTAAAGGGAACCTTGTATGTTTTCATAGGCTGGGATTGCTAGCTGTTTGAAAATTTAGGGAAATCTTGCACTTAAATATTCGTAGTGTTCCCAGGGTTACAAATTCTTGTGGTTATTTGAAGAGCAGAAATGTTTTAGCTTGATATTTAAGAAGGTTGAATATTTGGTCAACAGATCGCCTCGATATACGTGCAGCAAGAATTCTTCTGGACAATGACCACTATGCTATGGAGAAATTGAAGAAGAGAGTGTTGGAGTATTTGGCAGTCAGACAACTTAAGAACAACTTGAAGGGACCCATCCTTTGCTTTGTGGGCCCTCCTGGAGTTGGAAAAACGAGTGTGGGAAGATCTGTGGCAAAGACTTTGGGCCGAGAGTTCCACCGGATTGCCTTGGGCGGAGTGTGTGACCAGTCTGACATCCGAGGGCACAGGTAACTTGGGTTTTCCATTTTTTAACTGGTGACTTACAAATGGCAGAAGGGTGTTCAACTTGTTGTTTTCCCCAGCTCCTCTACCTTGACAGATGCGTTGGATTCCCAGTGGAGAAAGGCATGCTGCAATTTGTACCCATATGTTTTTTTTCTGACCTGGAGAGAAATCCCCATAACAGAGAAAAACTAACACAGTAGCAGCCTTAAATCCTTCTACAAATTGTATTTATTTATAGTGCAATCCTATGCAGTTTGACTTGAAAGTAAGTCCCATTGAGTTCAGTGGGGCTTACTCCCTTGTAAATATGTTCAGTGTAGTAGTCAGTGGGTCTCCCATTGTTTATTTGTCCATTATGTAGTTGCACAGTGGTGTCCAGAAAGTGAACCCATTGTATGGACTGGTTTAGGCTCACGATGATGGTGTGTTGAAAGTTATTGAAGTCCTGGTGGAATTTCTCCAGGGCCTTCTGTCCATGTCAATGGAATAAAGGCATCATTAGTGTTTCTTGGGTAGAGAAGTGGCTTTTGGCTAAAGGAGCTGAGAAAGCAAGTGTTGTTCTAAATCAGCTATGAAGATGGTGGCATACTGTGGAACCCTATGAGTATCCATGGCCGTGCCGTTGACCTGAAAAAATATGTTCTTCACAAAGTGGAAGTAATTATAGGTAAGTACAGAGTGGCAGAATTTGGCAGCTGGATACATTATAGCGCTATCAGTGATGATATTCCTGATGGTTTCTGGCCCATCTTTGTGGGTGATGTTGGTGTAAAGAGCCTCAACATCCATCAGGGCTAGGGTGGTGTTTTCTGGGGGATTGTCATTAGATTGTAGTTTCCTCAGGAAGGCGGTTGTATCCCATACGTAACTTGATGTATTGGTGGCGTATGATCTGAGAATGGAGTCCATATAACCTGATAGTCAAACTGTGATAATACCAATGTCCAAACCAATGGGGTGCCCAGGGTTGTCTCGTTTGTGTATTTGGGGCAATGGACAGAAGATGTCTGGTTGAGGCTCCTGAGGTGTGTCTGTGTAAATTTGGTTCTGCATATCTGTAGGAAATTCTTTCAGGCTGTGTAGTTCCTTCTGGAATTTCTCAGTAGGATCCGAAGATAGAGGCCTGTCAAATGTGGCGTTGGTGAGTTGCCTCCCAGCCTCCAAGTTGTTCGTGATGATGACAGGTGATAACTTTACCTGTTAAAGGTTGCAGCCCTGTTAACAATATAAATAGTTTTGGCCTCCCCAACCTGGTGCCCTCCAGATGTTTTGGACTTCAACTTCCATCTACCCCAGCCAGCATAGTCAAAGTGGCCAGGAACGTTATGAGTTGTAGTCCAAAGCATCTGTAGGACACCAGGTTGGGAACAGCTGGCTTAGAGGGTCAAATATGAGAATCATCTGCAGTGATGGGGGAAGGAGCCAGTCTGAGTTAAACAAAACAAAAGAAGGTTTTGGAGGAGCCCTGCCCAGAATCATGGCAATCGTTGGTAGTAGTAGTAATGGCAGTGAAATACACCCTCCGAGTATTTAGATGAGGGTGACAAGAAAGATCACCCCAAAAGGAGTAGGAAACAGCAAGAAAAGACTTGTTGCAGATGATTTGAAGGGGGAAAAAACAATAGCAGGAGGCTGAGCAAGTTGTGACAACCATATGTTGTGTCCTCTGTTGGAATGGGTTGCACCAAATAAGGAAAAGGTTTAAGGTTTTGCCGAAGTTAACTGGTGCACTGAGATTTATGTTCCTGAAAATGGGTTGGAAAAGCGTAAATCAAACTGCGTACTTCCTATGAAGTCACATATGGAGGCCTGTTAGGAGGAGGCAAACGTCTGAATTTAGTGTACATGGCCTCTTGGGAAAGGAAGCGTGTGTTTACGGAACAGGAAAAGGCAACTTTAGCCAAGTGAGGGAAGAGTGTTCGTTCTTCCACTCTTAAGGAGCCTATTCTGCTTACATTTTGTGCAGTTTTAGCTTGCATTGCTTGCTATGACCTGGCCGGCCGACTCCTTTTCATGCTTTTTTCTATCAAGGCACTGGGAAGTAACAATAGATGATTGTGAATCAGTCTGTTACTGGTTTTGTTGGAATATTTTCACTGCTTCCATTAGCTGTTATAATTGCGTTGATAGAATAGTTAGTGTTATGCCTGAACAAGGTAGAGCAACGTGTGTAAGGGGCACAGGGCCATGTGTGTTGGCCCTAAGTTCCCGGTCTTCCAGTGTTGAGTCGGGAGGTCTGATGGGGCTTCTACTGGCATTCACCTCACCATGAGCAGACGGATCTGCGCCATCAGCAACCCTTCTTTATAGGGTTCCCTAGGCGTGGTGGCTTCTGTTTGTGTTCTAGCTAATGCAAGTAGGAGCCCCCTTTAGATCTCCCTGCTTAGCAGGGAAGGACAGAGACTGAGCGTGTGGGGCTGGCACATACGGTGAAGTTGGGCATGGGTCTACCATGCATAGCCCCGTGGCCCTTTTGTTTGTATGTATGTATGTATTATTTCTATACCACCCCATACCCAAAGCGCTCTGGGTGGTTTACAGAAGTTAAAACATTAAAATACAATATGCAGAGTTAAAAGCCACTTAATAAAAGCACGCAGACAATATATACAAATAGCATATAACTAAAAACAACTTTGAACAGTTAGTCATAACTAAAGACACATCTAGGACCGATGAAAATTCATCATGTGCTGCCAGATGTCTGGGGAAAGAGATAGGTCTTAACCTCGTGCCGAAAAGATAACAATGTTGCCATCAGGCGAACTTCATTGGGGAGCTCATTCCACAGATGGGGGGGGGGGGCTACCACTGAAGAGCTCCTCTCCCTTGTTGGAGGAAGGGATTACTGATGCCTAAACAGGGCTAATATGGTCAAACAATGCAGACCTTTGTTACTACTTAAAGCCTTCTGGTGTGTGTGTGTGTGTGTGTGTGTGTGGTGGACGTCACCTCATTGGCATTCCTACATACCTATTACCAGCCTTCCCCAACCCTACAGATGTGATGGACTGCAAGCCCATAATTCCCAGCCAGTGGCCATGTTGGCTAGGGATTATGGGCTTGCAGTCCAATGCATCTGGAGGGCACTAGGTTGAGGAAGGCTGATATACGCAATATTCCCTAGCGTGCCAAATATGGGAGTGGCTGTATGGCCCACCTCAAGGAGCTTGTTTCCCATTGTTATGGACATCGCCACGTGCTAAATCTAGCCAATGTCATGTTGTGGAATTGCGTGGTGAACTAGTGTGGGGTTAAGGCAGATAAACCTGGTGATACATCCCTTGGCTGTTGAATACACTTTTCAGAAGCAGTGATGACATGTTGCTATTCACATGGGAACCACTAGAGGTTGTTCAATGCTTTACGTTTTGGAACCTTAAGGAGAACTTGCTCTTCTAAAGAGAGTGGGTATTTGGACTCCAGTATAAAGTCCGCTAGTTTCAGTATAAGTTGCTAGCAATGTTCTGGAAGATCATGGAGCAAAAGACACACATGCACCGTGTGCACAAGGGCTTGTGTCCCTTGCAGGGGCTTCTCATTCCTCACCCCATCTCCTTGGGTTCCAGAGTGAAGCCCACTTTTGAAATTCCCTTGAGTGTTAAGAGCAGCACGTCAAGCACACATAGGGTTGTTGTTTGCTGCTGAATTTTGGCAGTGCAGTGGCAGCAAAAAAGGGCCTATTAAGCTTTAAATTAAAACTAAACAGGGCCCTTTTTGCCTCTATGCCACTAAAATTCAGCAGCAAACTATCAGGTTTTTTGTGTTGTTGTTGCTTCTGCTGCAGTAAATTCAGCAACGGTGGGGTGCAGTGTGGATTGCACAGAAGGGCAAGGTGCCATGTGCTGCCCACCCCAGCTCTACAACAACCTCTGGATTTTGTCCCAGTGCTGTCGCACCACTAGAATGCCTAAGTTTGGGCGGGAAGACAACGCAACCCTCTTTAACCCACACTGCCCTACCATTCTTGTGTTTGTTGTATGTCCCCCTCCTGCGCAAAGCTAGGAGTACTCATCCCTTAGTTTTTGTGTTTTAAATTGCCAGTGACGTGCCGGTATGGTGTAGCGATTAGGCAGAAACCAGGAAACGTTCCTCCACATTACATCAGTGCTATTCCAGCTGCCTTTCTCAGCCCTTTAAAACCCAGAGAGGAAGCTTGGAGAACCCCAACTTGGAGTTTGGTCACAGGAATAGTGGGGCTACATTACAGCTGCCACCCACATGTGCAAACGCTCTCTTTCTGAGTTTGAAAGAGCTACTGGCCCTCTAAAGCCAAGTGTGAGTGGGGCCAGCAGTGGGGGGCAGCTTCTGGTTATCAGAACTCCAGACCATTGTTACTTGCAGGGGTTCAGAAGGCCCTCACTACTCACAAGTAGCAAATGGCCTTTTTGATCCCTGACCTCATTCGCTCGCGCCTCGTCGTATGTTCTTGCTTTCACTTTACGCTGGCCATTTGGTGCAAGATCTCTTGGATCTTTATGGAGTTGGCATTTTTGATGGGATGCATCTCTGTGGCTCCTGGAGAGGAAGCCTGTAGTCCAAGTGGCAGCATCAGTGAGGAAATGAGGGCTCTTTGTGGCATGGTGATGCAGGACAGTTCTTTGAGAGTACCATCTCATGGGCTATTCAGATACTGGAAGCAGGGAACACCCGTGCTTAGCATTTGGCCTGCATGTGAATCCACCTTCTGCTAGGACTCTCTGGATTCACTACTGTTTTCCATTCTGCCAAAAAAAGAAAGAAAAAAGCCTCCTCATACAGGACCCAAATGGACACTTTCCAGCTGTCCTTTGGCAGGCAGCTGCTCCCCTCTGTGCAAAAATTTGTCCTATTTCCTTAGAGACCCAACTTCTTTGGAAAAATAGAGCAGGCGACAGCTTCGGAATTTCAGCTTCATTCTTAAGGAATATTGGCTTCCTTTAAAAAGGAATGCCCCGGGGACAGATTCTGACTTTTTGGAAGAAAGCCATTCACTTTGGGGATGACTTTATTTGGAGAAGTGAAAGTGAAATCGGCATAGGGCTAACATATAGATTGACTCTGCTGAGGCAATAATAAGATTCCTGATGTGTTCTCTTGACATTTTTGACATGTTTTCTTTATGAACATCAGGCAAGATGTTACTTCTTCTCCCTCCCTTCCCCTTCTTCCCTTTCTGCACTTTAAAGTGTCTGATTCTACAAATCAAATTTTTAGAAACATTATTACTTAAAATTTTATCCTTCCCTTTCTCTAAAGCAAGTGGTGTACGTGGTGTTAACTCCCCCCTTTCCAGATGTTACTCCCCACGACAACCCTGTGAGATAATTCACACGGTAAGAGAGAGAGAGAGACTGGCTCAAGATGAATTTTATGGTTTAGTGAGGACTTTGAACCCAGGTCTCCCTGGTCAAAGTCCAACACGGTATCCACTGCCTCACACTGACTTCTTAGGAATGCAATCCTGTCAGAGCTAAGCACTTTGAAGTCCTATGGATTTTTTCAGTGGAACAGATTTAAGGGAGCAAGTCCCTTTGAAATTGCACAAGCTAAATATGATCTGCAAATGACTTCCAGTTGGCCCACTGGAACCTAGGAAGCAGCCTTATACTGAGTCGGACCCTTGGTCCATCTAGTCCAGTATTGTTGTCTCTGACTGGCAATGGTTCTCCAGGGTTTCAGGCAGGAGTTTTTCCAGCCTTGCCTAGAGACACCGGGGATTGAACCTTGGACCTTTTCCATGCAAAGCATGCACTCTGCCACTGAGCTACAGCCCTTCCTGGCCCATTGTTCACCGCCTGTACCCTTCTCTGTAAATCTCTTTAACCGTACTCAATCTTTTAACAAAAGGCTGTGTGAGGAAGGGGAAAATTGCTAGAGAACGCAGGTTTCTGTCTGTATCCTCCTCTCCTTCCTTTCTCAGGATGGATCATTTGCTGGTTTCTCGTTCGTTCAGTTTTGGCTACAGACGAACTTCTGTAGCTGAAGGGATAGTTGTGTTTGTGCTTTAGCTGCGGTACAGTCAGCCTTCTGGCACCGTAAAGTAAAAAAATGTAAACAGTAGGGGTCAAATTGCAGCACCTACTGGATAGTACGCCAAAAAAAGATGTTATTTTCATTACAGGAGACTGGAATGCTAAGGTGGGTAGTCAAACGACACCTGGAATTACAGGCAAGCATGGTTTGGGAGAACAAAATGAAGCAGGACATAGGCTGATAGAATTTTGCCAAGACAACTCACTGTGCATAACAAACACTCTCTTCCAGCAACCTAAGAGACGACTTTATACATGGACTTCACCAGACGGTCGACACCAAAATCAGATTGACTACATCCTTTGTAGCCAAAGGTGGGGGACATGTATGCAGTTGGTAAAAACAAGACCTGGAGCTGATTGTAGTTCAGATGACAAACTTCTTATTGCACAATTTAGAATCAGACTAAAGAGAATAGGGAAGACCCACAGATCAGTTAGATATGAGCTCACGAATATTCCTCATGAATATGCAGTGGAGGTGAAGAATAGATTTAAGGGACTAGATTTAGTAGATAGGGTCCCGGAAGAACTATGGACAGAAGTTCGCAACATTGCTCAGGAGGTGGCAACGAAAAACGTCCCAAAGAAAAAGAAAACCCAGAAGGCAAGATGGCTGTCTGCTGAGACACTGGAAGCAGCCCAAGAAAGAAGGAAAGTAAAAGGCAACAGTGATAGGGGGAGATATGCCCAATTAAATGCAAAATTCCCGAGGTTAGCCAGAAGAGATAAGGAATTATTTTTAAACAAGCAGTGTGCGGAAGTGGAAGAAGATAACAGAATAGGAAGGACAAGAGACCTCTTCCAGAAAATTAGAAACATGGGAGGTAAATTCCAGGCAAAAATGGGTATGATCAAAAACAAAGATGGCAAGGACCTAACAGAAGCAGAAGAGAGCAAGAAAAGGTGGCAAGAATATACGGAAGATCTGTATAGGAAGGCTAATGATATTGGGGATAGATTTGACGGTGTGGTCAATGAGCTAGAGCCAGACATCCTGAAGAGTGAGGTTGAATGGGCCTTAAGAAGCATTGCTAATAACAAGGCAGCAGGAGATGACGGTATCCCAACTGAACTGTTTAAAATCTTGCAAGATGATGCTGTCAAGGTGATGCATGCCATATGCCAGCAAATTTGGAAAACACAAGAATGGCCAACAGATTGGAAAAAATCAACCTATATCCCCGTACCAAAAAAGGGAAGCACCAAAGAATGTTCAAACTATTGAACAGTGGCACTTATTTCACATGCCAGTAAGGTAATGCTCAAGTTCTTGCAAGGTAGACTCCAGCAATTCATGGAACGAGAATTGCCAGATGTACAAGGTGGGTTTCGAAAAGGCAGAGGACCTAGAGACCAAATTCCCAATATCCGCTGGATAATGGAGAAAGCCAGGGAGTTTCAGAAAAACATCTATTCTGTTTTATTGATTACTCTAAAGCCTTTGCCTGTGTGGATCATAACAAATTGTGGCAAGTTCTTGGTGGTATGGGGATACCAAGTCATCTTGTCTGCCTCCTGAGGAATCTGTATAACGACCAAGTAGCAACTGTAAGAACAGACCATGGAACAACGGACTGGCTTAAGATTGGGAAAGGAGCACGGCAGGGTTGTATACTCTCACCCTACCTATTCAACCTGTATGCAGAACACATTGTCAGGGTGGACACTGAGCCCATAGAATCCCAGAGTAGTTCTGATTCTGAGGAAGAGCAGTCGCTCCTCTTTCCCAGGACCAACAGCTGACGGAGATTCCTCCCACCAGCATTCCTAGTTTAGTTAGCAGTCCAGGGAGTGACCAAGCAGAGATAGCAGACTTGGTGGATGCGCGACGCAGACGCAGAGAGCGGCGCCAGATGGAGGGCGCGGAAAGGAGGCGAAGTGCCAGGTTGGCGCGCAAACAACGGCTGCGCCCAGAGGCTCCAAGGGAAAAGGGGAGGGACTCTCCCTAGTCCTTAAGTTCAGGGGTCTGCCAGTAATTCCCTTTCAGACGGGGACCAACTGTTCCAACTTAGGGCATAGGTACTGTGCTGCTCAGATCTAGTTGCAAACGGTATAGTTGTTAAGTTGTAAAAGAAGAGTAAAGCTTTGAAAGGAATCTCTTTGTCTGTGTCTGGACTTAGCTACTGGATTAGACTGAGAGAGCCCTCCAAGGAGCCCTTGACACACATCATGTGACGTGCTGGGCTTGATGAATCCAAGGCTGGAGTTAAAATCGCTGGAAGAAACATTAACAATCTCAGATGTGCAGATGATACCACTTTGATGGCTGAAAGCGAGGAGGAGCGGAGGAACCTCATGACGAAGGTGAAAGAAGAAAGTGCAAAAGCTGGGTTGCAGTTCAACCTCAAAAAAACCAAGATTATGGCAACCAGCTTGATTGAGAACTGGCAAATAGAGGGAGAAATTGTGGAGGCAGTGACAGACTTTTTCGTTCTAGGCGCAAAGATTACTGCAGACGCTGACTGCAGCCAGGAAATCAGAAGACGCTTACTTCTTGGGAGGACAGCAATGACAAATCTTGATAAAATAGTGAAGAGCAGAGACATCACACTGACAACAAAGGTCCACATAGTGAAAGCAATGGTATTCCCCGTAGTAACCTATGGCTGCGAGAGCTGGACCATAAGGAAGGCTGAGCGAAGGAAGATAGATGCTTTTGAACTGTGGTGCTGGAGGAAAATTCTGAGAGTGCCTCGGACTGCAAGAAGATCAAACCAGTCCATACTCCAGGAAATAAAGCCAGACTGCTCACTTGAGGGAATGATATTAAAGGCAAAACTGAAGTACTTTGGCCACATCATGAGAAGACAGGACACCCTGGAGAAGATGCTGATGCTAGGGAAAGTGGAAGGCAAAAGGAAGAGGGGCCGACCAAGGGCAAGGTGGATGGATGATATTCTGGAGGTGATGGACTCGACCTTGGGGGAGCTGGGGGTGGCGACGGCCGACAGGAAGCTCTGGCGTGGGCTGGTCCATGAAGTCACGAAGAGTCGGAATCGACTGACCGAATAAACAACAACAAGGGGTCAAATTGCAATTAAGGTTGTACTTACTGCATTTCATTGTCATTTGACTCCACTGTTTACTTCCCCCCACCCCTCTGGGTTCACATGTGTGTATATATACCTTCTGATACTAACATTTCATGTGTTTGATGGATACTTATGCCGTTGCAAATTCCCATAGGCCAAGCCCTGGTTTAGTCGTGACATCTGAACCAAACCAGCGTGATTGTCAAATTGGTTTAATGTGACTAGTACGGTACCAGTCTTCTTCATTAGCATAATTGCATACATATATCTTGTTGCTGCTCTCCGGTAATGGGAGATTTCTAGGGAATAAGAGTGTCGTTATATCACTGGCTCTTCGCTATAATTTTGGTCATTAGCATTGTAGTTCAACGGAATTTTTCTCCCCCGTACAGAAGCAGAAACTAAATAATTTTTGCTTAGAGCTTAGAAAGTTTCTCACATTTTCTTCTTTTAAACCATATAAACTTATTAAATCCTCCCTATTTATTCTATTTATTCTGGAGATACAGTGGAAATCTTAGAGCCTGGGTACAGTCTGGATGACCCATTTATTTTTGAGCTGGGAGTAGGACCAACATAAAGATTCCAAGCAAAAGGGGTTTTGTGGTTGTAAGCAGCAAAGCCCATTCTGGCCCAGCAGAAAGAACTCAGATTTCTTATTGGCCTGACAATGTTCAGGACTGAAAACTGTGCAATGCTAGAAAATCCCAGTGGTCTGTTAACCTTCCCGACTGTTGAGTAGACTGCTCTGATGACATGGAATCTTCACAAACATCGTTGCTCATGGGAAAGAATGGCTCGTAGGACAACACTATCAAATGGCTCAGCTACTTTAGGGAACCCCCCACCTCCTTCCATTGGGGGAGAGGAAGGAGACTTTTTCATGACACACTGAGCTTTAGAGCAGGCAGAGACAGTAAGAGAGAATCGATCTAGTTCTGCCTGTTCCATGGCTCAGAGAGACCCCCCTTTGGGAATGTCTGCCAGTCCACTCTGCATGGTTGGAAGAACGGATAGGCTGGCTGGCTTGCTTGCTAACCAAGGAAGCTGGGGGAGAGAAATGCCCTGCCTGGCAGAGCTGCATGTCATCCACTTACTGATAACACTTGTTTAGTTTAAACCTCTGGATGGCTGCTCCCAGTAGTTTCATGTAGATGTTAAAAAGCATGGCGGACAAGCTTCAATCTCTTCCATGCAGTTGAATCTGCAGAGGATGTGAGAGCGCACAAGCCCAGGGGAAGGCTAGGCTTGTACCCATCACAGTAACCCATGGTTATTTGAACCATGGTTTACTGTGATGTCTAAGCATCACAAGAGAGCTTCAGCTACTGGGCAGTATAGAAATGAAATGAATGAATGAATAAATAAATAAATAAATAAATAAGCACAACCTCCATCTTGTCCATATTCCAGCCACCAGCCTGGTTTCCCTTGACTCAGAGTTGACCCAGACGTCTTTATTTTGAGCCTGAGTACAAAGAAAACACTCATGTAATACCATCCATGGGCATTTGGGAGTGCACACATGTATGTTGAAATGGCCAGTTTCCCCTGTGATCAGCAGGGAAGAGCAACTGGGAAAATATTGAGCATCTGCTTCCCTGTGTATTGTGGGGAATCCTGGCTATTTAAAAAGTTGCATGAATGTATTGGGTGGTTTTTCTGAGATGATAGGGAGGGCTCAGTGCCATCATGCAGAATCCCTGACATCTCCAGGTAGCAAAATCCCAGGTAGCTGGCTGGAAATGACCCTTTGCCTGAGACCTCGAAGAGCTGCTGTTAATCACTCAGAAGGCAATGCTAGGATAGCTTGACCAGTGATCTTATTCTGAGTAAGACATTTTCATGTGTCTGATCAAATGGTCATTTCATTTTTATCAGGTGCTTTGAAAAGTACCTCTCTGTTTCGGTAAATACCTATCCCTGGATATCCAGCATGGTACCTACGGACACCTCACCTCTCTTGGTGCCCGCCAAGCTTCTGATTTTTATTTTGTTTCTTAGAAACATTAATGAAGTAATTTTTTAACTAGGAGACTGGCATGCTGCAAAGCAAAGGGCTGCCCTCCAGCACTATCTTTACTTGGGTTCAAAAGTTTTGTGTTTTGGAGCCTAGGTCCCACCTCTGCTTTGTACTTTGGTTCTTGGGCAAAATACTTTTCTTTTAGTCTCACCAGTTTGCCTTCTGGAAAATGAGAGTTTGTGAGTGGCCGTGCCCACCGTGGCAGCCATTCTGTGAATGGGCAAGCCCCACCCCATAAAAAAGGAGGGTAAGAGGAGACATGGTAGAAGTGTAGAAAACTATGCATGGTGTGGAGAATGTGAATAGTGAGACATTTTTCTCTCTCTCACATAATACTAAAACCCAGGGTCATGCCATGAAACTGATTGGTGGAAAATTCAGGACAGATAAAAGGAAGGACTTCACATAGCACCTAGTTAAACTGTGGAATTCACATCCACAAGATGTAGTGATGGCCACCAATTTGGATGGCTTTAAAAGGGGGGTAGACAAATTCCTGGAGGAGAAGGCTACCAATGGTTACTAGTCCTGATGGCTATGTGCTACCTCCGGCAGAGGCAGTGTGCCTATGTGCACCATTTTCTGGAGACCATGGGTGTGATGGTGGCGTTGCACTCACATCCTACTTGTGGGTTTCCCATGGGCAGCAGGTTGACCACTGTGTGGAAGAATGTGTGCAGAATGTTGGAGTGGATGGAGCCTTGGTCTGATCAAGCACGGCTTTTCCCATGTTCTTATGTCAGCCATTTTGTAAGAGCACCAACAACACTCTCACAATTTCAGATATGCCCCCTTACCCAAAGAGGTTGGGGACCCCTGAACTCTTTAGCTGTTTTGTGTATGTGTTTCCACATTTGCATCTTGTCTTTCCGTTACGTTGTGTCCCATATTTCAGTCTCTTCACTTCTTCCCCACCAGGCGTACCTATGTTGGCAGCATGCCTGGGCGAATCATCAATGGCTTGAAGACTGTTGGGGTTAACAATCCAGTGTTCCTGCTAGATGAGGTTGACAAGCTCGGAAAAAGCTTGCAAGGGGATCCAGCGGCTGCTTTGCTTGAGGTAAGGAATGTGATGAGCTTCTTCCATGTTGCATCTTGCAGCTATATTTTCAATGTTTCATTCTAGACATGACGAACTGGAGTATCATTTTTTCAACAAAACATAGGACTTTGGGGGGTGAAAATAATATGGAATTAAAGTTAAGAAAGCCAGTTCTATTAGTGATTGTGTGTCTTGTTCATCAGTTGCCCTGATCATTGTGGTTCTTAATGCTTAAGACCATTAGAAGAATCCCCCTGAATGGGATCAAAGGTCCATCTAATCCAGCATCCTGTCACCAAAGCACCCAACCAGATGCCTTCAGGAAATTGTTAGATTTGTAGTTTGGGAGCTTTATGCTTCTGTATCAGGCATGGGCAACATTTTTGCTCCCAAGGGCCACATAAGGTGGTGGGTGGGTGGTTAGGGGATGCATACCAGTGATTGAGGCCTGGTCTGGCGGGTAGGACCAGGGCTGGCATTCCCCTTCCCCACCCCCACCCCAGTGGATTCAGTGGCGGGGTAGCTTGGGCACCTGGTGAGCTGCACGAAAGGTCTTCAAGGGGTTGCAGGTTGCTTGTGTGTGTTTTAAATGGAAAACTACACTAGTAGTTTCTTTTCTACAGTGTTAGTGCAGGACTATTGGATGTGGGTTTCAGATCCTGGGTAAAGGGAAGCCCTAGTTATCCCTAATGCCATGAACACCAATTAACTGCTTAACTACTGTGAGGTGGGGTTGCTTCAGGGAAATGTAGAGGCTGTGGGAGGGGGCAGGGTACACATTCCTGAGACTGGTCTCCAATCCATTAACTTAGGGCACAATCCTATGCATGTTTAGAAAAAGGTCCTACAATGCCCAGTATTCCCCAGTCAGCCATGCTAGCTGGGGAATTCTGGGAGTTGTAGGACTTTTTTCTGTCCAAACATGCCTAGGATTGCGCCTCAAATTTAGCATGGAGCTGGTATTGCATCCACACTGGATCTCTGAGTTTGTGAGCTTAAAGAAACTAAGATGGCTGATTTGACCTTCATTTATAAAAAAAATACTCAGTTTGAGATGATATTGGAGATGCTTTCTGCCATATTGAAATTGGTGGCTATTTTGGATCCTACGCATAAGGAAACAAAAACACAAGGGAGAGGACTTGGGCAGCTGCTGGATCCTTAGACTGATTACCAAGGGACTAGTTGACATTCTCACAGAAAGGCATTTTTATTTATAACATACAGGGCAGGAAGGAAGCGGGGGGTGGAGGAGAACAGCCCAGCTACATTTGTAGAATAGCAAGTAGTTCGTACTGGAAATCGTTACACGAAGGAATTTTTTTTCATAGAGTACCTCCAAGTCTTGTGATTGTGTCGTCTTAGTACTGTGATAAAGTATTATTTTTCAGTGTGGTTGAAAACAAGAGAAGGCCAACAATGGATAACTTGGAATTGCCGCCCACCCAAGGATGATCATAGTTAGCCATAAATGTAGTTTTACATAGTTTAAACTTTGTTTAAATGTAGATCATAGTTAGACTATGAACTTGAGCACACTCCGGGAGAGAGTGCAGGACAGGAAGGCCTGGTGTGCTATGGTCCATGGGGTCACGAAGAGTCGGACACGACTTAACGACTGAACAACAACATAGTTAGACTTCGTTAGATTGTATTAGACACTTACAATCTCCATGAGTTTGCCTTGAGATTACCTCTCTTGGAATTGGGGAGTTGCCTTCAGGTGATCAATCTTTTGTACAGGAGACATCCCTGGGTTAATTTCTTTTCATCCTTAAAGCTTCCCAGGGCAGGTTAAGATGATTTAAGCCAGGGGTCGGGAACTGCTCGCCCAGGTCCCAGTCTGGCCCTCCAGGGTTCCCCAGATGTCCACACCCCCTTCCCTTGACCCCACCCCTTTCCCACAGCTGTGAATAGTTTTTCTGCAGTTTCCCCGCCCCCCACCCTGTTCTTACAGGTTGCAATGCCTTTCCTAAGACTTAGTTATTGGCAGAAAGAGGTTTAAGCTAAAATACACTGCTGTTCTTTAAACGTTTAGCCCCACCCCTTTTGCTTTGGCCCCACCCACCATTGGAATGCAGCCCCCCGAGAGCTTCTCTGAAATTGAATTCCGCCCTCTGGCTGAACAAGGTTCCCCACCCTTGGGCTAAGCACTTCCTTACATCTGTCTGACATATTTTCCATTGGGGAATAGTCTTCCCTTTTTCAGCAGGGCAGAAATATTTCTGCATTGAATGTTTAGGCAGGAGCTCCCAGATATAACGTCGGCAGCTGTAACAAATGTAGAAGGACCCTGGAAATCAAAATACTTGGGGTACAGTCTGCTTGGAAGTAAACAAATATTTCCTGCCCTATACACTTGGAAGGACAAGCCAGAGTCTCCCAGTGTTACGTACGTTGACAGTCCAGACGGTGGGGCTGAGGTTTGTCGCTTGAGCAAAGCAGAATGGCTTCCTATTTCCAGTTACTGTCCGTCAACAAGGGAACGTTTGTTCTATATTTAGATGACCCCAGTTGAAGGTTGGAATAGACAGAAAAGGATCCAAGGGCTTCTCAACTGAGTGTGTTTGTAGATAGAGAAATCAGGCAAAGTGGGCAAGCTGCTGAATGATCACAGAAACTATTCTGCATGTTATTGGAATATAGGTTTTGAATGCACATAAGTTTTCCAGTGTTACACCTTGCTATTGAAGGTTCTTTTTGCCTGATACTTTGCATGGTTTTAATCTCTAATTACATTTTACTTTACCCTTTTAGTTGTAATCTGCCCAAAGAACATCTATTGTTGGGTGGATTAAAAATATAAGGAGAGAGCCTTCTCAGATGTGGTGCCCCTTTTATGGGATGCCTTTCCCATAGAAGCTCACCTGGGGCCTATATTGTTATCTTTTCAGTGCCAGGTGAGGAGGACCTTTCTTTTCTCCCAGGCATTTTAGAGATTTTTTAGACTTTATGGCTGCTCTTATATTCATCTATGTTATTATTTTTAAATTTTATTTTGCAATATTTATATATCGCTTCCCATTTTTAAAAAAACTGAAGTGGTTCACCACGCATTACAAAACAATACATCATTAAAAGCAGATCAACATTTAGATAAGTTAATGGTTGGGAAAAGCCAGGGTGAACAAATAGCACATGATTGTGCCTGGCAGAGTCATTCCTAGCCAACATACCCAATGGTGAGGCATGATGGGAGTTATAGGCCAAAACATCTGGAGGGCCACAAGTTGCCCATCCTTGCGTTACAAAAACAATGCTGATACGTATCAGGGAGAGAAAGCAACATGATCCAAGCCAAAGGCCCAACTCAAATAATGTTGTTTCACTAAGTATTGGAACGTCATCAAAGAAGGGGCCATCCAGGCATGTTGAGCAAAGAATTCCATAGCCTTAGGTCAATTTGGGGACTAGGGCAACGGAGACCCAGCTCTCCAGACAGGAACCGGGGCCTTGGTAAAGCATAGCTAGGCCACAAAGACTAAGTGTGCTAAAAGGATGGCTTGCTGACATTCTTGGAGTAAACCGGGTGGATGGGGGAATGTCTCAGTTACATGTGAGGATTAGGGTTAATTCTCAGGTTAGGGTTGGGAGACCCACCTCTCCAGACAGGAACCAGGGTCTCGGTAAAGCCTAGCTTGGTCAAGCAGACAGAGCGGGCAACCAGGACAGCTTGCTGACTGTCTTTGAGTATACCGCATGGACAGGGGGAAGTTTCAGTTGCATGTGAGGGATAGAGTTAAGCCTTTGGTTAGGGTTGGGGGGACCAGGCTCTCCAGACAGGAACTGGGGCCTTGGTAAAGCCTAGCTTTGCTGGGAAGACTGAGTGGGCGACCAGGACAGCTTGCCAACTGTCTTTATGGCCTGGGGCCTCAGGCGAATTGTGAGCCAATGAAGTAGTTGTAACAGCAGAGTCATGTGATCATACCGCCCCCAATTTCACGCAGCTCCAGTTAAAATTCTTGCTGCCACATTTTGCATCAATTGAAGCCTCCAAATTCTTCTTTTCAAAGGCAGCCCCATGTAGAACCTATTTGGGCTTGCTTACCTGTTTGCTCCATCCCAAACATAAATATCCACTCACCTGTGATAAGCAAGGTTTTCCTCCAGGTGAATAGGTCGATTAGATAACAGTGGGTTCTTTCTCTCTCTCTTCCTTCTCACAGATGGTATGCCACAAATGATATTTTTCAGCACGTTGTCTAGTAAAACAAAAACAGACAACCACTGTGGATTAGTAACCATCATGGTAGAGTAGTTGGGGCCAGATTGTGTTCCTTACCAATTTTAAGCCAACTCAGAAGTAAGCAGGACTTAATTGCTATGCAGCACTTTCAGATAGCAACCCAATTACCAAGCCTCAGCATATATACTCAGAAGTAAGCAGAACAAACCTCTGCAGGACAAGCATTGGAGAGCTTTCCCTTGCCGGGAGATAGGGCAGGGCATGGGGAAGAAGCCAGTTGTCCAGATGGGGAACATTCACAGGCCCATATGAGGTTTTTTAAATTTCATTTATTTATTTCTTGCATTTCTATACCACTTGATAGCCGAAGCTTTCCGGGCGGTTCAAAACAAAACCATAAAATACAACACGATAAAATACAATGTAAGAGTTTAGCTGTTTAAAACTACCGTTTAAAATAAAAATTAAAACCAAAATTAAAACCTAGTAGCAGTGCAAAGATTTAAAACACAATAACAGATTTAAAACAATAGAAACTGAAAGACAAAAATGCCTGGGAAAATAAGAAGGTGCTGAAAAGAGCACAACGCAGGAGCCTGGCAAGCATTTCTGGCAAGTAGCCACCCACCTCACTTCCTTTGGTGAGGGCACCATTACATCTGGTCGGAGCTGTAGGCCAAAACATCTGGAGGGCCACAAGTTGCCCACCCCTGTACAAGATGGACCCTCCACCTGATCTAGCATGGTAGTCGTTCCGTTCTTAAAAGAGGCATCTGCTTTTCTCTAGGATGCTTCCAGTTGTGTGCTGTAATGCAGATGGGCCACAATTCAGTACAAAGAAGTGTGGCTTCATGGTGGCCTTGGAATTTGGCTTCCTCGAGTCCTGTAAATATAGGCCTGTGGCTGCGAGTGGAAAACTGATGAGTAATCAGATGCCCAAACAAAAAGAATGGTAATGTTCCTCAATAGCTAGACATCCCTCTCCAGCCTTTGGAACGTAATATCCTTCTGAGTTTGGGATGGCACTCCCTCCTATTAATGGGACTGGGTGGGGAGAATAGTTTAGAGCCTCTTCAAGAGAGAAGCAGGTGGAGAGTTTAGCTGGAGTAAACTTTGGGGTAGGATGCAGCCTAGGGGCCGGCGGGGAATCTCATGCAGGATCACCGGTTCTACTGCCTGTTCTTCGGGGTCTGCTTGCTTCCAATAAGTTCTGCTTTTGTATAAGGAAATATGACAAACCCTAAGTGCCCTCATCCAAAGGAAACTAACACTTGCAGCACTGTCTCTGGACTTCCCTGTTCAGGGAATTTGCAATAATATATTCTTCCTTGGGGAGTAGCCAATTTGGAAAGTAGTGATGGGCACATTCAAGTCTGATTCAGGCAAGACTTTGTCCTCTACATGTGACAGTTCCTGACCATTGTCTGGCATGCGCTCCTATGGAGAAGCGTAGCACTTGCTCTGGCGGGTCAGGGATACAGGCAGCAGCGATTTCCACGATTGTGGTAGGTTGAAGAAGTGCCACCTTTGGGTTGGATCCAGATTTACACTGGATCAGCTGTGCTGACAGAAGTGGACTTCCCCATCCCCTCCTTCCCATGGCAGTCCCTCCCGCCCCCTGAAAATGTTACGCAGAGTCAACAGACGCTGCGGGTTGGAGTGAGCTGTGGTGTGGAGGGGAGGGGGGATCCCCAAATATCAAGAGGAGGGACCTTCCCCAAGTGGAGCCCTTTATCTTGCACAAGGAAGATCCTGGATCCAACCCTTTACCTTGGAAACAGCTGCCAGCTAATCTGGTTCGCTAAAATAATTTCTGAATTTGAAGGGAAACTGAGTGACTAATGCAATTGTTCTTGAAAAGGCTTGGGGCGCTTTCTGTTTCAAATGAGGACATGGCAAGGGTAAACAAGCCTTCTTTAGAACAGCCGACAAACCTGTTTTATCTTTCTGGAAAGGAATGAACCCTTCTCAGACTTTACCTGTTGAAATCCAAGTGCCATTTTCTTAATTAACCCTCCCCACCACTTCACCAAGGAACACAACGACCCCTTTCTGTTAAACAGGCAGCAGAAATTTCATGTGGGTTTATATGGAATTTCAAAATGGGTCAGAATGCGCCGGGGCGGGGGGGGAGACCCAATATTTTTTCTAAAACTAAATGTATATACCGCTCTTTATAATAATCACAAATTGGTTTGCAAATACAGTACAAAATGCAAACAATAAAACAATCCTATTAAAACTCTAAAAATTCATCAAATCCAACCAGCAGTGAGAGAAAATAGTCAGATAAAACATAGCTGAAGCTTCTGAGTCAGCCTTCCCCAAGCTGGTGCTTTCCAGGTGTGTTCGACTACAACTCCCAGCATCCCCCAGCCAGCATGCTCAGCACATCTGGAGGGTACCAGATTATGGAAGGGTGTTCTGAGTTATTTTAGGTTCACATGAAGTTAAGGTTCATCTTTGGTGGGGGGGCCGCCCTTTCAATGTGTTATACTTCTTAAAAAATACTGTAATAAAAGCTAATTGAGATGGCTTTCTATCCTTGACAGTTGTTCAAACTGTGTGTGTATGTGTGATATATAATTTTAATTAGAAGCACTCTTCTGGGCCATAATTCAAACCGCTACTCTAAAGGGATGTATTCGTACCATAATGGAAAAGATAAATTATCTTGACAGCAGCATGCTGTTGCTTAGGCATCGCGGATGTCCCGTTATGTATTACGTGAGAACTTTTCATGTCAAAGCAGCATTGATCATTGATCATGCATGAAGCAAGGGCTCTAGAACTCGAGGGAGGGAGGTGGAAGGAAGGTGCTGGGTAAGTGCAATGCTGGCAGCAAGTGCAGATTGCAGAACGCTGTGTAGATGGAGTTTATTGATTGATTTGATTTGTACCCCATCTTTTGACCAAGAAAATGGCACTCAAGGCGGCTTACAATCATAAGAACCAAGACCTTTAAAATCAAACCTGATTAAAAGAATCGTAAAACACGTATATTTAAAATACAATTAAAAACAAGAGTAAGAACATATTTGCCTGCCAACAAAAGGACAGCAGAGAGGGGGTGAACCTAGCCTCTCTTGGCAGGGAGTTCCATAGCCTGGGAGCAGCCACCGAGAAGGCTCTCTCTTGCTTCGCCATGAAACGTGCCTCTGAAGGGAATGGTACTGAAAGAAGAGCATCTCCTGAAGATCTTAAGACCCGGGCAGGCTCACAGGGGAGAAGGCGATCTTTCAGGTAGCCTCGTCCCAAGCCATATAGGGCTGTATTGGTCATTACCAACATTTCGAATTTTGCCTGGAAACAGACTGGTAGCCAGTGAAGCTGTTGTAATGGGAGTCAAGCACTCCCTGTGTCCAGTCCCAGTCAACAGTGTGGCTGCAGCATTCTGGACTTAAGATGACTAAGGAAGGGGACTTGCATAGCATTGAAGCTGATACACTTTGAGAGCCTCAGATAATCAAAGTTTGCTTAAGGAGGGTGCCGTGATGTGGTCATGTGTCTGACCTTAATTTTGGGCATTAGTAAATGTGGATACTAGCAAGTGTAGTACAACCTGTCACATGTCCAGTGATGGCCTGTCTAAATGGGGGATGCAGTGGATGAACACTGCTCACCACTTGTATGCAGTGACATGATATGAGCAGGGTGTACGTATGCTGGATCTGTACCATCCTTCCTACCCCCACCATGAGAATTGTGAATACCACTGATCTTGCCCATTAGTTTGTGTGCACATGGCTGGTGGGGTGCACATAGAATATCTGGCTGGTGAATGTACAAACCAGGGGTAGGCAACTTTTTTGGGCTGTGGGCACATTCAGCAATTTGAAAAACTGTCTGGGGCACCACCACAAAACGGCTGCCATGGAAGTTGTGCCGAAGGACAAGTATCCTGCCCAAAAAACTGAGCACAAGGCATAGCTGGAGTCTGAACTCCAACATACTAAACTAATCCTTTGCACCCAGTTTTCAGCACCACCAGCCAGCACCTATTTCACAGCAATCCCAGCTGTCAGTAAGAAAATGTGTTATTTTTTTTAGAAAAGGGAGGGCACCTTGGTTGGCATCAAGAAAGGTACCTGGGGGCACATTGGTGCCCATGGGCACCACATCACCTACCCCTGGTATAAACTCTTGAGTGGAATCCATTGCTTCATCTGTTTAGTTGTTTTTCAGCCTCTTCCCTTTCTAGACCACACTTATATCTCTGGTCCACCTTTTGTTAAAAGCATGGGGGGCAGCCATTGCTATGCTTTCAGTGGTTATAAGACTGGAAATCCCAGTCCTAGTTCAGTCTGGTGCCCGTGAGCACCACTGTAACTCCAGACTCCTCACTTGACATCCACCAGGTTCCCTGACCCTCCTGATTTTTATTTTATTTCTTAAGATTTTTAAAATTAATTATATATTTTTAGCGTGGACATGGGCATGCTGCAAAGCAAAGTGCTGCCCTCCAGCATCATCTTTATTTGGGTTCAGAAGAGTGGTTTTGTGTTTTGGAGCTCAGACCCCACCTCTGTCTTGTACTTAGGTTCTTTAGCAAGTTACTTTTCATTCAGACTCACTAGTTTGGCTTCTGGAAAATGAGAGTTTTGTGACTGCCCATGCCCACCGTGGTAGCCATTTTATGAATGAGGAAGCCCCCCTAGTAGCCATTTTGTGAGAGTGCCCATGACACTTTCTCAAAATTCCAAGTGTGCCCGCTGACCCAACATATTTGGGGATGCCTAAACTAGGAGTTGGTGGCCCTCTCTGTAGACCTTAGAATAAGGCAGAGGAAGCTGCCTGAGGTCCTGCCTCCTCTGTCCTCATTGTGTGTGTAAAGAGAAATCCCTTTTGCGTGATCCTCCTACACTACACTGGGCTCCTCCCTTGCTCTGGAGTAACTGCACTGATGTCAACAGCTGTTGCTTTGGTACAAAGTACAGGGCTGGCTCCCAGTCCCAAATCAGAGGGGCAGGTATAAGGTTTTGTCCTCATACTGGGATACCAGTATGATCCTATGTTTTCCATCTCAGTGTAACAGAGTTCAGAATGAAGGTCTTAGTCTTGCTTGGTCACCATGAAAAAAAAATCTTCATTACGATCTTCCATATCATTATTATGCATGACAGTCTCTTTTCTATATTGGATCTGCTTTAGATATATGAGAGTAGAGTTCCCTCCTGCTCAAATGCACTGTCATCTCTTCAGTATTGTAAAATTAGACTATGCAAGCATCTAGCTAAGTGGGTCAAGTTTGCACATGCAAGCAGCTTGCCTTGTTTTTAGCACGGATTGCCTGGAATCAGTCTTCTTTTGAATGTTTATCTGAATATAGGGCCTGGTACATAGAGTGTGCACTGATTCCAAGGTTGTGCAACACACTCAAAGGCATAGAGAAATGAGGGAGTCTACGTTTTGATGAAATGGAGGGTTCACAGCTTTAGACTTGCTGGAACTTCTCTTCGATAGAGCCACACCCACATAACACATCTAATTTTTCTCATCCTGTTAATGGGATGGGTTTTTATTTTCCATGCATTGCATGTTCATTTTATACTACAGCCGTGCTCTTTCAAATCAAAGCAGCTGAAACTTCTTTGGGGACATAAATTGATTAGTGCAGGCTTCTTTCTGGAAAGCCGCCTTTCTTTTTAGAAACAAATATTATTAGGAGGCAGTCTTCAAGATGACTGCCATATACCTCCATAAAGTCAGCTTGTTTATGTCATTTGACAGAGTTCTGCTGTTTCATCTGGGCAATATTAGTTGGCTTTCACCTGCTGCTTTGGCAGATATTTGTGGTAGCAGTGAAGAAAAGCAAAAGAGAGCTTTGAAATAATTGGAAAGCATGTTTACACACCCTCAAAATCAGGGCCAACCCTACCATTAGGCAGAGTGAAGCAGTTGTCCCAGGCGGTAGATGTGGGGAGGTGGCAGCAGGGTGTGGAGGACAGAGCTGTGGGTCATGCGGCCTGCCCTGCAGCCCCTAAGCTAGCCTGCTGCCTTCAGGTGTGGTGGAGGATGCTGTCTCATTGCCAGCATTGAAGAAAGATTCAGCTGCCAGTCCAGTTGGCTTTTGTACATGGAATGGGAGGGGACGCCATCTTGTCCTGTGCCTCAGGCAACAAAATGTCATGGGACAGCCCCGCTCACAATGGAGAGAACAACAGTGCTTTGGTATACATTTAACATTTGATTTCAAGTGTCATGTGTTCTGCTTGTTGATTGGTGTATTCTACTGAGGTAGACATGAGTAGTTAGAAACGTATGTTTTATCCCGATACCCAAAGCCTTGAGTTCTTAGAGCTGTTCTACACATTAACACAATGATGTGGTAGGCAGAGGTAGTGGAATTCTGGACTGTATCCACTCAGACTACTTGTGTGTGTGGGGAGACGGGTTTCATATTTTTGGATGCTCCCCCATATATAATCCTCCTTTTATATGGTAAACCTCAATCAGAGAAAGGGCTACACTAAAGCTTTATCCCGGATGTATTAGCTCACTACATGCAAGGAATGTTTAATATGGGTGAGCATTTAAAAATATGGACCCTCCTTTTATAGCATGAGCCTCTACCACCTCATTCTTTAAAACAAGCATATTTAGATTGTCTCCGTATTTTCAAAAGGTTTTCAACAGAGTCAACTTAAATAAAATTTCCCCAGCAATCCTGCCCACACCCAACTATCCCCCCAGCCTCTCACCCTGTCCTCCTCCCCAAAAGAGAAAGGGGGGAAAGAAGAGGATAGGAGGGAGGGAAAAGAGAGAAAAGAAAAAATGGACAAGAGGAAAAACACTTTGCTAATATGGAAGGTATGCAGTACACCGATAGGGTGGCGAATTATGTATCACCTCGAAAGATTAAATACATCAGCGAAAGAGAGGACAAAAGAGATCACAGCCCTGCGTAAAATTTACATGGGCAACTATACATATAAATTAGCATGTTTAGAAATTTCTGGGATTTCAATAGAAATACAGTTCATGTCACCATAGTGGCGGGCAGCTGTGACCAAGTGACTTTGGTGCCTGCTCAGTCTCCTGTCCCAGGTGCTAACTGTAGGTGGGCAAGTTCAAGGCCCCTGCTTTCTCTTCTTGGGGTTCTTTTATCTTTAAACTGGACATGGACTAGACAGACCTTCAAACAGAGGACTGTCTTCTGTAAATTTGGCCACCCTATACACAGAGCTATGACCAGCTAGTAGCACCATCAAGACTGATCCAACACAGTATTATATTACATTTCAGAGACTTCCAGAAAAGCAGACTATATCTTGGAATTTCTCAGATGCTGCATTTCTGTCTTTAAGGTGCCACGAGACTGTGTTGGTTGTGCTGCAACAGACTCCCTCAACTACCCCTCTCCCTGGAAGCTGCACTTCTGCTAAAAGCAATCTGCTAATTATTTGCAAGGCGCAATGTATCTTCCACCTAAGAGTCTTTTGGAGGCTACGATGGGTAAATTACCTCTGAGAGATGTCTAGAATTAAATGGGAAAAGGCTTGCACCGTCAGCCACCAACTAGTCCCACACTCTTAAGTAATTTGCCAAGTGACCACTTGAAACAAGTGCCGTATCCAGGCGCTCACAGCTCCAGTGTTCACCTTGAAACACATCAGGAATCGGTGTGGAGTGTCCATTTCAATTTAGGCTTAATTAACATCCCATTACTGGAGCAACAGTGGCAATTTTGCTTTGTGGCTGTTTGACAGGGAAATAAGTACAGGGCAGATGCTTGGTGTGTAAATGTTTGTATCGGTGGCATTTGCTCATCCTCTAATGGATGGTAAATTACCCTGCTGTTCCCTTCTTGATGGCCTCAGCAGAGATCCCTGCTAACAGCCACTCAACTGGAATAAGAGCTAGTGATTGAACTGCATAGCACCTAGCTGCGTGCAGCCAAAGTAAGCTGGCTGCCTGTGGCATAGTCTAATTTCCCTCCCACCCTCAGTGTTCCTATGCACCTGTTTAAAAGTCTATTTTTAAAAATTGATTATTGCCATCTGAACCAGAGCTTTGCTCATCCCCTTCTCCGATCACTCCGGTTCCGCCAATCCATCTCCTCTTCCTGTTGACCTCCCTCACAAAGTGGGATGGGGGCACGCTTGTTATACACAACTCCAACACCCAATCACAAATGCAGTAGTTTTCTCTCTGCCTCTCTCTGTAGGAGTTCTCCTCCTACACTCTGCTGTGAGAGATGATGATAATGATGATAAATACTAGGAGTATTAGATCCAGAGATTATGATGATACTTTGCATTTATGTAGCAGATTATGAGTGTTCAGAGCACTTCAATGAGGAATTTAATAAGCAACGAGAAATCTGCTACTTGCCTGGAGGCAATTGTTAGTGTCCATAGGCGGCCAGGTCAGTGGTAGTCTGCATGTCTGGTGTGTTATATACACTTATTCCACACATGCAGCCTGTCATTCACCTGGCCGGCTATGGACTCGTAACAGTTGCCTCCAGGCGAGTAGCAGGTTTCTCATTGTTTATTCAATTTCTTATTGAATGCATGAGGATTTTCAGCATTCATACTATGTGGGAAGTGCTTTGAACACTTGTAAACTGCTTGGTTTCTTTGCCACTGCCATCATGGTGACAAATGCAGCAGCGGAGACAAGGAGTGGAGAAATAAAAGTGGCTGGAGGACTGCTTACAACCTGCGGGCCGTGTATTGCCCAACCCTGCACTAAACAGTAACTTCTCAATAGTGGTAGGTTTCCTTTTTCTTTAATTGTGATGTAGCTATAGCACCTACATCTGTTGTTTATGGAGAAGATCCCATGTGGGCTTTCTCTACTTCAGGCCAACAGTTTGAAAGTTAATCTTTTTGGCAATACTTTCAGATGGATCCCATCTATTATAGAATAGACACAAGGCAGTGCAGGAATGCCACTTGTGTATATGTGTGGGTCTGTGTGTGCATAAAATGCATCCTTTTCTCATGGACTCCTTCCTAAGAGCCACCTCTGCTTAGTGTAGTTGGTGGGCAGAATATGCAAGAACTTTCTGAACATGGTTGAGGGTTTATATACCTACCTTTAAAAAAAAAAAAAAAAGGCAGGAATTGACCCCAAACACAAATGAACAGCAGCATATATAAAATGACTTCATTGTAAAAGGATTAAAGTAGAGATGGGAAACCATTTTTTTCTGTTGAGGTCCACCTTTTTGCAAGGGTAATCTGTCCAGGACTGCATGCTGGTGGTGGGCGTGGCCAAAGATAAAAGTGGGAGAGGGCACCCCTTCTCTCTCTGCTACGCCCTTTTTCTTTCTGCCACACTTTTCATTTCCCCACCTCTTCCCTGCCCCCACCCTCCAATGGGCTGGAGGAGGGACAGATGGCACTTGTCAGAAGTCTGAACTGATTACTTGCAGAGGGCTTGAAATTTGCTCAAGGGCACACACAGCCCTAGGACCACAGGTTGTCCACCCCTGGTTTAAAAGGCAGGATCCAATGCAGGTTGTCCAGAAGTTCTGAACATGTTGTGCGGAAGAAAACTAGCTCTGGCTAGCGCAACCAGAAACTAGCCAGAACTACCACTTCCAGAATGGCACAGGGCAGCGGAACTCTCTTCCATGAGCTCTGCTGACTTGTCCTGTTCTGGACATGGGAATTTTGGCTAGTTTTCCATTGTGCTAGCAGTAGCAAAGTAAATATGTTTGCCCAAAGTAAGCATGTTTGAAATCAAAGTAGCACTTCCTGAAATACTGAGCTCAAATGAGGACAGAGTGTGCATGTACCATAGAAAACAGTAATAATGTTATGTTGCTTTTCATTTGGGGAGTGTGTGTGTGTGTGTGTGTGTGCGTGCGTGCGTGCGTGTTTAAAATTGGGTACAGAAGATTCTGAAGCAAATTAGAGAACAGCTGAGCCATCTTCCTTTCTCCCATGTGGGATAAGGCAGTAGCTGGAGAAGGAAAACCCCATTCTGTCAGTTCCTGAGCAGGAACAGAGCTTAGTATCCAGGCATCCATCTGTCTATCATTCCATCTCTTTGTGCAGGCTTGATTTAATGGTAAGACATAGATGTGCCAGGTACAACCCTGGAATCTTTTATTTGAAAGTGTATGTGTCAGGATTTTAAAAAAAATAGTTGAAGTCTCTGCAGTAGCGTTTACAGGCATAAGCAATGGACTGGGTATGGCGCAAAAAAATCTCCTTGTGCATGTCGCTTTAAAAAAAGAGTCCTCAACCTTTAACCCTAGCCCTGCAAATTGTGATTCCTATATTAATTTTTTTTAACACACATGCCCCTCTTTCTCTGGGCATGTCGTCAAACCGGCCTTGTTGTTGTTGTTGTTGTTCAGTCGTTCAGTCGTGTCCGACTCTTCGTGACCCCATGGACCATAGCACGCCAAGCCTTCCTGTCCTGCGCTCTCTCCCGGAGCGTGCTCAAGTTCATATTCATTGCATCCGTGATGCTATCTAGCCATCTCATCCTCTGCCGTCCCCTTCTCCTTTTGCCTTCAGTCTTTCCCAGCATACTGGAGTGGGTTGCCATGTCCTTCTCCAGTGGACCACATTTTGTCAGAACTCTCTGCCATGACCTGTCCGTCTTGGGTGGCCCTGCACGGCATAGCTTATGGCTTCACTGAGTTACGCAAGCCCCTTCGCCACAACAAGGCTGTGATCCATGAAGGGGCAAACCGGCCTAACTAGTTTTAATAGTTGGGGAACCAAGGAAGCTGCCTTAGACCAGGCCAAACAGCCTGTCCATCTAGCCCAGCATTGCCTACTGCAGCCAACACAACTGGAAGCTACCAGGTTGGGCAAAGGCTACTATGACTGGTTGTGGCTCTTTCGGATCTCACTCAGAGGCCTTTCCTATCACCTGCTACCCAGACCTCTTTAATCAGAGATCCCTGGGACCTTCTGCATGCAAAGCATGTGCTCTGCTTCTGATTTCTGGCTTTTCCCCAAGTCATTTCTTCATTCTAAGGAACCCTAGGAATTGTAGTTCAGGGCATGGGGCTTAGGGACCTCTAGCAAAAAATGTGTTAGTGTCCTCCCCAGACTACAATTCCTAAGACCTTCGGGTGGGGGGTGAAAGTGAGGAGTCCTGGCAATTAAACTAGTGGAGAACCTCTATAAATGTGTAGGGTACCGATACCCTCTCTCTTGTGTTTTCTCTCCCAGTATAGTCTTCCTACTCTTTTTTATTTTTTAAGGGCTGTGATGCCATGTGTGTGAGTGACCCTTTGGGTCAGGCTGTGTCCCACTTGTGGTTCCCAACCCACTGCTTGAAGACCCGTGCTTATATATATTTAAAGTCTAGATGTCTTTTGTCAGCATTTTGAAACTTTCTAAAATTGTTAGTAGATTTCTGTATTTATTTATTTATTTATTTATTTATTTATTAAATTTATTAATCGCCCATCTGACTGGTCACCCAGCCACTCTGGGCGATGTACAACCCACCATAAAACAATTTAAAACAATAAAATTTTACCATAATTTTTTTTTAAAAAAATACCCTAACCCACCCCAAATGCCTACCTGAACAACCACGTTTTTAATGCACGACGGAAGCTCATTAAAGAGGGGGCATGACGGAGTTCCCTAGGGAGGGAGTTCCACAGAGTGGGGGCCACCACAGAGAAGGCCCTCTCCCTCGTCCCCACCAGTCTAGCTGTCCTGGCTGATGGGACAGAGAGAAGGCCATCTGAGGCTGATCTTGTTAAGCGGCCTGTCTGGTGTTGCTGGAGGCGCTCCTTAAGATAGGCTGGGCCGGAACCATATAGGGTTTTAAAGGTCAAAGCCAACACCTTGAATTTGGCCCGGAAAACAACTGGTAACCAGTGCAACTCCTTCAGCACTGGAGTGATGTATTAATGTCTCAGTTAATGAATTTGATTGTGAATACCTAGCTGCAACTCCTCTTGTATTTTTTTACTTACTACATTTCTATACTGCCCAGTAGCTGAGGCTCCCTGGGCAGTTCGCAGCAATTAAAACCATAAAATACAACATGATAAAACATAATATAAAACTAAAAGTATAAAAGTTGCATGTAAAACCAAAGTAAAACCCAACAGCAGTTACAGCCGAGGGAAAGCCTAGGTGAAAAAGTGCTTTTTTAGGAGGCATTTGAAAGGTGCCATATTTTCTGTCTCCCAAACTGCATGGAGGAGGGTTTTCCAGAGGGCAGGTGCCACTACCGAGAAGGCCCACCATTGGGGTTCTTCATGGCGACATTCCTTTTGTTTTGGAATGACAGGTAAGGCCTCCTCTGATGATCTTAAATGTTGCCTGGGTATATATAAGGGAAGGCAGTCTGCTAGAAGGCAGTCATTTAATGAGAGGAGTTAAATTTGCAAGATGGAGCAAATTCTTTTTTTTTTTCCTTTTCTTTTTTGTATCTTCTTTTAAGGTCTTGGATCCTGAGCAAAACCACAGCTTCACGGATCATTACTTGAACGTAGCCTTTGACTTGTCTCAAGTCCTTTTCATTGCCACCGCCAACACTACTGCCACCATCCCACCTGCTTTGCTGGACAGGATGGAGATCATTCAGGTTCCAGGTAATGCAGAACTGACTTGTGGGTGGGGTGGCGGGAATATAAGACTATAAAAGTGGCTTTACTGCTGCGTTTCTAAGATCCATCTAGTTTGGCGTTGTCTTCATTGGTGGTCAGTCAGATCCAGGGAAGCTCACAAATTCATTTCATTTCATTCACTCATTTACTACATTTTATACTGCCCAATAGCCCAAACTCTCTGGGTGGCTCATAGCATGATAAAATGTGACAGCCTGAATATAGTGTTGGAGCGCCAGACCTGAGCTCAGTCCCCAGCATCTCCAGTTTAAAAAAAGGTTGCAGCAGACCAGGAGTTCAGAACTTCTTTCAGCCTGAGGGCCAGGTTCCATTTCAGAGAAGCAGTATTCTAGTGGTGGGAGGGGCCAAAGACAAAAGGGCCAGGGCCAGAATACCAGCATATTTTAGCTCAAAGCTCTTACTGCTAGTCACTAAGTCTTAGGAGAGGCATTTCAGCCTTTTTAGTATGGCGGGGGAGGGAATGTGCAAAAGCCAGGAAACCACCAAACAATCAGCACTCAAGGAAAAGGGGGTGGGTCCAAGGGAAGGGGTGTGGCCATTTGGGAAACCCTGGAGGGCCAGATTGGGACCCCAGGTGAAATCCGTCCCTTGGTCTGAATAATGTTCAACACCCCTGTTCTAAATCAGATGTCCTGTTTCAAAGGATACACACAAGAAGAGAAGATAGAAATTGCACATCGGCATTTGATTCCAAAGCAGCTGGAACAGCACGGACTGACTCCTCAGCAGATTCAGATTCCCCAAGAAGCAACTCTGGCAATCATCACCCGGTAATTTAAAAAAATATATTATTTTTGCTACATTTAATTTCTGTAGTACATTTTTGTAGCTGCCTAGGAAATCAATAGTTTAAAAATCTGAACAAAAGAACTGGAGGGAAAATGCTTGAAGGGGAATGTTGATTGCCACAAGGTATCAAAGCATCCAGGGCCATGTACAAAAATAAAATTTAGCATCCTGAGCATCTGTGCTTTTTAACACAAGTTTCTAGTCCTTAACGTTGCAAAAATAGAGTTGAAAGTGTGCTGAGCAGTGCTGGGTGAAGTCTCAGAAGCCGAGTTGGGGTGTGGGTAGTTGAAGGTTTGGGGTTTGTGGAAGGAGAAACAAGATTCCAAAAAGATGGGGCAAAACCTCAGTTGCAGGTAAAAGGGGAGAACAGCCTTAAAAGCAGAAAGGCAGAAAGAGAGTTTAGAGCTGCATGTAGCTTTTCGAAGTGTTAAGACGTCAGATTGTTTAAGCAGAGAACAAAATTCTACCATGCTTGGGGTTGCTCTTTGGCTCCACTTCTACATCGACACAATCAATAAATCTTCCTTCCTTGGATAGATCCTGAGATGTAGATGCTGCTTCATTTCAGCCATCAGAGCGCTTTGCATATCTCTTTTTGTGTTTAAAATAACTGGCGGAAGTCTGCTTGCCAAACTTAGAAATATATTCTGTGTAAGTTAATAACACCCGTAAGGTAATCCAGGATCATGTCTATTTAGACCCTCACCAGAAGACCTTGTCTGCTTCTTTGTGCTAGATACACCCGGGAGGCAGGAGTTCGCTCTTTAGATCGCAAATTTGGAGCCATTTGTCGAGCGGTTGCCGTGAAAGTGGCAGAAGGCCAGCACAAGGAGACAAAGCCAGATCGCTCTGAAGTGACAGAAGGAGGAGGTTTGTGTGTCATTTATATCCTTCTGCCAGTTGCCAGCTCTCTCTGGCTTGGAAGGTTGCCTAAGAAGGGGGCCATGGCCATATTTGAGTTTGTAGATTTGCATATGTTTTGTCCTTGACCAAAATAAACAGGCAGGGTTTCGTTTCTGGCGTTCCTCTCTCTTAATGAGCAGTAGGATTGTCTGCGTGCATCCATTGGAAAAAAGACATCTTTGCTGAGTTTGTGGTGGAGAGATGGATACACCATGAGGACTTACAGCTAAACCTACATTTTGACCTGTGAAGCCATTAGTGACTTGGATCTGGCAGACGTAAGAAGCTGACACCATCCTATGTCCCGCTGCATGCCCTGTTAGCAACAGCAACCCCAAAAGGCAGGGTATCAGCATGGTGTCCCCAGAGGCTGCCCCACAGTTACCGAGTTTCCTTCACCCAGATACACCACATCCTCCTCCTCTGCCACTCAGTGGGATGTCAAAACTCAGGAGGGCGCATGGGAAGGGTCAAGTAGTGGTGTGGTTCACTACAGCATTGCCTGGCCCCGCCTAATGACTGCTAGGGTTCCAGTGTTGTTGGAAGAATCAATCATGCTATTTCTCTAACACAGGGATGCAGAACCTTTTTCAGCCCAAGGGCCAAATTCCATTTTGGAGAAGCTTGCGGGGGGCGCATGGCTGAAGGCAAAAGTGCGGGTGGGGCTGAAGGGGCTGGGGCCAGGGGAATGGGGTGGCCATCTGGGGAACCGCAGAGGGCCAGATTGGGATCGCAGGCAGGCAGGGTTGGCTCACGGGCCTGAGGTTCAGCGCCACTGCTGTAATACAAGAAGCAGCCCTGAGCAAGTCACCAAGTAAATGGCTGTAATGGTACCACCACAAAGATCTCTGCATACGGGAATGAAAGCAACAAGGAGGAGTAATGAGTGACAACAGATATTTATACCTGTGGGCCCATCCCCTCTTGCTGTTATGATCTTTGCATTCAGAATTTGTATAATCTTGCATGGAAGCACGCATGTGCCTTCATTAAGAATAAATCCTTTAGCCTGGCCATTGGACAGGCATGCCATAAACATCCTACACTGCAAATATAATCTGGGATTCAAATCTCACTGATGATTCAGATGCTTTTATATTGGCTGGCAGACTTACCATTATTAATTATCAGTGGTTTCTTTTCTGGATGAAGGCAGGAAGACATTTTGGGAGAGCCATTCAGCATTGTGTCTGCCAGGTGGAGGTTTAGAGGAATATTTTTACAGGGATTCGTACAATGTGGGGGAATCTTCAGCCCCTGAACTTTTACCTCATTTACAAGTTTCTTTAAGGGGAGGGGGGAAACACTTTCATTTGGCAGCAGAGTTATTGATATGGTGATTACCAGCTATAGACCTTGGGCCAATATACAGCGCATAGTTAAGCTATGGAATTTGCTACCACAGGATGTAGTGATGGCCACCAATATGGATGGCTTTAAAAGGGGGTTGGACAAATTCCTGGAGGAAAAGGCTATCAATGGCTACTAGTCCTGATGGCTGTGTGCTGTCTCCAGTACCAGAGGCAGTGAGCCTGTGTGCACCATATGCTGGGGAACATGGGCAGGAGGGTGCTGTTGTGCTCATGTCCTGCTTGTGGGTTTCCCATGGGCAGCTGGTTGGCGACTGTGTGAACAGAATGCTGGACTAGATGGGCCCTTCATCTGATCCAGCATGGCTCTTCTTATGTTCTTTTTTTTTTTTTTCAGACTGAGGAACCAGACAGAGACAGATGTCTGCACAAGGCTTTCTCATATAGACAGACAGACAGACATAGAGATAAAGACAGAGATAGAGACAGACTTATCAGAATAGTCATCAGTTTACTCTTTTGTATTGTTTTAAATATATATATATATACACATTTAAATTGTTAAATCTAAATTTTTAAAAACAACGTACTCTTGATAGCCCATGTGGTACGTGAGCTGAAATGTTGACATCTTGCCTATATCAAAATACACTGTTGTTCCAGAAAGGGGTTAGTTGAGACCCAAATGCATTTGAGAAGTCACTTTTCTAGGGGCTGCACATATGTGCTTAGGATTCGATACCTTGGGCCACATAGGTGGAGAAGTATACGTGAATATCTTGCCTGGGATTCCATTAGAACCATGCATCTAATTCCACAGGCCCAAAGCGGCTTTGGATAAGTACCGCATGGCTAACTGCTTTCTGGAATGAAGGTGTGTTTCAAAAGCAGCTTGCTGGCAGTCAGTTAGAGGCAGTAAGAGCTTTACGATATGTTATGCTGTTATTTTTGGTTTTCTTGGCCCTGCCCCTTTTCAGGTTGCCCCACCCACCACTGGAATGTGGCCCCGAGACCTTCTCTGAAATGGTATTGGGGGAGGGAGGAAGGAGGAGTAGGAGGGTGAATTGTCCTTTCCCCACCCACACAGCTATGTCCCATCCGCTAGTGTGGACAAAACCTAGCAAAATGTGTGTATACAATGCACCAGATCCCTGGTAGTGTGGCAGGTTAACTGCAGTTCCACTTGTAGCTTATAGTGGAAGAGCAATGGCTGATTTTGTAGCCCCAGAAACTCCCCCATCTGGAAGCACCCAGAAACATTTCTGCAGGTAGTGCTGGTAATCTGTTGTTGTTGTTTTTAATTTATTCCCCCCCCCCCCAAGCCTACATCTACATCTAGATGACTAGATGTAGGATAGCGTTGTTTGTTTTCTAGGTTTACTAGTGAGACAGTTTTGAAAGCTCTTCCCTTCACATGACCATAGCGACTTGTTTACTATTAAACGCAGAACAAAAGGGAGGCTGTCTTCAGCATTCCAGCAAATCCAGTGAAGGAGTTATTTACAGTGTTTAAAATTAGAGCTGCAAATTGCTGCCAGCTAGGAAAGTAATCGCAAGCTGAATGCTTCCAAATGGTGTAAAGCTCAAGGTTTTTTGGGGCCGTTTGGCGGAAACCCAGAAGGACTAAACTGTGAACAGTTGTTTTTGTGTGGCCCAACTTGGCAGCAGGCAAAACCGTGCATGAGAAAAGCGAGCCCGACAAAACAGGGAGGGGGGCTTGCTCTTCGGTCTGCGCTGGCATTTGTGTGGTGCTACCGTGTTCCAGAAAAGCAGGAGGTGGGTGAGGGTGTAAAAACGATAGAGGAGGCGGAGGACAAGTGCCGCCAAACTGCAGTTGTTCAGGGCTGTAGTAAATCGGGCTGCCTTGGATGATCTAGTGCAGGCCTGCCTGGCTTCAGTCCACCAAACTGAAGGCAGTTCACCAGCCGTGTATTGTGGCTTGCTGGGTTCTTGACAACCTCTCAGTTTCTTCATTCCAGGTCAGGCAGGCAGCAAGACTTAAGAGGTTTTTTGAGTCCTTTCCCTGGCCCCAGTGGCCTGTCCTTTGTAGCTGGTGGGAAGCATTCATCTTGGGTCACAAGTTACAGGAGCTTCATCCGATGGTTTACGTCAGGGGTGCACAACCCACAGGCCACTTGTGGCCTGCAGAGCCATGGGGACCCTGCCAAGGGTTTCCCTGGCTAGTGCTAGCTAGGGAAACCCTTCCCTTATCTCTGCCCTCTCAACAGTGATCAGAGAAAAGGGAAGGGATTCCCTTGACCCCATGTATATCTGTGTGTATGCAAGAAGTTCATCGAGCCCCCCGTCTCAGTCAGGAGGATGAGCAGAGCATGAAGCCGCTATGTGACTCACCCGGTGCTTAGATGAGCTGCTCCTCCAAGCACTGGCAGCATCCTTTTCTCTGTGCACAGAGAGGCACCGAACTCCTCTCTCTACCAGAGAAAGGTAAAATGGGAGGAGTGTGAAGTCAGGTGGTGCTGGCTCCAGGTGTTGGAGGGCCCTTGCGCAAGGCACCCTGAATGGGCCCCTCCCTCAGTAAACTTCTCACCGCTGTTGTCACCAGCAATGGGTAAGTGTCCTTATCCACTTTCTCATCATTGCCACCACTTACTTGCTTGACTTGGCCTCGTTACCACCACCACTGTTGTCTGGTGCAGAGCCAGAGCCAGGTGAAGAAGCAGGTTCCAATGGGGGAGCAACTCTAGGGGGCTGTTGTCAGTGGGCCCCTGCTGGAGTGTGGGCTCTCAGCAAGTGCCCAACCATGCCTACCCTTGACGCTGCCCTAACATCAGGGGAAGAGAGGGGGACTTCCCCTCCTCCCCCACCAACATTATCCAGCCTGCTGGATTGATCCGGGGGCAGGGGGGCAGAATCCGCCCTCCAGACCAAACAGGGTGCAGCTGCACCTCAGCCTGCCCTAAGTGAAGGAGAGTCCTCGAATCTGCCAGGTCAAAAGCTAAATGACAGATCCCTCCTTTTCATAAGCTACCTTTGACATTGCAAGACTAAAATAAATAAAAATAAATCTGAAAAACATGACTTTTCATTTCAGGCCAAATTGCCTTGTGAATTGTACAACAGGCTTAATAATGGCCATATATTTAACATTTTTTTTACAATTGTGCTCAAGCTCAGGTCTGTTTTGGCTAAAGCATGTGGAGTTTTATGAGCAGAGTGTAAAATCCCAGGGTCTTGAATTTTTTATTAAATGCATTTGTTTGCATAGCAAGTGTGAGGCTTCAAAACACCTGGGCTTTTAACAAAGCAAGTTTCTCTTGCTTGCATTTTTATTTATTTTATTTTATTGTGCTGTCTCCTTCCAAAGAGGACAGAGTTCAACTTCAGCCAATGTCTCTGTAGGAACATGACCGAAAATGCAAATCCCAAGGTGATGGGGCCGTAGGCAGCTGTAAGCTTTGAATAAAGCTGCACTGTGGTTAACACACTTAAGGGAATGTCAGTGAAAAATGTAGCACTTGGACAAGGCCCCAGATCTCTGGCACCTTCCCATTCTCCACCCCAACTCCTTTTTTTTTTTTTCTTAGAACAAAATCCAGTGGCAAACTCCAACAGAAAGCTCTGCTGTGCAAGACCCGTTGAAATGTTAGGGAGCCAGATAGGAGCCCAGCTTCCTAGTGGATTGTGTCCCAAATTCTCTATGAAAATGGGCAATACCTACAACCAGTTTTCAACTTGCATCCCACTCCTATACATGTGCGTTTGGAAGTGAGTGTCTTCAATGGGACTTACTCCAGGAAGCTGTCTTGTACCAGGTCAAACTATAATCCAACTAGTCCAGTATTATTCTGACTGGCAGTAGCTCCCTAGGGTCTCTGGCAGAGAAAGGTCTTTTCCATCACATGTGACCTCATCCTTTTAACTGGAGATGCCAGGGATTGAACTCGTCTGCATGTTACAGATTGTCAGATGCCTTTCGTTTCGTTGTCCACTCATTGACGGAATCAGATTTTTCCCAGTTTCCCAAATTTGCGCAAATTTGCACTTGTGAAAATGCATAAATCCTCCTCAAAATGCACATTTTTGGCCCTAAGTATTTTTCTACGACTAAATGTTCATAAAATTCTGGGAAGATTAAAAAAACAGTCTGCAAGTCCATGGAATCCATGTAATTTGGGAAAAGCTGGTCCACTGTGGAATCTGTGGGTCAGATTGATAGAAATCCAAACACATCTGATTCCATTGCAGATTTCTCTGACATCCCTACCTTCTATGTGGCCTTCCACTGAGCTATGGGCCCTCCCTTCCCACTTAGTGTGTGTAAGCTGCCAGCCTTAATCTTTCCCCACCCACCCCCAAAACACCCCTTTTTTTAATCAGTTCTTTGTGTGGATTGAGTGAACAAGTTTTAAGTTCTAGCCCACCCCTTCCCAAGGGCAGATAACCAAAAATAAAATTGAACACATGCACTTTTCTAAAAAAAAGAGTTGTTTTTTTAGGAGGATGTACATAGTTGGGTAAAAAAGCCTTAGAGACATTGTTGCCAGAAACAATTCCCGACACCACTGAGAATGGTCTGAAAGCATCTTGGGGTGGTTCTGTTCAAAGCTAAGCAGGCCTGACCCTAGCCAGCAATGGGAGACTTCCTCGGAGCTCTGTGGATGCTATTTTGAGGAGAAAGAAGTGGAATAAAAGGTAATAAACCTTTAGATTCTTTACATTCTGGAATATTACTTGTTCCAGAAAACGATTCTGGCCTGATGTTCATGTTATAATTTTTAGACATAGGCCCAGTTCAGATAGCCACCTAAATCTGGGATTGATAATGTGGTGCCCACAGGCACCTCGCACCCCGAGACATCTCCCTTGGCACCCATCACACCTGACTCTTCCCAATTTTTTAATATTTTTGTACGTTTTTTTTCTTGCTGGCAACTATGGTCACTTAAAGGTCTCCAGCTGCCGCCACCTTTATTTCCCATGAATGTATCTGAGCCAACATGGACCCAGGGCATTAAGACGCAAAGATGGTGGTAGAATGGAAACCAGCGTTTGCTTTGAAGCACTCCCAGCTGCATGAAAAAAGAAAGAAAAGGGAGGCGTAGAGGGGCTACTGGGGCGGGGGGCTAGGGAGGGTAGGAGCGGCCAACATGAGGCTGGGGAAATCCTGGGGGTGCTAGGGAGGGCAGTAAGGGCTTCAGGGGAAGTGGTGGGCGGGGGGCTAGGGAATTGATTCTCATTGGGAGAGCATGGACTCCTTCCATCTGTTCTTCTAAATGTTTGTGCACTCTAAATATGATTGCCCATCTACTCTTTGGTGAGACTGTGTGGATATCTCTAATGCAGAGAATCACTGGCACATTAAAGTGTAGACACCTGGAGAAAACAAGGGGCTAAGCAGTGGTGTATCCGAAGTTGCAGTAAGCTCAAGGGAGCTCCCTCATACCTTGCCACGTGGAGCTTGCTGCACACGTTTGACTCAGCGCATGTGTGCATTGGACCTCATGCTAATAGTTGCACACACTAAGGGCACAATCCTATGGGGATAGGTGGCCACCCCCAAACTCGGAGGCGACTGCCTATCCAATGCAGGGCAGGAGAAGCACGGAGGGAATCGTTCCCTCCCCGCTTCTCCTGCCCTGCAATCGGCTGTCTAGCTGCGGGAAGGTGGAGTGGGGGTGGAGGCTGCCGGGCGACACGTAGGATGTGTTGTTCCGGCATTTCTGCCTTCCCCGCCCCGGAACGCCCCCCAGAACGCCCCGCTTTGGCTGCTCTGTGCTTCTCTTTGGGCTGCGGGGCAGTGCAGAAGAGGGAGGGAGGTCGGTTCTCCTGGAACCAGTCTTGGAGCATGGGCTCTGAGGTCGGTACCTGGAAAACCAGATATCCTATGGCCATCTAGCCACTGACTAGCAGCCGGAGGATTGCTCTGTAAGGCTTCTAAAGGATAGCTGCTGTTACTGTAGCATGGGAACTTGTCCAATCATTGGCCCTTAGGATCAGCATAGCTCTTGTCAGTGGCTGCCAGAAGTCTTGTGCCTGCCCGGCCAGATTTCATCACCACCACCACAAAATCCCTTAGCACCATATAGATCGGGACAGTTTGGGTAACCATATCTTGGTTTAATAAGCCACGAACCAGCCTTTTGGCAGCCCATTTGCAGTGGGAGCAAATAAATCAGGAAGTCTTCCATTAACGATATTTTCCCATTTCATCTGAACTGGGAAACTCTGGTTAACAGCTTTGGAACAAGCCAGGATATTCAACCATGGTTTGAAACTGGCTTAATAATCTTGGTTCGTTCTGAATCTGTTAACCAGAGTTTCCCAGTTTGGCAAAAATGGGAAACTATACTAAATGGATTTTTTTCTGATTCGTTTGCTTGTCCATGTGAAGGAGCTGCATGCAAATTCAAGAGGCTCATTCATATCTCAGCTAATCAAGCTGAGATACGCTCCGCTGAAAGTGGTTGTTCTCTTAAAGTTGCCACCAGAATGTTTTTCATTTCCAAATCTGAAGTGACCTTATTTTTGTTTTTACATCTTAAAGAGTGTAGAGAGCATATCTCAGAAGATGCAAAACCTGATTCTATCAGTGACACGGCTGACCTGGCTCTACCACCTGAAATGCCCATTTTAATTGATTTCCATGCCTTGAAAGACATCCTTGGGCCACCAATGTATGAACTGGAGGTAACTATGTTTTGTTTGTGTGTGTGTGTGTGTGTGTGTGTGTACATTGTTTTTGCTCTTGCTTGCTGTGTAGCTTTCATGGATGGTTTTGTTTTTCGAAGGATCTGGGAAACGGGGCAAGGAAGCCTCCCCCTCATTAGCATCATTAAATTGGGATTTGTCTAAAGCTGTTGCATGCACTTAACTATTGAAGCACCTTAGGGCACAATCCTCTACGCATGTTTAGACTGAAAAAAGTCCTCCCAGAATTCCCAGCCTGCATGGAGTTGTAGGATGTTTTTCTGTCTAAATATGCATAGCATTGCACCCTTCGTGCTTAAACAAAGCTATGGTGTCAAGGCCCAAGCAGAGACGATGGACCAGATATCTGTTCTGCTGCTAAAGACCATCACACAGCCATAGTTAAGACTTGGTGCTAAATGATGCCACATCAGTTTTGTTCATGTTTCTGCAGTCCCACGTTTGGTCCCTGAGTCTGTTTGAAAACACCATCTTCCTTCCCTCACTCAATATCTGGGTGTGATATATATGTTGTGAACCACCCAAAGAGCTTCGGCTATTGGGCAACATAGAAATGTTATATGATCAAGCATGCCTCTTCTTATGTTCATTCATATATACATACATACATATACACACACACACACACACACACACATACATACACACACATATACACACACATATACATATACATATATATCTCAATCATTAGACAGTCATTATCATGCACTTCTGCTAATGTGGTTTATGTAACTGAGTGTTTAAAAAATGGATCTCTCCTGCACGTAGTCTGTCATATTTACAGTTGCTTCCAACAGAAAAAAACAAAAGACACAGACGCGCTTGACAAAAATGAAAATTTCTAGATCTAGCATGTGCACAAACTATAGGGATTTCAGTTCTTGGATCTGTACTATTTGGTGTTGGATCATGGTTCTAAGTGGTAGGGTTTTTTTCTTGTACTCATTTTATTCCTTGATATTGGCACAAAAGAGAGTCTATTGTTGTCAGTTCCTGTGCCTTAAGGTGTAGACCAGGTACTAACTTCATGCAGCCTTCGGCCTAATTTCAAAAGCTCTTGGCAACCACTCAGTTACAGATCTCTGGCAAAAGTGATGTGTCCCTTCCTCAGCAGCCTCCTGGGGGAGAGGGGAACGAAGAGGGGTACCAGAAAGACAGAAGGAAAAGAAACTGGCAAGAGAACAGGGAGGGAGGGATGGCCTCACCACTTTTGGCTTTGGCTCTGCCCACCACTGGCTTTGTCAGATTACCCCCAAGGGAAAGAGGCCCTCAATGGAAAACAGGGGTTCCCCGCTCCTAGTGCAGACCATGGGCTCAAAAAAAGCTCTTTCAAGAGTGACTTGACTGCAGCCAGACCGCTTTAGAAATGAAGGTAACTCTGCTCACATCCAAGACGGACTAGGGAGCCCTCTTTTACTGTAGCTTTGTAAATATGGATGTTGATGTATAATTAGTAGTAACAGCTTCCACCAGAGTGTAGGTCTAAGGCCAGAGACAGATAAAGGCTTTGGGGCAAAATGTCAAATCTCTAGTAGATGGGGATAGGTAGGTAGGTAGGTAGATGCATTCTGAACCAGTAGTTAGTTTATCCTCGAGTTTTTGTAACCAGGTCCAGGTGGACACAGTCTGAACATGGCCAGTGACCAAGATTACTGGATAGGAGCCTCAAATAAGAAGTGGGCTTGAAATGGTTTCTGTATTCCTAGCTGCCCTTGCCCTTCTCTCTGCCATGAAAAGTACAGCTTCCGTCTCGGTGAAAAGCATTCCAGATTGGTTCCATTTGTTTTTCTTTTCTACAGCCTGCAGCAGGCCTCTTGCTTCCCCTTTCTCTTTAGCGCTGAGAGCTTCACCTCTGACCTACACTCTGCCATCAATAAGTCGTTGGAAATCTAGACCCTGCAAAGGCAATTCGCATGTCGGCACTCAGCCAGGGGAGACATTGAAAACCTAAAGTAATTGACTTGATTGGCCTTCCGGACGGGAAGGCCTTTTTCAAATGAAACATTTTTTTAAAAAATAAGTAAATAAATTATGCCTATGATTTTATAAGCCAGAGTGCTTTGTGAAGCCATTCTAAAAACACTGTACACTGAAGAATCAAAATGGTCATCCTGCTCTCTCAGGATGACAATCAATGGTGCACGCTAGATAGCTGCATGCCACTTAGTAGAATTTTGAAATATGGTCTTGACAATAGTCTGAATGTGTATCTGTTACCCCCTTTTGCCTCTCTGAGAAGATGGCAGAGTGTGCCTGAGGCTGTTTAAATTGGGATGGGTTTTCAAAATGGGACAACCCCCTTTGAGTGCAGAACCTCTTTCAGTCCAAGGGCCAAATTCCATTTCTCAGAAGTTTTCAAGTGCTGCATTCCAGTGGTGGGTGGGGCCAAAGGCAAAAGGGGCCAAAATACAAAAAACACCACCATATTTTAGCTTAATGCTTTTAACTGCCAGTAACTAAGCCTTAGGAGAGGCATTTCAACCTTTTAGAATTCCACAAAAACCAGGAAATCACAGAACGATCAGTGGTTGAGGGAAAGGTATGGGGCCAGGAGAAGGGGGCAGAGCCATCTGAGGAACTCTAGAGGGCCAGATTGGACCCCCAGGAGGGCCAGATTTCTGCACCCTGGTATATAGGAATATTTGTTCCTGAAATTGTTTTATACCCTGCCTGCCTCTTCTCCTCACTGCTTTCTGTGATCACCCATATGGCTGCTGGTGCCCCAGTCCCAGCCTGCCATGTTTCCTCACAAGCATGAATACTGGCTAGTAGCCACTAGGAGCAACAGGTAGACAAGACTGCTGACTACCTGGAAGTCTAGCTTAGGTACACCTTGCTCTCTTAGGGCAGGGGTGGGCAGAAGGTATATCTGGATCTACTAGTAGATCTCTGGGTTATTTTACAGATCGGCAAGGATTTTTGGCTCTCAGTTATTTAAGAATGGTGGCAACAAAATGACTGCTTCTGTAATGTAGAAATATTGGAGTAACCAGGCAGAGATTTTTATGGGGAAAGACTGTGAGTGCCATTCAGTTTTGACATTTTATGCAGAACAAATTCCTGGGCCTAGAGTGCTTTGATTCTAGGTGTACATCCATTGTACCAGCCTCTGGTGGTTCTAGTAAAGAAACAAAGCAGATCCCTGAAGTCCGTCCACCTCTGTTTGGGGATTATAGTAATTTTGAGACTAACATCTTTTCCAAGAGAGGCAGCGGCAGATGGCAAATCAGCAAACAGGCTGGATGGGGGAAAGAGATTGGCAGCACTGATACGAAAAGCAAATAAAAATCAAAACGTTGGGGCGAACAAAAAGGCCTTTGCCTGGCACTAAAAAGACAAAAAGGCTTGGTGCTAGACTTGCATCTCTGGGGAGAGAGTTCCAGAGCTGAGATGCCACCACTGAAAAGGTAGAAATAATCCAGCCCGAGTTGAGTACTTCCAAGTTCCATTGACTTCAGTCTGGAAGAGGTGTGTGCATGCTTAACTCTCCCATTCAGTCAGTGAGACTGAAAAGTGCTTAAGTTTGGATGGATTATGACCTATGTGGAGGTTTGATGGAGGACGTCTTTTAAACAGGTTGCTTTGTAGCAGTTTAAGCTATGTATATAAGAGCTAAACTTTCCTTACTTGGAAAAACAGAAGGAACATAGTAGATCTGGGCTGTCCCATAAGCATTAGAAAAAATGAAAAGTTGTTTCTGTGCCAGTCTCAGAAAGCTTTCACTCATTATTTTCAACTATTATTATTACAAAAACCACTAGTCCATTCTCTACTTTATGAAATATCCAGTTTAGGCTCCCGCCGCCCCCCTATTTTAGGAAACTTTCCTCAAGTCTGTATTTGCAGATCCACCCTTTCAGAAAGCTGTCTCAGTTGCTTCTATCTATAGTTTTCTTGGCCTAGTTTAGGAGTGTGTGTGTGTGTGTGTGTATAGATAGATACAGATATAGATATAGATATATAGATATTTCATATAATAGGAAAATATTAATCTGTGTAAATGTCACGTTAAAAAGAAGTAACATTTCACTTGAAGCACTTTTTGCTTTGTCTTCAAGCTAGGGTTCTGAAAATGATCCACACTGCAGAAATTGTTCCTATGTCCAGTAATAAACCTCTGAAAAGGTTGGAGACAGAAGGCTTAAACTACTTCTTGTGATTAGTAGATAAACAATGTATCTGATTTTTTTAATCAGATCTTTTTTACCAATTCTTGGCAACTGACAAAAGCTGCTTAACAAATTTATTTTTGGAAAATGATTTCTGGAGTGTGCTTATTCACCTGGACCTGTTGTAAAACTGGTAACAGGCATTCATTTGTGAATGAAGCCATGGTTCCATCCTTCCACCCCACCCACAAAAAAGCAGTGTCACCTGATACACATCCTATTTACATTAACTGTTTTGCAACACTTTATATTCGAGAGGAATGAAATATAGTGCCATTCGTATCGGGTATTGAGATCGTACTCCTCAGGCTATGTTCTGCAGCCCAGTTGTAAGCACAGGCATGAATGGGGACTGCATATGGGCAACTGCTCACGAGATTAATGTACAGCGTGCTCTGCACTTTCATTTTCATTCTTCGTTACGGCAGTCATGTGACATGGGTCATTTACTGCCGTCTAGAAAAAGGGGAACCGGTTGGTGACAATTTGCCTAAGACCACTCCCCCAAGAACCCGGTGGAGTGAAGCAGAGAAAATGACTCTCCCAGGTCCATTGTTCCAGCCTCCAGCCCACAATGTGAACCAGGAAATTTCTCACTTATGACTTTTGGAAACCCACTTTGGCCTTACTGTTGTTTTGAAATTAGCAAGACTGCAAGAATTACTGTATAACTGTAATTACTCAGAAGAGCCAGGTCAAGCTGACAGTATGGTTTGGCAGCGTTACTTTGTGTCTGAGACTGTGGGCTTGTAGTTCTTTTCCATGGAAATCTTGTCGTCTTTTATTTTCTTTCAGGTATCTGAGCGGCTGAATCAACCAGGCGTAGCAATCGGCTTGGCTTGGACTCCTTTAGGGGGGGAGATCATGTTTGTAGAAGCCAGTCGCATGGATGGGGAAGGGCAGCTCACTCTGACTGGGCAGCTAGGCGATGTCATGAAGGAGTCGGCACATCTTGCCATCAGCTGGCTGCGCAGCAATGCAAAGAAATACCAGCTGACAAATGGTATGTGTGGAAAGGTACAGTGAGAGGAAGTACCTGTGAGCCTCAAGCGTACATCAACATGGGTCTTGAACACTTCCAGAGTTTCTGGCCTGCCTCAGACCACAGAAGTGAGGGCCCACTGAGCACTGGGCATCCACAGTACATTTTTGGTGGAATGCATTTTGCTTAGGGCATTTGCAAGTTGTGGGAAACAGCTGGAGCTTAGTGGCAGAGCATGGGCATTGTATGCAAAAGGTCCCAGGTTCAGTCCCTAGCACAGCCTGGTAAATTAGCCTCAAAATGTTACTAGTCTGCAAAACTTGTACTCTCTTGCTTTTTTCTTGTAAGGACTGGTGGAGGAGCAACTCAGTTCTTCCTTTGCCAGCCCCTCGTAGAAGATAAAAGTAGGCTTCCAGAAAAAAGGGGGGTCTAGGTTTGATTTGTCACATCCATATTTAAAAATAATGCAGCCATTAAAAAAAAAACATAGATAGTTGACTTGGATGGGACCAATTCTGGTGAATGTTCTGCAACCAGATTCTTTAGCTTGTTTTTACAAATGCGGTTAAGGATCTCTCCTCTCTAAGGCAGAAAGCCTCAGCCCTTCATCTCGGGATGATTCTGACTGACTATAGAGGTTTTGTAAAGATTCCTATGGCTGCACTGCTTTACACTTTTACCTGGGAGCAAGTCCCATTGAACTCCATGGGTACTTCTTCTGAGCAGATATGCACAGGATTATGCTGTAAGATCATGCATCTGAAGTGCATTGACAGCTCAAGCTCACTTACCAGTGCTAAGCATTTTTTATTTTGTGGCTGTCCACCCACTTAAAGAATTCAGGCAGAGGACTCCTATGAGGCTGGGGTAGAATTTGTGGTGGACCAGCTGTTTTACCATTCCTCCCCTGCCCCCCTCCATCACACACAGGTCTTTTTTCGGTTTCCCTCCCATTTACACCAATGGGAAGAAAATTAAGTAACTACAGCAGTTCCTGAGCTGATGTAGTTTCTGGCCCTTCTTCGGGGCATGCTTGGGGGAACTGGGGGGGCACAGGATCATGCGGATCCATGGCCTCCTTTGACACCCCCCTTTACTGACCTCACTTTCCACTGCAGTGCCAGGGAGGTCTCTGCCTGCAGACGTCCCTCTCTGCCCCCAGAAAGGAATGTCTGCAGCACCCTTTGGCCCTTCAGGCACCCTCCCAGGGAGCATAGGAGTGCTCTTTGAGTCTGTCAATGAATTGATTACAACTGCATGCATTTTCATATGAATAAAACCAATATTTCTGAAGGGGAAAGTGTATGTTGATTGTTTTTAGGTAACACATGCATCTTTACAGCATGCAACATCCCTTTTCTCTTGCACACCCACTCATGTGCATGCACATATGAATGCCTCTTCTAAGGGCCTTTACCATCTATAGATTTTAGAAGTACTCATAATTAAAAAAAACGTATTTTAAAAAAAGATGACCCTGCTGGCCAATTAAATGGGATAACTTATTAGTCAACCTGTCTGTAATCAACAAATTGTATAAGAGTGTTTGTAATGGCATTCAACTAGATCATCTGAGGGTTTTTTTAAGACTAAAAGAGTAGGTAGTTTGTTGAGGTGCAAGTGTTTTCTTTCTTCTCCTTCTGTCACCCCCCCCTTTTACTGCCCCAAATCTTCTTTCAAATGCTGCCAAATGGAGCCAGTGTTAGGAATTCAAGTCCTCCAGTGGTACAGTTTGTCTATTTATTGATAGATAGATAGATAGATAGATAGATAGATAGATAGATAGATAGATAGAACGAACAAAGACCAGAAACACTGCAGGTTTGAAATTTCCACACTGAACCCCCCCCCCCCTTTTCTTTCTTAAAGCTTCTGGAAGTTTTGATCTCCTTGACAACACAGACATCCATCTGCACTTCCCAGCTGGAGCTGTCACAAAAGATGGACCATCTGCTGGTGTTACCATAGTAACCTGCCTTGCCTCACTTTTCAGTGGGCGGCTCGTGCGTTCAGATGTAGCCATGACTGGAGAAATTACACTAAGAGGCCTTGTTCTTCCAGTGAGTATTGTTTGGAGATAATGATATTGTTAAACCTTCCTCCCTCCCCACCCATTAATACCGGCTTCAATTCCATCTTTATTCTAAGCCGCATACCCAGCTTGTTATATTTCATTCCCAGACAGCCTTCTGTAGTCTTTCAGTGTGGTTAGCACAGTCCTACAAATCTGACAGTTAACATGTACTTCATTTTTTTTATTTTTAGGTGGGGGAAAAGGGCCTGCTTTGCATTAGAGTATGCTAGCAATCTGCCGTGGACGACATTTCCGAGAGAACAGAAGAGCAGAGCAGAGCTATTTCTTGCGGTAGTAGGGTTAATTTTGTCAGATGCTGCCTTAATTGGAAACTGTGGCTGCATCATTACTTTGTCCTCAGGGGGCTGCTAAAGAAGGAATTCTTTACCAGATACAACCAGTTTACTTTCTTCTACTGCCATCTTGATGACAGCTAGAAATATCCCAGATCTTTATAACCATTGCTGTCAAGAATTGGATATGTTAATTAGAAGTGTCTCAACTTTCTTAATTCAGAGTATCTCTTCTTAAATGAGAATGTGTCATATTTATTGAAAAGCTAGGTGGGGGGGGCAGAGAGGGGTTAAGATTTTCTTGGTGACAAAGGTGTAGCATACGGAGTGTGGCTTCAGTTATCATGGGAATGCTGGCATGTACATATGGGTTACATTTAGCCAGCCAATAGCTTGCTGTGGGTTGGAGAAGTAACTTGTGTACAGAGAAACACATCCTTGGTGATAGACAAATGCCTGCTTCTTTTCTATTGCTTTTCCATCTTATTTGTACGCAGTGTTAGTTTACCTCCTGTGGCATTCAGCAGGCCCTAAGCTGCAGGCCAGTATGCATGACCCTCACAGCTGAACATGGCATGCTAGCCCCAAATGCTTCTAGGGCTGGTATACATGCCTGGCAAGTCAGCTTGTACAGCCTAAATATTTGATACCTAATGAGCTTGTGAAAAGCTGTGTAGGGGTGCAGAGCCTCAGGTCTGGGGGCAAATCTGGCCCCCTGGGGTTTCCTAGAAGGCCACATCCCCTTTCCCTGGCCCCACTTCCTTTCTTCCAACCACCAGCCGTTGGATGGCTTCCTGAACTAAAAGGTTGAAATGCCTCTCCTAAAGCTTAACTTCTGGTAGTAAGAGCTTTAATGCTGGTACTTTGGGTATGTTGGCCTTGCCCTTTTTTACCTTTAGCCCCACCCACCACTAGAATGTGGCCAAATCAGCCCGTGGGCTGAAAGAGGTTGTACGTCCCTGAGTGCAGCTTAACCTGCCTGCTCGCAGTTTCACTTACCAGTATTTCTTGCTCAAATCCTTTATGGTCAAGAGGGCAGTTCTGAATCAGCCCTTATTGCAGAATTCACTCTAGTGCGGCAGAATGAGAATTTCAAATGGTTCCTTGGAGAGGGGGCACAGTTCGGAGCAGCAAGCTTTGCATTTCAATCCCCGGCATCTCCAGTTAAAAGAATTAAGGTGCAAGTGATGGGAAAGACCTCTGGAGAGCTGCTTCCAGCCAGGGTAGACATAAGAACATGATGAGCCATGCTGGATCAGACCAAGGGATCATTTATTTATTTATATCCTGGCATTTATATCCCGCTTTTTTCCTCCAAGTAACCCAAAGTGGTATACATAAATAATCCCCCTCCCCTCCATTTAGGCCAGTGTTCTGTTCACACAGTGGCCAACCAGCTGCCCACGGGAAACCCACAAGCAGCGCATGAGTGCAACAATACCCTCCCACCCATGTTCCTGAGAAACTGGTGTACAGAGGCATTCTGCCTCTGATACTGGAGGTAGCATATACCTATCAGGACGAGTAGCCATTGATAGCTGTATCCTCCACGGATTTGTCTAATTCCCTTTTAAAGCCTTCCAAATTGGAGGCTATCACTACTTCCTGCAGTACCGAATCCCATGAACTGTGCACCGTGAGAAGAAGCCCTTCCTTTATCTGTCCCGATTCTCCCACCAATCAGCTTCATGGGATGACCCCACTGGGTTCTAGTATGATGAACCTGGGGCAGTGCTCAGCAAGATGGACAAATAGCCTGACCTGATGTATGTAAGGCAGCTTCCTGGGTTCCTAATGAACAAACCTAAGTACTATTGTTGCCGGTTAATAACAGGGGATGTCAGGCATAATTGTACTACTTTCCCAGGGGGCCTTTCTAGAAAGTCCGTTTATAACACAAAGAAATGAAGCACAGTCCGTGCTCGTTCGTTGTGGGAAATCCAGGCATCTTTCGCAAAGGATGTGTTTCTCATGGGGAATCTTATACTATCTTCACCCAGAATTATATATTGCTACCAAAAAAAGAAAGTGATTTCCCCTCTCCACCTAGCCAAAGCCATTGTGATTTGAAGTGCTGTCTGGAACATGGATACAGGCAGATGACATTACCAATGGCAAGCATGTGCTACTGTAAGGCACTGCTTCCCCTGCAGAGAACATGTTTGCACTGTAGAAGAAACTGACTAATCTCAGGACAATGTCTTGAAGACATCCCTTGTCAGTTTCAGCACACTGAGACATTTCCAAGAACTGGTCCTTGAACTGAAACTGATGGCAGGACTTCCGGTCTCATGCAAATCCTCTGTTGTATAGAAATGGTCATTGTTCATTGTTCTCTTTTCACATGCTGGAGCCAGAATAGATGGGGTAGGGGAACCAATATGGCTACTCTCTCCCCCACTCCCACCCCCCAAAAAGAAACCCTGCAACAACTACACTTGCCCTATCCTGTGGCAGTACACATTTCATTCAAATTGCATGTAGTCCTGCTAGTTAATGGGCTAACAGCATGATCTGAAGGCACACATAAGAGGTGAACTGAGCCTGATCTCGACTGATCTCGGGAGCTGAGCAGGGTCAGCCCTGGTTAGTACTTGGATGGGAGACTGCCTGGGAATCAGGCTTCCTGCATTGAGCGGGGCGGGGCGGGGCGGGGCGGGGCGGGGGGTTGGACTCGATGATCTTGTATGCCCCTTCCAACCCTATGATTCTATGAACAATGCAGCAATCTTGCTGATGCTAAGCAGGTCTGGGTCTGTTCAGTACCTAGGGAGATCGCCTAGGAGCCCCATGTACACTGCCTTGACTTTAATGATGGAAGGTAGAATATAAATTAAATAATACCGGCTCCAGCATTACGTATGTTTCCCCTCCCCCCCATACATGATTTGTTTTCCCACTCCCCTCCCAAAATTTGCACATCAGAAATGCAAATTAAGTAGGTTGTTATACATTTGCTGTATACCTTTCTCTCTGGTTGTAATTTATTTACTTAGAATAATTTGTACATCGTGTTCACCACTACCAATTGCCCATTATTCTGCTAAACGCATCCCACTTAAATCTTGTTCTGTTTTCCCCCTTATTTCATTCTGTGCACAGGTTGGAGGAATTAAGGACAAAGTCCTAGCAGCACACAGAGCTGGGCTGAAGAGAATTATCATTCCTCAAAGAAATGAAAAGGATCTTGAGGAGATTGCAGCAAATGTACGGCAGGATCTGAATTTTGTGATGACAAGCTGCCTGGATGAAGTTCTTAATGCAGCTTTTGATGGGGGATTTTCAGCCAAGACCAGACTTGATCACTTCAACAGTAAACTCTAAGCAGATTGACTGGGCTTGTTCAAGGAACAAAATAAAAAGCTGATGTTTATCTGGCAGACTGTAAAAATGTGAGAGAGCATAGAAAGGGCAATATTGTAATACTGACATTAGCCATCAGATTTTTTTTTTAAAAATGGAAAGGGTTATTCTTCACTGGGATTATTACAAACCTGCTGCCCATTCTTATTGGCCCTTATGTGCATAAGTGGGAAGCAATCTGCAGAGATAGATGTGAATACTAATCTCTTAATGATAGTTATTCCCCAATGCTATTAAGAAGCAGAATAGTAATATCCAATCACATAAGCCTTTATGAAACCTCTTGCCTGTTTAAATTTAATGCGAGTCTGATTTTTGTTTTTCAAAGAGCCTGACATGAATGTTGAGATTTACCTTGCTTGCATGTCTGGCACTTAAATTGCCATTGTTGCTAAGGCAGTGTCATTCATTTGTTGGTGGTGGTGTTTTTATCCTAAAGAAGTGTACACAAATATATTAGCACTGGTCTTGTCCGTAAGTACTCAAGTGATGGTCCTGAGGCTTGCGTTGTTTTCCCTCCTAACAGATCAGAGGTTTACAAGGGGTGGTGCCCTAAGGGAGTCTTGTGCTCTTTGCAACTAGAGCAATCTAAGAACATCTTGCAGTGCGGAGGGAAACATTCACACAAGGATGTGGAAGACATGAGAGACCACAGCCAAGTGCCCAGGATTAGGGAATGACTGGGATGGCCAGTGGAAAATAGAACTCTTTCTCCTTTTAATACAGTGACTGCATAGAATTCTTAGGCCTCCACGGGCTCCTTTAGCTCCTCTGAATTAATGTGGTGATTGACTTTAAGTTGGTGGAGGAAGAAGCAATTCACTACTTTTCTGTACAATAGGCAGTCTGGCTAATTTGACATAGTGCTGTTTAAGGATCCAGATAAAACGCTTTTTTATTATATAGCAATCTGTTCACTGAAAAGTTGTAAACGTTGCAATGAAGACACCAAACAAATCACTGATTGGTGCCAATTTTCCTTTCTTGGTGTGTGGAAGTTTTCTCAGACAGCACTGATAGACATCCTACAGCAATGCACAGAAGGAAAGAAAAGCCACAGGTCAATCTAGCCCATGAGAAAGTGAAGTCACTCTTGTAAGCAAAGAAAAGGGGCTGCAAGAGAATATACATTGATAGCCTCAAGTATCTCCAGTTGCCAGCTGGCTAATAGAGGCAAGTCTGAACATGGGTTTGGTAGTGAAGCAGCAGCTCTTCAGTTGGTGTAGGTGAGATGTGTCACTTCGGAGAGAATTAAGCTTCCTGTAGAGTGCACTACCAAATGTTGTCCTGTGGTATTCTTAGAGCAAATCTATTCATTCCCACAAGATATCCCATCCTTGATGCAATACAACTCAGGTCAGGTCCTTAAAAAGCAGTTGTTTTTGTAAAGCCTACCTAAATTATGCTCATTCGCTATTTGAGACTCCCAACTTTTCTTTTAGTCCTTCAACTGAAGGACCCTTGTGTTTATAGCCACCGTTAAAAAAGAAAACCACAGAGTAGCCATAGGGTTGGATCCCAACTTTGCCAGAGTAGACCTGTTGAAATCAATGGGGCTTAAGGTACATGACCAACGTAAGTCTGTTTGATTTCAATGGGTCTACTCTAAGTATGACCAAGTCTGGATCCAACTCATAGTTGTAAGATTTCACATGTTCTCAGCATACTTGGGTGGTTTTGCTTTTTACATAAGAGTTTCTAGGAGATGCCCATCAGTGTGACAAGGCATGAAAAAAGCAGTGCTTCTGTCTTACTACGCTGTTTGATTTCCATAACCAGCAACAATACCATGCAAGATGCTATTATCTTGTTCCATGAAACTCAGGTTGAATATGTGCGTTAAGAGCAACAGCCCTTATAGGGAACAATATATGGATGCCCTTTTAGTCTGTAAGGACTCCATGCGCAATGAAAGCAGCTTTGCAACCAAGGCTGCCAGTACCTGACTATTTGAAAGATACAGCTGAACACGGTAACAGCACTGGTTACATTTATTTACATGAGTAAAGTTACAGGTGAAACTACTGTTAACTAGAATTGTATGTATTTGTCTCTAACATGCAAGACTAGAGGAATACACTGCAGACACCCTGGATGTTTTACAATGTTGGATAACTTCACTACATTTTATTTATTGCTCTTTCAGCTGTTTGTGGCCCCTGCCCTCCCCCACACCAATGATGCAAGTCTATTTTGGTCATGAATCGCACAGGGCTTCCAGCGAGCGTCATGACCTCATCACACCAGGCGGTATTTGATCAATGCAAGATCACAAGCGATACTGGTGGGGTCATATGCTTGAACAATCTGACACACCTACTCTTTTGTCTGCATACCGACACCTACGGAAAGATGCCCCAGCTTGCAAAACTTGACATATTTAGGTAGACCAGCTGCAATTCCCTTTCACCCACTCTCAAAATAAGCTTTTGAAATCTTTGCGCTCACAAATCAGTCTGTTCACATATGTAGTGCTACTGTTTAAAATGAGTTTCCAAATCCATTTGGAAAATGTCACAACAACAACTAAGGCTTGTGCACTTACCTAGAAGCGAAGTCCCAGTGAATTCAGTGGGACTTTGCTTCTGCAGATATGTGTCAAGATTGGGCTGCAGGGTTGTCATGAAATCAATTCAAAATGCTAAAAGCTATTCCAGTGCAACTAACACCACCATCGGTAACACTCCTTCATAGATTTCCACCATCTAGGACAGTAGGTCCAGGGCCACACCCCTCCTCCACTGTCAAAATTGCCACAGTGCTGATTTTGCCGCCGAAATTTTGTGGTGGATCAGCAGCAAGGTCCCACCACCACCACCTATACACACAATTTTCCTTTAAAACAAGGCATGTAGGGACCATTCCCCATATGTCTTGTTTTGAAGAAAAATAGCGGGGGGTGGGGGCGCGCTTGCTGTGCCAAACTTGGCAGAGGCTGGGGGGCGCACGTTGATCATCCCTGATCTAGGATGAACCACTTTCCTCTTATTATAGAAGTGGGGTCTGCAACAAGCTGAAAGAGGCTCAAGGAAGTAGGCCAATTCACTCCCCTTCGGGCATATTTTCCTTTTCCAACTCACAGTCAATATTCTGTGGCTACTGATCATGCTCACTGGGTCTCATTGGGCAGTTTTTTGTTCCCTCAGTTTTTAAGTTTTTTTGGTACTTCTATGAACCTCAGCACTCCAAGCATGCATATACCCCCTGCTTGTTTCCCAGTGGCCTCATTTTGGCTCCAGTCTTGCCAGAATTCACCATCTGAGCACAATGTTAGTGTGATATAGTGCCTTTTAGAAAATACTCCCACGAGCTTAGGTGTAAAAAAAAAAAGAAAAAAAGTGACAAATTCTTTAAAAAACTACAAATGTTAAAACAGCACAGCTAGAAATATATATAAAAAAGGAATCGGCATACACAATAAAAAGTCTCCTTGAATAGAACACATTTCCAAGGCTCATTTAAAAGCACAAAGAGGTCTTGTGGGAATACCCCTTGGAGGTGCCACTGCAAAAGAGTCTCTGTCTCTGGTACTTGCCGAACAAAACTGATTTTAAAGTAAAGCAGAGCCTGGGATAATGACCTTAGGTAGCAGGTAAATTCGTATGGGTGAAAGTAGTCCTAAATTTCTGTTAGGCCTTCCCCAAGCTGGAATACAGCTTCCATAATCCCCAGCCAGTATGGCAAATTGCCATGGTGGCTGAGAATGAAGGGGATTGTAGCCCAATATATATGGAGGGCACCAGGTTAGGGGAGGCTGCTCTTTGGGGAGAAGTATTCCTAACTTTCCAGTTGCATATGGCCCCTCTGGCAGAGCAAATCACAGGTCTCCAGAACATGCCATTCCTGGCATCCTCACCCCCCCCCCCCCAATACACACACTTTCCTGTTTAGTTTTACCCCACTTGAACCCTGCTCTATTTTTGTTTGCCAGTGGGAGACTCTTTCCTAGTTCAAATTAAGAGACAGATTCTATAGCTGATCTTTCTCCTCCACTCCTGAAGTACTCAAGCCTTGTGGGAACTCATGTCCTCCCACCCCCACTGTTCAAGAATGCAACCTTTTGTCCTCCAGGTAGCCAGACTGGAGATGCTTGATGAAAAAATCCTGCTGGAATGGGAAGCCACACTGCCTGAAGTTCCATACAAAAATGCTTCTGATAGGAAGCAACTGGGCACGGCAGGAAATGTTAACAGGAAAACTGAGCAGGGGATGATAACTAAACCTTCCCTCAAACAGCATGGCCAGCTGCCCTGCCAACACATCACTGGGTCAAGCTCCAAAGCAAGGAGCTGAAGACAGCCGTGATATTACCTTCCTCCCGCCACCCAATGTCTAGGGTACAATATAGTAATCTTGAACCAGGAAAGTGTTCCACAGCAAAGGGATGGAAGGCTGGTTAAACAGAATACTGCGATGGAGAATTTGTCATCTTGGCCTGAAGCCAACACTAGCTTGGATGCTGGGAAACAATCTTTCACCTGCAACCTCTTGGCTAGGCTATTGAGGACTTCCCTTACTCTGAGGTTGAGAACGGTCATCACTTTGCTCCCAAGGACACATCCTACAACCATTTTCCCTACCCCAATGGTTAATGTAAGGTAGGAGGAAACCTAATAGTGCATAGTTCTTAAGAGCAGGGGTTCTGTTGTGCTTTGAAAAATCACCACTTAAAACAGCTCACCTGTGACATTTTTGTAGTATACAAAACTAAGACGGTGGCTGAATACCAAATTATTACTGTCAGAAAAAAGTAAGGATACATATTTCGAGTGAGGGAGGTAGCCGGGGGCTATGAATACTTTGAAAGAGGCTGTAGCCAGTGAAAATGACATTGAGCCACTTGCAGGCCCAGCAAAGGTGCTCCAAAGGCCCCCTGAAGCCTACCACAGAGGATCTGCCACTCCTCCAGGCTAGTCAGTGTGCAACCCAAGTTGATCTGGGCTAGCCCTAATTGCTAGGGAGGCTAGATATCTATCACTTCAAGAGTTCTCAGGTGACAGCAGGGAAAATTTCAGGCAAGGAAGACTGCATCTAGGGTCACCTCAAACGTGTCTCATTATAAACACCAACAAGTTCAGTAGGAAAGAAAGTCCAGCCAGAAAAGCTGCATCCAGTTACAACTCCAAAGGGAACACGCGTGCACTTCTCTTCACCAGCTAATGGGGATGTGGACCAAAAAAGTTCCCCTTCAGCAGGTTTCCAATACTACTGTCCTGTTCTCATACCATTCTAAGGCCTGCGCAGGCAGCAACTCCAGGGAGTTCAAGAATTACAAGTAACCACTTACTTTATAAGCCACCCTGGTTTATCAGGGTGACCATCTGGAAATCAGTGCTCTACAAGGAAAAAACAGAAGGAAGCCTTTCCCTCCCACTGTTGCATATATACATGAGCCAAGGGCATCCACAGACAGGACACGGGGACCTGTCTCCAACCCTGTACCTAAACAAAGCTACCCAGCCTCCAGAAGGAAACTTGCACTGGACTAACCTTCTTATCCTCTCATTACATGATGTACCAGCCTAGGCTCCTGCAAGCCACACACCTATATGCTGATACTGCATTTTCATACGGCATTTCTGAATTTAGCCCAGCAAGTATAAGCAACAAAGGAGAGCCAAACCGGTATAACTAGCACATCAAAAGCCTGGACAGAAGTGGATGAGCAAAAGGACACTTTTGCTGAGCAGCGTTTTATCTCTCACGCATGTGCACATACACACACACACTTTATCCAATTCTGGGATTTGTCTGCTTTTATTCTCTCGCTTGTCTCTCTGAACATCTAGTTTGCAACCCCACACACCACTATGACTTGAAGTAAGCCCCAATGAAATCAGTGGGCACATGCACAGAAGGTGACATCAACAGTTCAGAAGGCAGTCTATTTTGTCCATTAGAAAGTGCATATGGAGATGGAAGTACATTGTGTTAAGCCTGGCTTTTGTTTAACATAACATTGCTTGCCGCCTTTAAAAGAACATTTTAAAAACCTGGCAGGAAGTTAACGACTGCAGTATCAAAGGCAATCCCGTTACGTTGCATGGGGGCAAAAGCAGATCAGCAGTGATATTTCGTTTCACTGAACATGTTGTGTGGCATCGCATTAAAACACAGGAATAATAAAAACAATTTCTGTGCACATCAGCTATATTTGCTTCTCAAGTGGACAACATGGACCCTCTTTTGATTAATGTTAACAGTTAATCAGCACTTCATAAAGGCAAAGGCAACAAACACAAGCAAGAACAGAAGCGACAATAGTTCAGTGGTAAGAGCAGATGTTAATATACAGAAGGTGGGGTGTTTCTTGAGTAGCAGGCTGGGGAATATTTCTGCCCAAATCCTTGGAGAACTTTTAGATATCAGAGTACATCCTGTTGTCCTAGCTGGACCTATGATAATTCCTTATGTCGTGCAGTATGCTTTTAAGGCACATGATCCACTCACTCACTTGCTGAAGCTAAGGAAGGTCTAATCAGTGCTGGATGGGAGACCACTTGAGAATTCCATCCAGGGAAGAAAAGCAGGATATAAAAATTAGTGTCCCCTTATACAGAACTGATGGGGGGGCAGGGTGAAGCACCCCTGACAACGAATAAAGGAATCCTGCCGCAGCTAGTTTAAGAGATCAACTGTTTTGGTACATATTACTACCAAAGATGGTCCAACTGGTTGTACTTTATGGTCAAAGGTATTCCCCCAAGAATCACGTGCAATGTCACAGAGAGCAGCAGGACTCTCCTTGGAATGCACACTGTTCAGACTGCAAGCCCTTTCACTGGTACCCCAGAACATGGTGCTGCCCAAACCAACCACTTACATACATTTGTGAAGTCAGGCTGGCCCCCGTTACTGTGCCTCAAAGCAGCTACCAAAATTTCCCTAGGGATGGGACAGTGTTCAAAGGGTATGTAAAAATATATACATTCTTGCTGTACTTCATGCCCTTTTCTTAAATAAAAGTGGCAGAGGATAGAGAGCATTCAAAACTAAGCTTCCAGAGTTAATGAGCCAAACAAATCATTTAAGCAAACCTTTATTTATACATACACGTTGATCATTTTACACATTAAGTAAAAGGCTTAACTACAAACTTACCTCAGTGCAATTGCCAATTTCGTGTCTGGTTTGAAGCCACAACTGGTTAGTAGTATAGTCAGTATCCTGTTCAGGAAAGTTTAATCTACTGATCTAAGATTACCACACTTTACAAAGAGCACTTTTTTTAATGGGCATAATCAAGCTCACAGCTAAAAGATGGAGAAGTACTCCTCATAAAATCATTGTGCAATCCCTCTCCTCCCCCTACCATACTTCACCTTGTGCCCAAGTTTTGCCTGGCCATTCCTGGTAAAATGAAGCTCTTTTGTGCCTCACTTACCAGCATCTAGTAGCCTGCTGCTTCCTAGACCCCCATGCACAGTGCCACTCCTGAGTAGACAGAATAATTCCCATTCCTGTCTTAACCCTTCCCCATGGCCCCACTACTTCAAAACTTTAATTACCCATACTATGTTCACTATTAAAATAATCATAGATCACTTTAAACCTTCAAATAATTTCCCTCACCTTAAATAACCTTTTAAAAACGACTGTATTTTTGTAATCTGCAAAAATGCAGAGACACTAGGCATGGCTAACAAAATAATACGAGAGAGAGAGAGAGAGAGGGAGTAGATAGGCTTACATTTCTGGAAAGCAGATGCAGCAAGCAAGCCCTGCATGTTGGATCCCAGAAATCCCAGCCATTAATGCCCCAAGACAAAAGGGCCAGGCAGACAGGCATTCAGCAAGTGGCCTGCAGCAGCAAAGGGAGCTCCTCTAGGCTCTGGCACTGTCAGCGTTCCTCTGGTGCAAGAACAAGCAGTATCCTTGGACAAAAGGATGAGGAATTCTGAACAATATTCCATTCCAGTCAGCTTCTATTCCATTATGGCAAAAAATCACTTAAGAGTTTTCAGTTTGCCAGGAATTCTTTTAATGACAGAATTTAAAAAAGACCAAAAACAGCTTATTTCAACTGCCTCCTTTAAACAAATGGTCTGTATCTATAGTTACAAATACTGTATAGACAATGCCTTCTTGTAGTGCACAACCAATAAATACAAGAATGACTTCAAATTGTCTAAAGGTATCTAAATTCCTTTGAAAATGTGCCTGAACTTCCACTTATTTTAAATTAGAACATTCTCAAACAAATCTGCAACATTATGTTTGAACTCAAAATACAATGGCATCTAAAATTTAAAAGAAGCCTTTTTAGGAATTTGTCCAACAGTGTCTCTTTTTAGATACCATTATGTTCACAAAAAATAGTTGAATGAACAATATCATTGAATGGTCTACTGGAAAGGGCTCCAATCCTGTGTGGCGTTACTAAGGTCTTAAGTTCCATATGGGCCCATGGGACTTATCTGTACTATAACCAATAGCAGGATATAACCAATAGCAGGATTGCACCCAAAAAATGTTACCGAACATGCAGAAGTATACACTTTACCATAAGCAATTATGCAAATCAGAAGATGATGCCTGTAATTAATTTGAAAAGGTCAAAAAAAGGAAAAACCCAAATTACAGAAAAGAAAAAGTCATTTATTTAATGAAAAACTAGAAGTTAATAAAATTAGCAAATACACAGAAAATCTACACAAGAACAGCAGCAATACTATGTAGTGACTTACAAGGGAAGGGGAAGACAAGGAGGAAGAATAAGGAGAAGTAGCGGCCAGACACCAGACCGCCTTGCATGGCTTGTCAGTCAAAAGAAAAGAACACAAATGAAACACAAAACAGTATCCTTTCCAAAAGTACAATTAATCTACAAACAAGTTTAGAATTATTTTACAGCACTTTTCGTAGAATCAATTCTTAATACAAAAGGATGCCCATTTTGGGTATAATATATATATACACACATATATATATATATGTATATTTTCAGTGGTTTACTGCTGACTCACTTTAAATATATTAGTGTTATTACATGCAACTGTTTCCTGTACTTTAACAACCTTCCCATTAATTTACCTTCATATATGCTAGCCTCTCCCTGCCAAATTGTTCACATCTGGCAGTCAAAGATGTTTACCTTGGTTTCTATGAAACTGAATGCAATAGGTTTCGTGTTTTTTTTCCTTAGACACTGGCCCGAAAATGTCAGATTGTAGTCTCAACACATTGAAATCGTCACATTAATGCCTAAATTGCCATTCTCTGCAAACAGCTGTGCAATGCTGGTGTCGAAGACTAGACAGTCACTATTCATAATGGCAGTCGCAATCCCCTCATGAATCGATCGAGGAGTTGCTTCCCAAGTCAATCGCCGCCTGTGACCGTTTAGCTCCAGGCGGTAAGCAAAATTTTCAGCTTGCTTCCGTGTTCCTATCAGCTGTACAATTGCAAAGAACTGCTGGTGACCATCGTATTTCTCCTGTTTCTCCAATACTAACATGAAGTGAAAGCCAAAACAAGACTGCATCATAACCCAGTCAACAGCGCCAGGAAGATTAATGTCTGTAGCAAGGAAAACTATATCTTCTCCCTGTAATGTCGTTATTGACTTGTGCTGGTGCATGAGATGGGGCATGACAGCATCCAGAGAGCCTTGCCACTTACAAGAAGCACCAGGGCATGGACACGAATAAGGCCTAAATTCACAAAGCTCTTCGTGATCTGCTTTTTCGGTGTGGGGCAAAGTTATCTCGCAGCCAGAGGAGGCATATTTACAAGGAAACAGTACAGAGTTGGCAACTTTTTCCATCGCCAAGTTACGAATAGAGCCCAGTGGGCCTCGGCAAGTCGGACAGCATGTGAGCTTTGGACGACAGTTGCTACAAACAAGATGGCCGCTTTGGCACTGCAGAATAGGTGGCAGTACATAGTCAAAACACACAGGACACTCAAAGAGACTGGCCAAGTCATTGTTGGAAGCAGTCGTGCCAGTCAATGCAGGCACCCTCTGGGATGGCGTACACTTGGAGGTACCCGTAGGAAGTGCTGTAGCAGTCTGACGACTCATTTCTGCAAGAAAAATAAACAAAATGAGCACATTTCTAACCTGCCTCTTGCAAATTATTAAAAACCCCAACACTACTTTTTAAGGGGACAGGAAATCTCATACATGAGTGGCCACACAGATTCCTCTAGAAAGCCCACAAGCAGAGTATCCACCTCTGTTGCCTTCCCCCATCAACTGGTATTTACAGGCATACTGCCTCTGAACATGAAGTCCCACCTGGCTACCACGGCCAATAGCTGCCAAAAGTCCATCCTCCATTAATTTGTTCAAACCTCTTAAAAAGCTATCTAAGAGGCAGGAGGAAAGGTTTTACTTGAATTGGAAACAATATATAATATACTGGAATAAATGTTTTAGTAAAAATTCTTGAGATATATTTTGGTTATTTTAGGGAAATAGATAAAAGAATGTTTAAGTAGATGCTCTAAGCCATCACCACATCTTGTGGAAGTGAATTCCATACATTAAATGTTGTGTTAAGTAGTACGTTGTTTGGTCAATCCTAAATCTATTGCCAATCAGTTTCACTAGGTGACCCAATGTATACAAAATGTTACCATACTTAACAACACCTGGAAACAAAACCTCACTTGTGATCTGCATTAAAACATATAAGCCACCATCCAGTTATGCATGTATTTAGGTCCCAATGAAAACAATGGAATTTAAGTGTGTTTAACTGTGTCTGGATTGCAGCCAGAGCATCTATGAAGTTTACATAGGGTATTAAAACGCCTTATAAAGCAACTGGTTAGGACATTAATAAGTAGCACAGAAAGTGTGGTTTTGTATGGAGGAATTGTAGTTGTGATCTGTTTGAATAAAAAGTGTCTGAGTAAAAATGCTCCTGGAACTCAAAACACCAAGAGCTTCTTTCCATGAAGCTTTAGCCATGTCCTATCAGCCCCAACCAGCATGGCCAATTGTGAGGGATGATGGGAGTTGTAATTCAACAGTATCTGGAGGGCCACACATTCCCCACCGCTGCCTTAGATGGCACATAAACACAGGGCTGCAGACATAATCCTTTTGACACAACTGTTAAGCAAAACTTACCAGTCCTGACTTGACCAAAGTTGGATTGTTTTACTGCATATTTTACCCCATATCTTTACCCTATGTAAAGAAACCCTTAGGCATAGAGCGGTGGTACACACTGCTAATGATCTCAAAAGAGATGAGGTGATTGTTTCCAACATCACAAGATCAGTCCAATTAGCAACTTGTTAAAAACACAGAGCTTCTCTAGGTCAGTTTTTGTGCTGCTGAAGTGACCTCCTCCTTGATGCATTCAGAGTCCTTACTCAATACACCCTGGTAAGTAATTACCCATTTTGCTAGGCCACTTGCAGTGCAGAAATCACTATCACTTTAGTGACAAGCATTTTACAAGGCAAGCAACAGTGTCATGAGGAAGGATGATAGCACCCTTAGTTAACAGGCGATGCATAAGAGGGGTTTTTTTTAAGACAAGAAAGCAACGTATTTTTAAAGCAAAGCAACCAAAACATCAATATTTTTACTTTTCATACTTCAACCAACTTAATAGCTTACATTTGGGTTTTCATATTAGTCAAAATATTTTCACAACATATCTCCCTAGCCATCTGGCTACATTTGTGTGTGTGTGGGGGGGGGGGGCAGTTGCAATGCTATACCCAAGAGAATATAGCTAACCTCAATGGTCTGCTAAAAGGCTCACTTATGATGCAGTTAACACAGAAAAACTAGGGCTACAACATTTGAATAGATTAATGGGTTGGATTAAGCAATTAAAAATATTGATTAAAAAGGTGTCCCCAATTAATTGGACCACGGATTCTTCTACGAATCCAAGTTTGCAATCCCAAACACTTATTAAGAAGTAAACCATATTGAAGACAGTGGGATTTGCCTCTGAGTAAACATGCATATAGGGTAGCACTGTTGGTTATCTATTCATACTAGTACTTCCAAAAAGCATGGGTGGAAGACACCTTCTTGGAAGAGCCATTCCTCCTTCTCCTCCTCTCTCACACAAGAGCTAATGCTTCTTTGATAGTGCTTGCTGCAACAGTGTATGCATCTAAAACAAAAATGGATCCCTCCCCCCGAAGAAACTACTGTTGTATTTGCATGCAGATTTAATCAATAAATTAAAATGTATAACTAAAGGCGCAATCCTATGCATGTTTGCTGGCTGGGGAATGCTGGGAGTTGTAGGACTTTTTTTCTGTCTCAACATGCATAGGATTGTGTCCTAAATCTCTTTAAATCTGATGGCAGCCCAAACATATAAAATAATCCAATATGGGATGAACCAAATGTGCATTTTGATACCCCATCTTGTAAGGCAGCCTTCCCCAGCCTGGTGCCCTCCAAATGTTTTGGACCAACTCCCATCAGCCCCAGCCAGCATGGCCAATGATTACGAATGTTGGGAGTTGTAGTCCAAAACATCTGGAGGGTACCAGGTTGGGGAAAGCTGCTGTTAGACAACCATGACTACATGCACAACAAAAAGCTGTGCACCACACCCATACAGCCAAGCACAATTACCTCACACATTTCAATACACATCTGCAAGAGCCTCTCAATCCTGAAGAATGTTCTAGAAATATGCCATGTTTCTGCACCCTTTTATCAAACAAATCTGCAAGTGCAATAAATACATCCACCAAGACATACAAGTTCTCTCAACTAACTTATTGAACCCATCAGAACATTCAATTATGAAGGACTCTTTTTGGAGGAGGGCAGTCCTGAGAAATCAACTATTTTATTAAGTGATAATATAGGCTCTACATTTTAGGAGTTACTCTACTTATGACCCAATTCCCACAACATCTTAATATGAACACTAACAGTATCCAACAGGAGTCTACAACCTGCTGAGACTAAATTCAGAAAAGTGAGATGAGAGGGAAACCCATTCTGATATATGTTTTTAATATCTACACCCATAGGAGCACCCCCACCCCAAAATCATCAGTATGGATCCTATGACAGTTCAAAATGTTGCACCTGGCTGGCCCCTCACAGGTTATATTGAACATATTAGAGCAAACAATTTATTAGCTTTTTGATTGAGTTCACTCAGAATGTTTCATCTCTCCATTTTGGCAAGGTTTTGCTGAAAGAAACGGGGCTTTGTTTGCCAAGATCTGAACACCATGATCCTCTGACCAGTAGACAACAAGACCTAATTTAAACTGAACTGATTTTACCAAGTGCATTTTGCAAACTTAATTTATGCTTAAATAGGAGCATTTTCCCTTTCTATTACTTTTTACAATTATAAAAGGTTTGTACATCTTGAACAGGGCTCAAATATTACAAGTTTTGTCATTTTAATAAAATTAAAACCTTTAGACCAGTGCTCCAATTCCTCTCTCTCTCAACAGGGCCAAATGAACTGCAGTTCAACAACAGAGCCTGTCCAAATATCTCCTTTTTAATTTAAGCAATAGATAAGCAACTATTAAGGCCTGGCATACAGAACTTAATCCACCCTTTTCAATTTCTGCTTTGATACCCACGTGGAGTAGCCACCTGCTAGGAGTAGCCACCTGCTAGGATGTGAAAACTTGATTTAAAAAACACACACCATGTATCACTTGATCCAATAAAACAATAACTTGACCAGTTTTTTAACTAGAACTGTGTTCACACTTGTACCTTACTAGTGGTCAATAGCTAGAATTAGCCCCACCACTATAGCGTTCATGCTTTACTACAATTTGATGTTAAATCCGATTTTCTTATAAGCATCCCAAAGGGAACAGAATTAAAGGGACACTACAGTCCCAAATTTAAACTCCTGCCAAATAATTGTCTCTTTTCCAAGTGCAGACACCTCCATACTTCTTCATTACATGGGCTTACCAAGCAGCCAGAACATTTCTGCAGTATGATGTAGTGAGCAACTGGAATCAAACCAAGCAAAAAAAAAGAGCAATTAAACTACAAAGTAACTGTGTGGGCTGATGCTACTGAACTGAAGAAGTTAATCCTCAAATCACTATGGGAACATGACCAGATGCTGAATGAGGAAGTTACACTGGGGGGGGGGGGGGTGTTGTGTTTTTCTAGTTGTATTTTTCCCTGCTCTTCTATGACAATACACAAGTTTAGTGTTTTTGAATAAGTAATAACCATTTTTGTTTGTGTTTGCCATCAGCACAATCTTAGAAACAAGGACAACCCTGGCTCTTGACAAATGTACTGGCTGTGGGCTCAGAGATTATCTTGTGGTTCAAGTATGTAAAATCAAACTTGACAAACGTCATCATCTGCTTTGATAAACAAATGTGAAATAGTGGGCAGGGGGGGAGACTGAGGTTTAAGCAGATTTTCATTATTGCTTTTATCTGTAAGCCACATTTCCTATCCAGTTACATCAATTCCAAAAAAAGGGAGGAGCGTTCACACTAGCAAATTACTAGTTATTAACAGCTGAAATTATGACCAGGGCCATTTTGACCCACAGAAACCTTAACACAAATCTCCAGGAGTGAATGGATCAGTATCAGGTGGACATACATGCAGCAGCCTACTTATTTGGGTTGTTGGGGGTAGAAAATTGCTCTCTATGCAACAAGGAGAATCAGAGTAGCCAGTGAGTCATGACTCTTATGTTTTGCATACTTTCTCAAAAAACACAAGCTACAGGGTGTGGGTAAGTGTGGGATCCTGTCTCACCATCATGGAGCCTGTCAGATCCTGCCCAATTCTGAAACAGTTCTCAAACATTCAGCCGATTAAATGCATCTGTTCTCTGACCACACCAAAATTTCACTTGATACCAACAGTACAAGAATCCAGTTCTCAGTCAGAAATCACATGAGATGTCCAGCAATCTTGTTCCTTCCCACTTGCACACCCCAAAATTCCACTGACCAAAGTATTTCTAGGATGTCTGCTCTAGCAGCAAGGCACAACTTTGGAACCTATTGTGCTTTGCACAAAAAAAAGTTCAGGTACAAGCTAAGGAATTACAATCCCATCTCATTTTCTCCAAAATACTTGGACCAAGTTAAGTAAATAGATGCATTTTAAATGGGACCAATACTTGGCAGAGCTTCAATAAGAAACACGCATCCCGATTCAACTCTCCAAATTAGGTTTCTTTGGCATTATAGCACTAGGGCATACTAGATTCCAGGGTGATGGGGCTGCTTAGTAATACAGAGTGCTAACACACAGAGTGAATTATGGTGAACACTCATCTAGATTCTGCTTTTCCTTGTGATTTTTTTTGGTTTTGCCACATTCCAAACACGTAAATTTAAAAACAAACCATGGGCAACAAACCTATTTCAGCTAAACTTCTTTTGATTTGACATGAAGCGATTACAAGGTTCTGTCACTTGGACCAAGGCTTGTAGAAGTATACCCATCTGTTGAAAAAAATCTACCTAAAGGTGTTTCCAATAACATGCTAAACAAGGAAAACTGACTGCTTGATTGAGATATCCCAAACAGCAGACTTTTACAAATCGCACTGAGGTCCAGCACCTAACAATGCCAGTTTAAGAATTGCTACCTTTTCTTTTGCTCGTTTTATTTCCTGGCAAACATGTATCGAGGACGCCTTTCCATGCATATAAAAAACTGAAGGCGGATTTCCCCGTCATGAGGAGTAAGACAGCTCATTGCGTTTCTCCATAGAAACAAAAACAATCCACAACAGAGGCCCCTCCTGGAAATTCCAAGGCTTGGAGACAGCCGGCAATAACACAATACCCAGAAGGGGGCACAAATTCATGCGAGGCAAGCAGCTCTTCGAACAAGGCAAAGGCGTGGAAACCCAACTCCACTCCTTTAAGTAAAGTTTCCGAAGTAATCCAGAGCGAAAGCCAGGGAGGGAGGGCGGGAGGGGGGCACGAAAAACGATGTTGCAGATCCGCCCAGTCTCCAGTTAGATCCACTTTGATCAGGAAGGCGCCCCAAAATGGATTCCCGAATGTCCACCTCCACCCAGTCAAGTGCTCTATCTTGCGCGATCTCCAGAACGCCCGCGAGTCTGATCTGGCGACAATTGCGCTCAAAGCGCAAGAGGGAGGCGCACAGTCAAATCCAAAAGAAGCAACTCCAGAGCTCTGTCCGGTGCCTCGTGTGACAAAGCCATTGGCTGCAGAAGGAACCCTGATCTTGCTCCCCTCCAGCTCCCAACAACACCAGGGAGGGAGGAGAGGCGGTGTCCCGCCTCGGCCCAGGGAGGGAAGGCAGCTGGCTTGCTGGCGGGCGTATCAGCCTCACATGATCAGACGGACTCCGCTTGCAGCCAGCTAACGCAAGCGTCCATCAAAGCAGACTGCTTAGCGCAGCAAAGGAAACGCCGGGAAAAGAAGGGTTGGGCCCTTCCCTTGCCACGCACCGCCAACCCTGGTCACAGCTCGCTTAGAAGACGCTGTCGAGGCGGGATGCAAACAAGAGCCCCGGCTCGCCCTCGCCCCCGCCCCCCTTCCTCCAGCAATTAAGCTGTCTCCAAAAGCAGCTGACAAGGGTTCATTTACTGTCCTTCCTGCACAGCAGGATTAATATGGAGCAGAAAGCAGCAGGTCCGAGTTAAACCAGTGGTCCTGTGCCATCGAGTAAGATAGGTCACTGCTAGTTCTGGATCTTCCCCTCTTCGCTAAGAATTTTGGTACTGTTAACACGTTGGCACATAGGAAGCAGTCTTGTATTGGTATTCATAGAATCATAGAATAGTAGAATTAGAAGGGGCCTACGAGACCATCGAGTCCAACCCTTGGTCCATTTAGCTTAGCATTGTCTACAGCAATTGAGGTTCAATCCATCTGGAGAGCACCAGGCTGGGGAAGGCTGGTCTATACTGACTGGCGGCGACTCCAGAGTTTCAGACAGGAATCTTTCCCAGCCCTACCTAGCGATGCCAGGGACTTGATCCAGGACCTTCTGCATGCAAAGCATATGCTCTTCCACTGAACTATGGACCTTCCCATAAAAGGTCACTATATGAACCAAGAGGCATATTAAAAAAGAAAACAAAACAGATAGCATGAGCAGTAAACTCTGCTGAGATTTTAGATACCAAAGGAGGAATGAGCTTTATCTAAGCTGAGGAACTTGTGCTGACAAAATTCCAAAGAGTCTCTAGTTAACCCAAATCCTGTACTAAGGAAAAGGAGGAGGATGCCTGCAGTCTGGGGACATAAGCTGTACCCTCTACAGTCAACAAAGGCCAACAGTTACCATATACAAAATGCCAGGCATAGCATCGATTGCAACACTACACAGTGATGACACATGGAGGAAACAACTGCAAACTCTCGATGCTCACATCGCTATACCCCCGAACTGCATGCTATACAGTTTTTATATGCACACTACATGCATGGTGAGGGGCCCGGTTGGAAGGTTAAGTCTGGGCAGTAGACCATTTCAGACTTAAAATTTAGACCATAGCTTAAAAGGGGCTGATGGCCGCCAGAAACCAGCTAGTAAGCAGGATGCCCCCCTCCTTTTTAAGGCATTGAGGCCTAAAATACCATCTCCTTCAGACACGTTTCTCCATGTGTCAGGCCAACTCCAAAACTGTCCTCTCACTTCCTGCTCTGATAGCCTATCTGAGAAGCTGGACAAGATATCAGGGCATGTACAGCATTTTTCCAGGGACTTTGTGAGGTTTTTCCTATAGTGACACTCTTCCGTCAACATTCTAACTCATTTCCTCACTTCTTCTCTCACTTTAGAACTTTCCAGGTATGTTTCAAGCAGACATACTTGGAACATACACATTAAAATATGGCAGTTACTTGCCCTTATGGTGGGATATGTAGCCTTCTGTGGATTGTGTGGGCAGAGAGTTGAGATTGAACATATTTTTCTGCACTTGTAAAAAGTGACATGGGGTGCAATCCTATGCATGTTTAGTCAGGAAAAAGTCCTACAGCTCCCAGCATGCCCCAGCCTGGGAGTTGTAGGACTGTTTTCTATCTAAACATGCATAGGTTTGCACTCTTAAGTGACTTCATGCTGAATGATAAAATAGCTCTATTACTGGATACAAGAGGTTGAGTTCTGGGGGGAAAAAATACTAACCTTATAACTAATATTATTAGTTATAGTTAGGGCACCAATCACAAATATTGGAGAACTATTAAAAACCTCTAAAAAGGGTTCAGAAAATATGGAGTGCAAATATAACGAGTACAGTTACAGAAATTATCCATAGATCTGAAAATACAAATGCTTTATTTTTACCCACAACTGACTTTTTACTGGAACAATAAGTTTAAACAAAATAATATAAAAATCAAAGCACTTTATTATAGATTTATATATAGTGTGGTGTAGTGGCTGGAGTGTTGGACTAGGAGCTGGGAGATCCGGGTTCTAGTCCCCACTCGGCCATGGAAGCTCAATGGGTGACTTTGGGCCAGTCACAGACTCTCAGCCCAACCCACCTCACAGGGTTGTTGTTGTGAGGATAAAATGGAGAGGAGGGGGATAATGTAAGCCGCCTTGGGTTCCCTGCAAGAGGAAAAAAGGTGGGGTATAAATGCAATAAATAAATAAATAAATATTTTAAAGTCAATTCAAACTTGCACATCAAAGTGAACCATATTTATTATCATAATATTTATTTGTTAGGGTTTATTATTCCCATATTCTTTTAAGAATTTTAAATGATCTTCTCTATATGAATATAATTCACTTCTCTTCTTGCTGTGTCTTGTTTATTGTGTTATAAAACATTTTTTTTTAAGTGACCCAAGTTTGCCCAACTGAAGTAACTGCCTTAACACCACCAATCTAGGTACAACCTAGCAAGTACAAAAATAGGATACAGATGTTACTACACGAATAAGATGTTAAGTACTGGATTTTAACCAGGAGGCCACCTATTAAAACACAGAAGCATTTAAAAAATGGCTGCTGTGGTGGGTGAAACCAATCACAAAAAACACTACTTTCACAGATAGGCAAAATGATGAGGCTAGAAGACAAGTAACCTGCCCAAGAATCTGAATACAAGGCAAAGGCAGAGTCTGAGCCCCAAAACTCATCTCTGAACCCACAGTTTTCTTTCAGGATCACCTACCCAAATTCACACACTCTATCATCTCACCCAACACTCCCAGCCCACAAGATCCCTACATTCCAGTCACTCACTTCTTTCTCTTTCATGATCACCCCCATTTCTCTCTTCCCCCACCCCTCACAGACCCACACTCAAAACTTCCCTGCTTTATTCCCCCCACCGGTTGGATCACCCTGACAGCTCACCTTGTTGGGTCATCCTGCAGGCCTCCCCAACCCCTCCTGTTGCTCTCTGCAATCCCCATTGCTCCACTTCCTTCTCTTTCCCCATGCCCCACTTCCTCGTCCACCCCATCAAGTCATCCCCAGTCTCCCTACCTCCTCCTCTCACCCTGCCAAGCTCCTCCCTACACTCCCCAAATCTACCCCCTTACAACACAGCAGCAATGAGGTCCCTTCTTTTTCTTCCTAAGAATGCCTCTGGGTCCAGGTGGGGCCCAAGTTTGAAGACATTCTAGGGAATAAAGATGGCAAGTAGCTGAAGGCCAGCACTTTGCTTTAAATCACTCCCAACTCTCTGCTTTTTAAAAAAAATGTTACAGCAAACATTTTGCAGGTGCAAGGCAAGATGTCCGCGTGTGCTGTATTGTCGACAACCCCCCCCCCACACACACACACACACTGTAGGCCTAGTCAAAATTTATTCTAGGTATGCATTCCTCAGCACATTATAAAGGAATTGGAGGAAATAAATGGAATTGTTTGCCAAAATAGTAAAGATTTCTTTGCTGCCTACCTACCACACAGAAGTCCGCATAACAAGTAGACCGATATGGATTACTACAATGTTATGGATTCTTACAACGCTTAAATTATAGCATGTCTCATTTAAGACTATATATGCTACCAATTTTCCTTTCAAAACACTAACATAGTAATAAAATGTGTAAATGATTCACTGTCATGTAGTTATTTTTCAACTGCACAAACACTAAGGCTCAATAGAGATGATTAAAGGTTTCCTTGAACTCCTATCAATCAGGAGAACTTCACATCAAGTTTTGACTTTCAGTACATGTATTAGATAAAACGGAAACACATAATGAGGTTAGCCGCTAGCCTCTATTAACAAAGGTAATAATCCAATAATAATATTCAAATATATCTGCAATCCCCATAAAATGCTATCAAGATATTACAATTTTTCCTCCATTTCATATTTGGTATGCACAGGTAGACTAAATATTGTGTAAGTAATTGCGGTAATCTTAAATAAGCAGCCTTTAAAATTGAAAGTTATTTATAGACTGACAGAACAGAGTTGGAATTTATGACGTAAGAGATTCCCTTTTGGCATATACAGTGGATTGCATGCACACACTAGAACATCTGACCCATTCCCTCACACCATAAGCTCCTCTCTATGTTAAAGGGCTGCTTCTGAAGTTCCCCCAAGTTCAAAAACAGCTCATACTGCATTATAGGAGACTGCTTCCAAAAGGAAGTTAGAATTACATGCTCACATCTCACTTAGCAGTTCTTTAGATTGTGACCAAATCCTGCAAAGACTTAAACATATGTAGTCCTGCAACAAGCAAAAATGCTACCTGCAAAGATTCTGGAAGCAAGTACTAAGGTCCCTGTTCCTATATTCTGATAAATATGCATACCTCTGTCAACAGCTACAGAACTCAAGAGCATCAAGGAACTTTTGAGTCCATGCAAGGAGCAATTTGGACCTGAAGCACCACCCATTTCTACTACCACCAAGAAGAATAGCAAGAGAGGGTGGGAGAACAGATCACAGTAGGCACCATTAACCCCCTCCTGGGGAAATGACACAGCAGCAGCAGGGCGGGACACAATGTTCCTGCTATGGCTTATCTGCTATAGCACTGCTGCTGCACTTTCTCCCTCACTTTCTGCCCACGTGGTCTTAAGCAAGGGCAACATTTTCAAGCCCTGCCTATACAAAATAAGCCTGATAGGTTGTGCAGTAACAGTGCTTGCTGGACTGTGCCCACTGTGAGCAGTGTCACCAAATTCTACTAGACTGCTAGCAGTCTACAGCACAGTAGTATCAAACCTGTTCAGAAAGTATGCCACAAATCATATCTAGAATACAAGACAGTGCTACTCTAGTGTGCAATGCAATACATATCCAGTTCCCCACACCTTGTTTGGTTTTGTCTCTAGCCTCTTGAGTCAGGGGTGCAGGGAACTGAACCTGGTTATGGTATGAAGGGGTATGACACAAATGGCATGATACAAATCCCAAAGTTGCTTGTGCCCCTTCTGCCACCATCACAAGTTGGCACCAATAGCAAAGCAACTTTGCATACATCTTGGGTTGCATCCAATGGTGGCTTTGCCTTAGTGTAAAGAACATCTTAAACAAGGTGGAGCATCCAATGTACACCAATCCCTCCTACCCACAAGCCCCCCGCCGTTCAGTCAATCACCACGCAGACACATTCTGACAGGTTCCCTTGATCCTTGGATTAGAAGGATCATTTTCTTTTGAGAGTGTATGCTCTGCTCTACTCGGTGCTACAAAATCCACCAGACATGGTCCACATTGCTCTCTCTCTAGCAAGGGAATTCAATATTGGCTCCAGTACCTGTGCAGTGCACTACTGCAGCTAGCCAAACACATTACTCTTTGCCTCTTGGGTTCATTCCCCACTATACCTAATTTGACTGATTGCTCCTGCATTTACCTCTGCCCCTCCCAGTCACCTTACAGCTGATGAGGGCAGGTCTCCTGACTCCCCAACCACGAAGCCCAGGCTAAAGCAAACAAGGAAAATGTTTCCTCTCCTCTCAACAAGGAGCCCCTGCTGAGAATCAGCAGCTATGCAAAAAGAGAGAGCGAAGGAGCGTGAGGGAAAGGTAGAGAGCTGCACTTAAGGTGACTGGGAGACGCCAGTAGTCCTCAGGCCTTGCAGTGATGAGCACTGCCTGCAGTATATCCTTATATAATGACACATGGGTATGTTAAATTACAACATCTGCTCAAGAAAAAGGCTGAAGCTAGATTTATAAACACATTTAAATGTTCTATTTACCAGAATGCTCCTTTCTTAAAGCTAGATTTTCTATGAAAACTTGAAATACAATGTGCAGTTCTTAATATTTGGGCCCAAATATTTGGGCCCATGCCCCAATTCTTCAAGGGTTTACACACTAGACTAATGGCACTCGTCATTCTTTCAGTACATTTCTAGCCTCATACTATAGTAAATGTTTTCAATATGGTCTTCAGTGCTGAATAAATAGCCAACACCTATTTCCCAAATCAATATACTATACTTTCCCAAACTATTTGAGCTATACCTTGGTTTATTTACCTTGGTACATTGGTTTGAAAATTAAAAAGTTTATGATCTATTATATGAATCTAGTAATTAAACTATCTGTCCTTAGCAGTGATGATTAACAGCAAAAATGAACTTAAGTCAGGACTCACAACCCTGGATTCCGAGCACTTGGTTGCTCAAATGCCTGAAAATCCAAAAAACTTTTTCACCCCCATGCAAGCAGCACCTAGAAACCAAGTGCCAGTTCTCAAAAATCTGACACTGAAAATGTCCACACTTGCTTGCAGTGTCCCTCATCTGTCTACCATAGTTTGATTGGCTCCATAACAATACCAGATACTCCCTCATTTTTACAAGCTTCACACACAGAGGTCACATTTGGGGCATACACCAAACAGAAAACACCTAAACTAAGAGAGAGAAAAAGAATTCACATAACTAGTTCTGCATGTCCAAAGAGTCTTTGGACTTCGGTTTTCAAACACCAGTCCCCTGTGCCACCTGGCAAGCCTTTAAAAAATACTGAGGGGAGTTTCAAGAGCAGTTTGTGATATGACATTACTGAAGGAGTCTGTTTTTAATAAATAAGTCAAAACTTCCACTGGTCATGTGCAAGCCATTGGAAACACACTCTTTAGATTCCAGCTGAAGGGTTCCATATTCATTTCAGGGCACCACAAAAATAGGAGTAGCACATGCACTTCAGAAGCCTGCAATTTAGAAGTCACTTAACATGAAGGGCCATGGTGCAAGTTAAGTAGCATGTCTATTAATGAAATCTTCAAATTAGCCTCACAACTCGATACCCTTAAGAAGTGTGCTGGTGCAAGCTACAATGAAATTAGAAGTGCCCATCTATATGCTTTAAGGATAATATCTTATTTAACTGTACAGTCTGCATTTGTTACCTTTTAGATGTTATAGAGTAAAAACATTTAAAAGGCCACTCTACTTCCTGTGGTAGCTCCCAAGTCACACACAAAAATCTAGGCAGAAGTGTTGTCTTTTCCTTTAGCAATATTGGTTAATTTTTAGGACATGTTGAATGTTATTCTCATTTTTTTAATATGGTGATTTTTATTACCAAACTTGGATAATAATTTATTTTAATTTAGCCTCATTTAGGCAATGGTCATAATCTAGTAAAAGTTAGGTGAGACTAAGTCCTACTGAAAGTGATGCCAAGGCAGCTAAGCTACTCTGGCAACCCTTAGGGTCAGGTGCAAAGCACCAGTGCAACCCCACCCTCATCTTGGAAAAAAACGTTGTACATCACTCCTAAGCCAGGTAGCAGCTTTCCCCCAGCACTAGCTCAGCTCATGATGGTGGCTGGTGCCTAGAAGAAAAGATCAAGTGTCTGGCTGCACCAGCATTCTTTGTGCTGGTTACAGATATGTTCCACAGCATAGTATCAGATATTTTGTCAAATGCATTGGAAAGGAAAATATCACCTGCTCGTACACCAAATTGCCTCTCCAATACTTTAACTGGCTAGAATGGGAAGGAACTGAGTGTTTTATCAAATTCATGGGCAGTTAAAACTAGAAATGTAAAATTTCCAGAAATGTTGAAGTCATGGGAGAAAAATTTCCTTTCTCCCCCAAAAAATTTAGATTTGGGGAAAACCTAAAATATACACAATATGTACATTGTCAACCCTAAACCTTATTTTATTGATTTAACTGCATAAAATACATCATGCATAACCTAGTTAGTGTTTAAAACTATACTATTTGGCATATTTATGAAATGTACAGAACAACCCTATGCATGGTTATACATTTAGGGCACAATCCTATGCATGTTTAGACAGAAAAAAGTCCTTAAACTCCCAACATTCCCCAACCACCCATGCTGGCTGGGGAATGCTGGAAGTTGTTTAGACAGAAAAATCCTACACGCATAGGATTGTGGCCTTAGTAGAGCTTACTCATGCATAAGATTGCAGCCTCAAAAGTATAAATGTAGCGTAGCTTTGTACAAACAAAATTGTAAATATATCCAATACTGGTTTGGGAGAGCTGTGAACTGCTGCACAAACTGTGCTACTGAAGCACATGTATGTTACGTTTTTGTCAGCTAAGAAGGGGAAAAAACCCCTCTAATTCTGTAGTAAAGAAAATGAAGTATATTGAACAGGTACAGTCACCATATTGAGAAGCAGCATATATGGCTATCTAGTTGGACTTAATAACAACACTGAAAACACCGCAGTGTTGAATGCCTGTGGTCAACACAAGAGTTATCATTCTCTAATACCGTATATTGTCTTACTCAAAATGTGTAGCGTGGAGATTAAGTAAAACCGTGTCTTAAAAAAGCATTTCATGAATTCTGAAAGAGAAAATATTTCATATAAGGTTATTGTTTTTATGTGTTCACCAACACTTCCTGTTTTTCCATTGGAAAAATGTAAAGATGTTCTTAGAAAAACCCATCCCACATCCAAAACCCCGATTTTTCGGGCTTTCACGTCTACTTACAACTTCCTGTACCACATGAGCATTGGCTGACATATGATATTAATAATATTATGAATGCAGGCCTGGCCATAACTTTTGTTAGTCAAATTGCTGGCTACAAAATAGTTGGGAGATTTCCCTGGAATGTTTTGAATAGCTATCAGCTTTGAGAAGGTGATCCACCTTGATGGAGTGGTGTGAGGGTATAGGAGAAAGGAACAAAAGAAAAGTGCTTTAAGATCAGGTGCAAGGCACCACTACAAGCTCACCCCCTTCTGAAAAAGCTGTGTTTTGAGATAGACAGATATAGGGTAATGAACACACTGAGCTGGGAACTATAAGCTGAAAGCATCTTGGAGGGCAGTGGTGCCACTCTCTGAGGATCCAGTTTGGGGCAGTGAATCTGCTGCTTGCCAAAACACTTATGCTGTCTGCCTTCACCTATGCTGTACGTATATTTGTAAATGAATCAAATATTACAGGAACACTGAGTCTCCTGAGTGTTTATTTGGGTAAAGGCTGATTGTCACTTTGAGCCCATTTAAAGACAGTTTTGTAACTTGCCTTGTAATAAGACTTAAGTTAAAGACTGGTCTTTAGGTTACACGATTATAACCATCTTTTAGTAAGTTAGTTTACATCTTGATTAGTACAAACAACTAATTTAGTGGGCCACGAAGTTCAGTTTCCCTATCATTTTAGTATAAGAAGAATGGGATGGGGAAGATTGCAAAGCATGCAGCTCAGAAGTTTAGGGCAAGATAACTGCAATCAACAGTGCAATCCTATACATGCTTACTCAGAGATAAGCCCCACTGAGTTCAGCAGGACTTGCCCCCAGGTAAAGGTATAGTTCAACCCTGACTGCTCATTGGAAGGACAGATACTGAAGCTGAAGCTCAAATATTTTGGCCACCTAATGCGAAAACTCCCTGGAAAAGACACTGATGATGGAAAAGATTGAAGGCAAAAGGAGAAGGGGATGGCAAAGAATGAGATGGCTAGATAGCATCAATGAATATGAACTTGAGCACACTCCGGGAGAGAGCGGAGGACAGGAAGGCCTGGCATGCTATGGTCCATGGGGTCACGAAGAGTTGGACATGACTTAACGACTGAACAACAACAACAAAATGTATAGGATTGCAGCCTTAAAATGCTTTATAGAAAATACTCCAATATTGCTACAAGCAACTCTAGTTCACCATTTCTAATTTTGATGGTGAGATATTCCTTGCTAGTACATTCAACAACTGGTTCTTTTAACTTGTAGTGTCACTTCACATACTATGATAAACTTCCAGAGAGGTAACTGTTTGTTGTTTTTGCTACAACACAGACTAAGAGCCTTGTGGCACCTTGAAGACTAACACATTTACTATGGCATAAGCTTTTGTGACCAAAAATCCAGCGTAAATCTTGCATCTAATGAAACAGACCCTAATCCACCAACCCTATCCCATATAAATCTGTTATCCTTCAAGGTGCCACAAGACTCTTTGTTGTGTATGATAAACTTTTATTTCCCTACATAATGATCAATTTCCACATAGGGAAGGAGCAGTATGTTGAACAGTCGCCTTTAAACCCAATTAAGAAATGGAAAATATGTGGATACACAGAAAAGTAATCCCTTTAAACCTTTTCAACACACTCAAGTACACATACAGTCCTGATCTGCTTCCTGACCACTCAATCGTCTCTGTACTTTCTTTTATATTACATGTAGCATCCTGCATAACTCTTTCAGAAGTCACTAAGTCTTTCATCAAAATGGCCCTCACAAATCCAAGCTATAGCTATACAGGACTAGTAAGGTGTACCAGGCAAAGAGATCATTCCTGGTTCAAATCTCACCTGTGCTATGAACTCACAAGGTAGCCTTAGCCAAGCCACTGTCTCTTGGCTTCAACCTCCCCATCTGCAGTCTGGGGATAATACTGGACTAACTTACAGTGCTGTTGTAAGAACTACCAAGATAATGTATGAGGAGGCACTTTATGCTAAGTACTAAATATTAGTATTATTTAGTTATTTCACAAAACTCTGCTTACACAGAGGTGGTCCAATGTTTCATGCCTTCCCTACAGTTATTTAACTTATGAACCAACCAATCATGCAATATTGATGTCAGAATACTAAAACAAACCACACTTGAAGCCCCTATGTTTTCAAAGTAACTTACTTAAAAGTAAGCACACAACTTTTCTGCAGAGAACAGGAATAACTAGGTCATGGCAAAAAAGAAAAAAGAACACACAAACACACACAAATAGAGCAGAACTTTGTATTTTTAAAGCATGAAATATCACATTATGCAATCATACATTTTTCTCATATCTGGTTAAACCATCTTCCACTGCACACTGATAGTTTTCATGCAGCAGGTACATACGTAGCTTACATCAGTCTCAGAACAGGGGCAATTTCCATTGTACTATTTTAAAAAGGATGAAAATGGAAAGTAGCAATTTCCTCATTCTTAACTTCATCTTTTGCAAACATTTACCATGAGGCACCTTACCCCTAATTTACCAAGTGTACAAATGGGGCATCATCAGAAACCAGTTCTGCAGTATAGAACACACACACAGCTAGAACAGCACTTCCCATATTTTATCTAATTCCTGGATTCTACACAGTAATAACACATAATTATGTACTTAAACACAATGTATAGCAATGTGATGTAGCACAGATATAGCAGACCTAAACAAGCAGAGTCATATAGCAAGTTATATAGCAAAAAGGCAAAGTCATATAGCTGGAGGGGGCGGGGAAGACAGAGAGGCATGGAACAGGAAGATGAACTGTGACAGGGAGAGGACAAAAGGAGGACTGGAACATCACTGCCTTTTATGATCTCTGGTGAGACAAATTGAGGCTGGGAAGAAAGTGAAAGAGTCCAGCAAAAATTATGACTGGGGATGAAATTCTATGCACATTTTCCTAGCAGTTAGCCCCACTGAACACAGTGAGATTTACTTACCCCGCTTACCCCCGCTGGACAGCCATTTGTCAGGGATGCTCTGACTTGGATTCCTGCATTGAGCAGGGGGTTGGACTCGATGGCCTTGTAGGCCCCTTCCAACCCTACTATTCTATGATTCTATGAAATCCTAATCACACTTACTAGGGAGTGAACATAATTACTCCACTGAACATAATAGCTCATTTCTGAGTAAACACGGAGTTGTGCAGCAGGCTTTGCATATATATGTGTGTGCGTTATATATATTTTACAGAAAGGACAGCTGACCCACTTTCCTTCCACCTTTCTTCGAACTGCCCAGATAGGAGAAGGCAAACTCAATGGAATCAGGCAGGAGGAGAAATTTTAAGGAGAAAGAGAGTAGGGAGGAGTGGATAAGGTGTTGCCAGCTCCCAGGAACTTTTGAGGACAAGAAAGGGGGGGAGGGGGGAAGAGGGCACAGCCAAGCCCTTCCCCAGAGGAGTCCTGCATTTCAGACTGCAATCCTAAACACACTTACTAGGAAAAGCCTACCATGCTTCTCTTTACTTCTGGTTCTCTGCCTCGCAAGGGGCCAGCGTGCTGCATTTAGGATTACAGACAAAACTGAGTAACTCCTAGATTTTACAGCTTAAAAAAGAAATAGGGGAACCACCATTGCGGCTTTCCTTTGTCCCAATAGCCTTAGGTTCACGCTGCAACCTCGCCTGGTACCAAGTCAGGGTAATCCAATTACGACTATGTCACTCCTCCCACATTCCATCTTAAACCTGTTACAAACTGCAGACAAGTTTGGGGCAACCTCCCCCTCGTCACTTCCCACCGTCTCGTTTTCCCACCCCGCCCGACGGAGACGCGGCATTCGCGTACGCGAGGCTTTCGGGCCGACTCGGGAGCCAGCCCCACGGAAGGCTGCGGGGCTCGCTTCCGAGGCCATTGCGCCACTCGGCCGCGTCACTCCCTCCGCGCTTTCCCCAGGGAGCGAGCGCCAGGCACGCACGGGTCGGGGCTCGACGACGCCACGCTGCTGCGGCCTGGCTCGCTCCGCCAAGCCCTTAAGACGCACAAAAGGCAGGCCAGGCCAAGCCGGCCGGGTCCGTCCCCAGCCACAAAGGGGAGGAGGGCGGCGGAGCGGGGCCTGCGCGGCGCGGCTTCAGGCCGGCCGGCCGGCCTCCCTCCCTCCCCCCGCACGCGCGCACGTTCCCTTCCCGCATCCCTCTGAGCCGCGGGCCTCGCCGAGGTCCCTCGCCCCCCGCCGGCTCCCCCACCCCGGCTTCTCAGGCGTCGCTAGGCCGCGGCGAGGCCTGCGCTGCAGTTTCGGGCCGACTGCCGGGCCGCGCTGACAGGGGAAGAGGGGCGGCGGCGGCCGCGTTCACTCCCTCACGCATTGCCTCACCTGTGGGCGCTGGGCTGGGCGGCGAGCCGCGGCCTGGCTCCCACCCCGGATAGACCGCGAGGAGCGTGCGGGTGTATGAGGGGGAGAAAAAGAAGGGAGGAAGGCGAGGGGAAAGAGAGGCGGGCGGGCGGGCGCAGCGTGTCTCGTGGACCCAGCCGAACAAAAAAACAGTAAAGGGGCCAGGGAGGGGGTGGGGGGGGGAGCGACCGACCGCGCGACCCGACCGCTCCTGTCCTCCTCTACTGCCGCCGACACGGGAGGGAGCGCGCGCTCGGCTCTCCAGCGGCTGCGCGCGCACCCCCCGCGCGCCGCCGCCAGCCCCAGCAACGCGTTGTGAACGAGGAGGCTCTATGGCCGCCGCCTCCGCCTCCTCCCCTCCGCGCACGCGCACGCGCAGTCGGCCCGGCCCGGCCCGGCCCGGCGCGAGGGCTCGGTGGGTCGGCGGGTTTCCCCTCAGCTTGCCAGACGTCGCCTCAGCGTTGGTTACGCCGGAACTTGGGAGCGGGCGAAAGGAACAGGCTTCTCCTCCTCGCCGGAGCTTGCGAGAGTCGGCTTTATTCCTCAGGAGGCCGCCCAGGCCGCCGCCGCACAACGTTATATTCACATATACATAAATAAAACCGAAATTAACAAGCGGGATGGGTTTTCCCCCGAAGAGAACGGCCTTGGGAGCAACCGACCACCTAACTGGTCTCATCCTGGTATATGGGCTCCCTTACTCTCCCAGGCCGTTATAATAAAATTCTCAACCCTCACGGTGTTGTTCAGTCGTTCAGTCGCGTCCGACTCTTCGTGACCCCATGGACCATAGCACGCCAGGCCTTCCTGTCCTGCGCTCTCTCCCGGAGCGTGCTCAAGTTCATATTCATTGCCTCCGTGATGCTATCTAGCCATCTCATCCTCTGCCGTCCCCTTCTCCTTTTGCCTTCAGTCTTTCCCAGCACCAGGGTCCTTTCCAGGGAGTTTTCTCTTCGCATTAGGTGGCCAAAATATTGGAGCTTCAGCTTCAGGATCTGTCCTTCCAATGAGCACTCAGGGTTGATTTCCTTTAGGATGGACTGATTTGACCTCCTTGCAGTCCAGGGCACTCGTAAGAGTCTTCTCCAGCACCACAGTTCGAAAGCATCAATTCTTCGGCGCTCAGCCTTCCTTATAGTCCAGCTCTCACAGCCATACGTTACTACTGGGAAAACCATAGCTTTGATTAGACGGACCTTTGTCGGCAAGGTGATGTCTCTGCTTCTTACTATGCTGTCTAGGTTGGCCATAGCTTTCCTCCCAAGGAGCACGCGTCTTTTAATTTCATGGCTACAGTCACCGTCTGCGGTGATCGTGGAGCCCAAGAAAATAAATCTGTCACTGCTTCCATTTCTTCCCTTTCTATATGCCAGGAAGTGATGGGGCCAGATGCCATGATTTTAGTTTTTTAAATGTTGAGTTTCAAACCAGCTTTTGCACTCTCCTCTTTCACCCTCAACAAGAGGCTCTTGAGATCCTCTTCGCTTACTGCCATTAGGGTGGTATCGTCTGCGTATCTGAGGTTGTTGATAATTCTCGTGGCAATCTTAATTCCAACCCATCATTCATCCAACCCGGCGTTTCTCATGATGTACTCTGCATATAAGTTAAATAAGCAGGGCGACAATATGCTGCCTTGTCGTACTCCTTTCCCAGTTTTGAACAAATCGGTTGTTCCATGTCTGGTTCTTACTGTTGCAATTTGACCCTCGTACAGGTTTCTCAGGAGACAGGTAAGGTGGTCTGGTACTCCCATCTCTTTCAGAATTTGCCACAGTTTGTTGTGATCCACACAATCAAAGGCTTTAGCGTAGTCAATGAAGCAGAAATAGACATTTTTCTGGAATTCTCTTGTTTTCTCCATGATCCAGCGAACGTTGGCGATTTGGTCTCTAGTTCCTCTGCCTCTTCGAAACCCAGCTTGTACTTCTGGTAGTTCTTGGTTCACATACTGCTGAAGCCTAGCTTGTAGGATTTTGAGCATCACCTTGCTGGCATGTGAAATGAGCGCAATTGTACGGTAGTTTGAACACTCTTTGGCATTGCCCTTCTTTGGAATTGGAATGTAAACTGACCTTTTCCAGTCTTGTGGCCACTGTTGAGTGTTCCAAATTTGTTGGCATATTGAGTGCAGCACTTTCACAGCATCATCTTTTAGGATTTTAAATAGCTCAGCTGGAATACTGTCATCTCTGCTAGCTTTGTTGTTAATAATGCTTCCTAAGGCCCACTTGACTTCACTCTCTAGGATGTCCAAGTTCAGTGAGCGCACTATCATGGCTATCAGGGACATTCAGATCTTTCCTGTATAGTTCTTCTGTGTATTCTTGCCACCTCTTCTTAATCTCATCTGCTTCTGTTAGGTCCCTGCCTTCTTTGTCCTTTATCATGCCCGTCTTTGCACAAAACGTTCCCTTGAGATCTCCGATTTTCTTGAAGAGATCTCTAGTCTTTCCCATTCTATTGTTTTCCTCGATTTCTTTGCATTGTTCCTTTAAGAAGGCCTTCTTGTCTCTCCTTGCTATTCTCTGGAACTCTGCATTCAGTTGGATAGATCTTCCCCTTTCTCCCTTGCTTTTCGCTTCCCTTCTTTCCTTAGCTACTTGTAAAGCCTCATCAGATAGCCACTTTGCTTTCTTGCATTTCTTTTTCTTTGGGATGGATTTAATTGCTGCCTCCTGAACAGTGTTATGGACCTCCATCTATAGTTCCTCAGGCACTCTGTCTATCAGGTCTAATCCCTGAAATCTATTCCTCACCTCCACTGTATATTCATGAGGGATATGATTAGGTCATACCTGAATGGTTTAGTGGTTTTCCCTACGTTCTTCAATTTCAGCCGAAATTTTGCAACAAGAAGCTCATGATCTGAGCCATAGTCAGCTCCAGGTCTTGTTTTGACTGACTGTATAGAGCTTCTCCATCTTTGGCTGCAAAGGACATAATCAATCTGATTTCGATATTGACCATCTGGTGATGTCCATGTGTAGAGTTGCCTCTTGTGCTGTTGGAAAAGAGGATTTGCTATGATCAGCGTGTTCTCTTGGCAAAACTCTATTAGCCTTTGTCCTGCTTCACTTTGTACACCAAGGCCATGCTTGCCTGTTATCCCGGTGATTTCTTGACTTCCTACTTTAGCATTCCAACCCCTATGATGAAGAGGGTTTTTTTGGTGTTAGTTCTAGAAGGTGTTGTAGGCCTTCATAGAACCGATCAACCTCAGCTTCTTCGGCCTCAGTGGTTGGGGCATAGACTTGAATTACTGTGATGTTGAATGGTTTGCCTTGGATTCGTACTGAGATCATTCTGTCATTTTTGAGATTGTACCCCAGTACTGCTTTTCCCACCCTTTTGTTGACTATGAGTGCTACTCCATTTCTTCTAAGGGATTCTTGCCCACAGTAGTAGATATGATGGTCACCTGAATTAAATTCGCCCATGCTTGTCCATTTTAGTTTGCTGATTCCCAAGATGTCAATGTTCAATCTTGCCATCTCATGTTTGACCACCTCCAGCTTACCTTGATTCATTGATCTGACATTCCAGGTTCCTAAACAATATTGTTCTTTACAGCATCAGACTTTCTTTTCACCACCAGACACATCCACAGCTGAGTGTCCTCTCGGCTTTGGCCCAGCCGCTTCACTCTTTCTGGTGCTACTTGGAAATTCCCTCTGCTCTTCCCCAGTAGTATATTGGACACCTTCCGACCTGAGGGGCTCATCTTCCGGCATCATATCTTTTAGCCTTGTGATACGTTCCATGGGGTTTTCTTGGCAAGAATACTGGAGTGGGTTGCCATTTCCTTCTCCAGTGGACCACATTTTGTCAGAACTCTCCACCATGACCTGTCCGTCTTGGGTGGCCCTGCACGGCATAGTTTATGGCTTTGCTGAGTTACGCAAGCCCCTTCGCCACAACAAGGCAGTAAATGGGGCTTACTTCTGAGTAGACAAAGATGGGATTGTGCTGTTAGGCAGCTCTCCCTGGCTTGGTGCCTTCCACATGTGGCTGGGGGATGCTGGGTGTTGTAGTCCAACATGCCTGGAGGGCACCAGGTAGGAGAAGGCTGCTCTTAGGCTTCTTTGCTCACAGATAATTCATGATCTGTTCCTACATTATAGCCAGGAGAGGTTAGACCTAGGGCCAGCATCAAGGGTAGGCATGGTTGGGCACCACTGACAAAAGCCCCAACAATGATCTTCCTCTTCACCATCGCAACCTGCTTGTTCACCTGCCTCTTGCTCCAGCCCAGACAAGGGTGATGGTGAAAAGGAGCAGTGGATGCCCCTGCCTGCTTGCTCCCTGGCTCTCTGCATGTCAAGCAAACAAGTAGTAGCAATGATGAGAGAGAGGATGAAGAGCAACAGCAGCTGGTGATAATGGTGATGAGAAGGTAGACTCATTGAGGGAGGGGTCCCATTGAGGGTGTCTTGCCCAATGACCCTCTGCAACCTGGAGCTGGCACTGGGTAGATCTATTCATGCATTAACATGTGTGTAGGGCACTCCTGTGTTGTAGGAGAGGAGCTGCTTCTACCAGCTCCACCCTAGATGTCATGTGCCCCATGACGTCCGTGCACGGAGCATGGGTGTCAGAGTAGAGCTAGCCCAGGCATGGCATGTGAGGTCATTGTTTTTAAAGTTTTAAAATTGTTTCGCTTTTAATAGTGAGTCGCCTCAGGAACTCTATTGGAACAGAAAGGTGGTTCATACGTTTATAAAAAATAAAATAACTGCACCGCCTCATGCTCCTAATTCAGCGCTTGAGTTCTGTCCACAGGTATAATTTATGAACTGGGCTGTTTTAACAAGGAATTCCGCAAAAGTACAGGGGGCAATGGAGTAGAAAATGGGGGCCATCCTCTGTGAAAGTTGTTGGCAGCCTTCAGGCTTAGTGGATAAACTTTGTTTCTTACTAGAATCCTGAGATCCACCAACCGGAGCCTGGTGCAAAAGGCATAGACTTAGAATTAAAGAATGCTCAGGCCAAGACTTTATTTTGAGATTAATATTTTCTGTTTCTGCTTTTATCACAGTGGTTTTGTATTTAGTGCTTACAATATGGTTTTAGCTCTCTATGTGCCTAGGTAAACTTGATTGTGATTGATATATCATATTCTGCTGTTTTTTTGGATTTTCTTGTGGTATTTTGATTGTCATATATGCCTTTGATGTCTTTTAGGACTTGTTTTAAATGATCTGTGCATCAATCAGTGAACTACGTTATGGGGTGATTTTTAAAATAATAATAAGAATAGTTATTATTATAATCATTTATTATAATGATTATAATCATGATTATTATAATAATTATAATAATGATTATTCTCTCCAAAGCTTCAGGATAGTATTGATCCTAAACAGCTGTTCTATAAGCCATTTGGGACAACACTTTTCCCATAAAAAATTCCAGGTCATGGGCCACTAGGTTCTAGCCTTGCATTGCTGAACCATTTCACAGTTCCTCTTAAACTTCTCTATTTTTGGCGTAGTGAAAGTGGCTTTTCCAAGAATTTACACTGCAATCCTATACATATCTACTCAGATGTAAGCCACACTGAGTCCAATCGGGCTTACTCCCAGGAAAATTATAGAAGTCCCACTTATTTCAATGGGTCTACTCTAAGTAGGACTTAGGCTGGATTTTACCCAACAAGATGTAGTTGATAGCTACATTTTTAACATAGTGTCTGTTTTGGCCCTTAGTTAGGCACTCTGATGATCTTTTACATGGAAAAGTGGATAGAAATAATGGGTGATAAATAAACAGTAGACTGGGCTTTAATTCCAATTCTCATTCCTCCTTTTTGCCTTCCTTTTCTTCCATCTTCCTTTTCCCAAACCAACTCAAAATTCTCTCATCCCAACCATGTATCCAAACTATTGTGGGTGCTTCTGGATGGAGGGCTCCTAGCGCTACCAATCAAAAGGCATTGTGCAATTATTCCATTTTTCCCTCCTTAACTGATTTTTTTTCAGGTAAGAAAAGAAGGTGGAAGAACCAATGGGGAAAAACAGGGGAGAGTTTCAAAGGGAAGGTGATGATGTTTCAACTGTTCCCCCCACCCCTCAAATTCTGTGAATGAGGCAGGGTGAGTGAATAACAAAAGCCTGATCTGGAAGCTGGGAGCCCCCTGAGTTACAAGTCTGGGTTATATGCCCAAAATCACACTCTCCAAAAATGTGTCTTTGGGCAGTGAGTGTAAAACGTGGGGAAATATTTACAAAATTAGGCAATGTTTTAGTAGTCTCTGCTTGAGCTTGACTGCAAAACTCTTTATCTTGAGAGTACAACACTTCTGAAATTGGCAAGAAATGGAGGGCAAATGAGCCGCTTTCCAACTGTGTCTGAGACTTGGCAGACATGCCTGGACGTTCTTCTCTCTCTTTGAGGCTGAGAAGTGTTGGGAAACTGGGTAGCGGTGCTCCAGTTTGATGATGAAATACAGCCTACACGGCAGAAAGAGGCATGCCCAGCCAGGATCACTGGGCCTGGTAGAATCATAAAGTTGGAAAGGACCTTGGAGGTCATCTAGACCACTGCCCTGCTCTGTGCAGGATCTGCGGTGTAGGATACAGCTACAGCATCCCTGTCAGTTGACCATCCAGCCTCTGCTTAAATACCTCCAGCAAATGACAACCCACATCCTCCCGAAGCAGTCTGCACCACTGTCAAAAACAACTCTTACCATTAGGAACTTTCTCCTAATGTTTAGCTGAAATCTGCTTCCCTGCAATTCCCATCCACCAGTTCTAGTCCTGCCCGCTGGAGCAACAGAGAATAAGTCCATTCTATCTTCTGCATGAGAGCCCTTCAGGTATTTGAAGAAAACTATCATGTCTCCCCTCCATCTTCTCTAGGCTAAACATACCGAGCTTTTTCAACGATTCCTCACAGGACATGGTTTCCAAACCCCTCACCATCCTGGTCACACTTCTCTAGACACGCTCCAGAGGTAAGGTTAAAAGAAACCCCTAACACCCTTAATCCCCCTGTCAATAGTGCTGAACATCTTTTTACTAGGCACTGAATCTGGCTGGAATATCATCTTATTTTCATTGCCTAAACTCTATGTTCTGAAGGATCAACTTTCAGAGAACTCACAGGACTTGTTAAGGAAATGGGGACTCAAGTTGGTCTGACTTTTAATTAAACATTAAATTAAAAAAGGATCCCAACTTTACTAAAAAGACACAATTAATATTATAGAATAGAACGCTAGGAGAGCCGCAAATCAGGAAAGGTACCACCAAGTCCAAGAGGATGCCAGCATGGTTAATGAGCAGTCTCAAGGAACCTCTTAGAAGCAAGAAAACATTCTGGGAAAATGGATGTCTTGCCCAAATGAGGAGAACAAAAAGGAACAAAAACCTGTCCAGCACCACCCCAAAAACACAAGCAGGAAATACGGAATGCAAAACAAAACAAAAATGAGGAGCATTATCACTAAAAACATTAAAACCAACAATTAGTTTTAAAAGAAATCGCTGCCAGGAAACCAGCTAGGGAGACAATTGGAGCATTGGATGACAAGGGATTTAAAGGTGTGAAGAACTGAGGCAAATAGTGGTGACAACAAGAGATGAACACAAACTTGTCCAGCCCTTGTTGACAAAATAAAATGTAAGAAATCACTTAAATGTAGCAAATCACTGTATTTGTGTGTTTAAGGGTGGAATCCTATTGCAATGATCGTAAGCCCCAGAACTCAGAGGCTTATGCTCACACTATGAACTTCACCTCCCCATCCTCCTGCCCTGCATTTTCACTAGATGGGCTTTTTTGCCCTTCTAGCTGGGGTGTGTTGAAGTGGGAGGGAAGGAGGCTCGAGAGGCTCATATCCTGGCCTCTCCAGGCTCCTCCCCTCCCCACCCACTGAAATGCCCCCTTTACCTCCTCTCCGAGGACAAGTTCCTGACCTCAGAGAGGTAGCCGGCATGGTTCTTTCCACACTGGCTGCGAGGGGGTGTGGGTTTGGATCTCGGATTCCCCCCTCCAAGGTCAGAGTCCTGTCTCCAACCTCAGATCTGAGAATCCAGAGTATCCTATGGCCTCTCAGATGCTGTGTAGGGGCAATAGGATTACTCCCTAAGTTGCTTCAGGACTGTTTTTTGTGGTGGGAAGCAATGCGTATGTTTAAGAAATAATAGGCATCTACCTGAGAGTTCTTAAAAGAAAATAAATATGAAAATGCTGATCCTTTAATAAGGGTGCAATCCCATGCATGTTTAAACAGAAAAAAGTCCTACAACTCCCAGCATGCCCTAGATTCTGTGTTAACATGCATAGGATTGCATCCCAAGAAAATAAGGTCACTTGTCCATAAGTTCAGCCTCTTTACCAGAGGATTGGAAAGTAGCCTGTGTAGCACCAATTTTTAAGAAGGGATTCAGAAAATTACAGGCTGGTTAGCTTTATGTCTGTTCCAGGTAAAATAGTGAAAAGCATGAATAAAGATACAGTTATCAAGCATATAGAAGAGCAAGTGTTGCTGAAGAAGAATCAACATGGTTTCTGTAAAGACAGGCCCTGTCTTGCTAACCTTTTAGAGTTAAAATTTTGAGAGTGTCAGTAAGCATGTGGATAGGGGTAATAGGATAGGTAGGGGATCCAGGAAATTACAGGCCCACTAGCTTAATGACTGCTCTGGGCAAATTCGTGGAAAAAATTATTAGTTATAAAATTATCCACTATGTAGAAGGACAACTGGTGCTGAAAACAATGAGCATCGCTTCTGCGGTGTTAAGTCCTGTCACGCTAACGTTTCAGGGTTCTTTGAGTGTGTCAACAGGCATGGGGATAGGTGTGATCCAGCAGACGTTGTTTACATGGACTTCCAAAGAACCTTATCCAAAGTCCCTCACCAAAAATTCCTGAATAAACCTAGCAGTCATAGAATAAGAGAACAAGTCTTCTAATGGATCATCAACTGGTAACGTTTTTATTTAAACTATTTTTATCCTGCTCACCCCAAAAAGGATTGAGCAGTTTACAATCAATCAGTAAACTAGACAGTCCCTGCCCGCAGGACTACAATCTAAAAAAGACACAACACACAAGGCAAAGGAGATGGGGAGGAAAGAGGAAAAGAAAAGCAGGGAGAGAGAGAGAGAGAGAGAGAATGCATATTGTCCTAACATGACTGATTTTACCACAGCAGCAAGGAGTCCCCAAAAAGGACATTGTGCCATGTTGCACATCCGAGTGCCAAGGGAGCCTGAAGCATATTGTTCATTGCTATGAATACCTATGAAGAAAATGTTTAATTTGAGAAAGGTAGCCTTCGTTTACAAGTCTGGTGCCTTGTGCTGTTAAACACTGGAGTCCACAAGCTTGCTTTTTTTCAGTGAAGTCACCATAATAATATTATCCCAGTCTCGTGAGATGCATTTGGTAAAGTATGTCTGCTCTGTAGAAGGAATCATTCAAAGGAAGTTAATACCGTGGGATTATGTTAGCCATCGAATTTAGGATGGTAATATTGAGCTTTGACAGTGGTGTCTCCCTAATTCTCTTTAATAAAATGTCCACTTTCTAGATAGCAGCCGTGTCATACTACCTTGTCCCCCAAAGAGGGTTCTGCGACTGGCGTCCTCCTTGAAAAAGAGGGGGATATCTGTTCCTGACTTCCAGCCAAAAAGCACTCTAGAGTTCATCTGTGCTAGGTTAAATATATGTCCCAAAGTAAACACAAAATTAAATTCAAAAATCCCTTAAGCTCTTCTATTTGAAATAAATGGCCTTTCTCTCCCCACCCCACCCACCCCAGTTTGTTTGTTTGTTTGTTTGTTTTTACAAATACCTCTTATGGAAGATGATACATTTATAGCTCTGCCTGGAAGGAAATTTATTGCTCGTCAGCTGCATAAAGATATCTTCTTCCAAAGTATTTTGATGTGTGTGTGTGTGTGTGTGTGTGTGTACGTGTGAGTGAGTGACATGGCAGCAGTATGCAACAAGGCAGTAAATGGCAATCCTTTGTAAGCCCTGCCCTTGCTTTCGGTGGATATTGCTGAAAAGCAAATTTCTCTCCAAACGAGCTGAAGCTGGCGCATTGTCTGAACATCTGCGCAGAGTAAAATAAACATCCATTTCAATGATCTGTGGAATAAATCCTGCCCGATCTGGCCTGGAGGTGATAAACAGAAGCATTATGCAGCACATCAGCAAGCAAAGGGGCAGGGCAGGCACCTCTCCTGCCAGCTTACTTTGGAGCCAGCGATAGCACCAACAAAGAGAGAACAGGCACTAGGCCAGGCTTCCCCCACCTGGTTCCCTCCAGATGTTGTGGACTTCACCTCCCATCAGCTCCAGCCAATGGTCAGGAATACTGGGAGTTCATTTATATTTATTTATTATATTTCTATACCGCTCAATAGCCGAAGCTCTCTGGGCGGTTCACAACAATTAAAACCATAAAATACAAGTTGCAGTCCAAAGCATCTGGAGGGCGCTGCATTGGCGAGGGGCGCTATAGGTTCATGCTGCGCAGACCAGGCGTGATTTCTCCAACAGTTATTTTATATATTTTTATTATTACATCTATAACCCGCCTTTTCCCCTGTCTCAAGAAGCCCAAGGTGGCTTACGTGGCCCTCCTCCTCTCCATTTTATCCTCACAACCAACCCTGTGAGGTAGGTTTGGCTGAGAGTCGGTGACTGGCCCAAAGTCATCCAAGTAAGCTTGGCTGAATGGGGACTAGAATCTGGATCTCCCGAATCTCAGTCCAACACTCTAACCATTTCACTACACTGGCTTTCAATATGTATTTATTAGATTTATATACTGCTCAGCATATTAAAAAAAATCTCTATGGAATTTACAGGGAGATTAAAATCCATCAAATACATGAAAATACACTGTGATATAAAATTAAATGCAGTTAAAATACATCATTAGTAAAATATTTCTATAAAACATGGATAAAAATATTAAAAGCAGCACTCACAACACCATAACTAACAAGCGAACTGGGCAGCACACTCACTCAGGGAAAGACTGGGTAAAGAGATGGGTCTTTTATAGGCACCTAACGCATGCGACAGTTGGCGCCTCCCAAATACCACGGGGAAGCTGATTCTGTAAGGTGGGTGCCACCACAGAGAAAGCCACTGCCAGGTTGCTGTAAGATGGTGATTTGCAGGTCAGGGAACCACCAGCAACGCTTCCACCAATTATCTTAATGATCACACAGGCCTATATTGGGGAAGGTGAACTGCCAGGTAAACTGGTTAGAATATAGAACCGCCAATACAGAACTGCCTCTGTGAGTCACACGCACACGCACCCCTACCTGGCAATTCCTCAGAAGGACTTCTTCTTGACAACCAGTGTAGTGTAGTGGTTAGAGCAGGGGTGGGGAAGTGGCTGGAGCATCTGTTGCCCTCCAAATGTTTTTAGATTATAACTTGTATCACCTCTGACAGTTGGCCATGCTGGCTGAGGCTGATGGAAGCTGGAGTCCAGCAACATCTAGAGGGTCACAGATTCTCCCAACCCTGTGTTAGACCGTTGGACAAGAAACACGGGAACCCAGGTCTAAATCCCCACTTCTAACAGAAAGCCATTGTTCACTGCTCCCGTATCAGATGTCTACATTCTAGTTACTTTAGGTTACAATCCTATACACCAGGGGTGGGGAACCTCTTTCAGCCCAAGGGCCAAATTTGATTTCAGAGAAGCTCTTGGGGGCCACATTCCAGTGGAGAGTGGGACTGAAGGCAAAGGGCATGGGGCCTTATATACCCCACTTGTCAGCATATTTTAGCTTAAACCTCTTTCTCCCAGTAACTAAGCCTTAGAAGTAGGCATGGGGGCCTTCTGGGTAATCTTGGATGGCTGGATTTGGACTCCAGGAATGCTGGATTTGGCCCCTGGGCCTGAGGTTCGCCATGCCTGCTAACCATTCTTACCCAGGAGTAAGCCCTTATTCAAAACAATGGGGCTTACTTCTGAGTAGACATGGCAAGAACATCATTGTTACTAGTCACAGGGTTGTTGTTGTTATTGTTGTTATTATTATTAGATTCTAGGTTCACATTATTTGCAGTCAAACCTTAGTGGTAGTAATACGTATATACCTCTTAATATAAGAAAGTCACTACGCGGGTCACATATAGATCGTAAAAATCACATTTAAATACACTATTAAAAACAATTCCAACTATAGTAACAATACAAATCACATTTCAAATAACTAAAATCCATTCCAGCTACAATAACAATACAAAAAACAGGTGGAACAGCATATGATTAATTGCAGCTAATTACAAGCCAGAGAAAGCCTGGGTGAAGAAGTGTGTTTTCAGGAGGCGTTTGAAACATCACACATTTTCTGCCTCCTGAACTGCATGGGGGAGTGTTTTCCAGAGGGTGGGCACCACCCCCGAGAAAGCCCACCTTCGAGATATTATGTGGCGACATTCTGTTGGTCATGGAATGACCACCGAGGCCCTCTGAAGATCTTAAAGGTCAGCTGGGTATATATAGGGAAGGCAGTCTGCTAGATATACTGATTCCATATTGTTTAGGGCATTGTATGTCAACAGCGTAAGAAGCAGAGACATCACCTTGCCAACAAAGATTTGTATAATCAAAGCTATGGTTTTCCCAGTAGTAACGTATGGCTGTGAGAGCTGGACTATAAGGAAGGCTGAGCTCCGAAGAATTGATGCTTTTAAACTGTGGTGCTGGAGAAGACTCTTACGCGTCCCCTGGACTGCAAGGAGGTCAAATCAGTCCATCCTAAAGGAAATCAACCCTGAGTGCTCATTGGAAGGACAGATACTGAAGCTGAAGCTCAAATATTTTGGCCACCTAATGCGAAGAGAAAACTCTCTGGAAAAGACCCTGATGCTGGGAAAGATTGAAGGCAAAAGGAGAAGGGGACGGCAGAGGATGAGATGGCTAGATAGCATCACCGATGCAATGAATATAAACTTGAGCACACTCTGGGAGAGAGCGCAGGACAGGAAGGCCTGGCGTGCTATGGTCCATGGGGTCACGAAGAGTTGGACACGACTGAACGACTGAACAACAACAACAGTGTCAACAGCATAACAATGAACATGGCTAGGTTGCTAATTGGCAGCCGGTGCAGTTCTTTTAACATATGTGAACATAGCTAGCTGTCCCAGTTAGTGATGCTGGAGAAATTTGAGACAGACTAAAATGAGTTCGGATTTTGAAGAATCTGACATGCGAAATCCACTGCAGACTGGCCTCTTCGGACTGTGCAGAGTCCGTGGACTTTCAGATCTTTTTCTTTCTTTTTTACTTTTCTGAAATTTACGCAAATTTATTTGTAGGAAAATGCACAAGTTTCTGACGAGACGGGTAAATATACGCAGGGAAAAGCTGAATGGAATGGGGGACAATACGCTAAATGTTACATACTGTTTTCCACATAATGAAAAGAAAAATTCAAATCCGTCTGAATGGACACGAGAATGAGTGACACCGCACGTTCCACGGAACACACGCGAGATGGATTTCACAAAATCCAGACATCCCTTGTCCCAGTGACCACCCTAGTTGCTGCATTCTATACTAGCTGCAGCTTTTGAACCAGCCCCAGGGACATGGGCCTCAGCAGGTGCCCAGTGATGCCGGCCCATGGTGCTGGACCTGGTTATGTTTTTCTGGTATACCTTTAATCTCTCAGTGCAGGATTGGCTATCGCAGAAATAAATGAATACGGCCAACTGCTGGCAGAGCCTTTGGCAGTGTGTTATAATGCAGCTTGGGCAGTAATCCATTGTACGAGAACGTGGATATTACTAGCATGTCCCCATTTTCATCTGAAGAGGTTAGTGGGCAAGCTTCCCCAAGCTGGTGCCTTCCAGACGTTTTGGACTTCAACTTCCATCAGCCCCAGCTAGAATGGCCATCAATCAGGAATGATGGCAACTGTAGTCCAAGTCAACTGGAGGGCACCAGATTGGGAAGGCTGTTAGAGGCTAGGAACCTGATCAGTTTTAATACACGTTGGTTCAAATTTTGGTTCCAGGGCATAGTCTGAAGGCACATGAAGCAGCCACCTTGCTGAAGCTAAGCAGGTCTGGGTCTGGTCCGTGCTTGGAGGGGGAACCCCCTGGGAACCACGTGTAGCCACCTTCAGTTCCACATTGGAAGCAAGGTGGGATATAAATACAATCATTAAATAAAAAAATTATTGCTCCGGTGTTATCTTGTTAGACAGCTCCTTAAGCTTTAGTTGGACGCTTGTAGGCTGTGCCCATAACATTCCTTTTTATTGTCTTCTGATTATTACAGAAGCTCAATTTTGAAACCCCCTTGGAAAAGCCAAGTCTGGAGGTAATGGATGCTGGAACCTCCAATCCTGCAGAGATCTTTGAACCTGATGGGGAAACCTAATTGGTTTCAACTCTGAAACTCCCAACTGTGAGGTGTGTGTGTGTGGGGGGGGGGGAGCCCACAACATTGTTAGCTGTAATTGAATTGTCTTAGCTGTGCTCATACGCCTGTATCCTTTCTGGAGTAACCGTGGGACAACAAAGAGAATAAAGCCCAATGTCTGAGTGGCTATAAATTAAGTTCCCCAGTTACCGCAGGGTTTTGATTCTCTTTCCTTTTCAGGGCCTACTTGCTAATGAGATGCTCCACAGGAGAAAAACAAAAAGAAAAGAAAAAGAGAAGTAGAGAGAATTTTTGATGAATTAGCAAAGGCTAGCAAGAAGTGGATCTGGTCGTGTGCCACAGGCAGGAAATTAAAATGTGATCAGATTGTGGCTTTGCCTATTAATCTTTTGTATGGAGAATTTCTGCCAGATAATTCCGATTGAAAGATGCACAAGAAGAACATAAGAGCCATGCTGGATCAGACCAAGGGTCAGCTAGTCCAGCATTCTGTTCACACAGTGGCCAACCAGCTGTCGACCAGGAACCCACAAGCAGGGCACGAGCGCAACAGCACCCTCCCATCCATGTTCCCCAGCAACTGATGCACATAGGCTCACTGCTTCTGGTATTGGACGTAGCACATAGCCATCAAGACTAGTAGCCATTGATAGCCCTTTTCTCCAGGAATTTGTCTAATCCCCTTTTAAAGTTTCCACTGGCCAAATTGGTGGCCAGTGGAAACTTTGCACTGGTTTGAAAACAACACAATGCAATAAAGCAACATTAAATCTGGCAGTTTCTGCAGCAATAAACTGTGCAATGCTTTCAGGAAATCTGGACACCTGGCACTTCTCTTTTTGGAAATTATACCCGATTGACATTTGGAGTCAAATGGGGTTGGGGGAATAAAAGAGAGAAAGGAAGCAAGGCATTATTGAACTGTCTCCTTCCCCTCTGAAATGTTGTACTATCTATACAAGTCTACCCAAAAGTCTCACTGAGTTTAATGGAGCTTACTTCTAGGTAAGTGGATCTAGGATTGCAGCTTATACTACTTACCCACTAGCAAAAACTGCTTCCCTTGGCAGTGCAATCTTATACATGTCTACTGAGAAGTAAGTAAGAGTTCAATGGGATTTATTCCCAGGTAAGGACTGCAGCCTAAATTGTCTTCCATTCTACTGAATCTTTTAATTCCTGACTGGCTTAGTTTTGGATATTTAGAAGGTGCAATTAAGATCATGGATGGAATGACTATCCACTACCTTATCACTGATTCTATCTTAGCCATGTGATACTTGAATATACACACTATAAAATTGTGTGGGGATGTTGATCAGGAGACACGTTCAAGGGTAAGGAAGCACCCTTATTTTTCACCTTTAGTGTTCCAGAAAAAGACTCCACGGTGGAATTAAGTGTTAAAACTAGGACAGTTGCTGTGTAAAAACCTCACTGCTGTTTGCCACAGTAAGAAACTTTTATCTAGAACATGGAGATTGTTGAAGGGGCGGGAGGAGTGGAGCAAAAATCCACTATATCTTTATAATAGTCTCAGGTTTAAGAGACAAACAATGGCTATGTCTGAGATTGACTTGTAAGTGCCTGAAGCAAGACAGATGATCAACGTGCATAATTTTTTTTGTTTTTGTTTTAATGATAGCACAGGAGCCTAAATTTAAACTGCCAGGTAGGAAGATCTTGCATGGATTTTAAATGATGCCATATCTCACATTTATGAGCAGGCTTTTAATAGAAAAAGGGCCTTTCTCAAATCTGTGACCAAGAGTAGATGAATGTAGCACTATGGAAACATAGTGAGATGATATTGCTGGTGACTCCCATATACCCAGGCAAACCAATGGTTCATTTAGCTCAGCATTGTTGACACTGAGTAGCAGTGGCTCTCCAGGGTTTAAGAAAGGAGTCTTTCTCAGCCCTTCCTGGAGATGCCAGGGATTGAACCTGGGACCTGAAGGGTGCAGAAAAGGGCAATGGAGGGAGCAATCCTATGGCTGCTAGACAGCGGCTAGATGGCCATAGGATATGTTGTTTTCTGGGAACTGACCTCAGAGCCCATGCTCTGAGCTCTGTTCCCGGAGAACTGACCTCCCCCCAATTCCGCGCTGCCTTCAAGGCCCCGTCCTCCGCGCTTGCAAGAGGAGTGTGTAGCGGCTGGAAAGAGGCGTGTCTGGAGGTGTTCCAGGGCGGGGAGATGGTAGCTGCCTGTACGACACATCCGATGCATCCAGCGTGTCATACAGAAGCCTCCTTCCCCGCTCTGTGCTCCTGTGGCTAGACAGCCGCAATCGGCTGTCTAGCAGAAAAAGCAGGGCAGGAGAAGCGTGGAGGAACGATCCCCTCCGTGCTTCTCCTTCCCTGCTTTGGATAGGTGGTTGCCTCGGAGTTTGGGGGCGGCCACCTATCTAGATAGGATTGTGCCCTAAACAAATCAAGGAACTGGAGCAACTGCTCTGTGAGGAAGGGCCATGGCTCAGAAGTAGAGCACCAGCTTTGCATGCAGAAGGTCTCAAGATCAAGGGCATTTCTGTTGTGGTTCAGTCGTTCAGTTGTGTCCGACTCTTTGTGACCCATGGACCACAGCACGCCAGCCTTCCTGTCCTGCACTCTCTCCCGGAGCGTGCTGAAGTCCATATTCATTGCATCAGTGATGCTATCTAGCCATCTCATCCTCTGCCGTCCCCTTCTCCTTTTGCCTTCGGTCTTTCCCAGCATCAGGGTCTTTTCCAGGGAGTTTTCTCTGCGCATTAGGTGGCCAAAATATTTGCGCTTCAGCTTCAGTATCTGTCCTTCCAATGAGCACTCAGGGTTGATTTCCTTTAGGATGGACTGATTTGACCTCCTTGCAGTCCAGGGGACTCGTAAGAGTCTTCTCCAGCACCACAGTTCGAAAGCATCGATTCTTCGGCGCTCAGCCTTCCTTATAGTCCAGCTCTCACAGCTATACACCAGCCTAAAATCCTCCATTTAAAACGAGGCTTTCTGCTTCCATTTTAAATGCAGGATCGCCACTGACTCCCTTTTAGATGTGCTTCCTTTCCCCCTTCCTCCTTCCCTCTCTTCCCCCCTCCCCCGCTTATCTGAGTCTTCCATTATCTGTCATTGAACTCGCACCTCTTCTTGCCACTTTAACTCCTTTGACAGAGGAAACAAGCAAAACACAACAGGGTAATTTGATAGCTCATTATCTGCGAACTATTTAAAAATGGAACAAAAGGGCATTTAGCGCAGGAGGGTCACCGCATCCTGTTAACAGCCCACAAACTTCCATGAACGAGCAATCTCAATCGCAGGATAAAAGCCATAAAAGCCTAAAAGGTGTGAAGAAGCCCCAAGCCCCCATGTCTCCAGGCAAGGCTGGAAAAAGTCCTGCCTGAATCTTGCTTGGAAAGCAGCTGCCAGTCAGTGTTGGCAATACTGGGCCAGATGGACCCAGGGTCTGACTCAGTATAAGGCAGCTTCCTAGGTCCCTATGAAAGGTTACAATGTCTGGAACTGTTAAGCTTAGGGGGGAAAAGGCAAGTAAGGAGAGATATGATAGGGGTGTATAAAATTATGCATGGTGTGGAGAAACTGGATAGGGAGACATTTTTCTCCATCTCATAATATTAGAACCCAGGGTCATCCCATGAAGCTGACGTGTGGGAGATTCAGGACAGATAAAGGGAAGGGCTTCTTCACACAGCACATAGTTAAACTATGGAATTCACTTCCACAAGATGTAGCAATGGCCACCAATTTGGATGGCTTTAAAAGGGGATCGGACAAATTCCTGGAAGAGAAGGCTATCATAATTCCCAGTCAGCATTGCCAATAACCATGATGGCTAGGAATTATGGGGTTCTAGTCTAAAACATCTGGAAGGCACCAGGTTGGGGAAGGCTTGTCTGCCAATGGCTTTTATTTATTTATTTTGGTCCTTCATCCTTCCTTGTCCTGTCCCGAGCTTAACTACCCAGATTTTTTTTCCCAGTGAGCCAAGCCAGAGGTGGCGGTAGCACTTGTGTGTGTTTCATTCATTTCCCAGAAGGCAAACTGGTGAGACTAAAAGAAAAGTACGCTGCCGGAGAACATAAGTACAAAGCAGAGGTGGGGGCTGAGGTCCCATGGGCAGCATGTTGGAGTCCCCAGGTCTGTCTAGTCTGGAGAATGCTGTATCCTAAAGTGTCCAACCAAATGTTTTAAGGACGTCCACTAGCAAGGCTATGAAGGTGACATCCCCCTTTGCTGTCCCCCCACAACTGGTCATTCATTCCCCTGAACATGGAAGCTCAATTTCGCTATCAAAGCAAATAACCATGGATCATGGTCTAATAACCTGGTCTGATTCCTCTTTTAAAGTGGCCGTCACAACTTCTTGAGGCTGTGGATTCCATAAGTTAATTCTGCATTGTGAGAAGAAGGCTTTTTGCTTGGATATCCTGGAGGACAGCAACAGTGAAGTGACAGGTTAGGCTTTAACAAAGCCACTTGGGGATTTTCTGCATGGGGCTTTTAACCCACACCTTTACTGAAGCTTTTGATTCTGGATTCTTTACAGGATTGAGATTGGCTTCTTTGCATGTGTTTTTTTTTGGGGGGGGGGTCTTCCTCTGCCTTTCTATATGTTTCATTACACAACCCCTAGGTTGCGCTGTGGGATAGTGGAATTGTGCAAATACACAGGAGTCCCATTCCACCATTTCTAAATAATAGCACACTTTCCTTGATCTAAAAACAAGCTAGGAAAGTGATTGCAAAGAGTGGGAGAGGCCCTGCAGGATGACAACATCATGGAAAGGACCCGCAAATCACCAGCACGCTGTAAAAGCCTCCTGTAGAAAGTCTGTTGGGCAGAGCACTCAGGGCCATGCTCTGATTGCTGATCCAGCAGCAGCTGCAGAAATCTCCATTGCAGCTAAAAAGTGGATCAGGCCACAGAATGCCAAGAGCAACTGCCTTCAAACCAAGAGGTTTATTCTGGCTGAGATCCAGTCTTTACATGTACGCACATCCCCTTTCAGGGGCTTAGATACCAACAAAGCAGGAACATTTGCCCATGATAAACTAGGCAACTGGCCAAGGACAACCTTTCTACTGGGTTTTTATATATTATCAAGTCTATTGAGTTGACTGATATCTCCAAAGGGGCAGGCTTGTTGTTTTTTCAAAAATCCAAATACTTTATTTCTAGGGTTTGATATGATTGCTTGGGCAAACAAAACCCTTAAGAAGAACTGCCATGAGTCCAAAGGTGATTGAAGCAATTTTGGAAATATATATTAAATCATTTTTTTTAAGGCAGAGCCTTTGATGGTGCTTACTCATTGGTTTCTTTGTACTGATGCTTCTGTCATTGTCTTTCAAGTTACCATTGCTACTTGTTTTTATGGGATTGGATCCAGATGTAGTCATACTTTGAGCAGACCCATTGAAATCAAAGGAACTTAAGTTAGTCATGAATAACTTAATTCCCATTTGTTTCAATGGGTCTGCTCTAACCTTAACTAAGTTTGGATCCAACCCATTATGTAGACTGGGGAGAAAGGGCCATAACCAACTTGTCCCACTGATATCAAATGGTCTACTCTAAGCATGACTAAGGGCTTCTCCACATGGGGCTTTTATCCTGCGATCAAGATTAGTTACTCACAGATGTTTGTGGCTCCTTTACATGACATCGTCACACACACCCTGCCCTGCCGGGCCTCTCCTGTGCTTTCCAAGCATTTCTGCAGCTTTATTTAAAACAGGAATAATAAGCTAATAAAAAAGCATGATTTGAATTTGTCAGTGTAAAGAGAGAGCTGTGCTACAACAGCCGCACCATCTAGTGACAGTATAATGAAACATATAGAATTTAGAGATAAAGGCAATCCCTGGAAAACAAAAGAGGAAGTGTGTGTGAAGGAGCCGAATGTAATCCTGCAAAGAATCCAGAAGCAGAAGCTCCGGTGAAGTTGTGGGATAAAAAGCCTGGTGTGGAGAAGCCCTAAGTCTGGATCCAACCCATTATGTACATTGGGGAGAAAGGGGAATCCTCTTAAATCAAAAGCGTTATGACTAAATTCTCCCATTGATATCAATGGGACCACTCTAAGTGTGATTAAATCTAGTTCCAACCTGTGGTTTCTGCTTGCATGCTATGCATTTTTACTGTCTGTGCCACTGCAATGAAGCGTCTGAAAAAAAAAATGCATACATGGTTGCCTTTCCAGTTCCCTTTTACTTCAGAGATGGGTCCATGTTCTAAATTGGTGGCCTCCAAAGTGGGGTGCACCCACCGCAGGGGATGCACAAGGCGATCCACTGGGGGCGTGAGCTGCCCCCGCTGCTCTCATGAGCTGCAGTTGTGCGCAAGGGGGATAGTGGCAGTGGTGGCGGCAGCTGAAGGAAAGCAGGAAGGAGATGAACCCTTCCCACTCAGCAGAGCGGGAAGCGACGAAGCCTCCCCACTCTCCTTTCTTAGAATGAAGCCAAGAAAGAAGCGGGCACTTCCCTCTCAGGCTCCAGCCTGCCAAAGGAAAGCGGGAAGGGTTAATAGCCCAGTCCGAGCCGCCAGTCAGCCAAGGAGTGGGGACTTTGTGCAGGGTGGGGCTGGCGCAGGCAGGAGCCCGGCCAAGCATGCCTGTCCCCTCCTTGCAAGGAGACAGTGGTGCCCTCGCTCCACCATCAGCATATAGCAACAACGTGTGCACAGTTAAGGGGATTTGCAGATTATATTAATAATAATATAGCAACAACGTGTGCACAGTTAAGGGGATTTGCAGATTATATTAATAATAATATAGCAACAACGTGTGCACAGTTAAGGGGAGTTACAGATTATATTAATAATAATATAGCAACAACGTGTGCACAGTTAAGGGGAGTTACAGATTATATTAATAATAATATAGCAACAACGTGTGCACAGTTAAGGGGATTTGCAGATTATATTAATAATAATATAGCAACAACGTGTGCACAGTTAAGGGGATTTTCAGATTATATTAATAATAATATAGCAACAACGTGTGCACAGTTAAGGGGAGTTACAGATTATATTAATAATAATATAGCAACAACGTGTGCACAGTTAAGGGGAGTTACAGATTATATTAATAATAATATAGCAACAACGTGTGCACAGTTACGGGGAGTTACAGATTATATTAATAATAATATAGCAACAACGTGTGCACAGTTACGGGGAGTTACAGATTATATTAATAATAATATAGCAACAACGTGTGCACAGTTAAGGGGAGTTACAGATTATATTAATAATAATATAGCAACAACGTGTGCACAGTTAAGGGGAGTTACAGATTATATTAATAATAATATAGCAACAACGTGTGCACAGTTAAGGGGAGTTACAGATTATATTAATAATAATATAGCAACAACGTGTGCACAGTTAAGGGGAGTTACAGATTATATTAATAATAATATAGCAACAACGTGTGCACAGTTAAGGGGAGTTACAGATTATATTAATAATAATATAGCAACAACGTGTGCACAGTTAAGGGGAGTTACAGATTATATTAATAATAATATAGCAACAACGTGTGCACAGTTAAGGGGAGTTACAGATTATATTAATAATAATATAGCAACAACGTGTGCACAGTTAAGGGGAGTTACAGATTATATTAATAATAATATAGCAACAACGTGTGCACAGTTAAGGGGAGTTACAGATTATATTAATAATAATATAGCAACAACGTGTGCACAGTTAAGGGGAGTTACAGATTATATTAATAATAATATAGCAACAACGTGTGCACAGTTAAGGGGAGTTACAGATTATATTAATAATAATATAGCAACAACGTGTGCACAGTTAAGGGGAGTTACAGATTATATTAATAATAATATAGCAACAACGTGTGCACAGTTAAGGGGAGTTACAGATTATATTAATAATAATATAGCAACAACGTGTGCACAGTTAAGGGGAGTTACAGATTATATTAATAATAATATAGCAACAACGTGTGCACAGTTAAGGGGAGTTACAGATTATATTAATAATAATATAGCAACAACGTGTGCACAGTTAAGGGGAGTTACAGATTATATTAATAATAATATAGCAACAACGTGTGCACAGTTAAGGGGAGTTACAGATTATATTAATAATAATATAGCAACAACGTGTGCACAGTTAAGGGGAGTTACAGATTATATTAATAATAATATAGCAACAACGTGTGCACAGTTAAGGGGAGTTACAGATTATATTAATAATAATATAGCAACAACGTGTGCACAGTTAAGGGGAGTTACAGATTATATTAATAATAATATAGCAACAACGTGTGCACAGTTAAGGGGAGTTACAGATTATATTAATAATAATATAGCAACAACGTGTGCACAGTTAAGGGGATTTACAGATTGTTGTTGTTGTTCAGTCGTTCAGTCGTGTCCGACTCTTCGTGACCCCATGGACCATAGCACGCCAGGCCTTCCTGTCCTGCGCTCTCTCCCGGAGCGTGCTCAAGTTCATATTCATTGCATCCGTGATGCTATCTAGCCATCTCATCCTCTGCCGTCCCCTTCTCCTTTGGCCTTCAGTCTTTCCCAGCATCAGGGTCTTTTCCAGGGAGTTTTCTCTTCGCATTAGGTGGCCAAAATATTGGAGCTTCAGCTTCATTATCTGTCCTTCCAATGAGCACTCAGGGTTGATTTCCTTTAGGATGGACTGATTTGACCTCCTTGCAGTCCAAGGGACTCGTAAGAGTCTTCTCCAGCACCACAGTTCGAAAGCATCAATTCTTCGGCGCTCAGCCTTCCTTATAGTCCAGCTCTCACAGCCATACATTACTACTGGGAAAACCATAGCTTTGATTAGATGGACCTTATAGCAACAACGTGTGCACAGTTAAGGGGAGTTACAGATTATATTAATAATAATATAGCAACAACGTGTGCACAGTTAAGGGGATTTACAGATTATATTAATAATAATATAGCAACAACGTGTGCACAGTTAAGGGGATTTACAGATTATATTAATAATAATATAGCAACAACGTGTGCACAGTTAAGGGGATTTACAGATTATATTAATAATAATTTTTTAACATGAGAGCAAAAAGGGATTTTGTACCATATATATATATATATATTAATATATATATATATATATATATATAGTTTATTTCATCTTTATTTCATCCTGTTTAATTTTTATTTGTTGTGTATGTTTTGTAACATACATAAAATATTAGTACAGTAGTACATTATATAATGTATAAATAAATACAGATATATTGGGGGTGCATGCTCAATTCTTTTTCACCGATAGGGGTGCACGATCCAAAAAGTGTGGAGACTACTGTTCTAAATAGCTGCCTTTTATTATCAGCAGTTATCCTGGTGGGGAAAATTAGAAGTCCAGTGGCAGTGGCAGAAAAAATAATTGGGGAGGGGATATGTTAAAGGTCATTTGTGGGGAAGGGAGGGGGGCTTTCTTCCACATGTTAGATTACCTGGGAGTAAGCCCCATTGAACTCAATGGTACTGAGTTCTGAGTAGACATGTATAGGATTGCACCCTAACACCCCCATCCTATAATCAATTTCCTCTGAAGTAAGTTTTATTGATTTTGATAGAGTTAATGTTCAAATAATTTCTTAATCCTACCATAACAGAATCTTAGCTTTGACTACGAGTTTCATTTTCTTGTTTCTCCTAAGATGCTTAAGGCTTTGGCAAATGGAGACAGGAACACATCTTAAATAAATGACCGCAAAGCTAAACTGATAATAATTTATCTCTAAAGAAGAACACAAATGGAGCACTCAGATCGCTGAGCATCTACTGGCTTGGCTTGGCAGGATGCCAGTTTTGACTCGCAAATGTTCCTGGGCTAAATTGAATCCAGATGTTTACATGGCATAAAATATTAACAAACATCTCCCAGGGGCAGCCCCTACTTATTGAGTTAGTAAATTAATAAATGAAGCCCCCCCCCCCCCCGCATTCATTAGGGTGACAACCCAGGCTTTAGCCAAACATCTACTTTGGTTTATTTATTTTAATAAAAGCTGGACATGTTATTCTAATTTAATTAATTACACCTATTTTAAAGTAATGTTTGCCCGGGTTATTACTGAAAGGTTATGCAATGTAACATTTAGGAAGGTGAAACTGATTGTGCTTGTTTAAATGATTACAATTGTACTACTTGTTTCCCATCTTTTTCTGAATGTCTGTCTGTCTGTCTTTCGCTAAGAAACAGGGCTGGATTAACTATTCTGCTGAATCATTCTGCTGGGAATGATGGGAGTTGCAGTCCAACACATCTGGAGAGCATCAGGTTGGGGAAGGCTGATCAAGGCTGATCAAAGCATTCCACGTTGGTGCCTACTTTGTAGAACTCGCTCCAATAGAAGAGACCCCTCTAGCTCCATTATGAGTGCAGTTCAGAGGGCAGGTTAAGGCGCCATCATTTCAGAGGGAATTTGGGACTGCAGAGAATAGGTTGCCCTATGTCGGGGTCCTCAATGTTTTTGCATCAGTGGGCACATTTGGAATTTTGAGAGAGTGCCATGGGCACTCTCACAACATGGCTACCATGGGGGCTTCCACATTCACAGAATAGCTGCCATGGTGGGTGTGGCCAGTCACAAAACACCCATTCCCCAGAAGGCAAGCTGGTGAGAAGTGGGCTGCCTTTACATTAAAGAAAACACCCACAGTCCTCCTGTTGCGGATCCTTTCCGCGTTTACCATGGGCTCCCAGACAGCGACCGCATGATTGCTGAGAGAGGAAGCTTATAATTTCCAAGGTTCCATAGAGATCAATGAAACAGCACCATCTAGTGGTTGTTTTAATAGCGTAACGATCTGACTTAAATAGATAGTTCATTATTTCTGGATCTTTTTGAGATGGAATAACCAGGAAATACCTCTGGATGTGCCCTGGAGGTTGACGATGTCATGAAAAGGACCTGCAAACTTCCGTGAGTGAGCAATCTCAATAGCAGGATAAAAGCTCAGTGTGAAGAAGCCCTAAAAGTAGCTTGCCCAAGAACCTAAGTACAAGGCAGAGGTGGGGGACTGAACTCCAAAACACAAAACCACTCTTTGAAACCCAAACAAAGATGCTGATGCAGCCCTTTGCTTAGAGCTTGCCAGCCCCCCACCTTCCCCATTTAAAAAAACTCTTAATAAATAAAATAAAAATCAGGAGTGGGCAGGGAACCTGGTGGGTATCAAGAGAGGAGTCTGTGGGCACATGGTGCCCATAGGCACAAAGTTGGAGACCCAGCCCTATAGCTTTCTTGTGCATTCATGGTGTCATCTGATGATGTTTCTAGCAGCACAGTCCTGTGCATGTTTTTTGGGAAGTAACCCGTGTTGTGTTCAATGGGACTTACTTCCTGGTGCAAGTGTTGAGAACAGAGCCTAAACATAATATTTTTGCAGCTGTTAGCTGCTGTACCTGGATCGTAAAGATGGAAAAATGGGGTGTATTTCTAAGTTAAATAAAGAAATCATTAAAATAAATCAAAGGTACCTTCTCTTCCCAATGGAAAGTCCTCTTTTTCTGAACCAGGAATGTGGGGGATTCCTGTTATCAAGATGAATTTATCAGGAACAGAATAACAAGACGTCATATATTAAGAGAAATTTGGGGCTTATTAGATGTGTAATTTGGTTATCATTTGATGAATCATTATGTTTTAACAATGATAGGTTCAGACTTTCCAATGGAGGCTACTGAGTCTTGTATGCCATCTGTAGGACATAGACATTCAAGTCTTTTGTGACACCTACTCCTGTTGTGTGCCCTCACCACTGCCTTCTCCTCCCCTAGGGCAAAGTCCTGGTCTTTCTCCTGTTTAAACAGCCTTAAACTGGCACTTCAAGTTTAGGCAGGCATTCTTGGGCTTTTGATGTTTTGTTTGCAATAACTGCAGTGGTGATCTTGCGCTCCAGTGTGTGCTTGCATCTTAGAAAGGCAATAGACCTTCCTTCCTTCCTTCCTTCCTTCCTTCCTTCCTTCCTTCCTTCCTTCCTTCTTTTGAAAGGAATTAACCGCTATTTGCATAATGAGGGCAAGATGTCCCTGTGAACTGAGTAGGAATGTCTGTCACTGGGAAATCTGGCCCTTTGGGGACTTGTCAGAGTTGTGCGGTGTGCCCGAATCAGCTTCCATTTGTGAACTGTGCTGTGGGTTTCCCCTGAATTCTGGGGACATTTTGCATATGTATTTTTTGTGTTGGCCATAATCTGCACAAATAGAGATGTATGCAAACTATGGCTGCAATGTGCACATATTTGCGTAATCTACACAAATTGTGCAAATTATGCAAATGTGAGCAAATTGCGGTTGTAATTTGTGCAAATTTTAAAAACACTAAAAATCTGCTACGTGGCCCAACTCACTGCAGACCAAGTGGGGCCAGCTAGCGGAAGACGAATGATAGGTTGGGGGCCGAGGCAATGAAAGTTCATCAAGCTCCACCCCACAACCAGATTCCTGAGCTTCAGTTTGGTTGTTGTAGTTTCATCATTGTTGATGATGTTGTTTAAATCTGTGTTTTTATTAAGTTACATGTCCTTGGCAGGAGATAGACAAGACATCTGAAGTTTGTTCTCATCTGTCCCATTCTTGTAAAGAGAAGCCTGAAATTCAGGAGGGAGGGGCAGATTGACTGCTTTGACCAGGGGTCCCCAACTTTTTGGGGCTGGTGGGCACATCTGGAACTTTAATTGTGTCATGGGTGCTCTCACAAAATGGCTGCCTGGGGGGAATTGCCCATTCATAAAATAGCTGTGATGGTGGGCATGGCTGGTTGAAAAACTGTCATTTTCCAGGAAGTAAACTGGTGAGACTAAAAGAAAAGTAACTTGCTCAAGAACCTAAATACAAGGCAGAGGTGGGGCCTGGGCTCCAAAGCACAAAACCATTCTTTGGAACCCAAATAAAGATGGTGCTGGAGGGCAGCCCTTCGCTTTGCAGCATGCCAGCTTCCCAGTTATAAAAATGCATATAGTTTTTTAAAAATCTTAAGAAATAAAAATCAGGAGAGGCAGGGAGCCTGGCAGGTGCCAGGAGAGGGGTCTGCAGGTATATGTGTTGTCTACAGGCACCACATCGAAGACCCCAGGCTCTGAGAATCCCATCAACCACCCAGGTTGATGCTACCACGGGGAAGTCATTGCCTACTGGCTTTTAAATTATGGAATTAGTTGTTTGCCAAAGTGAGCCAGATTCCGAAGCTTGGCCTGAGATCGGAGATAACAGCCAGGATGTGGAGGGGAACTTTACCCGCATTAGGAAGGGGCCACTCTTCCCAGAACCAGCTGCATGGCTTCGCATGGCCTGGCACATGACAGCCCCATGGGGATTACACACCCAGTGCAAAGCCAGGGACCCCGCTGATGTTGAGATGAGCGTCCTGCCCTTTCCCGTGCAGGCCCAGTCCTTGTCTCCATGCAGAGAGAGGCATGGAACTCCGTGCCTCTCTCTGCATGGAGAAGGGCAAAGTGGGTGAGGCAATGATGTCAGTGGCCATGGCCATGCCCACTGATGTCATCCGGGCTGCGGAAGGCCTGGTGCGTGACAATTTGGCCCCCACCCAATTCTGGTTCTGCACCCCTGTTATAAATCTTCTAAACAAGCAAAAAAGAAACGGTAACAATACTGTAAGTGTATTTTTACATACCCAGAAATTGCTCCCCCAAATACCTGTAATAGTGAAGCTTATTAGTTTTGAGTAACCTCTCCTGCCGACATGAGATTAATCAATTATTCCCATGAAATTAAAACTGATATGTAAATAAAAACAGCAGTTATATTAACCATTGTATATCTATTGCAGTAATTATATAAAAAGCAATTAGGTCCCCTTTAAAATAGGAAATATTTAATTGGTTTTTAATGATGCCCCAATTAACTGTCATTATTGCTGCAATCAAGTCAGGGCTGCGTGTACGTATCAGTGGCGGCTGGTGGCTGTTATGTCAGCGGACTGGTGAACCCACTCCAGGTTTCAGTCAGAACTCTAAAGGAGCCATCAAAGGTGCGAGCTTCCACTGAGTGTACTGCAGCCTTCCCCAACCTGGTGTTCTCTAGATGTGTTGGACTACAACTCCCAGCATGCCCTAGCCATGTGTTATAATCCAAAACATCTGTAGAGCACCCAGTTGGGGAAGCCTGGATATTAGTCTGTTGCATACAGTTCCTGGATTAAATTGTGCTGTGGCTTTTCTTCAGCCTGCCAGGTGCACCAGCAGGTGTTAGTTTTATTTTGTTCTTAATCCCAAAGGCTATTTTATATGGAGTCAAACGCTGTTAAATTCTGTGGCTCATAGTCCTGAGAAAATTGATGACCAAAGTAGATTATGGATCTGCCTTTGTCGACAGAGACTAGAAGCCTTGCAGTATTGGAGCTGATGAGGAAGCAAGGGTATTATGGCTCTGGATAGGGTGGTCCTGTATCTTACTTTACAGAGGACAGTCCTTACATTACAGAGGACAGTCCTCTATTTGAAGGGCTGGCAGACAACAGTCCTAAGAACATATGAACCTAAGAAGAGCCTTGCTGAGTCAGACCAAAGGCCATTCATTCATTCATTCATTGCATTTATATCCTGCCTTTTTTCCTCTTGCAAGGAACCCAAGGTGATTTACATTATCCTCCTCCTCTCCATTTTATCCTTACAACAACAACCCTGTGAGGTAGGTTGGGCTGAGAGTGTGTGACTGGCCCAAAGTCACCCAGTGAGCTTCCATGGCCGAGTGGGGACTAGAACCTGGATCTCCCAGCTCCCAGTCCAACACTCTTGCCACTATACCACACTGGCTCAGCATTCATATTTAGTTCAGCATTCTGTTCATACAGTGGCCAACCAGATGGGAAGCCCACAAGTAGGACATGAGTGCAATAGCACCATCCTTCTTGTGTTCCCCAGCAGCTGGCATTGAGAGGTAATACTGATACTGGAAGTAATATATAGACATCATGACTAGCAACCACTGATAACCTTGTCCTCCATGAATTTGTCTAATTCCCTTCTAAAGCTGTCCAAGTTGGCAGCCATCACTACATCTTGTGGTCCTCTGTTTGAAGGTGTCCTCAGTTTGAAGGGTTGTCCGGTCAAAGTCCAGTTTAAGACTAAAGAAATAGGAGAACACCGAGCAGGGGCCTGGAATTTGCCCATCAACAGTTACCCATCTAACCTTTCAAGGTGTGAACACCCAAAGCAGAGTCTCTGAAGATGTTATTAAAGGATGGATAGTTCATGGAGGATATAAATTGAGATACAGGTAAGGTTCCAGGAGTTTGAAACTGAGGGGCTCTGGCAGCTGGACACAGCAGTTTAGTGGTAAATTTGGAAATGCAGGCATTCATCATGACAGTCTCCATAGCCACGCCTCCAAGGAGTGTCCAAAAATGCAGGCAGATGCATTGACCCCCCCCCCCATATACTCTTCAGTCCTGGGTTGGGGCACGATGTGCTATATCTCCAGATGTATGCCTTTGACAACTGTTAGCATAGGCTCAATTCGTGAACCGTTGGTCACATAGCACTATCGGGTTGTTCTAAAAACCTCCACATTTTCTTTGCAGTCATGAAAGCTAGACACGCATTTCTTTAAAGCGCAACAGATACAATGATTAGCACTCTAACTTATATCCTGTCCCAGTAGTGCCAGCTCCAGGCTTTGGGGGCCCTTGGGCAAGACGCCCTCAGTGGACCCCCTCCCTCAGAGAGCCTGCCTTCTCACCGCCATCACCGCCTGCTGCGCTTGCTCCTCATCCGCTTCCTCCTCATTGCTCCCACTTGCTTGCTTAGCAGGCAGAGAGCATCTTTTGCTCCTCCTTCTCTCCTCCTCCTCCACTTCCTCCAACTCACAGCCACCATCATCTGGGCCAAAGTAAGTGGCAGGTGAACAAGTAGGTTGCAATAGCGAAGAGGAGAAGCAACTCCAGGGGTCTCTCGTCAGTGGGCCCCTGCTGTGGTGTGGGTCCTTGGCAGGGGCCTGACCATGTCTACCGTTGACGCCGGCCTGTCCTGGTCACTTAGCTGCTGCTCAGACAATACTTGGAGTTGCCAGGTGCCTGGGTATTTGCATGACCAACTAGCATGCCTGGACACGTGCGCGCACGCGTGCACACACACACACACACACACACACTTAAAAAAAAATTAAAGCATCACCAGCACACATTTGGCAACTTGCTAAGAGTTTGCTGCTACAGCTGTAGTTAGCATCTCAGCTCATGCTATTAGTTTAGCCCGCTCAGGCCCTGTCTCATCAGCCAAGGAACTTGAATATCCTGTGGCTGCAAAGAAATTGGAAGGGTGTTGATTTTTAGGATCGTCTGGCAATTAAAACTGGCCTTCTTTCTATCCAGTGTTCTGCGGGAGCCTTTGCAAAAGGCATTTTGCCTTCATCTTTTGGTTGCTGTTTTTCTAACCCATCCGAAAAAGGCAATATTCACATTTTAAGTCTTTCAAACAATTACTGCTAATTAACTAGGTTATCGGTGCACTCCTTGTTATCTTGACATTTCCCGTGATGGCAGGCTACAAAGCAGATCCCCAAAATAGACATTCCCATTTATTTTCTTCTGTGCTACGCAGAAAGATCTTGGCATCGGTTCATAATGCATTAGCTTCCAAGCAATGCAGTAACAGCTATCTGGCCACAGCTAGGGCTATTTCGGAAGCTTATTTCATTTGCTTTTCAGCAGTCATTTTAAATATGAAACCATGCAGCTTATCGCCACTGATAAGCAGGTAATCTGCATGGGCAAGCAATTTGTAATCTTGTAGAAGATGCCTTGCAAGTAAACTCCCAGCTGTTACGTCACCGAAGCGCCCTAAATTGAAGGGGAAGTAGTTAGAGTCACTGTGGGCTGCTAGCAATGAGATTCTCTCTGTCTCCGTTGGCATTTCCCAAATGATAGGCTGGAGCGCTGGGCAGAAAACAACAGAATGAACTTTAATAGGGATAAATGCCAAGTTCTGCACCTAGGAAAAAGAAACCAAATGCACAGTTACAAGATGGGGGATACTTGGCTCAACAACACTACAAGCGAGAAGGATCTTGGAATTGTTGTAGATCACAAGCTGAATATGAGCCATCAATGTGATGTGGCTGCAAAAAAGGCAAATGCTGTTTTGGGCTGTATTAATACAAGTGCAGCTTCCAAATCATGTGAAGTACTAGTTCCCCTCTACTCAGCACTGGTTAGGCCTCAGCTGGAGTACTGTGTCCAGTTCTGGGCACTGCACTTTTAAGAAGGATGCAGACAAACTGGAGAGGGTTCAGAGGAGGGCAACAAAGATGATCAGGGGACTGGAAACAAAGCCCTATGAGGAGAGACAGAAAGAACTGGGCATTTTTAGCCTTGAGAAGACAAGACTGAGGGGAGATAGGATAGCACTCTTCAAGTACTTGAAAGGTTGTCACAGAGAGGAAGGCCAGGATCTCTTCTCGATCATCCCAGAGTGCGGGACATGGAATAATGGGCTCAAGTTACAGGAAGCCAGATTCCGGCTGAACATCAGGAAAAACTTCCTGACTGTTCCAGCAATACAACAATGAAACCAATTACATAGGGAGGTAGTGGGCTTTCCCACACTGGAGGCATTCAAGATGAAGCTGGACAACCACTTGTCAGGGATGCTTTGACTTGGATTCCTGCATTGAGCAGGGGGCTGGACTTGATGATCTTGTAGGCACCTTCCAACTCTACTATTCTATGATTCTATGTAATTAATACCACTAATGGGACAGGAATAGAGGCACCCGGGTAGGCTGTGACCGGTTAAGCAAGCAATGTGATGCCACAAAACAGCTGGAAAACTGGGAGGGAAGGTGCTATGTGCAAAAAACACCAGGAAGAGAATGATCCCAAAGTGCCACTGAGTATGGTCTCTAATAATGGTTTATTCATTGCGCACATCTCTAACACATCTCTTGGGTTCCCCCCCAAGAACCTCTTCTAAATGGAACTCGGCTCTCAGGTTAAAAGCGGTTCAACATCCCTGGGAGCTGTTTTGCGGTTAAAAACACACACGCACGCACACAAGGAAAGAAAAGATCCCAAACAGCCACTGGGTATGGCCTACAATAATTGTCTATTCATGGTGCAAATCTCTAAAATGCTTTGCTCTACACAGTTCGAGAAGGAAGTCTCTTCTTCAGGAGCAATTAATCTGTAGGAACTAGACTATTTCATACAGAAACAGAAGTGGGCTTGACCAAGAGATTAATTGCTCCTGAAGAAGAGACTTTGTCTCGAAATGCATAGAGCAAAGCATTTTAGAGATTTGCACCATGAATAGACAATTATTGTAGGCCATACCCAGTGGCTGTTTGGGATCTTTTCCTTCCTTGTGTGCGTGCGTGTGTGTTTTTAACCACAAAACAGCTCCCAGGGATGTTGAACCGCTTTTAACCTGAGAGCTGAGTTCCATTTAGAAGAGGTTCTGGGGGGGGGGGTCACATTCCAGTGGTGGGTGGAACCAGAGACAGAAGGGGTGGGGCCAAAGGCAAAGGGGGAGTGACCAAAAACACCAGCATATTGTAGCTTAAAGCGCTTCCTGCCATTAACTAAGCCTTAGGAGAGACATTTCAACCTTTTAGTATGGGGAAAAAATGGCACAAACGCTGAGAAATGACCACGCGATCGGCGCTTGGGGGAAAGGGGCGCGACCATGTGGGGAGCTCTGGAAGGCTGGATTGGGACCTCAGGTGTGCCAGATTTGCCGTCCTGCACCCCTGTATCCACAGAGACACAGCCCCGGCTGCTTCCATGATCACCAGCTCTTGATGGGTTGGAGCTGGCCTTCCCCAGTGTGGTGCCCTCCCCAGTGTGGTGCCCTCCCAGTCGTTTGGACTACAAAGCCCATCATCCCAGACTGCTGGCCATGCTGACTGAGGCTGATGGGAGTTGTATTCCAAGATATTTGGAAAGCACCACATTGGAGAAGGCCAGTTTAAGCCCTCTGGTGTAAGTGACGGGATATTGGTAAACTCTGCCAAACTCAGATTTCTTTATTTATAGCCCATATTGGGGGGATCCTGGCAACCCATGGTTCCACTCAAGGCCAGGTAGGTATGGTCAGGCACCTACCAAGGCTCCGCACCCCAACAGGGGTCTCTTGACAAGAGCCCCCAGGAGTTGCTCCTTCTCTTCACCATTGCAGCCTGCTTGTTCACCTGCCTCTCGCTCTGAACCAGGCAACGGTGCTGGTGAAAGAGGAGCAGGAGATGCCACGGCCTCCTTGCTCACTGGCGCCCTGCCTCCCAAGCAAGCAAGTGGGAGCGACGAGGAGGAAGAGGAGGAGGAGCAGTGAGAAGGGAGGCTCACGGGGGGGGGGCCTTGAGGGCGTCTTGTCCTAGGGCCCTCAGCAACCTGGAGCTGGCCCTGGGTCTGTTTCAGATCAGATCCCAGAGAGTCCAGGATACAGGTCTGAATCTGATGCAAAATGGGTCAGAAATGGTCTGCGTGATGGTGACGATGATGACGTCATACCACGGAGACAGAACAAAGAAAGCCGCCTTATTCCAGATTAGTCTGTTTATTCCTCTGGCCCAGCGGCGTCTTCTTCTGACTGGCGGCAGCAGGTCTCCAGGGTCTCTGGCAGTCCTTACCGTCCCCTGCTACATGATCCTTCCAACTGGAGCTGCCAGCGATTGAACTTGGGACCTCCTGCATAGAAAGCATTTGCTCCATACACGGAGCTGTGATCCCTCCTGGTGAGGGCAGCGAGGGCTGATATCGTATGTCCACAGTGCCGAAGTTCCACAAGTCTTTTATTACACACAATGAGCTTCCCATGAGCAAGTGGCCTTTTCCATTCATTCCAGGGGCAGAGGATGAGCTCTATGCACTAGATGGAAGAGCCTCTGCTCATGTAGGGCTCCAAGTGCACATCAAAGCCCTTGCCTGCGCATATATTGCTGGCCATGTCTCCAGAGACTGTACGTTGGATCCAGGGTTGTGCTGGATCAGCTGCGCCAATGGAAGTGGACTTCTTCACCCTCTCCTTTCCAGAGCAGCCCCTCCAGCTCTCTGAAAATTCTACACAGAGAGTCAGGAGACCCTGCAGAATGGGGTGCGCTGAGGTGTGTGCGGGGATGGGGACCCCCCCCAAATTGGGCAGATTGGGACAGACAGGCAATCTCTCTTTCCCTCTCTCCCCCTCTCCATCTCTCTCCCCCCTCCCTGTATATATATATAATGCAATATGTAGGAAAAATTACAGTAGATCCAAGAACAAAATTCCCTAACCACAAATCTGTGATTCTTACCAAAAAAAAGTAGAGCAGCCTGTTGCAAGACATTTCAACTCACCTGCATGTAGTCTCTCAGATTCACAATTGCTTCCATTTGAACAAACAAAGGGCACTGACATGCTTGACAGAAAGCAAAACTTCTGGATCTACAGTCGCAGAACTCTTAGTCCAAATAGCCTTGATCTGGAGGACAATTCGTAAGTATTATACCACTTACACCTCTGAGTTTTTTTTTTCTCCTTGGGAATTTTCGTCTCCTGTCATTCCAAGCTGCCACATCGGAACTACTGATGAGGGCAGAAGCTGAAATGTTTAGCTTTAAATATGTGTGTGTGTGTGTGTGTGTGTGTGTATATGTGTGTGTGTGTGTGTGTGTGTATATATATATATATATATATATATATATATATATATTTCTTTTGTTAGTCTACCTTTTCATATCTATCTATATTTGAAACTGAAGTCCAAAATATCTGGAGGGCACCAGGTTGGAAGATATTAAGAGCCGTCTTATAAGTACATAGGATGAGGATCAAGAGTGCCTCTGAGCACATGCTCAGCCCCAGAATTCATCTTCAGTACCAGAAATGGAGCTCACACTCCTACTCCTTTTCCTTCCATCCCAAAAGCTTTCGTGATTTTAGTTGACTAAATTAGGCATGAGGGCCAGGAGAGGCTTTGGGGATTTTTTTTGTCTGTTAAATTCTTGAGGGTGCAATCGTATGCATGTTTAGACAGAAAAAAAGTCGTACAGCTCCTAGCCTTCCCCAGCCAGCCAGCTGTAGGCCAAAACATGGGAGAACCCCAAGCTGCCTACCCCTGTTTGAAATGGAGATGCCAGGGAATGAACCTGAGGGCCATCTTAGATATGCAAACCACATTCTTTGCCACTGACCAAGCAAATGGCTTTAGTTCAATGTTTTTAAATGAAAATGTATTTATGTGTTACATTTATATCCCATTTTTCCTCCAAAGAGCCCAAGGTGGTTTACAGGTGGTTTACCCTCTCCATTTTATCTTCACAACAACCCTGTGAGGTAGGTTAAGCTGAGAATGAATGGTTGTCCCATAGTCACCCAGTGAGCTTCCTGGCCGAGTGGGGACTAGAACCCAGATCTCACAAGTCCCAGTCCAAGACTCCAACCACTACACCACACTGGCTTTCAAAACGGCAAAACAATCTATAGAGGCAGCAATTCCCGTGGCAAAATAGTATTTCTTAGCCCACTCAGCGTTTATGGTATCATTTATCTAATAAGCAATGTCTGTCTATGTATATTAATGCAATGAAATCTAGAAGCAGCATTCCCCCATCCTCCAAAAATTGTCGAGTATTCATCTTGGGAAAGATCCTTCCAAGTTAGCAGAGAAAAGGCTTAGTGCTGTGTAATGTAAGGAAGACATTCCTGACGAAGCCCCTGGCCCCATCCTGTAGATTGCATAACATGTTGTGAGTATGAGCCAAGGGCCGCTCGCTCGCTCTCACTCTGAAGTGGAGTTGGAATGTTGGTTGGGCGTTTCGACAGCAGTTGCTGGAGTTTCTGCAAGGCCTTTTTGGAGTAAAAGAGGCTTTTGAGTGCCCTCTGTTATTTTACACATGCCAGATGTATGCAATGGGTTGGATCCATTTCCTCCGTCCGATTTCACAGCCTAAGTTGAGCTGTTAGGTTTAAAAAAACTACAACAAACATACAGTCTGCAACATCGTGGCCTTAACACTTAGAGGAGGGTTAGGGCTTACACAACCATCTCAGACTTTCCCTTCAACATCTCACAGTTGAGAAATGGGACCGTCTTCGATATGCCTAAAGCAGCCTTCCCCAACCTGGTGCCCTCCAGATGTTTTGGACTCCCATGAGCTCCAGCTAGCATGGCCACTGGTCAGGAAAGCTGGGAGCTTTACTCCAAAACACCTGGAGAGCACCTGGTTGGGGGAAGCTGGTCTAAAGATCCCTATTGTTGCACCAAGGATGACACACTTATGCAGCATGTTTATTTATTTTTGATCCTCCCTTCCTCTAAGGTGGTCAGGGCACCAGTGGAGGTAGGTCGCTCCGATGTCAGTGGGATGGTGAATCCGCTCCAGGTTTCACTCAGAACCAGCCAAGGCTTCACACCTTGGATAGTGTCAAGGGCTCCTTGGAGGCCTCTCTCAGTCTAATCCAGTAGCTAAGTCCAGACACAGACAAAGGAATTCCTTTCAAAGCTTTATTCTTCTTTTACAACTTAACAACTATACCGTTTGCAACTAGATCTGAGCAGCACAGTACCTATGCCCTAAGTTGGAACAGTTATTCCCCGTTTGATAGGGAATTACTGGCAGACCCCTGAACTTAAGGACTAGGGAGAGTCCCTCCCCTTTTCCCTTGGATCCTCTGGGCGCAGCCGTTGTTTGTGCGCCTTTCCGCGCCCTCCATCTGGCGCCGCTCCCTGTGTCGGCGTCGCGTGTCCAGCAAGTCCGCTCCCCGCGCTCTGTCACTCCCTGGACTGCTATCTAAGCTAGGAATGCTGGTGGGAGGAATCTCCGTCAGCTGTTGGCCCTGGGAAAGAGGAGCGCGCTCCTCTCCCAGGAGCGACTGCTCTTCCTCAGAATCAGAACTACTCTGGGATTCTATGGGCTCAGTGTCCACCCTGACAGGTAGCTCCTTTAGAGTTCTGACCGAAACCTGAAGTGGATTCACCGCCCCACCAACATCGGAGCCACCACTGTCCACTGCAGGGTACCACATATGGTGTTCGATCCCGAGTTATTCTGGATCAACAGCGCTGATTGAAGTGGACTTCCCTGCCCCCTCCTTCCTAGGACAGACCCTCCAGCCCCCTGAAAATGCTACACCGAGAATCAGCAGATCCTGCTGAATTGGGTGAGCTGCGGTGTGGTGGGAGGGTGATACCTGCAAAGTGGGCAGAGGGACTTTCCACACGTGAAGCCCTTCCTCCTGCAGAAGGCAGATCCTGGAACCAATGCATGGTCTCCCCTCCCCCACCCACTCCACCCGTGTCCCCACAACAACCCTGCGAGGCCAGCTGGGCTGAGAAAGAGGGGCTGTCCCAAGATCACTCAGCGAACTCCATGGTCAAGTGGGGATTCAAACCTGGGGCTCCCCAGGCAATGTCCAACAGGCTAGTTCAGCCGTCCCCAACCTGGTGCCCTCCAAAAGTGTTGGGCTACAACTCCCATCATCCTTGACTGTTGAACCACGATGCTGGCTGGGGCTAAGGGGAGTTGTAGTTCAAAACAACTGGAAGACACCTGGTTCAAGAAGGCTGCTTGATTTCATTGGGTGGTCCTCTCCCGTCTTCTTGAGCCACGTCCAATTTATATCTCCTGTGTTATTTGACTCTCTCTTTCTCTCACTCTCTTTAACCCCCCTCCCCAATAATTTAACTCCAATATACAGGTAGGTATGAATGGGCACCTGCCAGGGGCCCGCACCTCAGCATGGGCCCACTGACAAGAGCCCCCTGGACTTGCTCCTCCTCGTCATCATTGCCACCTGCTTGTTCACCTCCCTCTCACTCTGGCCCAGACAGTGGTGGTGGTGAGAAGGAGGAGCAGCGGATGCCCCTGCCTGCTGGCTCACCGGCCCTCTGACTGCAAGTGGGAGCAATGATGAGAAAGAGGATGAGGAAGAGCGGCAGGTGACAATGGTGGTGAGAAGGGAGGCTCACTGAGGGAGGCCCCCCCTGAGGATGTCTTGCCCAAGGCCCTCAAGAGCCTGGAGCCAGCACTGCTAATATAATTTATCATATTATATTTATATTCCCAAACCATGGGAGAAAACAGTGCCCACAGAAGAATGAAGCTAGCCCAGTCAAGGGAGAAGGTAGGGATCAGGGGAGGGCAGTCACATGCACTGGAAGGGGAATTCAAAGGAGAGCAAGTAGGTTGGCCATGTGTTCTACTTCTGGGGTGTGCAGAAGGTAGATTTCCAGTTGTTTGGGACTTCAGCTTCCAGCATTCCTGACCATTGGCCATACTGGCAGGAGCTTTTGGTAGCTGAAGTCCAAAACATCTGGAGATCTACCAGAATCTAGCATTATGAGAGAGGTTGAAAACCTCTGCATTCACATTCTCTATGCCAGGCATCCATTTGGTAAACACAGTCACATCTGGAGATCTACCAGATCGACACAGTCACATCTGGAGATCTACTTGAATCCAGCATTATGAGAGAGGTTGAAAACCTCTGCACGCACATTCTCTACGCCAGACATCCATTTGGTAAACAGTTATCATGGGGCCAGTCACACAACTTGCTAACCCACACTCCGTGGTTGAGTGTGGGTGGTTTTGAACCATGGGTTGTTTGTTGAACGGTGGGTTAGTGTGTTGTCTGAATGCGTGTGGTTAATCATGCAGTGTGGCTTACTTTCTCGAACGAGCCACCTTGAGAACCCATGATTTGTTGCTGGGTTGTTCAGGGTGGTTAACAAGTCATCCTGGCTGCGTCCAGACAACACAATAACCCACAGTTCAACAAACAACCCACAGTTCAAAGCAACCCACACTCAACCAAGGAGTGTGAGTTAGTGTGTTATCTGAACGCAGTGCATGTCTCACTCTCTATTGCGTTGACACCTGCTAGATGGAAGCCTTCAATCTTGGGCTGCTGCTGGCAGGGCAGAGGGAGTGACCGAAGCAGTTTTCACCACTCTGTTCTGCTTTGCGTGTATTTGCCTCTACATTGGCCTTTGAGCCTGGGCAGAGGAGGTGCGCTGGCAGGTGCAGGAGGGCTGGGGCTGAGGAGGCCATAGAATCTTTCACATGCAAGCTGCTTCTCGCCCCACCCACCAGGATGCCCCCTTTTTGATGTCTGTGAGGGGCTCCGAGGGTGCTTTTGCAACTGTGGAAAGCAGATGCTGTGGTTCTTTCTGCAGTGCCTGCAAGGAGACAAGGGGAGGGATCGGATCATGCAGCCGCCCCCCCCCCTGAAGTTGTAGCAGCATCTACGGCGTCAGGAGCGAGAATCCAATACATCCCATTGTCCTTCGGATGGTCTCAAGGGACCATAGGATTGCTCTGCTAGTCATCACTTTATTTTCTATGGGCACAATCCTATGCGTGTTTAGACAGAAAAAGTCCTACAACTCCCAGTGTTCCTCAGCCAGCATGGTCAGCTGGGGCATGCTGGGCATTGTAGGACTTTTTTCCCCCTAGGATTTCTAGGTGCAATCCTAGGTGTTTCTAGAATATGCCTAGGGTTTGCACCTTAAATGAATGCTTAAATGAATGCAGACAGCATTAGAGCAGAGTTCGAAAACAGAGAAGCAATTTCCTAAAAAACAGAACAACACAGAGAAGGCTTTGTTTCTTGACTCAAGCAACAATACTGGGCATGTTTTAATACTCTGAAGTTTAGATGTGGCAGGATTGAGCAGAGGCATTTCCAAAGTCATCTTTCATTCACCTGCTAGGGACCAGGAATTGTTTGAACAGGAACTGCAGGCCTGACATCAGCATGCGGCATACTGGGGCATTTGTCCAGGGCTCACGTGAGCTCAGGGGGCCCACTGGGACCAACACCTTGCCAGCCCCTCCCCAGTGCCTCCTGCCACTGTGACTTCCCTGCTGGAGCCACTAGCTCTCTCACCCCCGCCCCCCACCTCCTTGTGGGTTTACCCCTTGACAAGCACTGTAATGATCTTATCTGATGATCTGCTGGAACCTTATGCTTTAAAATAAGAAGACAACGGCGTTCTCGAGGTTCTATCTCCACCTGCTGGTAGGAGGTTACATCTAGTTTTCCCAAGCTCATCTGCAACAGGATTTCCAAAACAGGCTTTGCCTCATATGTCAGGCTCAGGTATCCTGCAACTTCCCCATCACCTGCATTGATGAAGGGCTTCGTCTAGGACAGGCTTCACCAACCTGGTGCCCTCCAGACATGTTGGGCTGCAACCCCCATCAGTCCCAGACAGCATGGCCAATGTTGCATCCAACATGTCTGGAGGGCAACAGGTTGGGGTCGCTCTTGCATGAGCTGCAAGCTTTCCTGCATGTGACGCACAGCCGCTTGGCTGTGCAGCCACTGGGGATAGCCTAACAACCACCTGGCACATCTTTGGCCAATTTAGAAGAGATCATGAAGAAGACTGCAATTTGTTTATTTTAAGTGCAGTGGTGCAGCTAGGTAATTTTGCACCCTGGACTTAATGGCCTTATGGGGCTCCCCCTTCGATAGTCATGCATATTACTTCCATTGTGAAACACACAAGTAAAATGTCTCTGTCCCTGCCCTGCTGTTCCTTGCTTTACAACTGCTTCTACATTCCTGATAGGTTAGAACAAAACTGTATGCCAACCCTGATTTATATAAGAACATAAGAAGAGCCCTGCTGGATCAGACCAAAGGTCCATCTAGTCCAGCATTCCATTCACGCAGTGGCCAACCAGCTGTCGACCAGGAAACAACAAGCAGGACATGAGTGCAACAGCACCCTCCCGCCCATGTTCCCCAGCGGCCAGTGTACATGAGCATACTGCCTCTGGTAGTGGAGGTAGCATATAGCCATCATGACTAGTAGCCACAGATAGCCTTATCCTCCATGAATTTGTCTAACCCCCTTTTAAAGTCACCCAAACTGGTGGTGGCCGTCACGATGTCTTGTGGTAGTGAACTCCATAGTTTACCTGTGTGCTGTGTGAAGAGTTCCTTCCTTCTATCAGTCCTGAATCTCCCACCAGTCAGCTTCATAGGATGAACCCGGGTTCTAGTATTTTGAGAGAGGGAGAAAAATGTCTCCCTATCCACTTTCTCTACACCATGCATCATTTTGAACTCCTCTAGCCTATCCCCCCTTGCCTATTTTCTAGGCCAAAGAATTCCAGCAGTTGTAAACTTCCCTCGTAGGGGAGTTGCTCCAGGCCCACGGTCATTTTATTTAACCTTTTCTGCACTTTTTCCAACTCTACAATATATATATATATATTTAGGTGTGCTGACCAGAAGTGTACACGGTATTCTAGGCATGGTTGCAACATAGATTTGTATAAAGGGAGTATGATCGTGGCAGTTGTATTTTTGAGTCCTTTCCCAATGATGCCTAACATGGAATTTGCCTTTTCCACAGCAGCTGCATTGCTTGCCACTCCCTGGGTGGTTATTCCTCCCACTCCCTGCCCCTCACAGGTTGCGAGGCCATGGACTTTGGCTCTTAGCTAGCTGCACCACTGTTTAAGAGCTTATATCATGCCTATTTCCCTGAAAAATGAACTCAGGGAAGTAAACAAGCAAGCATTTGGGTTGCAATCCTATGCATATTTTGTTGTTCAGTCGTTCAGTCGTGTCCGACTCTTCGTGATCCCAAGTACCATAGCATGCCAGGCCTTCCTGTCCTGCGCTGTCTCCCGGAGCATGCTCAAGTCCATATTCATTGCATCAGTGATGCTATCTAGCCATCTCATCCTCTGCCATCCCCTTCTCCTTTTGCCTTCAGTCTTTCCCAGCATCAGGGTCTTTTCCAGAGACTTTTATCTTCGCATTAGGTGGCCAAAATATTTGAGCTTCAGCTTCAGTATCTGTCCTTCCAATGAGCACTCAGGGTTGATTTCCTTTAGGATGGACTGATTTGACCTCCTTGCAGTCCAGGGGACTCGTAAGAGTCTTCTCCAGCACCACAGTTCGAAAGCATCAATTCTTCGGCGCTCAGCCTTCCTTATAGTCCAGCTCTCACAGCCATACGTTACTACTGGGAAAACCATAGCTTTGATTAGACGGACCTTTGTCGGCAAGGTGATGTCTCTGCTTCTTACTATGCTGTCGAGGTTTGCCATAGCTTTCCTCCCAAGGAGCAAGCGTCTTTTAATTTCATGGCTACAGTCACCGTCTGCGGTGATCTTGGAGCCCAAGAAAATAAAATCTGTCACTGCTTCCATTTCTTCCCCTTCCATATGCCAGGAAGTGATGGGGCCAGATGCCATGATCTTAGTTTCTTTAATCTTGAGTTTCAAACCAGCTTTTGCACTGTCCTCTTTCACCCTCAACAAGAGGCTCTTTAGATCCTCTTCACTTTCTACTTGGGAGCAAATCCCAGTGAACTCAGTGGGATTTCCTTTTGCACAGGATTGCAGAGTTCAGTTAACTGGCTGGCTGTTATTTACTTAGTATGTTTATACCCTGCCTTTGTTCCATTTTGGAACAGAAAGTGGCATAGCAGGGAGGGGGGAGGTGGCTCTCCAGATGTTGTTGGAGTCGATGGACTTATAGGCCCCTTCCAACCCTACTATTCTATGATTCTAGTATTCTATGATTCGATAACTCTCACTCCCATCAGCCCCAGCCAGCATGGCAATGGTCAGGGATGCCTGGAGCTGTAGTCTCACAACTTTTGGAAGGCCACAGTTTCCCTGCCTCTGATATATAGGGCTCCTTCCCAGTCTCTCATCTAAGTATTGACCTGACCCAGATGTCCTTAGCTTCAGCAAGGTAAGGAAGTGCTTATAAAATGTCACCCGAATCAGGTGAATGGCAGAGTAGTTGTTAAGCAACCAGACACCTTCCTTGTCCAAAAGATGGAAGCAGCTGGGCAGGATCAAAACAGGAAGGTGCTAGCATCCCTGTCAGAATACCTTATAGTGCTTACCCTGCCTGTTCAGGCAAGCATTCATTTCATCAGATAGGTACATTTATATCTGATGATGCCTCTCTTTTATCTGCTGCCCTATCTTTGTTTTTATTATATTGTATTTTAGTAAAAAAAGTGTGTGCATGTGTGTGCATATACATATATTTCTGTAAACTGCCACTCTTGATATCCACTCAGCAGCACAGTTACTGATGAGGGCAGAAGCCGAAACGTTTAGCTTAAAATCTATTTTTAGTTCTCTGTTGTTAGTCTTTCTATAACCCTGCTAGTTTAAGACCCAGGCTAGATCTGCACTAGTGCTTTTAATCAGTATTGAAGCGCACTGATAACTGTTGGGGCACATTATGCACTCCGTATACTGCTTTTCTAGTGTTATTTCCGCCTTTTATTCTGTATTATCCAAAATACCACAACAGATGTCATTGTGTGTGCTGTGAGGTATAAATGCACAAGCGGGCTATAGCATCACCATGATGGGATCACATCGATATGACACAAGGTGTAGATCCGGCCCTGATTTATGGCTATCTCATGTAGGGTCATGCTCCACAAAGCCAGGAAATTGGAAGCTTAGGCCGATCCTTAACAGAAGTGCTCTGTGATCAGTAATGCTGTTACACAATATCACAAACTGGGCTCGCTTACAACTTACCTTCAATGAACCCATACTTTTCCTTAGTCTTTCAGGTCCAAGTCCTGATAGGGAGGATGCAGGGCCTGGAACCAGCAAAGATGCCTCATCTTGCCCTGGTCCTGTATTCCCTTCTGAAGCACCTGAGCCTTACTGGGTTGTAGTCCAGCATATCTGGAGAGCACCGGCTTCAAGAAGGCTGGTTTCACCCATCCTGCCAACTAATGATGTAAGCAACAAACAAGCACGGGTCAACTCACAGGAGGATTCCTTTAGCAATACAGTAAGCTTTAGATGCTTTGTAAGGCAATACAGTACCAGGACAACCTGGTTCATCTTTGCTGGGTATTCTTTGGAAGAAGTTAGGGAGAGGGAATCCTCCAGAAAAGAGTTTGTAATTCCCTTGATAAAGACCCATGTCAAAATGCATTGGGAGTTCAATTGGTGCAGCTATTCCTTTTTTGATTTTGGTTTCCAGCTTTACAGCTGTTTTTCCTGATTCCTATTGGTACTGTTGATCATCTTTGCTGGACTCAAGCTCTTCATCTTCACCATCTGTTTCATTGGATCAGCCTGCGTTTCAGTCTTGTGAGAGAGGGAGAAAAACTTCTCTCATCCATTCTCTCCATGGTGTGATTCTCACCATGCAAGGAAATGACTGCCAGAACATATGGATTGCAAATGTACCCAGACTGGAAGTGTATGATGGAACCTGATTTCCAAATAGGATGGCCATTTGCTGTTAGTGGGGCAGGCAAAGAGAAGCAGCTCAAGGGGTAGTATATTTCCCCGATGAAGACAAATAAATAAACAAATAAGAAGTTAGGCCAATAGAAAGTTGTATTCATCTTGTGCTTTGAAGACACCACTGGAGTCAAGAACACCTCCAGAGGGACTCTCTGCCTGGCCATTGTGAAAGACATCTGGAAAGCTCGCCAAAGTGCTATCTATCAGTGTTGTTGTTGTTCAATCATTCAGTCGTGTCCAACTCTTCGTGACCCCATGGACCATAGCACGCCAGGCCTTCCTGTCCTGCGCTCACTCCCGGAGCGTGCTCAAGTCCATATTCATTGCATCAGTGATGCTATCTAGCCATCTCATCCTCTGCCGCCCCCTTCTCCTTTTGCCTTCAGTCTTTCCCAGCATCAGGGTCATTTCCAGAGAGTTTTCTCTTTGCATTAGGTGGCCAAAATATTTGAGCTTCAGCTTCAGTATCTGTCCTTCCAATGAGCACTCAGGGTTGATTTCAGTGTACATCAATTTAATAAATTACTTTATTGTTAACCGTGTTCATGCAAGTGAGTACCACTCTCCTTCACCACTCTCACTGGTAACATTTTAGCCCAGCCTTGACCAAACTGGTAGACTTCAATGGCCAGAATTCTTGACCATCAGCCATGTTGGCTGGCACTAACAGGAGCGGAAGTCCAAAACATCTGGAAGGCACCAGGTTGGCCAAATTTGTTCTAGCCTCTGATCCAACAGGTTCTGCTCGGGTCCTTCTACCCTGCCATCACTCTCGAGCCCTGTTGATTGGGACCATTTTTAAAAGATTCCACTGTTGGTTACCCTATTTCCCTCATGTGTTTTGTTTTGGGATGCACTGTTTCATCCCATTATGGGTCTGAGGCAGCATTAGCAGGCAAAGCTTTTAGCTGTGCAGTCCCTTTGTATTGTACAGATGTCATTTCCTTCATAATATACACCACCAGATCCTGTAACAGGATTACCTGGTAAAAATGTTTCTGGGATAAGGGCATCAAATGCAATTGCTGTTTCAAACTGATGGCATGCTACTATGAAAGAGTACACATAACATGTTTTGCAACAGGCAAAACATACTAATCCTACAGCTAGACGCCATGCCAAGATTCTTCAGAGCATTTAAAAATTTAGGAGCTTGACAAGGCAGATGCACAGCACAAATACAGCTAGACCCAAGTGACATTGTTACCAAGTTACAGCAGTCCTCCCCCCCCATCTCCAGAAGTTTGATCCACAAACCAATTAAGAGCGACGTCCCTCTAGGGGTCAGTAATGACCCGGTGCTTGCATAGGAGGAACCTTTCCTTTCCTTTCCTTTCCTTTCCTTTCCTTTCCTTTCCTTTCCTTTCCTTTCCTTTCCTTTCCTTGGGGAAAAGCTAGTTGAGTCAATTAGCTTAAGCAAATACTTGGGCTTAAGCAGCTTTGCAAATCACCTTGTTCAAGATTCACAAAAGATTGCAGCACTTCCTTGCGTGGAAATGCTTTCAGTTGATGGGTGTCAATTGACAAAGCACAACATAGCACTAAAAAAATACATGTAGAGAGAAAGGGGAAGCTCAAAAGGGCACCTAGCCTCGCATCCAGCTGAACAGATGAAATACAGTTCGCTAATTGTTTGGCCTTTCAAGGTCTTCCTTTTTTCACAGGTATCACCGAGACAAACCCAGAGTACACCCACATTATATTTCTCCCACCCCTTCTTCCACTTCTCCTTACAATTTTATAGCCATTGCAACCAAAATGGTTTCATGATATTGTTTCCTGTTTTTTCTTGTGTTATGACTGTTTCATTGGCAGGATTTAAGAGCTGGTGATGGACTGGAATGTCACAGACATTACTGTGGCTTTTGAGAAAAAACCTGTGGGGCAGGGAGAGGAGAGGAAGGAAGGAAAGGCCCCTAATTTGTTTCCCAGCTGTGGGAATAAGTAAAAGCTTATTTTCTGACCCTATCTCAGCTGCTGTTCTGTGGTAGTGGTGAAAATAGGTGTATATACATTGCTGCATGGGGGACATTGCTAGAAATAAAAGATCACCTTATTCCAGGGATAGATCCCACACTCAAGTTGTAGTCTGTGCTGTAGGGTTGCAAGCTAAAAGTACATCGAAACTGACAAACATTTGTCAATAATCCTTATTTTTTAATCTGCCAATTTCACACTTTCCAGTGTACAGATTTTAGCAGGCTTTTTAAGTCTTCCTGGTTTATTAGGTACTTAAATAAATGATAATCCAAACAGACACATGAGCTTTCTCCACATTTTTAACCTTTACTCAATAGTTAAAGCGCCTGGTGTGGCTGAGTAAACTGCAAAGCAAAAGTCTGAAAGAACTAAATGCCCATGAGGGTGGTCAGGTGGTGGATAACTTTCCACTTGCTGTATTAGAAGTCTTCTTGCCTTTCCCTTGTAATTAACATCATATTTTTAATGTTTTGTTCCTGTGTGAAGTAAAATTTAAAGAAGTGGAAACTTGCCAAAGTCTGAGCAACTTTGGGCCTTACTACAAGAGGGCCAATTTACACCTGCTTCTTCATCACACAATGGCTGAAACTGAAAGTGATGACTTTCACTTGTGCAATGGCACCAGAGACAAAACTGTACTATCATTTCAAAGCACAAAGCTTTTGCAACAAAGGCTGTTGACACGTTCAGGCGCACGACAGAGTGATGCATGAAACAGCATTAAGACCTTTGCGTTTAGCCTGGTTTTGTGTGAATGCCTGGTACTGGACACATTGTTTATATCTTCCACTCATTTTCTACACACAATCAGGCCTGCCCTCGCTATGCAGCATCTCTGACAGTGGCTTGGGTTCCAGTGCCCTGATGAGACCTACAGCTGATGCCTGCCCTCGGGCTCTCTTCATAATTCCCCCCCCCCAGCACCAAATGGCCACCATTTTAACCTCCCACAATGTCCCCACCATAGCACTGCTGTGGGACACTGGAGGAAATGTCAGCACTCATCGGGGGAGTGCAACTGCTACCAAGGAGCCCCCCCTTCTCTGGGAGCCACTGCAGGACACTATGTTGAGGGCCCCCTCCCCCATAATCAAGCCTGTGTGCAATTTAAGAAAACTTAAAACACCTGTTGAGAATTCCAGCAAAACCTCTCCAAGCTGCCAGAGTCCTCACCAAAAATTCCAAAGGGCTATATTGCTAGTCTTATTTACTGCAGACCAGAGTTGGGAAAAAGATTACTGTGGTCCACAGACAGCCCTACAGTGGGCTCTCTAGAACAGGGATGCAGAACCTCCAGTGCACGGGCCAAATCCAGCCCTCCAAGTTCCCCCAGATGTCCCCACCTCCTTTCCTATGACTGTTGGGTGAGTTTCCAGCTTTTGCAGGTGTTTTTCCCTGCTCTGAAAGGCTGAAATGCCTCTCCTAAAGCTTAGTTACTAGCTTTAAGTTAAAATATGCTGTATGTTTCATATTTTTGCCCAATCCCCTTTACCTTTAGCCCCACCCACCACTGGAAGGTGGCCTCCGAAAGCTTCAACCCTTGGGCTGAAAGAGGTTCACCTCCCCTGGCCTAGCATGCTCCAATTCTGTCAAAGAACGGTGGATTAGGTGAACCTTCATCTGAATCAGCAAGACACTTGTGTGCTTAAGCAAGAGCACACGCTCAGGATCACTTAACTCAGATTGGTTATACCTGAAATATTCTGAGTATACACCCTTGCTTTGTAAACTTGAAGCATCAATGGGCCATGGCGGTTCTCGCAAAGAAAGTCCACCATCCTCTGCAGTGAACAGCCTCTGTTGGCAGCTTGCTCCTTAATGACTTTATTTCATGGACCATTAAGGATTGGCTCCAGTCTTCATTAACTGACTCAATAGCTGTTGCATACTCCAAGAAACTCCATAAAAAGCTTTTGTGTACAAACACCAGCAGATTCTGACAAATATATTCAGCATGGTTGTTTTTCCAAATTCTTTTTGTTCAGTGGAGGATGGAAAAACAAACAGAAGCAGCTGGCAGTCATGTCTGTGATTAAACAGACTGGTTTATCTCTCTATCACTCTTTAGGCAGAGGGGAATTCCTGAGAAGCCAAAATATATGTCTAGAGGCTCGCGCTACAATGGCTGGCATGTCCTATGTGTCGACAGGGAACGAATGGGACAGGGAAGGGAGCACCCCCTTGAAAATAGTTCATTCCCTCTTCTGCGCTCCGCTCCCTCAAAGAGTGCTATTTAACAACTTGGCTCATCCAGGCAAGGCAAGAGCTATCACCATACGAGATTTGCTTTGCTCCTTGCTAAACATGTACACTGTGACAGTATTAGAAATATAGCAAGCTGCCTTCTTCCAAGTCAGATCACTGGCCCATCTAGCTCTGCATTGTCATTAACAGTGACTGGCAGCAGCTCTGCAGGATTTCAGACAGGGGCATTTCCCAGGCCTACCTGAAGATGCCAGGATTGAAATGGGACGTTTTGCTCACAAAGCATGTACTTTGCCGCTGAGCTACAGGCCTTGCCTCCAAGGTCCTGGGCACACAGTTATTTCCAAGGTAATAAAGCTATTATTACTTCCCCTCCAAGGTGCTGGGCACACAGGTATTTCCTATTTCCCCGGCCTACCTGGAGATCATTACCTTGTCGTGGTGCTGGAGCTTGAGCACCTCAATGATGTCATGAGATAACTGTGATGGGACACCCAAGACGGGAAGGTCATGGCAGAGAGGTCAGACTAAATACGTTCCCTGGGGAAGGAAATGGCAACCCACCCCAGTATTCTTGCCATGAAAACTAAATGGATCAGTACAACCAGAGATATGTCGGTATACCATCGGACGATGGGACTCCCAGGTCGGAAGATGGTCAAAATGCTACTGGGGAGGAACAGAGAATAAGTTCAACTAGCTCCAGATGTGATGACGCAGCTAGCTCAACGCCGAAAGGACAGCTAGCAGCCGATGGTGCTGGTGGTGAACAACGAATCCGATGTTCTAAAGATCAACACACCATAGGAACCTGGAATGTAAGATCTATGAGCCAGGGCAAATTGGATGTGGTTATTGGGGAGATGTCAAGATTAAATATAGACATTTTGGGTGTCAGTGAACTGAAATGGACTGGAATGGGCCACTTCGCATCAAATGACCACCAGATCTACTACTGTGGACAAGAGGACCGCAGAAGAAATGGAGTTGCCTTCATAATTAAAGTGGCTAAAGTAGTGTTTGGATACAATCCAAAAAATGACAGAATGATCTCAATTTGAATTCAGGGTAAGCCATCTAACATCACAGTGATCCAAACTGTGGATTTGTGACCCCAACCACAGATGCTGGAGAAGCAGAAGTAGATCAGTTCTATGAGGATCTGCAGCACCTACTGGATAGTACGCCAAAAAAGAAGTTATTTTCATTACAGGAGACTGGAATGCTAAGGTGGGTAGTCAAACAACACCTGGAATTACAGGCAAGCACGGTCTGGGAGAACAAAATGAAGCAGGACATAGGCTGATAGAATTTTGCCAAGACAACTCACTGTGCATAACAAACACTCTCTTCCAACAACCTAAGAGACGACTTTATACATGGACTTCACCAGACGGTCGACACCGAAATCAGATTGACTACGTCCTTTGTAGCCAAAGGTGGTGGACATGTATGCAGTTGGTAAAAACAAGACCTGGAGCTGATTGTAGTTCAGATCACAAACTTCTTATTGCACAATTTAGAATCAGACTAAAGAGAATAGGGAAGACCCACAGATCAGTTAGATATGAGCTCACGAATATTCCTCATGAATATGCAGTGGAGGTGAAGAATAGATTTAAGGGACTAGATTTAGTAGATAGGGTCCCGGAAGAACTACGGACAGAAGTTCGCAACATTGTTCAGGAGGCGGCAACAAAAGAAGTCCCAAAGAAAAAGAAAACCAAGAAGGCAAGATGGCTGTCTGCTGAGACACTGGAAGCAGCCCAAGAAAGAAGGAAAGCAAATGGCAACAGTGATAGGGGGAGATATGCCCAATTAAATGCAAAATTCCAGAGGTTAGCCAGAAGAGATAAGGAATTATTTTTAAACAAGCAATGCGTGGAAGGGGAAGACAAGAATAGAATAGGAAGGACAAGAGACCTCTTCCAGAAAATTAGAAACATCGGAGGTAAATTCCAGGCAAAAATGGGTATGATCAAAAACAAAGATGGCAAGGAACTAACAGAAGCAGAAGAGAGCAAGAAAAGGTGGCAAGAATATACGGAAGATCTGTATAGGAAGGGTAATAATATCGGGGATAGATTTGACGGTGTGGTCAATGAGCTAGAGCCAGACATCTTGAAGAGTGAAGTTGAATGGGCCTTAAGAAGCATTGTTAATAACAAGGCAGCAGGAGACGACGGTATCCCAGCTGAACTGTTTAAAATCTTGCAAGATGATGCGGTCAAGGTGATGCATACCATATGCCAGCAAATTTGGAAAACACAAGAATGGCCAATTGATTTCCAAGATCGGAAAAAATCAACTTATATTCCCATATCAAAAAAGAGAAGCACCAAAGAATGTTCAAACTATCAAACAGTGGCACTTATTTCACATGCCAGTAAGGTAATGCTCAAGATTTTGCAAGGTAGACTCCAGCAATTCATGGAACGAGAATTGCCAGATGTACAAGCTGGGTTTCGAAAAGGCAGAGGAACTAGGGACCAAATTGCCAATATCCGCTGGATAATGGAGAAAGCCAGGGAGTTTCAGAAAAACATCTATTTCTGTTTTATTGGCTATTCTAAAGCCTTTGACTGTGTGGATCATAACAAATTGTGGCAAGTTCTTGGTGGTATGAGGATACCAAGTCATCTTGTCTGCCTCCTGAGGAACCTGTATAACAACCAAGTAGCAACGGTGAGAACAGACCACGGAACAACGGACTGGTTTAAGATTGGGAAAGGAGTACGGCAGGGCTGTATACTCTCACCCTACCTATTCAACCTGTACGCAGAACACATCATGCGACGTGCTGGGCTTGATGAATCCAAGGCTGGAGTTAAAATCGCTGGAAGAAACATCAACAATCTCAGATATGCAGATGATACCACTTTGATGGCTGAAAGCGAGGAGGAGCTGAGGAACCTCATGACGAAGGTGAAAGAAGAAAGTGCAAAAGCTGGGTTGCAGTTCAACCTCAAAAAAACCAAGATTATAGCAACCAGCTTGATTGATAGCTGGCAAATAGAGGGAGAAAACGTGGAGGCAGTGACAGACTTTGCCTTTCTAGGCGCAAAGATTACTGCAGACTCTGACTGCAGCCAGGAAATCAGAAGACGTTTACTTCTTGGGAGGACAGCAATGACAAATCTTGATAAAATAGTGAAGAGCAGAGACATCACACTGACAACAAAGATCCGCATAGTGAAAGCAATGGTATTCCCTGTAGTAAACTATGGCTGCAAGAGCTGGACCATAAGGAAGGCTGAGCGAAGGAAGATAGATGCTTTTGGACTGTGGTGCTGGAGGAAAATTCTGAGAGTGCCTTGGACTGCAAGATCAAACCAGTCCATAATCCAGGAAATAAAGCCAGACTGCTCACTTGAGGGAAGGATATTAAAGGCAAAACTGAAGTACTTTGGCCACATCATGAGAAGACAGGACACCCTGGAGAAGATGCTGATGCTAGGGAAAGTGGAAGGCAAAAGGAAGAGGGGCTGACCAAGGGCAAGATGGATGGATGATATTCTGGAGGTGACGGACTTGACCTTGGGGGAGCTGGAGGTGGCGACGGCTGACAGAAAGCTCTGGCGTGGGCTGGTCCATGAAGTCACGAAGAGTCAGAAGCGACTGACCGAATAAACAACAAAAGGCCTACCTAGAGATGCCAGGATTGAACTGGGACCTTTTGCTTACAAAGCATGTATTTTGCCACTGACCTACAAGCCTTCCCTCCATGGTGCTGGGTACACAATTACTGGTAGCTGCTATACCCAAAATACTGAGATTTTCTTTGACAGCAGATTCTCAAAGCTTGCCACAGATGCCTCTTTTAGAAACCAGAGGCATATTTCAATTTGGGTCCCATGCCAAGATCTGGTTGTACACAAGACTTTCTATAGTTCCTTATTCTTGCTGTGAGGCCCCCTGAAATGCATTCCCAGGTTAAGCACAAACTTTCTTGCATGAGACCCTGAGCAGCCAAATCAACGTTCAAATGGGTACCTTGTGATCACATGTCCTGCAAGGCAAGTGGCTGCAAGAAGAGAGAAGGCCCACTCAGTTTGGACACACCCACCTTTCAGAGCTTCCCACTGATACTCTACAACTGCTATGTTAATGTAAGGTGGGTGTGCTGTAAAAGAGCATGCTTGTATTACCCAAATAGTTGGGAATAAATGGGCCCAAATTGACACCAGCGCTAACGTAAATTATGCTGTGCACACATAAGCGACCTCTAGCGCAACACCAAGTGTTAGCTGGTGCAACAAGTTTCCCCAGAAAACCCATCGTGCCAGAAGTTGCTTGCTCTAGCATGGGGTGGGCAATTTGTGGCATTCTAGATGTTGTAGCCTACAACTCCCATGCTCCCTCACCACCTGCTATGCTGGCTAGGGCCGATGGGAGCTGTAGGCCAAAACAACCGGAGGGCCACAAGTTGCCCACCCCTGCATCTAGGGCATTGTAATTTATGTTAGTGCTAGTGCTGACTTGGATACTGCTCAAAGTTTCCTTCCATTGTTTTAAAACCAAGGAACAGCACAGTACATAATCAAAGCCAGCACACTGAATCAGACCATAGGTAGCTCTGGTCCTGGAGGCTAGCACATTCTAACATGTTCTACATGAGCACTCTCCAGGAGCCTCCAGTGGGCAGTTGTCCTCTTGACAAGATGGGCTGCAGAAGAAAAAACACACCAATCCCCTAGCAACTGCACTGGTCCCATATAATTTGGGGGCAGAATCAAAGGTGCTTACTTTTATTTAAGGTATCTTAAAGTTGCGAAGTTTTAAAAAATATCCAGACAAAAATCTCTTATTAAAAAGAAGAAGAAGAAGCATGGCTTTAAAGCCACCACGTAAGTCCCCCCCGCCCTGCTCCTAAATGCATCCAAGTGCTCCACAGATGTAAGTAAATACCAACCCTGAAGCAACTGCTGCTTCTATAGAGAAGGCAAAATGTGGGCTAATTCAAGGGATCTGTGGAAGTGTTGGGCAATTCGCACAGCTTACATACAACGTTTAGGCTGGCTATTTTAGTTAGCATAAAATTGAGATTTATAGCAATTAATCTCCAAGCCTTTCCACAGTTGTCCCCTCATCCCCCCAGCTCCACCCCACCAAACCAGACAGCACAAACATGTTTCTATCTCCCCCTCACACAGTGCCTCGTAGTTCCTTAAATACTAACAGGTTTATTGTGGCTTAAGCTTTCATGTCACAATAAATATGTTTAAGTCTTTAAGGCTGGGGTGGGAAGATCTCCAGATGTTTTAGACGTCAACTCCCAGCATTCTTGATCACTGGCCATGCTGGCAGAGGCTTCCAGGAGTTGGAATCCAAAACATCTGGAGATCTACCTTCTGCCCACCCCTGCTTTAAGGTACAAGACTCTCTGTGTGTATGCGTGTTTTCTGTGACTATCACAGCTACCCCTCTGGAACTTTACTTCTATCCCCTCTGGGAATCTCCCTTAGTCAAGTTCACTCTAGCAATATCGATTAAATTGGCAACACTCTGTCACTGTTATCAAACCCAGTGACCTGTATTTGGGTACTGTGTCATCACAGATGGTCAGCAAATGGAAAGTACAGGCTTACAAGCAATAGTCAGGAAGATTTTAAACCCTAAGATGATCTTACCAAACTTGCATAACTAGGATATAGCAAGCAGACATCATTTACCCACTGACAAATCACCTCCTCCTGTTGTATCAGGCAATTTTACCCAACAATGAGAACACAAGATCAAAAATAAAGCCCATTCATAATCACGTAATTTTCACATAACCTGCAAGTGTGAATTCCTCTTATGTAGAACTCAGATCTGCTGTCAGATCTTGTTTTTTCTCAACTAAGTTGTGGCAGCTTTAATAAACAATTTCAAGACAGTCAGAAATAAAGACTTCCTTTCTTTCAAAAGAATGCTTCAATACAAATCGGTAAAAGCAACATAACTTAAATGAATAAAAAAGGGTATCTGCAAATCCTTTGAATATTCACACTGTTTTATACAAAAGGATTAAGTTTTGACTATTCACAGATGGCCTGACTTCAGCTCATATGCATCTTTGCATTGACAATCCAAGCTGCAAGATCCAAAGTTTTTTCATTTCGTTCATCAGCCTAAATCAAGTACCATAGCAGACAGAGCATTCATGTCTCTCATGTGGGGGTGTTGGGAAAGTATTTCCTCGATCTTCTCTCTCTGCTCAGAGGTAGGGAATATTTTCTTCAAGGCTTCTTTTAAACGGACTGTTTCTGTAGCAGACCGTGGATGCGGGGGGAGGGCTGAGTTAGCCAGCGGTGCCGGTGGAAACATAGACAAGGCAGGCACAAGACCACGTAATGGGCTCTTTGGTGACTGTCCGCTACTCTCAGGTTGCATCAGGAAATGTGATGTCCCAAAAGGAGGAAGACCTCCACTTGCAAGGCCATGTTGGGGTGGAACACCTCTGGAGGACAAAGAAACAACATCCACTGTAAGAGCTTTCAAACAGTTCACTATGAAAGCAAGAGAGCTAAAACCTCTCACATTTCCATGGGCTCTAAAATCAGATGCTTTAAAACCCTCTGCATGCAGTAGGCTCACATGCAGTCTTCATAAACAGCCACTTAGGTTTTGTAATCTTGCTTGTATTTTAACCTCCTTGTAATTTCATTTCATTTACCTTCCAGTCTGCAGTTCAGCGTCTTAACCACTAATCCACCGTGGCCCACAATTTCATTTATACCATTTCCAATTTAGCCCCTGTGTATTTCAGCTGTGTATTTTGATGTAAGCAGCTAATAAACCCTTTAAAAGTTTAATTGAACCACTGTGGCACCACCCTACTCTGTTTCACCTCCATTTTATATTTGTAACAGGGCCTCCTATCAGGGAAACAACATTTACAATTACAACCCATTGTTCCATCTGGCCAGTTGGATACAGGATATCATTGGTCTGGGGTGGATGGCTGGAAAGAGAAAGCCTTGCACTAAAGTCTCGGCAGCTAAGAAAGCCGTATGTTATTCTTTCATTTCTTTTCTGTCCAGCCTCTCTTCATATCTTGACCTCAAGATAAAATCTCCTTTAAATTTCTCCTCCATATGGGAAACAGTAGAATATCTGTATATTTAAAATTAAATACTTGTATATTTAAATCAATTAATTTAATTAAAAACACACTAGAAGAACCTTTGAAACCTCAAAAGCAACAGAAATGGTAAGTATCATAGTGTTAGTTGTCAACTTAAGGTTCAAATTCATTGTCCTGAAAATCAAGTGGAATTTGTTTTTCTTTTAAATGACTGGTCTAGGCAGTCATTTATTTTGCTTCTAGGTTATTGCTGTTGCTGCTTTTTAAGTGGAAAGCAATACTGACTTGACATTTCAAGTTGCCCCTTTCCAAAAGTTCAGTCTTTTAAAACAAAGCCATCTTGATATGTTATCACTTGGCTAGTGGTGGTGAGAGAGGCATACACTTCACCATTATTCAAATGTTCTGCCATGTTTAATGGACCACTGGAGTTTCTCAAAGGCACCAAAGCAATGATGGAACTTTCTTCCCTTGAAATGCCCTAAAAATTGACTCAGATGTTTCAGGTCAGGCCTTGCTTTATTTAAGTATTTAGTATACTAATTGTTCATATCTTGCCTTTTCAAATGGAACAAGATAAAGGACAAAGAGCAGTGCCTCTCCAAGGTGCACAGCAAACTAGTAATGCAGCTCTTTCCACTTTTCGTAAGCTACGAAAGTTGCCCACCGTCTGAAGAAAAGGTGGGCTCACTGTCCTAACTTAAGGGGTGGGGTGGGGGAGATCTCCCCCTCTCTCTCGAGGCCTCTAAGCGCCGCTGTTCACACCGGGCCAATCAGGCAGACCATCTAAGCTCTGCCCCTGCCATCTCTCTCTTGGCTCTGCATCTGTGCCTGGCGTCTTAAGAATTCAGGTTCTCTAAGCCCCACCTCTACCTGTTCGCTGTCTCACAGGGGTGTGTGAAGAGAGGTCCTGTCTGTCCAGCTGGGCCTTTGAAGTCTGAGGTGTCTGTGTCTCTATCTCTAGACAAGCCTGGGAAATTTCCTCCTCCACCTCCTGCAATTCCTCTTCAGAATTTGAGCCACTGAACCACTCCCTGTGCTCAGAGGCAACCCTGACCACAGGAGATAAACAAATCCTCCTGCAAGTCCTTCTTGCCAACTACTGCCATGTGTTTCTATGGCTCATGACCTTTTCAGTCGCACAAAGGGCTTTTGTGCTTCAACTGGGGCATTCGTTTTCCCGTTTTTGTTTAAGTAAGTTAGGGCTTTGGATGTCCCATTGAGCACTCTACCTAAAACTTGCTTCCTCCTGAAGAAAACGTTCTAATCCTGGGCCATTTCGTCCCATAGGATCATCAGGAACCATGAAGATGTCTCCGGCAAATGTGTATGGGAGCAGCCTGCAATAGCCAAAAAAAAAAAAGGGGGGGGGGAGGGAATGAGTAAGAAATGTAACTCTCAGATTTATACATAGAAATAACCTCATTATTTAAACTGTGTACAAAACTGGTGCTCTTTTTGCCTACTGCTGCTCTCAGTGATGGCTCCGTGATTTTGGAGTCCCCCCTGAGAAGGCACCATGAACACATGGAGCTGTATTTTACCCAGTCAAACCATTCCTCTGTCTAGCTCAGCATGGTCTATTTCAAAGTGGCAGCAGTCCTCCGAGGGGCTTGGGTAGAGGTCTTTCCCAGCAATTTATTGATGATCCTTTCAACCAGAAATGCCAGGGATTGAACCCGGCACTTTCTGCAAGTAACACACAATCACTGAGCTATGTTGTGTGTGTGCAGGCAGCACAAACCCTATGAATGCAATTCTAGCCTTACAGAATCCACTGAAGTTTCAATCCTGGCTGAGGTCCAATTCACACTTCAGTTCTGGAATTCGATAATTTCCCAGTCACCTTTTCCACAGATATTGGAACAAAATACTCCCTTTTAACAATGGGAATGTGCCAACGCTGTGTTGCCTTCGGCGCCTCCTGAAGACACTGTTATTTCGAGAGGCCTCCCTTGAGTGACCAGCCATGGTTCATTAAGTTCAGAATTGGTTTCTTTTAAAATGTTTTGTTTTAATATGGTGTTTTATTCTTTTAACTTGTTGTTCACTGCTCCAAAATCTTTGATGTGGAGCAGTATGTAAATATTGTAAATTAAAAAAAAAAGTAATTCACTGTTCTATTTCCAAATCCCAGATGCCTCAAACAGTGAGTTCAAGGTAGAGGGGACCTTTTCAAAACTTGAGTCAACAGGAGCCCATGTCTGAGATCCTGCAGACTAGTGATGGACAAACTTCCCTTGGCACAGATGGGTATCAGCTCAATAATGTATGAGCCCTCTCAGCTTGCAATGCGGGTGCCTGTGTACTGATGGAATTGCTCCCTGGGAATTTAAGTTCCAGCTGCAGGAGAGAGCTCCTTGGGAATTCAACTGACTGCCCCCCTCATCCCAAATTAAACCAGGAAATGGGAAGGTTTTAGATTTCAGTGAGGAACCACCATATTTGTAAGAAACAAATCCAGAGAACCACCCCAAAGAGAGAAGATACTCTTCAAACAAAAGGCTACTTGATCAGGTGGTTCTGGTCAGAACGATGAGAGTTTCAGCAAGAGTTAAGAGGTGAACACAGAAGAAATACTGCACATGCATGTCCAAAGTAGGTGGCATGGCAGTTCATATGCTTTGCCCCCACTTAACCTGGAAGAATTATTATAGCCTGCAAACCTATAGTTCTCTTACAGCGCCTCCAGCCTTCTTGGATGCTCTGCGCAAAGGGAGAATAGCAGCACTAGAAGCACCTTTGCTGGTTCAGGGGCCCTGGCAGGTGTCTGACCTTGCCTTCCCCTCCTTCTCTGTCCCACAGAAATCCCAACCATGACAAAGGAGGTTCCTTGCCAAAGCCAGCAGCATTAAACAAGGAGGTCTGACTGGGAATAATTAGTATTGTAGTAGGGATCTACTAGCTGCTGGTCTCTGGACCTACGACAACCATATACACTTGACAAGATTGTTTGGAAGCTGGCATTGGAAAATTTGATTTTGAGAGTCATCACTCTGCAGTCTTTTTTTGAGAAAAAGCAAGTTTCTAGCCATTAAGATTGGAAAGAAAAAGTCTGTTGATATGCCTGCTAAAAACACTCTGCACACAGAGTAATATTGGGTTTGGAACAGCCTTCCCCAACCTGTTGCCCTCCAGATGTTTTGGACAGCACTCCCAACATTCTTGACAGTTGGCCATGCTAGCTGGGGCTGATGGAATTTGAAATCCAGAAGCTGGTGCTTGTGCTCTAACCAATGCGTTGCAGTATACCCTTTGAGCTAGGCTCAACAGAGAGTCTTACTGAAACGAGATAAAAGGTCTCATCAGGGCCAAACTACAGAGCTCTGGTTTTGGGCTCAGTAACACAGAACATCCCCCAGCAGCTTCACTTAAAGGGATCAGGCACCAAACGATGGGACTAACGGTGTTATTCAGTGTAAGACAGTTTCATATGTCTCTGTCCTCCCACATTTGATAAAGCAACTTGGGAGGTGGGGGAGGGGAAGACACCTTTTTAAATACAGAAAATCCCCCCCACACTACCAAAACCCACGGGTCTTCGGTTGCACACTGCAGTATCCATGGCTGTGTTTTATTAAAAAGCATTTTATTAAAAACATACACGAGGGGGAGGGAAACTACATGCAATTTGGCACCACATATAGTTTGGCTCTTAGAACTGTTTGACTTCAGATCGTAGGTGAGATTCTGCCGTGGATTCTTTGCTATGGTCCCTGTTAATCCCCGCCCCACCCTGCAACCAATAACTTAACCAATCACATGTGTCCTTTCCCTTTGCAAATGTTGTAACCAAAAAATGCAATTACCTCCTTTGAATAATCTCCCTCCAGGATGTGGATTCATCAACAAATTCTCTGAGGTTATCATTGGTAACGATAACTCCTCCAGTTTTCTCGGCGAGATGTAGCAAAAACCTACAACAACATTCGTTAAGAGAATCAATATTCTTTCCCTGAATGAAGTCTAATTGAAGTCTACTCAAGATGCAGCTTCTGGGTAACATGCCAGCAACGGTGCTACACAATGCTGGCTCCAGGTTCTTAAGGGCCCCTGGGCAAGACACTGTCCCATGAAGCCCCTCCTGCAGGGAGTCTACCTTCTCACTGCTATTGTCACTAGCTGCTCTTCCTCTTCCTCCGCCTCCTCTTCCTCCTCGTTACCACTGGCTTGCTTGCCAGGCAGAGAGCCAGTGAGCAAGCAGGCAGCGGCATCTCCTGCTCCTCCTTCTCACCACCTCTGTTGTCTGGGCCAGAGCAAGGGGCAGGTGAACAAGCAGGTGAGGCGAAGGAGCAAGTCCAGGGGCCTCTTGTCAGTGGGCCCCTGTTGGGGTGGGGGCCCCTGGCAGGGGCCCACCCATGCCTACCCTTGATGCTGGCTTTGGCACTACACCCCTTGATAAGCCCTTCTTTTGTGATCCACCAGAAGCCACGCATGTGCAGAGGTTGCTCTGTTAGCTGTGGCACTGTGCAGTGGCCGGTATGCTGTGCAGGAGAGGCCTAGACTCAAGGAGCAGACAGTACCCAACTATGCCGACATCCAAAAGAACCTCACATCCAGTTGCGTGTGTCAAAGGGAGTTTGGGACTTAATTTTAATGAGTCTACCTAAGGTAGCTTTTAAAGACAGTTTTTAGGTAAGGGAGCATTAAAAAAAAAACCATGATCCACCGCCTGCTGTTTGAAGTAGCACAGCTCATTCTATCAACTCATTCTACTGTATGTGTAGACCAAGATCTCCATGACGTGCACTGAAGACAACCTGATGGAAAAGCAGCATGTTTCCAGGCTGAGAAGAGATACACAGCATTCAACTTCTCTTTTTGGAAGGCGGAGGCAACCTTACTCTTTTCACTGTGCCTTCAGTGATTAGATTAAGCAATTTACTGTTGCTGCTATTTTGCTGATTCTAACACTCTTGTTTTGCTTGCCCAGCTGTTGCTGCTATTTATACTTTTTTCTCTATTAATTCGTAGACTTACTGTCTTTAAAAGATGTGATTTGCTTCAATTACAAATTGTTATAATTTGTTTTGCTGTAGAACTGCCTTGGGATCCAGTATGGCTGAAAGGGGGTCTGAAAGGAGTACATTAAAAAAAACTGTAATGGCTTATTCCCACATGCATGTTCATCACTTCATAACTTGTATGTGCAAAACTGGCCATTAGGTGGAACACATCTCTCAAAGGCACGCTGTTCTAATGGCATCTTCCAACACAGAAGACAATGGTTTAGATAGCTGAATATCCAGTTTCTCCTCTCAATACATGACTCCTCTCTAGAAGAATGAGGAGTCACAGAAATGCCAATCTGGAGAAAAACCTCTCTTTACCTGTCGTCATGAGATGCAATCCTGGCTCCACATACAACTCTTGCAGGTGTCAGGGCCAAAATACCAACGTCTTGGAGCTGGGTTAAGAAATGTTGTTCTATTTAAAAGAAAAGTAAAAAAGTAAAAAAAGTTAAAAGTCATGTTTAGGAAAAAAGAATACAAAATTTTGTGCAAGATTTTATTTTGGTGGAAGAGTACCAAACAGATTAATGCTAAGTAAAATTACATTAAGGGCACAATACTATGGCTGGCTGGGGAATGCTGGGAGTTGTAGGACTTTTCCCTGTCTAAACATGCATAGGATTGTGCCTTAAATGCATTTAAGTTCAAAGTGCTTCTCATATGGTAGTTCTTCCAAAGGGCCTCTAAGTGTAATTATCGCCATGTTACAGATGTGGTGATGGTGGTGGGGGGCAGGGGGAAGGCTCAGAAGCTGAAAGAATAGCAGGCTCTTGGTTTCGCTCACTAAAATGGTATAGTGCCATGCCTTAGTTTGCTTAACTCTGTCCAAGGTCCAATTTCTTAGCCACGCTTTGAGCATGATGGGATGTTGGGAAAGTGTAGCATATTATATATAAAATGTAATAAATGGAACTTGTTTACTGAACAGTGGCATTCCTAGGAGTGCCAGCTTAAAGACACAGATCCAAGGTTGGAGAAGTGAATTGTTAAAACAAAGGGAACGTTATGTCCCTTACCTGTGATGTTAGAATCTCTCCTTGTTCGCCACTGTGGGACAAACACAGTAATCCTTCTGTGGCCACGTTTCCAAAAGTATTCAACAGCAATTGCAATTCCCCGACATGAGAAGAACTTTTGTAGACCATGACTGCAGGAAAGGGAGAAAAAGGAACAGTAAACATTGACAAACTTCAGAGTCTTTGATTTATAAGCAACCAATTTCTGGGAATGGAAGATTAAAACACATGTAAAGGTAAATGTTTAATAATGTGTACAAATTAGTGACGCAGTCCACCAGGGAATTGTCCTCCCTTTCTATAGCACGATTTGGTGCGGAAAGCAAACTCACATTTATAGGATTCCTGTGAAGCACATAAGGGTGAGACACAGGAAGCTTTTAGAAATCTGCTATACTTTTAGTTATTTATTTACAAGTTTTATATACTGTTCTACACCCAACAGGATACCTGAGTGCTGAACAATAAAAGAAAGAAAACAGAATGTTTAAATAATGATTTTTGTCATTTTGACTGGTCTATTGGATAGTGCTTTTAGTGTAGCTTTAGTAACCACCTTTTTATCATGAGCCACCTTGAGCTCTTGAATCGAGGGCACAATCAGTGAAGATTCAGTCAAGCCAAAACCTAACCAGAGTTCAAACATGGCTGACCCAATATGCTAGACACTGCACCATACTGGATCTCAACCTATGTTGAGATGTTTATGAAGCCTTTTGCACAACTTCTTAAGTCCCTGTCCCTTACTGAAACTAATCACCACACTCAATGAGACAACAGAGATCTGTGATCGGATCTCCATTGTCTCGTCTAATTTGGCCCCAAGTCTGAGTGCATGTAAACAAACTTATTCTTCCCCTATTTGCTTTTACTTCCATCCTCCTACCCTGCTCTGTTGAAACTCTAAAACGTAAATGATTTTCTTAAGAAAGTGAAATAGAAAGTGTGGTAGCATTTTTGATAACAACTAGGAAAGAGAAGAATTCCAGAGTTCTAACTTCAGGGATGTTCTGCTGGAACCTGGTCTGCAACAGCCTCTGTTGCAAAATTTTAGACTGTAAGTTCCTTGGGGCAAAGACTTATATTCTTGTTACTCTGGAAACCAACATGTGCATTGATGGCATAACATCAACTTGAAATGTTGCACAGATAACCAACCATGAAAAAAAGGGGGATTTATTATTATTATTAATAATATTTCTATACTGCCCCATAGCCAAAGCTCTCTGTGTGGTTTATATACCAGTAAGATGGACAACTTCACAAAGGGTTTTGAAGGAGGGTCAGTTTTAAAGCAGAAAAAAGTTAAAGTAATAATATTTGAAAAAACTAAACAAAGGGCAAAAATCATTGCAGCACTTTGTGGGTTAGCTAATGGTTATCTATAGGATGAATGGCAACCCTAAGTCATATGTAGACCTTGCTCTGAGTAGAGTCTTGTTGCCGTGGACGATTGGGATTGGACTGGCCCAGCCTGATCCATATAGCCCTGCCCCACTTGATATCTGCATGTTGGACATTGACTGGGTTCACAAGTCACGGCGGCAAATCATGGGTTATTTAACCCATGATTTTTGGGGATACCCACTTCCTGGAAGCCACTTCTGGTTTCTGTAAACAACTTCTGATTGGCCCAATCGGAGGTTGTGTGCGTGCTGTCTGAACCTGGACAGATGGGTTGTTTACTGAAACCCAAAGTGGCTTGTGCATGTCCCAGCGAATTTTGGGTTAATTAACCCATGATTAATCAACCCATGACTTGCCACCATGACATGTGAACAGGCCCGCTGTGTTTAAATAGGGGACCACATATATAGGCCTGACCTGGCCAGTCATCACCCCACTGAGTGTGAGCATGGGGGAGAACGACTGAGCAGATCAGGACCCACTCGAGTGGAACTGCCAACACGGCAATCTCAGGCAAGCCTAGAGGTGGGGTGGCAGTGGGGGCCTGATTCCTCGCCACATGCAGTCTCTGCACAGTTACAACCATGCTGCCAGAAACGTGGTCACTCGATGGCTTGGTTGTGAGGCCATCACCGCCACATTATCAAAACCATTCCCTTGTATGTCCCAGCCCTGCTGTGCTTGTGAACGTGAGGTAGAGCCACGTTTAAGCTTATGTAACTAGTCATGTTGGCACAGGAACTCCCTTGGAGAAACTAGTTACAGCTTATGATTCAGCACTGCACAAAATCAGAAGTCTGTGTGCAGTCCACCCAGTTCCCCCCATCTCAGCCTTCCCCAACCTGGTGTCCTTCAGATGAGTTGGACTGTAACTCCCATCATTCCCAGCAGGCATGATGGGAGTAGCAGTCCAACACATCAGGTTGGGGAAGTCTGCTGCATCATTTTCACTGTCAGGCTTTTTAGGGAGTGTTCCCACAAGTCCATTCAAGAATTTCATTGGTTTCTATTTCTGCCATCCTATTTCAGCTGAATATTTACAGCAAGAGTGACCCCCACCCCACCCCCGTGGCACTTGCTTTTGTCCCCCTGAAGAACATATTTCCTCTCCTCACGTGCAGCTTAGGGTTGATTTGGAAGTGGAAAACTGGCAAAGATGATATACCACCTTCCCTGACCCCCATCTTCTATTAACATCTTTAGTTAAAAAAGAAGAACAAAGAGCCCAAGGAGAAATCTACACATGATTAAATGTAGATTGAACCTTATATGCAATCACTATATTTCTCCCCACCCTTTAAAAAAAATATACCATCCTTGCAACAGAAGAGGAAGTGCAATGTTGGAAACTGGGAGGGATAAGATAACCCAGCAGGAACTGCATGACTGTTCAGAGTAATTCTATTTTTTACTTAGGTTTCCTTCCTGGTATGGAAGAAGACATCCTTCAAAGCTTTGGGTTATCCGCTCACTCTCTCTCCCCTCACATCACTGTTCAGGGGACAAGATAAACCAAGAGACAGGATAAGCTGAGCTTGCTCAAGGCCAAGCCGAGACACAGTCAAAATATAGACAGAAAATGTAAAGTGGGTCCTACATTGTAGGTTGGGATTACTGGTGGGCTGTTGATCTGGGAAGGCTGAAGGCTGCTGTGCCAAATTACTCTAGGATGATGTCACAGCAATGCTCCAAAGATAGAAATGCTGTGATGTGCGCTTTCCAGCAACACTTACAAACTGTCTCACTGCACTGTGCAAAGAAGAACATCTGCCACCCATTTCTTCTTTTTCCTCTTTCCTCCTTCAACTTGCTCAGGTCAGACCTGTAATTCCCAAACTATGCACTGGGGCAACATTGTGCGATGCAAGAAATTAAATAATTAAAGACTGTTGTGAGGTCAAGTTACCAAGCCATGGAGGATGCTGTCTGCATGAATTACTACTCTGGTCTTGTCACCTTCCAAATCAACATTCCAACACAGAAGAGCAATTTCACAGAATCTCAGCCCTGGGGGGCGACTGAATGGCCGACTCACCCCTGACAGAGGGATGTAACAGAAATAGCCACCCTCAGAGCAGGTTGCCCATTGTATCCCTGCATGAGTCACTACTCAGGGCTTGCCTCCTTCCATTCAGGATGGGAGGGCAGGAAGACTAGCAAGACTGGCCACGGTAGGAACGGGAATGTTGAGCTCCAGGGAAGTTATCCAGGGTTCACAATTCAATCTTCCTCGCACAGAATTTTAATCACAGCTGCTTGGGGTGCCACGTTCTACACATCCCCAGGCTGAACCCCATCTCTCCCACCCACTCTTGTTAGGATTATATTATATATTATGCAGCAGCGCCGCTCTTATGTTCTTATAAGCCTTACAAGAACGTAAGAGTGGCTCATCAGACCTGAGGTCAATTTAGTCCAGCATCCTGTTTCCCACAGGAAATCCACACCAGATGCCTCTGAGAAGCCCACAGAAGGGTATGAAGACAAGAACCCTCTTCCACTGTTGCTCCCCATTATCATAATCCTATATACTAATAGCAAACTCATTTGCCAAGTATAGACCCTTACGTGGCAAAAATGGCACCAATTACACACAAAAGGGCTGTGTTGGCAGTCTTGGGGGAGTTCTGCCAAGTTTTGCAGAATTACAGAAACGCATTAGAAAACAATGGGGGCGGGGGGCTGTCAGGCCCAGAATCAAAGGTAAGCATGGCTGAGCACCTGCCAAGGACCCATACCCCAGCAGAGGCCCACGGATAAGCCACCTTCCTCCTCCTCTTCACTACTGCCACCAGCTTGAGCACTTGCCTCTTGCTCTGGCCCAGACAACGGCAAAGGGGCAATAGACACCACTGCCAGTGTGCTCACTGGCTCTCCGTGCGTCAAGCAAGCAAGCAAGCAGTAGCAATGAGGAGAAACAGAATTAAGAGCAACAACAGCTGGCAACAATGGTGGTGAGGAGGTAAACTCACTGAAGGAGGGGGCCCATTGTGGGGGTCTTGCCCAGGAGCCCTTAAGAACCTGGAGCTGGCACTGGGCCCCCTAAAATCAGCTCAGTGAGGACTATACATGGTCAGTGGCGATGGAATCCATGGGGGGGGCACAAACCACAGGTGGGGGGAAAGAACGGATTAGAGTACCCCGGAAGACCGCATGGCTAGTTGGCACCCTGAACAGGAGCTCTCCTCACTGAAATATTATTGCAGTTCCCACTTGTCATGCCAAGTAGCCACTGACAACTTGTACACTTCATTGCAGCGTGCTGGAGGCTGGATTGATCAAAATTGTGAGTGCTTTTCTTGGAGGCATATATTGGCGGGAGGCTGACTTGGCAGAGATTGGGAGTTTAAACTATCACATTATCATACTTTTTTTTTTTAAATCATGAACTGCAAACAGAGGCAAAACCACACTATATCTCTACCCAGTCTACACTTTGCATGATATGGACTAAGTTCACCTTTTTGTTACCATTGCAAAAGCCTTAAAAAAACCCTGCCAAGACCATACACTTCCTTTAAATCGATTCAGTTGAGCATGATGCATGGTGTTCTTACACACAGCTTCAACTATTTGCATAGCTCTTCCCATTAGTCCCAGTGTGGGGGAAATCTACTTGGAATTTAAAATGAATCATAAATGTGACTTTCATTTTGCATCATTATTTTCTGAGCCATCTGAAGAATGAGGAAATTGTTCATATTAGCAGATTTTTAATAGACTTTCCTCCCCTCAAGTGAATGACAATTCAGCTGGTGTGTGTGTGTTTGTGTGTGTGGTGTTGAGATTTCCCATTCATTAAAGATGCCCAAGGCAGTGGTGACCAGCCAAAGCAATAATAAAGCAGTTCCATACAATGAGCACTTAAAAAAAAAAAAGGACAAGCGAGTGACCTGGGTTGCAGAGACCTGATTTAAGCTTATTAAATTATCAGTTTGAATATATCCAGGGTCCATTTTAAAAGGTAAAGGTGTCCCCAACCAGTCGTGTCCGACTCTAGGGTGTGGTGCTCATCTCCATTTCTAAGCCGAAGAGCCAGCACTGTCCGAAGACGCTTCCGTGGTCATGTGGCCGGCATGACTGAACACTGAGGTGCACGGAACGCTGTTACCTTTCCCGCTGAAGCGGTACCTATTCATCTACTTGCAATTTCTTGCTTTCGAACTGCTAGGTTGGCAGAAGCTGGGACTGAAGACGGGAGCTCACTCCGTCACACAGCACTCGGGTCTCGAACTGCTGTCCTGCCGACCTTCCGGTCTGCAGTTCAGCGTCTTAACCACTAAGCCACCGCGGCCCCCTAGGGTCCATTTTACCCACCTATGAATTACTAACCGACCTCCACCCCATCTCACAATTTAAACTGCCCCCCCTGCAGTTTTCAGAAACAGTGTTCTGTGGTGTAGTGTGGCATTGCAGTTTTAGTAATATCTGTCCAAACCCTCACTGACCACATATTGTAGCCCTCCAGTTTTTTGGGATCCTGGCCTTGGTGCTGAAAATATCCTATGTGTGACTATATGCCACATTGAGAAGATGCCGCTTCCTCTGCCAGTATGTTTCTGGACACAATTCTAGATGCTGGCATTGATCTTCATAGGATACAAGAAAGAGCGGCAGGGTTGTAGCCACTGGGACCCAATGATACCCCAGCCCCCTCACTGAATTTTCTGCTTTCAGTGAAAAAAGTTTCCAGCCCTTGTATTTGTTGAGATGCAAGAGAAAAGGTGGAGGCAGGATTCCACCCACTTAGAATCACAGAATAGTAGGGCTGGAAGGGGCCTACAAGGCCATCGAGTCCAACCCCCTGCTCAATGCAGGAATCCAAGTCAGGGCATCCCTGACACATGGCTGTCCAGGTAAACCTTGAATGCCTCCAGTGTGGAAGAGCCCACTACCTCCCTAGGTAATTGGTTCCATTGTCGTATTACTGGAACAGTCAGGAAGTTTTTCCTGATGTTCAGCTGGAATCTGGCTTCCTGTCACTTGAGCCCATTATTCCGTGTCCTGCACTCTGGGATGATTGAGAAGAGATGCTGGCCTTCCTCTCTGTTACAACCTTTCAAGTGCTTGAAGAGCGCTATCATCTCTCCCCTCAGTCTTCTCTTCTCAAGGCTAAACAAGCTCAGTTCCTTCAGTCTTTCCTCATAGGGCTTTGTTTCCAGTCCCCTGATCATCTTCCTTACTAAGAAGTAAAATTGCTCCCACCTTCCAACCTTCTGGCCAATTGCTGCAAGGGCACTGGCATAACTGGCACTAAATCCTTGTTTTTGTTTAAAACGTTTAAATTATATTGTTATTTAATATAGATTTATTGTTTATTTATTTCATTTATATCTCCCCTTTTTTCCTCTTGCAAGGAACCCAAGGCGGCTTACATTATCCTTCTCCTCTCCATTTTATCTTCACAACAACCCTGTGAGGTAGGTTAGGCTGAGAGTCTGTGACTGTCACGCAGTCAACTTCCATGGCCGAATGGGGACTAGAACCCAGATCTCCCAGCTCCCAGTCCAACACTCTCACCACTATACCACACTGGCTCTCAGATTTAAAAACATTAGGTTATCTTATTTTGGTTTTAGCTATCCTGCAATAATCCTCCTCCCCTGCCCCCAAAGGTGTCCTCACCACAAAATTTCTGTGCGCAGATGTCATCAGTGTTTTTTCTCATACAAGCCTCCTCATAGTCTGGAGATCATCTGAGGGGCAGAACTGTACATGTTGTGCACTGTTCTGCCCTTAATGCCACTGCCTTCAGAGGTGAGGCTGGCATCCAGCAGGGGCAGGGCACTGTCTTGTGACTCCTCCCTTTCTGGAATTCTCTCCAGAAAGACGCCCCCCCCACAACCAGTCCTTGCAACTCCAGGTTAATGGGACGGTAGTCAAGACCTTTCAATTTCTCTCTCTCTCTCTCTCTGGAAACTTGTGGCTAGAGCTGATGGTTAAGATCTGATCGTCATTACAAGGCTCTCTGGTTGTTAAATTTTGAAATTACACTGCATGTTTACAATTTTTCTCAAACTTTAGCTCTGTGGTTTTATTGAAAGCTGGTATGGGGATCCTAGCACTCAGGAAAAAAAAAGGCAAAACAGTTGAGTATCATTTCCTTGTGCAAACACAGTTAAAACAAACAGCTTGCCCAAGAATGTAAGGGTGTTCTTGTGCAATTTCTATTTGTTTCAACATTCAGTGGACTGGGTTCACAGTTGGGGCAATTGCTTCCACAGTGCCTTGTTACATATCTAAAGAAGATTCTGCTGTATCACCCAAAGGTTCTTATTTACATTCCATGTTTTTGGCAGGTAAGCAAATCCCTCCCACCACCATTTACAAATGATAAAAAAACAACAACTTTCAATAACCCATTTTAAAGCCAGTCTTTGAAGGGTGCTCTGTGTATGTCATGGCATAATACACACACCGAATTATACACAAAATTAGAAGCCACTTCTGCTCCTTTACAGGAGGAGTACAGCAGAAGAGGGAGGCAGATCCTCTACTGTCTTTGGAAAGTGTTCAAGTTGGGGTTTTCATGTTTAACAGTGCAATCCTAGCGGATCTACCCTTGATACTCGTAAACCTCCAAACTCAGAGGCTTACGAGTAACCAGTGTGGAGTGGGAGGTGCGCTGGAGGCGATCTTTGCCTCCACTGTGCCTCCCACTCTGCACTTTAGTTAGATGGGCACTTTTGTCCACCTACCTGAGGCTTGGGGGGGGGGGAGCCTGGGGATATGGTGTAAACTGTCCCGTCCCCTTCCTGTCCACTACCGTGCCCCCTTTCTCTTCCCCCCAAGGTGATCTTTGCGACCTTGGAGAGGCAGCTGGTGCGGTTCTCTCCATGCTGGCTGTAAGGGGGAGCTTGGACTCCTGGGTCCAAGGTCAGGGCTCTGTCTCTAACCTTGGTCCAGGAAACTGAACTATCCTATTCCACTCCAACCGTGACTCCGTCCAGGGCCCATAGGATTGCTCTCTAAATCATTTTTTTTTTAAACTTCTAATAGACTGAAAAGGTTCCTGTGATTAGTCATTATAATATCAATATTATTAATACAGTAACAGCCTGCCGATGGCAAGCACCATTTTGAAAGAGGGAGTAGGAGGTATGGACAGGATTAAGCACATGCACACAGAGCTTTCCTGCTCCAAATCCAACTTCCTGAGAAAACTCAACTATCAGGTTCACCGTAAGAGGGAATGTTTCTACAGTGGTGCCTGCTATGACACGCAAATGCATCTTCTAACACTAAAGTATAGCTTTTGTTTCAAAATGGCTTTTACCACTCACATACCATTTGAAATCACTTGATTGATCATCTGAAACCCACACGATTAATCAACTAGTATTTATTTAATCATGCAACAATCCTAGTTTTAAAAGGAAGGTCAATGAACAGAGACAGAGGAAAGCAAGTTCCAGACTAACAAAGAGGCTATCAGAATGTGGCATCATGTAGAGAAAGTGGAGACAGAGTTTTCTCCCTTTCTCATAATACTAGAACTTGGGGTCATCCAGTGTAATTGATTGACAACAGACTCGCCAATCCAAGATGCAACAGGTTAGTTCAACTAAACTGGAACTAAATTCAAACAGTCTGGGATGGAGCGGGCAGGCGAGAGCTCCAGTAGTAGCTGGGCTGGCTGATGAAAGGAGCTGGGCATTTATCAGGGCCCCAAGAACAGGAGAGGGCACACCACCCCTGAAGCACAGCTATCCCCACTTTGTATGGGACACCCAGAAAGGTCAGAGGTACTGGGAGGGAGTTTTCTCCTTGCACAATGCCTTACTGAATTTAATAGGGTCGACTCAAGGTACCTTGTTCAAGGACCCCCAAAATCCTGAAGCTGGCACTAAGGAGCAGGTCTCTCATATTTATCCAAGCCCTTATTGTTCAGGGCCTTAGATATATTTCATATGTAAAAAATTTTTTTTTCCAGCTCCAAGCTGCTGGCGTCGAACTCTAAACATTTGGGGTTTTCCAGCAAAGCCTAAAATTCCACTGGTAATCCTGCCTGTTTCTGCTTTTTGCATAGGATAAACAAGCTAGCAATTTTATTTATGCTACGAGTGAATCACACCCTTCTGACAAGGAACTTGGGAGTGAGGTAGGTAGGTTAAGGCTGTGAAATAGTGACTTGTCGCTGGTTACTCAGAGAGCTTTGTAAATAAGAACAGCTATCACAGATATGATAGAGCTGAAGAAGCACAACAGCAAAGACAAGCTGTTTACTCAGAAGACACCAGTGCAAATCTTGCCTCAGCAGTACTGCGGCTAGGTTGCCTTGGCAACTTACTCTCTCTCCAACTTCCTTATTGTAGTTTGGGGGAGGGGGTTAGGCTAATAAAACACTGACCTACTTTGCAGGGCTGTTGTAATGATTACTGAGATAATGTATGTAAAGCACTCTCATCGCTCTAAAATACTATATAAATATTATGGGAGAATCTGAACCTGCGTATCCCTCATCCAAGCTTAAGCATGCCCCATGGGGGCTGTCGAAGACACAAGATCAAAACAGGTAAGGACATGGCAGAGAGGGTGTAATACAAGCAGAAAACACCAAGAAGGAAATCACATGTAACAGCACTAATAGTTCAAATGCATTTCTTAAGGAGGCACAAAAGCTAGCTTGCCCGTAAACCAAAGGGGATATTTCACACCCTTGATGCATACATATACTGGGGAGGCCCCTTCAGTTATATGTCTAATTCATTTCTTGTACTCTTCAGGAACAACACGTGAGCTGCTGGGGAGCTGCACGGGACTTTTGAGTGGGACCCACCCTTTTTGGGACAGGAACACAGATTTTCTTGTTTTCATCTGATCTCTGGATATTACTCATCATTGTAGAATGTTCAAAAAGAGCCATCGTCTCAAAGCAAGCGTGAATATAAAGGCTCATCTAAGTTTCTCTCACCAAGAAAAGCTAGTCCTGGCAAATACACCTCCCGCCGCCCCCGGTGCCAGCTCTCTGTGCACACGCTTTTGGTAATTTCCCCTCCCTCCCCCAGTCGTTTCGCTCTGAAATGCTCTACAAATCTAAACGTCATCCATACTCACGAAATTGCAACATTGCTGCCATCTATTACTATGTACTTTAAGTGTGCTCTCCCTGGCTCATTTTTCAATTCCAGCTTGTATGGAGTTTTCAAAGACTCTAGAAACCTCTGAACCCCAGTGACTGAAGGGTCGGCATGATGACTGTATGAGCCCCCCATTCTCCTTTCTGGATAAGGAGCTGTTAGTGGTTGAGGAAGTACAGTGTCTGGGAGCTGATTTGGTTTTTGAGAAGCAGCTTGCCTGCCTCCAAGCTGCAAAGGGTTACAACGTCCCTGATGATCCTGCTTCGTGGACGACTGCTCGGCACATGCTTGAAGAACCACGGTTTCTTTCTGAACCGGTGGGTGTGGAGTCTCCGAGCCACCCCTCGCTACCAAGATGGTATCTTTAGGTTTCCTATCTTTTGTTACCCTCTGTGTGTTATTACATGCATTCACATGACCATCACTTTCAACATCACTTGCTTGGGAAATATGAGACTGTTCAGAATAATAATGTGAGCTCACTCTACTGCAGTCATTGTACTGTACGTTTTTGCTGCCTGAAAGCGCAGTTTGGTTTTCATGGTTTGATGTGTGCGACTTGCCTTCAACCTTGCACTGTGCTTGGGAAACAGAGACCAGATTTTGTGTTGCGTTTTTTGGTGGCACTGGTTTGTGACCCAGGTCTTTGTGACCTTTGCTGCTAGAATTGCCTTTATCTTTCTCCATCTGTGTTCCGATAGTCTGTGATATGACAACAACCTCATCTTTCTCTTTGGGGCCTTTCTTGCTCTCCTTTTCAATTTCTTCCAGAAGGAAGAGTGGCTCAGCCAATGGCCCATGGGCTCCAATCACCTTCTCGACAATTTGCTGCGAGTAGCCCATGCTCTTGAAAAAGTTCACCAAGATCTTGTATTCCATTTCCTCGCTTATCTCATCACCTTCTTTAGTGCACAGGCCCAGACGGTCTGACTCAATGCTTGTATCGTTGACCAGATCAATCAACACTACACCACCAAGAGCGCTGCATGCAGTCTGTCTGCTATCCTGATTGTTTTCTAAAGAAAACTGCTTCTTTGGAAGCCTCTCCTCAGCATCTGATGACCTCCTTTTACACGACTGCCTCTCTTTGCATGCTGATGTCTCTAGCAAACTCAGACCGTTTATAGGTAAGAAATGCCTGTCTGGAGTATTGGGGAAGACTGTGTCCATTTGCTTTGCTAACTCAGTGACTGGGGTACCTGCATTGTTTCTTGCTTCCTCCAAACCTGTTCTGCCATCACTGTTTATCACAGATCGTTTCTGTGTTTCATTTGGGAAAAGCTCTGGCATCCCATCAGAATTGGCAAGATCTATGATTTTACCTTCTGTTCTGAGGCTCTCCTTCTGTGCAAGGTTGAGTAGTTCTCTCTTCAGCGAGCTTGGTAAAATCAACAAGTCCATTGTATATTTATCTGCATGCATTTCGACAAGCTGTTTGAACTGCTTCTTCACTTCCGACTCTCTGCCATTAAAGAGACTTGTGTTGTTTTTGAAGAGACTCACAAACTGCTGAATGTGGCTTCTGGCCATGACGACAGGTTCAGCGCCACCCTTAATATTGAGCGTCCCAATCTCCATGACGGTAATATCGGCAGAGGTCCCCTGAATAAGGCAGTTCAAGAAGAGGTTCTGGGCTCCTACAAAAATACAGTGCATGTCTTTGGGATAATACTCCCTCTCTTCCAATTCAGGTTCACAAAGCCCTTTAATATATTCCTACAACAAGAAAAGAAAAATTAGGGCAAATAGCACTTAACAATTGAGATATCCAGACACAACACAACCTACTTTCTCTACCCTATCAGAAGTTCAAAACTGAAGGCAAACCTGTCAATACGATCACAGAATCAAGAGGGTTTGAAGGTCACTTAATTTACTGGTCTATCACTGGTGGTCATCACCAGCCATGAGTGGGTTGTATATGCAGCACCATCACCATTTCCTTTTCTTATTAAGTTTTAAAGAGGAGTAAGGGAGAGAAAGAAGACAGAAATGTTCAGAAATTGGAAGTGGAGCCTAAAAGGTTAGAGGTTACTTTAAAGAGAGTTTTTGCAACTTTGGCAAGGTATCTATTCTCAGACATCAACATCAATACGACAACAAAAAAGGACTTAGTGTATTACTATGTATATTTTATGTGCTTTGTTACCTATACAGCTAACTGGGATGGAGGGAGGGCAGAATAGGAGAAGGTCTCTACCTGTCTACCAACACCCTACCCTTACAGAAGCAAGAATATTACTTCCCTGCCCCCTGCAAATGCAGAGGCCAAGGGCTGCACATGTACATCACTCTCAAGCTGTTAGGGAATATCTCTGGCAGCAGAGAGCAGTGTGGAAGACAAAGGCCCTTGCCAACCAAGGATGGATGTTCAGGTGGTCAAAATGAAGTGTGTGCCCCCCACTTACTTCTTTCCAGCTTGGGAACTAAAGGGGAATCGGGGAAAATTGCCTGCAAGTCTGGTTCACCTCCTTAGATCTTTTTGGGGGCTGAGGGGGACTTTATCCTTTGGCTGCAATAAAGGGTTTTGCAGGCACAGGGGGACAACTAGGAGGGCTGAATGCAAACATGTGCTCTTTCCACGCCTCCTGGGGAATTTTCACCAGTTCTCATCCCAACCTGTACATACATAACACCTTGCAGTGGCAAGCGTTAGCAGCCCTGTGCAAGCCCCCCCCTGCCCCCACTTTGTGCCTATTAAGGGCATCAGCTGCCTAGCTCTGAAGATGGCTTCCACATTTTTGAGGATTGTGGTGGGAATGCCGCAGACCATATTGGCAACACTTAAACAGGGCTTTAACTGAAGGTACACAAAGAAAAGGCTTAGTACAGGAAAATGGTTCACAGCGGTGATGACAACAGCAAATACGAATTTCTACCTCAGATTTAAGAAGAAACAGCATAGCACAATGAGCCAGCCTGGGCCTGCTGGGTAGGAAACTGACAGTGGCACTTTGAAGTTGCTTCTCTCTTTTTCTCTCTGAATGAGTTTGCATCTCACGATAAGCCACGGTGGTTTATTTTTCTGAATAAGCCATGGTGGTTTATCATATTATCTGCATGTGGTTTTCTTTTACCATGATGGCTTATTTCCCCCAAATAAGCCACTCTAATAAGCCACGGTCTGCAGCAAGATTTATTAAAGCGACCGTGGCTTATCGTGTTGTCTGGCACTCACAGTGACTTATTCCACTTGCCTACAGAGCTGGCTGGCAAGGGCAGCGAAAACTGCTATGGCCACTCTGCTCCAGCCTGCAGAGCCCTTTTTCCGAGATCTGACAAGCAGCCCAAGGACAACCACAGCCCAACAAGCACAGCCTTCCCTGATACCGTGCTACAGTTACAAAATGACAGCTTTCCCAGAATACAGTGACAGCATCGTGCTATCGTGCTAGCCCGCTACGGTGAAGTTACACAATGACAGGCTTCCCTGATCACTACTTTGAAACTGTGCAACTTGGGAAATAGGGGAAAATAGGGGAAGAAGGGAAGAACTGCTCACTTTTCCATGAAGAAACACAGTTCCACACTTACTCACTACAGGATCTGGAGGTCCCACATGAAGGCATCCTACCCATGCAATTTCACACCATTCCAGCAAACTGTCAAGGAGCTAGAGCTTTTTCCCTTTTCCCTTCTCTGGCTAGCTTTCCCTGATCACACAATCCCGGGCTGCCAAGTAACACAGTGCCAAGGAGCTACAGACCCCACCCCCTTTCCCCCTTTTTGGCCACTTCCCTGTGAAAAAGCAAAGTCAGGCAGTACAGCACAGCACCCCCTGATTGTGTAATTCCCCTGCTGTGAAGTATCACATTTACAGCCCTCCATGATAAGGCAGACACTGCTCACTTTTCCATGACAATGGTAGCACAAGGGAAGCTGGGATACCATCCGGCAGAGCAGGAGGACTGGAGAGGAGGAGCAAGGGCGGGGAAAATAAGCTACTCACAGTAGCTTAATTGGCTGATCGTGTGGGGAATAACGGAGGCTTATTTTCAGAATAAGCTCCTGTGAGTAGCTTATTAAGACACCATGGCTTAAAGTGATGTATGAACCTGGACTCTCTCTCTCTCCTTTTTGCTCTGCAAAGAGCTAGTGCTGTACCCTAAGAACATGAAATATTTTTCCAGTCCTGGCTCTGAGGTTTATGCTCAGGTATTTCAAGAGTACTGAGAAACGCAGTACTACAGTGATTTATTTGTACCATGAGGGAACAAATATGGGTTGCATTCACATGAAGACAAACAGCATGAGGTTCACTGAGGACACTGTGCCTTAGGTCTCAATTTAAGGAAGGAGAGTATGTCACATTGTCTCCTCACCCCACTGCCGATGAAGCTAGCTGTCAGGAGCGCCCTGGAGGCCTCTTTCAGCCTACTCCAATAGCTAACTCAAGACACAGATAAAAGGATTCTTTTCAAGGCTTTAATCCTTTTACAACTTAATGACTCTTTCAGATGCTAATCACCAGCGACTAAGCAAAGAACAGCAGAGTAGCCTATGCTCCAGGTTAGGCAGTTGGTCCCCGTTTGAAGGAGAATCACGGGAAGACCCTGAACTTATGGGCTAGGGAGAGTTCCTCCCTCTTGCCCTTGGGTCCTCTGGACGCGACCGTTGCCTGCGCGCCAGACGAGCGCTACGCCTTTCTGCGCCCTCCATCTGTCGGCGCTCTCTGTGCTGGCGCTGAGCGTCCAGTAAGCCCCCCTCCTGCACTCTCTCGCTGCCAGGGTCACTATCTATCTCAGGAATGCTGGCAGGAGGAATCTCTGCTCCTCTCCCATGGATTGCTGTTCCTCCTCAGAATCAGAACTGCTCTGGGGTTCTATCGGCTCAGTTTCCACTGTGACACTAGTTATGCAAGCTAGCTGTACTCTCTGTAGTGGACTGAGGCACCCTGGGCTGTAATTCCATTAATCTTATAATGTCCCTACAGAGAAATGGTTCAGGAGAGAGATGCTCCTATTTAAAGGTGAGCCCCTACTCTTTTCCTTCCTCCCTTTACTTTCTCTCTCAGTATGAATTGTAGTATGTTAAAAGGAATGCTGAGGACTTTATGGTGTGTTTTAACGACAGAAATCACTGTTTGTACTAACATGGCCTTCAATTAAGAATGCCATTCATAGACAGGGATCATTCATAGACAGCCATTCATAGACTTTCCATAAGATGGATATTGCCCACTGTGACTCCTGGAATATAATGAACTGTCACTTAAAGATGAACAGTTTTAACAAAGCAGGATTTCCTGAAATAACTCAGCTGGCTTAGTTTTAGAGGCTTACACAAGTTATGCTCAATGATGCAATATGCATTCCCACTAGGAAAACATCCCACCCCTGCCAGCAAGCAAATCGCTAAAGAAAACCAGAGTGTTAACAAGGGAAAGAAGGACTTGGAATTCTCAGTTCAAGGTGCATGAAGCCAAGCTAGCTGAAACCCCATCTGCATTTTTTGTGATGTCACTGCACCATTTTCTGATGGAAGCTGTCAGCTCCTTTTAGAGAAAAAAGATGTAATATCACCAATATGCTTCAATTAACTGTTTGTACCTGTAAACTTCAACAATTCTGCTTCCCTCACCCTAGTGAGCATGACAAGTAGGCAGCCTTCCTCCCAGCTTTGAAGCTGCAGAGACAGATAGAGATTGTCCTGGCAGTAGTGCAGCGATTGCTGTCACTTCCCCAGCATGGCCAAGGTGCCTGGAGACCAACAACCATGCGGGACCAAAGCAGCAACCCAGCCCCCCCTTGCTGTCCCATTTTGAAACAGTTAAGGCAGGAGGGATGTTGGACGCTGCTGCCTAAAGGCTCTCAGGGTGCCTTCAAGCAACAGCGCCCAACCAACCACTCTCCCCATCACTTTGCCCTTACGGAATACTGGTCGGAGGAGGGCTTGACCAGAAAGGAGAGGGGCTGGCAACTACCGTTACGGCGATACCCTGGTATTTGTCCCTGATGAATGACAGTTCCCAATACACCCTCTTTTTAAAAGTATTAGGGATGCCTTTTAACATTTGTTAGCATGAATTTTCAAGAGTTTCACAATTCCGGTCTCGGCTCCATCCTCTGTGTCTCTAGCAGTTAAATCTTTGAGTGGTGGGCCAATGCATCCTTCATGCTGAACTGCTGATAAGCCACTATAATACATGTATTCCAGTGTATCATTCAACCACAGAACAAATATTCTCCTGGCTTTGAAAGCAGTGCTGGACACACTAGTTATTTTTATATAGCACCATCTATGCTGCTTTTCAAAGAGCACGTATGACAGGTCCCTGCCCCAAGGGGCTTACATTCTAAAGGAGACAAAGAGAAACAACAGATGGGGGTGAAGGTATGGGTAAGCAGGGGAACAATATATGATTCTTTCAGAGTAAAATGTGTCCCTTTCTCATCAGCAAACATGGCAGGGTATATACCCACATGGGGCAGGAAACCCGGCCACTGCTGTACATCAGAGTGTCATCACTACTCAGCATTTTGACACAGTTCCATGTTGTCTGTCGCACCAGCCCTGCCATATAGTCAGAGGTGGTATAACAATGCCTATGGGACTTCTGAGCTACCTCATTAAGTGGGGACAATACCAACACTTTCCCCTGAGCCAAAGCTACACCATACCAGCCGGGTATGCCACATGCAGTGGCAGCGGCGGAAGCGTGATATAACCTAGCTGGGAGTCTATTTTCAAATTGTTCCGAAGTGTCTATGGGCTGAAACAGGAATGTAGAACTTTTGTACAGTTATTATAGTGTGGCATCATCCTATAAGGAGGACCTATCAGTGCAAGCGTAACACCATCAGGAAATAACGATAACATACAGTGCATCACCTGTGGCAACAATTTCCCTACTGTCACATGGGGTGGACTGATTTAAATTGCCCCCCTCCCCTCCAAAAACAAAAACAAACCCTTGGGTGATTTAAGTCACTGATTTAAACTGAGTTTCCCACTGAAGCTTCCATATATTTCCTGAACAATAGTAAAAATCTGACCACTAAGTCATCTGACCACTAAAATACAAAAAATTAATTTACAACTAAATAGAATATTCTTTACACTTTAAAAATTCTTACAAGCAGGCTTTGCATCTCTTCATCTTACTGTATATATTTTGCATGCTTTGCTTTTTACCTACAGAGGGAATTTCTTTAAAATAGCCCCATTAAGGGTCTTTCTTATGACCAGCACCCATGACAATTTGAGGTTAACAGCACAATCCTCTACATGTCTCCTCAGAAATAAGTTCCATTGTGTTCAGTGGGGCCTACTCCCAGGTAAGTGGGTATAGGACTGCAACCTCAGTATGAGAATACAGAAAGATGCACACTGGACAATTCTGGCTTCTCTTTTCCTTTCCAGCACTGCTCCTTTCAGCTTCACTCTGTCTTGGCCCAGCCTTGCCCTCACAAAAACAAAAATAGCAAACAGAAATGAAATACCCATGACTGATCTGACCACTAAGCAAGGTTTGACAGTTACTGATCTGAAAAAATCAAATTTTAATTTTTTAAAATCCACTTTGGGGGATTTTTTTTTAAACATGGATTTTTATCTACCTGCTATCTTCTCTTTCTGTCTTAATTAACTCCTTCGCCTTGCTTGGCCCAACTCCACCACCAAATAAGCGCAGAGCAGCAGTCTTATCTAGCTCGTGTCTTTGCACATGTGACTTTAGTCAAGAAACTGAAAGCCCAAAATGTTCAAGAAGCAAGAGCTGGTAGTTAGGCTGGACAGAAAAACTGAAATGAATGCCCATCTTTGATTGGTAGATAACTTAATTTTTATGAGACTGTAAGTGCAGGTTTAGCACATTTATGATGACATTTAATTGTGATTATGTTATTTTTTAAGTTAAGAGAGAAATTTGGTATTTTATTTATGAAGTTTAAAAATTCAAAACAATCCAATGTAATTTTTTAAAAGATCTTTTTGTTTTAAATAATTGATTTTTATCAATCCTGCATACTCCGTTTACATGGGGCACTGCCAGACCTTGAACCCTCCCAGAACTCTTCGAGTCCACCCACTGCACGGGAAGTTTGATCACAGAATCATAGAACAGTAGAGTTGGAAGGGGCCTACAAGACCATCAAGTCCAACCCCCTGCTCAATGCAGGAATCTAAGTCAAAGCATCCCTGACAGATGGCTGTCCAGCCTCGTCTTGAATGCCTCCAGTGTGGGACAGCCCACCACCTCCCTAGGTATTGGCAGACAAGCTGTCTTCAGGAAAGCTTGTATAATGTTACAGACCTATGTTACTTACATATAACATATGGGTTGTAGAGTGGCTGAAAAGTCACTATGCCCGTGTCACGTTCGGACAATATGGCAACCCGCAATGGTTAATTGGGCTAATCCTGGTCACACGACCGGCACACATGGGCGTGGGGGAAACAACCAATGCTGTGTTGTTTCCCCCGCTGATAGTCCAAACCCAGGCAGAGAGTCTGATTGACCCACATCACCAATGAGCTTTCTGAAGGAGCAGAGATTTGAACCCAAGCCTCTCTAAGCCCAACACATTGTCCATTATACAACACTGACTCTGAAATCAACAAAAATATTTGTTATAGATCTTGAAGTTATGAACATCTAATTCAAGAAACCCTAAATAAGCTTATGGGTTTTTTTTTTAGGATCAGCTGGAAAACCAATGACCCACAACAAAACTCAGTGGCTGTCTGCTTTTCTTTTCAAGATAGACTAGTAACAAAATAAAAGCTAATAAGGAAAGCATTTCCTCTTTTATATCGCCTTGGAACCACCAATTTACTGAGAAATGAACAAGACACTTTACCAAGGGCATTTCCATTCAGGAACTGAACTGTCTCTCCACATCTAATTCACCGCTGCGGACACGCTACCAAAGAGAACAGAAGCGGGCAGAAGGTAGATACAGCTCAAATGTTTTGGATATCAACTCCCAGAAGCCCCTGCTAACTTGGACAATGGTCAGGGATGCTGGGAGTTGAAGTACAAAACACTGGAGATCTATTTTCTGCTGATACCTGCAATAGAATTCCCTACATACAGAAAGCTAACATGACTGGGAGAAACATGTCAGCAAACACACTTCTTCTAATCCCTAAAACAGCCTGATGGCATGTTCCCGCAAATGCCATTCCTTCTCACCTCAGGTTGTATCTAGGTTACAGCTTCGGGGTCTGGCAAATATGGCCCAGGAGTTCCATTAGTTGATGCCTAGCGTAAATGCTACACTGGCACCAGGCAATAAAAATATTCAGATACATCTTTTATTGTGCCAACACCTGGAGGGTGAAGGAATGCAAACTTTCAAGTACTACAGAACTCTTCCTTCACGTATAAGGCAGTTTAGTCAACTGGGAATGTACCTGCAAGCCACACAAGTTATTCAAATACATAAGATTTTTCAGTAAGACTCACATCCTGATTCTAATCCCATGAAAGTAATCATGTAATCAGTGAGGACTGGCATAATGAGGAGGATCTAAAGAGAGGTAAGCGAGTGCAAGGGCTTGTGTACAACCAGTAGAGGTTTTCTTTACCTTGTTTCTTTGTACAGCAGGACAGACACACACGTGTTATATCACCAACTGTTTTTGTGCCATGCAGGTTGAACAGCTGGGGAACCAGAAACACAAATCCAACTAAGCAGAAGTCAGACTACAAAGTAATCACATTGTTCTTTGGAACCTGAGCAATGTGTTTTGGACTGGGGAGCCATTAAAAAAGTTTACTACACCTCAGCCTTAAACACCTTTATTTGGAATGAAACAGCCAAGTGGCAAAATAAGTTTGCCGTAACAGGCTATTTCTTTTCTCAGCTCAGGTTAGCTTTTACTTGTATTTTACCTGCAGTCAACTGGTTATGTGAGACCTTTGCTATGAGGTCCTGGTCTTGGCTAAGTCTGTCACTCCACCACTTCATCTACTTTCTGGAAAGCCAGAAATCAGAATGCTCTTATGCCAAAGGAAGCATTTTTGAGAAAGCAACCTTATAACAGTATCAGTGCTTTAAGGTAGCATTCCCAAACTGTGTGCTATGAGGAAGTAAAGGATCCTGTGAATCCCAAAACACCCACTCACAGAAGAGACTGCCTGCTGAATCCCTGCATTGTTATAGTGCTCTGGCCTTGCCACTTTCTGATTGGATTCCACTAAGGTGGGCAACTCTGTAGTGTCTCTTCGCTGGATCATTCAATCAGGACCAATGAAGAGACATGACAGAATTACCTGCCTTGAAAGGAAGCCACCCATTGCAACTCTGGACGAGTTGCAGCTTTGGAGATCCCTCGGATACTGACCTATGCCAAAATGCTAGGATGCTCTCTGAAGAGGTCTAATTCTTACTCTTTTACAACCTAAGGGTGAACTATTCCAAGGATAATTGTGAAGGGTGTCAACAATTTTCATTTAGAAAAAAAGCTTGCTTCAGCTATCAAAAGTTTGGCCTTAAGACCGGCATGTCCACTTTCTGCCATTTCAATATAGTTGATGGTATTTCAGGTTATGGGAGTGAATGTTGGATTCCAGAAACAAGGTATGAAGAAGTATAGGCACATATCCTTCAAAACATGAAAACTAAAGAGAATGCAATTGTATTCCAGCTGGCCTGGAAGGGAGCTATGCTTCTTATACCAATATCCGCACCACAAATTTCAAAGCTTCAGAAAAAGTGCTTTTTCTCACGAACAACTGAAGCAATCCGAATTGCAACATTCTGGTTTTACCCCGAAAAATAACATGGTAAAAGCCACAGTTGGGCAATTGCTCGATTATAAAATAAAGTCTAAAGGTTACATGTTCCTACATGCTAGCTGTACTTGTGCCTATTTCTACATCCAAGTAGGCACTCAGGAGAAAAGCTGAATATGCCGTTTTACTGAAGAATAAGTACCAATGTGTTGCTGTAAGGTCAAAAGACTGCAATGCATTACCGGTAGAACTGCCTTTGAAGATTGTTCAGAAACTTCAACTGACTCAGAAGATGGTGGCAATGTTTTTAGCCAGCACCTGCCAAACTGATCTCTATATGTTAATACTGAAAAACCTTTTGCGGTCTCCCAATTCATTTCTAGGCCAATTCAAAGGGCTGGCATTTACCTATAAAACCTTAGCTGGGCAAAGTATCTGAAAGACAGCCTTCTTCTGAATGAACCTGCAAGTGTTTTAAAAACTCCTTCCAAGTGCTCTGGATGCATCTGGCTTCAGGTATTAGGTAGGTGGTGACTGGAAGGGGTTATTTTGAGGTAGTACTCTGTTTACAGACTACCCTCCCTAGACATATGAGATTGTGCCAACTTTTTTTACCCTAACTGCCACATGAGCAAGCGGAACAGCAGCCAGCGAGGTGAACTGCCGTCATCATCTTCTCCACCTCCTGCAGATGCCTCAGTTGGACTGGGCCCCTCCTCCCTTCACAGAGACCACCCCGAGCAAGAGATGAAGGAGCAGCCAGTGAGGCAAACTTTCATCACTTTAAGCAGGCTATTTGAAGATCACATGCTCTTTTTACAATTTTGATATGTTACTTTTCTTACGTCTTGTCTACATGCCACTCTGGGAGCCTTCTTGGCTGTAGAATGGGGTAAAAAATTATTTAAACAAAGCAAACTTACTAGAGAGAGGGCCTTTTCATCAGTGGCACCCCAGTTATGGAAGCAAGCCCCCACCTTGAGAGGCTCACCTGAATCCTATGTTGTAGTTTAGACAAAAAAAAAGTCCTACAACTCCCAGCATTCCCCAACCTGATTTTTTTTTTCTATCTAAACATGCACAGGATCACACCCTTATAGATCTTCTGATATTTTGTGGGAGTTTTAGAATCTGTGCAATTCTTGGTGCTGCTTGAACTTTTGCTGCATTGATTTCATCTGCTGCTGATGGTTTTTACAAAGTATTGGCTTTTGTAGTTTTATGTGGTCTTATTTTTGTATTTAATTTTTGTTTAATTCTTCAGCTGCCCAGAGAACGTGTGTTATTTTGGGTGGCGTATAAATACTATAAATAAATGCCTATGCATTTGATGAATGTTGCTTTGATTTTCACTTGTACCATTGCCATTTTTAATACTGGCATATTTTAAAAATGGTTGACGAGGATTTTATATTTTGTTTTATGTTGTAAGCTCCCTTGGGGATTGAAAGAAGGAAGGTAGGGTCAAAATAATTTAAAACTAACCCTTGAGAATTTTCTGCATTGCCACAGAGCAATCTATGCCCGAGCAGAACTCCCTCTGAGCGTATGAAGACTTTGTTTCCCGTCTCCTTTTCAGACGTGACGTTTTTTAGATGCACACCTAACAATATAAAGTGCAAGCATGACAAACGCATGCTTGCAACTGTGCACTAAAGGCACCCTCATTAGGGAGTTATTATTGAATGCAGCTCCCCATTAAGTGAACACACAGTGGCACACCTGGGTTTGCCTCTGCCTAATGTGTGAAAGCACCCTTTCCTCAATGCAGCAAAGAATGCAGCTCTTTTGCTGCTCTACAATAATCTGATTTTGGCACTGAACTGAAACTTGTCAGGTTTGCAAAAACAGCATGAGCCTCTCGGAAATACGTGCACTGTACAGTAAATCAAAGAGCAAGTGTCATGATAAGGTTCCTAAGAGGAGCTGCATGTGACTATAAATATACCCTGTGTAAGACATATCTGTGGTCTAGCCATGTCACTACTTTGTGAGTTGATCACCTTTCCTGTTCTCCACTTCCCATGTTTTAAGTCACACTAAAGCAGCTTACACTGAAACATGCTTAACTTGGTGGTGGCAAAGCAGTTCCTATAGTTCTCAAGGGCTAGAAGAATACTTCCAAATCATAAGAACATACATAGGTTTTATAAGCCAGGCACGAGGATTAGAAGTTCAAACTTCTGGCAGCAACGTCAGGACTGGGGCTCAAAGAGCTGCTTTAGGTGCACTCAACAAGAATGTTTTCCCTTTGGACAGCAGCCACACATACACCATGCTGTGTCACAAACTACTTTTTATTCCCCCTCAACAAGTTTCAAGTGGTTCACTGTGTGATGGGGAGGAGCTGCTGTTTGGAAAATGCTAGATCCCAGTCTCTGGGGGCAAATACTATTTCTACAGTATATTGGATCCCAAACGCTTAGGCTCACAAGCAAGCCAAGTGCCAGACCTTGGTTAAATCCCACTTACAAAGCAACCACCAGTGGTTCCTTTGCACGGTTGGCATGAAAGGAGGAGTGGAAGGTACCTTTTATGGACTTCCTTTATTGCTAGAAGTCTTAGGGCCACTCGCCCATTATGTTATCTTCAAACACTAGTAGATTTGTATAGAAGGAAACCAGTTTACCTGCCTGGCCAAGTTTGCCACAGATAGTTTGCTTCTATCACACTGCATTTTAGAAATCTCTTCCTCCTCCTCCCTCTATACACTAAACTCAAATGTTTGTGTTAAGGATAGAGAGGCTCGACCTAAGAGTACAAGAGAACTGTACAAGAGAACTGTCTTTTATTGATTGTCTAAGACTCCATTAGAGAGGGCTCGACCTATGCCCCCTGAAAGTGTAGGTCAACAGGAATTGGCTTCTATATAATGCCATTATTGGGGGGGGGGATCGATAAATACATATCTACTTCAATAATACAAGCAGACATTTTTCCCTATATGCAGGCACAGTTGCATATAAAGAAAATCTGATGCGAGCAGCAGCTTTAGTTCAAGCAAGAATCTCCTATGCCGTATATAAAAACAATTCTGCAAAAGAAGTGATGATGGCCTTCATTTGAAACACTAGGTCTATCAGGCCAGCAACAGTGCCAAAGTCTCTGCTGCCTCCTTTCCACACCACCCATCTTCTCTCCTTCCATTGGCACTGTTTCCACAAGCCACACATTGCCACTAACAAGGTTTTCCAACTAACTGATAGGCTCTGGTCCCATCCTCTTGGAAGCTGATGATGGGGCCAAGGGCCTACCAAATTAGTTGTCGAAAAAGAAATGACTATGTGCACTATTGCTTAAGGGAGGCACTGCCAAAGCCCCAAGCTTCTCTCCCTCCATCTGTTATCCTCACATGACTTTATGCAAGTGTCACCTTAAGTACTAGCTGGCCAGCCACCAACTTGGGCTTCTATCGCATTGCATTTTTAGAAATCTCTTCCTCCTCCTCCCTCTATACACTAAACACAAATATTTGTGTTAAGGACAGATATTCAGAAATGGAAACACTTTTAATTACTGCCAAAGTTTTCCTAGTATTTACATTTCATATGCCCAGCAAGAGCATGGTACAAGAGAACTGTCTTTTACTGATTGTCTAAGACTCCATCAGAGAAGGCTCAACCTGCACCCCCTGAATGCAAGTTCCACCACAGCTAGCCTGACTTCAGACAGCAGTTGAGCCTTAATTTGTTGATCATGCTATTAAAGATCCTGATAGAGCATGAGGAAGAAGGGGAGGTCAGGCATGGAAGGCCCCTAATAACTGTATATTACTCACTCAGGATTAGACTCTCTTTAGCCAAGGTTTCCTTAAGGTGCAGATATCAGAGAGAAAAACTGATATTCAGATCCTATACATTCATAGCTCAGTATACATTCATAGCTCAGTGGTACAGCATGTGTTTTGCTTGAAAGAGGGTCTAAGTTCAATCCCTGGCATCTCCAGTTACAGGGATCCAGTGGCAAGGGATGGGAAACACCTCTGCCTGAGACCCGGGAGAGCCACTGTCAGACTGTGTAGAGAAAACTTGGCTAGATCGATAAACAGTCTGAGCTGGTATGTTTTTCCTATCCCTCCTAAAACTATCTTTATTAGGGACAAAGCAGATCTCCCACTGTTTTAATTTTAGATGAAATGCAGTCAAAGCCACTGTTCCAATGGATTGGGGCAGTTATCCCTTCCCCAATGTACCCCACAGCGCTCTATTCCCCCCCCAATACTTTAATGTGAACCTTAAAATGCTCTGTGCTTCTTCTGTTTGGGCCCTATGATCATTCCATTTGGTAACCTTAATGTACCCAAGGTATTTACCTCTTGCTTCCTCATCCGTTCACCCTTTTACATTGTTTTACATTTGTCTTAACCTGAAGTGACCTGATCCCAAAGTGGGTTGTGTTCTAATAAGGACAGTTCTAAAAGGTGGGTGGCACTGCTGCCTGAATATCATTTTCTGTCTTGTGTTTTTAAAAAGAGAAACAAAGGGAGAGGAAATAGCAAAAAGGGGAGATGGAAGTAGGAAGACTGACATATGGCTTATAAACAAGAATGAAAAGTGAATCCCTTGTTACAGATTGGGGTTAAAGTTGGGTCCCAGATCTGAGAAAAGTAAAGACTACTGAATGCATTATAGGTCCCTATGGTAGGCATATATTTTATTTTTTATATTGTACTTAGCAGAATTTGGGGTTCGATACATGGATAAGTTTCTCAGACAGTAATTCTGTTTCCACCCCAAGTCATGTAGTTCAGTTTTAAAACTGGTCACAATAAAAGCATGTATATGAACAAGCAAGAAAGGAGGAAAATATTTTTAGCCCACCCTATCCCCAAGGACTCAAGCCAAGTGCTAGCTATATATACTGTGTTCTATTATTGCACACATGTATGTACACATTGACAGTTAAATATTTATGTGTATGTTTGCACTGTATTAAAGTAAGTGAATAACCAAACAGAGGTGGGTTTGTTAAACCCATCTGTTTGGTCATTCACTTTTGTTTGCATATTGTCACTTAGTGTACGATGGCAGCCTTTTAGGATCCAGAACCCACCTGTTTGCAGCGCTGTTTCCTTACTCTGAAGTTATGACATACATAATACAATGTATCATGTTATATCACACACACGTACTATGCGTGTGTGCATACATGCATACACATGTACATATGTACATGTACACCACAAGGATGCAGACAAACTGGAGAGGGTTCAGAGGAGGGCAACAAAGATGATCAGGGGACTGGAAACAAAGCCCTATGAAGAGAGACTACTCAAGGCTAAACTGGGCATGTTTAGCCTTGAGAAGACTGAGGGGAGATATGATAGCGCTCTTCAAGTACTTGAAAGGTTGTCACAGAGAGGAAGGCCAGGATCTCTTCTCGATCATCCCAGAGTGCGGGACACGCAATAATGGGCTCCAGTTACAGGAAGCCAGATTCCGGCTGAACATCAGGAAAAACTTCCTGACTGTTAGAGCAATATGACGATGGAACCAATTACCTAGGGAGGTGGTGGGCTCTCCCACACTGGAGGCGTTCAAGACGAGGCTGGACAGCCATCTGTTAGGGGTGCTCTGACTTGGATTCCTGCATTGAGCAGGGGGTTGGACTCGATGGCCTTGTAGGCCCCTTCCAACCCTACTATTCTATGATTCTATATGTGTGAACTGCCCAAAGAACTCTGGCTATTGGGTGGCATAGAAATGTAACAAATAACGGCATGAAATACATAAAATGTTGATCGCCTACAACTCCCCTCAGCCCTAACTAGCCCAGCTAATGGTGACGGATGATGGGAGTTGCAGTCCAACATCTGGAGATCAGCAAGTTGACAACCCCTGCACGCACACACGCTTTGTAAGTCTCTCTATACCCACACACTTCTTTTGCTCTTTCTCTCTTTATGAATATATACAGATACACACGTCCACACACAAATACCTATCTATTCATACACACTCCCCACCCGCCTCTCTACCCACACATACACATATTATATTAATTTCCCGAGGTGTGGCCGTGTTAGCCTGTTGCAGCAAAAACAAAGAGTCGCAGGGGCACCTCAAAGGCGAGAGTGTTGGACTAGGAGCCGGGAGATCCGTGTTCTAGTCCCCACTCGGCCGCGGAAGCTCAACTGGGTGACTCTGGGCCAGTCGCAGACTCTCAGCCCAACCCACCTCACAAGGGAGGATAAAACGGAGAGGAGGAGGATAATGTCGGCCGCCTTGGGTTCCTTGCAAGGGGGGAAAAAAAGCGGGGTATAAATGCAATAAATAAATAAATAAACAAACGAATGAATGAAAACAAAAGGATTCCGGCGCAAACTTTTGTGGGCTACAGCCCGCTTCGTGCATCTGTCCACAAAGGCTCGTGCCAGAACGGATACATATTACGCGCCCACAAGCACAGAGACGCACCATCTACCCCAAAGGGTCTTGGGGCACCTTAACGGCCGGCGCAGGAGGCCTCCCTGTTGTTCCGGCTGCAGCAGGCTGACGCGCCGACCCCGGTGGAAATACTCGTCACGGCCCCGGGAAACACCAGCCCTCCAGGCGCACCCTCGCCCGCCCGCCCGCTTACTTTGGCGCTGCGCACTTCCTCCCGCTCGCCCAGGAGGCTCAGCCAGATCCTGCGCCCGGCGGGCTGCGGCTGCCCGAGCCCCAGGGAAGCCCAGCCGCCGCCGCCGCCGCCGCTCAGCGCCCCCAAGACGGCCAGGCGCACGCGGAAGAGGCGCTCGATGCCGCCGCGGCTGCGCTCCAGCAAGCCGCTCTTCTCCGACGGCGCCGTGAACTCGTCCAGCACCGGCTGGGCCCCGCCTCCGCTGCGGCCCTCCGCCGGCGGCGAGGCGGCGGCGGGGACGGTGAAGGTCGCCATTAGAGCCCCGCGCAGCGGCACCTGCGGCGGCGGCGGGACCGGCAGTGGCGGCCGCCGCGGCCGCTTCCCATCGCTTCGGGCCCGACCGGAGCCAAGACAACCGCGGCCGGGGAAACCCCCCCCCGCCGCCACACACACACACACACACACACACACACACACCCCGGAAGCGCTAATGCCTCATCGCTATGCAACGGCGACGTCACCATGAGGCGCCGACGCGACGCGACACAACCCGCGGCGGGCGCCGGCGGGAGCCGCTCTGCGGCTGGGCGGAGCGGGCGTCGCTCCTGCCCGTGCGCGGAGCCTCCGCGCGCCATTTTTGGTGAGGGCGCGGCCGCTCTTTGGGCAAGAGGGGAAGAAGAGCTCCTGGCCCGCCCCGCCCGAAGCGGGCAAGGGCGGCCTCCCGCCATCTTTGTTAAGGGAATCGGAGGCGGCCCGGCTCCCGTCAAGCGGACGTGCTCTGCCATATACGGAGATCCAGCGAGGGAGAGGATGCGAAAGGGCCGCGCGCAGCGGAGGCTGGTGGCTCGGATGGCAGTGGGGCTGTGGATCCGCCGCTCTGGGTTTCAGGCAGAACCAGCCAGAACCCTAAAGTTCTCACCCCCATAGGGTTCAGCACCTTGGGTAGCTCCTTTAGAGTTCTGGCTGGTTCTGACTGAAACCCAGAGCGGATCCACAGCCCCACTGACATCGGAGACACCAGCCTCCACTGCACCATCAAAAGGGAAATAACCAGATGTGCAACAGCTTAAGGACAACCTTGGCTGGATCAGACCAAAGCCGTGTTGTTCACATCCTGTTTCCCACGGTTGCCGACTAGACGCCTCTGGGAAGCCCCACAAGCAAGATATGGGGGCAATAGCCTGCTGTTCCCTAGAAGTAACCGGGCTTGATCCTGGCTCTGTAGCCATCGTGAGTATTAGCCCTTGACAGCCTCATCCGCCATGAATTTGGCTAATGCGCTTTTAAAGCCAGCCAAATTGGTAGCCGTTCCCCACATCTGGGAGCAGTGAATTCCACGCCACATCTGCGAATGCCGCCATTTTAAGGATGCTCTGTGTGAAGAAGTCCTTCCTTTCCTCTGTACTGAATCTCCCATCATTCGGCTTCATTGGATAAGCCTGGGATATTATGAGAGAGAGAGGGAGAGAGAGAGAGAGAGAGAGAACCTTCTCCTGATCCACTTTGTCTGCACCATGCGTGTAGTGTGGCAACTTACTCATGGCCACAAAAAAGGACACCAATTTGCATAACATTTACATGTGCAAATTTATATGTAGAGGTGCAAATTTTGAAATAATATAATTTAGATAGAAATACAGTATCTCACCCCATCGTGGAGAAGAATAACGGGGCACAATCCTATGCATGTTTAGACAGAAAATGTCCTACAACTCCCAGCATTCCTCAGCCAGCCATGCTGGGAGTTGCAGGACTTTTTTCTGTCTAAACAAGCAAAGGATTGTGACCTGTGGGCCTGCTCAGTCTGCTCTCCAAGTGATTACTGTGGATGGGCAACGTCAAGGCCTCTGCTCTGTGTTTAGGCTTCTTTATCTTTAAACCAGATTTAGATTGGACAGCTCTTCAAACAGAGCTGCCTTCCCCAACCCCTCCCTCCCTATACTTCATTGCCATTAAACCAGACTTGGACTGGACACTTCACCAAATAGAGGACTCCTTCAGATAGAAGCTGTCCTCTGTCAGCCCTCCAAAACAGAGGTCTGTCCTCTGTAAAGTAGAGCCCCTAGCCACCCTGTAGTACTCACCTTTCCCCCCCAAACCACAAAGCCCCCGAAGTTGTAACTTTTCCTTGTGGAGGAGACGTTCCAGCTCCCTGATCTTTTTGGTTGCCATTTTCCACGCAACAAACACAACTCTTCAGTAGGCCCCGTCCTGTGGAAAGCTCTGAGTAGACATCATAGGACTGCATTGTCATAGACCCGGATGAATGCAGATGACAAGGTTCTAGTGCCCATCTTTGCAACTAGAATGTAAAAAATTTATAGCATGATATATTCTGGAGGCAGCCTTAACTACTGATTTCAGGCTCCACGCATGTGTCGGTAACATAACAGGTTCATTAAAATGGGTTATATGCAGTTTCCCAGCAGGGCTCTCAGTGCAAGCCTGCAACAAGGAGGCCTCTTGGTCAAGGGAAGAGAAGGAAGGGAGAGTCTGGAGTCTAGACTACACTTCACTGGACAGTGTGTTGTTAATTTGCTGTGCCTGAATTACAAAACTGACAAAATACATCGACAATATATCTAAATAGCTTCGACTATTGGGCGGTATAGAAATGAAATTAATAAAATAAAATAATCCCTTCCTTTGTCAACTACTGACACTGATTGTACAGATGTGAATACAATACACTCCAGGCATTTCTTCCTTGCTTTACAATCCACCTTATCTGCCTCTTTACTGTAAGCCAGACTTCCACGTGTGTTGAAACACAACTCCCACCATCCCCAGCTATGCTGGCTGGGAATAATGGGAGTTGTAACCCAACACGCCTGGAGGGCATCCAGTTGGGGAAAGCTGCTATAACCACACACTTCCTTGATATCTTGGGGTTATTGGTGCCATCCACTGTTCGTTCAGAGATAGTGCAGCTCTCAGCAGCTACGACTGTTATTTAAAAAAAAATTGGTTCTCGGTATGAGAACTGTAGCACTGCACAAATCAGAAAGCAAAACTCATAACTCATTGCTCAAAAGATTATTTACATTATAAGTGCATGTATTCCATTGAGGGGCATTGATACTAAGCTTTAGTGCCACCTTTGAAAACGTTAAAAGGTTGGAATACCATCCCCTCCCCCACAAACCTAGACTTCCCAGCTCTAGATAGGGTTGCCAAGTATTTTTTTCTGCTGGGGCTCCTGGGCCTTTTAACAGTTGTCAGTCAAACAGAAATCCAGCGAGCCACGGAAGCTTTTTCCAGCATGCAGATACAGTGCCGAGAAATTCTTCATTGCTGAATTTCTGCCTGTCATGCAATTGTTAAAGGCACAGGGTCCCCAGCAGAAAAATCATCTGGCAACCTTGACACAAAAAGTACCTAAACCATTCATCTCACTGCTTGACTCATACTAACAGTAAAACCATTAAATGAGACATGTTCTGTAATAGTTATGTAAAAACAGTTTCCCCAGAATATTACAAGATTTAATACTGTTTTGTTTAAAGACCAATGTGTAAAATTTAAAGTGGACCTACAATTAAACTGTTGTTGCAGTGTTTCAGTTGCTTATCTTGTGGTCTGATGCTTTTCCTCTTTACCCAGAAGTAATTCATGCCAGTTTCAGGGGAACTGGGTCCCGACTTAGGGGCAACAAACTACAAGTTAAATGCGAGGTGTTGAACCTCTTTCTGTCTGAGGGCCAAATTCCATTTTGGAGAAGCTGGGAGGGGGGGGAATTCCAGCAATGGGTGGGGCTGAAGACAAAACTACCAGCATATTGTAGTTTAAAGTAGCAAAGCCTTAGGAGAAGCATTTCAGCCTTTTAGAATAGGGGAAAACACTGCACAAAAGCCAGGAAACCACTAAACGATTGGTGGCTGTGTCAGAAGGGCCAGATTTCCTGCCCCTAGTTAGAGGTGCGGCATCTCTGTGTAACATAGAAAAATGTGTAACTAACAGCATGATCCCTAAGCAGCTTGACTGATTTTAATAGATTTTACTTCCTTGGTAATGTGTTTAGCGCTGCAACCCAAGTCAAAAAGGTTTTTTTTTTTTTGCAATCTTTTAATGCCCCCTTTTATTGCTGGTTTTGCTATTTCCCCCTTGGTTAGAACTGTATTTATTGTAGGTTTTTTTTATTGTAGCAAGCTGCCGTGAGGCCATTTTACAGTAATAGGTGAGGCAGACATTTTATCCAGAAAGGTTTTGAATGAAGGAAGTTTAATTTTAGAGCAGAGAAGCAGGGAAGGACCACATTGTTTAACTCCTTTGCTGCCAGACATTTCCTTTCTCCAAATAGCCCCTGCAAGTGGCTCCTGGACACCCAGGTCTCACAAGCTGATTTGTCTTATGGTTGTAAGACAGAGGTGTTGAACTTTCAGCCTGTGAAAGTTTGAGGCCTACAGAGGCAAGGGAAGGAAAAAAGGTCAGGCTTAGAGGCCTGTTTTTTTGTTTTGTTGGGTGGGGGTATCCCTGAGAGGAGTACTTTCATTTCCCTGGTTATGTTTCAGTTTCATTTCCCTGGCTAAGTTTCATTTCTTCAGGTTTGAAGTAGTACTTTCAGTTTTGTGGGAAGAGGGTATATAAGGAGAGCGAGAGAGCCAGTAACAGCAGAGTCAGGGAGACCAGTGCCTGAAGAGAGAGCAGGAAGAAGCAGCCTGGAGAAGTCTGAGTACAGATAGGGTAAAGGAACTTGTGTTTTGCAGCTTTTATTTTCTCTTAATACCTTTTTTTTTAATCACTCAGCTCTATTCTGCAATTTGCTTGCTTTAATTCACCAGTAAACCATTGTGGTTAAACCCCATGTCTAGAGTGTTAATCACCCCATGTCTACAGCCTAAACCCCACATTATTGGAAAGGGGAAGGTAAAAGAAGGAAGGTGGCACTCTTAAGGAAGCAAAAGATCCTTAAGGAGTTGTGCAGGGGGTCCAGATCATAAGGGGAACCCTGACACAGCCCAATGGGCGAATTCCATTTCAGAGAAGCTCTTGGGGGCCACATTCCATTGGTGGATAAGGTCAAAGGGAAAAGGGTCAGGACCAAAAATCCTAGCCTATTTTAGCTTAAAGCTCATACTGCCAGTCACTAAGCCTTAGGAGAGGCATTTCAACCATTTAGAGTGGGGGAAGAAACTGTACAAAAGCCAGAAACCACCAAATGATTGGTGGCTGGGGGAGGGGGAGGCCACCTGGGAAACCCTAGCGGGCTGGATTTGGGCCTAGGCCTGAGGTGCTACACCTCTACTATAAGATGTAGTTTCTAGGCCCAATTCAAAGTGCTGGTATTAACCTCCCAGGTCCTAAATGGTTTTGGGCCAGGTCACCTGAAGGATCTCCTTCCTATATTCCTTCTCAGACTTTGAGGTCATTGTTGGAAGCCCTTCTCCAAGTACCACCAAGTGAGATCTGGTTGATGACTAAGACAGGATCTTTTCTGTGGTAGCACCCAAATTATGGAATGCCTTCCTCAGAAAGGCTCTCCTGGCACCTACCTTGTATTCCTTTTGGCAGCAGGAAAAGACTTTTTAAAAGTTCTCCCAGGCTTTTTAGGAGCTCTTAAGGGGCTTCTGAATGGATTATGACATTTGGGGCTTTTGTACATGTTTAATTTGATGGCTTAATCTTTATTGAAGATTTTATATTGTAATTACATTGTTATCACATTTACATCCCACTTTTTTCCCTCTTTCAAGGAATCCAAGGCGGTTTACATGGTCCCCCTCCTCTCTGTTTTAACCTCACAACAACCCTGTGAGGTAGGTTAGGCTGAGTGTCAGTGACTGGCCTAAAGTCACCCAGTGAGCTCCATGGCGAAGTGGGGACCAGAACCCGGATCTCCCAAGTCCCAGTCCAACACTCTGACCACTACACCACCCTGGCTTGTTCACATTGTATTTTAACAACTTTTAGTGTTTGCCACCCAGATAACTTTCATTATGGGGGGTCCAGACATCATCATCTTCCTCTCATAATTTCCCCAGATTTTCCCTCTGCTTCTTCCATCTTTTTTGTATCACAGGAAGTCTGCCAAGGAGGGAAATACAGAAGAACTGCACAATGTCTTTTGATTGGTAGCACTAGGAGCATCTACAGTTTCAGGCTGTCAAGGTCCTGAGTTGCTTCAGTGGAGGCAAGGACTTCACAACATTGGGCATTGCTGTAGCTTGGGTTTCAGGTTGTACTACGGGTCAGATCTTGAGTGAGGTGGTGGCGGCGATGATAGGTCAAGTTTCACAGGGAAGCCAGATGGGAATAGAGCAGCACCATGGAAAGCTCTGAGTGATGCCGGGGCTGGACATCACACAGGGTTGTCTGTATGCTGTTCCAACAAGGAGCAGAGCAAGACTGAGCATTAAATAAAAGTTTGGCTGCATTTAGGCTTGTTGGCTCCACCTTCACATTGATTGAGGTGTTGTCTCTTAAAGGGGACTGGCCTGTTTTAGCAGCCTTGAGCTGAAACAATGTGGGAGTGGCCATGGAAGACTAGTGTTCTCATGACTGGAATCTTCAGAGTACGAGGATGGAAATGCATCCTCCTCTAGATGCAGGGGAGTTGACCCCTAGGATCTTTCTGGGGGACTGGGTCCTGTGGAGATGGATGCCTTTCTATGACCAAACCCTCTCTGACTCATTAAATCTGACACCTCTTCTTTTGAGGACAATGGGTTGGGATCCTCTGAGGATGAGGGTCTACAGTCCTCGTTTGTGACAGAGCCATCCATCTAGAAGCAGCCTAAGGGTAGAATCCATGTCCTGTAACAAGAGTTAATAAAGTCTATAGTTGCTGCATTTACATAGCTGCAGGACCAGGATGGACGCTGACAGGGTTATGCAGATACATATCTGCAGGATTATTTATTTACATTTGTATACCACCCCACATCAAAACAGATTCTGGAGTGGTGAACAACAAGAGATAAAATGATAAAAACATAAAAAGAATAAAACATGATATTAACATTATTTATTTTAAAAACAGAGTGCCAGTAAAACTTGGCTGGTCAACTAAGAAAGGCTTCCTGGAAAAGAGCTGCTTTCAGAAGGCACAGACAATAACACAGTGTTGGTGCTTGCCTGACAGGGAGTTCTACAGGAAGGGGGCCACCACAGTGAAGGCTCTTCTCTGGGTGGACTCCAGTCAAGCCATAGCTCCATGCCAAACCACCAGGAGCATGCTCTCTGATGACCTCAGTGACTGGGCAGGTTGGTAACGGAGAAAGTGCTGTCTCAGGTATCCTGGTCCCAAGTTGTTTAGGGCTTTGTACACTAGTATCAAAACCTTAAACCTGGCCCAATAGCAAAGAGGCAGCCAGTGCAGTTCCCTCAGCAAAGGAGTTGCATGTTGAAGAGGGGCAGCTCCCGACAACAGCCAAGTTGCTGTGTTCTGCACTAACTCTAGCTTTCAGAGCAGCCTTAAGGGCAGCCCCACATAGAGCACATTGCAGTAATCCAGTCTTGAGGTTACTAGCACCTGTATCACTGTGGCCAAGCTATCCCTGTCCAGGAGATTAGGGTAAGTTCTTGTGGAGCAAAGTAAGTAGCTTCAGGATCAAGCTGAATGTCTGCAGTGCGGTACAGGTAAGTGTCAACAGGATCAGGATGAAGGACCACCGTGCAGGTAAGTAGCTGCAGGACTGGGTTAAATGCCCATAGAGCAATAAAGGCAAGTAGCTGCAGGATCAGAGAGAATGCCTGCATAGGGATGCCAGCCATAGGTATGTAGTTGTAGAGTCAGGATTATCCAATACTGAGTTTGCTGTGGAAATCTTTCCTTGTCCTTGCATTTTGCTGACTGCACTAGAAGGTCTCACCTATCTTTTCTATCATCCACTCCTCTGCTTCAGCTCTTTGACCTTCTAATGAGCCAGCAGCTCTTTCCCCCTTTCCTGTTACCCCTTTTTGTACTTCCTGTTCCTTGTTCCTTGTTCCTTTCCTGTTGCTCTTGCCAATCTCCTCACTCCAGCTCTCTCTTTCTTCTCTCTGCCCCGAGCTTCCAGCATTCAGGCTTTTATCCTGTGCTTCTGCCTTCCTCCTCCTCCTCCCTTAGAGTCCTTGAGCCACTTAAAGAGCCTCTGCCTTGATTCCCTTTCCTTCTGTGTAACCAGCCTTAACTGTGGTTGCCCACTGTTGCTGAGCAGCCAGGGACACCTGGAGGATTGTATGGTGGCCCCCAGCAGCTCTTTACAGTGAGTTACTCTTGATCGAAAAGCTACTGTTGTCTCTCCCCTTCCTGAGTTCAAAAACCCAAATCCTGCCCCCTCCCCCCACATTAATTAATATAGGCGCAACCCACTGGAACCTTCTCCTTCTCAAAGCCTCATTGAAATGAACAAGAGTTGCGCAAGAGCACATAAAAAAAATCTTATTGGATTGGACCCTGTGGATCAGCTCTATGTCTCCCACTCTGCCACATTTTAATGGCGCTCCACAGTGGAGGCTGGTGGCTCCGATTTCGGTGGGGCTGTGAATCCATCCTGGGTTTCAGTCAGAACTAGCCAGAACTCTAAAGAAACTATCCAGGGTGCGGAACTTACTTTGGGGATAGGGTTCAGCACCTTGGATAGCTCCTTTAGAGTTCTGGCTGGTTCTGACTGAAACAGGATGGATTCATAGCCTCACCGGAATCAGAACCACCAACTTCCAGTGGTGCCCCAACTTTGCGACCGAAAGCCGTTACCGCACTTTGCTTCGTGGCAGGGCCACCTCTGCTTCCAAGCCTATTGCTAAGCACTCTGAAACAAGTATAAATGTTTAAAACAGGAGAGAAGCCCAACATTTTCCAATTACAGTCTCAGTGGTCGCAGAAGCTGGGTGTGAGTGATTTTAATTAATGGGCTCTACATCTGTTTTTTGAGAGACAGGGTTGGAGCTTTTGCTAGCATTCCTTAATTAGTTACAAAAACCTGCAGGTGTACTGGCATGAGCTTGCTTGGTTGCAAGAGATTCAAGCAGAGAGATGTGTGTGTGTGTGTGTAAAATATCAATATTTTGTTGTATGATGATGAGTCATAATATGAAAGTTCTCAATGCTTTCTGGTTTGCAGTGAAAACAGGCTGCAGTGAGAATAGTCTGGCTCCTGAACAGAAAGAAGAAACAGAAGGGGGAATTGCTTCCACTAGGAGTGTGAGTTAAATGCTATTAGGATACCAGGAAGAATGACAATTTCTGTTGCCAGCATAAAGCAGATGTCTTTTGAGGAACTGTTGCTTGCCCCCAAATACAGCTGAAATGCTGCCTCCCCCAAATTCCTGGAGTCTTAATTGCTGTGCTCCAAATGAGATGAAACGAGTGTTACATGGTTCAGAAATTCTGCCAGGATAGATTTGGATGTGTGTGATATTGTCAGAAATGTGGGCCAGGATCCAAGGAGATGTTTGGCTCACACAAGCGGCTCAAGATAGATCAGTGGCTTTTAAACAAAACCTTTTCTTTCCTTTGAACACATAAAACACACACACCCTTATCACAAACTACTTTTGAAACACCCTTCTGTTAAAAAAAAACAACAACCACGAATTTGCCAGATGGCATGAAGTGATGCTGCTGTAAATATTTTTTTAAAAAATAAGTTGAAAACAGAAGCTGGTAGAAGGTACATTGGCATGCAAAATGTTATGGGTCTGGAGCAACTATGACGAAAAGTTAAAATACTTGGGTCTTTTAGGGTGCAATCCTGTGCATGCTTAGACAAAGAAAAGTCCTACAACTCCAAGCCAGGCTGGTGGGGGAATGTAGGGAATTGCAGGACTTTTTTCTATCTAAACATGCATCAGATTGCACCTTAAGGGCACAATCCTATGGCCGCTAGTCAGCGGCTAGACAGCCATAGGATAGATTGGTTTCTGGAGAACCGACCCCCACCTCCTCCCGTGCCTCCTTGTAGGCAGCGCTGATTGGCCTTGCACTCTGTGCTTGTAAGAGCAGTGCGGAACAGCAAAAATGGGGCATTCCCAGGGGCGGGCTGGGGCAGGGAAGTTGGAAATTCAGTATGACACATTTTCTGTGTCATCCGGCTGCTGTTTCCCACGCTCCGAAGTCCTGCAGCTAGATAGCCAAAATCGGCTGTCTAGCCACAAAAGCAGGGCTAGGGGAGCGAGGAGGAGATCCGCTCCTCACCACTCCTCCTGCCCTGCACTGGATAGGCAGTCACCCCTGGGGTCGGAGGTGACCATCAGTCTTGATAGGATTGCTCCCTCCATTTCTCTCTCTCTCTCTCTCTCTGTATATATATGTGTGTGTGTGTGTGTGTGTGTATATATATATATATATATATATATATATATATATGATGAGTACATGATAGAGGTTTATAAAGTGATGCATGGGGTGCAGAAAGTGGATAGAGAGACGTTTTTCTCCCTCTCTCATAACACTTGAACCAATGAAGCTGGATGGTGGGAGATTCAGGATGGACAGGGGGCAGGATTTCTTCACACAGCACACAGACAAACTGTGGAATTCATTGCCACAGAGGTGCTGATGGGCACCAATTTAGATGGCTTTAAAAGTGGATTAAGGTGCTATGCATGTTTAGACAGAAGCAAAGTCCTGCAACTCCCAGCATCCCCCAGCTGGCATGGAACCTCTTTCAACCTGAGGGCTGAATTCAGGTTCAGAGAAGCTCTTGGGAGCTGCATTCCAGCTGTGGGAAGAGTCAAAGGCAAAGGGGCTGGGGAGGCCAAAATACCACACTCCCCAGCATACTGTAGTTTAAGGGCACAATCCTGTCTCTGCTAGACATTGGCTAGATGGCCAAAGGATTGGTCGGTTCCCAGGAACTGACCTCAGAGCCTGTGCTCCAAGGTTGGTTCCTGGAGAATCACCTTCCCTCCCCCTCCTCTGCCACCATGTAGGTGGCACAGATCATCCCCGGGCTCATAAGATCAGGGCAAAGGGGGATGTAAGTGCCAATACAATGCTTTCAATGCTTTCTACGCATCGTCCGGCCTCCCCGCCCCTGTGTTCTGTTTCCCCATGGCTAGTCAGCAGAAATCGGCTGTCTAGCCATGAATACAGAGCGGCTGGAGCACGGAGGAGAGCCCTCCGTGCTCCTCCTACCATGCACGTCAGGAGAATGGGGAAGCCTGTTAGAATAGGGGAAATAATGCACAAAAAGCTGGGAAGCCACCAAACAATTGGTGGTTGGGGGAAATAGGGTGAGGCCAGGGGAAGGGGGCATGGCATGGCCATCTGGGGAACCTGGAGGGCCAGATCAGGACACTAGGAGGGCCAGATTCGGCTCCCTAGTCCTGAGGTTCCTCATCCCTGACCTAGGCAGCAAATGATCCAATGCACGTCTTCTTGTGTGCACTTTGTATGCACCCCATTTAATGCACGTTAAAAAAAACACACAAACAGATCGGGAGAACTGCCTTGTAAAATTCGGAAAAGTGCAAATACTGAGGGATCACTGTGTTTCTGTTTGTGCATTGGTTCGGAAAGTGTGAAAAGTGTGAGTCAGGAAAAAGAGCTCCCCCTCCCCCCCATTCCTACACCGCACTACCTTGGTGTTCCAAGAGTGAATGGATATAGATTTACACATCTTCAAACAAGAAAAAGAAAAAGGTCTGTGCGGAAATTTGTATGCATTTTTGTACACAGTTCTCCTAATATACTCATGAGGAATTAATTGGTCTGAGCAGACTTACTGGGGATAGCAATAGGTCAGGAGGAGAGGGATGGAGGCAGTTTATTTATTTCATTTCATTTCATTTCATTTCATTTTTATACTGCCCAATAGCCAGAGCTCTCTGGGCGGTTCACAAAAATTAAAACTACAGAGTGCAGCATAAAAACAATATAGCCCTGGTAAGACGACCTTCTGAAACCCTGGAGAGCCGCTTCCTGTCAGTGGAGAAAAAAACGAAGCTGCCACGGCAAGCACGGCCAGCCTCAAAACACTCAGAAGGCAAATGGACAAGACTAAAAGGAAAGTAGCTTGCCCAAGAGCCTAAGTGCAAGGCAGAGGCGGGGGCTGAGCTCTGTAGCACAACACCACTCCTTTGAACCCAAATAAAGATGGTGCTGGAGAGCAGTGCTTTGCTTTTTGCAGCATACCAACTTCCCAGTTTATAAAATGCTTTTATTTTTTTAAAAAAATCTTGAGAAATAAAATAAAAATTAGGATGGGGAAGGAGCCTAGTGGGCACCAAGAGAGGTGTCTGTGCTTCCAGTGGAGGCTGGTGGGTCCTATCCTATTTTGGTGGGGCAGTGAATCCGCTCTGGGTTTCAATCAGGACCAGTCAGAACTCAAAAGGAGCTGTCCCAAAGTGCTGAACCCTATCCCCCAAATGGATTCAGCATCTTGGATAGCTCATTTAGAGTGCTGACTGGTTCTGACTGAAACCCAGAGCGGATTCACTGTCCCTCTAAAATAGGAGTCATCAGCCTCCACTGGTGCTTTCCATCTCTTTGGGCATGGGGAGGATAAAGGTGGACCCGGGGCAGTGAGATGTGAGCGTACCACACTGGTTTTGAAGTCACTGCTGTGACAAACATTTCCCCCAGAAACCTTTGCATCTTGCAAGACTCCTGCACCAACTTGCATAATAGGCTACTTTGCAAATATTTATCTAAAATAAAGAGTTATTGGTCTCCCACATTTTTCTCATAAATTGCTAAACTCCCCTAAACTGCAATTTTCACAGAGAAACAAATGATATGTTAAAATGTATTGTCATATGAAGGTTGAATTAGTTTGATTCTAATGGAAGTATTCACGCTAACATGCTGTGATTTTTCGCTGAAACTTTCCCTGACCTCTAAGCTTGCTGACATGAGAAAATCAAGGTAGAATATTTGCCGAGCTAGATGTAGGGATTGGGCCCAGCACCTCTGCAGACATGCCCCAAGAAGACATGGGAAAGGATTCTGAGCCAGATGGGGAGGGGGAGGCAGAAGGCATTCTTGATCCGCCAAGAGGGCAGTGAGAATAACAGTGCCAGAGAGGAGGAAGCCAAGCTGTAGCCTTACCATTTGGATGGTGGGTAGAGGCCTCTGAATCCATGGGAATGCTGGTTCCTAGAGACAAGGAGGAGGGGTAGGAATACGAGACCCCGGGATAGGAATATGATAGCCCAGGGTCAGGAGTCAGTGAAAAAGGAGGGGCAACATAGGGTCACAAGGTGCTCCAAGAGACTGGCAGCCAGAGAGGTGAACCCCTGGAAAGACCCACCTTGAGGGCCTAGTAGTCCACCTGGATTGAGAAGGGAAGCCCGTAGTAGCCAGTGGCGATTTCGTAGCAACTCTTTTTCATGGTGCCTTCACCCAGGTGACTACCTGAAGTTTATGCGATCCTATATTATGCAAAGTGTTTTAGAAAAGCCTGTCTCTCATAGATGGATGATAATATTGTCTGTAGCCTGAGGCAATGCCTGCTTGCTTGTAGTTTGCATAATAAAAGTAACTGACTGGAAATATGACTTGACAGTTTGACTGCAAAGAAAGCTAGGCGCTGGGAGTCCGACGCTAAACTCAGAAAAAGCAAGGTTTCCCACCCAAGTCAGGAAAATGCATATCAGAAAAGGATAACTGCTGACTAAACTTCCGTACATGTTCAGATTATAATGTAAATAAGTGAACATAAAATATTATAAAAAATAAACAGGACCTATGAAAGATGTAGGTGGTATCCTGAATGGGGACTTAAGGAAATGTGTTCAGAAAAGCTAGCAAGACATGGAGTGAATTTATAACTTCCAAATCATAGCTGGGAACTTTAGGGAAAAATAATAACTAGTTGTTAGAGAAATTCCAGTTTTGTGGGAAACGTACATAAGCTGTGCAAATAAGGAATCAAATAAATATGAGGAAGAAAATAAAGCAATTCCAGAACCAAACATCAGTTCTCACTAGGACATACCACCTGTCCTCATGAAAGACCAAAACACCTGTCTCATTGACTTCTCTACTCCATTTTGCTATGAACTCAGAAATGTTGTTGGGTAAAATGCTTTAATCTTTAAACACAGTGCTCCTAGAAATAAACATAGAGTGTTTTAAATTATGTTTTGCTTGTTATCACTTTTTATGTTAATATCTTTTTATGTTTAATATTCTTATATCATGAAATGCAAAAGCTGTGAGTTTTTACAGTAAAAGACGAAACAGCATACGTGATCTCAGAGTCTTCTGTTTAAAAAGAAACTCTGTGTGTTGATACCAGGAATTTCGTATACTTGCAATTCCTTGGTGACACTTTGTACCTGGAATATGGCATGGGATACATTACCTGCTGATGCATGAAAAAGCTAAATGCACAAATCCCATATCATAAAATCCCTAGACCAGGACAAATTTCTCACACTGGAAGTGAGCTACTTGGCCCAGTTCAAGGTGTTAGTACTAGTGTACAAAGCCCTAAATTGCTCACAGCCCTGGTACTGGAAGGACTGTCATCTCTAATACTAACCAACCCAGGATTTATGATCAGCCAGGAAGGCTTTGCTTGTGGTGCTATTGAGAAATGTGGCCTGTGGAGCTACCACATGTAGCAGGGCTTTTTTGGTCATGGCACCCTAGCTGTGGAACTTCCATCCAGTAGAGATATGGCTGTCCCCCATGCTGTTGTCATTTAGGCACCACTTAGTGACGTATTTATTTGTACAGATTTGGGGATTTAGGCTAGTGCTTTATTTCTGTGTGTTTTTTAAAATTGATTGATTTTGTTGATGGTTTCACAGTATTTTGTTACATTTGTTATTTTAGAGACATGATTTTAATGTTGCATATATGGTATATTATGCTTTAAATGGGTTATTAGCTGGGCTGTTTGTGAGGAAGAGTGGGATATAACTCAAAATACATAAATAAACAAATAACTAAATGCAATGTTCATTCTATTATGAACACTGTTCCTTATTATGAACACTTATTAAGGTGGGAATTCATAAACTCCACAGTTTGATAGTGATGATGTGGTTTCCAGAATGAGGAATGGTCTAAATCCCAGGTTAGCTAGAGTGTATGCAAACCCTTTAAATGTTTCAGAAAGAAAACCTTTCTCTGCTTCAGTTATTCTAGACAGAGATACTTTTGCAAATCACAGCTTGATTTTTAAGGAGAGGAGAAATAGACCACCTTTGGTACACATAATAGCAACAATAAATATAGACAAACTAGAAAGTACTGGGGTGTTTTGGCTTCAGGATTTTACTTTTCCTTAAGAACCCTCTGATTGATAGTGTGAAAAACCACTAGGGGGCACCCTTTCACTTTTGTAATCCTTTGGAGACATTTTTTTCCCAGTGTATTATGCCTGCAAACTGAATTTCATTTTTGTTTATGGCATTAATTCTGAGGTTAAGGTTGGCCTGCGGTGAGCAATAATAAGTTTAACCTTTGACTTTACACAATAAAACCTAATTTATCATTTCTTGACTCTTTTGTAAGTGTGTTGCTACCCTCAGCTCCACTTAAGATGAAGAAAGGGACACTAGCATGTGGTATTTGGAAGGGGGGCGGGGTCTACATGTGCAAAACAAATCTAACATACAAGGGTGGATAAATATTTTAAGATCCCCAAACATTCTGGTTTTGCTACGAAAATTAAACTATTCCTAGTCTTTATTATTTTTAAGTAATGTTGAATTTTATGCCTTTCTCCGAGGATTTGAAAGGATCAAATGAACAGTAAAATAATACGTCAATTTAGGGCAGGATCACATCTCATCAGAAACATGACCAACCAGAAATACCGTTTTTTGTGGCCAGGTTCCAGAAAACCAAAGGTCAAGAATAGGTTTTTGGGTTTGTCCTTCACCCTTTTCATTAAAAACAGTAACAACAATGGTACACATTGCATCAGCCTTCCCCAACTTGGTGTCCTGTAGATGTGTTGAACTACAACTCCAGTCATCACCATCTTGGCTGGGGGTGATATGAGTTGATGTCCAAGGATAAAACGAGGAGGGGAGGCATGTGTGCAGGAAAAAAACAATGGAACAATCAGTACTGACAACCAGATAAGCCCCCGAAGAAGGAAGACAATATTTCCAAAACGCGCCCGGCCAGTATAAAAGAACTATAATAAACCTTTTTCTATAGGCACCGGGGATTTCTCCATTTTCTTTTCTGCATTATTTTTTTCTAGGGAAGTCAGAGAATTCCTCCATGGATCTCGGTGAGGCCGAATGCCAGCACATTCGGCTCCCTGAAATCTGCGGCGGAACGGCCTGCCTCCCCCCCGCTCCCCCGCGGATCCCCCCTGGGACGAGACTTACCTGGGGCAGATCTTCCAGGCGGCAGTGGCGGCGGCGGCGGCAGCTGGTCTTCCGACTGGCTGCCGCTGCTGCCGCCGCCATTTGTGAACCGCCCAGAGAGCTTCGGCTATTGGGCGGTATAGAAGTGAAATAAATAAAATAAATAAAATAAATTTGCAGACTGGTTAAAAAAAAAAAAAAAAAGACATGATAGGCTACGTAAATCTTTATGTAGCCTATCATGGCTGGCTGGGTTTTAAAAAACCAACAACCATGTACAAAAATGGCTGCAGCTATGGCCGCCGCCATTTGCGTTCCTTATTTTTGGCCATCTTAGTCTACGTAAATATTTACGTAGACTATGACGGTGAAAATAAAGGGGAATGCAAATAGCGTAGCAGGCGCTATTTGCATCCCTTTTTGATTCGCTGTTTTAGTCTACGTAAAGATTTACGTAGATTTATGTAAAGATTTACTTAGGCTAAAATGGTGAATCAAAAAGGGACGCAAATAGCACCCACTACGCTATTTGCGTTCCCCTTTATTTTCGCCGTGATAGTCTACGTAAATATTTACATAGACTAAGACGGCCAAAAATAAGGAATGCAAATGGCGGCGGCTGTAGCCGCCGCCATTTGCGTACATGTTTTTTTTTTACCCAGAGCTCTCCGTGGCAGGAAATCCGGCTGCGGACGGCTCTGGCCTGGGCCTGGCCGGCTGCTACGCAGAGCTGCTGCGGAGCACAGCTGGCTGTGGGGGATTCGGGGGGGGGGGGGAGGAACGGATCGCCTCCCCCACCGTCAAAGATTCCAGGGGGAGGGACGGAATGCCTCCCCCCCACCATCAACATAATTCGCGAAAATGTGACTTTCATGCATCCTTATCTGCCCCCCTGCAAACTTCCCAAGATAGTTGGATGTCTGTGTCTATGAATCTGTTCCAAGACTGAGAAAAACCCACTGATCTGCCCCCTGGCTCCAACTCCAGAGCCACTGTCAGGTCCTACCATTAAAAATGCATGGCCGTCAAATGGCAGTTCCATCTCAAGCTACTCCTGGACATGCAATGTTCTATCTATCTATCTATCTATCTATCTATCTATCTATCTATCTATCTATCTATCTATCTATCTATTTATTGCATTTATATCCTGCCTTTCCCCCCCTCTTTCAAGGAACCCAAGGCAGCTTACATTATCCTCCTCCTCTCCATTTTATCCCCACAACAACAACCCTGTGAGGTATCATAGAATCATAGAATAGTAGGGTTGGAAGGGGCCTACAAGGCCATTGAGTCCAACCCCCTGTTCAATGCAGGAATCCAAGTCAGAGCATCCCTGACAGATGGCTGTTCAGCCTCGTCTTGAATGTCTCCAGTGTGGGAGAGCCCACCACCTCCCTGGGTAATTGGTTCCATTGTCGTATTGCTCTAACAGTCAGGAAGTTTTTCCTGATGTTCAGCCAGGATCTGGCTTCCTGTAACTTGAGCCCATTATTCCGTGTCTTGCACTTTGGGAGGATCGAGAAGAGATGCTGGCCTTCCTCTTTGTGACAATCTTTCAAGTACTTGAAGAGCGCTATCATATCTCCCCTCAGTCTTCTGTTCTCAAGGCTAAACATGCCCAGTTCTTTCAGTCTCTCTTCATAGGGCTTTGTTTCCAGTCCCCTGATCATCTTTGTTGCACTCCTCTGAACCCTCTCCAGTTTGTCTGCATCCTTCTTAAAATGTGGTGCCCAGAACTGGACACAGTACTCCACAGTACTGGACACAGGTAGGTTGGGCTGAGAGTCCGTGACTGGCCCAAAGTCACCCAGTGAGCTGCCATGGCCAAGTGTGGACTAGAACCCGGATCTCCTGGCTCCCAGCCCAACACTCTCACCACTACACCACACCGGCTCTCTAATTTAACTTGCATCTCAGTGCCATTATCTTTGGTCTCTACGGATGTTCAGATTTTGTTTAATCTGTTCTGTCTGTGTTTTGTGGATTGTCAGTCATCTTTCATCCTGTCATCCACTCATTGACGGAATTGGATCCCCCCTGCCCACTTTGGGAAGGTCAGCAAAAAAGTTTGCTGCAATTTACATAACCTGCATACTATCACTGAGTGGAGTGCGCGCGCGCGCGCGCGCGCGCGCACACACACACACACACACACACACATACTGTTACATGGAGCTTGAAGAGAGATCAGAGATGTATAATATTTTAAGCCATATATATTAGTATATTTCCCCAAGAACTTTCATACTTTTGTATGACTAAATCTGTGTACAATCAGTGGAGGCTGGTGTTTCCAATTTTGGTGGTGCTATTAATGCATTCTAGTTTTCAGTCAGAACCAACCAGAACTCTAAAGGAGCTATCCAAATTACAGAGCCCATTTTAGGGATATGGTTCAGCACCTTGGATAGCTTCTTTAGAGTTCTGGCTGGTTCTGGCTGAAACCCGGAATGGATTCATAGCCCCACTGAAATCAAAGCCACCAGCCTCCACTGTATCACTTCTGGAAAGTAAAAAGAAGGTGCTGGTCTGAGGTGGCATCTATAGGTCAGATTCATAGAAATCTGAAGTCATTTGAATCCATTGCAGATTTTTCCAACATCCCTATTGGTGTCTTCCCCACCTCTGCCACTGTCAACCAAGGAAGTGGAACAGAGGCATTTCAAAGTACGGGGGGATGATTTGCATGACTGAAAGCTTCTCACTTCTCATCCCCACCCCAAATATGGTCCCAGCCTACAGAAAACTAGATTTCAGGGAGAAACGTTCCAGATCAGTTTTCTCCTTGATTTGGTATTTTTCTGTGTGTAGGATTTTCTGTGCATGCAAGAAAGAACATTCCAGCTCTTGACCCCCTCTAACACAACATGCACTCTGAGATGGTACAATCCAGGAAGACATTTGACCATGTGACCTGATGCATCCAGAGCCAGAATAAAAAGTTGAGACTCTTGTATTGGGTTAACTGGGGCCACAACTCTATTTTAAAGCTGTCATAGGAGATCTACAAGGACACTGTAAGTGTGCAGCAACTAGCCACCTTATGACTCCCCACTTTCTTACCCAATTGGGGGTGAGCTTTACCTGGCCATGAGGTTAGGTCTTGTCATGGGCCAGGATGGGAGTCCTTGGAGGTGGACGCCTCCAGCCACAGTGACTCTGAGAAGGCACTACAACCAGTCCATGGTCCTTCTGAACTGGGGCCCACTGCCTTGGGCCTTATGATCTAACCATGTGACCCCTAGGAGCTGCCACCTCTGGGGAGTGGGCCTCAGTCTCCTCTACTGAACAGCACCGGAGGCAGCTGGCTCCGATGTTAGTGGGGCAGTGAATCCACTTCAGGTTTCAGTCAGAACCAGTCAGAGCTCTAAAGGAGCTCTCCAAAGTGCAAACCTTGGATAAGTGCCCACTTCGCACCTTGGATAGCTCCTTTAGGGTTGTGACTGGCTCTGGCTGAAACCTGGAGCAGATTCACCACCTCACCGACATTGGAGCCATCAGCCTCCACGGGTGAAGAGGGGGAGCCTGAGGAGCAGCTCACAATTGGCTCTTCCAACCTTCACTCCCCAGGAGAAGTCAAGACCTACGTGAAAAGCCTGCTGGCCCTTTAACAGCCAGATACAGCATCTGAGAGGGGTGGAGCTTCCATAAAGACTCTCCTGGTCTGTCTATAAATTCCTGCCACTTGCTTTCTGGCAGAGCTATAGAAGCATGTCAGGTCTGTTGCTCCAGGATTGCTGTCCAAGGTTCTGAAACTAACACAAGTCCTGGTGTGATCCAGCTACCTATCCCACCTGGTGCCTCCTCACCTGAGCATTCGCCCAGAGCAGAGGATGGATTCCCTGATGGGGCAGGGCAGGCCTGCCTGCTTCTGTCTCATCTGGCCACACCTTTTGGTGTTGGGACCACTATCCCCCTGAACCCCAAGAATCTCCCCATGTCACATTACAGAGTAAGCAAAATAACCTGCTTTGCTTATGCCAAACCGCTCCAAAGGTACCCCCACCACACAAAAATAACCTACTCTGCTTTTGCCAAAGTGCTCCAGAGGTTAAAAACAAATAAACAAAAGCACCCCAAACCTACTCAGCCAAGGGATGTATGGATTGTGTGAAATCTATTCTGTCTGTATTTTGGGGATTGTCAGGTGCCTTTCATTCTGTCATCCATCCATTGGCAGCCGCAGAATTGGATTTTTTTGTTTCCTGATTTGTGCAAATTTGCATATGTGCAAAAGTCCACTCAAACAATTTTGCATGTGCAAACATGTGCAAATCCCCCCATGTGCATTTTCATGGAAATACACATTTTTGGCCATTTTTTAAAAAAATGTGTATTTTTCTATGATGAAATTCACACAAAATTTGGGAAAGTTAGAAAACTGCTCTGCAAGTCCCTGGAATCTGCCCAACCAGGCTGGGTGGGGTGGAGGGGGGAGCTTGCTGCAGAATCCACAGGTTGGATTCATGAAAAACGGAACTCAATTGATTCTGTTGTGGATTTCTCTGACATCCCTAACTCAGCCCCATGGGAACCATTTGTAACTGTATTGAAAACCCAGTAGGTGCTGAGAAGGATCTGTACAGCCCAACGGGGGTGGGTGCCAGGATTTTATATGTTTCATCGATCAGTTTCTGGACACATAAGTGTCCCTGTGCTGGACCCTAAAGTGTCCTGCCTCTTCTTCTGAGGCCAGCCTGAGACACCACCCCCTGTCATGTTCTGAGTTAGGGCATGGAGCATAACTGTTCACATAGATTGGGCCATGCTGTACTTACCCACTCCTGCTTTATCCATCTATCTGATCATTTCCACCTTTCGGATTTCCCCCAGCCCATTCATTTGTCTGAATAAATGACTACATTCCTCCTCCTCCAGTTTTGTCACTTCCTTCTTCCTCACTCCCTTTTGTCTACCTAATGTCTCTGGAGACAAGGACCTGTCTGTTTTGATGATGAAATTGTGTGGTCCTGTATACACTGATGGTGTTGTGAAGTATTCACAACAGCAACAATGAGGTTAACTGCATATGTATTGAGGCAAAGGGTGAGTTGCAGTTCTTCTGGTCTGGCCGGATCCTATAATTAGTCCAGGTAGGGATGGCGGAGAATTTCTCCATGAATCTCAGGGAGGCCGAATGCCAACGCATTCGGCCCCCCGAAATTGGCAGTGAAATTCTCCACCCCCCCCCCCCGGGATGGGACTTACCTCCTGCGAATGTCCCTCTCGGCGGTGGGTCCCGGTGGCGTTTCGGCGGCGTTTTGGTGGGGGCGGCGGCCGGTTTTCCGACTGGCTGCTGCCGCTGCCATTACAAAGTAAATGTAAAAAAAAAAACCACACACACATGATAGGATACGTAACGATTTGCTTAGCCTATCACGGCTAGATTTCCAAAGTCAGCCATGATAGGCTATGTAATTCGTTACGTAGCCTATCACGGGTGACTTTGAAAAAAAAAAAAGCGCATGTGCAAATGGTGACGCCCATGGGCGCCGCCATTTGCGTTCCCTATTTGGGCCCGGGTAGTCTACGTAAAGATTTACGTAGACTACGGCGGAAATAAGGGCAATTTTCGCCGTAGTCTACGTAAATCTTTACGTAGACTATCCGGGCCCAAATAAGGAACGCAAATGGCGGTGCCCATGGGCGCCGCCATTTGCGTACGCGCTTCCCCCCCAAAGTCACCCGTGATAGGCTACGTAACGATTTACGTAGCCTATCATGGCTGACTTTGGAAATCTAGCCGTGATAGGCTACGTAAATCGTTACGTAGCCTATCACGTGTGTGTGTGTGTTTTTTTACATTTACTTCTTTATTTCGCAGCCGGGGAGACGGGGCGCTTCTGCCCGGCCTGAATTTTGGCGGTGAGGAATGGGGCGCCTCCCCCCCAGCCTGAATTTCGGCCGGGCGAGGCGGGGCGCCTCCCCCCGCGGCCTGAACTTCTGGGGGAGAACCGAAGCGCCTCCCCCCCACCGTGAAGCAAGCTGCGGGACCAGGTAAGGGACTTTCGTCCATCCTTAAGTCCAGGTGAAGTGATCATCTCAGGTGGCAGATGCTGGGAGGTGGTGGCAAGATGTTGGAGGAGAGAGCTGTGTGCCCCCTAAGCTAGCCTGCTGCCTTCAGGTGTGATGGAGGGATGCTGCTTTGTTGTCACCAATGAAGAAAGAGTCAACTGTTCATCCAGTTGGCTTTTGTACACAGAATGGGAGAGGGCACCATCCTGTTCTTTGCCTCAGGCAGCAAAATGTCTCAGGGCAGTGCTGGTTCTGGCTAAGCTTCCTTTTTGCCTCCTGGTTGCACTCCTAATGACTTCTCCTCAGTTGTGGCTTTTACAACTGAATCCCTAGTTTGCACTTGCATTTCCATGCACAGATCCCCTTTACTTTATACTAGGAATGTCAGAGTTTTCCTAGGCTCGGTCCCCCAGACTTCATTTTGGTTTCTGCTGCAGCAGTGCCTGACTCGATCTGCAGTGAGTCAGCCCACTTTGCGGATTTTCTGGGGGCGGGGGGGGGGAGTTCTGCAAATTGAGCAAGTTTCTGAGCAACTTATGCACATTTCTGAGCAATTCACCTAAATCATGGCCAAATTTGCAGAAATTACAGTGGTTTTAGTGCAAATTATGCAAATTGCAGCCAAATTTGCATAATTTGTGCAAATTCGATGGAATTTGTGCAAATGGCAGAACCTTCCGAAAATGTGCAAAAAAGTTTCCAGAGTTTAGGGAACAGCTTGCAGGTCTGTTTGCAGACACAACGCAGAACTCTATTGAGCCAACCCCCCGCCCTGATTTCTCAGTGACGGACAGCCCTACTTTCTACCTCTATTAGTTTTTTCTTTTTTCTTCTTTCCCCCTTTTTGTTTCCCCCAGGATGCACTATATGACATATATTACCTAAACTGTCACCCCCTGCAAGGACTTTTCTCCCTCTCTCTTCATGTTGCTCCACACTAACCCTAGCAATGTCTTCTTTCTGTCTTGAAAGCTTTGCTTACACTTGCAGAGAAGCACATTTGGCATGTGTTTGAAGTCACAAGGGCAGAAAATGGCATTCAAAACAGGCTGGCGTTTTGAGGGGGAAGAAATCACAAACAGGCTGGCATTTTGAGGGGGAAGAAATCACAAAGCATGGAAGCCTAAACCACTAAAGTTGGTACTAAAAACCCTACTTTATCGGAGGCAGGGAGAATATCAAGGAGGGCATGAAGCTGTATTCTGAAAGGGGAATGAGAATCACTTTCAGCAACTGCCCAAGTGGCTAAACTGCATGGACAGAGCTCAGCACTCTGGATTCCTGAGCCTCATCTATGCAGAAGATTTGACCCAGTCACTAGGCCAAGGCTGTTGAACTTCAGGCCTGTGCACCATATCCTACGCACCTGGGGTCCCCTTTTGCCTTCATCCCTGCCCACCAGTGGAATGTCACCCCTGAGAGCATCCCCCAACTGAATCTAGCCCTGGGGCTGAAAAAGGTTCAACACTGCAATGTAAGAAGTCAGGATCTTACCATCAGCTCAGTCTGTTGAGCGTTGTTTCTCATTCATTGAGCCTTGTCCTCTCTGATTCCTTCCTTCAAAGCTACACTTCTTTTGCAGAATGTCAGTTGCTGTAGGCTTATACCAGGAGCTCTGCAGAACTGGACATGCTGGTCAAAGGGCTGTCCTAATCCCAAAGTCTGGAAGCAAAACACGCAGAGGGCCAAGACCGTAGGCTGAGGAAGCACTGGGTTCAAGACCCACCACTAAGCCTGAGCCCAAGAACCAACCCTTGACCTCTGCCAAGACTGCAGCCCTCTGGCCCAGTCTTATCTAGGGGCCAGCTTCCTCACCCCCAAGGAACTCACCTGCCACTGAGCTTTCTCACCAGCACAGTCACTATGCCCAGCGAATGATCATGGAAATACAAATGGAGGGCTACAGTGGAGGCTGCCGCCTCTGATTTTTAGTGGGGCTGTAAATCCATTCTGGGTTTCAGCCAGAACTCGAAGGAGCTATCCAAGGTGCTGAACCTATTTGAGGGATTGGGTTGAGCACCTTGGACAGCTTTTTTAGAGTTCCGGCTGGTTCTGACTGAAACCCAGAATAGAATCACAGCCTCACTGAAATCAGAGCCACCTGCCTCCACTGGAGTGCTTTGCTGCAGGGCAGAGAACTGTTCCTTGAAGGATCTGCATTCCTTAGCAAGAGGGGGGAGCCTGAGAGGGGTAGCCAGACCCAGGGAGCATCAAAGGGTGCATTTGAGATGATGCTCTCATTGGAACAAATTGTCTGCTTGTCTGGAGTCCTCAAAGACGTGGTCCTAACTGCCACCCACCGTAATCCCAATCACATAACAACCCCCCCCCCCCACAAGGTGAAGAGTACCCATAGCTGGCCAGATTATTTTGGCATCCACAAGCACCTCCCCCTGGAAGTGAGAATACAACAATAATAAATCAACTAACAATGTGCTGCCCTTTCATGGACCCAAACTCAGCTACCTGAGGCAGCATCCATCCACCCTCTGCCTAATGGTGGGGACGGCTTTGCAGCCTGCTTCCTGCCTGTTTCTTCCTTTTTCCCCAGATGACTTGCTGGACTGGCATTCTCCCAGCCCACCCATGGGCTCTGGTTTGTCAGCGCTAGGCAGGAGTGAATTGTATGCCCCAAGCTGGGGCATCACCCCAGAATCCTTCTGGCTCAGAGAACCAGCTGACACCAGAGAGCCAATCCAGTATCACTGTCTGATATAAAACTCCTTCATCTGTTACAGCCTCCCTCAGTTTGGGCTACCAGGACACCCCTTTGCTCTCCCCCAATGCTTACCTGTTCTTGGGCCTGAGCATCCAGAAAGCGGATATCAGTTTCTGTGCCATAGTTTGTCCTGGGGAAATAGGATGCATCCTCATGCTGATGTGGCTGTGATTAATACTGTTGTGGAATGAGGTTGTATAAGTGTAGCAGGAAGCTACTGGATATTTGTGATATAATCACATTGTCTAATCAGGGGTGGGGAACCTGAGGTCTGGGCGCTTAATCCAGCAATTTTGGGGTCCCAATCTTTTCCCCTGGGGCTCCCCAGAGGGCAACACTCCCTTCCCCATCCCCATATCTTTCCTCTGACCACTAATTATTTGGTGGTTTCCCAGGTTTTGGGCACTCCCCCCGCCCCATTCTAAAAGGTCGAAATGCCTCTCCTAAGCCTGGCAGTAAGAGCTTTAAGCAAAAATATGTTGGCTTTTTTTGCATATTTGCTCCCAGCCCTTTTGCCTTTAGCCCCACCCCTTCCCCTTTGGCTCCATCCACCATTGGAATGTGGTCCCCAAGAACATCTCCTAAACTGAATTCAGCCCTCGGGATGAAAGAAGTTCCCCCCACTCATGGTCTACAACCATCAGGCTAGGCTGGTCTTTATGTGTTTTGTACAAGTGTTTAAGTGCTTCACAAATGATAAATTTGACCCAGGTTTCCCAGTCTTGGAGAGTCAGTGTAGTGTAGTGGTTAGAGTGCTAGACTGGGACTCAGATGATCCGTGTTCTAGTCCCCACTCAGCCATGAAGCTCACTGGGTGACTTTGGGCCAGTCACTGGCTCTCAGCCTAGCCCACCTCACAAAGTTGTTGTGAGGATAAAATGGAGAAGAGGATCATGTAAGCCACCTTAGGTTAATTGCAAGAGGGAAAAAAAGGTGGAATAAAAATGTAACAAATAATAAATAAATACCATTGATTGCTGATAAATAATATTAATTACTGAGAAGTGATCCAATTCTGTACAGTCTCAATCATGTCAGAATTATTTTTTTTAACCTTTACATTTTCTTTTGTGTACATTGTTTTTTGGATTTAAGGTTTTGTATGTATGTATGTATGTATTTAAAATCAGTAATGTATCTCTTTGAAGAATCTCCCCCCTGCCCACCCCAGAAAGTGGATCATACATCTGAACAATCAGGCCATGATGTTAGATGCAAGACCAATGCACATGATTGTATATACTGGAATGCATCTCTCTCTCTCTCTCTCTCTCACACACACACACACACACACAGAGAAAAAAACTTGCCTGGCCTGGACACTTTCTTAATGAGATCAATGGGATTTTTCAGGGGGAAAAAACACACTGCTTTGTTTATTAGTAGTTTTGTCTTTTGGTTTTTTAATTCTTGGCTGCTAGAGACAGGATATTGAACTAATTTTTTAAAAAATCTGGCTTGCTGTGTCAGTTCTTCCCTCTTTATAGGATCGCACTGTTGTGCAAACAACTCAGAGGAGAAGACTGTGGCCAATTTTGAACCTGGCTTGATTGGTAGTTGTGCTTGTGTTTATTTCTTCTTAGGGATGGGGGAGAAATTCACTTAGGGAGCAATCCTATGGCTGCTAGAGAGCATCTAGATGGCCATAGGATATGTCATTTTCCGGGAACTGACCTCAGAGCCCACGCTCCGAGGTTGTTTCCCGGAGAACCTCCAAGGCAGCACAGAACAGCCCTGTCCTCCGTGCTCGCAAGAGGAGCATGGAGCAGCCAGAAAGGGGCATGGCTGGGGGTGGTCTGGGGTGGGGAGAGCATAACTGCATGTATGACACATCCTACGTGTCGTACAGCAGTTTCCTTCCCCGCTCTGTGCTCCCACGGCTAGACAGCCACAATCAGCTGCCAAGCCAAAAATGCAGGGCAGGAGGAATGCGGAGGAACCGATCCCCTCCATGCTTCTCCTGACCTGCTTTGGATAGGTGGTCACCTCCAAGTTTGGAGGCGGCCGCCAATCCTATGCATGTTTAGACAGAAAAAAGTCCTACAATACCCAGAGTAGGCTGGGGAATGCTGGGAGTTGTGGGACTTTCTTCTGTCTAAGCATCCATAGGATTGTGCTCTTAGTCTGCATTTTAATGTATATCCTTAATTTTGCACTTTCAAACCACTATGTGAACCGAAACTCAGGTATCCTTCACAATTCACACTTCTCCAAAAAATTTTCAACGGATTTCTCCATGTATATATTAGGGAAAATAATGTTAAAATATGTTATATTAGGAAAATTGCTTGGAAAAAAAGAGAGAATATTAGGCAAAAATGCATGTATCAGGAGAAACATTAATGAAACCACTTATAGATTTTCATACAAACTTTCATGCAAATTTTCATGCAATTCTCAAAGTATGGGATGAACTGAACTTACAGCTGGAGAATTTCTCAAATTTGAGACAAGTCGAACCTGAGATTGGAAAAATGAGAAACTGAGAGAAACCAAAATTGACTGATTTCTTCATCCCAATTTCTCTTCCATTCTAAAGTCTTGCATCAATTTGGCTGCTAACTATGGTAAGAATTGCATGCCTACTGGTGGTTCTGCCTTTTAATTTCCCTTTTAACCACCCAACCAAAGCCATTTCTGTTCGCTAATATGCAGGCCAGTTTGTCAGCACAGAGCACCCTCTTGCAGCTGCGGAGGCCAAATGGGGTTCACTGCTCATGCCTCCCTTGGTCCTCATCAAACATTCCCTCCCTACTGATATTCTGACCAACACTGGGGATCCACTTCTGGAAGTTGCTATGACTATTTCCCACAATGCCTCTGATGTGCTGTAGTGTTGCTCTGGGGTGTTGTAGGAAATGAAAAGTTCCCAGGCCCAGGTGCTCAGTGCTGATTGGAACACTGCTGCTGCCACCAGAGATACCACTGGGACCCCCACTGACATAAACGGGGGTCCACCACCAGATACATTACTGAGAGACCCCCCAAACCTGAAGCTGGATAATGTGCCTCTAGTCCTCTTTTATTTCTTTTGAAGATCCTTTCCCCATTAATTTAAATTACTATGTCCAAGAGGCCATTGAATATTTTTAACTACGCTGAGATCATTTGGGGCCTGAATTGTGCCTGAAAGGCTGTGAGGGCTGAGAATTGGGAAAGCTGTGATAATAGGAAGGCATCTAATGACGATCCTAGTTTCTCTGCCCCTTCTACTTCCTTGCTTCCCTCCCTCCTAGCCCAGTCGCTCCTAATTTCATTTCCTTTTTTGTGTGTGGTCAGGATTCAAAACTCCCCTTTCTCAGTTTTTTGTCAGGAACACGGCCCATCTCATTTTCAGCTGTCAGTACAGTTCATGGCACACGGCAGTGCCGTCAATAAATTATTCGAAGGCTCACACCTAAAACAAAAGCAGCTTTGGTGTGTGTGTGTGTGTGTTTTAAAGCTGACCTTTTAAGTTTATATTGAGGCTAATATCACCTTGATACACACCAGGAAGAAGAAGACTGCTCAGAATGAATTATTAACTTGCAGCAATTACTTAAAAAAAGAAGTTATCCTGAAATGGCAAAATAGGGTAGTGCAGTCTTCCCCAATGTAGTGGCCTTCAGATGTTTAGACTACAACCCCCATCAACTGTAGACGTGGTTGATGGGACTAGTAGTACAAATCATCTGAAGGGTACTACATTGGGGAAGTATGGGTTAGTGGAGGGATAATGTTTGCTAGGTGTGTGTGTATGTCAATCACAAGGATTGTGGAGAATTTGGTTCAGTGTGCATTTTTAAGCAAACTGACCTAATTTGCACTTTCCAGACTAATATTTGGATCAGAACACAGTTATGTTTTGGATATTTTACAATGCAGTTATCAGCTTGAAAATGGCACACAAAATGCATATATTAGGGGAAATTGCATATATTAGGGGTTGTAGGACTTTTTTCTGTCTAAACAAGCATAGGATTGTGCCCAATTTAAAATCTGATTTATATATAAAATCATTTGCATGCCTCCTCTTAGGACTGAGTCCACACAAGGTGGCTCACATAAACATTTTAAAACTGTACTATATATTAAAATATACTCTATATATTAAAAAATATATAGTACAGCTTAAAAATCCATGTCAGTCAAACAATTACACAGAAGCAGCATCCAATTACTGATAATTTTAAAAAATGAAATAAAAATATGTATCAACTGTCTCTATTTTCCAGTAGCAGTTCCCATTTTCTGTTACTTGTTCATGATAAATCTCTGTCCCTCTTTTGTCCCTGGTTTGGCTTTTGTGGAGAATTTGGAATTTCTTTTTAAAAATGTTGTTGGTGTGCAAATGTGTGCAACAGAGTGCGCTAGCTTCCTTTCCATCCATCTTTCCCTCCCTCTATAGATGCCTATCCAAATAATAGATGCTGCTAACTGTGTTTTATGCTACAGCAGTTATTCTGTAATAAGTGCAACCAGATCTGTTGTGCGTTTAGCCTGGAGAAGAGAAGACAGAGGGGACACATGATGGCACACTTCAAAGACACAAACGGCTGTCGCATACAGTTGTTCTCTGTCACTCCAGTGCAGGGGCAGGACTAAATCTAATGGGCTTAGGTTACAGGAGGGTAGACTTTGGTGGATGGATTCTTGCAGGGGGAGAAGGCTGGTGTAAGTAAAGAAATAACCAAATAAATAAAAAGGGAGAGAGAACATCTGAATGGGTATGGACAGGGCTGGATTTGAGGACTAGCACCTCAGGTGACTGAGGTGTACAAAGTTATTCATGGTGTGGAGAAAGTGGACAGGGAGACATTCTTTTCCATCTCTCATAATGGCAGAACCCAGGGTTATCCCATGGAGTGGATTGGTGGGAGATTCAGGACAGATATAAATTATGGTGCAACCATACTTAAAATACTGTGTGCACTTCTGGTCACCACACCTAAAAAAAATATATTGTAGAGTTAGAGAAAGTGCAGATAAGGGCAACAAAAATGATCATAGGGCTGGAACAACTCCCCTGTGAGAGAAGGTTACAACATCTGGGACTGTTTAGCTTAGCGAAAGGGCGAGTGAGGGGGAAACAGGATAGAGGTGTACAAAATTATGCATGGTGTGGGGGAAAGTGGACAGGGAGACATTTTTCTCCCTCATAATACTAGAACCCAGGGTCATCCCATGGAGCTGACTGGTGGAAGATTCAGGACAGATAAAAGGAAGGACTTCTTCACACAGCACATAGTTAAACTATGGAATTCACTTCCAGAAGATGTAGCAATGGCCATCAGTTTAGACGGCTTTAAAAGGGGATTGGACACATTCATGGAGGAGAAGGCTATCAATAGCTACTAGTCCTGATGCCTGTATGCTACCTCCAGTATCAGAGGCAATATGCCTATGCGCACTGCTTGTTCTTGCACTCATGTCCTGCTGGTGAGTTTCTTGTAGGCAGCTGGTTGGCTGCTCTGTGAACAGAATGCTGGACTAGGTGGACCCTTGGTCTGATCCAGCATGGCTCTTGTTATGTCCTTATGCTGTGCTATAACCAGTCACTGGCTATATATTTAGTTAGCCACTCAACAGCTGAATCAAATAGTACCCAACAGTTTAGAACTGACCTTCAGAGAGAGCTATGCCCCTCCCAGAGCCACCTGTTCCATCACCGCCGCCACCACCCCTCAAGGGAGAAGAGGGAGAAGCTGCATGATACTATCATTTGACAGCACCCGCTATTCTGGATTTTTTCTTATGAAGGCCACCTTTACATCTGAGTCTGATTTTATTATTATGAATCGCTTTGAGATCCATTGTGGTTGAAAAGCAGTGTATACATATTTTAAAATTACATAGAAACACACATTCAAATACCTTGTTTGCATGACAAAACAACCCACAGTGGGTTGTCATCCTTGTTTGTTTCAGGATGGCTTGTCAAAACGTCCAAACCAAGTGCGGTTTCCTCAGCATGGTTTGTTAACCACTCAGAAGCCACCCTGAGAACCCATTGCTTATTGTTGTTTGGGGTGGCTTGTCTTAAGAGTGGCTTGTTGTGATGTGTGAACCCGGGAGAATGGCTTGTCAGAAAGGACTACAGAGCTGCCTGGTGAGAGCAGTGGAAAACCCGGTCACCCCTTGCAATCTTGCTAGTGCTGCCTCCTGCCTCTATCTTCTCTTGCCAACCTCCCCTCTTCTGATACATCAATAAGAAATTATGCTTGTCAGTTTATTCCTCCACTTCATTGTCTCCCTAGACAGTGATACCTTTGCTTTTCACCTTTGGGGAGATTTATGCAAATTTGCAGTAACTAATGTGCTTATTCCTAGTAACTACGACACTTTAGCAAATTTGTGCAAATCTCCCTGAAGGTGAAACAAAACAAAACAAAAGGTTAATATGCTTAAATCTCCCTGAAGGTGAAAAAAAAATCTACCAAGAAATGAGTGCATTTGCACTCATTAGCAGAATAGACTGCTGAGGTTGCACCAGAAAGGCCCATGGGATACGTGCTGGGAGTGGGCAAGAGGACTAAGGTGGAAAGAAGCCACAGCACACCACAAAATGCCTGATTGTCTTTTGGGCATAATGTGGGTTAACAATTGAACAACCCACCCACTGTGGCTTCTTTTCAGCATGGTTTATCCTGAGGTGAGAACTGGCCCAGTGTGTTCCTTTAATTAAGGGTAAATTTCTCCTTTGTGTTCAGATCTCTGGAGTCCATCAATTCACTGCTTTGCAGTAGGTATTCTGAATTTGTTTATCTTGCTTTCCAGCTTTTGCAAAATCAGTTGATTCACTCCTAGGGATAGTGGGGGGGGGGGGGGAGAAGGAATTCACTTGCTTCAGATTGCAATGCGAACTTACTGAATTTCAGAGTTTTGTACCAATTCATGACCCGACGTCCAGTTAGACTTCGAAATTGTCACTCCTCTGAATTTTGCAGTAGAGTTCTCCAATCAAAAAATTCATACAAAAATGTGTATTAGGGAAAAGTGCACACAAAAATTATTATGTTCATGAAAATAATGTTTAAAATGCGTTATATTACAAACACTGCTTGCAAAAAAGTGTATATTAAGTAAAATTACATAAAAGCATGTATTAGGAGAAATATGGGGGTTGGACTCGATGGCCTTGTAGGCCCCTTCCAACCCTACTATTCTATGATGCACAAAAATGAGTATGATTTTTCATGCAAACTTTTTTGAACAAAAAATTCTTAAAGTTCAGGATAAACCAGACTAAAGATTAGAAAACTGAGAAACTGAGAGAAACAGAGATTGTCAGATCCATCCATCTCTTTTCATCACATATCTTGCCAACAGTGACTTAGCATAAAATGGCCATCCCTAAATAAATGGACTTAACTGCAAATTATACTTATTATATTGAATTCTATTTAGAATCCATGCAACTGTGGGGATGTCCTAACTTTTCAGATGTCTGAAGCATCCATCATCCCATTGCTAGATTTCCACCAGTCAAGTGTATATCCCATGAAAGCATGGGGTGAAATGATGAAAATACACCACCCCACATGCTTCTAAGGATTTGGCAGTTGGGAGAGCAATGTGAAAACGCAGCTGGTGTATGAGCTTTTTAAGGATGAAATACGGTTAGATCCTTTGTCTCTCTGCCTCTCTCTTTTTAAAAGATGCTTTTTAAAATGAGTTGTCAGCCAGTCAGAATAGTGCTTTGGCATGCCAGGTGTGACCTCGCAAGCCTGCCAGAAGCATGATTTGCTCCTCACAATATTGGTGGTGGTGGAAAAACCCAACTGCTGCTTCTCCCACGTATATAGATGGATGGGAAAGTGAGTGACACAGAACTCAGCCTTTCTGAGATGCTAGGCGGATCAACTTGGACACTTCTGCTTTCAAGGACAGGCACTCTGTAGAACGCACAAAGCAGCACAAAGCAGCACAAAAGCCCTATGTACTTTACGAGATGCATCAGTGCACCTTCTCACTGTATTCTAGGGGAGGTGCTGGGTGCTTCCTGGCACACTGTTGCTTAGCTTTTTCCAGAGAGGCAGCCATGTTAGCCTATTGCAGCAAAAACATCACAGAGTCTTACGGCACTTTAAAGTAGGGATGTATAAGAATTATGTTTCTGTTCGCAAATCATGCAGACATGTCCCATTGAATGTGAGCAAGAGCACTCTTTTTTTGTGAAATGTCCAGAAATTCCTGAAATTGTGACTGTGTTTGAAAAATGCATTTTAAAAAGTGCACTTTGAAATGCACATTTCTCTAAAAAATATGCATTTTCATGCTCTAGTCAATGGGGGAAAGTGAGAAATATGCACAGAAATGCACACTTTTCCTGTTCGAAATGCACACTTCCCTCATTTGAATGAGCTGAAAAAGAGGTCAAAATGAAAATGAGAGTGAGCCAAAACAAGCTTTGGTTTTCAGAGAATTTAGGTGAGTTTGAAAATAGTTGGTTCTCCCACCTTAAACCTTAAGGCACAATCCCACGCATGTTTAGAATGAAAAAAGTTCTACAACTGTCTGGGGAATGCTGGGAGGTGCAGGAGTTTTTTCTGTCTAAACAGGCGTAGGATCGCACCCATAAGACTAAGGGTAAAATCCAACATAAGCCCTACTTACAGCAGATCCATTGAAATGAATGGGCCTTCAATTAGTCATGACTAACTTAAGTCCTATTCATTTCAATAGGTCTACCCTAAATAGGACTTCTGTTGGATTTTACCCTTAGATTTATGGGCGCATTCCTACACCTGTTTAGATCTTATCTTAACACATTTATTCGGGCATAAGCTTTTGTGGACTATCATCCATTTCTTTAGATTCATGGAGTACTTTGAAGAGTTTCAAGTTTTTATACAGTACATGTGGTGGTGGTGGTGGTAGAAAAATTGTAAATAGTGAGGTCAGAAGGATATTCAGTGCAGAAAGCTATTATGGTGACAATCGTGTTATTAACAGTGGTCATTTACACTGCCGCTGTTGCTGATAACATCCTGGGACTAGGTAAGCCAGTTGTGTTGTTTAGCTCATGATTCCACATGTAATTAAGGCCCGCTCCCACCAATGGCCAGTTGGGGAAGGGGCATTAAAGACAATGGGGGACGGAAGTTGCAGTCTTGCCCCCTCTGAAGTTCAGAACACACATGATTATTTCAAATATAGGAGCACCTATATTTCTGGCCAGCTTGCTGGTTCAACCCTACCACTAAACAATAGAAATGGGCCTATGTACTAGGTATTCTTGTTGCTGTTGTTGTAGTCATTGTTGTTATTTACATTTCTATACCACCCCATAGCCAAAGCTGTCTGGGCAGCTTACAGAAGTTAGAACATTAAATACAATATAAAAAAGTTTAAAAGCCTTTTACATAAAAACACACAAACAATATACCAAACAGCATATAACTAAAGACAACTTTGAACTGTCAGTCGTAACTGAAGACACATCCAGGACCAATTAAAGCTCATCATGTGCTGCCAAATGCCTGGGAAAAGAGGCACACGGAAGGCACACATTTGTCCTGCATTGATAATTTAGGTATAGTTCATTTATTAAGGGCACAATCCTATGCATGTTTAGACAGAAAGAAGTCCAAAACTCCCAGCATTCCCCAGCCACCCATGCTGGCTGAAGAATGGTGGGTGTTATAGGACATTTTTCTGTCTAAACATGCATAGGATCATGCCCTGATTTTATATATAATTTCATGCCCTAATTTTATATATAATTATATATATATAAATTATATCATTTATATAATATATATATATATAATTTTATATATAATTTATATATAAAATAATTTATATATAAAAATTTATATATATTTTTATGTATAATTTATATATAATTTATAATTATATAAAATATAATTTTATATAATTTGGGACCAAGAGGAGTCCCAAAGTGATACCCCCCCAAAGGAAAATGTACAAAGAATGCAATATAGAATAGCATATTCATTAAATCCATACAAATTTACTAAAAATCTCCATCCCAAAGCCCACCTAAAACAGGGGTGTTCAACCTTGGGCCTGCAGGCTAAATCTGGCCTGTCTGGAGTCCCAGTTTGGCGCTTTGGCCCTTTCCCCATGCCCCACTCCTTTCTCCAGAAGGCCAACTGTTTGGCGGTTTCCTGGCGTTTGTGTTGTTGTTTTCCTCATTCTAAAATGTTGAACTGCCTCTCCTAAGCCTTAGTTCCTGGCAGCAAGAGCTTTAAGCTAAAACACGAAGGCAGTTTTGGCCCCACTCCTTTTGTCTTTGTCCCCGCCCACCACTGGCTTGTGCCCCTGAGAGCTTCGCTGAAATTGAACTTGGCCCATGGGCTGAAAGAGGTCCAACAGCCCTTGACCTAAAACCATTCCCCATTCAGCATAGGAATGAACAGCAAAATCACCACTAAGACATGACCCTTAAAAGTATCCAAATGCTCAGGAGAAGGGGGACCTTTTCACCTGATACCAAAAGGATGACAGAGTCGGTGCCAGTCAGGCTTTCCTGGGGAAAGCATTCCATCATGCTCTTCCTAAGCCACAGAAAAGGCCTATTTTCTCATCGCCACCCTCTGGACATCCTTTGGAGAAGGCACAGCAAGAAAGACCTCAGATGTCGAATTCGAGGTCCAGGCAGATTTGTATGGGAAAGGCGGTCATTGAGGTATGGGGTCCTGAGCTGTTCAAGGTTTTGTAAGTCAAGAGTTGCACTCAGAGTCAAGTTGGCAGCCAGGGTATTTAATGTTCCTAAAATAGCCTGGTGTTTTCTTTTAATAAAGGAAACCTTGGATATAGCTTGTAAATCAGATTGCAAAGAGCACTTAAAGACCTTAGGAATGGAAAGAGTATTGTTTGGCTTATTAAGATAACCACAATCACAGTTCATGTGCTCCTCTGTTTTTAGGTGAGATACTGTCTTGGTTCCCTATCTAGAACCAAGAAGGTGGTTCTGGAATGGAAAAGCAGAACCCAGGCCCAAAGTAGATGAGGTGCAGGAGGTTTGTGAGTTGATCTCCTGTACTTTTCATTCTCAGCCTTCTTTATAAGTAGCCATGAGGCAGGGGGAACTGGATCAGCATTGGGGGTGGGTGAACTATTTCTCCCTGCACCTAAATAACTTCCACAAAGCTGCTATTTGTCTCACTGGGGGGAAATATATGTATACCTCTGTGTTTTCCCCAGAAAGGTAGAAGTGTGTGTGTGTGTGTGTGTGTGTGTGTAGGGGGAATTTAGATCAGGAAACCTGTATAGGGATGAAGGGTTAAACCCCACTCTCCCCTGGAACTAAGATCGCAATTTAATCCATCCTCTGCCCCTACCATGGCAACTTCTATGAATTTTTTAAGAACAGCAAAGGGTGGGAGATTTGATCATGAATCTCCTGCACTTTCCAGTTTGGACCTAAGGTACACAGACAATTCAGTTATTTTAATGGTAGACAATTTATTTATTTATTTACAGCATTTATATACTGCTGCACACCTAAACAGATTCTGGAGCAGTGAACAATAAAAGATAAAAAGATAAAAGATAAAAGAATAAAACACCATATTAAAAGTAGTTATTTTATAAAACAGAATACCAGGAAAAACAGTAGAGCTGTGCACTGCTTTGGTCCAAAGCCCGAATAATGAGTTGAAGCGGGCTGATTCGGAAGTGCCTTGTTGCAATCAGAAGTGGATCAGAATAGCAACGAGATGCCCTGAAGCAAAGCAGCTCATTGACAAGGTGCCTCATCCGCCTTGAAGAGTCGTAGCTCTTCTTATGCCTTCTGAGCAGCCCAGACAGGCTGTCTCCAAAATGTATGAACTTGTGAAAGATCATGTGGAGGGGCCGGAGGAAGAGGAGGGAGGGGGGAAGGGGAGAGGAGGATGAGGGAGGAGGAGGAGGGAGTAAGCTTTGTGGTGAGTCAGCCTCCATTTGCTCATTGAGAGAGTGGTGGTGTTACTGGAGAGGAGAGGACTAGAAGCTAGAGCAGTGGTCTCCAAAGTGGGGTGCATGCACTCCAGGGGGTGCACAAGACGATTCATTGGGTGCTGTGAGACGCCTGATAATTGAGCAGCCTCTCACTGCCCTGACGAGCTGCCATTGTGTGCAATGATGGTGGTGGCAGCGGCGGCAGCAGCAGGATGGGACAGGAACCGAGAGGGAAGCTCCACGGCATTTCTCTCTCAGCTCCAGTCCTATCCTGCCTCTGCTGCAGCCACCGAGGGCAACTGCAACAGTCTCTGCCAGGCATGGCAGAAGAAGCCATGGCACCAGAGCATCTGGCATCCTGCCAAAGGAGAGCGGGAAGGAGATTAACCCTTCCCACTCCCCTTTGGCAGAATGAAGCTGAGAAGAAAAAGGGTGCTGTGATAGCTATGTTAGTCTCTCTCTACCCCACCCTCCTGTAATAAGTTTGCAGTTCATTCTTCTTGTTTGTTCATTTAAAAATCCAGAACATTTCACTGTAGTTGCTTAACTCCCCACCACCTTTCCAATTCTCTCTCAACCATTAGTTTGCCCTTACTTTGATTCTGTCTATAATATGTCTGTCTGTCTGTCTATCGTCTATCTATCTATCTATCTATCTATCTATCTATCTATCTATCATCATCATCATCATCATCATCTATCTTTCCTTTCCTTTCCTTTCCTTTCCTTTCCTTTCCTTTCCTTTCCTTTCCTTTCCTTTCCTTTCCTTTCCTTTCCTTTCCTTTCCTTTCCTTTCCTTGTTCTTGGCTCCCCTCCACCCCCTTCTCAATTCTTGTATTCCTTTCCTCCCCATTTTTTAAGTCTTTTCCCTAAAATAATAACATACATAAAAAAACCTTTTTCTCTCCTGTTAGGATTATAGTTAGTCCCTCCCACCCTTTGCCTGTAGTTTAGTGTTTCCTTTTGTGCGCGCGCACGCATGTGTGTGTGTGTGTGTGTGTGTAGTTGTGCTGTGTGGATAAGCAAACAGTGTGTGTCAAAGGACCACACGGAGTCCACATTTCCGAACACAGTGGACAAAGCACTACACACATTAACAGCTATTATTTAAATAATATAATACTACACTGTGTGTTGCAAAGCAAGCCAGCCCAGTATGAGGCATCTTTGGGGCCTTGGTGGGGCAGAGGTGGGTGAGGTGCTGCTGTGCCCTCCTGGCAGGGTTGCTGTGTTGCTTTCTGCCTCTGCCAGTCCACAAGACAACTATCGTTGTTCCTCCTTCAAGCCAATGTGCCTACCTGGCAGGGTTGCTGTCTTTGTTTGCTTCCTGCCTCCCAGCCAGTGTTTTCCCAGGCAATTCAGCCAGAGACCCTGAAGTCATTGACTGGGAATAGAAAAGTAGTGCTAGGAGAAAGGGGTTATTGGCACTTCAAAGAAACCTACAGCAGAGTTTAGGGATAGTGGCCTCACTGCTTCAACATCTAGCTTGATTATCCCTTTATAAACTTTGGTTTGGGTTTCTGAGAACAGCACATTTTACCTGAACCTTGCACAAAAACTAGTAGGCCAAACCGTCTGAAATGTGGCAGGTAGAATGCCCCCCCCCCATGGGGACTGTGCATTCCCTAACTTTCATGCACTTCTCTGTAAGCAGTGAAAAGTTATAGCTCTTTGCTTTGAGAGATTTCCTTGAAAAAATCAAATTTCACCTGAGCCTGGCACAAAACTTACATGACCAAATTGCCTGAAATTTGGCAGTTGGACACCCCTCCTGGGGGGCTGAGAGTTGCCCAAATTTCATGAATGTGTCATGAAAGCTGAAAGAGTTATGGCCATTTGTGTTTTTGCTATGCAAGTCAATGGGAAAATGCAAAAAACAAGTGATTTGGATGTCTGAATTTTGCTTCGGATTCAGATCTGAGTTGAAGCAGATGGGGTCCAAATTGGTCTGAAGCAAAGCAGGGACACTTCAGAAGGTCCAAAGTGGCATCTGAAGTGAAATGGGGGTCCGTGCACAGCCCTAAAAAACAGTGGCTAGTCAGTCAAGGAAGACTTCTTGTCAGGAGTGCCCTGGTGGCCTCTTTCAGTCTACTCCAATAGCCAACTCAAGACACAGAAAAAAGGATTCTTTTCAAGGCTTTAATCCTTTTACAACTTAATGACTCTTTCAGATGCTAATCACCAGGAATTAAGCAAGGAACAGCAGAGTAGCCTATGCTCCAGGTTAGGCAGTTGGTCCCCATTTGAAGGAGAATCATGGGAAGACCCTGAACTTATGGGCTAGGGAGAGTTCCTCCCTCTTTCCCTTGGGTCCTCGGGACGCAACCATTGCTTGCGCACCAGACAAGCACTACACCTCCTTTCCGTGCCCTCCATTGCTCGTTGCTCCCTGCATCTGCATTAAGCATCTAGCAAGCCCCCCTCCCGCACTTTCTCACTGCCCGGGTCACTATCTATCCCAGGAATGCCGGCAGGAGGAATCTCTGCCAGCTGCTGTGCCTGTGAGAGATGAGAGCGCTCCTCTCCCACAGATTGCTGTTCCTCCTCAGAATCAGAACTGCTCTGGGGTTCTCTTGGCTCAGTTTCCACCCTGACACTTCTTGAAATAAAGATGTTTTCAGCCAGTGCTGGAAACAACATGGTGTTGGCACCTGCCTGAACTCCAGAGGCAGATTGTTCCATAGAAAGAGAGCCACCACACTGATGGCTCTTCTCTGGGTGGACTTCAGTCAGGCCATAGATCCATGTGGAAACAACAGGAGCATGACCTCTGATGACCTCAGTGACCAGGCAGGTTAATAAGAGAGTGTGCGTGTATATGTACATTTAATTGCTGTGTTTATTTGTGATGTTCTGAGGTGAGTGTAATTGCTTATGTAACCCAAATGCCACCATCCATGCACAAGGGTTAGGTATTAGCGGGCTCAGGGGAAGCCCCAAATGTTTGCAAAACTATGAAAAAATCTTTAGAAAAAACTTAAATGGGGGGGGGGGAACCACCCCAATGATTTGTAAGCATGCCCATGGAATGCTGACTGGCAGGTTTGGTGTGTGTGTGTGTGTGTGAACAGAAAACAAAGTGTAGGGACATGGATTGGAATATTCTGAACATGAACTTATTTTATTGCAGGTCCCATTTGTGTATGTGTGAACAGAGGCCTCAGAATAAGCAAGCAAGTAATGAAAGAACTTGCCAGTTTGTGAAACACCCCTGCAAAGAGACAATGTATCCCTCAAAATGGCACACACAGATAAGCAAGCCTCCTTTCCATTTAAGAGGGTTTCCCCTTTCTCCCCACTCTCCATAACGGGATGGACCCAGCCATGCTTAGAGTAGACCTATTGAAATCAGTGGGACAGGTTCGTCATGACTAACATAAGCCCCATTGATTTCAGTGGGTCTACTCTAAGCATGACTAAGTCTGGATCCAACCCAATAAGTATGTACATTTCATTCAATGTCATCCACCTAACGAACATATGCTAACTAAAAGCCACAGTTAAAATGTTTGTTATAAGTATCGGCCTAATACAGGGTCAGGCCATTTATCCATGTAGGTTAGCACTGTATCCTCTTCTGGTGAAAGCTCTTAAAAATGTGTCCCACTGCACCCCACCCCAGAGATCTTTCTAATATTCCCTTCATCCGGATTTCTCCCTGGATTTTGGAGCATCACATGTTCTGGTCTTGTTCCCAAAGGGGAACGCATGCATTAGGAATCCTCCAGGGCTGCATTTTTATTCTACATTTCTGAATTGTGCACTGAGTGCCAAGCATGTGCTAAGGATGTCGGCAACTTTCGTTTGATGCAGATTCTTCAGTGAACTGACTTGAATATGCACATCCCAGACTAATATGTGGATGGGAAATACAGTTATCTCTCAGATGGGGCACTTCTCTGAATTTTGCAATGCAGTTCTTGGTTCAAAAAATGTGTACCCCAAATGCATATTTTCTGGGGCAATGCTACAATTTAAATGCAAATTTTTGTGGGGTGTGTGTGGCGGAGTGCGGGTCAGGGTGGGTAAATCCCAGAAAAGGGGACAGAAAGGACTCATGATTGAACATACTGACTGGATATAGACCGATCCATTCATCCCTCACGTGTACACTTCCCCACACCCCATTTGGCCTTCAGAAGCCCCTTCTACGTGGTGTCTACTCGGGAGCAAGAGCCAACTCAGCAACAAAGGTACTCTGGGAAGGAGGGAAAAGTCTGAGCTGCAGACAAGACGGAAGCAAACCCACTTGCAACCACTGAACCAGGAAAAGAGGTAGTTGGCAGCATGTGTATAAAGCCTCCGTCTCCTTCCAGACCTTTGTTTGATTAACAACTCCCTTCAAGCCCTTTGTCCAGTGGATCCGTACTCATGGAGTACGTACTCATGGATACGGCTCCATTTTCAATGCTATTGCCATTTCCACAATTTCAAGCATTTATCTCTACACAGTGTATTACAGTGCAATCTTTGTTTAATTTTCCTGGCTTAATTAACTTCTCCCTGAGCTGTGAAACTGGCAAATGCTAAGAGCTTTCATTGTGTGTGTGTGTGTGTGTGTGTATGTGTGTATATATATATATATAGAGAGAGAGAGAGAGAGAGAGAGGGAGGGAGGGAGGGAGAGAATGAGAGAGAGAGAGCGCACTTCCCTGCCAAGCAGGCTCCCTCCAAGTTTGCTTAGATCTGTCTTTATTTACTTTCGAAAGGACAGAGGCCACGAGTGTGTGGTAGCCTCAGACAGAGTGATCAAAAGGCAGGATCTGGCATCTCTAGCTAGTTAAGGGAAGGGATGGAGGAGATCCACCAGGGATGCTGGGGAGTAGAAGATGCAACGGTCAGGTATTGATTGGATGCTGAACAGATGCTGCTTCTGGCATCCTACGACGCAGCTCATCTGTACGGCTCTTCAAAAGGATGCTGAGCTAAATGTGACTTGTGTTTTTGTAAATGGTTGAAGGCTGTGGCTTGTTCTGCGACTTGTGGAATCGGTCTTCCAGTAAGTCGAACTGGAGAGAAAAAAGGACACATTTGCATGCCCATTGATACGGTCCATTAAGCTGCCACCCTCCTTTGGTAGCACAGGCACCAAACTTCTTTCAGCCCAAGGGCCAAATTGCATCTCAGAGAAGCTCTCCGGGGGTGGGGGGATCCCCGTGGGGTGCTGAGCCAAAGGCAAAAGTGGCGGGGCAAAAAGCGGTGGCCAGAAATATCCCAAAGACCAGCATATTTTAATGTAAAGCTCTTACTGCCAGTAAGTAAGGTGTAGGAGAGGCATTTCGACCTTTCAGAATGGGAGGGGGGGAACTGCACAAAAACCAAGGAACCAACCTTGGTGGTTGGAAGAGAGGGGGCTGGGCTATGGGAAGGGGATGTGGCTATCCAGGGAACATCAGCAGGGCCAGATTGGGACCTCAGCAGATCCTGAAGTTCTGAACCCCTGATTTATAGGCGTATAAGGGAATATACTCCTATAAATATACTAGTGTACAAAGCCCTAAACAACTTGGGACTAGGATACTTGAGAGAGTGCCTCCTTCTTTACCAACCTGCCCAGTCGCTGAGGTAATCAGAGGGCATGTTCCCGGTGGTCCCATATGGACCCATGGCCCAGTTGGAGGCCACCAGGTGAAGATCCTTCAGGGAATTCCTCCTTCCTGAGGCATTCTCTGCCTTTGGAGGTTAGGCAGGCTCCAACGTTGTGTTCCTTCTGGCCCCTCCTGAAGACATTGTTATTTCGAGATGCCTTCCTTGCATGACTAGTGATCCTGGTTTATTAAATTCAACCTTATTGGAATTTGTCTTAAAAAAGAAGTTTTAACCTGGTGTTTTATTCTTTTACCTTTGTTGTTCACCGCTTTGAAATCTTCTGATGTGGAGCAGTATATAAATATTGTGAATAAATAAATAAAAATAAAATAATCAGTGGTTGTGATAGTGGGATTCTCAGCAAGATTCTGCTGCCTCCATTTGGATACATTCAATATTAAATTGAAAAAAGGGTAGTGTATTTTAACATTTGTTTGCTTGTAATCACACATAAGGAAAAGGATGTGGTCAGCACAGGTCAAAGAGTCACCCTTCGTGAAGCAAAGGGTTTTATTGGTGCTTTTGATGTACAGACCTATGGCACAATCCAGTCCTCTCTGGTATCTTTCCCTACACCTCCACTTTCTTTGCAGTTAGAGGTTTCTGTAAGTTACTGGAAGGGGCAGTGTGACAATTAGGTAGTTGATGGGAATTTTGACCACAGCTAGCCCTAGGATCTCTATAGCTTACAGTGCAGTTTCGTGAGATTTTTTTCCTTTTGCTCCTCCCCTTCCTTCCCCCACCTCCCGTCTCTGACCTCCACCATTGCTGGAAGTACAAGTGTCTGCTCTCACTCCTGCCTGTGTAATGGAACACAAAGTGGACTGAAAAAATGTCTTTTGAAACTCTATGCTGTACCTGCATTGTATATGCAAGAATATTTGTGAGTAAAGCTGTTTTGTTTCTTCCACTGAAGAAGGGTGTGGTCTCTCCTTTTTTCATTCCAAGACAGCCATGTGTGCATGTGGGACTGGTAAATGCTCATTCTGTTTTGCCTTTTTTGCTTTTTCTCTGCTAATTGCCTTTCTAACAGGAGGCGTCATTACTAAATGAGCCCCTGCCAAAGGAAGTGAGGCGGGTGGCTACTAGGAGGAGGGCTTTTTCTGCTGTGGCACCCCAGCTCTGGAATGAGTTCCCTAGTGAGGTTCGCCTGGCACCTACATTGTATTCCTTTCAGCGCCAGGTGAAGACCTTTTTATTTTCCCAGGCATTTTAGCATGCTAAATTTTTATCTTTGCTGTTTTAAATCCATATTGTAACTCCTGCACTGCTGCTAGGTTTTATTGTGGTTGTATTGTTATATTGTGGTTTTAATGTTCTATATATTTTAAATTGTTTTATTGTGTGTTGTTTGGTTTTAATTTTTGTGAACTGCCCAGAGAGCTTCGGCTATTGGGCGGTATAGAAATGAAATGAATGAATTAATTAATAAATAAATAAATAAACCCATCAGAAAGTAGGAATCCCGGCTACTTCAGGGTCACTGGTGGAGGCTGAAGCCTCCTCCTCCCTATGCCCCTGGGGTCCCTGATCAGGATCATTGACCAGGAACTGTGCTGGGACAGCGGTATTTTCCCTGCAGGGGGAAAGTGAGTGGGGCTCTCTTGGGCTCCTGAAGGCTGCACAGAGAACAGCTGAGGGCCGTCTGTTGTGCAGCTGTGCTGTAGGCTGGTGCTCCTGCATTTGTGAGAAGGTTGCAAAAAGCATATGAAAGGCAGTGTGGTGTAGTGTTTCTTTCTTTCTTTCTTTCTTTCTTTCTTTCGTTCTTTCTTTCTTCATTACATTTCTATTCCACCCAGTAGCTGAAGCTCTCTGGGTGGTTCACATTGAATTAAAACCATTAAATACAACATGAGGAAACCGAATATAAAAGTTTAAAAGCACAGTATAAAACCAAAATGAAATTAATTAAAACATGTAAATAAAACCTAGCAGCAGTGCAAAGATTTAAAATACAGTAACAGTAATGTCTGGGAAAAATAAGAAGGTCTTCACCTGGTGCTATAACATAGGCATCAGGCGAGCCTCTCTGGTGAGTTTTTTCCACAACCATGGTGCCACAACAGAAAAGGCCCCCCACACATCCATGCACACTCGCATACAACTCACACTTATACACACCGCACACATGCAGTACAGGCTCCAGGTTCTTGAGGGCCCTTGGGCAAGATGCCCTCAATGGCTCCCCTCCCTCAGTGAGCCCCCCTTCTCACCACCATTGTCACCCACTGCTCTTGCTCCTCCTCCTCTTCCTCCTCGTCGCTCCCACTTGCTTGCTTGGGAGGCAGAGAGCCAGGCAGCAAAGAGGCCATGGTACCTCCTGCTCCTTCTTCACCACCACCATTGCCTGGGCCAGAGCGAGAGGCAGGTTAACAAGCAGGCTGCAGTGGTGAAGAGGAGGAGCAACTCCAGGGGGCTCTTGTCAGTGGGCCCCTGCTGGGGTGTGGGCCATCGGCAGGTACCCAACAATGCCTACCCTTGATGCTGACTCTACACAGACACCCAGACACCCCTCACACACAGAGATGCTTCACACACTCACAGCAGCAGTAACAGGCCTTGGCCTTGCAGCAACAGCATCTGTTGCATATCACAGCATCCATGTGCTGACCCCGCCTCCCTCCGCCGCCTCACCTTAACCCAATCACAAAAACAGAGGAGAAAATGCTCTAGGAACAGGCTCGGTGGTTTCTACCATAGAAACCTTGTTCCTAGAGCACACCCAGAATGTCCTAGGAAGTGGGCAGGAGCTTCCTAGGATGTTCCAGGGACACTTTAGGAATGGGGCTTCTATAGCAGGCACCATAGAGCCTGTTTCTAAAGGATCTCCCCCCCCCTTTTCGGCAGTGGCAGATGCTGGAGGGGTCTGGGGACTGTCAGACAGGACTTGAGGCTTTTTGCACCTCTGCACTAAAGTGATACATACACCTGTGGAGGTTGTGTTGCTGTGCCATTCCTTTCTGAAAAGTTGGATTTTGTGAGCTCTCCAAAGGCGCAGAAGAAGCACAGGGAAATGCAAGAGAACAAGGATTTGATGACATCATGTGAAATGCTCTGTAAAAAGTGATTGAACATGGAGTGGCAACTGAAAAGGAAACCCCCAACAGTGTGTGTGTGTGTGTGTGTGTGTTCAGATGACTTCTCTCAGGTGTTCAAGTAATGCATGTGAGGGTCACAGGGCCTCGCCCCCTGCTGCTGATAAGCCTGGGTGCCACCCCTACATGCAAGCATATATAAGAAGGGGTTCTATGTGTTATATCCGATCTTAGTCCCACTTAGACTAGACCTACTGAAATAAATGGGACTTAAGTTAGTCTAACATTGAATACAAACCAATGTGTAGCCACAGATGCATGTGGTACTTCTCTCCTCAAGGGGGGTGGGTGGTTCCTGAAAGCTCCTTCTCATGAGCAATGAATATGTGGCTGTCGGGTGCATCGGTGGCAGGGCCAACCCACATGGCCCTGCGGCTTCCCACAAATATTTGAATGCACTGAGTGGGGGTTGTCTGAACTCTCCTCTAGCATGGAAGCATCCCTGGTTGCTACATGAATGTTGATGTCACCCACAGGGTTTTGATGCTCTGAATCTACCTTCGTTGTCTGACATGCTACAGGGATGAAGATATAATCATGCCTTCTACTCAACCTGACCCTTGATTCATCAGATCAAGAATTGTCTGCCTGGTAAAGGCCTCTTCTGTCATCACCCAGGAGTCCAGCAGTGACACGGACTCTGAAGCCAAGGATCCAGTGCTGCCAACAGGGGAGGCTCTGGGTTTGAGCGCTGCTGCAGGACTGCCAGAGCCCCCTGAGTCTGAGCTTCCGAAGCCCCCTGAGCCTTCAGAGGCCCCTAAGCCTAGCCCCAGCACCTTTCCATTCTGAAGGAAAGGGTGGAGTCTGGGACTGTAGCATAAAAGGCTTCAGTCTGGCCTCAGACTTTGCCAGAGCAAGTTGCTCACTAGACCCTCTCCTGGCCGCCCCGCTGCTGAATCCTGTGGGCTTCTGCTCGGGCCAGAACAGGACATCTCCAAAGTCTTTCCTAGCCCTGTTGGCTGGGATCCCCTAACTCAGCCTTCCCCCTACCTGGTCCCCTCCATGTATTAGACTATAATTCCCCTCATCCTTGTCCTGGCTATGCTGGCCAGGGATGATGGGAGCTGTAGTCTAATATATGGAGGGGACCAGGTTGGGAAAGCTGCTCTAATTGGAGGCATTTTGCCCAATAGCCATGCTGGCTGTAGATGCTGGGAACTGTAATTCAAGACATCTGGAGGTTACCAGGCTGGGGAAGGCTGCTCTAACTGGAGGTGCTTTGGACTGAACTGAACGCTTTACATGTGCAAAACATGCACTCCACCATTGAGCTTTGGCTCCTGTAAAGGCAGCTAACAAAGGTTCTTTTTTAAGCTTTGAGAATCACCACAGAGAGGAGAGAAATAATATATTATTTTTTGCTTTTGTTGCTTTATATTTAGATTACAATAGCTGAAAGTTAATTGGCCTTATTCGCCTTTTTCTTCAAGGCTAATTAGGAAGAAAACTGAATCTAAAGACAGCAGCAGCTATTTCAAGACGGGTGGGGTGGTGGTGGTGGAGGAAAAGCCCTTAACATTTTTTCTGCATTAACAACCCCTTTGGAGAATATTATCTCCATAATGACCATAAGGCTTCTTTCTATTCTGACAGGACATAGTTCTGCAGTCTTGGGCCTCATTTTAGGCCCCATTGAAGGCAATCACACCATTAGGCCTAGCTGCTTTCGCAGTAGCCAGATGAAACCACCTGACACCCTGTTTAATTATGCAGCCATCAGCAGCCTTTACGTTTTAATTAGGGCGCCACTGTAGCACAGTGAGCTCCCAACTCCATGCATACGATTTTCTGGGCTGAAAGGTCGTCCATATTAATTGGTTGTTTGGAAATGTTGAGCAAGACGTAGCTATGAAGGTATTTAACTTCCTTCTTAACATGTTTTTTTCTCTCTTTCTTTTGCTTTGGTTTGGTTTAGTCTTTTTTTTTTTTTGATATGCCTAATTAGTGCAAATAATTTAAAAGCTGCACAGCAATCCATAGCTCCTGCTGTTTGCTATACATATTGCCGCTTCATTAACAGATTTTAAGTACCCCTGTTATGGGGTGACATACTGTTCACAATTGCTCACGTTTCTCATCCCCCAATACCACAACCCCCACCAGATCAGAACACCCTGGCTTGTCAGCTGTTTTTGTTTTTTTCTTCATTCACTAATATGTGAAAATGGTTCTGTGTAGGAAAAATTCTGGAAGACGAGTCATGTTGACCTTTCCTAGCAGAAGGTGCTGTAGAAGTTGTCCTATATATTCAACAGTGGTTAGAGAAGAATTTCTTTTTCATTTTTTAAAAAATGCCCAGGCTTCTTCGATCTTAGCCTTTTATTTTGCTTTTATGCTGAGCTGCTCTACTGGTTTAGGTGCAGTCCTAAAGGGTTGCCACTCCGTCAACAGAACCAGCAGGAGGACGGAGGCAAAACCTTCAGTGGCAAAACCTGACGGAGGCCAAACCTGAAGAGCCTTCAGTGTGGTGGCCCCCTTTCTATGGAACTCCCTGCCTCCGGAGGTCAGGCAGGTACCAACACTGTGCTGTTTCTGGCACCTCCTGAAAACATCTTTATTCCAGGAAGCCTTCCTTGACTAGCCAGCTACAGTTTTTACCGGTACTCTGTTTTTTAAAATAACAATTTTTAATAGGGTGTTTCATTTCTTTCATTTCTTTTTTAATCATTTTATCTCTTACGGTTCACCACTCCGGAATCTCTTCAGATGTGGAATGGTATATGAACGCTGTAAATAATAAATAAATCATAAATAAGTTCTGCCTTTTCTTTACATTTACAACTAGTTGAGCCTCTCTGCTCATCTCGCTGACTTATCTTGCCAGAGAGGCGTTAGGATGCTGAGGATCTTGGTCTCTCCTCCTTCGTTGACTCCCTGCCCACCATCCTGCCCCCTCTTTCCTCTCCCCGAGCTCTCCCAACATCACTGTCACTTCCTCAGAAAAGAAGCCACCACAGTGCTTTCTGCAGCAGCTGCGGGGAGGTGGGGGAACAATCCGATCTCGGATTCCCCTTCCCAAGGTTATAGCAGCTTCTACGGCCTCGGGAAGCAGGATCTGCCACGTTCTATGGTCCCTGGGACATTCTCCCAGGAACCATAGGATTGCACTTAGTGGTGGCTCCTATGTCAGCGGGGCAGTGAATCCTCTCTGGCTTTCTGTCAGAACTCTAAAGGAGCTATCTAAAGTGCTGAACCCAATCCCCCAAATGCATAGCTCTTTTAGAGTTTTGACTGGTTCTGACTGAAACCCAGAGTGAATTCAGTACCCTGCTGACCTACGAGCCACTAGCCTCCACTGGTGGCACTGCCAATGTATCATATTGTTTTATCCATCATATTTATTTATTTATTTATTTCATTTCTATACCACCCAATAGCCGAAGCTCTCTGGGCGGTTCACAAAAACTAAAACCAAACAACACACAATAAAACAATTTAAAATATATAGAACATTAAAACCACAATATAACAATACAACCACAATAAAACCTAGCAGCAGTACAGGAGTTTAAAATACAGATTTAAAACAGCAAAGATAAAAATTTAGAAAGCTAAAATGCCTGGGAAAATAAAAAGGTCTTCACCTGGCGCCGAAAGGAGTACAATGTAGGCGCCAGGTGAACCTCACTAGGGAGCTCATTCCAGAGCCGGGGTGCCACAACAGAAAAAGCCCTCCTCCTAGTAGCCACCCGCCTCACTTCCTTTGGCAGGGGCTCACGGAGAAGGGCCGCTGATGATGATCTTAAGGTCTGGGCAGGCACATATGGGAGGAGGCGATCCTTCAGGTAACCTGGCCCCAAGCCGTTAAGGGCTTTGAATGTTAACACCAGCACTATGAATCGGGCCTGGAAATGGACTGGCAGCCAGTGCAGCTGGAAAAGTACTGGCGTAATATGAGCTCGCAGGCCAGTCCCTGTTAACAATCTTGCTGCCCTATTTTGGACCAGCTGAAGTTTCCGGACCGTTTTCAAAGGCAGCCCCACGTATAACGCATTGCAGTAATCCAGACGAGAAGTTAGCAGAGCATGGATAACTGTAGCTAGGCTATCTCTGTCCAGATAAGGGCGTAGTTGGTATACCAGCTGAAGCTGATAAAAAGTGCTCCGTGCCACTGAGTTCACCTGTGCCTCAAGTGACAGTTCTGGATCCAAGAGCACCCCCAAACTATGAACCTGATCCTTTAGGGGGAGTGCAACCCCCTCCAGAACAGGTTGAATATCACCTAGCCGGGCAGACGAACCACCCACTAACAGTACCTCCGTCTTGTCTGGATTGAGTTTCAGTTTATTGGCCCTCATCCAGTCCATTACCGTGCCCAGGCACTGGTTCAGAACAGCCACTGCCTCACCTGGTTTTGATGAGAAAGAGAGGTAGAGCTGGGTGTCATCCGCATATTGATGGCACCTCAGCCCACACCTCCGGATAACCTCCCCCAGCGGTTTCATGTAGATGTTAAACAGCATGGGGGATAAAATAGAGCCCTGTGGAACCCCATGGCACAATTGCCATGGCACAGAGCAATAATCCCTCAGCACCACCTTCTGGAATCGGCCATCCAAGTAGGAGTGGAACCACTGTAGTGCAGTGCCTCCAACTCCCAACCCAGACAACCTATCCAGAAGGATACCATGGTCGATGGTATCGAAAGCCGCTGAGAGGTCCAGGAGAATCAACAGGGTCGCACTCCCCCTGTCCCTCTCCCGGCAGAGGTCATCCCACAGGGCGACCAAGGCAGTTTCCATTCCAAAACCAGGCCTGAAGCCCGATTGAAATGGATCTAGATAATCCGTTTCATTCAAGAGTGCCTGGAGCTGTCCTACAACCACCCGCTCAAGCACCTTGCCCAGGAAGGGGATGTTGGCCACTGGCCTATAATTGTTAACATCCTCTGGGTCCAGGTTAGGCTTTTTCAGGAGTGGTCTAATTACTGCCTCTTTTAAAGCAGCAGGCACCACTCCCTCTCTCAAGGAGGAATTTACAACCTCCTGGACCCAGCCGGACAACCCCTCCTTGTTTGATTTAATAAGCCATGAAGGGCAAGGGTCAAGCACACAAGTGGTCGATCGGACTTGGCCAAGCACCTTGTCTGCATCCTCAGGCCTCAGTAACTGAAACTCATCTAATAAAACTGGACCAGACGGTGCTCTGAACGCCTCTACCAATGGAACTGCATTAATGGTGGTGTCCAATTCATGACGAATCTGAGCGACTTTATCCTCAAAGTGCCGCGCAAGCTCGTCACAGCGTGCTACCGAGGGTTCCACCGTCTCTCTCCCTGGCCCAGAATGTAACAGGCCACGAACCACTTGGAAAAGCTCTGCCGGATGACACTGAGAAGATGCAATGCTGGTGGAAAAGAACTGCCTCTTTGCCACCCTCACTGCCACAGAGTAGGCTCGATAGTGGGCTCTTACCTGTGTTCGGTCAGACTCAGCACGAGTTTTCCTCCACCTGCGTTCTAGCCGTCTCCCCTCTTGCTTCATTGCCCTCAGCTCAGGTGTATACCAAGGAGCTGGCCGGGCTCTGCTTAGAGGGAGAGGGCGCTTGGGTGCGATCGTGTCAACCGCCCGAGTCATCTCTGCGTTCCACAGAGCGACCTGGGCTTTGACAGGAGCACCAGCCATACCAGCAGGAAAATCCCCCAGAGCCCTCTGGAATCCATCGGAATCCATTAATCTCCGGGGGCGGACCATTTTAATAGGTCCCCCACCCTTGCAGAGGGGAAAGGCTGCCAGAAGTCTAAACCTCAGCAGGAAGTGATCTGTCCATGACAAAGGGACAGATGTTACCTCCTCCACTTTCAGATCACCATTCTCCTGCCCAGTCGAGAAAACCAGATCAAGCATGTGTCCTTTTATATGCGTTGGGCCGATGACATGTTGGGACAGCCCCATGGTTGTCATGGCGGCCATGAAGTCCTGAGCCTCCCCGGATACAGCGGCCTCGGCATGGAAGTTGAGATCCCCCAGGACCATCATCCTGGGGGTCCTCAACACCAGGTCCGAGACCACCTCCGTCAGCTCAGGCAGGGAGTCCGATGGGCAGCGGGGTGGGCGGTACACCAACAGAATCCCTAATCTGTCCCAGGTACCCAACACAAGGTACAGACACTCAAGATCTGCACTCGAATGAGCAGGAAGCCTGGAGAGGGAGATTGAATTCCTATAGACCACAGCAACCCCCCCTCCCCGACCCTCAAGTCGGTGTTGGTGCTGCACCGAGTACCTAGGAGGGCACAGCTGGGAGAGAGTGACCCCTCCCAGTTCCCCCACCCAGGTCTCAGTAATACATGCCAGGTCAGCCCCCTCATCCACAATCAAATCATGGATGAGGGAGGTCTTATTTTGGGCCGACCTGGCATTCAGCAGCAGCACCACCAGACCCGAGGGCAGACTGGTAAGGCTGCCAGGAACCATCAGGTTGGGGGAAGAACCAGAAGAGGGGACAGCTGTAAGGTGTCTAGCCCCTCTTCTCCTCAGCTGGCCTGTTAATCCCCCAATGCCATACCTCCCCTTGCCCGTGACCACAGTTATGGTGGCACCTCCCCCACCCCCTGAGTTGCCCAATAGTCCTCCCAGGCACATATTAAAATATTAAGATATAAAATACACAACAGTTTAAAATAATATAAAAGAGATAAAAGAGAACAGCAGCTAAGAAGGAGCAGATAAAGTCCACGATACCCCTTCCCCTTGTCTTTAAAGCTGCTGCCCTCTGCTGCTGCTGCTATTTGCTGCTGGTGTTGTGGCTGCTGGTGTCTCTGGAGAGGCAGGTGGGTGGATCTTCAGGTCCTACGCGACTCCAAGTGTGATGCCGAGGCGCTGCCTCTGGCAGCCCCGCCTTAAGTACCTGTGGGCGGGGGCAGAAGCAGGCTCAGGCTCAGGATCCACCTGGTGCAGCTGCTGGCTGGTCCTCGTTCCCCAGGCTCCTTCCCCTTTATTTTATTTATTTTATAAATAAAATAAAATAAATAAAATAAATAGATCATATATACACATTCCGATGCAGTTCTCTGAGCGCTGGTTCTTGGGTATCAGCAGGAGTAGGAGGAACTCTCCAGCCCCATGAAAATGCTGAATTTCCTGCTGAATGGGGTGAGCTGGGGTGTGTGTGTGTGTGTGTGTGTGTGTGTGCACGCGCGTGGGGAGGGGGAGGGAGAACCCCAACGAATGGGCGGAACGACCTTCCACAGGTGGAGCTATTCCTCTTGCAGAAGGTCTCTTCCTCTTGTGGAAGGCAGATCCTGGATTCAACCCTTCGGCTTTCCGATCCACATACAAGACCTTTAAAAATGCTGACTATATTAATAACCATCCATGACCCTTTTTTGTTATGTCAGTGTCAAAAAGAGTTCTGTTTATTGTGCACTTAAGATGCTCAATGATTAATTCATTGAAAAGAGCCACAAAGAATACCAAGGTTCTCTCCCTTCCCCCTACAGCCCACATTTACTGAAAACCTATCCTTTGGTGCTTGTTGGTTGTTTTTAAACATTTTGCATCAAAGCAATCTGTCTTGTTTAAAAGGGTGGGGGGAGAGAATTAGACTGTTCCTTCCTCTGGGACCTTGATAGCATTTTGACAAGTAAACAAGTTAATTTGCATCTATCCAGCCAACTACAGAAGGATTCAATTTTTCTTCTCCGTTCCCTGATTATTTCAGAGGCAACTATCCAACCTTATTCGAACTACATTTTCAAGTTATGTAGGCATCAAATTCACTCTCTCGTCATCATTTTATTTCAGGAATAAGGGCTCAGACTTGGCTGTTCCCTCAGCTTTGTTTCTGCCATAGTCATCGGTTTGTCCTGAATGTTGAGAACCAAAAAAAAAAGCCTGCATGAAAATTCATCAACATTTTTGTGCACACTTCTCCTAAAACATGCATTTGTGCAAGCATTTTGCCTAATATATTTATGATTTCATTTATATCCTACTTTTTATCTCTTGCAAGGAACCCAAGGTTCTGCAATTTGTGCAAATTTCTGAACAATTTGTATAAATTATGGCTGAATTTGTGCAGGTTTTGCAATTACAGATGAATTTGTGTACTTTGCACAAATTTGGACATCATTTGTGCAAATTGCAAAACCTCCCCTCCCCCAAATGTGCAAAATGTGCAAAATTGTTCCCAAAGAATGGGGAAAAGGCCACAGCTCACAGATGCAAATAGAGTTGAACACGCCGTCTAACTCTCCTGAGCCAAAAAAGAACTAGATTTCCCAGTGACGGACATCCCTAGTTATGACTGACTGGAGGCAGGGTGTATTCATATGTGAACTGGCCCCTCCTCTTGGTCAAGACTGGGAGGACGAAGGAAAGAACCACTGGCAATTTTGGCATCTGCTCAGTGCGTACCCTGTATATGCAAGTTCCTTCTAATATGTGGAGTTGGACTAATTTTTTCTTTATTGATTGCTTTACTGCATTCATTATTCTCTGTTCCTCCATCTGCATGATCGTCAGTGACCTGGCTTTTATGTTTTTTTGTGAATATGGCAAACAGACAAACAAAACATAATTAATCCTGGAGACAAAATACTGATTTGTGTCTTCGAATTGCCTTGTTCTAGAATACAGATTGCAGAGTTAGATAGATACTTTGAAGTTTGTTTTAAGTTTAAAAAAGAAAAAGGGGAAAAAAAGAACTGGCTTTGGCACAGAAAAGAGCTCTGAAGATTTTATCAACAGTTTTTGAGACTGGAAATACTTGAAGAGATGTCAACTCTTTGCACATGGGTAAAGTATTCTACTGATGCAGCCTTTCCCAAGTGGTTACCCTCCAGGTAAATTGGATTATAATTCTGATGATCCCTATACAGTATGGAGAATAATCCCAGTTTGGGCAAAGCTCCACTAATGGATTCCCATTAATCTGTCCAGTTGACACTATGAGAATGAGAAACCAAACAATAAGATTTATTTATTACATATGTATCCTGCCTTTCCTCCAAAGAGCTCAACGCTGCATGCTTTATTCTTCCTCACCTCTATTTTATCCTCTCAACATCCCTGTAAGGTAGATAAGACCCATTGTCGCTCACTGAGCTTCATGGCTGCATGGGGATTTGAACCTGGATCTTGCCAGTTCTAGTCCAACGTTCTCAATATGACACTACACTGACTCACAATTTCAATTTATTTTTGAACACTCATCAAAAATGGGGATCATGGTTTTCTGCCTTTCTTCCTCCCACTAGTCCAAGGCACAGCTCCTTGTGAAACCTGAAAACATCACATCACCAGCTGGAACCTTATTTGAATGTCTGCATCCTTATTTGAATCTCTTCCTTCCCCATTCCAGCTCAAGACTGTGATCATACACACACCATAACATCAAGTCCACTTTTTTTCTCCCCCCCCCTACTTTTTTTGGTAACATTTTGCCTGATGAAGAGACTTGGATATTTTGAAAACTTGTATATTTTTGTGATCTTTTGGTTGGCCTAATAAAGGCATTGTGTTAATATTGGTTTTGGATTTCATATATCACTGTTCAAAGATACCACAGCACATTTCACAAATGCAGAATGCAAATCCTAGTTAAGTTAATGAAATGGCAGCAAACCCCAAATGGAGCAATCTTATATACTAATAGTGAACTTATGCGGGATGGGCAGCTCAATCTATTTCCAATCGATGCCAGTTTCACATGTGCTCAATCATAAATCCATTCTGTCTGTTTTTCTGGAATTAAAAAAAAAGCACCAACATTGTCATTTAAATAGTAGGCAGTTTTCTTTAAAGTACACATTTTGTGCGCATTTTCCATGAAATATGCATTGTTGAACACATTTTTTGAGCCAAGAACTGCATCATCAGATTTGGAGATGTGCACAACCCAAACCGCATTGCAGTCATCTTATCAGTCTGGGAAGGGCCCAGAGCTCAGTGGGAGAGCATGTACTTTGCATGCAGAAGTTCCTGGGTTTGATCCTCAGCATCTCCAGGTAGGACTGGAAAAACTCATGCCTGAAACCCCAGAGAGCAATACTGGGCTTAAATGGAACAATGGTCTGTCTCACTCACTGTAAGGCAGCTTCCTCGGTTCCTATGTTCCTGAGTGCATGTTAGGTCGGTTTGCTTAAAAATGCAGACTGAACAAATCCTTCAACAGCCTCCCGACTGTTCTTTGAGTCTGGATCCTTATGTGGCCAATACACATGAGAGAGAAGTATCTTCATGCTTGAGTTTGCAAAAGTACAAACAAATTTTTAGGGCAAAAAAACTAGGGGTGTATGAGGATTTCATTTTTGCTTGCAAAACATGCATGCATGCATGCCCCATTCAAAGCTCTGAATGAGAGCATCTGTCCTCCGAAAATATTCACAAATTATTGAATGTGTGCTGGTGTTCGTGTGGTTCCTGATTCCCAGTTCTATTTGCGTCAATTTCCTCTGTAGACTGAATCAGCCCCACGTTAGCCTATGGAGGAAATTTGCACAAATCTGCTTGATTTGCTGCTTGATTTGTGTAATTATCCCATTCGTGCAAAGGGTGCAATGATTTCAAATGGGAATGGGAATTTGGCATGACATGAGTGGCCAGAATCCAGGTGATTTTCGAAGATTTTTGAGTTCAAAGAATCCAGGTGATTTTGAACATTGCTCATTCTCCCATCCCTAGAAAAACCTGAATTTGGCGCACGGGAAGTGGGCGGGGGAGGATGCCCCCAAACAGCCCAATGAGGTCATAGAATGCTGGAAAGCCATTTATTTTAAAAAAAATTTTTTTAGAAAGAACTTAAAACAAGGAAGGACTTTTTCAGATATAGTTAAACTATGGAGCACACAGCCACAATATGTGGTGATGGGCATTGATGTAGATGACTTTAAAAGTAGACAGATCCATGGGGGATAAGGCAATCAATGGCTACTCATCATGATGGCTATGCACTACTTCCAGGATCAGAGTGAACTTGCCTCTGAATACTACTTGCTAGGAATTGGATCCAAAGGTTCCCTTCCTCCAAGGAAAAGACTCTTTCCATCAGCTGAATGTGTACTGCAGGCAGTAGATACAATCATGCTCCACCCTCATGTGTTCAATGGACTTATGAAGCAGTTTGTGTGAGTATCTCCTTTGTTTCTTCACTACACAATGCCTGAACAGACACCATGGTACTAATGGATGAAGTGGTAGTAATGGAAAAGGAGGAGGGGATGGATCCTAAGGTCATTGTCCTAGAGTCTCTTCCGGGTGCCCCCATTGGGCACCTGGAAGATTGGGATTGGGCCCAGTGCCTCCCCAAAAGATGTGGGAACTGATTTAGAGTCAGAGGGTGAGGAGGCAGAAGGGTTTGCTGAAGTGCCAAGGTTGCAGGAGACTAATAGTCCTGGAGTGGAGGTTTTCCAGGTGCAAACTAATCATCTGGAAAGTAGCCAGCCTGAGCCCTCTTCACCCATGGGAATGCCAGAGCTGGAAGAGGAGGAGTTCAAAATACAAGATCCCAGGGCTATGTGAGAGGAGCAACATTAACCCATGAGGCATTCCTGAGGCTGGGAGTGCAGGGAAGGTGTCAGGAGTGCCCTTGATGTCTTCTGAAACCCTCAAGTAGCCTAGAATCAACATGCAGACAAAAGGGCTCTTTTCCAAGGCTTTATTTCCATTCAACCTAATGACGCTTACAGATGCTAATTGCATGAGCCTAAGAGGAAAACTTAAGAGGGAACAGCCTACCAGGCAGTTCTAGCCTTAGGGAGTCAGTTGGTCTCCGTTTGGAGGGAAAGGGCAGGAAGCCTCTGAACTTAAGGGCTAGGAGGAGAAAGTTCACCCCTTTCCCGTGGGGCATTGGGGTGCAGCTGTTGTTGTCGTGCCAAGTGGGCTGAGCGCCTCCTCTCGGCACCTGCAACATCTCACTTGTCCCTGCGCTGGCGCCTCACATCCAAAAGCTCCAGTTGTACCTCCCTCTCCCTGCCAGGGTCATTGTCACTCTCAGGAATGTGAGCAGGGTGGGACCCTCCCTCCAGCTACACCTCTGAAGAGCGAGCGGGTTCCTCTCCCACAGTTTCTATCTCTTCCTCAGAATCAGAACTGCTTTGGGGCTCTATGGGCTCTGATCCAACCCTGGCATCAGGTCCCTCTGGAAAGGCCCACCCTACGGGAGGGGCTTAACCAGCCACTCACTTGTCGAAGAGATGGCCATCACCAGTTTTCATGGGACCTATCTAACACAGTGCATTAACCAAGAAGAGTTGCTTGTAGCCTAAGTGGTCTTGCATTATGCAAAGCTGTCTAGAGACTTAATACTTCACTGCTATTTGTGGATTCTGGTTGTAACCTGAAGCACTGCTGATCTGACTGTAGTCCGCATAATAAAAGCAATGGTTTTGCACTTTGACTTCACCTATCGATCACAAAAGAGACCTGAGGCTGGGCACTTGACACCAAATGTGGTGAGATGGATGGCTACAAGAGAGGGGGCCTTTTCTGTGGTGGTGTCTCATCTGTGTCATGCCCTCCCAAGGAACCTATGTTATGGTCTTTTTGACACCAGCTGAAGATCTATTTTAAATTCTGCCAAGCTTTTAAAGAACAGTTTTTAGTGCTTTTAGATCAAGGGTGGGGAACCTGTTTCAGCCTGAGGGCCAAATTCCATTTCAGAGAAGCTCTCAGGGGCCACATTCCACTGATGGGCAGGGCCAAAGGCAAAGGGGCAGGGCCAAAAGCAAAAGGGATGGGGCCAAAACACAAAAAAATACCAGCATATTGTGACTTAAAGCTCTTACTGTCTGCAACAAAGCCTTAACATTTTAGAATGGGGAGAACATAAGTGCAATAGCTGGGAAACCACCAAATGATTGGTGGTTGGGGGAAAGGGCTTGGAGCCTGAGGAAGGGGTGTGGCCATCTGGGAAACACTGGAGGCTTATAGGCCTGAGCTTCCCCAGCCCTTTATTAGATCTTCACATTGTTTTATTTTTCTGCTGGTTTTCCTTTGGTTTTATGTGTTGCATTATTTTTATCCCTTGCTGCTGGCTTTATTATACGTTGGTTTTTATTAGAGCTGTGCATAAATGGCCTCTCAAAATTCTCCAGCCTATTTGTGGGCAGAGAAACTGGGGGGACAATTTCACCGAATTTCTCCTAGGGGAGGAGAAATTCTCCCACGGTTTCTCACGGAGAGAGCTCACTATCAGCAGGGGTTGTAGCACAACGTCTTTCTTTTTTCCTGAGGGTTTTTGGTTTATTGCATTGCTTCCCTAGGTGGCAACAGCATCAACTGTGGTGAGGCTTCCACACTTCTGAGGCAGAATTTTGAGTTTCTTGTGGTGGTATTTTTGAGCTTACCTAATCAGTGCGAGGTGTCTGAGGGAGTTGTGTGTGTTTTCTCTCTCACACACACATCTTTCCATTGCTCTGCACCCTCCCAGGCCACCTGCACTTCCTGAACTGAAAAAGCCCCATGGGAGGAATTGCCTCATGACGTCTTCCTCACGATGGCTTTAACTGAAGTGCAGAAAGCTGAGATGGCTACAGGCTGCCGCAGAGATGGCAGATGGGACACTCATGCACACTCTTTAGCCACCTCATAAGTAAGGTAAGCACAAGAACCCTGAACCCAGCCCATGAGAGTTTCTCTGAAATTTCTCCTCTGAAATTCTTTTTGACTACAATTTCTTTTCTATCAAATTGAATGAGAATGGTTGAAAAAAAATGTGGGAGAAATTTTCGGCACAGCACTAGTTTTTATAATTGTTTATTGTTTTGTATTTTGCTTTTAATATACCTGTACACCACCCAGAGAACTCTAGTTACTGGGTAGTCTAGAAGAAATGAAATAAATAAAATAATAAATAACAGATTGCTTGAAATAACGTTGATATCTGAAATCACCATTAAAAGGAACTGCTTGAACTAAGACACCCCCCCTCTCTCTCCCCCCACACAGACATTCACACACATATCCAATACCTACCACTTTTCAGATCTCTCTCTTAAAGTTTTTTTGTTTTAAACCAGCTTTAAAATGAGATTCCAGAGTCATTTTGTTTACATGGAATGCTGAATACCAGGCATAAATAGTAGCTCTCAGTAATGGAAGTTCTCAGGTGAGTGACCTTAGAACCACAAAGAAGTATTCACAAAGGTGCCCTCATGTGGTATAAGGTCTTTGGAAATGATAGGAAGCAGTCATTTGTGTTAGTAAGAGATTACCATTTAATTAGAATCCCGTCAACCTCATGCCATCTCACAGACCTGTGAAGAAGAAGGAATGGATCTCTTTCCTATGAGTCTTTGAGTGCTGATGATGAGTTTTTGTCTTTTTTGTCTTTGCATGTCCAATACGATTCACATGCTATGGCTGAATGGCAACATTTGCAGTTGAAACATTTGTTAGAATCTAGGTTTGCTTTTACTGCTTCAGAGTCTCCTTTGCTATTGGAAACACTTGCTGAGGCTGATCAGCTATATCGACCCATGATCCATGTTTATAAATACTTATTGTTGGTAAATAAATATGATACACAGGGTCTTAAGCAGGGATGGAATATGGAATTGAATTGTCCCGTTCTGCCCAATCAGTGGATTAGCATCTGTATCTGAAGTGTCTATGGATCTATTGGATGCCACATTCTTCAATAAGGGCTTCTCTAAGTTGGCTAATTGTTGGAGGTGTAATAGCACTAATGCTTCTCTTAATCATATGTTTTGGTCATGCCCAGTAGTTGCCCCTTTTGGGGAGGAGGTTGTTACATGGATAAACTTTGTATTGGAACACACTTTAATATTTACTGATGTAAGTGTTCTTTTAAATTAACTACCTGCTTCCTGGACACAGTCAGCATAAATCGATTCTCCATGCCCTTTTGACAGCTAAAAGATGGATATTACAGCATTGGAGGGATAAATGCTTACCTCCTATAATATAATGGATTGAGGACTTAATAGTGCTTTCAACATTTGGCACAACATTTGGTACCACCATATAGGCACCACTGGCCAATGGAGACATATATGGAAATTTGGTCTGCCTTTGTTGAATCTCTTTTATTTTTTTGAAAGTTGCATTTTCACACACACACACACACACACACACACTTACTTCACATGTATTAACTGAAATGGATACATTCAATCATGTTGACATTTCTTCTTCTTTCTATGGTTTGTTTTGCTTTGTTCTGTTGAAATTTACAATAAACATTAATTTTAAAAAGCCCAAGTCTTTGGGTATATCTATCATAGCCTGTTGGAGCCTAGCCACCAGGGAATTCTCTACACCCCCTGAATTCTCTGCTCCTCCGCCCCATCCAAGATCAACCTGTCAGATGCAGGGTTATCATTTTCTACTGGGAACCTTCCCCCAATTCATTTTGACCTGATCTTGATGATATGTTTCCTGCAACAAATGAAGTAGGAATTAACTCTGGCTACTTTCCAACACAACAGCTACGGTTCAGTGTTCTTTTTCATGACCAAATAGAATGTTCTGTAATGAAAGAATATGCCTTCTGTCCAATGATGGGGATGAACTAATAAGTATATTCAGTTAACAGAAAACCTTTTGGTTTAACATGTTTTCTTAAGGGCTTTCTATGTTCACTCAAGCAACAATATGCTGGGAAATTACAGCTGTTGGAAATGGCTCTATATTTCTTAAATAACATCTGTTAATAGATGTGTTTAGGCAATATGCATATGGTATGGTATCTTATCCTTTGGCTAGTTCCAACTTCACCACTACCTTGGAGCTGGATGGGTGTCAGTAGCAGAGTGGTGGTCCTGAGTCTGGGATTTGTCTGTTTGCTGGAATAGACACATGGAGTAGATATATCTGAAGATATGGAACTGAAGCTACAATTCCATATTGCAAGTACCCAACTGGCAAACAATACCATATACACAGAATGATAGAGTTGGACATAGGGTGGCCACTTCTACATCATCCCAAAAGAGGAAATGTGCCACCAAAAAATGGGACATGGATTTGCACTGGCTTATATATATATATTAGATAGCCTTGTGTGGCACAGAGTGGTAGGTGGCAGGATTGCAACCAAAACTCTCCCCATGACCTGAGTTCGATCCCAGCAGAAGCCGGGTCTCAGGTAGCCGGCTCGGGTTGACTCAGCCCTCCATCCTTCCGAGGTCGGTAAAATGAGTACCCAGCTTGCTGGGGGAAAGGTAGCCATGACTGGGGAAGGCAATGGCAAACCACCCCGCTATAGTCTGCTATGAAAACGCCAGCAAAAGCAGCATCCCTCTAGGGGTCAGTAATGACCTGGTGCCTGCACAGGAGGAACCTTTCCTTTCATTCATATATATATATATATATATATATATATATATATATATACACACACACACACACACACACACATACAATATTTCTATACCACTCCATATCTTGAACAGATTTTGGAGCAGCACACACAAGGGATAAAACAGCAAGAGCATAAAAAAGATTAAAACACCGCATTAAAATTACACTTGTTTAAAAACACAATGCCAATAAAAACCATCACTGGTCAATTAAGGAATGCCTCCTGGAACAGTGTTTTTTTCAGGAGGCACCAGAAACAACACAGCGTTGGTGCCTGCCTGACCTCCAGGGGCAGGGAGTTCTAAAGAAAGGAGGCCACCAAGCTAAAGGCTGTTCTCCTGGTGGACTCCGACATTGGGCCATAGGTCCATGTGTAACCACCAGGAGCAAGCCCTATACATCTATATATATGTATAGATGCAAATTTAGAAAGAATGGCTATCTTTTCAATAGGAATACACTTCATCTCATCTCATCTTATTTATTTATTTATTACTCAAATTCACATACCACTTTCCACAGAAGTCTCACTGGTGAACATAAAAAAGCAGTGGTATCAGAACAACAATAAAATATAACAATAAAACAACGCAATACAAAATTAATCAGCAGTAAAACTGCACACTTAATTGTGTGCTACAACTACAAATCAATCACAGCTGGCAAAGCCTGAGTGAAGAGACGGGTGTTAAGATAACGTCTAAATGTCCGAACTGTGCGGGCCCATCTAATGTCAATTGGTAATGTGTTTCAGAGGTTGGGTATTGCAACACTAAATGTTCTACAATCAGGATCATGCGGTGCCTTCAGAAGTGCGCCCTCTGATGCTCGCAGAGATAGGGCAGGAACATAAGGGGTGAGGCTGTCCCTAAGGTAACCTGATTCCAAGTTGTTTAGGGCTGTTTTTGGTGACGACTGAGAAAGAGATCTTGGGGTTGTGGTGGACAGCTCGATGAAATTGTCAACCCAGTGTGCAGCTGCTGTGAAAAAGGCAAATTCCGTGTTAGGCACACTCAGGAAAGGAATTGAGAATAAAACTGCCAATAGCATAATGCTTGCCATCCATGAGAGAACCCGTAGATTCATCCTGCCATCATTACAGACTGCTATTATTACCACCTGGGAGCATGATACACTGTGACAACTTTGCATATCGGTGGGATCACCCATGCACAGTTCTCAACATCCATTTCAGAGTAGCAAAAGCATCCCACACTTCTCAAAATAGCAATAGATATAAACAAATTGAGACGAAGAAAGCAAATACTGTGCCCGCTGCACTTATTTGCGAATCTTTGAAGCAAAGATTTTGCTTGGCTAGGGATTTCCACTTGTTTTTAAATGCGTCCTCCCATTTTTCGATGTCATGTTTTTTGAAAATGAGGGTGCACGCACACATTCCTTCCTTGTCTGTTTACAAAAGCATCACCTTTGCTTTGATGGCTGGAACAAATGTACATATTTTAATATGCTAAGAATGAGTAGAATTCTAGACAAATTATATTCCCCCCAAAGGGTCTGACTTTTCTGTCTGCTGGATTAAAATTAATCTTTCCTCTGCTCTTATACCAGATGATATTGATCAACTGGCCATTTATACACACACACACACACATTAAAATCCATGTACAAGACTCTTTAAAAAAAGATGCAATGCTTGGTCAACAATGGCTTCACTGTATCAGTTTGAATGTTGTGGATGGGAACCACCTTCCTCAGTAGAAATTCTTCCCAGCCAGCACTTTGCGTTGTCCCCAATGTAAACCTCATAGGTAAGGGTTCCTACTGCCTCAGAACAGATATACAGAAAATTGTTGGAGGGCCCATTGCATAGCTCATTTATTTAAGTTCCATGACAACAACAAAAGTGATAAAAACACAAAACACAAAAAACACAAAAAAGTAGACCTTGGGTGGAATCCAACATTGCCTGAGTGGAGATCCACTAGCACAACGAGCCTTTATTCCCCATTCCTAATCCCAAGCATTTGCGCAAATGCGCATGTGTAAAAATGCACAAATTCCCCCAAATGCACATTTTCATGCTTTAGTCTATGGTGGAAATGCACAGTATTGGCCATTTTTTTACTTTCTGAATTTTTCTATGATGAAACATTCGGGAAAGTTAGAAAATTGGTCTACAAGTCTGTGGAATCCACTCGACAGGGATTCGCAGGTTGGATTCATGAAAATCTGAACTCATTTTGTTCCATTGAAGATTTCTCCGACATCCCTACAGCCAACCTGCCTGACATCATCTGGAATTAGTTGCCATTGGGAGTCTGCTATGCTCGATCATTGCAGGCTTTTAAAAAGGCCTTGAAAACATTATCTTACTCTAGCCTTCTCCTGATATGATTGCTGTTGCTGCTGTTTTTGTTGCTGTTTTCAATTGCTGTTTTTATTGTGTTCTTACTGTTTTATTGTGTTTTTATTGCTTTTATTATTGTATCGGTGCTATGTGTTTTATAGTTATACACCGCCTTGGGAGGACTTCTGCCCTGAAAGGCGGCCAAGAAATATTTTAATTAAAAATGAATAAATAAAATATCTGGTCCCCAGCTGAAGTGCTGGCTGGATGTCTGGCTGGCATTTTGGCCAGGGATGTCCTTCACTCCAGGTGGTAGCTTCAGCACTCCAGCCACTGCCTAGGCTGGGGATGTTTCACCACTTCACTCATGCTGCATCTTCCCCAGTGCAGGCAGGCGCAGTGCAGGTGAAACTTTCCTGACCCCAGTGGCAGCTGGAGTGCTTTGCCCGTGCTGCATCCTTCCCGATCGGGAAGGAACAGTGTGGGTGAGCTCCAGGTTTGTGTAGCTTGGGATGCAAACATGGGATGGCATGTGGTGTGCAAACTGATTTGGCTCAGGCTGGGAGGTGCCCCTTCTCCCAGCACCAGCCAAGTTCCCCACCACCCACATCCCCACCATTATCTTCAATCTGAGATAAGAGATAACAGTGGGTATTCCTCCAGGAGGCAAGGCTTGGAGGCCCCACCCCATCCCCTGGAGGAATTCAAGGAGGTTCCATGGGCAGGATAGGGAACCTCTCTGGGCTGGAGGTTTCCCATCCATGCCATATCTGGACAATGAACTCTAGAGGGTGCTTCCATGCTGTGTGTATACTATGGAATTGCCACTCCTCGTTCACTCATTTCATCCAGGGCATCTACATGATGTCATTACCAAATCATCATTCTCCAGCATTTTCCTTGGGCTTCTTCCTTCTGTGTGTATGTTTTGGAAGGCAAGGAGGGATTTCACAAAATCCAACTCTTTTGGGAAGGAACGGAACAGCAGCACAGTCTCTGAAGGTCTAGACTGAACATTTTTCTTCCAAACTTTTTAAAGAGGCTTGTTTTGTATGTATCATGAAGTAGATGAGGCCTCTCTCCCTCTCTCCTTGCTTCAGCAAACCTTCAGTTCTCCAGTTAGCACCATCTTAGTGATGCCTTTTTTTAATAACCATTTTGTATGAAAATGCTTTTTTAACCTGTATATCTTTTCAAAGATGGAGCAATAGCACTTTTAGCAGAAGCAGTGTGTCAGTGCAATTACATTTGCAAACCCCACGCTATTAAAACAGTGATTTAAAATCAGGACTGGGGAACCTGTTGTCCTCCAGATGTTATTGGACTGCAACTCCCAGCATCCCTCGCCATGAGCTTTGCTTGCTAGGGCTGATGGGAGTTGCAGTCTGCCAACATGTGGAGCGCCATATGTTCCCTATCCCTGGTTAGGTGTGTTGATATTCCCATGGCTAAATAGGCTTCTTATATAGAAGAAAGAGAGGAAAGCCAATTACAATTCTATCTGTAGCTCAGGGGTGTGGAACCTTAAGGCTGTAGATCAAATCTGGCCCCAGTAAGGTCCCAATCTGGCCTTCCAGGGTTCCCCAGCTGTCTGCACCCCCTTCCCTTGGCCCACCCTTTCCCCTGGCCACCACTGTTTAATGGTTTCCTGGCTTTTGTGCAGTTTTCTCCCCATTCTGAAAGGTTGAAATGCCCCCTCTAAGGCTTAGTTACTGGCAGGAAGTGCTTGAAGGTACGATATGCAGGTATTTCAGGGGTGTTTTAGCCTTTGGCCCCACCCATCACAGCAGGCTGAAAGTGGTTTCCCAGCCCTGCTTTGGCTTAGAGTGGAAGTGAAATGACTGGGAGCTCTACAAGCCCACAGTCTGGAAGCGCCCAGAGGTAAATAGTTGTAGATGGACTGGAAGATCAGACTTTGCATCTGGAACTCACCTAGGTTGTGATCTCGTGCACACTTACTTGGGAGGGAGCCCCAATGAACCCAGTGCAGCTTGTTTGTGAATAAGTTGGGCTAGGTTTCTTCTATCAACTCTATAATTCCTTGCTGTGTCACCATTAGCTGGTGAGATGATTGCCACCTCTGCATTTAAGATATAAACTGCCACCATTTTCCATCATAGATTTACACCGGATGCATTTGAAAGGCAAAGCGACAACCCACTTGAAAACAGTACACTGAAATTTTAGCAGCTGCATTAGAATTTTTATGGGTCTGAATTTTAATTATGCTGCATCAGCAAAGCTGGTGAAATATCTGTAGAATGGGAAGGGAGGAGGGAAATCATTATTTCCCATGGCTAGTTGACAAGATCGCAAGTATTTCACTCCATGCATAGTTATTTGTGTGTTGCTGCAGAGCTGGAGCACAAAAGGAGCAAATCTCATGTCCAAAGACTGTGAGGTTTATTTTAGTAGTTTTAAATTTTGTTGAGTCCGAGATGAAAGACAGAGGCTGCATTTGCATGCAACAATAAGCGAGAATTCTGGAGAATCCTGGCTTACTGTGAATGAGCTGCATGCTGGTAGATGCAACCAGTTCGATCCCACTTTGCTCCTCCTTGCTAGCGTTACTTTTAAATGAACCAGGAATGGTTTGTTGAGCATGTTGTCTGAAGCAGGAATCCTGGCTTGTTGCTCCCTTTACAAGCCAGGATCCCCAGTTTGGATAGCATGCTACACAACCCATTCCTAGTTTGTTTAGCTCAGCCTGCTCCAACCTAGTGCTTTCCAGATGTTTTGGGCTGCACCTCTCACCATTTCTGACCGTTAGCCATGCTGGATGGGGCTGATAGGAGTTGGAGTCCAAAACATCTGGAGGGCAGCTGGTTGAGGAAAGTGGGTTTAGCTAGTTGTGGTAGCAGAAAGAACACCAGCACAGAGCTCTTTCACAATAAACCAGGATTCTATGGAATCCTGGTATCTGGTTCCATTTGAACGCAGCCTTTAGGTAAGAGAGGAGGGTGTTGTGAGATCTGCAGTCTAATACACACACTGTGAACATATGCACAATGACAAATATAGACACCATGAACACACTAAATGTGAAGCACCTAACTGGGATGTTTGATGTATGTAGCTAAGAAGCAGCTTATGCAGTCAGCGGAATCAAGTGATCAAGCTTTTCTTGGATGGTACCATTTAAAGGAGCAGGTGGGTACTTGCATGTTTGAATAATCCTCCACAGATAAAACTCCCTGGATCAGGGCCAGCCCAAGACATTTTCCTGCCTGAGGTGAGGAACAAAATGGCACCCCCTCCCATTCCATGTACAAAAGCTGACTGGATGGCAGTTGAATCTTTCTTCAACATTGGAGATAGGACAGCATCCTCCACCACACCTAAAGGGAGCAGGCTAGCTTAGGGGGAGCAGAGAAAGCTGTGTGGAACACAGGTCCTTCCTCCAACACCTTGCCACTACCTCCCAGCATCTGACTGAGGGCACCGCCTCACTCTGCCTAATGGTAGGGTCGGCTCTGCCCTGGAGGTAGAAACATCGGCAGTCGCGTTCAGCATAGCCTTCCCTCTAACATGCAAGTTTTTGTTTTGTTTTGCGGGGGGGAGGGGCATTAAAAATGCCATACACTATATCCCTCGTCCATAGCTTGAACTGGTCCCAGAAATATTTGATCTTATTTATTTATTTACAATATTTATATACCACTCCATATCCAGAACAGATCTCAGAGCAGTGAACACAAGAGATAAAACAGTAAAAGGATAAAAAGATTAAAAGACCCGATTAAAATTATGCTATTTTAAAAAAACAGAATGCCAATAAAAACTGTGACTGGTCAATTAAGGAATGCCTCCAGGAACAGTGCTGTTTTCAGGAGGCGCTGGAAACAGCACAGTGTTGATGCCTGCCTGACCTTCAGGGGCAGGGAATTCCAAAGAAAGGGGGCTACCACACTGAAGGCTCTTCTCCTGGTGGACTCCAGTCAGGCCACAGGTCCCCATGGAACCACCAGGAGCAAGATCTCCAATGACCTCAGTGACCAGGCAGGTTGGTGAAGGAGAAGGCGCTCTCTCAGGCATCCCAGTCCCAAGTTGTTTAAGGCTTTGCACACTAGTACTATGATTCTGCTGAATGTATAAACATGCTCTAAGATCCCAAATGAATGCTGCATTCTAGTTGGAAATGAGGAATGCTCCCATTATTGGGGCTTGGGGTGGGTGCATTGATTTGTTGTATTTGCTGCTTGTTGTTTTTGTTTGTTTACTTGCTTTGGTTTGCTTACTGCTGAGCTTTCTAATCAGGGCTGGCCCAAGACATTTTGCTGTCTGAAGGAGAACAGCAAATGGCATCCCACCCACCCACATACACACAAGTCAAGCTGCATAGTACCCAAGGCTGGCCAAGTTATTTCAGCACTTGATTTAAGCAATCCCACAAGTGATTCTCCCCTTCCCTGGCTGTAAAACACAATCACAATAAATCAAATAACTAACAACGTCTTTCCCTTTTGTGGCACCCCAAATCAGCTGCTCAGTTGTTGCCTTTGTTGTTATTATTTTGAAATGGCATGCTCTTGAATTTTACTGATATTTTCTGTTTTTTTATTATATAGATGGCTTTACGATATTGTATTAAGCTGCCTTGAATACCAACTATGGCAGAAGTAGCATACTTTAAAACAACAACAACACGCCCATAAATACAAAGTGTTATGTTATGCTCAGATCAAACTTGCAAGGTAGGTCAGGCTGAGAGATAGTGACTGTCCTAAGATCACTTGGGATGCAATCCCATGCATGTTCAGACAAAAAAATGTTCTCCAACTCCCAGTTCTCCAACTCCCAGTATTCCCCAGACAGCTGTGCATGTTGTAGGACTTTTTTCTGTCTACACATGCACAGCATTGCACCCTTAGTGAGCTTTATGGCAGAGCAGAGATCTGAAACCAGGGCTCCCCTGTTCAAATCCAATGCTTCATCCACTACGTCACAATTGCAAGCATGCCTGCATTTGCACAAAGAAAGAAACAAATGCTTATGGTTTGTTTTTGTTTTTTTGAGAAATGGCAGCTAATTTCGTCTACAAGATTTCATGGGGATTTTTAACTGGATCATTGAGGACATGCTTTTGAAATGAAACCATTTTAGTCTTGGGTTAGTCTTTCTCCTTTTTCCCCTTAAAGGAAAGTCTGTGTGTGTGAGAGAGGTCCCCTCCCTGCAAGCTTATCACTGCCAGAGCAATGAAAGTGTTTGGTGTGTCTTAGCTCTCATGTTTTGTGACACTGTGTGAAACGAAGATGCTATAAAAGGAAAGTGACACCTTTTCAGAAGTGATAATAGTAGCAGCAATCAAGGGTCAGAGTACACTATAGCAGTCTTTAGCTAAATCACCAATTAGGAATGCTTGATTTAGCAGCTGTTATACACTTGTTAGAGAGAAAGAAAACAAGGGGACAAGTCCCCCCCCCCACTTAAGGCTATAGACTTAATGTTGAAACGGAGTGCTCTTTGTCTTTCTTTCTTTTTCTCCTAAAAAGAATGTATCACCTTCTTTCCTAGACTGAATTTTTAATAAAAACAAAGGCATTGTGGATCTCTCCTACTGCCAAGAAAGAAAGGTATGGTGAAAAACAGCCACCACCCAATTTTCATAGGAACAACAACACAGAACAACAGCAACAAAATATTTATATAACACCATCTATGTCCATGGTGATTCAGAAAGAACAGGTATGCCCAGTCCCTACTCTGAGGGCACAATCCTATGCAGGTGTAGACAGGAAAAAACAAAATCCCACAGCTCCCAGCATTCCCCAGTCAGCCATGCTGGCTGCATAGGTTTCCACCCTAAGAGACTTAGGACACAATCCTATTGATGGCACCCTTGCCGCTCGGAAGCCTCTTAACTGGGAGGCTTCTGAGATTCTTGCTGGAATGAAGCTGTAGAGCAGGAGGAATGGCAGAGGTGATCTTCACCTTCCCAACCTCCGTCTTTGGGGATTTTTGATAGACAGGTTTTTCAGTCTGTCTAGTGAGGGCAGTTGGGATGGGGAGGGCCTCTTCCTCTTTCTGCCCACAGGAACAACCCATTTCCTCCTTCTCTGAGGTCACTTTTCCAACCCTGGAGGGTTTTTCCAAGCAATCCTATAGTCCTTGGGATGCTCTCCCAGAGACCATAGGTTGTTTTCTCTCTTATAATCTAAAAAAGTCACAAGGAAGCGGCAAGTGAGGTCTGTATGCAGGGAAATTGAGGTCAAGGTAAGCAGAGGAATAATAGTACTTAATTATTGTTCTCTGTTCTATTTCACTTGTTAGAAGTGATAATATAATAAAACAACAACAACCACCTTTGCATAGGACTTTCACATATTTTAAAGTGCTTCACGCACGCATTATCTAGTTGTAATAAGTGTCAGGGTGGAAACTGAGCCGATAGAACCCCAGAGCAGTTCTGATTCTGAGGAGGATCAGCAATCCATGGGAGAGGAGCCAGCTCATCCCTCACAGGCACAGCAGCTGGCAGAAATTCCTCCTGCCGGCATTCCTGAGATAGATAGTGACCCGGGCAGTGAGAGAGTGCAGGAGGGGGGCTTGCTAGATGCTCAACGCAGACGCAGGGAGCAACGAGCAATGGAGGGTGCGGAAAGGAGGCGTAGCGCCCATTTGGCACACAAGCAACGGCCGCCTCCCATGGACCCAAGGGAAAGAGGGAGGATCTCTCCCTAGCCCATAAGTTCTGGGTCTTCAAGTGACTCTCTTTCAAACGGGGACCAACTGCCTACCCGGAGCATAGGCTACTCTGCTGTTCATTGCTTAGTCGCTGGTGATTAGCATCTGAAAGAGTCATTAAGTTGTAAAAGGATTAAAGCCTTAGAAATAACTCCTTTCATCTGTGTCTTGAGTTGGCTATTGGAATGTACTGAAAGAGGCCGCTAGGGTGCTCCTGACAATAAGGTTTGCAGAAGTACAATCTTTAGAAGAAAATAAATGTCATGGGAGTGGCAAAAAAGTGGAATGAAGGCTGAGCATCCTCAGAATGCTGGCTGACAGCTGCAGGGAGGGGCGGGGGAAGTAAAACCAGGTGGAAGGGGGAATGGACTGGGATATTGTGTGGGACGTCATGTCTGGCTGACCGGAAGACCGAACAGGAGCACTCCATGTGCCCAAATTAATCCCCAAATGGGATTTACATTCAGATTCATTTCCCTGTACAGACCAAAGAGATCAGAGTGGCAAGAAAGTTAGATCGGCTCACTTTCCTATCTGTAAAATGGGAATGATAATAATCATGATCAGTTGCTGGATGAATGAGGAGTGCTTGGCACCAAATGCTTTAGAAAGTAGAAACATACACAGTATAATGAAGTAAAATGCATGGAAAGAGAAAGAAGTAGAACCCTCATAAAAGGCAGTGAGGATGTATATTTACTTAATTTACATGTTGCATGTCATGAGAGTGAAGTGGAGCTTAACGTTGCAAACCGACATTGAAAAATCCTTAGCAAACTGTTTTGTTCACCCTCTGCCCATTTCATATGGGAAAGATGCCTCCTATTATATCCCTGGCCTTGAGATGTTTTTCTGTGTTGTGGGGTCATTTATAGCAATAAAACTTCAGGGTCATCAGGAGAGAGAAAGAGAGAGATCTTCTAGCAAATGAAATGCTTTGTTAGAGGGTCCTTGCATTAAAAGATGTGTGCAGTATCTCAAAAAGTTAAATTCCACGGCCACTTATTTATCCTCATGTCAGAATTTATTATTGCTGGTGAGAAGAGGTTGTGTGTTTCTTTGTCTTTTGGTACAAACTGCAAAACATTACAAAAGAACAGCCCCTCCCCCCCCCCGGGGCCCCCTCATGATCTGATCGCTTCCCTCCATCTCATGAAAAGTACCCAGCTGGTATAAAAATTGCATTTTTATTTTCTTTGACTGACATGGGTCTGGTTAAAAGTAGAGAGAGAAAACATGGTTAACTAACATGTGGCCTATAAAACTTGTTTTTATTGTTTCAAGCTGTAAGACACACAGTTAATTATACTGCAGCTATTTAGATGGTTCACTTCATGTTAATCCAATTATAATTTTTTAAAGAGTGACTTATTAAAATATCATTTTCCTTCCAGCGCAGCTGCCCTGTAGCCTGACGCAGTTATTCTGCTACAGCAGGAGATTTACTCGTATAAAAATGCAGCTAAGCCACAGTAAGTTTAACCTGCTGTCACAGCCATCCCTTCTTTTTTGTGGGGTTGCTGGGCATCCCCCTCATGTGTAGGGTGGCCTTTTACACATCACTAAAGAACATAAGAAGGGCCATGCTGGATCAGACCAAGGGTCCATCTAGTCCAGCATTCTGTTCACCCAGTGGCCAACCAGCTGCCCACGGGAAACCCACAAGCAGGACATAAATGCAACAACACTCTCCCACCGATGTTTCCCAGCAAATGGTGTACATAAGCATACTGCCTCTGATCCGGGAGGCAGCACATAGCCCTTGATAGCCTTCTCCTCCATGAATTTGTCTAAGCTCTTTTTAAAGCCATCCAAATTGGCGGCCATCACTACATCTTGTGGTGGTGAATTCCACAGTTTGACTCTGCGCTGTGTGAAGAAGCCCTTCCTTTTATCCATCCTGAAGCTCCCACCAACCAGCTTCATGGGATAACCCCGGGTTCTAGTATTATGAGAGAGGGAGAAAAGTGTCTCCCTATCCATTTTCTCCACACTATACATAAACAGAAGAGGAAATGCCTCACGTACAGGCATACACAAAAGACGAAAGAGGGTGCCAGTCTGTGTAAAATTCACATATGCTTATTGACATGTATCTATGCAAATTTAGAAATAATAACTATAATATAAATAGAAATACAAGAAATCTCTCCATCATGAGGAAGACTGAGGCCAGGTGACATGTGCTTGCTCAGGCTGCTGTCTAGGTGCTCGCTCTGGATGCATAGCTTCACAGTCCCTGAGCTCTCCCTTTTTAGGGTTCCTTATCTTTAAGCCAGACTTGGACTGGCAGCCCTTCAAATAGAGGACACCTTCAAACACCCCCTCTGACAGCCCTTTGAAATAGAGGACTGTCCTCTGTAAAGTAGGACACATGGACTCCATATCCATGTGCTATGGAAGAAACTTTTCTATGTGGCAAGATGCAGCTGCTTGGGAACTTGAGATTAAATGCAGAGAGCAAATCTAGAAGTGTTGAAAAAGTACTTTTTATTATTGTTACAGTGCAATCCTACAAATGTCTACTCTGAAGTAAGCTCCATTGAGTTCAATGAGATTTACTCCCAGGTAAATGTGTATAGCAGCCTTCCTCAACCTTGTGGCATCCAGATGTGTTTGAATATAAGTCCTATCTATCATCATATCATCATCATCAGCTGTCTCTACTGCCTGATTAATCTAGTTCAGGGGTGCACAACTTTTTGAGCCCCCAGGGGCCACATATGTGGGGTTGGGGGCTGCAACCACACACACACATGCACACACACCAGTGATCCTGATACAGATTTCTCATTCTTTGCTACTAGCAGTGGCGGGGGAAAAGTGCTATGTGCAGAACTGCTGGAGGGACTGAGCAAAGAGTAGAGGCAACAGGGTCAGTGAACTGCATGGGAGGGCTATATTAAAGGCCACATTTGGTCCCGGGGACACCAGTTGTGCACCCCTGATCTAGGTGATCTTTTTTTAAAAAAAATTGCTTAATCTAACCAATTAACTGGTTAACCAGTGCAGCTGTAGTTATTTTTATATTTATGGTGTTTTATGGGATTTCCTTTGGATGTGTGTGTGTTGGGGGGTGGGAAGCTGATTTTTGGTAAACTACCCTGGCAATTTGTTTGAAGAATAGAAATCCCTGAAATAAATAAAGGTGAGAGCCATACCTCATGTCATATCAATACAATCCCATCATGGTGATGCTATATCCCCCTTGCGCATTTATACCTCGCAGTGCACACAGTGACATCTGTTGCAATGTTTTGGATAACACAGAACAAGAAGCAGGAAATAGGGATGTCAGAGAATTCTGCCACGGATCTCGGTGAGGCCAAATGCCAGTGCATTTGGCCCCCGAAATCCATGGCGGAACGAAGCCCCCCACCCCCCCACCCTGCAAAAGGCGCGTGAAATGGAATACTTACCTGCTGCCGTTTGCGCTGCTTTGTGAATGGCAGCCGCATCTGCGCCCGCCATTTGCTTCTTCATTATAGCCGTGATAGGCTACATAAACACTTATGTAGCCTATCACGGCTAACGCAGGGACACCATTTGTGTCCCTGTGGAGGCCATGAGCCACCGCCATTTGCGTTCCCCCCCCCTTTTTTTTTCCATGATAGGCTATGTAAATATTTACGTAGCCTATCAGGGCAAAATACAGGGACTTAAAATCAAGAACTTAAAATTAAAATCAAGAACTTAAAATTAATTCTTAAAATTAAGAACTTAAAATCACTGGAAGAAACATTAACAAACAATCTCAGATATGCAGATGATTCCACTTTGATGGCTGAAAGCGAGGAGGAGCTGAGGAACCTTATGACGAAGGTGAAAGAAGAATGTGCAAAAGCTGGGTTGCTGTTAAACCTCAAACCCCCCCCCCCCACAAGATTATGGCAACCAGCTTGATTGATAACTGGCAAACAGAGGGAGAAAACGTGGAGGCAGTGACAGACTTTGTCTTTCTAGGCACAAAGATTACTGCAGCCAGGAAATCAGAAGATGTTTACTTCTTGGGAGGAGAGCAATGACAAATCTGGATAAAATAGTGAAGAGCAGAGACATCACACTGACAACAAAGGTCTGCATAGTTCAAGCAATGGTATTCCCCATGGTAACCTATGGCTGCGAGAGCTGGACCATAAGGAAGGCTGAGCAAAGGAAGATAGATGCTTTTGAACTGTGGTGCTGGAGGAAAATTCTGAGAGTGCCTTGGACTGCAAGAAGATCAAACCAGTCCATACTCCAGGAAATAAAGCAAGACCACTCACTTGAGGGAATGATCAAAACTGAAGTACTTTGGCCACATCACGAGAAGACAGGATACCCTGGAGAAGATGCTGATGCTAGGGAAAGTGGAAGGCAAAAGGAAGAGGGCAAAGTGGATGGATGATATTCTGGAGGTGACGGACTCGACCTTGGGGGAGCTGGGGGTGGTGTCGGCTGACCGGAAGCTCTGGCGTGGGCTGGTCCATGAAGTCATGAAGAGTCGGAAGCGACTGAACAAATAAACAACAACAACAACAAATTAAGAACTTAAAATGATATATGTTAATTGTCCTTGTACAAAGTCTTTGCTGTGAGTTCCCTTAGAGACCCTGAAATAAAAGTGTTATACTTGCACTGGCTGCCTATACATTTCTGAGCCCAGTTCAAGGTGCTGGATTTGACTTATAAAGCCTTATACAGCTGAGGACTACAATACCTGATGGAGCACCTCTCCTGACATAAACCTTCCTGTATACTGCAATCAACATCTGAGGCCCTCCTTTGAGTGCCTCTTCCGAGGGAAGTTTGGAGGACAGAAACAAGGGAGTGGGCTTTTTCAGTGGTGGCCCCCCAACTGTGGAATGCTGTCCCCAGTGAGGCCTGCCTGGTGTCAACATTGTCATCTTTTCTTTACCAGGTCAAGACTTTCCTCTTCTCCCATGCATTTGGGGGCATATGATGCATTTTTAGGCATCAGTTATTTTTGCTCACGGTCCATACAGAGGTTTAAGTTGTTATATTATGTTTGGTATTTTTAATGGAAATAGTTTTTAACTATATTATATTTTGTATGTTTTAATAATTCATTTGTAAGTCACCTTGGGTTTTTTTCTAAGAGAAAGGCAACTAAGGAATTCAATAAATAAATACATAAATAAAATGGCATGCCAGTGCATACTCCACTGCAGAAGAAGAATAAACCCCTCATTCTAAAAGGAACCATAATGAAGCAGTCAGATCCTTTTCCAGGAAGAAGGTACCAAGAAATCCCACCAGCTTTGGATACTAGGATTTTAAAGGGGAGGAAAACCACGTCTTCCCTTCCTGTCTGGCACACTTGCTGCTGAATAAGCCCTCCATCATCTCCTGTTGTCTTCAAAAGACTGTCTTAGCCAGGCTGGCTGAGCACATCTTTGATCAGTAAACAAGCACGTTGGGCATGCTCTTTGATGAACTTTGGCGATTTAAGCACTCTCCGTTAATTACCTCTCCTTTTATCCGCTGCACAATAAAGATGGACTCCCGCCTCCCTAAATCAAGGAAATGTGACTGAAGGGCCTCCTGGTCCAATTGTTTTCATTTAGACCGAGTCTTCACAAACACGGTTATAAAATATTATTGTGGCTTAAGCTGACATGAAACGCCGCTGTCGTCAATCAAATACCAAAGAGAGAGAGAAAGAGAGAGAGAGAAGAACGAATGAAAGAAGTGCCCATTGCAAGTATGAGAATCGATATGTAGCACAAGCGTGGGGGCCGCAGCCACTTAATCATCAATTGCACACATTGCACAGCGCCTCCTTCTCCCCCTCTCCCCCTCTCAACACTTGTCATTCTGCTATCTGCCGAGATTTAGCAGCTGCGGAGATGAATGGATCAATATCTCCTGAGTAGGACAGTCTCAGAAAAAGGTGCAGTTCACGTCTAACCAGAGGACTACAACAACAAAGCCAGGCTGCTGGGTCTGATTTAGCTAATCAATGATAAAAAAGAGAGATGTGATACTATCACCATATTTGGTCTCTCTCCCACTGATAAAATTATGTGCCATATATATATGGTGTACAGTTATGATGCTGTAGCTTGATGGGCTTCTATGGGTTTTGCCAAAGATCCTGGCAGAGAAAAGTCATTCTGAGCATTGAGGCGAGTTTAATGGGCAAGTTGGAAGAAGCAAGAGGCCAGCTGGTGTCAGCTGCCTCTACCTACAGTAATGTGTATCAATCACTCAGTGTGGGATTTTTTTTGGGGGGGGGGTATTCAATGAAATATGTTCTCTGTGTTTTAAAGAGGCAGCCTTAAAAAAAAAATGCATGGGGAAGTAATGAAGATGGTGACATTAATGTAGTTTTACGGATGCAGCATTTGATGTTGGTGGAGTGGGGAAAGCAGTTGTGATCATTATGAGCTGATGTTCAACAGTGTGACCAATCGAGGTCATTGAGAGCTGCTTCACACATTATTATTTCAATGGCTGTGTGTCACAGACTTGTTTCCCTGCGAAAACTGTACCATTTGAACTCCATGCATGTTTTGTTCTTGGCTTCATGGAAATCCTGGAAAGAGAAGCTGGGGAGCTTGGGATAGACTTGGTTTCTGGCAGCTGTTCCTGTAATGGTCACATCCCCAAGGAGCACCTTCTCCCTTATGTACCTGCCCAGATACTAAAATTGAGTGGGGGTGCTCTCCTGATGGTGCCACATTTGCCTGGAGTTCAATACACGCCAACCCAAGAGGTACCTCAACTGTGGAATTCACTCCTCCAGGGCCGGCGTCAAAGGTAGGCATGGCTGGGCACTTGCTGAGGGCCCACACCCCAGCAGGGGCCCACTGATAAGAGTTTCCCAGAGTTGCTCCTCTTCTTTACTATTGCAAACTGCTTGTTCACCTCTGTTGGTTCACTCTGGCCCAGAAAAAGATGATGGTGAGAAGGAGGAGGAGCAGATAACACTCTGCCTCGTTGCTCACTGTCTATCTGCCAAGCAAGTCAGTGGTAGCAATGATGAGAAAGAGGAGGAGGAGTGACAATGGTGGTGAGAAGGTGGACTAACTGAGGGAGGGGGGCATTGAGGGTGCCTTGCCCAAGGGCCCTCAGTGACCTGGATCTGGCATGGCACTCCCTCCCTTATATGCAGTCAATGGTGAGTTGTACAAGCTTGTGGCACCAACTAAAGAAATCTTTATTAACCCAGGCTCTTGATGGAATTTGTTTTGCTGCATTGTGTAAACTCTTATTTCTCTGTTTTACTGTTCTTCCCTGCTTGATTGTGTGTGTTTTTGGGTTGATGCTGTAAGATGTTCTTGTGTTTTATTGGGCGCACCCTGCTTTAGGATGATTTTATAATGAAAAGTGGGTAATAAATTACATGAACAAATAAATAAAAGAATAAATGCATAAATGATGAGGAAATGTATGTGTACTTTTGACTGTAGTAGATAGTACACCCTGCAGGTGGATTATACATAGAACACACATAAATGAGATAGCAGAATAAATACAAGAAGAGCCCTCCCCCACTCCCCAGCTTCCCACAGATGCCCCCAGAAAGCCTATAATGGAGCATAACAATAATTGCCAGGGATGCAGAATCTGTGTCCCCTGTGAGGTCCCAATCCAGCTCTCTAGGGGCTCCCCAGAAGGCCCCACCCCTTTTCCTTGACTGCTAATCATTTGGTTGTTTTCTGGCTTTTGCATGCCCCTCCCCCTTCTGAAAGCCAGTGTGCTGTAGCAGTTAGAGTATTGGACAAGGACTTGGGAGATCAGGGTTCTAGTCCCCAGTCAGCATGCTAAGGATGATGGTGGCACCTCCTAGGCTACTCCGGAGACTCTGTAGAATCCATAATAACACGAGAAGAGCCCTGCTGGATCAGACCAAGAGTCCAGGTAGTCCAGCATTCTGTTCATACAGTGGCCAACCAGGGCCTGACTTTCAAAGGCAGCAAACAAGAGTGAAAGTTTGAAATTCCGTTCTTAATTCCTCATGTGTGATGTGTTAGGTATTATGAAAGAGAGAGGAAGGATCACCCACTCTTAGGAGACATTTGCTATTCTTAGGTGCCATGAGAGAAAAGAAAAGAACTGAATTTCAACCTGCTAATTCTTATATCCACCACGTGTTCATACTGTAGGATTTGTTTTGGTGGGCATCTGTTTTTCTGTGGAACATTGGAAAAACTCTGTTTTTGTGTAATGGAGATTTTAGAGTTGGGAGTGATACCAATTGTCCTTGGAAGTCAGTGTAAATGGATGCGATGAACTGTAGCCTCTCTTAATTAGGCAGTCTGCTATATTACTTTTATATGGAGCACACTTGTTCCAATAATTTTTGTTTTTGTGAGAAACTAACAGGACAATATAAATACCATTTTGGGCAAAGCAAGTAATTACAGTTCAAAGACAAAATCTTACAAATCTTATGCTATGTAATAATAAAAAATCATTTGTTGTTTTGTGGCTATTAAAGTTCTACCACCTGTTTTCTATGGAGACTCCCAAGGTGCCTCAAAAAGAAACAACAACAAAATTGGGGGCTGCGGAATAGAATGAAGTATCCTGTCAACCAGAACATTCCACACTGCAACATTTAGTTGCAGGCCCTGCTTGTAAATTGTCCAAAAACAACAAAATGCCACAAAAACACTATGGATCACATTCAGGCTACGTTCATTGAACTTAAGCCCCCACTGAAATCAATGGGACACGTTAACCATGACTTAAGTCTCATTGATTCCAGTAGGATGAAGTTCACCTAACTTAGTTTGGATCCAATCCTATATAAATAAAAACAGCAGCAACAGGAACAGCCAAACGATCCGCTAATAAATGTTTGGGAAAAGAAAACAGTTTTAACGGGGAGCCAAAGGGTTAACAGCATCGGGTCCAAAGTGATATTTCTGTGGTTGCCTGATGCTGCAATGCTGTGCACATTCACTTGGGAGTAAGCCCCATTTGACAAGGTGGGATTTACTTCTGAGTAAACATGCATAAGCTCATGGAGCCGATCTACCTAGGAGAGATGGGGAGCATAAATGGCTGCATGGAGTGGAGGCTGGTGGCTCCCATTTCAGTGGGGCTGTGAATCCACTCTGGGTTTCATTCAGAACCAGCCAAAACTCTAAAGGAGCTGTCCAATGGGATGAACTCTATCCCTAAAATGAGCTCAGCACCTTAGATAGCTCCTTTAGAGTTCTGGCTGGTTCTGACTGAAACCCAGAGTGGATTTACAGTCCCACCAAAATCAGAGCCACCATCCTCCACCAGCTGCAAGTGATGTGAATTCAATGGCCACCCTGGGCCATTGACATCGACTATCATAAACCATCCATCATGACCACATAGAGAATGGTGATGGCATCCAATTTGAATGGTCCGCTTGTAAAACTCGTTTGCTGTCGGAAGAGCACAAGGATGTCTTGCAAATTCAGAATATGACAGAAAAACAATGCAGGCATTGTGGCTGCTCACAAACGAGAACTGCTGTGACAGCAGGGAGGCCTTTGTTACATTAAGCAATTGAACTGTACTTATATAGTTATTTATAATAGCGCCCTAGCGGCTTGCCGGGGAAAACCGATCTGGTTTTCATCTCGGGTGAGGACTGCGATTCTATTTCTATCTCTGCTGTGGCTGTCTCTTTCTGTGTGTTTAAGGGGGAGGGGGACATTTCTGTAGAAGGCAAAACATAAAATAAAATAGTAATAATAATCAAGCATTCCCAAAGTACAGTTGCATGTTCTCTACTTGCTTTCCGTAGCTGTTATCCGTCAAAATAATGTCAACCTTACAGCACATGCAGCAGTCTTTCTGACATGGATTGTCTAAGGGCCAAAACAAACATTTCTTTAAATCCATATCTAGCAGCTACAGCTCTCCCTTTTCCATTTTTACTCTAGAGTAGGTGCAGGGCCCTGATCCAGTTCTTAAAAGCCCTCCTATCCCTGACACTAGGGTCCCAATCTGGAGCAGCTCCTCTGCACCTATCTACAGTAAAAAATGAAAAAAAGAACTAACTGCCAGTAGGGATGTATGGATTGTGTAAAATCCATTCCATGTGCATTTCACAGATGGTCAGGCATCTTTCATTCTGTTGTCTGCTCATTGTCAGAGCTGGATTTTTTTTTTAGTTTCTGAATGTGCAAATTCACATTTGCACAAATTTACACCTGTGCAAATGCGCAACCCCCCCAATGCACAATTCCCCCCCCCCCAGATGCGCATTTTCAGTCTTTAGTGTATGGGGGAAATGTTCATTTTTGGCCTTTTTTTAAAAAAAAAATGCATATTTTTCTATTACTAAATGTGTGCAAAATTCAGGAAAGTTAGAAAAAGTCCATGGAATCCACATGACTGGGGAAAAGCTGGTCTGCTGCGAAATCTGTGGGTCAGATTCATAAAAATCTGAACTCATTTGATTACATTTCAGATTTCTCTAACTGCTAGATTTACACAGAACAGGGTGAGGGGATGCTAAGAAACTCTACTATTTTAGACTGAATGGCAGGACAAGTGTGTCATATTTTTCAGTGCTCCCTTCCTGTCCATATAACATGACTATAATGCTAGTTTCCTACAGAGACCTACTGGGGCTAGAACCAGGAACCCCTGGCTCAGTGTGCAGCTTTCCCTGTGTGATGATCCCCCAGAGCCGCAGCTTGGACCATCTTCCTGGGCACTGAAGTATTATCAGATTCTGGGCTGGTTCTGCCCACTCCAGCTGGACAATGGGCCCATATAAACAGGAAGGAGTATAAAACGTGTTTGTTTGGGGCTGCGGTTTTGCTTGAACAACAACCATCTTCCTGGCATGTTTCAGTTCATCACTTGGCTCCGACTCCTAGCTGTGGCCCTTGGCTTTCCTTGGAAGCTCCTTAGGGACCAGCCCTGACATTCAAGTATACATCCTTCTCTGCTGGGGGTGAAGAACCTCAGGCCCAGGGACCATATCCAGCCCACCTGGCATCCAAATCCAGTCCTTTGGGGTTCCCCAGAATGCCCTGCACCCTCCCCTTGGCCCTTCTCCCTTTCCCCCAAGGCTTTTAAAGGCTTTTATGCCATTTTGAAATGCCTCTCCTCAGGCAGTAAGAGCTTGAAGCTAAATTATGCTGGTATTTTTGGAGTTGTTGGCCCTACCCCTTTTACCTTTTGTCCCGCCCACCACTGGAATGCACCCCCCAAGAGCTTCTTCAAAATGGAATTTGGCCCTCAGGCTGAAAGAGGTTCAACACCCCTGCTCTACACAGCCCAAAGTGCTATGATCCAACATTCTGCCACCTCAGTCTGTGTATTATGTTAAAGGTTCCATTTTGCATGTTGCAATGGCAATGTGGAAGTCAGTTATTGCCATATTGCTGGGCTCATGTGGAAAGCTTCAGGCCATGTTGGAGGTGCCCATCCTATAATCCCTTCCCATGCATTACCATCATTTCCAGATGGGCTATGCTGGTGTGGGATGGCATGGAGTTGAATCCTCCCAAGAGGGCTGGGGCTTCTCCCATTCCTAGATGAAATAAAAGTGGTCAGTACCAATTAGAGACCAAAAAAGATGGGCAGTACCACTCACAGGAGACATAGGAAGATAAGAAGCTGCCTTATACTGAGGTCCAGACCATTGGTCTATCTAGACCAGTATGGTCAACACTGATTGTCAGTGGCTCTCCAGGGTTTCAGGCAGAAGTTTTTTCTTCCCTAGCTAAAGATGGCAGGGAGCAAACCTGGGACCTTCTGAATACCAAGCATGTGCTCTACCACTGAGCTATGGCCATTCTTTCAAAGGCAGACCTCAAAACTGAACAAAGTTGTGTTGCTTATTTACAACAGACATCCCTTAACAAAAAAAAAATCAGTGCCCAATGCCATTTTGAGTATGAGCAGAATCACAACCTCTTTCAAGTAGGCCCTTCCAAATGGTGATGAAACTCCTCATTCAGGAAAGCACAGGTGATTACGGCCCCTGATGAAGAGGCATCACACTCAAAAGGCAGATTAATAATAATAATAATAATAATAATAATAATAATAATACAGCAATGTAATGAACTGGAGTGCATTTGTAAATAAACAATGCAATTTTCTTCAACACCTTTTGAGGTTTGCCTCCTGAATTTGTTGAGGGTTGCTTCCTACGATCCCCCAGCAACATGGCTTCTGCACTGCTAGAAAGGGATTAATTTTCAAAAACCTTAGAAGGTAGCCCGTGTTCTGAAGAGGCTAATTCATTGAAAATCCTCAGTGTCCTTGTCCTTCCATATCCTCTCCACTCCTGTCTACTTTTAGAGGGAAAAAACTGCAAAGAGAGTAAATATTGTAGCCAATTAGCTAAAATGTTACAGTCAATGCATTTGAGGCATGATGGGCTCATTAAACTGTAACATTCCCTGACATTTCCTGGATATAGTGAGAAACAGCTACTTGCAGTTAGCCTTTCATAATTTTACCAAATTTGGCACCTTTTCCCTTTCTTTTTGTGTCACCTTTCTACAGCTTCCATCAAATACACTTGATATTTTATTGTTCTATGAATACAATAATTTTATTCTTTTATTATTGTTAATAAAATTAACAATTTTATTTTATTGTTAAATGAATGCTGATTTCTTTATTCCACAATGTATTCTCTGAGCCTTACCCTCTTATTAATGGTATTGCTGCATTTCAATGTCTCAGAGTTAATGTTCTCTCTTACTTTTGCTAAGTGGCAATGGACTAATGGAGCCTGGCCGTTCCCGTTTGGTGAAAATGCCATCATTACTGATCCATGAGTTGGGTTGGGAGTCAGGCAGGAAGAGAAAAAGAGGCCAAAACTATTATTACTATCTGAAACTATTTTAATTAAACAGACCCCACCCACTGGAATTCAATAAGCATAAGTTTGAAGACAGAAACAGAATATGCATGGTACTAAAAATAGATGCAAAAAGAGAAGGCTGGATTCAAGCTTAATTATACTTGGAACATACCCAATGAAATCAGTGGGACTTCAGTGATTCCTATTTGTTTCAATGGGTCTTCTCTATGTACAGTTAAGGTGGGATCCAGCCCAGAAGATTTTTCTTTCAGTATTTCATTTTTTAGATTCGTCTTACAGTACAGCAGTTCTAGGACTAATGTTGACATAATGTAATTGCAATGTTGTACATGCCGGCTAAGGATGTTCTGCATGACTCTTCATCTGAATCTCTAAATGGATTTTGGAATTTTGATCTACCCCAAATTTTGATCTGTCTTGTTTCTGAAGTGTGGAACATTAGGAATCCTCCATGGTTTCATTTTTTTTTCCTTTCTGAATTTTGTAGAGAGTGATGCACATGGTGGTGATGATGATGATGACAACAACAACAACAACAACGACAGCCATGACACACTCATATCTGAATCATTGAATTATCAGGTTGGATCTAGACTCAGAGTCTCCTTCACTATTGGAAATATTTATTGAAGCTGATCAGAAATCTCGACCTATGATTCATGTTTGCAAACATTTATTATCAATGAATATGATAATATGATGCAAGTGGTTTACAGCAGGAATGAACAGTGAATTGGAACATCCTATTTTTTTTAATCAATGGACGGCTGTCTCGGTGTATGTATTGGACATTTCAATGGATCTTTGGTTATGCCTTATTCAGCAAAAACTTTTGTTTCAGGTCTATTGGATGCCACAGTGTCTTTTTAATAAAGGTTTGTCAAATTCATCTAATTGTTGGAGGTGTAATGCAGTCACTGTTTCTCTTATTCATATATTTTGGAAATGCCCAACAGTTGCCTCCTTTCGGGAGGAAGTTATTATACAGATAAATTTTGTATTGGAAAGCTCTTTAATATTTACTGATGTAAATGTTCTTTTAAATTACTTACCTGCTTCTTGGAATGCAACACAAGGTTACATTCCTACAACACAAGGTAAATAGATTTTTATTCCCTTTTGGTTGCTAAAAGACTGATATTACGATATTGGAAGGATAAAAGCTCACTGCCTATAATGCAATGGACTGAAGAATTAACAACACTAGCAACATTGAAAGAGTGGTATATAGGCATAACTTGCAGATGGACTTATGTGTGGATATTTGGTCTGCTTTTACTGAAGTTTATGTGTAACCTATTTTTTATTTTCTTTCTCAAATATTGTAATATGTGAAACTGAAGATTTTAGAACATGTTGTATTTTTATTTTTATTTTGTTCTCTCTTTTGTTTTGTTATGTTTTTGGTTTGTTTCATTTTGTTAACATTCACAATAAAAAATTGGAAAAAAAAGGTTGGATCCAGGCAAGACTCAGTCATGCTTAATGTAGACCCATTGAAATCAAAGGGACTTAAATTTGCCATTTGTCCATCTGAGCTCCATCAATTTCTGGACCACAGTATCCATCTGCTGAACCATTCTGGCTCTGTTATATAAATGGGGATGGATGACTTGATCGTCTCACTTTCTCCTGCATTCATTTTTTTTAAAAAAATCAAGTTCTTTCTCCCTGAATATGAAGAAAATTGCATTTTTTGAGAAATTCTTATCAAAAATGAACTGAAACAAAATCCCCACCCATCTGCACTGGCCAAATTCAATAGCTACAGCAGTTCCAAGCACAGAGAGGACCATGCAGTACTTGCCTGCCATGTACCTGTTAAAGGTTAGGGGTCTGCAAGGTGGCAACTTGAATTCAGCACTAATATGGCTGAATACAGAGGGATACAAACCCAGAATTTTAAGAGCTGAATACTCAAAGCCCTGGGCCTGGATGGATGAATTTGCCCATTTTGGTTTTTCCCACATTTGAATTTTTTTACCCTGTCAAGCTCTTTTTGTCCTGAATATAGAGAATTTTGTGAATTTTGGTAAATTCTGATCCAAACTGAACTGAACTGAAATTCTCATCCATCCCTCGATATAAAGGTCCTTTTGAAAGTGATAGTGAATATCCAAAGAACATCCTACTCTATCACATGAGGAAGGGGATGGGGAAATCACCTCCACAATCTTGTTCTAAATGTTCCTCAATTGCTTTTTCTTTCACAACCACACTTCTAAATTATAGGCAGAAGATCACCTTATAAGGCTGTTTTGCTGAAAGGACGGTTAGAGGCACCCCAAGGAATTTCCTTCCTTTTCAGACCACCGTACAGTACTTTGATGGTTGCTTTCATCTGTCATTCTGCTTAAGCAATCACACTTTAGGCTTTGATTACCCTTGCTTTGGGCAAACCCATTGCTTTTGGACAGTACAGAGAAGGCAAAATGCAGTCAGGCTTACAGGAGACCCTTAAGGGTCCCGCTCAATCTTACTTTGTCTAGATGGGGCACATATTGGGTTTTTTCTTCTTCTTTCCCTTTACCAAAGCAATGATCACCAGTTGTCATAATATTTGCAGGAAATTTCATGCAGTTAAAGAATGATTAACCATATCAATGAACAAAGGTGGGTGGCATAACTCACATTCCTTCATTTACTTGGCAACACAAATGCATGATTGCATGACAGTGAAAGGGTTAGCAATTATCATGGCAAAAAAAAAAGAGAGTGCCTTTCCAGCAGTGTGTGTGTGTGTGTGTGTGTGTGTTTGAGAAAGTGTGCATGTATGAGAGTGTGTGAGAAGGGTAGGGAGCATGTAAATATTGTTCATTCTAAGCTATGCTGTTCTGTTATGCACAATTTATTTGGGATTTGATGTGTCCTAGTCAGTGATGGGTGACAATCTGGGCTGGGTGAGAATTTAGTTTCAGTTCGGTTCTGATCAGAATTTGCCCAAATTTGCAAAGTTTTTCATATTCAGAGGGAAAAGAACTTGAGATTAATTTTAAAAAATCAAATATGGGAGAAACCGAAACTGACAGTTTCATCCATCAGGCTCAGGGCCTGAAGTGCTTGGCTCTTAAAAGTCTGCATTTGAATCCCTGTGTATTCAACCATATTAGTGCTGAATTAGGATTGCTACCCCTTTTTTTCTGACAGGCTCCCTATCTTTAACAGCTATCTGGCAGTCAGAATTTGGCTGAAGCACATGAATGAGAATTTCATTCAGTTTGCTTTTGATAAGAATTGATCAAAATTCATGCATTCTTCATATTCAAGAGAGAAAGAACTTGAGATTAAAAAAAAAAAGCAAGAGAAAGTGAAACTGACAGATTTGCCCATCCCTAGTGACAATGGATGCTAATGTGTTATTAAGCTGCTCTTTGTTTAAGGACCAAACTAAACATGACATGAGAGATCTGTAAACAGCCTCTCCTGCTTTCTCTCTCTCTCTCTCTCTCTCTCTCTCTCTCTCCATAGATAGATAGATAGATATTGCAAGGCATTTCAACTCTCCTGCACATAGTCTATCGGTTTTACATTTGGTTCCAATAGAACAAACAAAAGACCCTGATATGCTTGACAAAAGGGAAATGTCTGGATCTATAACTCAGAACTCCTAGTCCAAATGGCCTTAATCTGGAGGACAATTTGTAAGCACTGTAAACATATCCACCCCTTCATGGATCACTGCCTTGTTGTGGCGAAGGGGCTTGCGTAACTCAGTGAAGCCATAAGCTATGCCGTGCAGGGCCACCCAAGACGGACAGGTCATGGCAGAGAGTTCTGACAAAATGTGGTCCACTGGAGAAGGAAATGGCAACCCACTCCAGTATTCTTGCCAAGAAAACCCCATGGAACGTATCACAAGGCTAAAAGAGATGACGCCGGAAAATGAGCCCCTCAGGTCGGAAGGTGTCCAATATGCTACTGGGGAAGAGCAGAGGGTATTTCCAAGTAGCGCCAGAAAGAGTGAAGCAGCTGGGCCAAAGCCGAGAGGACACTCAGCTGTGGATGTGTCTGGTGGTGAAAAGAAAGTCTGATGCTGTAAAGAACAATATTGTTTAGGAACCTGGAATGTCAGATCAATGAATCAAGGTAAGCTGGAGGTGGTCAAACATGAGATGGCAAGATTGAACATCGACATCTTGGGAATCAGCGAACTAAAATGGACAGGCATGGGCGAATTTAATTCAGGTGACCATCATATCTACTATTGTGGGCAAGAATCCCTTAGAAGAAATGGAGTAGCACTCATAGTCAACAAAAGGGTGGGAAAAGCAGTACTGGGGTACAATCTTAAAAATGATAGAATGATCTCAGTACGAATCCAAGGCAAACCATTCAACATCACAGTAATTCAAGTCTATGCCCCAACCACTGAGGCCGAAGAAGCTGAGGTTGATCGGTTCTATGAAGACCTACAACACCTTCTAGAACTAACACCAAAAAAAGATGTCCTCTTCATCATAGGGGATTGGAATGCTAAAGTAGGAAGTCAAGAAATCACCGGGATAACAGGCAGGCATGGCCTTGGTGTACAAAATGAAGCAGGACAAAAGCTAATAGAGTTTTGCCAAGAGAACATGCTGATCATAGCAAACACTCTTTTCCAACAGCACAAGAGGCGACTCTACACATGGACGTCACCAGATGGTCAATATCGAAATCAGATTGATTATGTCCTTTGCAGCCAAAGATGGAGAAGCTCCATACAGTCAGTAAAAACAAGACCTGGAGCTGACTGTGGCTCAGATCATGAGCTGCTTCTTGCAAAATTTCAGCTTAAATTGAAGAACGTCGGGAAAACCACTAAACCGTTCAGGTATGACCTAAATCATATCCCTTCTGAATATACAGTGGAGGTGAGGAATAGATTTCAGGGATTAGACCTGATAGACAAAGTGCCTGAGGAACTATGGACGGAGGTCCGTAACATTGTTCAGGAGGCAGCAACGAAATCCATCCCAAAGAAAAAGAAATGCAAGAAAGCCAAGTGGCTGTCTGATGAGGCTTTACAAGTAGCTCACGAAAGAAGGGAAGCGAAAAGCAAGGGAGAAAGGGGAAGATATACCCAACTGAATGCAGAGTTCCAGAGAATAGCAAGGAGAGACAAGAAGGCCTTCTTAAGTGAACAATGCAAAGAAATCGAGGAAAACAACAGAATGGGAAAGACTAGAGATCTCTTCAAGAAAATTGGAGATCTCAAGGGAACGTTTTGTGCAAAGACGGGCATGATAAAGGACAAAGAAGGCAGGGACCTAACAGAAGCAGATGAGATTAAGAAGAGGTGGCAAGAATACACAGAAGAACTATACAGGAAAGATCTGAATGTCCCTGATAGCCATGATAGTGCGGTCACTGAACTTGAGCCAGACATCCTAGAGTGTGAAGTCAAGTGGGCCTTAGGAAGCATTAGTAACAATAAAGCTAGCGGAGATGACAGTATTCCAGCCGAACTATTTAAAATCCTAAAAGATGATGCTGTGAAAGTGCTGCATTCAATATGCCAACAAATCTGGAACACTCAACAGTGGCCACAAGACTGGAAAAGGTCAGTTTACATTCCAATTCCAAAGAAGGGCAACGCCAAAGAGTGTTCAAACTACCGCACAATTGCGCTCATTTCACATGCCAGCAAGGTGATGCTCAAAATCCTACAAGCTAGGCTTCAGCAGTATGCGAACCGAGAACTACCGGAAGTACAAGCTGGGTTTTGAAGAGGCAGAGGAACTAGAGATCAAATCGCCAACATTCGCTGCATCATGGAGAAAGCAAGAGAATTCCAGAAAAATGTCTATTTCTGCTTCATTGACTACGCTAAAGCCTTTGATTGTGTGGATCACAACAAACTGTGGCAAATTCTTAAAGTGATGGGAGTACCAGACCACCTTACCTGTCTCCTGAGAAACCTGTACGAGGGTCAAGAAGCAACAGTAAGAACCAGACATGGAACAACCGATTGGTTCAAAATTGGGAAAGGAGTACGACAAGGCTGCATATTGTCACCCTGCTTATTTAACTTATATGCAGAGTATATCATGAGAAATGCCAGGTTGGATGAATCACAGGTCGGAATTAAGACTGCCGGGAGAATTATCAACAACCTCCGATATGCAGACGATACCACCCTAATGGCAGAAAGCGAAGAGGATCTCAAGAGCCTCTTGTTGAGGGTGAAAGAGGAGAGTGCAAAAGCTGGTTTGAAACTCAACATTAAAAAAACTAAGATCATGGCATCTGGCCCTATCACTTCCTGGCATCTAGAAGGGGAAGAAATGGAAGCAGTGACAGATTTTACTTTCTTGGGCTCCAAGATCACCGCAGACGGTGACTGTAGCCATGAAATTAAAAGACGCTTGCTCCTTGGGAGGAAAGCTATGGCCAACCTAGACAGCATAGTAAGAAGCAGAGACATCACCTTGCCGACAAAGGTCCGTCTAATCAAAGCTATGGTTTTCCCAGTAGTAATGTATGGCTGTGAGAGCTGGACTATAAGGAAGGCTGAGCGCCGAAGAATTGATGCTTTCGAACTGTGGTGCTGGAGAAGACTCTTACGAGTCCCCTGGACTGCAAGAAGGAGGTCAAATCAGTCCATCCTAAAGGAAATCAACCCTGAGTGCTCATTGGAAGGACAGATAATGAAGCTGAAGCTCCAATATTTTGGCCACCTAATGCGAAGAGAAAACTCCCTGGAAAAGACCCTGATGCTGGGAAAGACTGAAGGCCAAAGGAGAAGGGGACGGCAGAGGATGAGATGGCTAGATAGCATCACGGATGCAATGAATATGAACTTGAGCATGCTCCGGGAGAGAGCGCAGGACAGGAAGGCCTGGCGTGCTATGGTCCATGGGGTCACGAAGAGTCGGACACGACTGAACGACTGAACAACAACAAAACATATCCAGTTAACAACATGGCTACTCATGAGGGTGGAAGCCTAAACATTTACCTGAATCTATATTTTTAATACTCTGTTGTTAGTCTTTCTGTCTTTCTTATGCATTTTTAGGGATGGGGGAGAATTCCGCCACGGACTCCAATGAGTCTGTTTATGGCTGCATTTACCTTAAACTATGGCCTTTATGGCTGCAAATGGCGTCCTGGATGCCATTTGCATCCACAGTCACTTCCCTCCCTTCAACCAGCAATACAGCATGGCGGCCATATTGCCGGCACTACGGAGCCAGCCAGTGGCTCCGCAGAATTGCCGTGGAGTGGAGCCAGCCGAAGAGGATTCTGGGGGGGAGGAATGGATCACCTCCCCCCCCACGGACCCCTCCGTGGAACGGCAGGTAAGTGTTCCACCCATCCCTATAGCATTTTACCTTAAGACTGATGGCATCCACAGTGGATACTGGGCCTCCTTGCTGCTTTGCTGTTGTGCCACTTTACACCTCTCTCTCTCTCTCTCTCTCTCTCTCTCTCTGTCTCTGTCTCTGTCTCTCTCTCTCTGTCTCTCTGTCTCTCTCTCTGTCTCTCCCTCTGTATGTTTGTGTGTGTGTGTATACCAGCTATGGGGTGGGGGTGAGGATTTGAGTTTGAACCATGGTGCTGGGTAGTGGTGGGGGGAGAATCTGCTCTTTTACTACTTTTTTGCTCTGCTGGCTGGGGGTGCTGGGAGTTGTGTTCCAATACATCTAGAGGACACCAGGTTTGGGAAGGTCATTATAATGGTTTCAGCTCAGATGTGTTGATATGCCCTGAGGAAGTTCCTTTACGTTTGAATTAGGACAGTCACTGCATTAAAGATATGAGTTTTATTCAATGAGTCATGTGAGTTTCAGCCAATTCATTCATCACATTTACATACATCTGCATACGAAAACATGCTGAAGGAAAAAAAAAGGATGCTTTTTTAAATTTTCAGATGAGCAGACACCATTTTAAAAATGGGCATTCCCCCTTCAATCTCACATGGGAGGTCATTTCTCTTCTGAAATAGCACTTGACATCTGCAGTTGTTATAAATACTTGTATAATTTGCCTCCTCCTCTTCCTCCTCCTCCTTATTCTTGCTGACTGATTAATCAGTAGTTCCATTTTGGTTGATCAAAATATTTTAAATCTGCACATTTTAGGATGAAACCTTGCAGCCCAAGTACGTTAAAACACACTTGAGATCAGCTTGCTATTGAATTGTTTTTGCACCCTGTTTTGGTTTCTGCCTTTTGTATCTTTCCAAAATGAGTTGAAAGGATTCCCAGGGAAGAACAGTAGCTCTGTTTTCCCCAGGAGCCTTTCTGTACCCCCAGCTGGCTGTGTGGCTGTGGCTTCTGATCATCAGAACATAAGAAGAACTTTATTTCCCACAGTGGCCAGTCAGATGCCTTTGGGAAACCCACTAGTGGGACAAGGAAGGCAATATCCCCTTCTCTTCACCAACTAGTATCTAGAGCAGGGATGGGCAACCTGCAGCCCCAGGACCACATGCAACCCTTGGCCTAAGTTTATGTACCCTTGATCTAATTTCAATCCATTAAAAGGGAAAAGAATCAGTTCAGACCTATAGCAAGAATGATCTATGTCTCTATAAAAGGGGGGTGGCAGAAAGAGGGAGAGAGAGGGGGATGGTACATAGTGAGAGCATACGAGAGAGAGAGAGAGAGAGAGAGAGAGAGAGAGAAGTGGCAGAAAGAGAGAGAGAAAGGGAGGGGTGGCAGGAAAGAGAGAGAGAAGGGGTGGCAGAAAAGAGAGAGAGAGAAAGAGAATGGATGACAGAAAGAGAAAGCAAGAAAGAGAAGAGGTGGAGGAAAGAGAGAGAGAGAGAGAGTGAAGTAGGTGGCAGAAAAGGGGAGAGAGAGAGAGAGAGAGAAGGCTGGCTCATCTTTGGCTCTGGCCCTGCCTACTGTTGACTTCCACCCCACTCACCACTGGCACACAGTGCCCAACAGATTATTCCCCAGGGAATGTGACTCTCAACAGAACAAAAGTTTCCCCACCCTTGCGCTACAAATACATTCCCTCTGAACATAGAGGCACCACTTAGCTATCTTGATTACTAGCCATTGATAGGCCCACCCTCCATGCATTTGCCTAATCCCCTTTGAAAGCCATCTGCACTAGGGGCCATCAGTACATCTGATGACAGTCATGCACCCAGAAGCAACACCCTCCATGCTTAGATCAGTAGGCTTGGTCTGTGTGGCTCAGTGGTGAGAGGATGATTTCTGTACATGCTCAGAGGCATGGTATCATTTATTCACCTGATCTGAAGCTGTGTCCTGATGTTGAAAACAGGTTCTGGAGCTGGCTTAAACCAAGCCTTGTTGGCAGAGAGGTCTGAAAAATCCTGTTTCAAAATACTTTTCCAAACTAAATATCCCATGAAATGAAGATGATGATGATAATTTTTTTCAAAAAGGGCTTCTCTGCAGAAGGGAGGGAGGGAGGGAAGAGTATGTTTGTAAAATTCTTCCCTAAGATCGGTCTAAGTTTTTGCTGGTAATGCTTTTTTGTTTTCTCCTTCCATAAAGGAGAGAAAGAAAACTGCGTTGACTTAGCAGAGCTATGAACAATCTACCTCACCTCAATCCTGGTATCCAAATGGACCAATAAGTTGAATTGTTTCAGACTCTTTTGCATAGTGGAGGTCCCAAAACACAAAATGGCATTTTGGCAGCTGAAACTGACACTTTAAATGTGTGACACCAGCCATCTTTCTCCCTCCCCCTTTTCTCTCCTTTTGCTGGTTATCTCTCCAGCACCTTCCTCTTGAAATCGCCCATTCGCTGGAAAGGAAAGAAAGGTCAGCTGTCTGCCATTGTTTGACAATATCATGGATTTCCTGAGATTGGCAACTGGCAGCAGCGTTGCAGGCGAGAAATGTGCCAGCATGGACTAGAGGCTTGCATAGATCAGCATTTCATTACAAAAATAGCAAGTGACTGAATTTATTTATTTATTTGTTTATTTATTTAGGTCAAAGTGGAAGGAGCTCAGAGGATAAGGATGCTGATGAGCCCAGGAGGGGAAGTTGCTGATAGAAAGGAGGGTGATTGGCTGTCGAGCCAAGTGCAAATGGAAGGAACGTGGTGCCGTTCACCTCTGTTTCACTTTGGGGCTCTGTTTGCTTCCTAAAGAGGCAAGTAGCAGAATTCGACCTTTCCTTCAAGCTTTGGAAATTGGCACAATGTTGCATATGTTGTTGTTATTTCCTGCTCCTTGGCCCCAAAGGTTCTCGGAGTGATTTTCACGCAGGCCGTACAGCAAGAGGGTCCCTGCCCGCAGGCTTGAAATCTAAAAAGGCGTGATGCAAACAAGGAAGAAGGGACAGGGAGGGAAGAGGGGGGAAATGAAGCAGCCTTTCAGCAGGGCTGGCGGAATGGGCCTGCCTCTGCTCTCATCTCCCTCTGTACAGCCTGCTGGGATGGCTGCTCCTGGTGAGTCATTATGATGTTAGCATTTGTCTAGTGCTTTTGAATGCTGAAAGGACTTTTTGTCATGTCTGCGCTAGTCCAGGGGTGGGCAATCTGTAACTGTCGGCCTAATTTCATGCAGCCCTCAGACTGATTTCAAAAAGCTCTCTGCATGCGATCAGTTCAGACCTCTGGCAAGAATGACCAGTCCCTCCCATGGTAGCCTGATGGGCAGGGAGGGAAAAGGAGACAGCAGTGGAAGCTGGTGGCTCTGATTTAGGCAGGGCTGGGAATCCATTCTGGGTTTTGGTCAGAACCCGCCAGAACTCTAAAGGCGCTATCCGAGGCGCCACCCTTATTTTGGTGCTAGGGGCTAGCGCCTTGAATAGCTCCTTTAGAGTTCTGACTGGTTCTAGAATCATAGAATCATAGAATAGTAGGGTTGGAAGGGGCCTACAAGGCCATCGAGTCCAACCCCCTGCTCAATGCAGGAATCCAAGTCAGAGCATCCCAGACAGATGGCTGTCCAGCCTCATCTTGAATGCCTCCAGTATGGGAGAGCCCATCACCTCCCTAGGTAATTGGTTCCATTGTTGTATTGCTCTAACAGTCAAGAAGTTTTTCCTGATGTTCAGCCGGAATCTGGCTTCCTGTAACTTGAGCCCATTATTCCGTGTCCTGCACTCTGGGATGATCAAGAAGAGATCCTGGCCTTCTTCTCTGTGACAACCTTTCAAGTACTTGAAGAGCGCTGTATCATATCTCCCATCAGTCTTCTCTTCTCAAGGCTAAACATGCCCAGTTCTTTCAGTCTCTCTTCATAGGGCTTTGTTTCCAGTCCTTCTGACCGAAACCCAGAATGGATTCCCAGCCCCGCTGAAATCAGAGCCACCAGCCTCCACTGGGAGAGAGAGAGAGAAAGGGAGGTGGCAGAAAGAGAGGGAAAAGTGAGTGGCAGAAAGAGGAAAAGAATAGAGGTGACTCACCTTCTGTTGCCTGACTTGCCTCTGACCCTGCCTGCTGCTGAGATGTGGTCTCTGACAGATTCGTGGCAATGTGGCCCTTGACAGAAAAAAGGGGTTCACCCCTGAACTAGTTCTACTCTTTACAATGACCCTGTAAGGCAGCCTTGCCCAAGCTGGCGCCCTTCAGGTGAGTTGGACTACAACCCCCATCATCCCCAAGCATTGCCCAGGGTGACTGGGGTTGATGGGAGTTGTTTCACAAAATATCTGGAGAGTACCAGGTTGGGGAAGATGGCTATAAGGTATCAGTATTATTATCCCTATTTTTCAGACAGAAGGACTGAGGCCAAGAAAGAGAGAGAAAGTGAAAGAGACTTGCCTAAGGCAACATAGTTCATGGCAGAGGCAACATTTGCACTAGGGACTTCCATATTCATAGCTCAGTGTCTTTGCAGCTGATCCATTTATACCCTGCTTTTTACTCCAAAGAGGTTCCCACCTGCAGAGGTTCTCTCTGAACAATGACGGAGCTTTCCGCTGCCACAGCTGCCTTACTGGCAGTGCTCTGCCATCCATAAGAATGAAAAAAGAGACATTCCGGGGGGGGGGGGGACACATCAGGGATGGATTGGTGGAGGCTTTGGATCCAACCCTCTGTTCCCTGGACATGACCCCAGAACAAGGGAGAAGCTACATTAGCCCTCAATCTCCTTCCCCTTGGAAATAATGGGTGGGGTAGGGGATTCTCAGAAAAGACATGAAGCACAGAAAGAAGAGAGCGGGGAGGAGAATGCGGTTTCTTCCCTCCTTACACCCTGGTTGGTGCAAACCCAGCAGGGCTGTGGATCTGGGGTTCTTTTCACCATGGATTCTCCGTCCCTGACCCCTGTAGGATTGCTCCGCCAATTTTTTCAAACTTGTTTACCTCCCTTCATCACACAGTCTCTCAGAAGAGGATAAAGTGAACTTTGTGACACAGGAAGCCTGTTGGGGCATGAACATGACTACTTGTGTAGTCAACATATAGGCAATTTGTATACTTGCAATAACACCTATTTCCCCCTCATTTACCCCATCCTCCACCCTCTTCCCCATCCTCTATTGTCTCCCTGTGTTGAATGATAAACTGGAAGTCCCTTGGGGCAGGGATCTGTCTACCATGCATTTTGATGGTGCTGTCCTTCTCCTCCTCTCCTCCTTCTCCTAAAGCATAGAGGCTGCTATCCAATGCATACTTACTTGGGACTTAAACAAAGTTGGGCTTACTTCTGAGTAAACATGCATAGGACACTTTCCCCCGTGTCCTTCTTTAAAAATCCAAGCCGTAGTGTGTACTAGTATTGTGTGTGTATTCCTATTTACTTCATGACATTTATCGCTCACTTTTTCCTCCAAGGAACTCATGGCAGCATACATGAGCTCTCTCCAGGATGCATTTTATCCTTACAACAACCCTGTTAGGTTGAGAGAGAGTGACTGGCCCAAGGTCATCCAGGGAGCTCCAGGGCAGAGTGAGGATCTGAATCCCTGGTGTCCCTGCCACTCTAACCACTACTCCACACTGCCTTATTTATTTATTTATTTCATTTATATACTGCCCAGTAGTCGAAGCTCTTACACTGGCTTTCTGCTGACTAGCTGTACACAAAGATCAGCTTACAGCTTTACTCTGCACTAGTCAAAAAAGCCCTCTTGATCAGCCAGAGTTTGAGGCTTTACAAAAACAAAAACAACAACCATGTATCAAATTCCAAGAACAATATTTTGCATGGCAATTATCTCTTTTTTTCCTTAAAAAAAAAAAGAGAAGAAGCAGCCCAAAGAAAGACGAGCCCTGATCTGCAAGACAACTTAGCTTGTCACCGAGCTTCCAGATAACAAGCATATATTGTTCAGGAAAATATATTACAGTTTTATCTACTTGTACTGTTCAATAAAACATTAGTATCTCAGCATTTTTATTTAACAATAGGCAACCTTAGGCCAGTAATTATGCAACAATTATAATCATAAAAAAATACCCGTCCCCTGCTGCTCACCTAGAAACGGGAATATATTAAACCAGGGCTACCGTTGAAAAAAAGGCAAGCCACCAGCGACACTCATTTTTAATGCCCCTGCAGTGCACCATGGGAAACTAATAATTCACCATCTAATTAGTATCCCTTCTGCCACTGTTGGCACAAGGACAGACAAAGAGGTATCCGCTTCATTACAAACTTGCCTCGGTAATCTTTAAATGTCTTTCTTCTCTGCAGGTTGAATGCACGGATCAGGGGCAAATAGAATGCACAATTAAAGAAGCTTTGCTAAGGTTGCTGGTCTGACCATGCATTCTTAGCCCTAATGAGTATGCTGTGTGTGTGTGTGGATCTAAATGCACTGTTTCTCCTTCTTGGGTATGCAATAAGTCTTGCTTATTGTCCTTCATTAACTTCTGCAGTTACCAAGGAAGAAAGGAAGGAAGGAAGACAGGCAGGCGGGTGGGCGGGCGGGTGGGCAGACAGTGAAAACAGTGGAAGGGCAAGGAAGTTCAAGGTGTTGCAAGAATGACCGAGCATTTAGTAATCTAATCATCCATGATGGGGCCCAGCAAAAAGAAAGGGCAGTGGTCTTGTTGATTTATTGCAACTGTATCCCTCCTTCCTTCAGAGCAGCATCCTTTCGACAGCCCTGTCCAAGTTGTTAAGTAGAGAGAGGAGACTTTCCTAATGTTGTTTAGAGAGCTTTAGGGCTGCCCCACCCAGCTGTGCTACCGAGAAGAGATTATGCATATAGAGAAAGACGAATGGATGATTGCAAATGTGAACTATCAGTAGGGCTGTATGATAATTTTATTGATTGATTGATTTCATTTCTATACCGCCCAATAGCTGAAGCTCTCTGGAAGGTACACAACAATTCACAAGACAAAATACAGCACAAAAATTTAAATATACAACATTTAAAAACTGTAAATAGCTAAAAACTATTTCAATAAAATACTAGACCTGTTCGAACAGCTGGCATAAATGCCCCATCATATACCATTAAATTCCTGGGAGTACAGGACAGTCTTAACCTGGCACTGAAAATATGACAGTGGTGGTGCCAGGTGGGCCTCAGTGGGAAGATCATTCCATAATCGGGGGGCCACCACTGAAAAAGCCCTTGTTACCACCTTCTAAGCCTCCCTTGGAGATGGCACTCAGAGGGAGGCCTCAGATGTTGATCATAGTGTCCAGGTAGGATCAGGTCAGGAGAGGCGCTCTGTTGGTGTTGCGGTCTTGATTGTGTCCGTTCGCAACTTTTGTTTCAGTTCGCAAATAATCTGAATTTGCCGTGTTCACAACTCTGAATGCAACCATGAATGGGAGCACATTAAACAAAAACAAACCTGTTCACACATTCCTGAACTTGCAATTGCATTCAAAAAACAGATCACAAATAAAAATGGGAGTGAGCCGAAGCAGGCTCTGAAGTGAAGTTTGGAGAATTTCGGTGAGCTCAAACATCCCTGGTTCTTTCATCCCTAATGATCAGAGTTGTTTCTCACATTGCCCGGTTAATATGCATGTCAATTTTAAGAACATAAGCAGATCCAAGCTGCATCAGAGCAAAGGCCTATATAATCTAGCATTCTGTTCACACAGTGGCCAACTGCCCATGGGAAGCCATTTTGGGGGTAGGGTTCAGCACCTTGGGTAGCTCCTTTAGATTTCTAGCTGGTTATAACTAAAACCCAGAATGGAATCTCCACCCCACTGAAACTGGGGCCACCAGCCTCCCCTGAACATGAGCCAAGAGAACCCTGGCGCTCATGTTCCCCAGCACACTGCCTCTGTATGCATTGTCCAGAGAATATGTGTAATAATCCCTAAGCAGAGAATATCCACCTTGATTAGCCAGTGTGCCTGCAGTCTGGTTGGCATGATCTGCATGCACACGTTCTCCAATGGAGATACAGCATTTGACCAGGCCATGTGCAAAGTCTTCTGTTTATGCTGACAGTGGGTGCACATTCTTTGCATCTCTGTGTGCATGGGCATGATCACCAGTATTTCCATCCATTCTCCACTGTAGTCATATTAATAATGATTGTCAGGGGTGTTTCTGAGCGCAGGGAGTGGGATAGCAGTTCAGATTCTGAAGGAAAACCACCAGACATGGGGGAGGTGTTTTCCCAGACTAGTCCAGATAGGAGTAGACTGGCTTCCCAGGTTACAAATGTCCAGCTGGCTGAGGATGAGGGTCCCTCTTCACCCCCCCCCCATGAGAGGCAGCGAACAGGAAGAGATGGGGTCTGGGGAGTATGACCTAATAGACGCCAGACACAGGCGCAGAGCAAAGACAGAGAAGGCCGGGGCGGAACTTAGACGGTCTACCTGATTGGCCTTGCATGAAAAGCTGCGCTCCCCTGCTTAAGTTAGGCTAGTCAGACTGGCTCCCTCTTCAAATGGCGGGCAACTCTCGTAACTTCCTTTTGAATCCCCTGAAGGCATTCCTCTGTAGACTGAGAGTCACTGAGAATTTGCATCTGTATGACCCTGTGAAGTAATGGATTAAAAGCTGTAGACTGAAGCCTCTCGTCTGTGTATGTTTGGGCTTAGAAGTAAAGTGAGGGCTAAAGGAATCCTGACAATGATACGTACATCCCTGACCATTGGTCAGCCTCAGTTTTGGGCAGGGGGCAGCACAACCCACAAACTCACCCATGGTAACCACTGGGTGGCCAGATTTTGGTTTGTCACCCTTTAGGAACTCAGGAAGGACTTTTTTTCATGCTGTCCCAATTCGCTATGGGTATGGGTTTGTTTTTTGTTTTTTTGCCTTCTTTGGGCTAATGTCTCTCTAGGAGTGGATCTTAATTAAACATACGATAATACCCATTACAGCTTGGCAGGCGGGAAAGTAATGCCCATAGGTTGCAGGAATTCATCCACATATTCTTAGCATGGGGATAGGGGGAGCTCCTGTAATCAATGGCCAAATGGGGTGGTAGAATTAGGGGCCAACTGGCAGGGTTGGTTGGCTGCTGGAGATGGGACCTGCTTTTTGCATAACCTTATGGCAGGTGTGTGGAATCGCAGGCCTGTGTGTCAAATCTGCCCCTCCTGGGGTTCCAATATGGCCCTCCAAGGTTGCGCAGATACAGGGACACAGGAAGCTGCCTTATACTGAGTCAGACCATGAGTCCATCTAGCCCAGTATTGTCGACACTGATTGGCTGTCCAGGTTTTCAGGTAGGAGTTTTTCCAGCTCTGCGTGGAGATGCCGGGGATTGAACCTGGGACCTTCTGCATGCAAAGCAGGGGCTCTACCATTGAGCTATGGCCCCTCCCTGTGAGGATGGCCACACACACTTCACTGGCCCCACCCCTTTCTCCCAGCTGCCACTCACTTGGTGATTTCCTGGCTTTTGTGTTTCCCCCACTCAGGCTAAAAGGCTGAAATGCCTCTCCTAAGGCTTCATTACTGGCAGTAGAAGTTTTAAGCTAAAATATGCTGGTGTTGTTAAAGTTTTAGCCCCACCCCTTTTGCCATTGGCTCCACCCACCACTGGAATGTGACCCCCAAGAGCTTCTCAGAAATGGAATTTGGCCCTTGAGCTGGAAGAGGTTCAACACCCCTGCCCTGTGGCTACATGTGAGCCACAGTGCCCATAGGTCAGTCGTGTCTGGATAGCCAGATCAGTTTCCTGGGTAACCTCAACTAGATAGAGATCTTACTCCCCTCTCCCCATACACAGTGATCCCAGTAGATCATTTCATGAATTTACTTAATGAATAAAGTTGAAGCCACATTTTAAACCCAAAGATTGGCATCCGCCTCTTTCTCTCCAAGTATTTGCAGTACACATTCCCCATTGAACTTACATTAACAACCATGTAACCCTGGCTAAAATAGATTTGCCCAGGCAAATGGCACTGATGAAAAGTACCTCTGCTTTTACTTGTCTTCTCTTGTCTTTTTGTTTTTTTATTTTTTGCTATGAATAGCAGCTGGTGGTGGAATTGCAGTGATAATCAATGACTGGACTGGAATTCGGAATTGTCTATAAAGGAATTTGTATTGATTCCACACTCATTACACATTGCTGTTTTGATCATTTTACATTATTTAATTTTCAGCTCTAACTCTTGTAGAACGATGAGTTTTGCACAAATTAATCATCTCGATCAAATTAGCATTGATTGTGTTTTTGAACCCAGAGAACTGCTGCTAAAATTTCTTTGCAAGTCTTTGATTATGGTGAAAGATAAAAAGTTAATAGAGTGTGTCATTCTTGAAGACACGAACAGAGTTGTTGTTGTTGTTGTTTTTAGGAAGGTTAGTCTTCTCCTTCTCCTTCTTAGTGGGAAGCCACAGTTCAGCTCACAAGGACATTCAAGGGCAAAGATGAATAGGCTTCATCTTAATTTTGCTCTGAATAGACTGGACTCCAGAACAACAGTGGATTAGAATCTATCCAGTGAAACCAATCATTTCAGGAAACACATAGGAAGCTGCCTTATACTGAGTTGGACCATCAGTCCATCTAGCCCAGTATCGTCAACACTGACTGGCAGCAGCTCTCCAGTTTCCAGGCAGGATTCTTTCCTAGCCCTATCTGGAAATGCTGGGGATCAAAACTGAGATCTTATGAATACTACGCCTGAGCTACAGTTGCTCTATTTTGTTCCACTGTGTAATGCCTACTGCATTCCCAGTGCTTGTTGAGTCTGATAACTGAATGTTCAACATGTCTGATGATGTTGTGGGCTTCCAGTTAATGGTGAAAACAATGGTGCTGATGCAGCAGTAACATCCAGTGAAGAAGGTGGCTCTCCAGGGCCACATTTCCCTTCCTTCAAACATCAATCCTTTGGGTTTCTATCTTCTTTTGTTCCCATGTATCTCTCTACCTTTCACCCTTATTTGTACCTGTTTTCCCTCCTTTACTGCTCTGGCCCTCCCTAAGCCCAAAATGACATCTTCTGTTCCCCAATAATGCCCATTCTCTCTTGATTAGGGATGGTTGAGGCATTTAATCTTTGTGAATTCTGATGCAAACTGACCAGATCCCCATCTCCTGGACTAATGTGCAGGTTAGAAGATAATTATTCTTGGGATTTTGCACTTCCCTGAATGTTGCCATGCAGTTTTCAGTGCACCGCAGTGCATTTCAAATGCATATTTTAAGATGAAACACATTTAGAAAGCAATATTGTGGTCCTTGAAGAGGGTCCTCCTCCTCTGGACATGTTCGAGTTTGTCTGCATCCTTCTTATACTGCAGGATCAGGATGCAGTAGTCCAGGTGAGGTCTGACCAGAGCAGAAGAGAGTGGAATCATTACTAAGAACCAGTGTGGTATACTGGTTAAAGTGTTGGACTGGGATTTGGGAGACCCAGGTTCTAGTCCCCACTTGGCCATGATGTTCACTGGATGACTTTGGGCCAGTCACTGACTTTCAGCCTGAACTACCTAGCAGGGTTGTTGTGAGGATAAAATAGAGAGGAGGAGGAGGATGATCATGTAATCCACCTTGGGTTCCTTGGAGGAAAAAAAGGGTGGGATATAAATGTAATAAAAAATAAGTAAATATAGGTCAGGGACAGAGAACTCTTTTCGACCCAAAGGCCAAATTCCATTTCAGAGAAGCTCTTGGGAGCTGCGTTCCAGTGGTGGGTGGGGCCAAAGGGGCAGGGGCAAAACACACACACAAAAGCCTAGCATATTTCAGCTTAAAGCTCTTGCTATGAATACCCAAGTCTTGGGAGAAGCATTTCAACTTTTGGGGATTGGCGGGGGGTGGGGAACTGCACAAAAGCTGGCAAACCACCAAACAATAGGTGATTGGGGAAACTGAGTTGGGCACGGAAAGGGTGTGTGGGCCTTCTGGGGAAACCCGGAGGGTCAGATTGGGACCCCATCTTGAGATTGGGATCCATCCTATATGTGCTCCTAAGTTATCATTGCATGTGATTTCAAATATGGTGCATGTGTGTCAGTGGAGGCTGGTGGCGTTGATTTCAGTGGAGTTGTGAATCCATTCAGGGTTTCAGTCAGAACCAGACAGAACTCTAAAGAAGAAGTCCAAGGTGCTGAACCCTATCCCCAAAATAGGTCCAGGACCTTAGATAGCTCCTTTAGAGTTCTGGCTGGTCCTGACTGAAACTGACATTGGAGCCACCAGCCTCTACTGGGAGCTATCCAAAGTGCTGAACCCACTTGGGGGATGGGGTGCAGCCTCTTAGATACCTCCTTTAGAGCTCTAGCTGGTCCTGACTGAAACCAGGAGCAGATTCACCACCCCACTGACATTGGAGCCACTAGCCTCCACTGGTGTGTTTTTGTGTTTAAGTTCCCTTCATCATCCCTAAAAGATACCTGTCCCCACACCCTGTTTACAACCCCTTTGCTATTTTGACAGATTGCATATACTCCTTTCTCTGACACATACCTGATGCCTTTGTATTGTTGTCCCACCATATACTTTACATCCATCTCTCTTTGGACACCTGTACATTACAGACAAAACTGGGTGTCTCTCAAGGTGTTCAGCTGAAATCATGCCAAGGAAAGGAAGTTATATTTTAACCCCACACTGTGAAAGCAAAGACCTTGAACATTTATCTTGACATCCATACCAATACTTAAAAGCCAGGGAAGCATTCAGTTAAGGCATACTGGTTTGATCTCCTTAATAACTACCTCTACTGCAATGGCCAGTCCAACTTGTCAAGCTCTTTCCATCATACAAAGTCACCCACGCTGTGAACAACACACGGCAATGCAAGACTTGTACTCCTCACCTTCCTAACTGTTAGGCCGGAAACAGGAAGAAAAATGGAGCTGCAAAGTTTAGACCCTGGGGCCCCCAACCTTTCTGTGTCAGTGGGCACATTTGGAAGGTTGAGAGTATGCCATGGACAGCTTCCCCTCAGGTCAAGGATAGATCTCTCTCTGAAGCAGAGGCAGATGCCAGATGGCCACCTAAAGGTTCAGGCTTGGTCAGCTGCCAGATGCAGAAGTGCCCACCTGAAGAACAAGGACTTCTCATGAGTAAAACCCTACTGATGAGCAGACTGTTCATCAGGGTGCCCTGATGGCCTGCAGCTGTGTTCTGGGTGGGGATCTGAAGGCTCAGGCTTAAAAGCCTTCAGTTCTAGGCAGGGCCAACATCAGGAGTGGGCATGGTTGGGTATGTGCTGCCACACCCCTGGTAGGGGGATGCTGAAAAGAGCCCCTGGGAGCTGTGCCGCCTGTTCACCTGCTGCCCACTCTGGCCCAGATAATGGTGGTGGTGAGATGGGGAAGCAGCAGATGCCCCTGCATACTTGTTCACTGGCTCTCTGCCTGTCAGGAAAGCAAGTGGTAGCAATGATGAGGAAGAGGATGCGGAGCAAGAGCAGCTGGTGACAATGGTGGTGCAAAGGTAGACTCGCTGAGGGAGAGGGCCCATGGACAGTGTCTTGCCCAAGGGCCCTCAAAAGGCTGGAGCCGACACTGGTTCTGGCTAAGCACAGAATGTGGGAACCATGTCTGTGTGGCAGTTCCTGCCTTCAATGGCCTTGGCTTTCCTAGCTCCTCTCAGGACCTTGGACTGCCTTCAGACTTTGCCTTTGGTACTGTCTCTTGCTGATTCCTTGCTGATCCATGTCTGCATCACTCCTAATAGGACACCAGCTCCCCAAGCAGGTAGGAGTTCCATTGAGACCCTGCACCCTGTGTCAGCCCCCCCTGCATTTATTCTCTGGCTGCAGGTACATAGGGTGGGGGCCACCCCCTTCCTGCCTGCCTGCCAGCAACATGCAACTGGGGGCCATGTGCGAGCTCTAGACAACCAGGGAACATATCCTTTGTGTGTGTGTAGAGCTGGTCTTGCCACCTCTTCTGCCTCCTCTCCTGCTGCTTAATGTAAATTCCAGTGAGGGTCTTGGTGTCTTGCTCTGAAACCAAGAGTAAGAAGGAGACCCCCATGTACACACTGCCTGAAGGAGAGGGGGTGCTCTGAAGGCTTTTGCATGCAAGTAGGGTTTTATGGCTGCCCCCAAAGCAAACAAAGAACACAGCAAAGTGCCCACAAAAGGCATCCCTTTTAAAAACACTGCAAACATTAAAGGCTCCCCTTGTGCTGTACAGTGTGCCCAGGCTCTACAATGTACACTTCCATTTTTTTCCCCTCAAGGAAGTGTCATGCACTCTGTCAAGGAAGAAGCACTTAATGTTTCTGTGACTTCAGTGCTGTCAATTGAGCACAAAACATAACAAATGAAACCATCTTCCCCCAAAACATTCTTCATCATATAACTCCTTAAGCCCTGCAGACCTCCTTCTGAAATGCTGCAGGTTTCTTACTTAGGGGCACCTCTGTGATGTATGTATCACATATCACATTGCTCACAAAAACAGGGGGAGGGGAAGAGAGTCCCTTTTTTAGTTCCTCCTCATTCAACTTTAAAGATGACTAGCATAAAATCCGCAATCCTAAAGGAAATCAACCCTGAGTGCTCATTGGAAGGACAGTACTGAAGCTGAAGCTCAAATATTTTGGCCACCTAATGCGAAGAGAAAACTCCCTGGAAAAGACCCTGATGCTGGGAAAGACTGAAGGCAAAAGGAGAAGGGGATGGCAGAGGATGAGATGGCTAGATAGCATCACCGCTGCAATGAATATGAACTTGAGCACGCTCTGGGAGGGAGCGGAGGACAGGGAGGCCTGGTGTGCTATGGTCCATGGGGTCACAAAGAGTTGGACATGACTTAACGACTGAACAACAAAAGCATAAAATCCCCTGAACTTATACTTCTGCCATTTTTCAGATTTCTCCCAAAGGGGCAACTCTATGATGTGTGTCACTTTCATACCGATTTCCCCACTATCAAAAAAAAAATAAAAAAAATAAATTCCAGATGGGGTAAGAGAATCTGTGGGGTATTCCACCCTTTCCCCACTTGTCATTATTATCTCATCCCCACTCCTCATGAAAATCTCTACAGCATCAAGTACAAATTCTAACTCTAGTATTCTCTTAATACATTTATCTTCCCTCATCCTCTCCCTTTAGGGAAAAACAGAGAGCGAGTATGTGAGGAATGATTACAAACCATAATAACCTCAAAATCCACCACCAAGGTGTTTTTCTCCTACTGCCGAGAAAAACCTCTTTTCTTTTACAAACATTTAAAACCGTAGGTGCTGCCACTCCCCTCTTACAGTAGCTAAGAGAGAACCTTCAGATTCTATGTGCGTGTATAGACATTGTGATTCTAGCTTATTGTTGTTGTTGTTCAGTCGTTCAGTCGTGTCCGACTCTTCATGACCCCATGGACCATAGCACGCCAGGCCTTCCTGTCCTGCGCTCTCTCCCGGAGCGTGCTCAAGTTCATATTCATTGCATCCGTGATGCTATCTAGCCATCTCATCCTCTGCCGTCCCCTTCTCCTTTGGCCTTCAGTCTTTCCCAGCATCAGGGTCTTTTCCAGGGAGTTTTCTCTTCGCATTAGGTGGCCAAAATATTGGAGCTTCAGCTTCATTATCTGTCCTTCCAATGAGCACTCAGGGTTGATTTCCTTTAGGATGGACTGATTTGACCTCCTTGCAGTCCAGGGGACTCGTAAGAGTCTTCTCCAGCACCACAGTTCGAAAGCATCAATTCTTCGGCGCTCAGCCTTCCTTATAGTCCAGCTCTCACAGCCATACATTACTACTGGGAAAACCATAGCTTTGATTAGACGGACCTTTGTCGGCTAGGTGATGTCTCTGCTTCTTACTATGCTGTCTAGGTTGGCCATAGCTTTCCTCCCAAGGAGCAAGCGTCTTTTAATTTCATGGCTACAGTCACCGTCTGCGGTGATCTTGGAGCCCAAGAAAGTAAAATCTGTCACTGCTTCCATTTCTTCCCCTTCTAGATGCCAGGAAGTGATAGGGCCAGATGACATGATCTTAGTTTTTTTAATGTTGAGTTTCAAACCAGCTTTTGCACTCTCCTCTTTCACCCTCAACAAGAGGCTCTTGAGATCCTCTTCGCTTTCTGCCATTAGGGTGGTATCGTCTGCATATCGGAGGTTGTTGATAATTCTCCCGGCAGTCTTAATTCCGACCTGTGATTCATCCAACCCGGCATTTCTCATGATGTACTCTGCATATAAGTTAAATAAGCAGGGTGACAATATGCAGCCTTGTCGTACTCCTTTCCCAATTTTGAACCAATCGGTTGTTCCATGTCTGGTTCTTACTGTTGCTTCTTGACCCTCGTACAGGTTTCTCAGGAGACAGGTAAGGTGGTCTGGTACTCCCATCTCTTTCAGAATTTGCCACAGTTTGTTGTGATCCACACAATCAAAGGCTTTAGCATAGTCAATGAAGCAGAAATAGACGTTTTTTCTGGAATTCTCTTGCTTTCTCCATGATGCAGCGAATGTTGGCGATTTGATCTCTAGTTCCTCTGCCTCTTCTAAACCCAGCTTGTACTTCCGGTAGTTCTTGGTTCGCATACTGCTGAAGCCTAGCTTGTAGGATTTTGAGCATCACCTTGCTGGCATGTGAAATGAGCGCAATTGTGCGGTAGTTTGAACACTCTTTGGCGTTGCCCTTCTTTGGAATTGGAATGTAAACTGACCTTTTCCAGTCTTGTGGCCACTGTTGAGTGTTCCAGATTTGTTGGCATATTGAATGCAGCACTTTCACAGCATCATCTTTTAGGATTTTAAATAGCTCGGCTGGAATACTGTCATCTCCGCTAGCTTTGTTGTTACTAATGCTTCCTAAGGCCCACTTGACTTCACTCTCTAGGATGTCTGGCTCAAGTTCAGTGACCGCACTATCATGGCTATCAGGGACATTCAGATCTTTCCTGTATAGTTCTTCTGTGTATTCTTGCCACCTCTTCTTAATCTCATCTGCTTCTGTTAGGTCCCTGCCTTCTTTGTCCTTTATCATGCCCGTCTTTGCACAAAACGTTCCCTTGAGATCTCCAATTTTCTTGAAGAGATCTCTAGTCTTTCCCATTCTGTTGTTTTCCTCAATTTCTTTGCATTGTTCATTTAAGAAGGCCTTCTTGTCTCTCCTTGCTATTCTCTGGAACTCTGCATTCAGTTGGGTATATCTTCCCCTTTCTCCCTTGCTTTTCGCTTCCCTTCTTTCGTGAGCTACTTGTAAAGCCTCATCAGACAGCCACTTGGCTTTCTTGCATTTCTTTTTCTTTGGGATGGATTTCGTTGCTGCCTCCTGAACAATGTTACGGACCTCCATCCATAGTTCCTCAGGCACTCTGTCTATCAGGTCTAATCCCTGAAATCTATTCCTCACCTCCACTGTATATTCAGAAGGGATATGATTTAGGTCATACCTGAACGGTTTAGTGGTTTTCCCGACGTTCTTCAATTTAAGCTGAAATTTTGCAAGAAGCAGCTCATGATCTGAGCCACAGTCAGCTCCAGGTCTTGTTTTTACTGACTGTATGGAGCTTCTCCATCTTTGGCTGCAAAGGACATAATCAATCTGATTTCGATATTGACCATCTGGTGACGTCCATGTGTAGAGTCGCCTCTTGTGCTGTTGGAAAAGAGTGTTTGCTATGATCAGCATGTTCTCTTGGCAAAACTCTATTAGCTTTTGTCCTGCTTCATTTTGTACACCAAGGCCATGCCTGCCTGTTATCCCGGTGATTTCTTGACTTCCTACTTTAGCATTCCAATCCCCTATGATGAAGAGGACATCTTTTTTTGGTGTTAGTTCTAGAAGGTGTTGTAGGTCTTCATAGAACCGATCAACCTCAGCTTCTTCGGCCTCAGTGGTTGGGGCATAGACTTGAATTACTGTGATGTTGAATGGTTTGCCTTGGATTCGTACTGAGATCATTCTATCATTTTTAAGATTGTACCCCAGTACTGCTTTTCCCACCCTTTTGTTGACTATGAGTGCTACTCCATTTCTTCTAAGGGATTCTTGCCCACAGTAGTAGATATGATGGTCACCTGAATTAAATTCGCCCATGCCTGTCCATTTTAGTTTGCTGATTCCCAAGATGTCGATGTTCAATCTTGCCATCTCATGTTTGACCACCTCCAGCTTACCTTGATTCATTGATCTGACATTCCAGGTTCCTAAACAATATTGTTCTTTACAGCATCAGATTTTCTTTTCACCGCCAGACACATCCACAGCTGAGTGTCCTTTCGGGTTTGGCCCAGCCGCTTCACTCTTTCTGGCGCTACTTGGAAATACCCTCTGCTCTTCCCCAGTAGCATATTGGACACCTTCCGACCTGAGGGGCTCATCTTCCAGCGTCATATCTTTTAGCCTTGTGATACGTTCCATGGGGTTTTCTTGGCAAGAATACTGGAGTGGGTTGCCATTTCCTTCTCCAGTGGACCACATTTTGTCAGAACCCTCTGCCATGACCTGTCCGTCTTGGGTGGCCCTGCACGGCATAGCTTATGGCTTCACTGAGTTACGCAAGCCCCTTCGCCACAACAAGACAGTGATCCATGAAGGGGAATAGCTTATTACATTCTTACAAACGTTTTCCCTGTTAATAACAAGACCGAGAGTGACATCGTTTGTATTAACAAAAAAAAAGTTAAACTTTATTTTCAAAGGATAAGATCTTTCACGTTAGTTGGTGTAACATGTGGTAAAGAATGTGGTTTGCCCCCCCTCACATTTATATTTAACCCTTGCCTACTCTACTCCATCTAATAATAGTCTTTAAAATAATAATTAAACCTCCCTTCACCTCCCAGGGAATCTATCCATCCCCCAAAGCTAGAGCCCAGAGTTCTTCCTAACCCTCAAGCCACCAAACTCTTTCTAACCATTCAAGACCAACCCAGCTCTTATTATTGTCCCTCTCGTCTCTACCAACATTAAAACCCCAGAGCCAATCAGGAGACAGTATTTCAATTCTGAACATCCCTTGTTATAATACATCAACCATGTAAACTGACATTATAAAAGACAATTAAACTATAAAACAATATACCATTTCATCACAGAATCCTTTTGTGAAAACCCCTGGCCTGAAAAGGCTGCTACTGAACAACCCCGTCTGCATCTTTCTGTCTCAAATTTGGTAGGCTTCATCAACTTGCAAGGGGCGCCTACAGCTGCAAATTTCATCCAATTCTGTCAGAAACAAGAATGCTTTCGTTGTTTGTTGATTTCCGATGATAGCCAACGGGGTGGCATGAAGCTTTGGATTTCTGGAGCAAGACACTGATTAGTTCCCAAGTCAAATTAGGCATCCTCCAAAGTTGTCCAAGGCGAACAGGGCTGTTTTTTGAATTGCCCAGGTAGGATCCAAACCAAATCTTTTGCATATACACCCCTAGTATATAAATGTATCAATAAAACAGTGAATGAAAGTCAAACTACATGTTACATTAATTGCATAGCATGTAGTTGAGGATAACCTCTTTTTAAAAAATCAAGAATATTTGTGTGTGGCCCTGATTCAGATCAGGACCACTGTGCACTGGGAAGGAAGGATTAAATCTCTGCCACATAATTTTCACCTTGAAATCCCTCCAGCTTGTTGTTCAGTCGTTCAGTCGTGTCCGACTCTTCATGACCCCATGGACCATAACACGTCAGGCCTTCCTGTCCTGCGCTCTCTCCTGGAGCGTGCTCAAGTTCATATTCATTGCATCGGTGATGCTATCTAGCCATCTCATTCTCTGCCGTCCCCTTCTCCTTTTGCCTTCAGTCTTTCCCAGCATCAGGGTCTTTTCCAGAGAGTTTTCTCTTCGCAATCCCTCCAGCGGGGGGGGGGGGGGTGTTAAATAAAAGCCTCCATTGATGTCAATGGAGGTTTTTTTCTTCTTTTTTTAACCTCTGCCCCCATGGGCAGTTCTGGCAAACAAACAAACCAAAATGATGGGAGAAGCTATAATCCTCCTCTCTTGATGCACAATGGTTCTGATCTGAATCAGGGCCATGTAGAGTTACTCTAGAGTAGGGATGTGTGAGTCAGCAAAACTCAAGCTTACTGGAGTTCTCCAAGCTTCCTCTTGAAGCTTGTTCTAACTTGAGTCTGTATCAGATTGTGAGGTTTTTTCTTTTTACATGAAAATCTGTGCATATTTTGTGTGTATTTTTCCAAATATACTCATCAGTTGTGTGCATCCTGAAATCTATGCATTCTTCTCCTGTTGATTAAAGCGTATTTGTTCAGATTTTTCAAAAGTACTCATTTTTTCATGCACATTTTTCAATCTTTTTGGTCCGCAAATCACATTGTAAGCTCAGGAATGTGCTTGCATCAGAGTCTGTGTTCAGCCCAGAAGGTGCAAACTGGATAAATCCTGGTGTGTGTGTTTTTTTTAAATAAACTAACATTTTCCCCTCATACATCCCTACACTAGAGTAAAAATCAAAGTTTATTCTGAGCTACACACTATGCAATTAACATAATACTCAATTTTACCCTGTGTTCTTTTTCAGCTTGAGTAAACAAAGGTCTTTTCTTGGATCCAACCAGGGTGATGGATATGCTTAAACCGAGGTGACCAACTGATTGTCCATAGGCTGCCCTTGACACAGTTCAGGGCCTTGGCAAACCTACCAAATTTTAAATGAAGTATGGTTAAGAAGAAATGTCCCCTCAGTTTGTCATGTAAGGGGGAAAGCTTTAAGAAATGGGGATACGCTCCACATTAATGTCACATCTCTCAGATTTTGTATATAGCATCTATGCACTATACAAAGCTATATATTTGTGTATGTAACCTTGTGCCTGAGCATGTGCTCCACAACTGTGAAGCTATCCCTGGTAGATGGTAGGCAAAGGTGAGAATGTCATTTGACTCTGATAAGAATGTACCCAAATGCACAAATTTCTTCATAAACAGGAGAGAAAAAACTTGAGATTTTGCAGGCTGGAGCTCTCCTTACTGGGAATAGCTGTGCCTATTGAATTTGCCCACAGGAGATGGGTGAGTTTTTCATTTTGGTACCTTTTAAAATAAGAATTTACCAAGATTCACAAATTTCTTCATATATGGGATGGAAAGAAATCAAATGCAGGAGAAAGATCTGACAATCCCTGTTATATGGTGACCAGTTTTATTATGGACCCTGGCCAGAAATGAAGGAAGGGGAGTCAGATTTTGCAGGAAAATCTCCCCACCCCTGGATCACTGTATCAGCCATAGGAAGCTGTGGAACAACATGCAAGAATGGGAAATTATGTTCCAGAGGAACTGTTGAGATTTATGTACAGCTGTGGCATATGTGATGAACCACTGAACTGCAGGTTCAGAGAAGTACCTGACCTTAGAAAGCTGTTCACTGCCCTTCTTTTTCAAAAAATGCCCTCAGCGTATTTTGAGGGAAAATATAAAGGGATCCCCTATGCACAGCAGTTGTATATCTATGCCACCGGAGAAGCAGAAGATGTAGTGCATTACCTGTTACATTGTCCCCTGTATAAGAAACCCATGGCTCGCTTTCTGGGGAATGTTTTGGAAATAAGAGCAGGATGGCCTCCGGCTGACATTATCTGTGACTTGTTGGCAGATTATAGTAATTCCATCACAAACAAGATAACTACCTTTGAAGTACCAACACAGAAAATTTGTTGCAATTTTAAAAAGATGCCTGTGGTGAATATTGAAGGAGATGATCTGCTATAGACCTTTGCAAAAGTATGTCACTGTTTGGTTTGCTTTTACTGGTATTTTCTATCCTGCTTTGCTATATTCTATATAGTATAGCATTTTGTAATGGCCTTTGTGCCTTCGACAAATAAATTAAGTTCATTCAGTGAAGTACCTTTAGGCCCTGACTTTGCCCACTCAGGCTGGCCATTGTATCCTCCTGGACAGGAAGGAGATTAGTAAGGCTTCCTGTTCAAGCTGAGTCTTGCTAGAGTAACTTCTTGAGCTCTTGCATTTTCCTGTCTCTTTCATTGTTCCTTAGCTCTGCCCCCCTGGTTTGCTTTTGGCCCTGACTTGTTCTTCGGTCCTGATGACTGGCTTATCCCATGGCTTCTGGGGTGAGCCAGGAGGAGGGATTCAGATTTCTGCCTTCAGCCCAGCCCTGACACAGAAACGGTGTATAATGTTTCTGCACAGGCCAAGTTTGATCCTGAACAGGAAGACTTAATAGTCTATCCAGGCCAGGAGGAGCAGACAGAACCTAGGAACCCTTTAGTGCCCAAGGGACTGTCCAACCTGTTTCTCATTTTTTTCCAATCTTAAGATTGGGTCATCCCATTTCCATGTCAGTTTGAGATGCATTTATTTTTCTAAAATGTTCAGATGCAAATTCATACACATTTTATGTGCATTTTTCCTAATCCACTCATTTTTGTATGCAATTTGCTCAATGTATGCATTTTTGTAAGTGATTTCCCCTAATATAATGCATTTTAATATTATTTTCACAAACATATACATTTTTTGCATTTATATGTCTATATATTTTTGTATTTTGGGGGTGGGTGGGGGGAGGATTCCATCACAAAATTTGGGGAAGTGCACATTTTGAAGGAGAATTAAATTTCAGTTTGCATATAGGCTTGATAGCATGAAAGTACGTCAGTTTGCATTAAAATGCAAACTGAACGAATTTCTCCCCCACTTCTATGTAAGTATAAAGAATGTCTGTCCTTGATCTGTGACCTTCAGCATAGCCATACAGTATGTATGTAAGCACTTTTTGTCATTTGAAATAATTCCCTGCTCCACAGTCCTCAAGGGTTACTTTCAAGGTACTTTTTTGTGCTTTCCCCCATCTAGCTAATGCACCTTGCTATATACACTGGGCATGGATTAGTCCAAAGTATAATAAATTGTTGTGGCCTCCATAGAGCTATTGGCTGCACAACAATGAACCCAGAAGGCATGCAATCAAGATGCACATCATGCTTGGGGAACGATCCTTGGTGAATTTCCATTTCTTTGCAATTAACAGGTCTGTGCTTGCATATTTCTTCTTTAGACTCCTCTAATGGTCAGGGAGTAATGAGAGAAGATATAAGATGGAAGCACTGATTAGAACTGCATACAGCAGCTGGTGGATCAATAGTGACAAACGTTTTTAGTACCTCTGGATTTAGGAAGGCTATTTTGACTTTTCTGCCTACTTATAAACGCACTGGGCTGTAAGCAGCTGAGACTGTGTGAGCTGATGTACAAGTCCCAGCAAGATCAGGGCCAAAGTTTGATCATAGAACAGAGGGAGAATCAACAGCCTATTTGCTACCAGGCCAGGTTTAAGGTATTAGTACCAGTGTACAAAACCTTAAACCACTTGGGATCAGGATACCTGAGACAGTGCCTCCTTCTTTACCAACCTGCCCAGTCACTGATGTCATCAGAGGGCATGTCCCTGGTGGTTCCACATGGAGCCATGGCCCAGCTGGAGCCCACTTCAGTGTGGTGGCCCCCTTCCTGTGGAACTCCCTGCCTCTGGAGGTCAGGCAGGCCCCAGCATTCTGTTGCTTTTGGCGCCTCCTGAAGACATTGTTATTTCAAGAGGCCTTCCTTGCGTGACCAGCTGTGGTTTATTAAATTCAGAATTAGCTTCCTTTAAAATGTTTTAATTGTTTTAACGTGGTGTTTTACTCTTTTATCTCTTGTTTACTACTCCAAAATCTTTTGATGCTGAATGGTATATAAAGTAAATACAATAAATTGATGAACTGTAGACCAATGCCTGAACGGAGAAGCCCATCCAAAGTGGAGCTAGAATGCGCACATAGACAGAATGATAACCAAGCAGATAGGGAGACTGGAAGGGAATCAGGCTGCCCGCAGAAAGGTTACTGGGCCAACACAAACTTACCCAGACAAAGATGAGTCAGCGTGGTCTAGAAACTTTTATAGCCAAATCAGAGGGAACCAAAGGTTGGCTGGGAGGTGGACATGTGAGCAGTTAGGGAAGAAAGGCCAGGGACAGGAGAATCAGGGATGCTCGAGTTCACTGAGATTATCTGAGTTCTACTTTGAAACTCAGTCCACCTTGCTCCCATTTCTGTTTGGCACCTGTTTTTCTTTTCATTCAAATGGAAACACTGTGTATTTCAGTGTGCATTTTTAAAAAGTGCACAGTGAAATGCGCACTTCACAACCCATTGACGGAAGTGTGAAAGTGCATATGCCCCCCCATGTGCCTTTTAAAGTGCACACTTAAAAAAACAACAAATGCATTTTTTTCCCCAGACAAAATTGCAGGCCCTGGAATGTACAAGCTTTTCCCCAAATTCAGCATTCCTGTTTGTGATCAGGGTTGTAAATGGGGCAAATTCTAATCATAAACAAATCACAACACCATTCTTGTACATCCCTAAGCAAGACAAAGGGATGGAACAGCCAAGACCAGAATCTATATCTACTGCCAAGTCAAAGATTCAGAATTGGGAGGATGCAATGGGCTGCATGTTTGGGGGAGAAACGGAGCTTCAAATGGCTCACCACCTAAAGGGGCACCAGATCACAAACCAAGATGTTTCTGGCTTCAGTCCCAGACACCACCAGTCAGCCCTAAAACCTAAGTATATATATATAGGAATAGAAGAATACAAGAGGAGCCCTGTTGGATCAGACCAAGGTCCATCTAGTCCAACATTCTGTGCCTACAGTGGCCACCCTGTATGAACAGAATATTGGACTAAATGACCCTTGGTCCATACAGTGGCCACCCAGATGCCCATTGGAAACCCCCAAGTATGACATGAGTGCAAGAGCGCCCTCCCTCCCATGTTCCCCAGCAACTGGTGTACATTAGCATAAAGCCTCTGATACTGGAGGTAACACATACCCATCATCAGGACTAGTAGCCATTGATAGCCTTCTCCTCCATGAATTTGTCTAACCCCCTTTTAACACCATCCAAATTGGTGGCTATTGCTGCATCTTGCGGTAGTGAATTCCATATTTTAACTATGCACTGTGTGAAGAAGGACTTCCTTTTATTTGTCTTGAATATCCCACCACTCAGCTTCATGGGATGACCCCAGGTCTTAGCATTATGAGAGATGGAGAAAAATGTCTCCCTATCCACTTTCTCCACACCATGCATGTACACCTCCCCTCACTCACCGTTTCTCCAAGCTAAATAATCCCAGCTGTTGAAACCTTCTATCATAGGGGAGTTGCTTCAGCCCCTTGATCTTTTTAGTTGCCTGGTGGATATGCGAATATGCCTGGTGGATCATTTAGTACCTGGCAGATATGAGAACTCAAAGCTATTCATTTCTGAATATATGTGCTCATGTTCACTTAGAAGGGAAGTCATTCCAAAGGGAAGCAGCCACTTAGGCCCCAGAACCAGGGGCTGGAAGGATGGAAATAGGCAATGAAAGAGACCCAGCTGGTGAAATTGAAGAATGAAAGGGGCAGTGCCCTTTTTGCCCACCAGCTCCCCTCTTCTTGTTGCAACCTCCTAGTTCAGCAGTGAAATAGTGAACATAGTCATGACTAACATCAGTCCCATTCACTTCAATGGATCTACTCTAGGTAGGAACCCCCCCCCCCATGAACAGAATCTGCGAAAAGGTAAGTGACTTTCATACATCCCTAGGATGCAGCGAGGGTGGTTTGTTGGCATGGATGACAAACCACCCACCACAACCCTAAAGCAGCCCATGGGTTGTGGGTGGTTTGTTAACCATGCTAACAACCTACTCTGTCTGGGATCTCATGGCATGCTGCAGTTGCGGCTTCCATATTCAAAATGACCATATACACCACCAAGCCCCAAGGGGTTAAATAACCAAGCTTACTGTGACATGCAAACTGGCTCAGTGAATGACTGCTGTAGGGTCATCCAGTGGGCTTCATGGGTGAGTAGAGATTTGAACCCGGGTCTCCTTGGCCCTAATCTAACAGTCAGTGTGGTGTAGTGGCTAGAGTGTTGGACGGGGAGTCAGGAGATCCGGCTTCTAGTCTCCACTCAGCTATGGAAGCTCACCAGGTGACTTTGGGCCAGTCACAGACTCTCAGCCCAACTTACTTCACGGGGTTGTTGTTGTGAGGATAAAATGGAGAGGAGGAGGATTATGTATGCTGCCCTGGGTTCCTTAAGGAGGGAAAAAGGCGGGATATAAATGTAATAAATAACAAATAAATAAAACAGTCTAACCTAGGTTTCCTCAACATGGGCTGAATCTACACATAGCAGTTATACCATTATTATACTATTATCATAACTATTGGTGCCCACTGGTGTCATGTGTACCAATAGTTATAAGAGTATGATAATGGTGTAACTGCTATGTGTAGATTCAGCCATGGCGCCCTCCAGATGTTGCAGACTACAACTCCCACCATCCCTCACCATTGGCCATTATGGCTGGGGCTGATGGTTGTTGGAGTCCAAAACATTTGAGGAGGACCAGATTGGGGGAAAGGCTGCTTTGTTCAGTTCATCCATTTCTTGTGGCTCTCTAGCAGATGCTGTGCGCTATTCTCACCTGGCCCGGCTCATAGTTCGGAAAAGACAATTGGATTCTAATGGAGTCTCCACTCTCGATGATAGAAAAATTATGGTATGGCTTACACTAGGGATGATTGAACCCCCCACTTTCTGGTCTGGGGGGGAGGGTGTCTGCTGCAGGGCAATTCAGGCCACTTGGGGCCCTGTGGAGTCCTCCAGGGCCTTGCCGCGTCTGCTGGAGTTGGCAGAGCGGCTCTCTGCCTTCCTATAAAACACCATTTGTTTTTTATTGAGAAAATTACAGCTATAAATGGCATATTTTACACCATTTGCAGCCGTAAAGCACTTCCTTTTCCCTAAATTATGGCTTTTTACAGCTGCTTTAAGGTAAAAGTATGTGCTTTACGGCTGCAAATGGCGTACAATTTGCCATTTACAGCTGTAATTTTCCTGCGATAAGCTAATGGCAGCTGCCATTAGCGTGTCACGTTTTATAGGAAGCTGGAGAGCCGCCTCGCGGGAACACCTCCAGACCCGGGGGCGAGTGTGGCCAGTCCACAGTGGACCCCAGAAGTTGGATTCTTCGGAATCCAGCCTCCTTTGAGTCCACGGCAGATTTCTCCAGCTCTCACACACAAATATCCCCTTCTACTAGAACATCAAGTTACAGCGACAGGCTTTTATTCCGACTGTATTCCATTTGAACATTAAAAAAGAAAGAAAAAAAAAGAATGATGCTGAAAGCCTTTTGCAAATCCTGCAATAATTTAGGTGTAAAAGACATCTAATCTAAAAAAAGGGTTAGTGGGTAATTGGCAAATAGGAGATCCATGAAAAGAAAGTAATTTTTATTAACCACCAGCAGTTTTTGCTGGGGGGCATATTTCTCTGTTTCTTGGCTGCTGAGCACTGTACATATGCATAAATTATTCAGCCTAAATGAGTTACACCCTCTTTTTACCATACAAAACTCCAAGCTACGTTGCAGAAGAGGGATCCACAGCTGCATGAATGAATTTAGAAAAGAACTGCTTGTTTTCTTGATTTGATTTCACCCAGCAAAACCCACTCTGATACAGACTTCGGTGAGAAAAAGCATTACCAACTGTAAAATTCAAAGCAAGGAAATGGATCTTTGTTTAGTAGAGGCAGTAAACAAAAGAGGTTCCTATGTGCAAGTTTAGGTCAGTACATAATAATCACGTATACAGTTTTTGATAGACTTTTCAGTGGAGTTTGTCCCTTGATATCATGTAGACCTTCCTTCTGTCACCAATACAGGCAAGAATCCAAACCTCTTATTTCATTGTCAAACCAAAAGGGCAAAGCTGCATAGGGGCAGATGATATGAATGCCATACTCAAGTCCCCATCTCTCCCTCGTTCCTAGCTGGCTCCTGGATAATTTGGCTCCTATGTTTTCCAGCATTTTTTTTTTTTTTTTACATCTCTGGAGAAACTTTAAATCAGGAGGACAGAGCCTCAGGTTTGGGGTCCAAATCTGCCCCATTTGGGGTCCCAATCTGGCCCTCTAAGCTTCCCCAGATGGCCACACTCTTCCACTGGCTCCATGCCCTTTCCCATGACCACTGATTGTTTGATGACCGCCAATTGTTTGGTGGTTTCTCAGCTTTCATGCAGTTTTTTGCCCATTCAAAAGCCTCTCCTAAGGCTTAGAATAGAATCACAGAATCATAGAATAGTAGGGTTGGAAGGGGCCTACAAGGCCATCGAGTCCAACCCCCTGCTCAATGCAGGAATCCAGGTCAGAGCATCCCTGACAGATGGCTGTCCAGCCTCGTCTTCAAGGCCTCCAGTGTGGGAGAGCCCACCACCTCCCCAGGTAGCTTAGGCTGCCTGTACACTAAAGAAAAAACCCTTAGTCCTCCCATTATGGAGCCTTTCTGCATTTACAGCAGGCTCCCAGATGGCGACCATGTGATTGCTGAGAAGGGAAGTTTTTAATTTTCAAAGTTCCATAGAGCTGAATGAAACAGCGCCGTCTAGTGGCTATTTTAATAGTGTAACAATCTGACTTAAATAGTTAATTATTTCTGGATCTTTTTGAGATGGAATAACCAGGAAATACCTCCGGATGTGCCCTGGAGGTTGACGAAGCCATGAAAAGGACCTCCAAACTTCCGTGAGTGAGCAATCTCAATAGCAGGATAAAAGGTCTGCATGAAGAAGCCCTTAGTTACTGGCACTAATCCTGTGCATGTTTAGACAAAGAAAAGGCCTACAACTAGGCTGGCTAGGGCATGCTGGGAGCTGTAGGACTTTTTTTGCCTAAACATAGGATCATAGATTCATAGGGTTGGAAGGGGTCTACAAGACCATCGAGTCCAACCCGTGCTCAGTGCAGGAAGCCTGATTCCCAGGTGGTCTCCCATCCAAGTACTAACCAGGGCTGAACCTCCTTAGCTTCCAAGATCAGACGAGATCAGGAGTATCCATCCCTTGCATAGGATCATGCCCTTAAGCTAAAACAGGGGGATTGTTTGGGTAGTTGGCCCCACCCCTTTTTGCCTTTGCCCCCACCCCCTTTTGCCTTTGGCCCCACCCCTTTTTGCCTTTGACCCTGCCCACCACTGGGATTCAGCCCCCGAGAGTTTTTCAAAATGGAATTCAGACTTTGGGCTGAAAGAGGGCCAACGGCCCTGCTTTAAATGAAAATGCACATTTTCATGAGGACCGCTGAAAAATGGCCAAAGAAGGGATGGCATTTTTCACCACTGTTTACGAAAACCCTATTTAGTTGCTTGGGAGGCTGTGAGTACCAAACATGTGAAGGGGCTCCTGAGAATGCACCCAGCTAACTCTGCCACCTGGGTCCCAATGCATGCGTCGACTATGTCCCCTGGGCGATGTGTAATTGATTTTAATCTGAAGGGGTCCTACATGCCCCAAGATGTGTATTAAGGCATTGTCAGTGGGGACCCAATCCCTGACCAACCAGAGTTTGCACCTACATGGGCCGATGTTCCCTTCATTCCCTGATCACAGGGGTAAATTCTGAAGCACAGGTACTCATTGTGACAAGTCCCCATAGCCATACCCACCTCACAAGGAGACTGCAGGCAGCTGCGTTGACCCATCTCCGTCTTTACCTGTCTTTTATAGGTCTTTTGTCAAGCAAATGGGTCTTCATTACCCATTCGAGACCAAGCCCTTTTGTGTTGCAAAAGGGGTGGCTCACAATGCTGACTTGTCTCCAGGAAGATCCAGCTATGGTGAGGATTGCAGCTAAGCTCAGAGGCAACAAGCTGGATGGGTGGGCAACTGACGTCATCGTCCATGATGATGATGATGAATGATGATGTCCTGGCACTTTGACCCTGGGAGCTCCGCTACACCACTGGTGGGCTTCCTGGAAGCACCTGCTAGGACACTGTGCAAAGCAGGATGCTGAACTCGATGGACCCTTGGTCTGATCCAGCGGGGCCCTTCTCCTGTTTGTCCGAGATAGGGGCTGCCCATCTTTGCAGGAGCCCATTTGGGCTGGGTGCGCTGTCTTGCTTCCTTTGAACCTCGAGCTTAGCGGCACTGGCGGGGAAAGGATCCTTTTTGCAGAGCCACCATTGCAGGGCCCAGCAAATTCAGCAGCAGCTGCGGTGTCAGCATGCTCCTCACACTTTGTTCGAGCAGATCTAATGAGCGTTTTTGGCAAGACAGAAAGCCCAGTGGGTGCCAAGTTGGCATTAAGCTCCTTCTATCTTGTTTCCCCCACACCTGCCTTTTAGGGTTCCCCCACCCCCTCATTCCCCTTGCTTCAGTTTTAAAATAACCAGCAGACTAAAAGGGCTGGGTGAGGGCTGGAGGGGGAGGAAGAGCCAATAATTCATGCTTATTAAAGAGTCATTCTCCTACCGCAGCCTCTTGCCCTTGCACCTCTTAATTCTCCATCATGCTAATTAAAGAAAACACCCAAAGGACTGAAGTCAAGGACTGTCTCCAAAAAACTCAAAACAAATGAAAAAAGAGAGGGGAAGGGGTGGGAAGAATAAACCTTAAGTCATTATGCTTCGGCTCTTCTCATACAGTAACCGGCATGAGTAATGCACAGAAAAGGAAGGCAATGAGAGGGAAGAAGTTTCTAGTCCTTAGTGTTAAATGGAGGAATTTCTCCAAAAGGTTTGAAAACTAGAGGAGGGTTAATGTTTATTTAGGGTGCAATCCTATGCATGTTTGGACAGAACAAAAGTCCTACAACTCCCAGCAGCCACCAGACAGCACATACATAGGATTGCTCCCTTAGGACATTTTAATCCTGCCTTCCCTGTGACATTTACTATATCGATAGGCAGTTATAGGAGAATGGAAGGGAAGTGAATGCCCTCTACTGCACATACAAACAACAACAAAAGCATCCGCAGTATTGCTTGCAAGGGCAAAATACAGAGAATGATCTAACAGGAATAGCGACCCAAAACTAGGACTGTGTCTAGTAAATAGGGAAAGCTGGAGTGGATGCAATTGTCCCTCATCATATCTCCTCTTCCTGTGATGTGAATAATGAAAAAAACAATATATGACCCACAGTCTACTGTACCAAAAATGTAAAGGCTTGACACAGGAATATAAGAAGCTGCCTTAGACTGAGCTGGACTAAGCATGGGTCCATCAAATTTAGTATTCCCTATGGTAGTCCATCAAGCCCCATCACTACATACCTCCAGGAAAACGTTCCACACTCATTTATTTTCATTGCCTGTCTCCTGTGTGTGTTTGTGTGTATCTACAGGTACATTTGTCTGCAACTGCTTTGGTTTCAGTACTTTCTGGGTGGCGGGTCTGTTTAATTATTGTCACTGACTTTTATGAATTCTGACATTTATGGTTGCATCAATTCCATCTAGTGAGCTGCCTTGAGAGGGCTGTGTACCCTAAAAGGCAGCCTAGCATATTTTAAATAAATACAACGTCTATCAAAGCCTACAGCAAATAACAAAGGAAGTAAAGCTAACGATTCTGCATTTCATGCACGCCTACAGAAAGCACTGGAATATGCAGAATGGGCTCCTGCTTGATTAATCTGGGAGTTAGATATTTTCGAGAGGATCGCTGTATTCAGCATTCTTGGTACTTGTCAGCCAAGCTGAATGATTGGCCTAAAATAGAGGAGCAGGAGCGGCAAGTAATTTTGGGGGAAAGACTAGCACACTGTCCATAGTGCGTGAAACCTTGTTAAATGAATTTAGAAAGCAAAACAGCTTTAGACGATGCATTCCTTTGCATGGGTTACCATTGTACAGAATTGTGATTCCATCTTTAATCCCTCATTATGATGTGCCCGTCTAGGTAATACCCTGTTTTTAGGAGGGGCGGGGGAGGCTCTCTGAGACAAGAAAGCTATAGAGTAGAGGTTCCCCAAATGGCCGCACACCTTCTCCCCAGCTGCTGGTCCTTTGGTGGTTTCCCAAGTTCTGTGCAGTGTTTTCTCCCCATTCTAAAAGGCTGAAACACCTTCCATGAGGCTCAGTTACTGGCGGTAAGTGTTTCAAGTTAAAATATGCTGGTATGTTTGATATTTTTGGCCCCACTCCTTTTGCCTTCAGCCCTACTCACCGCTGGAATGTGGCCCTTGACAATGTCTGTGAAATTGAATTCAGCCCTCAGACTGAAAAAGGATCAAACCCCCTGCAGCTGAGCCTTCCTGAATCCCAGGTGCCATCATGCAATGACAGAGCTTCCTTGCGCTCTGATTAGCTGGACATTTTAGCTACCTATCTCAGGGTGGTGTTCCATCCTGAACATTCAGATTGTGTCCAGGTTGCCTTTTCTATGGGATTTCCTTTGTTTCCATACCTGTCTTGGCTTACATCCTGATCCAACCTTGATGCCAGCCTAAATTCACTCTAAACAAAGCCCTATGAGGAGAGACTGAAAGAGCCGGGCATGTTTAGCCTTGAGAAGAGAAGATTGAGGGGAGATATGATAGCGCTCTTCAAGTACTTGAAAGGCTGTCATGGACAGGAAGGCCAGGATCTCTTCTCGACCATCCCAGAGTGCAGGACACGGATTAATGGGCTCAAGTTACCGGAAGCCAGATTCCGGCTGAACATCAGGAAAAATGTCCTGACTGGTAAAGCAATATGGCAATGGAACCAATTACCTAGGGAGGTGGTGGGCTGTCCCACACTGGAGGCATTCAAGATGAAGCTGGACAGCCATCTGTCAGGGATGCTCTGACTTGGATTCCTTCATTGAGCATGGAGTTGGACTCGATGGTCTTATAGGCCCCTTCTACTATTCTATGATTCTATGATTCTATGGGTTTGCTTCTGTCCTCCTGGCTGAGTTTCTTGAAGAGTCTAAACTGACATTCTCTACCAGTATTGCACCATTGAGATTTTCTTCTGTGCTGCCTCCAGGTGCATTCTGAGACCATCGTAGGAAAGGCTGCCAGAACATATATTTTTCTCTTCCCTTCCAGTAACTCTAGGTGTTGTCTGAAACTAACTTGATGCCTTCTCATCTAACCATCAGAAGGTGTAGGCCCATTCTGAAGATCCATAGGAATCAACCGGGCCTGCTTACCAGTCCATCACCACATTGTTGTTGTTGTTGTAGCAGCAGCTATTTGGCCTTTTAGGAAGTGAAATATGCAAAATATGTGTTATTTCAGTTACACATAATTAGTTATGGTGGAGTGTGGGGCTTACAGTGTTGCAACTAAAGCTTCATGGAAGTGGTGGGTTTTGAGAAAGGTGTGTTTGGAGGCAGTTTCAGGCATAAAGGGCAACAAAGGAGAAAAGGCAAGGTCATTTGAAGGAGTAGAAGGTTTTCTGGATGGAGATTTTCTCGAAGGATATGATTGTTTTCTGGATAATGTTTTCTGGGAGATTTATCCAAGGGCTACTGCGTAGCTTCCTCTTGTTTACTCCAAGGATGAAGGGCTTCCAGTTGTCTCAACACTAGTGTTGTAGTGGAGCCAGGGCTAATGGGGTCAAAGCATTGGGACTTTCTGATTAGCAGGAATGGTGACATCATCGGCTCCCCTCAGGCTTCCTGGTTTCTTCTGAGCTGAGTTGCAATCGTCACAGCAGCTGGGGGAGATTTCCCCACCAACAATATATTGTTGTGAGCTATCCCTGTTGTAAAGCAAAGTATTTGGGGGTGGCTTTGTCTTGAATGGGCAATTAAGACCCATTAACTCACACAAGACCTGTTCCTGGTGGAGATGATAACTGCTTGTACTGGTTTGTTGATATGGATCACAGTGCTGGCCCTTTTCTATCAGCAGGGATGTTGATGGCATCTGCCACCCATCCCCTCAGACTTCCCTGTCCTTAACTGCAATCCTCACAGAAGCTGGGGGGAAATGAATTTTCCCAGCAACAATATATTACCTGTTGCAATGCAAATTATTTGGGGGTGGTTCAATCTTGAATGGGTAACTAAGGCCCATTGGCTTTACAAAGTACCTGTTGCTAGTGGAGAGAAACGCTGCTAAAACTGGTTGGTTGATATGGGTCAACACAGGTGTCTGCATTGTGGGGCTCTCGTTGTGGGTGTGCCTATGCAGCCAGTCACGATGAGTGCCTGCACTTCAAAGTTCACCACTACCCCACTGCTCAACACTGGGCAGAAGCACTTCATGTTTTAGAGAAGATGTCTCTAACTTCATGTTTGCTGCTCATAGGTCTGAAAGGCCCCATGACCTTCACAAAGGGAATGGGACAAGCAAGATGTTGACAGACTCACATTGCCGATCTGGCCAGTGTTCCCAGATAAGCTACTTGTGCGGACAAATGGTCAGCTGGAGACCTTATGCAAATACCTTCTTCCTTGTCATTGTGGGCTTCTTGTTGTAAATGGAGCCTCTGGGCCTGATGATCCACAGAGGTCAAATGAAAAATAATCCAGACAGTGCATCTCACAGCCTGTTTATGGCCCTCAACAATAGCTAGTTTTGCTTCAGTGATTTCTACCATCTCTCTTTGAACCGAGCTAATTTCCATACAGTTATTTTTCTTCCCCCTGTAACTGCCCTTTGGTTTTCTCTGCCCTTGCAAATCAGTTTCTCAGTAGTTACTTCTGGTGGGATGTGTTATGTGCATGAGTATGGCCTCAATATTGAAATATGTACTTCTGCAGATGTAGCACTGCAGGAAAAAAAACAAACATTCAGTCTCTCTTGGGGCACAAAACACAGTCTGGCATTTATCTTCAAGATAATGTCTCTATTAATAGCTCCAACATGCACATTTCCCCATTCATGTGCTACAGTTCTGCCCATCACCACATTCAGTAGCATTGTATTCCAAAAATTGCATCCACAGTGTGAAAAAACACATGCACACCCTTTTGATTTCTAGTCCCCTGATCATCAGTGAAGGTGATCAGGGAACTAGAAATTATGTCCTACAAGGAAAGATTGAAGGAATTGGGTATGTTGAGCCTTGAGAAGAGAAGACTGACGGCGGATATGATATCAGTTTTCAAGTACCTTGATAGCACTTTTTAACCTCTAGTGAGTAGAGGAGCAGGCACAGGCTAGTCTAGAACAATCACAAAGCTAGACACAAAAAGGGAAAAGAGGTTATGGAAGGACAAGACTCTCCAGTGGTGGTGACCTGCAAGGTGTGTGCAATGTTTGTTTTCTTGCCTGAGAACAACATGGCCTACACCTGCAACAAGTGCAAGTTGATCACGCTGCTGGAAGAAAAAGTAAGTGGACTGGAGCGGCGACTGTCAACCCTCCGGGGAATAAGAGAACACGAAGAGTTCTTGGACAGAATGGGGGAACTACAGCAGCAAAGGGAAGACCAGAAGCTTGAAGAGCAACAGCAAGATGAGGCAGTGGGAAATGCTGAGGTGAAGAAAAATGGAGTAGAGGATACTCCTTGAAAAAGGGTGACAGTTAGGAGAAGAAGAACTAGACGCCACTCTGCACCAGTGGAAGCAGTGGAACCGTGGAACCGATTCCAGGTACTTGCGGATGACAGCCTGCAGAGGAAGAATCACAGGGGAACCTATATGAGAGTGAGCAAGAAGCTGAAGGTCAGTCAAACAGAGGCAATGAAACCCAGGCCTACAACAACAAGAAGAGAATAGTGGTAGTAGTGGGAGACTCCTTGCTGCGTGGGATCGAGACCCAAGTATGTCGCGAAGACCCGTGGACTCGCCAGGTATGTTGTCTCCTGGGAGGATGAATTAGAGATGTGACTGAAAGGTTGCCTGCACTCATAAATCCCACTGACAGGTATCCCTTTCTTCTCATCCATGTGGGAACAAATGATACTGCCAAGCGGAGGTACGAAGAAATCACGTCAGACTTTGAAGCTCTGGGAAGGAAACTCAAGAACTTTGGGGCCCACATAGTTTTCTCATCCATCCTTCCAGTAGTTAGAAGACGGGTAGAAAGGGAACGAAAAATACTCTGGGTGAATGACTGGCTACGAAGGCAGTGCCGGCGAGAGAGATTTGGATTCTGGGACCATGGCCTATACTTCCTGGAAGATGGGCTGTTGGCAAGGGACGGGTTGCACCTCACAAAGGATGGGAAGAATGTGTTTGGCCACAGCATGAAGAACTTCATCAGAAGGGCTTTAAATTGAATCCTACGGGGAAGGGAGATGTAATGTTGGGGGTAACAATGGACGTAGGCGCATGCACTGCAACAGAGAGAACAGCTCTGATAGCGCCCAATAATAGTCTTCAGACACATGTAGGAAGAAAGCCAGACGATGAAGCACATGGTCTTCGAAGTCTATATACTAATGCCCAGAGTATGGGAAACAAACAGAACAAACTTGAACTCTTAATACAAGAAGGAAACTATGACTTGATAGGTATAACTGAGACTTGGTGGGATGACTCTCATGACTGGAATACAGCAATTGAAGGATATAAATTGTTCAAAAAGAACAGGAGGAACAGAAAGGGAGGTGGGGTTGCACTGTATGTGAAAAATACATATCTCTGCACAGAAATACAGGAGGATAAGCTTGGTAGCCCCAACGAGAGCATCTGGATCAAAATAAATGGAGCAAAGAATAAAAGGAACCTGGTGGTCGAAGTCTACTACCGAGCACTAGGGATGTCAGAGAATTCCACAACGGATCTCGGTGAGGCTGAATGCCAGTGCATTCGGCCCCCCAAAATCCATCGCGGAATGAAGCCCCCTCCCCCCCAACCCACAAGAGGCGTGCGGGACGAAGTCCCTGCCGCCCCCACCCCATGAAAGGTGCGCGAAACGGAGCACTTACCTGCTCCCATCCGTGCTGCTTTGCGAATGGCGGCCATCCTGGCCGCCATTCACTTCCTCCTCTTCCTAGCCATGATAGGCTACGTAAATACTTACGTAGCCTATCACGGCTATTGCAGGGACACCATTTGCGTCTCCACGGAGGCCGTGATAGGCTATGTAAGTATTTACGTAGCCTATCACGGTGTGGGGGGGAACCCCAGCGTACGCAAATGGTGGCGGCTACGGCCATTGTCAAGGGCTCCTTGGAGGCCTCTCTCAGTCTAATCCAGTAGCCAAGTCCAGACACAGACAAAGGGATTCTTTTCAAAGCTTTATTCCTCTTTTACAACTTAACAACTCTACTGTTAGCAACTAGATATGAGCAGCAGAGTACCTATGCCCTAAGTTAGAACACTTGGTCCCCGTTTGAAAGGGAATCACTGGCAGACCCCTGAACTTAAGGGCTAGGGAGAGTCCCTCCCCTTTTCCCTTAGATCCTCTGGGCACAGCCGTTGTTTGCACGCCAACTGGGCACTACGCTCCTTTCCTCGCCCTCCATTTGGCGCTGCTCTCTGCGTCGGCGTCGCGCGTCCATCAAGTCTGCTTCTCGCACTCTGTCACTCCCAGGACTGCTATCTAAGCTAGGAATGCTGGTGGGAGGAATCTCTGTCAGCTGTTGGCCCTGGGAAAGAGGAGTGCGCGCCTCTCCCAGGAGCGACTCCTCTTCCTCAGAATCAGAACTACTTTGGGATTCTATGGGCTCAGTGTCCACCCTGACAGCCATTTGCGTACGCTGGGTTCCCTCCCCCCCGCCGTGATAGGATATGTAGGTATTTACATAGCCTATCACAGCTCAATAGAGGGACGCAAATGGCGGCGGCTATGACAGCCGCCATTTGCGTCTCTGCAGGGCTGTCCAGCGGCCGGATGTCTGGCTGCAGGCAGCCAGAGCCAGCTGGCGGCTCCGTGGCTTGGTCGCCGAGTGGAACCGTCTGGGCAGGATTCCGGGAGGAGGGACAGAGTGCCTCCCCCCCGTTGAGGATTCTGTGGGGAGGGACGGAGCGCCTCCCCCCCACTGTGGATGCCCCTGTGTGGAGCCAGGTAAGGGATTCATATATCCCTACCGACCACCCAATCAAGGAGAAGACAAGGATGAAAGGTTTGAAAAGCAAATAGCCAATGTTTTAATGACGCATGATGTAGTAGTAACGGGGGACTTCAATTTCCCTGATATTTGTTGGGAGACAAATTCTGTAAAACAAGCCCCCTCCAGGAAATTCCTGACGTGTGTGGTGGATAACTTCCTCCTACAGAAAGTAGAGAAAGGAACTAGAGGATAGACTATCCTTGACTTGATCCTAACCAACAGAGATGATTTAGTGGATAAAGTAGCAGTTACAGGATCTCTGGGGGAAAGCAACCATGTTGTACTTGAGTTCTTGATTCTAAGGGAAGCAAAAGCCAAGTGTAGTCAAACGTGTACCCTGGATTTTAGGAAAGCTGATTTTAATAAACTCAGAACAATGATCATTAAGGTCCCATGGTAAGCGACGCTAACGAGAAAAGGAGTCCAAGATGGGTGGGAGCTTTTAAAAAAGGAAATTCTCAAGGCACAATTACAAACAATTCCAACAAGAAGAAAAGTTGGAAGACAACAGAAGAAGCCAATGTGGCTTCACAAAAAGCTTAGAGATGACCTGAAAACAAAAAAAAGGACACATATAGGAAGTGGAACGAAGGCCAAGTAACAAAGGAAGAGTACAGGCAGGTAGCACAGAATTGCAGGGATGGCGTCAGGAAGGCTAAAGTGGACAGCTGTCAGGGATGCTTTAAACTGGATTCCTGCACTGAGCTGGGGGGACTTAATGGCCTAAATGACCCCTTCCAACTCTATGATTCTTCCAACTTTGTGATTGTTTAGAATTTAAGGCATGCCAATTTCATCAGGCACCTCTTATTTCTAGAAGTGTAGGAATGAGCAAATAATTCTTCCCATGTACATTTTTTCTGTGCTCTGTGTGATTCTCTGTGCTTCTTTGCTGTCCCTCCTTAACTGCATAGCTAAGCTCTGAAGAGACCCCATCATTTTCAGCCTTTCCTAATTGCAGTTAAACTGCTTTCCTCTCCACAGATCCCCTGTTTCCTTAAGAGCTTTGTGACTTTCAAAACACCACTATATGTTCTTTCAATCTTGCTGAACTGTCAAGTGTAAATCACTTGATGGGTTTTTCTGTATCAGAGGATTGTTGGGACATCTTTTGCTGTGCACTAATTTAGAATATGTTTGCCTTTTTCTTTTCCATTCCTTTCCCAGTGACTACCTTTGGAACATCCCCTGATCATGTTAGCTGCAGAACCAACTGGAAGCATGAAGGGTGCACATTTTTCCACATTCACTTGGCACATTCTATGACAGTCAGAGGTGCCAAATTTCCCATGAGAGGAGTTAGAGGCCAGGTATTTGTAGGAATTTCATTTGTCTGTGCAAGGATTGGTTCACCTGTCAATAGCAGCTTGACTTGCACTGCTCATAAAGGCCTCTCTCTTTACAACTTGCCACCCTGTCTGACTTTCATCACAATTACAGATGGACACATCTGTCAGTTTTGCCTTCTCCCACATTTGAACGGTTAAAATCTCCAGTTCTTTCCATTCCATTCATGAAGAAGTTTGTGAATTTCAGTAGGTTCTTATCACAAATACCCAACAAAAGTCTCAGCCATCTGTCCTGGCTAAATTCAATAGATACAGCTATTTCCAGCATGGATAGGATCATGCGGTATCTTCCTGCCATGTAGCTGTCAGAAAAAAAAGAAGAGGCAGCAACCCTAATTCAGCACCACAAAGATGGTTGTATACCATCTTTTACAAAAAAATCTGGTATGGGATTTAAACCCAGATTTTTTAAGAGCTAAGCACTCAAAGCCCTCTGCCTAGATAGGTGGATCTATCACTTTTGTTTTCTCCCACAATCACAAATCCCCCAGTTGGGCTGAGAAGTATGCCTAGAAAAAAAATACAGTATTTCCCATAAGTTCATAAAATGGCTCATTTTTTTCTGTGTGTCCAGTTCAATTTTAAGGCTGTTGCACACCTCAGTGAAGTCATCAGGTGTGTGTCAGGTCCCAGTCCTTTACCTTCATTGCTCTTCCAACAGCAGCAGCAGAGTAATGGGGTGGTGTTTCTCCAACCTCCCTTTTCTGACTGCTGCTGTGGTTGCAAGCTAGCTGTAAGGAGCACTGGGGAATGTAGTTTCCCTAGCAGTACTGAGAAAATTACATTTACCAGTGCTCCCTGACCCTGGCATACAGCCACATTCAGTAAACATTCTGTAAATCAGTTGGTTTACTGATGTGTCTGGCATCTAAGAGAACAGGGGAGGGGTATATTCCAGTTGTGGGTGGGAGCAAAGGTAAAAAGGGGAGGGCCAGAAGACAAAACATACTCCAAATGTCAGCAACTTTAAGCTTAAAGCTCTTACTGCATAAGAAGATAAAAAGAGCCATGCTGCATCAAACCAAGAGTCCATCTAGGCCAGCATTCTATTCACACAGTGGCCAACCAGCTGTTGACCAGGGACCCACAACAACACCCTCCCTTCCATGTTCCCCAGTAACTGGTGTGCATAGGCATACTGCCTCTGATACTGGAGGTAGCATATAGCCATCAGGACCAGTAGCCATCGATAGCCTTCTCCTCCATGAATTTGTCTAACCCCCTTTTAAAGCCATCCAAATTGGTGGCCATCACTACTTCCTGTGGTAGCGAATTCCACAGTTTAACTATGCACTGTGTGAAGAAGTACTTCCTTTTATCTGCCCTGAATCTCCCACCAATCAGCTTCATAGGATGACCCCGGGTTCTAGTATTTTGAGAGAGGAAGAAAAATGTCTCCCTATCTACATTCTCCACACCATGCATAATTTTGTAGACCCCTATCATGTCTCCCCTTACCCTCCTTTTTTCCATGCCAAACAATCCCAGTAACAATGCCAGTAACTAAGCCATAGGAGAGGCATTTCAACCTTTTAGAATGGGGAACAAAACCACACAAAAGCTACCAAAGTAATGTCTGTTTTGGCCCCTAAAGTGTGTGCTCTGGATATGCCTCCAAGGGATCCCTTTCCCCATCCCCAGGTCCCACAGCATGAAGGGGGAGTCTAAAGAATCCCATTTCACCATAAAAGTGCCTGCAGGGGCTCAGCTCTGGTTGACCTGCTCAGCCCCTTTTCCTGGCCTGCCTTGGCAGGCTGTTGTAACTGACCTATTTAAGGAACCAATACTGATCTCAGATCATCCTTATTTGGAGCAGTGTAGAACAGGTGAAAAACTCTGGATTCCACAACCTATCTGGCCTGCAGGTAAAAAAAATCCTACTTGGCTCTGTAGTGACTGGTATCACCCATGCTGAATCCCATTGGGCTGCTGTTGGGCGGGATGGGCTTTTATAGCTAATAGCCAGTTGGAAGCCAATTGTCACTATGGTTCCACATGCGTTGGCCTGGTCCCACTCCTCTCCCAGGCCCACCGCAATGCTGCCGCTCCACCCAACTCCCCCATGCCGAACTCCCAGGAGATGGTTAAAAGACCTGCATGGTTAAATCTCCCCTTGTTTAAGTCTCTCCACTTAATCTCCAAACAGTTCCATCACATACCGCTCTCCCACACTGTAAAGAAGGCCTTGTTTTCATCTGCAAAATTGCTGTTTGGGTGAGCCCCCAGTAATCAGTTTTTATCACATTGCTTTTATCGCCATCTGCTCACACTGCTGGTTTTTGGATTTCCTTGCATGTTTACAGAAGGAGTTTGTTGACAATATTTCTCCTAGTTTGTCTACTTTCCTTCACTCCCCAAGGTTTTGTTTGTTTGTTTGTTTGTTCATTCATTCATTCTCACATTGACCTGCTAATAATTGCCCCTCCAATAATTCTAAATATTCTTAGCCAATAGGAGGTTCTTTGAAGAAAAGCATCAAGTGTTTTGATAAATAAATATAAACCCTAGGTGGAGCTAGACGCAATGGAATACACAGGGCTGTTGTCGGAAATGCATCAGGTTTCCACCCCATCCTCCTATAATATCTAGTAGCAGGTATCATGTGATGTGGCATCATCATGCTATCAGTCTTTCCCTCCATTGGTGACCAGTGGTGTTCAGAGGGGATGGGGAAACTGAAGGACATAAGAAGAGCCATGCTGGACCAGACCAAGGGTCCATCTAGTCTAGCATGTTATTCACACAGTGCCCAACCAGCTGTTGACCAGGAACCCACAAGCAGGGCATGAGCACAACAGCACCCTCCCACCCATGTTCCCCAGCAACTGGTGTACATGCGCTCACTGCCTCTGGTACTGGAGGTAGCACATAGCCATCAAGACTGGTAGCCATTGATAGCCTTCTCCTCCATGAATTTGTCCAGCCCCCTTTTAAAGCCGTCCAAACTGGTGGCCATCACTACATCTTGTGGTTGTAAATTCCATAGTTTAACTATGTGCTGTGTGAAGAAGTTCTTCCTTTTATCTGTCCTGAATCTCCCATCATTATAACAAATTATGTCATGCCATAAGGAGAGTTCTATTGCAGGAGAGAGGAGAAAACTGGATGTGAAAATGCCATTTGGGGCATCATCCCCATGTCTTCCACAACAGCTAGTTCAGGGATGTGGAACCTTCAGCCTCCAGGCCTAATCTGGCCCTCGGAGGTTCCTTCAGCCTCCAATCTAAGCCCCCTGAAGGATTCCCCCTCTGGAGGAATCCCTCCTCTTCTCTTTGATCTGAGATCAGAGATAACAGTAGGAATGGAGGTGATGGGGGACTCACCTGGTGCTGGGAAGAGCAGCTGCTCATTCTGGTTCTAGCCGACTGGCATCATGCACCATGTGCCATCCAGTCAGGATTGCAACCTCATCTGCAAGCTACAGGAAGGGGGCAGTGTTGCAGTTGACTAGTTAATGCATGGGAATTTGGAGCATAGCTAGCCTTAGGTCTCTATAGCCTACAGTGTAGTTTCCTGCTCCTCCCCCTCCTCCCTTGCTCTCTCTGTCTCTCTCTCTCTCTCTCTGACCTTCTCCATTGCTGGGAGCACACACGTTTGGTCTCTCTCTCCTGCCAGTATTATAGAACACAAAGAAATGGACTTGTCTGAAACTATAGGCTATACCTGAATTTTTATGCAAGGATCTGTGAGTAAAACATTTTATTTTTCTTCAATAAGGAAGACTGTGGTCTCCTTTTTTACTAAGATAGTCTTGTGTGGATATGGGACTGGTAAACACTCAGTCTGTTCCAGCTTTTGTTTTTCTCTGCTAACTGCCATTTTAACAGGAGGCAACAATACCAAATAATCCCATCAAGGATGACACATGCCACACATAGCCAGCGTCTTGGCCAATGCTCCTCTTAGCACCAACCAAGTCCCTTTCTTCATGCTGAGAAAAGCATGGAACTCCATGCTTCTCTCAGCACACAGAAAGGCTGAAATAGTTGGTGGGGGGTGTGTGCTGGTGAGGGGCAATTTGTACCCCGCCCATTTCCAGCTCTGCACCCCTGGTCTAGTTTCACCTCTTCTTTCTTTAAAACAAGAGGCCAGATTTTCCCAGTAGTACCTTTACTTTTAGGGATTTTAAACAGCTGCTCTCAAACAGTTGATCAGAAACCAACAGTAGATAGGAGGCAGGTTAGCAGAGTTAACAGTATTCAACAGTAGATGAATCTCACTGTTTTGCTTTCTACAACTTCCAATTTTTTGGGAGCAGATGTTCTTTTCAGCATGTTTCTGAATAAGAGAGCCAGTGTGGTGTAGTGGCAAGAGTGTTGGACTAGGAGCTGGAAGATCTGGGTTCTAGGCCCCACTCGGCCATGGAAGCTCACTGGGTGACTCTGGGCCAGTCACACACTCTCAGCCCAACCCACCTCACAGGGTTGTTGTTGTGAGGATAAAATGGAGAGGAGGAGGATAATGTAAGCCGCCTTGGGTTCCTTGCAATAGGAAAAAAGGTGGGGTATAAATGCAATAAATGAAGTTTGTGGATTTTTTGGTAAGAAGTCCAAGCAAAGATTAATCTGCATTTTTAAGGCATTTCTCCTGATATATGCATTTTCCACATTTTTCCCTAATATGCAAAGTAAGTTCCCCTGAATATGTGGCTTTTTTGTATGCAATTTTCCCTAATGTGTTCATCTTTTCTCCATAATTTCCCTTAATGAATAAATTTTTGTACACATTTTTTTGATCAGAGAACTGTATCACAAATTTTGAAGTGCAAAAACCTAATGTTCATGTATTATTTAGTTCAGAAACTGCAAATTAGCCCCATCAATACTAAAATGCAAACCAAACAAATTCCTCCTCCATTCCTAGACAACAGAACTGCTAGCGTCAGCTCTAAATGCTTTTGATGGTGAGTGGAATGGATCTATTCTGCTCTACCAAGCATTCTGCTCTACCAACTTCCAGAATGGATTCCACAATCCACTTTGGGCTAGGGATGTCAGAGAATTTCTCCACGAATCTCGGGGAGGCCGAATGCCAGCGCATTTGGCCCCCTGAAATTGGTGGAGAAACAGTCTGCCCCCCCCCCCCCCCCCGGGATGGGACTTACCTTGTTCGAATGACCCTGGGGGCGACGGCTCTGGTGGCGGTTCGGCGGTGGTTTGGTGGCGGCTGCTGCCGCCGCCATTTCCAAGTAAAACAACAACAACAACAAACAAACATGATAGGCTATGTAAAGATTTACGTAGCCTATCATGGCTAGATTTTTAAAAAACACTGTGATAGGCTACGTAAATGTTTACGTAGCCTATCATGGTTGACTTTGAAAAGAAAAAAAAAAAAGTGCGTACGCAGTGGCGGCACCCATGGGCGCCGCCATTTGCATCCCTTATTTTGGCACGTGTAGCCTATCATGGCTGACTGCAGGGATGCAAACGGCGGCGGCTACGGCTGCCGCCATTTGTGTCCCGGCAGGTTTTGTGGCCGGAGGGATGGGGCGCCTCCCCCCCGGCCAGAATTTCAGGGGAGAGGGACAGGGCGCCTCCCCCCCAGCCAGAATTTTTTGGGGGAGGGACGGGGCACCTCCACCCCTGGCCAGAATTTTGGGGGGAGGGACAGAGTGCCTCCCCCCCACAGCGAAGCAAGCTTTGGGATCAGGTAAGGGACTTTCGTCCATCCCTACTTTGGGCACACACAGAGAGGTCTTATTCATCATTCAGAATCATGTGGTCATTTGCAAAGTTGTTCACTCTTGACTCCAGATCTTTTATGACCAAGTTAAATTGTACCAATCCCCACACAGAACTTTGGGGATCGCTTCTGCGTATTCCCAAGGGAGGCTGGGTTCACTCCTCTCTGCTGTCCTGTCCTGCTTTCAAGGAAAGATCACTTTATCCAAGAAGACCTTTGGCCTGTAAATGGGTCTGTTGGTTGGTTTGGATGTTGTTTTTATCATGTGATTGTTATTTTTTATTGTATTTTGATGTTTTATTGTTTTAATCCGTTTTAAATTGTTTTTGTAAGCCACCTTGAGTGATATTTTTGGTAGAAAGGCAGGCTATCAATCAATCAATCAATCAATCAATCAAATAAAAAAAATGTTTCACCATTGTGTAAATGTTCTGTTTATTCTTGCTTTCTGCTTCCATTCCTACTCATATAACCTCATTTCTATGATTGGTGAATGTTTGGTTTTAAATTGCAATCCATTCATTTTAAAAAAATATTTATTGTGCTGGCTGAAGAACATTTAACCTTCATCCCCTCCTAAAAGATCAGCAACAATAATTAAGAATGGCTTTCAATCCTTTTTAGATTCTTGCAATATGTTCAATACTTCATTCCCCCTCCTTTCTTTTTTTGCACAGAATTACATTGATTCTCTTGGCATCTCTTGGAATAACTGAGTTCTGGCATCTAATAATATCCTGCTATTCCTGTCATTCCAAAAAATGATCCCAGATGGACATATCAAATCAGCTCCCAACCCATCCTTGCTTCATTTATATTCTTTAATAAGTGAGTATTGGACATCAGTCAATGCTTCCTGTCAGATCTGTTTGTCTGCTGTTTTAGTGCCATTTCAGAATCCAGAGAGAAATCTCTGTTTGAACTGTCAGTGTGTGCAAAAAACAGAACAGCTTACCCAACACTCCAAAAGACAGAGCAATTAAAACATCACACTTACTTTAGCCCTTTTTCTCCCTATTGCTGCATGGAAGAACTAGGTAGGGCATTAAAAAAAATCAAGCACAACTGCTTAGCACAGGGAAACAGTACAGAACAATTCTGACCTCTTTTCAGCAAGTGTTTTCTTAAGGCTGAACTAGATGTCATGGTGATGGACAAAAGTTTATTTTCACATGTCTACCCCAATCACATATAAAGCAGGGGAGATGGAGTCTCACTGTAAGAGTAAAAAGAAAGCATAGCAGAGGACCACTTTACCACCACAACCCCACACAGAGTCTATTGCCCCTGCACTTTTCTCCACCCCTGCCAATTTTCTCCACCCCAGCCAGTTTTATCTATTCCCAGTTCATTTCTGGTATCAGGGCAGCAATGTAGAAAAATAGCACCTTTCTCCCAGTGCTGGCTCTAGGATTTTGAGGGCACTTGGGCAAGGGACCCTCGATGGACCCCTCTTCAGTGAATCTGTCTTCTCACCACCATTGTCACCAGCTGCTATGCTCCTCATTCTCTTATTGTTGCTACCACTTGCTTGCTTCTCAGGCAGAGAGCCAGTGAGCAAGCAAGCAGGGGCATCTACTCACCACCACTGTTGTCTGGGCCAGAGCAAGAGGTAGGTGAACAAGCAGGTTGTAATGATGAAGAGGAGGAGCAAGTCCAAGGGGTTCTTGTTGGTGGGCCCCTGCTAGGGTGTGGGTCCTTGGCAGGTGCCCAACTATGCCTACCTTTTATACAGGGCCTGCTCTCTCCCATACATTTTTCTTACTGTTAGACTTCCTCGTGTTCCCTCATCCCACCTCCACTTTATATATAAATGGGATGACAGTCACATAAATTATGGTCCCATCATGTCTAGTTTGATGGCCCTTAGCCTTCCAAAGTAACAACATGATATGTTTTAGATTCCTATTTTATGTCTGACTAGGGATGTACGAAAGTCACTTACCTTTTCGAAGGGTGACATTCGCGGTGGGGGGGGAGGCGCTCCGTCCCTCCCCCCGAAATTCTCTCCGGCTGGCTCTGCTCTGTGGAGATTCTGCAGAGCCGCCGGCCGGGGCCGCCCACAGCCAGACATCTGGCCGCTGGGCAGCCTGCAGGGACGTAAATGGCGGCTGCCGTAGCCACCGCCATTTGCGTCCCTGTATTTTGCCGTGATCACGGCAAGAAACAAAACAAAACAGCGAACGCAAATGGCAGCAGCTACGGTGGCCGCCATTTGTGTTCTCTTTTTTTTTTGCCGTGATAGGTTACATAAATATTTACGTAGCCCATTACGGCAAAAAAAAAAAAAAAGGGAACACAACTGGTGGCCACTACGCCATTCCTCATGTGTCATATGTTGTTTGTAAGCTGCTCTGGAAGCAGTTTTGGTTGAGAAGTGGGATAAAACTAACTAACTGACACAGACCTTGTTCTCACTGAGTCAGTAAGCTTGTGTTTTGAGACTATGGATGTCCATTGCTGGGAAATCCAGCCCTTTTTGGGCTTGCCAGATTTTTATGACACTCCTGGCTCAGCTTGCATTTGTGAGCTGAGCTGTGGGTTTTTCCCCAAATCCAGGAACTTTTTTGTTTTTCTCAAATGTTTTGTAAGTGCAAATTTGCACAAATCGCATTTGCAATTTGTGTAATTTGCTCAAATTGTGGCTGACGTTTGCACAAATTACAGCCAAAACTTGCATAATTTGCACAAATTGTGGCCAAAATTTGCCCAAATTTCTATTTATTAAAAAAATAATAATCTGTGAGCTGGCCCAACTCAGTGCAGATTGAGTCAGGCCAGTTCACAGTGAAATGATTTGGATGCGCCTGATCTCATCTGATCTCGGAAGCTAAGCAGGGTCAGCCCTGGTTAGTACTTGGATGGGAGACTGCCTGGGAATCAGGCTTCCTGCATTGAGCAGGGGGTTGGACTTGATGGTCTTGTAGGCCCCTTCCAACTCTATGATTCTATGAAATTCTATGATCTAAAGTCCAGTGGGCTGACTTGATGAAAGCTCGCCAAGCTCCATTCCCAGGATGGATTCCTCTGACATCCCTACTCGAGAGACAGGCTTACTGGCCTGAGAACAATGCCATTATACCACTCCAGATTGTGGACAGAAGGTCTCATGACTAACTGTAATGGTCTAGCTTTTTCTCTGGTATGCTAATTTTTTCAGCACAGCCAATGATAGGCTTGTCCTCCAGGGAAAAGGTGCAATTCTCCTTTAAAGCCCTGAATGCCATACCTTTATAGGTGAAAAAGTGGCTTGGGGAGGCTGATTTTTGAGCTGAAAAAGTATGGGTGGGAGGGAAAGGTTAAGCAGCAGCCGCTCTCCATTTGCCTTGCAACAAGCCTTCTTCTCTTGCTCATATGCAACCTGCCCCAGGCTGCTGTGGGTTAAAAAATGTGTGTGTTTGTGTGTGTGTGTAATCATGGAAGTCCATATAGTGAATAGTCTGAGCCTGTATTTATCAATTTGGAGTGGGGGGGGGTGATACAGCTGCAGGAGCCTTTGCAGATGGTTTTTTAACTACTTGTGAGACCCTGATGCTCTTCCATATTTTTTCTCCTTAGCAATGTCCAAGGTCCTCTCATTTTACAGCCCTGGCTCTTCCTCTGTGAAATTGAGACTTGTGCACATGTCAGTTGCCATGAAGACAGATCACCCACTGCACAAGGTCAGCCTTCCATGATTCTTGGCAGACGCATCAGTCAAGAGAGACAGCCGACAATCACTTTAGAGTCCCTCAGCTGCCTAGTTTGTCACGGCTTTTTCAAGAGTAGCATATTACCCCCCCTTTTTATGGATGTTTCTGCAACATGTGTGTATGGCATCAGAACATGTGCAGTCTGCAACATGCATTAAAGGTGGTTCCTTATGGATTTGAATACCTTTTAGGGTGGCAATGAATGCGTGAGAAACGTGGAACTACTGCTGAAAATGGCAGGCATGAGTCATTTATTCTCTTCCCTCCATAATGTCTAGTACAACTTAACTCCTGTTTGAGATCATTACACTGCATTTCTCTGTCCAGCACCACCACCAGTGGCAGCCAGTGATGTGGGGTGGAAGGAGGCATGGAAACGCTCAGCTTAATGACATCAAGGAGATTCAATCACTCATACTAGGCCAGTACTTTTGAATCTGTGTCCTGCGAGAAAACTGGTAGAATGCTACAAGAAGTTATTATTTAGATCAGAGGTACAGACCCTCTGGTCCAGGGGCCATGTATCTTGGGGTTTCCTAATATAATACATTTTTGAGCATTTAAGTATTGAGCATATAATGCATTTTTGAGCACTGTTTCAGAACGTTGTAATATATGCTTATTTATAACTTTTTTTTTTTAATTGGAGGCCTCCATTGCAAAATTCAGAGAGGAGCAAATTTCAAAGGAGCATTGTGTTTCACACAGTGGTTCAAAAATGTGAAATCAGGTAAGTTTACCTTAAAATGTGAACTGAACAAATCCCCCCCCCCACTTATTGGTGGCCTCATTTCTCATGTTTAGTTCCACCATTAGTGTAGCATCTGCATGAGATATCAACAAGGCCTTGGTTTGTAAGCATGTGACCCAAGGCCTTGGTTTGTAAGCATGTGACCCTGCAAAATGAACCCAACTCATCAGCCATGAATGCTTTCTGAATGATGAAAGAATGTGTGTGTGTGTGTGTGTGTGTGTGTGTGAGGGAGATCCAATTCCCAGCAGCACAGTTGTCGGTAAATATATAAGTAAAAAGGATTAAGTATTTAACATGTAAGTGTTTATTGTGTGCCCTGACTGGGTTAGTTTCCTCGTCGTATTTAGCAGGATGTAGTCCAATGATTCAATACACTTAATCATTTAATAGAATCTTTCCATCTTTTAATGGAGGCTCAGAGAAAAGAACACTCTAAATGTGCAGATATAATTAGTCGTGCTGTTATAAGACAAATCCTTCATAATCCTGGGGTATGTGCTGAGTGAAAGATGGGATTTGTTGGTCTACATTCCTCCTGAAACAGAGCTCATTTGCAATGGCTACGCTAATTTGACTTATCCGTGTAATACAATCCTACAAACTGTAGGCTACAATACAAGAGGGCTGTTTTTAGACTTTTTTTTTTTTTTAAGTGGCAGGATTAATTTTCAGTTAGGGCTGGTAGGAAGAAATAAATAAAACACACACACACCAAATTGATTGTTAACATGCAGAAGAACACACTGCATTGGAAAAGATGCTGAGGTATGAAATCTTAACAGGAGCAGAATAGTTTGGAATGGACAAAGGTGAGAGAAACAAGTGAGAGGGCTTTCTTGGTGGTGGCCCCCCAATTGTGGAACGCTGTTCCCAGTGAGGCCTGCCTCGCACCAAGATTGTCATCTTTTCACTGACAGGTTAAGATTTTCCTCTACTTCCAGACATTTGACAGCATATGATACTTCTTTTTAATGACTCCTGGGATTTACTGTTGATTGTTTAAAATTGTTGTATTTGTGTAAGTTGGTTTTATATTATGTTACTATATTGTATTTTTAGGGTTTTCATCTTTGTAAACCTTCAGGAGATCATTGGCTATTGGGCAGTATAGTACTGTAATACATGAAATGAAATTCTGCAGCAAGTGCAGGGGTTGGATCAGACCAAGCATCCATCTCATCCACCATCCTCTTTTTAGCAGTGGTCAGTCGGATGGTTTGGGGTAAGGGTGGGCAGAAGGTAGTTCAGGGAGACTGGGAGATCTCTGGATGATTTGCAGTTAGGGATTCTGGAGAAATTCAAGACAACTAAAATGAGCTTGGATTTCTAAGAATAAAAAGGTGGTGTGGAATCTGTGGACTTTGGGATCTTTTTTTTTTTTTACTTTCCCGAAATTTACGTATATTTATTTGTAGGAAAATACACACGTTTCTCCCCTTCATGGATCACTGCCTTGTTGTGGCGAAGGGGCTTGCGTAACTCAGTGAAGCCATAAGCTATGCCGTGCAGGGCCACCCAAGACGGACAGGTCATGGCGGAGAGTTCTGACAAAATGTGGTCCACTGGAGAAGGAAATGGCAACCCACTCCAGTATCCTTGCCAAGAAAACCCCATGGAACGTATCTCAAGGCTAAAAGATATGACGCTGGAAGATGAGCCCCTCAGGTTGGAAGGTGTCCAATATACTACTGGGGAAGAGCAGAGGGTATTTCCAAGTAGCGCCAGAAAGAGTGAAGCAGCTGGGCCAAAGCCGAAAGGACACTCAGCTGTGGATGTGTCTGGTGGTGAAAAGAAAATCCGATGCTGTAAAGAACAATATTGTTTAGGAACCTGGAATGTCAGATCAATGAATCAAGGTAAGCTGGAGGTGGTCAAACATGAGATGGCAAGACTGAACATCGACATCTTGGGAATCAGCGAACTAAAATGGACAGGCATGGGCGAATTTAATTCAGGTGACCATCATATCTACTACTGTGGGCAAGAATCCCTTAGAAGAAATGGAGTAGCACTCATAGTCAACAAAAGGGTGGGAAAAGCAGTACTGGGGTACAATCTTAAAAATGATAGAATGATCTCAGTACAAATCCAAGGCAAACCATTCAACATCACAGTAATTCAGGTCTATGCCCCAACCACTGATGCTGAAGAAGCTGAGGTTGATCGGTTCTATGAAGACCTACAACACCTTCTAGAACTAACACCAAAAAAAGATGTCCTCTTCATCATAGGGGATTGGAATGCTAAAGTAGGAAGTCAAGAAATCACCGGGATAACAGGCAGGCATGGCCTTGGTGTACAAAATGAAGCAGGACAAAAGCTAATAGAGTTTTGCCAAGAGAACACGCTGATCATAGCAAACACTCTTTTCAACAGCACAAGAGACGACTCTACACATGGACATCACCAGATGGTCAATATTGAAATCAGATTGATTATGTCCTTTGCAGCCAAAGATGGAGAAGCTCTATACAGTCAGTAAAAACAAGACCTGGAGCTGACTGTGGCTCAGATCATGAGCTTCTTGTTGCAAAATTTCAGCTTAAATTGAAGAACGTAGGGAAAACCACTAAACCATTCAGGTATGACCTAAATCATATCCCTGATGAATATACAGTGGAGGTGAGGAATAGATTTCAGGGATTAGACCTGATAGACAGAGTGCCTGAGGAACTATGGACGGAGGTCCGTAATATTGTTCAGGAGGCAGCAACGAAATCCATCCCAAAGAAAAAGAAATGCAACAAAGCCAAGTGGCTGTCTGATGAGGGTTTACAAGTAGCTGAGGAAAGAAGGGAAGTGAAAAGCAAGGGAGAAAGGGGAAGATATATCCAACTGAATGCAGAGTTCCAGAGAATAGCAAGGAGAGACAAGAAGGCCTTCTTAAATGAACAGTGCAAAGAAATCGAGGAAAACAACAGAATGGGGAAGACTAGAGATCTCTTCAAGAAAATTGGAGATCTCAAGGGAACGTTTTGTGCAAAGACGGGCATGATAAAGGACAAAGAAGGCAGGGACCTAACAGAAGCAGATGAGATTAAGAAGAGGTGGCAAGAATACACAGAAGAACTACACAGGAAAGATCTTCATGTCCCTGATAGCCATGATAGTGCGGTCACTGAACTTGAGCCGGACATCCTCGAGAGTGAAGTCAAGTGGGCCTTAGGAAGCATTAGTAACAACAAAGCTAGCGGAGATGACAGTATTCCAGCTGAGCTATTTAAAATCCTAAAAGATGATGCTGTTAAAGTGCTGTATTCAATATGCCAACAAATCTGGAACACTCCACAGTGGCCACAAGACTGGAAAAGGTCAGTTTACATTCCAGTTCCAAAGAAGGGCAATGCCAAAGAGTGTTCAAACTACCGCACAATTGCGCTCATTTCACATGCCAGCAAGGTGATGCTCAAAATCCTACAAGCTAGGCTTCAGCAGTATGCGAACCGAGAACTACCGGAAGTACAAGCTGGGTTTTGAAGAGGCAGAGGAACTAGAGATCAAATTGCCAACATTCGCTGCATCATGGAGAAAGCAAGAGAATTCCAGAAAAAATGTCTATTTCTGCTTCATTGACTATGCTAAAGCCTTTGATTGTGTGGATCACAACAAAGTGTGGCAAATTCTTAAAGTGATGGGAGTACCAGACCACCTTACCTGTCTCCTGAGAAACCTGTACGAGGGTCAAGAAGCAACAGTAAAAACCAGACATGGAACAACCGAGTGGTTCAAAATTGGGAAAGGAGTACGACAAGGCTGCATATTGTCACCCTGCTTATTTAACTTATATGCAGAGTACATCATGAGAAATGCCGGGTTGGATGAATCAGGGGTCGGAATTAAGATTGCCGGGAGAATTATCAACAACCTCAGATATGCAGACGATACCACCCTAATGGCAGAAAGCGAAGAGGATCTAAAGAGCCTCTTGTTGATGGTGAAAGAGGAGAGTGCAAAAGCTGGTTTGAAACTCAACATTAAAAAAACAAAGATCATGGCATCTGGCCCCATCACTTCCTGGCATCTAGAAGGGGAAGAAATGGAAGCAGTGACAAATTTTACTTTCTTGGGCTGCAAGATCACCACAGACGGTGACTGTAGCCATGAAATTAAAAGACACTTGCTCCTTGGGAGGAAAGCTATGGCAAACCTAGACAGCATAGTAAGAAGCAGAGACATCACCTTGCCGACAAAGGTCCATATAATCAAAGCTATGGTTTTCCCAGTAGTAATGTATGGCTGTGAGAGCTGGACTATAAGGAAGGCTGAGCACCGAAGAATTGATGCTTTCGAACTGTGGTGCTGGAGAAGACTCTTACGAGTCCCCTGGACTGCAAGGAGGTCAAATCAGTCCATCCTAAAGGAAATCAACCCTGAGTGCTCATTGGAAGGACAGATACTGAAGCTGAAGCTCAAATATTTTGACCACCTAATGCGATGAGAAAACTCTCTGGAAAAGACCCTGATGCTGGGAAAGACTGAAGGCAAAAGGAGAAGGGGACGACAGAGGATGAGATGGCTAGATAGCATCACTGATGCAATGAATATGAACTTGAGCACACTCCGGGAGAGAGTGCAGGACAGGAAGGCCTGGCGTGCTATGGTCCATGGGGTCACGAAGAGTCGGACACGACTGAACGACTGAACAACAACACACGTTTCTGCTGAGGAAAAGTGGAATGGAATGGGGGATGAAACACTAAATGTTATGTACTAAAGTAAATTATGTAAATTGTTGCGAACCCTCTTACAGAATTATTTGTTTTGTATTATTTTTTATCAGAGAAAAACCAAAAAGGCAAAGCAGAATGAACGTTTACCAGTCCCACATGCAGACAAGGCTAAAATAAAGAGACCACACCCTTCTTTAGTGAAGAAAAGGTAAAATGGCTTTGCTCGCAATTTCTTGCACAAAAATGCAGGTATAGCGTATGGTTTCAGAAAAGAATTTCTTCAGTCCATTTCTTTGTGTTGTATAACACCGGTAGGAGAGAGTGCAGGGGGGGGGGGAGGAAGGGGAGGAGCAGGAAACTACACTGTAGGCTATAGAGATCCTAAGGTTAGCTATGCCCCAAATTCCCATGCATTAACTAGCTAACTGGAACACCACCACCCCCTTCCTGTAACTTGCAGACAAAGTTGCAATATTCCCAGAAGATGGGGTGTAGTAGATGACTGGTTCCTACTGCACCCCATATAGTAGGAGCCAGAGCAGAGACCCAACACTGCAATGGCTCTTAATGGAATGGCAGTGATTCAGCACTGGATCTGGCTTCACACACAGCTCCATTTACCATTTTGCATCTGACTGCCATGGGTGGACCTCAGGGGTTTGGTAAAAACAAACTAAGTAGATCCCACAAGCCTAAAGTCTGCTCACGCCACACATGTGCATATTTATTTAAGAATTGTGGACATATCTGCACATGCTCAATTGAGAATGGACATGTGGGGCACTCACCATTATGGGCAAGCATTGGGCAGTAAAAAGGAAAGTAGGCTCCACCCTCTGGGCAGTTTGGAGTTGGTGGCTAAAGGAGAAGTTGGGCTTGGCTAATTCCTTTCTGTAAGACCCCGAATCCCTAGGAGCAGATTGGTAATTAGACCCTTGAGGCAGTGGCCTTGCTGTAGCTAAGCAGGTCTAGGTCTGGTCAGTCCTTTAAGGTGGGGGGGGGAACACTTGGGACCCTCATGGAGCCACCTTGATTCCACAATGGAAGAAAGGTGGGATGTAAACATAATAAAATAAATAAAAATGTGTTGACGATTTGAAATATGATCAGAGTTCCTTCTGGCTGTGTTCTTTTTGTGTTATAAAGGACTTGAAACTTTCCTTTCTGTGTGAAAATGACTGGCAGACATTTTCTCAAAAAACACTATTTTGGAAAGGCAGGGAGTGAAGCAAAGATCCCACCAGTCTTCATACAGCAGCAGAGAAAGTTGCAAGGGAAAGGAAGAGCTGCAAAGGAAAGACGGACTTATTTCGTTTTGGGCTTACTGTATTTGGACTTTTACTTATTGAGTACTATATGTGTTTAACATTGTATTATGTAAGGGACTGTTAGAAGTTATCTGCCTTTCCACAGATACCTTTGCTGTGAGTCCATCTAGAAAGCCTGCATTAAAGCCCTTGGTTTAGAGTTCATAGAAAGCAGATTGAGAAGAGATAATAGCGGGCATCCCAAAAACATCTGGCTATCCTCTGTTGGAAACGGGACACTAGGTCAGATGAAATGTTGGTCTGATCCAGCGGGGCTCCCTTTTTCTTAAAGTCAAATGGAGTGCACTAGCTGTGGTTTATTGCCTGCTAATTTTCAGGAAAGAAAACACCTTGCTGCCCCAGTCAGGCAATAAACTAAACACAAGAGGTTTGTTGAGCTTGCAATGGGTAACTATGTAGCTGATGGGTTTTGTTTGCCTTGTTGGGTTGCAAGCAGTGCAGGTTGTAATTAGTGGCTCCTATTTAGTGGCTGTAAAAGTTTCATTTTGCCCAGTAAATTAAAAAGGACGGCAAATATATGTTGATCTCTTAAACACAACAGCAGCACAACCACCTCTAAATGATTCAATGGAGTTGATATATAAGCTCTTCGTTATTCTAAAGACACAGAAGTGTGCCACTATTTTATTTCATAGTGTTATTATTATTTGCAGGGAATTGTTTCATTGCGTGTAATACATTATCTGAGCATTTGCATTGGTTTTTACAGCCAGCATAGGTCACTTCTGAAATACTGTGGTGTTGACAGGTTTATACTTCTGCTGACATGGGTTGGCAGATAGATGAGCTTCTCTCATGGCAAAGAGACATAAATTTAATTGCATAAATAGAACCAGGTCTGTTTGCGCAATTGTCAGAAGAGAAAAGTGCGCTGAAGGAAATAACTGGGGCGTTCCATCCTTTAAATTAAAACTCATTGAAAATAAATAAATAAATGGGCTTCTTTTAACCCTGATACCGCTGTGGTGACTGCAGCTCTCAGAATATGCTTTGATGTTGTCAGGGGTGGGCTGCAGACAGCCATCTGAGATGAGCCAGGAAAAGAAGGAAAAGCCTGCAGTCAGGACTGAAGACTAAGTTGAAGAAGGAGGCAGGGTGGAGAAGTGAGCCAGAAGTCAGAGCCAAAGGACAAGTCAGATGGTAAGGTCTTAAGAGCATAGGAAGAGCCATGCCGGTTCAAACCACAGCCATATCTAGTCCAGCATTCTGTTCCCACAGTGGCCAACCAAATGCCCATGGGAAGCCCCCAAGTAGGACAGGAGGCAGAATGTGTTTCAGTCAGCACTGGGGATGTCAGAGAAATCTGCAACAGAATCAATTGAGTTTGGATTTCTAGGAATCCAACCCATGGATGGCACAGTGGACCAGCTTTTCCTGAGTCATATGGATTCCATGGACTTGCAGACCATTTTATTTTTTTACTTTCCAGAATTTTATGCAAATTTAGTTGTAGAAAAAGATGTAAAATAATAATAATAATCCTGAAGATACTGTACACACTTCAGGCTAAAGCATGAAAATGAAAATGTGTGTATGTGGAGGTGTTTGCACATTTCGGGGAAGGATTTGCACATTTTCACCCGTGAAAATTTGTGCAAATGTGAAATTCCAGGAATTGGGGAAAAACCAGTTCCACCAATGAGCAGATGATGGAATGAAAGGCACCCGACAATCCATGTAACACAAGCAGAATGGATTTTACAAAATCCGTACATCCCTAGTCAACACGGCAAAAGCAATAAACCACTGGATCGGCAGGCCAGCTTCACGGATATCATCAGCCTGCACCCACACAGCAGACAGCCAGTGGTCCAGCAACTGTCCTTCCACAGCTCTGACTGAAACACTGCCTGCCTCTACTGCCCTCTTCCGTCAATTCCTGCCAAGAATGGGAATATGAGCCAATAATGTGATGTGGCTGCAAAAAAGGCAAATGCTATTTGGGGCTGCATTAATAGAAGCATAGCTTCCAAATCCTGGGAAGTACTAGTTCCCCTCTACTCAGCACTGGTTAGGCCACATCTGGAGTACTGTGTCCAGTTCTGGGCACTGCACTTTAAGAAGGATGCAGACAAGCTGGAGAGGGTTTAGAGGAGGGCAACAAAGCTGATCAGGGGACTGGAAACAAAGCCCTATGAGGAGAGACTGAAAGAACAGGGCATGTTTAGCCTTGAGAAGAGAAGACTGAGGGGAGATATGATAGCACTCCTCAGGTACTTGAAAGATTGTCACAGAGAGGAAGGCCAGGATCTCTTCTTGATCATCCCAGAGTGCAGGACACGGAAGAATGGGTTCAAGTTACAGGAAGCCAGATTCTGGCTGAACATCAGGAAAAACTTCCTGACTGGTAAAGCAATATGGCAATGGAACCAATTCCCTAGGGAGGTGGTGGCCTCTCCCATACTGGAGGCATTCAAGACGGGGCTGGACAGCCATCTGTCAGGGATGCTCTGACTTGGGTTCCTGCACTGAGCAGGGGGTTGCACTCAATGGTTTTATAGGCCCCTTCCAACCCTACTATTCTATGAGTCTATGATTCTCCTATCCCTGCCATCATTCTGCCATGGCACCCAGTGGCTCCTGCTAGCAAACAGCCAATTTATTATTTATTTATTTATTGCATTTATACCCCGCCTTTTTTCCTCTTGCAAGGAACCCAAGGCGGCTTACATGATCCTCCTCCTCTCCCTTTTATCCTCACAACAACAACCCTGTGAGGTAGGTTGGGCTGAGAGTCTGTGACTGGCCCAAAGTCACCCAGTGAGCTTCCATGGCCGAGTGGGGACTAGAACCCGGATCTCTGGGCTCCCAGTCCAACACTCTAGCCACTACGCCACACTGGCCCTGAGGCAGTGTGTTAGCCACACATCAGAGCAAAGAAGCACGGTCTGTGCTTCCTCTCAGTGTAATAATAGCAAAATTCAGTATATATTTGGAGGTGACATTTGGGAGCTGCAACAAAATGTTGCAGTGTGGAGTGTTCAACATTCAGCATGCCATAACTATTGAGTATGCTCAATTCTCATTGGGCTTGTTTTGGATTCCCCCCCCCCATTATCTCTTCCCCACCCCAAGTGGTTTTGTACTTCTGGGTTTCCCCAAGTATGCTGATCTCATAGAATCATAGAATAGTAGGATTGGAAGGGGCCTATAAGACCATCGAGTCCAACCCCCTGCTCAGTGCAGGAATCCAAGTCAGAGCATCCCTGACAGATGGCTGTCCAGCCTCGTCTTGAATGGCTCCAGTGTGGGAGAGCCCACCACCTCCCTAGGTAGTTGGTTCCATTGTTGTATTGCTCTGACAGTCAGGATTTTTTTCCTGATGTTCAGCCAGAATCTGGCTCCCTGTAACTTGAGCCCATTATTCTGTGTCCTGAACTCTGGGATGATGGGGAAGAGATCCTGGCCTTCCTGTCTGTGACAACCTTTCAAGTACTTGAAGAGCGCCATCATATCTCCCCTCAGTCTTCTCTTCTCAAGGCTAAACATGCCCAGTTCTTTCAGTCTCTCCTCACAGGGCTTTGTTTCCAGTCCCCTGATCATCTTCATTGCATCTTTTCCTCTTGTGCTTGGATGGTGCCATTCTGATAACATAAGAGAATCCACACTCAGAGAATAAGTCTGCCATTTGTATAGAGCAGGCGTGGGCAACATGTGGCCTGCAGGCCTCATGTGGCCCCCTGGCCTTTGTTGCAGCCCCCACTCCCTTCCCTGCTGCTGCTGAAATTATTGCGAGAGCAGCAGCAGCAGCAAAATACCCATCGATTTTGCATGGAAACAAGGTAAGAGGAGAGTACATGCCTTGTTTGGAAGCAGAAGCACTGAAAAAAAGGATATCGTAGAGTTGAGAAAAAGGGCAGAAAAGGGCAAATAAACTGATCAAGGGGCTGGAGCAACTCCCCTGTGTGGAAAGGTTACAACATCTGTTCTTTTTAATTGTTTTAATTATGGGATTTTATTCTTTTATCTTGTTGTTCACTGCTCCAAAATCTTTGATGTAGATATATAGATGTAGGTATGTAGGTATATAAATATTGTATGTTGTGAGTTGTTTGATGTAGGTATATAAATATTGTAAATAAAAAAATAAATAATCTGGGGCTGTTTTGCTTTGAGAAAAGTTGAGTCAGGGGAGACATGATAGAGGTGTACAAAATTATGCATGGTGTGGAGAAAATGGATAGGGAGACATTTTTCTCCCTCTCTCATCTTACTAGAACCCAGTGGGGTCATCCCATGAAGCTGATTGGCGGGAGATTCAGGATAGAGAAAAAGAAGGACTTCTTCACACAGCACATAGTTAAAATATGGAATTCACTTCCATAACATGTAGTAATGGCCACCAATTTGGATGGCTTTAAAATGGGATTGGACAAATTCTTAGAGAAGAAGGCTATCAATGGCTGCTAGTCCTGATGGCTCTATGCTACCTCCAGTATCAGAGGCAGTGTGCCTACGTTCACCAGTTGCTGGGGAACATAGGCGGGAGGGTGCTGTTGCACTCATGTCCTGCTTGTGGGTTTCGCATTGACAGCTGGTTGGCCACTGCGTGAACAGAATGCTGGACTAGATGGATCTTTGGTCTGATTCAGCAGGGCTCTTCTCACGCTCTTATAATTGCACTCCCAGAATCCTCCGGGCAGTGCATTTTGCTTCCAAACGAAGTGCACTCCCCTTCCCACAACATGCCTCGTTTTCAAGCAAAATCACTGAATTTTTGCCACCACTGCACCACCAAATTTCAGTGGCAAATTTAGCGGTGGTAGCAGGGAGCATGAGTATAGTGGGGTCCGGTGGGGGCAATATGTACCCCCAAACCCCAGGAGTTGCCCGCTTCTGCTATAGAGGATTTTTGGACTGCAATTGTAGGGCTATGATAAAGGTGTTAAGTTGAAGCGCAGAACTTTTTGTTTTCCTGAAATTACTGGTTTTGCCGATGATGTTGATGTTGATGCTTGAATTCAGCATGAATGAAAACTGGCTGACAGGTGATATAAGCTCTCTTGTCTGCTTTTAGTTGAGTTGCTGTGATTTCATGGAGTCTATGGGGGAGGGGCTGGGTTGCTAAAGTAGTTAACGTTGCTAAATCCAAAAGCAGAATAGGAAACAATGAAAAAAAAAGTCAGATGAAAATATACATCTGATGTTTTTACAAGATTATTGAAGTTAGGAGAGTTTTTCTGTGAATGTCTCACTACCCCCCAATTCATTTCAGCTTCAAGAACCCCCTCCCCCCCCCACACATGCTAATGTTGATATAATATAGTTGCAAATATTTCCTGAGAGTCCATTCTAGAGATAGTGTGCCAGGTATCAAAGGTTTGAACTCATTGCCTTTTTGAAATAAATATGGAGACACAGCATCTGTGCAATTTAAACCCAAATCCAATTTATCCAGAGGTCAAAGGTAATAGCAAGGTGATAAGACGGTGAAGAGAAGCGATGAATCTATCACAACTCCTGGCTGGAGATCCTCATGCTGTACGTAGGTTTTAGGGGTAAACAAAAGGAAACCTTTAAGAGAATATCATAAGGCATACACAGGTGTAGAGAATAATTCCACGTACCAAAGCCATAGAGCCAAAGGTGGCACACACTCCTTTGAAGTTAATGTAATTCAAGCCCTGTGTTTCACATCACAGCCTGGGCCACTTCAAAGATTCTCCAACCCACTCTCCCGTTCCTTTGACCCAAACGTAATCTGGGCACTGGTTTGTCAGCGTGCAACTTTAATTACACTTTGCAAAGCGTTCTCAGAAGAAAGACACCAAGGCACTGCACAGGTAATGCAAGTTTGCAGAAAGAACCTCTATTTTCACACCTGGCCACCCTTGCTAATTTGTAAGACCTTGTTTTTAATTTCAGGGGCTCAGGCATGGAGATTTTCTGGAGCAGAAAAAGCTCCAGACCAGAAAACAGTTTAACCACATGGCAAGCATAGTTGCAAACACATACCCACTGCTCCACACATGGAGATCTGCACAGGAGCATGACACTCCCAGGCAAAAGTTGCTATTTATTTGTTATGTTTAACTAAATTTGTATCCCAACTTTCTGCGGAAGAAGTGCCCGGAGAGGCTAATCATTAATAAAGAGAGAGAGAGAGAGAGAGAGAGAGAGAAAATAAACTGGTTAAATTTTGGGTGCAGAACCTGGGGTCCCAATCCAACCTTCTGGCATTCCCCATGCCCCTGGCTCTGCCCCCTTTCCCCCAACCACCAATCATTTGTTGGTTTCCCATCTTTCACACAGTTTTCCCTATTCTGGAAGGTTGAAATACCTCTCCTTAGGGCTTAGTTACTGGCAGTAAGGGGTCTAAGCTAACATACGCTGGTATTTTTGCCCCCACCCCTTTTGTCTTTGGCCCCACCCACCAGTGGAATGCCTCCTCCACAGCTTCTCTGAGATTGATTTCCACCCTCGGGCTGAAAGCAGTTCAACACCTCCTATTTTAAAACAAAACAAAACAAAACATCACACCACAATTAAATTGAATAAAAACAGGACAGCAGATAAAACCAACAAAAATCAATGACTAATTTAACTGCTGGCTGGAAGGAATAATCACGTTTTGAGGAGGTGATGGAAGGAGAATAACGAGGAAGCCTAGATGGATCTCCTAGCGCAGAGAGTTCCACAACTTGGGTGCAACCACCAAAAAGAACCTGTCATTTGTCCTCCACAAACATGCCTCAAATATTGGTAGGCTGTACAAAAGAGTTTTGCCAGCACATCTTGTGATGGACAAGATTGTACAGAAGGAGAAGGTCCTCTGGATATTGATAATAAATAGCAGACCAAAAATCTGCTATTGAGGGTTAAAATAGCAGATCCAAAAATCTGCCTCCTACACATGTGGTTGTGGGTGCAGATTACGCATCTGGATGCATGTTAACCAGTGTTTTTTGCAGTAGAGGGGAAATTGTGCATTCCCATTCTGTTCCTTGAAAATTAGAACTAGGGCAATATATTTGCCATGGGTTTGGCAAGCAAATTCAAGTGAGGATTTACTCCCCCAAAACTCATTTAGCCTTTAACTGCAGATCTTTATTTTCTGAGCAATTATGTGTGTGTGTGTGTGTGTGTGCGGGGGCAGGGGGAGAAGTGGAAAAGCCTCTGTGTGTGGATTCCACAGTGGACCAGCTTTCCCCTTGTCAGGTGGATTCTGTGGATTTCCGGACCACTTTTCTAACTTTCCCAAATTTTGTACAAATTTCGTTGTAGAGAAATACAAAAATGCACATTTCCCTAGAAGGCTAAAGTGTGAAAATGTGCATTTGGGGGCATTTTGCAAATTTTTGCCCATGCAAATTTGCGTAAATTTGGAAATAGACACAAGCTGATTCCATTGGTGGGCAGATGATGGAACGAAAGGCACCTGACAATTCACAAAACACAGACAGAACGGATTTTACACAATCCATGCATCCCTATCTCTGTCCATGGAGGGGGAGGTCTGCAGTTTCCTGGGGACACACTCCCAGGGAGCAAATAATGGGATCTTAAATGTAATGTCAGATGAGCTTGGAGAGAGGAGTTCCGATTGGGCTTGCTCATCCACTATGATAGTTGTGGCTCAACAGAAATACAATTCCCCTCTCTGTCTCCTTCCTGGCCCCCAGTTTACAAACTCTCCATTTAAAAGGCACATCCCCAGTTATTCTAAAATCCATTTATATGGCATTATTTATTACTGAGTAGCAAGCAGATGGAGCTATTTTTCCTTGCAGCAATTTGAAAGAGACACATCACTTTTCTATGTACTGCTCCTATCCTGATTTATGATCCCCACAGCAGGAGAAACATCCTGGACTTGCCTCTGTTGTTCCATCCAATAAAAAAACCTAAAAATGGTTTCGGGAAGTTCTCACTTTTATGACACAACTTCCAAATTAACTCATTACACAGTGAAATATTCTTGTGACCAAATAATTAACATACACTAAAATTTAAATGCTCCAATATTTTAAAGGCTCTTCTCCAGAGGCGATGAATTTAAGTCTCTCTCACTGTATCTTTAAAGACGTTCTGTCTTGAGGGGATGAGAGCTAGGGGATTAAAGGTGCAATCCTATGCATGTTTAGACAGAAAAACAGTCCTACAACTCCCAGCATTCCCCAGTCAGCCATGCTGCCTGGGGAATGCTGGGAGTTGTAAGACTTCTTTTTCTGCCTAAACATGCATAGGATTGTGCCTTAAGCCAAAGAGTGGGTAACTTTGGGGGACTTTGGGGCCAACTCGACCCCCCCATGGCCACACCCTCACTACCATGCATCACTGAATTTCAGCAGTAAACCATGACAGTGGCCTAAAAAGGCCAAATTTAGCTTTAAAACAAGGCATGCCCATCATGTTAAAGCTACATTTAGCCTGGGGGGGGGGGCATTATTGTAGTTTGCTGACAAAATTCAGTGGCAAACTATCTATTGTTCTGTAGCTGTTCCTGCTGCTGCAGCAGGAAATTTGGCAGCATCAGGCAGTGATGGGTGAGGGGGTTACACTTAAGGATATAGGTGCCACTTGCAGCCCACGGGCCATGTGTTGCCCATCCCTGACTTAAATAGATGCAATTTCCTAAGGCCAATTTCCAGAGAACCAGTGTGGTGTCGTGATTAGAGTGCTGGACTGGGGCTTGGGAGACCTGGGTTAACTCCTCACCCAGGCATGACTCTCACTGGGTGACTTTGGGCCAGGCACTGACTCTCAGCCTAATCTACTTTATAGGGTTGTTGTGAGGATAAAACGGAGAGGAGGAGGAGGAGGAGGAGGAGGAGGAGCACGTAAGCCTCCTTGGTTTCCTTGCAGGAGAAAGGCTGGGATAAATATAATAAATTAGTAAATAAAAAATAAATGCACTGAAAAAATACATTGGGGTTAGATCCAGACATAGACATACTTGGAGTAGACCCATTGAAATCGATGGATGATTTACTCATGACTAACTTAAGTCCTGTTGGTTGCAGTGAGCCTACTCTAACCAAGGGCAGCATCCAATGCTGCCACTGCATCTCCATTAAGTACAGCGGAACCCACCACTGGCACATGAGGAAGCTGGTGCTTTCTAGAGCAGCCCCAGAAATGACCCAAAGGGCCAGGTCAGTGGTGTTCCCTTCTGCAAGCTCCGTTGACCAGATCAGTTCCCAAAACTGGTGTTTCACCTTGTTTCCGGTTTGTTTAGAAAGTGCTAGTATCCCACTGCAGCAGGGGTGGCCCTTGCTGATGCACAGGCAACTCTAAAGGAGCTATCCAAGGTGCTGAACCCTATCCCCCCAAGAGGGGATAGTTCCTTTAGAGTTCTGACTGGTTCTGATGAAAACCCAGAATGGATTCACTGCCTCACCAGAATTGGAGCCACTGGCCTCCACTGCTCAAAATAATCGAATCGTAGAGTTGGAAGGGACTTTGGAGATCATCTGGTCTAACCCCTTGCTCTATGCTGGCTCGGCAATGCAGGATGCAGGTACAGCATCCTTGACCGATGGCCATCCAGCCTCTGATTAAATACTATGTCTGTGCCTGAATAATGAGGTGAAGCAGGCTGACTTGGAGGTGCCTAGTCTTGCTATGAAGCAGATCAGAACAGCACAGAGGCATCCCAAACTGAAGTGGATCACCTCTGAGGCACCTGGGTCCACCTTGTATATTCAATATATTGGCAATATATTCAATATTGGCAGAACGAAGCTGAGAAGAAAGTGTGTGCTATGACAGCTATGTTGGTGTCACCCCACCCCACCCCACCCATCTTCTCCATAACAGCCTTTCAGATATTTGAAGACCACTATCATGTCTCCCGGTTCATGGATCACTGCCTTGTTGTGGCGAAGGGGCTTGCGTAACTCAGTGAAGCCATAAGCTATGCCATGCAGGGCCACTCAAGATGGACAGGTCATGGTGGAGAGTTCTGACAAAATGTACTCCACTGGAGAAGGAAATGGCAACACACTCCAGTATTCTTGCCAAGAAAACCCCATGGAACATATCACAAGGCTAAAAGATATGACGCCGGAAGATGAGCCCCTCAGGTCGGAAGGTGTCCAATATACTACTGGGGAAGAGGGAATTTCCAAGTAGCGCCAGAAAGAGTGAAGTGGCTGGGCCAAAGCTGAAAGGACACTCAGCTGTGGATGTGTCTGGTGGTGAAAAGAAAATCCGATGCTGTAAAGAACAATATTGTTTAGGAACCTGGAATGTCAGATCAATGAATCAAGGTGGAGGTGGTCAAACATGAGATGGCAAGACTGAACATCGACATCTTGGGAATCAGTGAACTAAAATGGACAAGCATGGGCAAATTTAATTCAGGTGACCATCATATCTACTACTGTGGGTAAGAATCCCTTAGAAGAAATGGAGTAGCACTCATAGTCAACAAAAGGGTGGGAAAAGCAGTACTGGGGTACAATCTCAAAAATGGTACAAATCCAAGGCAAACCATTCAACACCACAGTAATTCAAGTCTATGCCCCAACCACTGAGGCCGAAGAAGCTGCAGCTGATCAGTTCTATGAAGACCTACAACACCTTCTAGAACTAACACCAAAAAAAGATGTCCTCTTCATCATAGGGGATTGGAATGCTAAAGTAGGAAGTCAAGAAATCACCAGGATAACAGGCAAGCATGGCCTTGGTGTACAAAATGAAGCAGGACAAAGGCTAATAGAGTTTTGCCAAGAGAACACGCTGATCATAGCAAACACTCTTTTCCAACAGCACAAGAGACAACTCTACACATGGACATCACCAGATGGTCAATATCGAAATCAGACTGATTACGTACTTTGCAGCCAAAGATGGAGAAGCTCCATACAGTCAGTCAAAACAAGACCTGGAGCTGACTGTGGCTCAGATCATGAGCTTCTTATCGCAAAATTTCAGCTTAAATTGAAGAACGTAGGGAAAACCACTAAACCATTCAGGTATGACCTAAATCATATCCCTGATGAATATACAGTGGAGGTGAGGAATAGATTTCAGGGATTAGACCTGATAGACAGAGTGCCTGAGGAACTATGGACGGAGGTCCGTAACATTGTTCAGGAGACAGCAACTCAATCCATCCCAAAGAAAAAGAAATGCAACAAAGCAAAGTGGCTGTCTGAGGAGGCTTTACAAGTAGCTGAAGAAAGAAGGGAAGTGAAAAGCAAGGGAGACAGGGGAAGATATATCCAACTGAATGTAGAGTTCCAGAGAATAGCAAGGAGAGACAAGAAGGCCTTCTTAAATGAACAATGCAAAGAAATCAAGGAAAACAATAGAATGGGAAAGACTAGAGATCTTTTCAAGAAAATTGGAGATCTCAAGGGAACGTTTTGTGCAAAGACGGGCATGATAAAGGACAAAGAAGGCAGGGACCTAACAGGAGTGGATGAGATTAAGAAGAGGTGGCAAGAATACACAGAAGAACTACACAGGAAAGATCTTAATGTTCTTGATAGCCATGATTGTGCGCTTACTGAACTTGAGCCAGACATCCTCGAGAGTGAAGTCAAGTGGGCCTTAGGAAGCATTACTAACAACAAAGCTGGTGGAGATGACAGTATTCCAGCTGAGCTATTTAAAATCCTAAAAGATGATGCTGTGAAAGTGCTGCACTCAATATGCCAACAAATTTGGAACACTCAACGGTGGCCACAAGACTAGAAAAGGTCAGTTTACATTCCAATTCCAAAGAAGGGCAACGCCAAAGAGTGTTAAAACTACCGTACAATTGCGCTCATTACACATGCCAGCAAGGTGATGCTCAAAATCCTACAAGCTAGGCTTCAGCAGCATGTGAACCTAGAACTACCGGAAATACAAGCTGGGTTTCGAAGAGGCAGAGGAACTAGAGATCAAATTGCCAACATTCGCTGGATCATGGAGAAAGCCAGAGAATTCTAGGGATGTCAGAGAATTTCTCCATGAATCTCCAGGAGGCCGAATGCAAATGCATTTGGCCCCCCGAAATTGGTGGAGAAACGGTCCGCCCCCCCGCCCCCCCGGGATGGGACTTACCTTTGGCGAATTTCCCTCGCAGCGGCAGCTCCCGGCGGCAGTTCAGCGGCGGATTGGCGGTGGCCGCCGGTGTTCCGACCGGCTGCTGCCACCGCCATTTCCAAGTAAAAAACAACAACAACAAACGTGATAGGCTGCGTAAAGATTTATGTAGCCTATCATAGCTAGATTTAAAAAAAACACCATTATAGGCTACGTAAATGTTTACATAGCCTATCACGGCTGACTTTGGAAAAAAAAAAAAGCGTGTACGCAAATGGCGGCGCCCATGGGCGCCGCCATTTGCGTTCCTTATTTTGGCACGGGTAGTCTACGTAAATATTTACGTAGACTACGGCAAAAATAAGGGCAACGCAAATAGCTATTTACGTAGACTACCCGTGCCAAAATAAGTCTATTTACATAGACTACCCGTGCCAAAATAAGGAACGCCCCATGGGCGCTGCCATTTGCGTATGCGCTTTTTTTTTTTCAAATTTATAATACATAAACATTTATGTAGCCTATCATGGCTGACTGCAGGCCAGGGACGCAAACGGCGGTGGCTACAGCCGCCGCCGTTTGCTTCCCAGCAGGACAACTGGATTCGCGGCCAGAGAGACGGGGTGCTCCCCCCCGGCCAGAATTTCGGCGGGGAGGGATGGGGCGCCTCTCCCCCTGCCAGAATTTTGGGGGGAGAAACGGAGCGCCTCCCCCCCACCGCGAAGCAAGGTTCGGGATCAGGTAAGTGACTTTCGTCCATCCCTAGAGAATTCCAGAAAAACGTCTATTTCTGCTTCATTGACTACGCTAAAGCCTTTGATTGTGTGGATCACAACAAACTGTGACAAATTCTGAAAGAGATGGGAGTACCAGACCACCTTGTCTCCTGAGAAACCTGTACGAGGGTCAAGAAGCAACAGTAAGAACCGGACATGGAACAACCGAGTGGTTCAAAATTGGGAAAGGAATACGACAAGGCTGTATATTGTCACCCTGCTTATTTAATTTATATGCAGAGTACATCATAAGAAACGCTGGGTTGGATGAATCACAGGTTGGAATTAAGATTGCTGGGAGAATTATCAACAACCTCAGATATGCAGACGATACCACCCTAATGGCAGAAAGTGAAGAGGATCTCAAGAGCCTCTTGCTGAGGGTGAAAGTGGAGAGTGCAAAAGCTGGTTTGAAACTCAACATTAAAAAAACTAAGTTCATGGCATCTGGCCCCATCACTTCCTGGCATATAGAAGGGGAAGAAATGGAAGCAGTGACAGATTTTATTTTCTTGGGCTCCAAGATCACTGCAGACCGTGACTGTAGCCATGAAATTAAAAGACGCTTGCTCCTTGGGAGGAAAGCTATGACAAACCTAGACAGCATAGTAAGAAGCAGAGACATCACCTTGCTGACAAAGATTTGTCTAATCAAAGCTATGGTTTTCCCAGTAGTAACGTATGGCTGTGAGAGCTGGACTATAAGGAAGGCTGAGCGCTGAAGTATTGATGCCTTCAAACTGTGGTGCTGGAGAAGACTCTTACGAGTCCCCTGGACTGCAAGGAGGTCAAATCAGTCCATCCTAAAGGAAATCAACCCTGAGTGCTCATTGCAAGGACAGATACTGAAGCTGAAGCTCAAATATTTTGACCACCTAATGTGAAGAGAAAACTCCCTGGAAAAGACCTTGATGCTGGGAAAGATTGAAGGCAAAAGGAGAAGGGGATGGCAGAGGATGAGATAGCTAGATAGCATCACCGATGCAATGAATATGAACTTGAGCACGCTCCGGGAGAGAGTGCAGGACAGGAAGACCTGGCGTGCCATGGTCCATGGGGTCACGAAGAGTTGGACACAACTTAACGACTGAACAACAACAACAACAACAACAACAACATCATGTCTCCCCATGATCTTCTCTTCTCCAGGCTAAGCACGCCCAGTTCTTTCAACCATTACTTGTAGGACTTGGTTTCTAGACCCCTCACCATCCTGGTCGCTCTTCTCTGGATATGCACCAACTTCTCAATGTCCTTCTTAAAATGATGTACCCAGAATTGGACCCAGTTCAACGTGACTAATACAGCCTGACTTAAATTCCTGCTGTCTACCTCTTGTGTGTGGATGGTGGGAGGGTAGAAATATTATCCTAAACAGATATCAACAAGTGGGACCTGAAACAAAATGTTACAACATAGAAGGTTCCTGTTCAGGATTCCAGCCATGGCCTTTCCCAGAATATTCCATATTTTGTGCAGGGCGGCTATATAAATACAGTAAAAAAATAAAATAATTTATTTATTTATTTATTTATTTATTAAATTTATTAATCGCCCATCTGACTGGTCATCCAGCCACTCTGGGCGATGTACAACCCACCATAAACAATTTAAAACAATAAAATTTTACCATAATTTTTTTTTAAAAAAAATACCCTAACCCACCCCAAATGCCTGCCTGAACAACCACGTTTTTAATGCACGACGGAAGCTCATTAAAGAGGGGGCATGACGGAGTTCCCTAGGGAGGGAGTTCCACAGAGTGGGGGCCACCACAGAGAAGGCCCTCTGTATAAAGGACAATTACATTTTCTTCCCCTCAAAGTGAGCTTAAGAGTAGCTTCAAAAGTTGGAAAGATAGAGTAAAATGGGTGGGAGGCAATCTACAAAGGAGATCTACAAAAGATATGTCTTTTGTCTAGATATCTGGAAGTGAATGCACACCCTGTCCCAGAACTCCCGTATCTGAACTCAGCCCATCCCATCATCTCCTGACAGTCACATTTCATTTGCACTATGAGGAGCTAAGCAAGGGTGACAGCAGCATACAGTCTATCAGAGACAGAGAGACTTTACAATACATCCTGTCAGGTTGCAAGGTGGTGCTGGCACGAGTCCAGAGGTGTAAGATATAATGACAAGAAAGGATCAGAAAGTGCATATTTAACATAAAAAAAGATGAAGACGAGCTCCAGAACTGATTGTGTATTCCAAAAAGAAACCCTTTTCCTGCCAGCCACAGTCAGCTTTTGGAAGCAAAGGTTGGATTGTTTCCTCTTTGGAGATTGTACTGCAGACTCAAATTGGCTGCAATGTCATGACTTTCCCCAAGTATGTTTGCTGGGTCTTACCCAGGGATGGGTGAATCCATCAGTTTCACTTTCTCCCATGTTCAGTTCAAAACAAAACAACTCAAGCTTTATTCATTCCATTCATGACGATGTTTGCAAATCTTGGGACGATCTTATGGCGAAAAAATGGCAATGAATGAAATTCTTGCCCATCTCCATGGTCCCAATTCAATAGGTGCAGCTATTCCCAGCATGGAGAGGACCATGATGTACCTTCCTGCCATGTAGCTGTTCTTTCTTGTTAAGGATGAGGAGCCTGTCAGAAAAAAAAGAGGTGGCAACCATAATTCAGCACTGCAAACATGGTTGAATCCACTGGGATTTAACCCCCAAGCTTTAAAGAGCGAATCACTCAAAGCCCTCTTACCTGGATGGATGGATGGATGGATGGATGGATCTGTCAGTTTTGCTTCCTTCCATGTTTGAATTATTTTAACCTCACGTTTTCCCATCCCTTTTATGAAGAAACCCTTATAAAGGCAACAACAACTTGAACAAAATTCTCAGCCATCTCTAATGCTACCTTGGCATATCTCTAACGTTTGGCCCAGCCCCAGTGTCAGAGCTGGCCATAGACAGCCACCAAATGAAAGTCAGGAGCCAGCCAGGGAGCCAACACAAGGATTATTTCTTTATTTATTGTATTTATAGCCCACCAAGGACACCAGGACAGTAAACACAGTACTTCTCTCCACTACCCATTTTATCCTCATACCAACCCTGCGAGGAAGGTTAGACTGGCCCAGGCTCACCAGGCGAGCTTCATGGATCAGTGCAGATTTGAAGCAAGTCTTCCAATGCTAATATAACACTCTAACCCTGGGGTAGTGAATCTTTTTTAGCCCAGGGCCCGAATTCCGATTTGGGAAGGGTCTCGGAATTTGCATTCCAGTAGTAGGTACAGCTAAGGGTATAGGAGGCAGAGCCAAGGACTGAGTGGGCAGGAACAAAGTAGCTAGGTCCAGATGTAATTTCCACCAATTTGGATATTTTCCCATCAAGCATGCAAGCCATAGCTCAGTTCTATGGATGTCTACACAGGGATGTACGAGTAATTCACTGCAGTTCATTTTTTGATCAGGATTTATCCAGTTCACCCCTTCCAGGCCAAACACGGTTGACGTCCGTATGTTTCTGAGCTTGGAATGTGATTCATGGACCCCTGAAAATGCATTCAACAGCATGCGTACATTTGAAGAATGAAATGCATGAAAAATGAGTGCTTTTGAAAAATGTGCACAAACACAAATACACTTTAATCAAAGGGAGAAGAATGTGTACATTTCAAAGATGCACACAATTGATAGGAAAATATGCATGAAAACACACATGGATTTTCACGCAAAAAGGGGGAAAAAACAAAGCTTGCAATCTGATGCAGAGTTGAGCTGGAAGCCTGGAACAAGCTTCAACAAGGAAGTCAGAAAACTTCTGTGAGCTTGAGTTTTGCTGATTTGCACATCCCGACTCAGGAGTGGCTCAGAGATGCAGAGGCAGATGGTTCTGCAGCTGTTAGCCGCAGGAAAACTCAGCCCGTACCTCCAATTGCTGATCAGAGATAAGGCCTGGGATTCCCAGCTCAGAGCTCTAGAAAGGTAGACCTTTCTGCAGCTCTGAGCTGGGGAATCCCAGTGGGGGTGGAGCTTTGGGAGACAGAGGGCGGGGCCTGCCAAAAGAGCTGGCAGGATGGATGGGGAAACTCTGCAGGCCTCATTCAACCCACAAGCCAGAGATTCCTCATCCTTTCTCTAACCACTATACCCCACCAGCATCTACAGTATGAGACTGTTGTTCCTCAGGCAATGTCCCAGAGTGCCCAGGAAACCTTATGGCAAGGGTGGGGAATATGTGGTCTTCTAGATGTCATTGGACTCCAACTTTCATCAGCCCTAGACAGCATAGCAATTGGTATGGGACGATGGGAAGATGCAACAATATCTGGAGGGCCACACATTCCCTATCCCTGGTTTATAGTTTTTCCTGGTGAGTGGGAGCCAATGGCCAGCCTGTGTGGGTGGAGTCACTGTACAGCCTAGGAACCTTGACTGGCTAGGGACCACTCCAACATGGTGTCTTTTTTTTACATAGGTTAGCAGTATGCAGTGCCATGGCTTCTGGGTTGTCACCCCAGATGAAGAAAAGCAGTTTTTCACTCAATGTGTAATTGATCTATGGAATTAACTGCCACAAGATGTGGGTGATGGCCAGTGGCTTTAGTGATGAGACAGATTCATGGAAGAGGAAACGTCTGTCAATGGCTACTAGTCATGATGGCTATATGGATATTCCAGGTTCAAAGACCATATGCCACTGAATACCTGTTACTGGAGTGGTTTATTGCATTCATGTTCCACTTGTGGACTTCTCAGAGGTTCAGAAACATAAGAACAGGCTACTGAACTAGATCAGCCTATGGTCTGATCTAGCAGGACTTTTCTTATGTTCTTGTCTACAGCATTTAGCAAGAGATCAGATTTAGCTCCATAGCATGACAAAGTTTTCCTGCTGATTTTTGCATATCACACCTATTAAGAGAACAGATGTCCAGGTTGTTGTTGTTGTTGCTGTTGCTGTTTCCTTCTTCCTGGCCTGCTGGCAGCCCTAAAAGTTGAAAACTATAAAGTAGGGATGTTCAAGGAATTCAGTCTTTGAGACTTCCATTATTAAGTGACTTGGTGTGCATCTCCCTGACTAATGTGCAGGGCCAGAGCTACCATTAGGTAGAGTGAGGTGGCTCTTCCAAGCACCAGATTTTGGGTGTTGTGAAAGGGCAGCAAACTATTAGTGATTTAATGTATTTTTTTCACTGTCGAGGAAAGGGAGAGTTGATTATGGGATTTTCTTCCTCAGGTATCCTGTTTTGTGGTGACTTGAGGTTCATAGGGGAACCCAGTAGTGACTGATGGAGTCTGATCAGGGCAAGTCTAGTAAACATAGTCAAGTCATAACAGTCAAGGTCAGGTTAAGCAGATATAGTCTGGTCAAGACAGATAAGTCAAGACAATGTCAAGGTAGAAGCCCTGTTAAGCAGAAGGCAGATAAAAACAGGACCTTGGATAGCTCCAAGTGGGTCCTGCTGGCTAGCGCTCTCTCCTCTAGGAGGCAACGGGAGGATTAGGAGGAAGTTGTCTCAGCAGGAAGTGAAGCCAACTGAAAGCCTCATGCAAGCCAACAAGACCTGCATTGTGGTCAGCTCTGCTTTGCCTGCCTGGACTGTTAAAAGGCCCTTGCCTGATTTTGCAGTCTTAGACTTCTGAGGATATAGAGGTCCTTCCAGGGACTCATCCTCTAAGTCAGAGGATGATGGCAGGGCTGTATCATCTGGCTGGGAGAGCCCTGAATAAGGTACGGACTATTCTACCCACAAGGAAGCAGCCTGTGCCTTTTCCTCATGAGAGTGCTTTGCTGCTCACTGGAAGGACCTGGGGATGGGGTCATGAGATCAAGTACCAGGGCAGGAGCATCATTTGCTGTTCTGCCTAAGGCAGCAAAATATCTTGGGCCAGCCCTGCTAATGTACAGATTGGAACATAGCTATCCATCACATTTCATGTTCTGGCACAGTTCTTGACTCAAAACATGTATCAACATGCATTTAAAAATGCTATTTTGAGAGAAAATACATTTAGAAATGTGGATTTTGAAATGCAGTCAAAAAGAATATCTAAATATGTATTTAAATGAGAATTTTCATACATTGTTTCCCTACCGTCATGCTGAAATGTTAGCAGGTATCTTTAACCAAACAGAGCATTTGGACTATGGTGGTTGCCTGCTTTCACCTTTTTCCATGCCCCTCCCCCATAGGTTCTTAGTAAACATGCCTGGAATTTCTACAGATGGTTAAATAAATACCCTTTTAAGATGTCTTTTTTGAGAATGACTGCATCGTTTTCAGTGAAAGCCTTTTTGCAGTGTTGCAAATGCAGGCTGGGGCAAAATGGCATCTTATGAAATGCAGCCAGAGATCATCATTATTCATAAGTTATTAATAATCAATCATTTAATGAGATTTCTGCTTTCTGCACATTTTTATTCATTGATTCCTTTATTTAAATTTCATATTTTCATTTTTTCAAAACATTTTAAAATGAAAAGTATGTTTTTGGAATATTTGTAGTTAATTGGTTTTAGATCAGTTGCCAGTTTTTGTGCTTTGTTTAATTGCATCTCAAGGCACATATTGGCAGGTATCCAATGAACTACTTTAGGCAAACAGGATGTTGAGCATGTGATCAGTGGGGTTATAGATCGTACCACAGCGTATCACAAAGCGCTTTAGAATGCCTTTGAACTATGGACAATAATTTTTCTCTCTTGTTCCAGATGTATGGAAAGTGGCTGTGGTTACTTGGTGGCGAGAAAAATGCATTCTGCACAAAATTCTGTACTGTTACTTTTGGGTCTCCAAGTCTGAGTTTCTGCCTCGATAAAAGGTTCTGACTCTGATTCCCAATTCAAACTTAGCTTTAGATCAATCATCATTGTCTTGTTGCCCTCCAGATGTGTTGGACTGCAACTCTTATCATTCCCAGTGACCAATGGCCATGCTGGCTGGGGCTGATGGGTGTGGAAGTCCAACACATCTGGAGGGCAACAGCTTGGGGAACGCTGCCTTAGATGTGCTATACCATAGGTGCCTGTAGCATAGATAATCCCAGATAAATTCAACCCAAGGACCATATTGCTAAGTTCAGTGGAAAACAGTGGCTTAAAAAAATAAAATAAAACTAATTAAAGTTCACCACTGAGGAAAAATACTGATTCAATGTTTACCAAATAGATACAGTACTGTGCAAACGTCTTAGGCCACCACCAGCTTTGCTGTTTTAGCAAAGTTTTAATGATTATCCATAATTATTTTTCGGTCTCTGTATTAAGATACAAACAGAAAATACAGGAAATATGTACAGGCAAAAGTCAGTATTTAGTGTGAACTCCCTTGGCTCTAAGCACATCTTGAACTCTTTTGGGGAGACTGTCCTGAAGTTTTCTGAAGTAATCTTCTGGTATATTATACCAGGCTTCTTTCAGCACTTCCCAGAATTCTTCTTTAGATAGGTTGTCTTTTATTTATTTCTCTGTCCAGGTGATCCCATACTGCCTCTATAATATTCAGGACTGGACTCTGTGGAGGCCACTCTATGACTGTCAGTGTTTTATCAGCTGTTTTCCTCGCTAAATATGATTGCACTGCATTAGCCGTGTGCTTGGGATCATTATCATGCTGAAAAATGAAACCATTCCCTATCAGGTGCTTTCCAGAAGGAATGGCATGATGAATTAAAACCTGTCTGTACTTTTCAGCATTCATGATCCCATCAATACGGACAAGATCGCCAACACCACTGGCAGGACTGCAGCCACAAACCAGGAGAGACCCTCCACCATGTTTCACTGAAGGCCACGAGCACTCATTCGTCCATCTCTCTCCAACTCTTCTTCTCAAATGTTGTCGACGATTGGACCCCAGAAATTCAAACTTGGATTCATCACTCCATAATACTCTTTTCCACTGATGCTCATTCCAATCTTGGTGAGCTTTAGCATATCTTAGCCTATTCACCCTGTTCCCCTTCCGCAAAAGTGGTTTCTTGGCTGCTACCCTTCCACGAAGACCATTCCTGGCCAGGCGACTGCTGTTACTCTAGTGTAAGGGGAGGTCACACTAAATACTTGCCACTTTAACCTATGGAAGCTTTTTTTCTGATTTTTTTTTCTATTGTTGAATACTGCGTACAAATTTCCTGTATTTTCTGGTTGTATTCTAATGAAGAGACTGAGAAATAATTATATATGGTCATTATACCATGGCTAAAACAACAAATCTAATGGTGGCCTAAGACTTTTGCACAGTACTGTATATTTTTAAAAAGCCAAATTGTTTGTAGAGGCAAAGCAATGAGAAGGTTGATTTATATGTGCATTTTTATCACTTGATTACTGCAACACCTAGTTGTTGTTGTTTATTCATTCAGTCGCTTCCAACTCTTCCTGACTTCATGGACCAGCCCACGTCAGAGCTTCCTGTCGGCCGTCACCACCCCAGCTCCCCCAAGGTCGAGTCTGTCACCTCCAGAATATCATCCATCCATCTTGCCCTTGGTCGGCCCCTCTTCCTTTTGCCTTCCACTTTCCCTAGCATCAGCATCTTCTCCACGGTATCCTGTCTTCTCATGATGTGGCCAAAGTACTTCAGTTTTGCCTTTAATATCATTCCCTCAAGTGAGCAGTCTGGCTTTATTTCCTGGAGGATGGACTGGTTGGATCTTCTTGCAGTCCAAGGCACTCTCAGAATTTTCCTCCAGCACCACAGTTCAAAAGCATCTATCTTCCTTCGCTCAGCCTTCCTTATGGTCCAGCTCTCGCAGCCATAGGCTACTACAGGGAAGACCATTGCTTTAACTATGCGGACCTTTGTTGTCAGTGTGATGTCTCTGCTCTTCACTATTTTATCCAGATTTGTCATTGCTTTCCTCCCAAGAAGTAAACGTCTTCTGATTTCCTGGCTGCAGTCAGCATCTGCAGTAATCTTTGTGCCTAGAAAAAGTCTGTCACTGCCTCCACGTTTTCTCCCTCTATTTGCCAGTTATCCATCAAGCTGGTTGCCATAATCTTGGTATTTTTGAGGTTGAACTGCAACCCAGCTTTTGCACTTTCTTCTTTCACCTTCGTCATGAGGTTCCTCAGCTCCTCCTTGCTTTCAGCCATCAAAGTGGTATCATCTGCATATCGGAGATTGTTAATGTTTCTTCCAGCGATTTTAACTCCAGCCTTGGCTTCATCAAGCCAAGCATGTCACATGATGTGTTCTGCGTACAGGTTGAATAGGTAGGGTGAGAGTATACAACCCTGCCCTACTCCTTTCCCAATCTTAAACCAGTCCATTGTTCCATGGTCTGTTCTTACCATTGCTACTTGGTCATTATACAGATTCCTCAGTGGAGTCTGAGGAATGCACTCCATTCCTAGTGGAGCTTTGCATATATGAGGGCACAATCCTATGGCCACTAGACAGTGTCTAGATGACCATAGGATTTTTCAGTTTCTGGGAACCTGTCTCTTTCCCCCTCCCCTGCCTCCTCATAGGCGGCATGGTTCATCCTTGGCTCTGCACTTGTAAGAGCAGCACAGAACAGGTGAAAAAGCGGCGTTCCTGGGGGCGGGTTGGGGAGGAGACTGCAGAAGTGCCATTATGACATTTCCTATGTGCCATCTGGCTTCCCTCCCCTCTGACGTACCCTGGCTAGGCAGCCGAAATTGGCTGTTTAGCCACATATGCAGGGTGGCCGGAACACAGAGGAGAGGATCACCTTCATGCTGTGTCCACCTTGCATTGGATAGTGGGCTGCCACAAGTCCAGAGGTGGCCAACTATTCCCACAGGATTTTGCCCTGAATGAGCCATTGTTGACCAAGCACCACAGAGAGAGCTCTCATATCACCTCAGTCACAATACTTTTCAATGGAGTCCACTCATGCATTCAGGGCTGGTTCACCCCTGCAAGTTCACTATGTAAGAACTGTTTGATGACTCACCACATAGGGATGAAGCTGAATATGCACAGCTTCCAACACAAAGCATCTTGTCTCTAGTCATGCCAGATAATGTGAAGCTTCTGCCTTCATTCTTTTCATCCTTAGATCAGATCTATAGAGGCCTTTGAGTGATGGGCATACATGCGTGGGGATGTGCAAATCAGCAAAACCCGAGCTTGGGAAAGTTCTCCCAGTTCCATCTTGAAGCTCATTCTGACTTGAGTCTGTATCAGGGTGCAAGCTTTGTTCTTTTTCTTTTCCCATAAAATCCATGCATATTTTTGTGCGACCTTTTTCCAAATGCATCAATTGTGCGCATCTTTGAAATTTACACATCCTTCTCCCATTGATTAAAGCATATTTGTGTGCATTTTTCAAAAGTACACATATTTCATGGGCATTTTCCAAATGCATGCTGTCGAATGCATTGCGGGGGGGGGGGGCGGTGGTCTGTGCATCACATTGCAAGCTCGGAAATATACAGACTTTGACCGCAGTTTGCATCCGAGTCTGTGGTCCGGAAGGTGCAAACTGGGCAAATCCTGATTAAAAAATGAACTGAAACACATTTTTCATACATCCCTACACATGGGTGAATCAACTGTTAGGGGTGAGCTATGCAGTGTTCAGTCATCCCTTGGCATACAGGTGACATCATAGCTTTGCACGCAGAAGGTCTCAGGTTCAGTCCCTGGTACCTCCAGTTAATAAAACAGTATTTCAGCCCAAGGGCCAAATTCAATTTTGGACAAGCCCTTGGGGGCTGCATTCCTGTGGTGGGTGGGGCTGAAGGCAAAAGGGGCAGGGCCAAAAATACCGGCATAACAACTTAAGAAGAACCCTGCTGGATCAGATCAAGGGTCCATCTAGTCCAGCATTCTGTTCACACAGTAGCCAACCAGATACCTGTGGGGAAAGCACAAACAGGACATGCAACAGTACCCTCCTGCCCATATTCCCCAGCAACTGGTGTACATAGGCTCACTGCCTCTGGTACTGGAGGTAGCACATAGCCATCAAGTCTAGTAGCCATTGCTAGCCTTTTCCTCCAGGAATTTGTCCAACCCCCTTTTAAAGCCATCCAAATTGGTGGCCATCACTACATATTGTGGGAGTGAATTCCATAGTTTAACTCTACGCTGTGTCCTTCCTTTTATCTCTCCTGAATCACCCACCAATAATCTTCATGGGATGACCCCAGGTCCTAGTACTAGAGAGAGAGAGAAATGTCTCCCTATCCGCATTTCTCCACACCATGCATAATTTTGCAGCCCTCTATCATGTCTCCCCTTACTCCCCTTTTCTCCAGGCTAAACAATCCCAGTTGCTGTATCCTTCCCTCATAGGGGTGTTAGTCCAGCCCCTTGATCATCTTCATTTCCCTTTTCTGCACTTTTTCCAGCTCTACAACATCTTTCTTTTCTTTTTTTTCCTACACAGAACTGGGAACAGTATTCCAAGTGTGGTCACACCATAGACTTTTATAAAGGCAGTATGATACTGGCAGTTTTATTCTCAGTTCCTTCTCTAATTATGCCTAACATGGACTTTGCCTTTTTTACAGTGGCTGCACACTGGGTTGACATCTCCAGTGAGCTGTCCACCACAACCCCCAAGATCTCTTTCCTGGTTGGTCACGGCTAGCTCAGATCACATTTCAGCTGAAAGCTCTCACTGCCAGTAAGCTTTAGAAGAGGCATTTCAACCTTTTGGGATGGGGCAGAAAATGTGCAAAAGTCAGGAAATCACCAAATGTTTGGTGGTTGAGAGAAAGGGGGTGAGGCCAGGGGAAGGAGGCACGGCCATCTGGGAACCCCAGAGAGACAGATTTGGACTCCAGTTGGCCCACCAGCTTGAGGTTCAACACCTCTGTGTTAAATGGATTGAGTAGTCACTGATGTGAAAGACTTCTACCATAACCTTGGTGGGCGGCTGCCAGTAAGAACAGACAATACTAGTTTAGATGGACAAATACTCTGACCTAGTATAAGGCTGCTTCCTATCTTTGAACAGCAGTTTGTGTCAAACAATGCTGTAGGCTGCTTTTTTTTTGGTGAACTACTGCATAATGTTCATTTAACTTAGCGAGCTTGCCCTGACTTTATAGGCTGGTTTACATGTGCATGTACAAGCACATAACTGGATAGCTACCACATCATGGCATCTTGCATGTATGAATGACCCACCAGATGGGTTAACTTTGGGAGGTATGGGGGGCAGTTTTGCCCCAGTCATCCCCTCCCATGAGCTGCTCCTTCTGCCCTCTGCAATATCTGGAGTGGCTACAGAGTGCCAAAAGAGGTACTTATAGAGTAGAAAGGAACATTTAAAGGTCCTCCTCTGGGTGCCTTCTCTGAGGGAGGCTCGGAAGGCAGCAACAAAGGAGAGGGCCTTCTTGGTGGTGGCCCCCCAATTATGGAATATTCTCCCCAATGAGGCCTGCCTGATGCCAACATTGTTATATTTTTGGCACCAGGTTAATACCGTTCTCTTTTCTCAGGCATTTTGCAGCATATGATATGTTTTTAATCAGTCCTGGATTTGTCTTATGGTTATGGTTGATTGCTCAGTTGTTTTCTCAGATAGATGTTGTTGCTGTGTATACTGTCTGTTTGTGTGTGTTTTATGTAAATGGTTTATAAACTCTGTATACTGTATTTTAATGATTTTTAATCTTTGTAAACTGCCCAGAGAGCTTTGGCTATGGGGAGGTATAGAAATGTAATAAATAAATAATAAATAATAATAATTAAAGGGTAAAAAAGAAGAGCAAAATGGCTGCTCCGGACACCATTTTTAATATATGTGTATATTTCAAAGTCAGTGGGCAGCAGGGGGCAGCAGGAGCAGCAACAGGGAGCAGCAGGGGCTGCATGTTTCTCACCTGCCACATGTTTCCCACCCCTGTGCTAGAGACTGAAAACAAATCAATGAGATCACCTGACCACACTCCCCCTCCCTCAGTAGAGTCTGGAATACAAATTGGTTGAATAAATATCCATGATTGGCCCATTCAGACATGTAAATCACTACTAGAGGCTAGAGATAAACATTCACGAATAAAGCAGGGCCTTTGCATGTGCTAATTGAGCAATGAGCATGTATGCGTGTGAGCCTAGCCTATTCATCAAGCTCCAGCCCCTGCTCCTTTTTCTCCTTCGGTTGCAGGGGACAGCATTTTTATTTTCTAAAAGGTTCTTCCCATGAATAACGGCTAAATAACAACAATAAGCCAAGTTGGAAACAAACTACCGCTATCTGAAGGGTGTCACTGCAGTCAAGATAAAGGACTGGGAGTTCTTGGAGGGAGTTGGGGTGTGACAAAACCTGTCCCAATGAATGCTGACATCCTGAATAAAATCGCTACATGACTCTACGTAGGTCAAGAAACGACATTGTTTCTCTGAGCTTCATTGACAGCGGGGTGACAGAGATTAATAGCTTTGTATTGACTGAGTAACTTCCAGTTCCTTATCTTTGTCAAGTCAAGGCTGTGTCCAAGAGCTGAAAGTGTTATTAGTCTTATAATTGTGGAGACATTTAAAGGGTTTCCCCTTAAGGGACTACGAAATCCAATAAACCTTTCATAAAACCTCAAGCATTCATGTGAAAGGGGGAAAAAGCAACAACCAACCACAACAACACACCACCGCCACCCTCATCTCTGAGACAGGCACGCTTCGATGAGGAAAAACCTTGGAGCCTGGCGTGCTGAATAATGTTTGATTTATGAAGGCAGTTTTGAATTTGTATCAGTTGTTTTATTAAAAATATATGAAAGAATGTTTTAAATATGAGTGAGCTGTGTTCACTCCTGTCTTGATTGAGCTCTCTGCTCGTCGGAGGTGGGAGTCCTCCATTACCTTGTCACTTAGATTCATGACAGTTTAGTTAGACCAAATTTGTATTGCTAATAGAGGAGTATAATTTAATCTTGGCAAGATTGACCCATCTTGCTTCCACCCTGAAGTTTCAAATAAAGTTTCTTTCTTTCTGTGTCCCCCCCTTCCCCTTAAGGAACAAGCTGTGGTATTTGTTGTTGCTTTTTCTCCTCGTTCCTTGTCTACTGCCATATGGTTGATAAAGGAATAACCAAGATTGTTTCATTCACTGTTGTTTGTTGGCATCGTTTCATGACTGGCTATACGTGGAAGTACAGAAAGGTTTTAAGACCTGGCAAGTTTTATACATTGATTGACAGCCTACTTAGGATGATGATACAAAGCATGCTGGACTCTACCAAAAGTAACAAAGGATGTCACCCTGGTTCAGTGGTTAGTGGATTGATTTCTTATTCACACAGGAAAAGTGCCAAGTTAGCTCAGTCTAGTAAGGGTTACAGAATATAATGGCTAAGAGCAGGGGTGCAGAACCTTTTTCAGCACAAGGGCTGAATCCCATTTCAGAGAAGGCCTCGGCAGGCATATTTTGGTGGTGGGTGGGGCTGAAGGCAAAAGGAGGCAGGGCCAAAACACCCCCCTCCCAACATATTTAAGCTTCAAGGTATTACCTGCTAGTCATTAAGCCTTATGAGATGCATCCCAAGCTTTTAGAATGCTTGGATGGAGTGATGGCCACCAATTTGGATGGCATTAAAAGGGGGTTGGACAAGTTCCTGGAGGAAAAGGCTATCCATGGCTCCTGGTCCTGATGGCTCTGTTCTACCTCCAGTACCAGAGGCTTGTGAACAACAGCTACTGGGGAACATGGGTGCGAAGATGCTGTTGTGCTCATGCCCTGCTTGTGGGTTCCTGGTCGACAGCTGGTTGGTCACTGTGTGAACAGAATGCTGAACTAGATGGACTCTTGGTGTGGTCCAGCAGGGTTCTTCTTATGTTCTTAATGGTGGGAGCAAAAGCTGGGAAACCACCAAATGAGTGATGGTTGGAAGAAAGCGGAGGGGCCAAAGGAAGGGGACATGGTCATTTGGGGGAACCCTGAAGGGCCAGATTTGGCCTCCAGACCTGATGTTCTGCACCCCAGCTTAGGGGGCACAGCCTGTTATGACCCAGCAATCTGTAGGCACCCAAATTTTGTTAGAGGTGCTGAAGAAATTCCCCAAGTTTAGCCTTGAAGAAGGTTAGGGGCTCATAAAAATCCACCTCACAGGAGACGCAGGCTTTTAAAGCCCCTTAATTCTTCCCCAGCCTCATATAGAAATCTGAACCAAAAAAAAAGAATTCCTGACTTCCCTCCCCACAGCGCTCCCATTCCCCCTATAGTCCCCCTGTCCTCCTCCCCTCCCCTGCACGTTGGATTGTGAGAGCAGCAGCAATTTGTTTAAGGTTTATCCATTTATTTAAAATTATTTGTAGGACACCTTTAAGGATAGAACCCTCTCAAGGTGGTGTACAAGATAAATACATATACAAAAGTATGCAAATAGGCAAGTAATAAATATACCATACACTATAAACCACTATATAAACAGATTACACCAATCGAACCTGCAGCCCACAGATTAGGAGAAGGCCAGTGAAAACAAGTGGGTCTTCAGAAACTTCTTGAAGACCTGCAAAGAAGGGGCCTGATGAACCCCTGATGGAAGCTGATTCCAGAAGTGTGGGACCACCAATGAAAAGGCCTTCTCCCTCATACTCACCAGCCTAACCACCCTGGGTGGCAGGCAAGTGAGAAGAGTCTCTGTTGATGAACTGAAAGTGTGGGCAGGCTTGAGTGTTTGTTCAACCCAAGACAGTCAGAGAAGGGCTAGCCCAGTTAAAGCCCAGTTAAAGGGCTGGGCTAGCAGATAGTGCAGAGGAGAGATCAGTGTTCTCTGGAGATCAAGCAGGGAGTGGAAATAATACTGGGTGCCATGACACTGGAATCTCCCACTTGATCTCTTGGATTCAAATGTTATTATCTGGTAAGAGAAAAGTGCTACAAAGGTCTCTCTACACCAGGGATGGGGAACCTTTTGCAGCCTGAGTGCTGAATTAAATTTCAGAGAAACTCTTGGGTGCTGCATTCTGGTGGAGGGAAGGATCAAAGGCAAAAGGGGTGGGGCCAGCATATTGCAGCTTGAAGTTTGTACCACCAGTAATTAAGCCTTAGGAGAGCCATTTCAACCTTTTAGAATGGGGGGAAACTGCACAGAAGCAGGGAAATGCTTTTGAATGAATGGTGGTCAGGGGAAAGGAAGTAGGGTCAGGGGAAAGGGTGGGGCCATCTGCAGAACCTCCGGGGGCCAGATCGTGACCCCAGGAGGGCCGGATTTTGCGCCCAGGCCTGAGGTTCTCCATCCATGTACTATACAATGGAAGCTTCAGTTTTTGTCATTTTTCTTTTGTGTGAATGTGACTTTTGCTGGCAGACCTGAAAAACTCAGGCCTGCTTGATTACAGCTCACCCATAAACACATTACTTGGAAGGAAGTCCCATGGATTTCAATGGAACTTCCTTTCAAGCACATCCATTTGGGACATTATCCAAGGTCAATCAGAGGGAGGGAGGAGAATCGTGGAGACTCCTGCCAAAGGACTGCAGATTATAAACTAGCTGAATTGTTCTTTTGCTTTTTGAAAAACCTCATTGCTCGGCAATGGGCCAATTTAACTTTGCATGCATTTAAATTAATTAACACAAGCAAAGGAGCATTTTTTCTCACTCTGAGCAAAACTGCAATCCCAAGTGTTGACAAATGGAGGTTATGGGTGTTGTTGTTGTTGTTGTTTTTATTCTCCCTTAAAATGGCTCTCTTCCGGAATCTTGATTCACATTTCTCCATGGAGCAAATAACTTCCTTGACTTTCTCTGAAGGCCACTGGGATAGTTATACAAGGAAGGTTCTCTCTAGCCCTACCTAGTGCTGTCTAGGACAGAGTGTTGTCCTGCTGTTTTCAGATTGCACTGGTGATTTATCCAATGTTTATCCTGAAACAGCTTTCAGCAAAGTTGCTGAGTGCAAAGGAGGACCGCAGACTCATCTCATTTTCACTCCTCAGTATCCTGAGGGAGCTACAAAAACTGTTTTACCCAATACATAATGCTATTAATATAACCATGTAGCTAAACGAGATTCAGCAATGATGAAGTGGGATTCGTGATGCATTGGCAGAGGAAACAAAGCATGTCTCTGCAGAAGTCCTGGGTCCAAGGAAAATGTTGGAGGCCCAACTGCAGGCCATCAGAGGCCATGTGGTGTATGAAATCAAAGCTTGGATTCAGACTGTGGACAGCCAGGTTCAACAATTCCTCACTCAGCAAACCTCACTGGGTGATCATGAGTCAGCCACTGCCATCTCCATCTTCCAATCTCCATCTACCAACTTTACAAGGCTGTAGTTGCCATTGCAGAAAGAGGCATCACCTCTCAGAGCATCTTTTGGGGACCATCCCTGGACTGTGGGGTCCCAGACCTGTGCCCCATAGACCAGCCTTGGCACTGCCAGTGGCTGTAGTAAGGAGAAAGGTGATTATGGATGCTAGCCAAAGCGTTATGGAGGAGGCTGGGATGAGATAAATATGTGATTAATGGGAGGGAAGGGAACCATCTTTCCATCTGATTCCTTCTGCTTCACTCCTTATTGTCAAAGTTCAGGCTGTTCCTTTCTTCATTGTGAGATAAATAAGGAAATCATTGGAGGCTGGTGGTGATGTGCTTCCCTCACTTGATTGTCAATAAAGGATATTACTTTCCCTTGATTTGTAATCATGGCAACAAAGTGCCTAAAGACTCAGAGTTAAGCTTCTCTCTTTGTTCATGGCTGTGGATATACCTTGGTGATTTAAACAGACTTTGATTATTGCTGGTATTCACTAGGACTAAGGTCACCTCTAAGAGTGCATCTCCTCAAAGATCTTCGTGGGGGTCAGATGTACATCCTGTGAGTATCTGACTGAGTAGTTTACATGCACAGTAGCCTGCAGTGGCCCAATGCATCATCTGAGGGGGATTACAAAGCTAATATGGATCATGCAAGTCTATATGACATTCCTATCCATCTAGTGGAGGGTGAGCTTTCATCCAAATTCTCCTAGCTTGGTAGCCATAGCTGTCTGCACTGGCTGGAGACCTATTTCAGCAACAGGGAAGCTCTGAGGGCTTATGATCTTTACTATCCTCTATAAAATTTCATCCTTAAAGCTTGCATAGATGATCTACCCCCTGGAAACATTATTTTTCTCCCTTGAGCATTTTTCTCTGTAGTACAGACTAGTATATGTTACTCGGACCTTTTTGGTTTCTGCCTTCCTATCCTGCTTGCTTACTTTTCTGGATCCATATTGGTTCTCTCCTGACTTCTCTATTTCCTATTCCTCTAGATATTTTTTCATTACTAGAGGAACTGGCTTGGACTTGAACATTCACTTTTGAAGCATCAACTTGAACTTATCTGGCTGCCCATCTCTTGATATCTGTCATGCTCTGATGCTCTCTCTAGGTCAACCCATCATTCTATCTAGATTCTAGACTGTGAATGAATGATGACCAGCCATTTTGTTTTTGTTCTTAGTTATAAACTGATTGTCTTCTATTTAGATATAGGGTTATTTGGAGTTTTGAGGATGTTCTTGCCGGGGGGTTCAAAAGGTCATAAAAGGTATGATGGCCTGATGGGTCATCCCAGAAAACCAAAACCGGGGGTGGGGGAGAGAGAAACATAAAATTACTATGGGAACCAGAAACTCAGAAAAACTCTGCTGCCCTTCTACTTGGTTAAGATGTTGGGAGGGGAAGTTGAAATAGTGTATTTCAGTCAAGCTAGCAGTCAGTCAGTCAGTCAGTCAGTCAGTTGAAAAGCTGCAAATCAGAAAGAAGCCAGGACAGAGAGTATTACAGAGGACCCAGATTCCAGCACCAAAAGAACTTGAGCTGAAAGCACCAAGGCTGTCAGCTGCATTGCCAAAGAGCTAGGGTAAATGGAAAGATATTGCTTTATTGCTAGGACTTGGCTTAAGTAGGGAAACAGACAACACTCAGATAGATGTGTGGTTTGGGTTTTTTTCCATGTTATTTTCATAGCCTAATTGCTCTTATGGTTAACTGCTCAGTTTTAAAATCTATTTTTCCACCAGAATTAGTATTATAATAACTGTTTAATTGCTGGCTGTCCCCCCCCCCCACACACACAAACCTTTAATAAAAACAACAACAACAATCCTACATTTGTTGATTATTTAACTTAGGTCTATGCCTTGATTTTCACCAATTGCCTTCCCACTCTACTCCGTACAGAGCATTGGCTGGGTCAGTAAATAGATCCATAGGAAACACCAAGTTATGTAAGATAAAGAGCTGTTTTAGTGGAAGCAGTCAACCCCCACCCTCCAAAAGGCATTCACTTGATGGTAGCATGAGGAAAGCAAAAGGGGGCTAATTTAATTGGTTTGCTTCCCTTCCTCTCACAGTGCAGGCTACAGTCTGTGCTGTGACATATACCATTGGTCTTCAACTGGTGAGTTGTGATTCACCAATGGATCTTCTCTTGTATGCTGTTTTTCCCTGAAGTGCTAAAATTTGCAACTGAAACCCAGTATGAGTTCCTTCCATTATGGGCACTGGGTTGTTTTCCACTAGAGAGCTTCAGCTACTGGGCAATATAGAAATGGAATGAATGAATGAGTGAGTGAGTGAGAAGGAGGGCTTCTTAGTAGTGGTTAGGAATGGGTGAGGATTTCATTTAAGTTTGGTTTCAATGAGAAATTTTACCAACATTTTCAAAGTTCTCTGTATTTGGAACAAAAAGCACTTGAGATTCATTTTTGAAAAAGAATGTGGGAGAAAGCGAAACTGACCAATTTGTCCATCCTGGCCCACAGCTTCGAGTGCTTTGCTCTTAACCATCTGGGTTTGAATTCCTGTATATTCAACCAAGCTAGTACTTAATTAGGGTTGCTGCCTCTTTCTTCTGACAGACTCCTCAGCTTGAACAACTATATGGCAGGCAGGCTCATCATGGCCTTCTCCATGTTGGGAATAGGCATACTGATTGAATTTGACCAGTGCAGATGGGTGAGGATTTCATTTCAGTTCATTTTTATAAGAATTTACCTAAATTCACAAACTTCTTCATATTCGGGCAAAAAAGAACTTGATTTAAAAAAATTCTGATGTGGATGAAAGTGAAACTGACAGATCTGCCCGTCCCTTGTAGTGGTCCTGGAACTGTGCAATGAGAACATAAGAAGAGCCCTGCTGGATCATGCCAAAGGCTTATCTAGTCCAGGATTCTGCTCACACAGTGGCCAACCAGCTGCCCTTGGGAAGCCCACTGCCTCTAACCCTGTAATTTATAGCCATCATGGCTAGCAGCTATTAATAGCCTTATCCTCCATTAATTTGCTGTCTCCAAAGAGGTTTGCCTGTCTCCCTGTCTTTTTTTTTGTTTTTTGTTTTTGAAGACTAATGAAGACATTCTGATTTCATCAGGCCTTTGAGGCTGAGGCGTTCGTAATGCACAGCTTGTGCAGCTGTGTTGTTGTTTTGTTCTGTCTCATTTTGTTTTTATGCATTTATTGCTGATCTGCTTTTTTCCTGCCTGCACCATTTCCTCTACCATTAGATTGTCTCTTGGCCACAGAAACTGTCTTCAAACTGAAACTTTAAGAATGACTTTTGGAGAGTCACATTGAACCTTTAATGAGATTTTAATTGCCAATATTGGATTTAATTTGTTTTTGTTTTTTAAACTTTCTTGGGGTTTACATTGGCTTTTAGGATGGAAAACCTAAGGGGTGTCGCACTAGTGGTGTTATTGCCCCTGTATTTTAAGTCAGGAGGGAGGGAGGGAGAAAGTGTACAATAAAAACAGAGGAGACTGTTGGGGAGGGAAAGGGCGAAAGAGAAAGTTGCTTGGATGAACTTAAAAAGGTCGACTCTAGCTCTGAAAATTCTGGAGACAATTGATCTATATGGCATTTTCCAACCTGGTGCTGTCCAGATGTTTTGGCCTATAATTCCCAGCTTTCTCAGCATTGGTCATGCAGCCTAGGGCTGATGGGAATTGAAGTTCCAAACATCTGGAGGGCACCAGGCTGCGGAAGGCTGATCTCTATCCTGATGCTGTCTCTGTGTGTTGGTTGCAACTACCATGCTGGTTCAGGACAATGACATCATCTATGATGTTAGCAAAGACCCAAAGAGTTCTCCCATGCCACATTGCACCTGCTTTGTCAAGCCACCACATTGCATCTGCTTTGTCCCATTGAAAGACACCAGGAGTACAGCCAGACATTTGAATGATGCCATTTATTTTTGTCATACCATGAAATTCTACATGCAAAAGATGAATGTCAAGCATTGATATTGCTTGAATGAGCAATATCAAGTTAGTCTCCTTGGAAGTCATTGACACAAAAAATGAATATAGTTATCTTTTGACCAATTGTTGATATATTTTGCTTGTCTGATGTCCTCCGTTTCATGTTCCTCTTTTTATAAGTAATCCTTTGGAGCACAGGAAAGGGTACGCCACATGTCAGAGAAGTCGCAGAGACTCGATAATCTTGGTCAGTATTTGAAATCAGGTTCCTGTGAAGACCAAAAGGATTGGCTGAGTCTGTAGCTCATTACTCTGTCAAGGCATTGACATAGAGATCTATGTGAAGTGATCTGTGATTACTTGATATTGATTAGAACTCTGTAGGTAGGGAATGACATGCTGGTACCTTGATACAATCCCTCCCCAAGTGCATCATGTCCCATCTTCAAAATATCTTATAATATACTGCAGGGCCACTTGAGTTCTGCAGGGCCACTTGTGAACTACAGTGGGATGGATAGGGCGAAATCTGAAGATACACATTTGAGACAAATATTAATTTGGGCTTCAGTCAGCTAAAACTGTCCCCCAGAGAATTCCACAACTGGGCTATTTTTCCATGTCAGAAGCTGTTGAATGTATGGGCTATTACCAAAGGTGAATTGGAGCTAGGACTCACAGGAATGCAGCGTTGGCACTATTTGATTAGCAGGGATGCTGATGTCATCTGCCACACCCCTCAAAATTCTCTGTTCCCTCAGAGCTTAGCTGCAATCCTCACAGTAGCTGGCAGGGACAGGGGTTGGGGGGGATGAATTTCCTCAGCAACAACATGTAGTTGTAAGCTGTCCCTGTTGTAATGCAAAGTATTTGGGGAAGCCCTGGTCTTGTATGAGAGTACTTCTTCACACAGCACATAGTTAAACTATAGAATTCGCTACCCCAGGATGTAGTGATGGCCACCAATTTGTATGGCTTTAAAAGGGGGTTGGACACATTTCTGGAGGAAAAGCTATCAATGGCTACTAGTCTTGGTGGTTATGTGCTACCTCCAGTACCAGAGGCAGTGAGCACATGTACACCAGTTGCTGGGGATCATGGGGGAGAGGGTCCTGTTGCGCTCATGTCCTGCTTGTGGGATTCTGGTCAACAGCTGGTTGGCCACTGTGTGAACAGAATGCTGGACTAGATGGACCCTTAGTCTGATCCTGCAGGGCTCTTCTTACGTTCTTATGGGCAATTAAGACCCAATAACTTTTAAAAAAGACCTGGTCCTGATTTTGTGAACCACCCAGAGAGCTTCGGCTATTGGGCAGTATAGAAATGTAATAAATAAATAAATAAATAAATAAATAAATAAATAATCCTGGTAGAGATTGAAACTTCTAAGAATTAATTTATTGATATGGATCAGCACAGCTGCCTGCATTTTTTTTTTTTACTCTCCTTGGGGCGTGGCTATGGTGACTGTCATGATGAGTATCTGTACTCAACATTTACTACTGGCCATTACTTATGCTGTCGCCTGACCAAAGAAATGTTAGTGAATTAATTATGTGAGTTTTAGTGGATAAGGATTCGATCCTAAGTTGCCCAGAAGGGTGGCTGAAGGGCCTTTGGAAGTGGTGGAAATCCTGCCCTGCCAGCAGAAAGACTTGCTTGTTGTTGTTTTTTTAAAAAATAGATAACCTACCTTTTAGGGTGCCCTGCCACCACAAGGTGGCTTACAGTATTACAAAAACATGAACATACACATTACAACTAAACACATGCACAGCAGCTAATGATTTTTAAGCATCTAATGCAAACTGGAATAAATGTGTCTTCAGGTTGGTTTGTTTTTTAAAGCCAGCAGTGATTAAGCCATTTCTATACCCCCGGGGAGGGAGTTCCAAAAGTGTGGGGCCACCACTGAGACAGCCCTATCACTAATACCTAATGGCTCTTGCTGGTGGGCCACAGAGTAGCGCCTCTGACACATATTTTAATGCTTGGGCATTGGGCGGCATGTGGATCCACAGCATCCAAAGCTCCATCATTCCTCTGATACCCCCCCTCCACTGCAGAAGTACCTGATACCACATCAGCCCTGGAGATGGCATAGTTATATCCTCCCCACTGGATTCAATGAGAGGGGAAAGGAAACAGACACCCCAGCTTCTTCTCTGGATTCAGCAAGTCAGGGTTAGGAAAGTCAAGGATGCCCTGTCACGGTTCTCCTCCCCCCTACACACAGGATTGTTCTGCCCATCTGCATCAATATGTATGTGAAAAAATAGCTTTGAAGAAAAATCAAACATTTTCTTTTTAGATGAAGACTCTGTGTCACAGCAGGCATCAACTTGGAAGAGGCATCCCCCCTCCTTCTTTCATGGGCTGGAGAGAATACCTCTTCTAGGTGAATGCGGGGAGACATGATAGAGGTGTACAAAATTATTCATGGTGTGGAGAAATTTTTCTCCCTCTCTTGCAATACTAGAACCCAGGGCCATCCCATGAAGCTGATTAGTGGGAGATTCAGTACAGATAAGAGGAAGGACTTCTTCACACAGTGCATAGTTCAACTTCAGAATTCACTACCACAGGATGTGGTAGTGAATTCCAATTTAGATGGCTTTAAAAGGGGATTGGCCAAATTCATGGAGGAGCAGGCTATCAGTGGCTACAAGTCCTAATGGCTATATGAACTAGTATCAGAGGCAGTATGTTTATGTGCACTAGTTGCTGGGGAACATGGGTGGTAGGGTGCTGTTGTACTCACATTCTGCTTATGGGTTTCCCATGGGCAGCCTGTTGGACACTGTGAATAGAATGCTGGACTAGATAGACCCTTGGTCTGATCCAGCATGACCCTTCTTATGTTCTTAAGATGGACTAATTTGGAATATCTATCTATCTATCTATCTATCTATCTATCTATCTATCTATCTATCTATCTATCATCTACCTGTCTTCTAGGGTTTATTTCTACTTGCACTGGGAACTTATTTACCACCTCTTCAGTGATAAAGTCTGCCAGGCAGTTTACAAATGTAAAAATATCAATAAAAATAGAACCTCATCAAAAACAACCAATGGTGGTGGAGTGTGTGTGTGTGTGTGTGGGGGGGGAAGCAACGATGAAATGACTAATTCAAGCAGGATTGAAACTATTTAAAGGCATGGGAGAATAAAAAGATATTTGCCTGGTGCCAAAAAAGATAAGAATGTAAGTGTCAGGTGAGCCTCTCCCAGGGAGCAAATTCTAAAAAGGCTCAGAACAACAACCACGATGGTTGTCTCTCCAGTCACCCCTTGCTTCATTCTGGGACACTCTGTAGTAGATGACCTCAAAGCATGGAAAGTTGATATGGGATCATTATTAAAAACAAAGCAATGATCTCTGCTACCTCACTTTCAGAGGGCTCTCCATCCTGGGACCTCATTACCCCATGATAAATCTGTCCATGGACTCTACTACTGCAAGCGATAGGTGGGGGAATCACAGAATTGAATGCTGTCTCATATAGATCTAGATCAATTAGTAAGTGTTTGTGCATGTACCCATGCATGTGTGAAGGCTAAGCGGTAGCTTTGTTTCCAACAGGCTGCTTTTCTACATGCAAGCTTTCCCGCCACCCCCTGCCTTCCCTATAAAGATGCGTTCAGACATGATTCCCCCACCTACGTTCTAAAGTGGGCTAGTCTAGGAACCATTTTATCATGTGATCTGCTGTTTATATAGAGCAGCCCTTGGAGCAGTCACTAGCAATAAAATCATCCAATGACTTTTCAGTTTGATGTGGAGAATAATCAGTTCCAAAAAAGAAGAAGAGAGTGGTGCATTTTCCATGTATCCCTGCAGCCATATGGGGCCAATAACTCCCATCCCAGCATAGAGGATGATATTGCACGAACTCTCTTGGTAGGTACAAAATTAACACAGGTCACACCTCACTCCATATGGCAATGTGCTGTGCCAAGACAACTCAAGGTGCTTCTAATAGATGGAAAGTTGCTAATAAATATCTTTCCCCTCCCCACTCTCATTTCTCTCTCTCATTGTGCATTGGAGATATGACAGCCACATCTTCTTCTGCCAAGTTACTTCAGTAGTTTCCCACTTTTGTTGCTGTTGTTGTTTTAGACATGTGTGACATTAGTTTAAGCTGACCTAGAAAGAACTTAGAGATAGGTGACTCCAGGCTTAGATGAGTCATTAGTTTTGTGTTCTTATACGCCCATCTGAAATTTCTCAAGATGTGAAGCATGCAATCATTTCACAGGAGACACTAGAAGGGCCAAATTAAATGTGATTACAGATGATGGCAAAGAGGGCTGGTGGCTCCAATTTCGGCAGGGCTATCAATCCATTCTGGGCTTTAGTCAGAACCAGCCAGGAATTTAATGGAGCTATCTAAGGTGCTGATCTATTTAGGGGATAGAGTCTTCCAAGAGTCATCTTGGATAGCTCCATCAGAGTTCTGGATGGTTCTGACTGAAACCCAGAATGGATTTACAGCCCCACCAAAATTGGACCCACCAGTCTCTAGTGGATAATGGTGAAACTCTCCCATTCCAGGCTTGGAAGTGAACTTCTGGGTTCATGAAGCCTGCCTCTGTAACAAAAGGATGAGCCCTTAAATTCTTCTTTGGCTCAGATATTGATCCTGGACTGAGAAGAATTTCTGGATCCCTCCCCCATCAGTTCCTGCCACCTTTCTCATCCTCAGAATGCCCTTTTACCCAAACCCATGCCAATGGCCCTAACCCTTCCATTCCCTTCATAGGCTTAATTCCATACTTTGTCTCAAAGTATGCACAGTTGTAGGGATTTTGTTGGGCTTTTTGGAAGGGGGAAGGAAATCAACCAATGGCACTGAAAAGTTGATTGCAGCACTGATGGAGGGTGATGAACTCTTTACCTGGGGGCTGTTTTTGCAACCTTCTATTTACAAGAATTTTCCTAGATGGGACTGGTTTTATTGTAGAACATACTAGCAAGACAACCTGCCACCCATGGCACAAAAAGTCTTCCAACATTGTTCCTCAGATTGGGTGCAGGGCAGAGATGTGATCTAGTGCTGGTTTTATGGTTTTGATATGAAAAAATACAATTAAGAAGCCTTTTTGAGGTCATAATGGAGGCATAAAACTTCTCCAAATAAACCATAAACAAATTCATGGGCCACATCAGAATCATAAAGCCTGTCCTCAAGGCCAGGCCTACCTTTAGGCAGAGTGAAGCAGTCACCTCACGTGGCAGACACTGGGAGATGGCAGTGAAGTGTTGGAGGAGAGACTTGAGTGTCACATGGCATGGCCTGCACCTCCTAAAATAACCTGCTGCCTTTGGGTGCAGTGGAAGATGATTCCCCATTCCTTGTATTGAAATAAGATTCAACTGCAAGTCCAGTTGGCTTTTGTACCTGGAATGGGGTGGGTGGGTGCCGTCTTGTTTCAGGCAGCAAAGTGTCTTGGGCCAGCCCAGTGTGTCCTGGTCCTGCCTAACTTTTGCCTCTTCTCTTTCACTCCCATTATCATTGCCTTCTTGTGCCTTCTCCCTCTACACTGTCCATTCCTGCCACCACGTTCCTTTATAATACTGTCCATATTAAGGCATGTTTAATGTTTTGAGTACTTTTTTTAATGACATCTTTACATGCAGGTCTATAAGCTGGTCTGCTGATGGGTGATGTTCTAGGACACCCTGTACAGTTAATACCAGATGCTCTTCATAGGTTCACCTTTGCTCTCAATATAGAAGGGTGCAAAACTCCAAAATCTCTACCTTACAACAACATCCAGAGTCTGAAAATGTTCATTGTATGAAAGTGTGTGAGATGCCCATTTTTCTTCTCTGCCTCAGGCAGGCACTGCGGTAATAACTTTGGTTTCTGAGGTCTTATATTAAAGGAAGGAGAAGATACCATGAAAAACTGTACACAATAAACTTTATCTCAAGCTTAGTGTAGCAGAGGGAAACACGTGGGTTATATGTGAGGGTGTTGCTTTTCTCACCACCACCCAAAAACCCTGGACACACAAACTTTCACTTTATTTACATCATTGGCGGGCTGCTTTTCCAAGAAATCCCCCAAAGTGGTATACACAATTAAAACTTTTGAAGTTAGGTGTTCGAAATATTCCATTGGGCAAAAATCTTAGGATGTGTTGATTTTTTTTTTAATGAAAGGGGAAACTCTCTCTATAAAGACATGTAAATAAATCACTTGGGGGCTAATTACATGTTACACACAAATGTGTGTAATGGAGATCTAAGACCTTAGAAAGAAAGAAAAACAACAGCAAAGAGAAATAAAGAGAGAGGGAGGGAGGGAAGGAGAAAGAAAGAAAGGAAGGAAGGAAGGAAGGTAGATTATTGGGAGAGGGGAATTTAGAGAAGAGAATCAATGGCGATGGGTGCCTAAATAGTTTCCTACCTGCCCAGTGCTCAAATTACAGGAGTGGAGAGTGAGATTGCCCCCTTACCTTTTCTCAGTGACTGTTAGGGATGTCAGAGAAATCCACAATGGCATCAAATGAGTTCAGATTTTTATGAATCTAGCCCATGGATTCTGCAGCAGCCTGACCTTTCCCCAGTCAGGCAGATTCTGTGGACTTGAGGACCATTTTTCTAACTTTCCCAAATTTTGTGCAAATTTAGTAATAGAAAAATATGTAAAATAAAAAAGCAGCCAAAAATGTCCATTTCCCTCCATAGGCTAAAGCATGACAATGCACATTTGGGGGGATTTGAGAATTTGGGGGAGGGATTTGCGGATTTGCAAAATTTGTAATATTTTTTAAAAAATCTGCTTCCATTAATGAGTGAAGAATGGAATGAAAGGCACCTGAAAACCTATGAGACACAGACAGCATGGATTTTATACAATCCATAAATTCCTAATGACTATTTTCCAGAGGCTATGGAGAGCTATGATATGTGTAAGTCAGGGGGTGTTTTCATTACTCATCCCTACATTTTCTGCCCAAATCTGGGCACTATACCTGCCATTCCTAGTCTCCACAGGCCCCCCCCCCATGGCTTTGCCTCCTGCTGCTTAATGAAATCTGCAAGCCCATCCTGCCCTATAGCCTTTGAAAGCCCACTACTGGAAGAGAGCCACCAGAAAAGGTAGGGAAGCTAGTCCCTTGCTGCCTTTCCTATAATTCAAGCACTGGTGGATAGAACCTTCTTCTGGTGATTCAGAACAGAAAAACAGCAGCAGGGACAGGGATAAGCCAACCAATTCCCCACTCTAAATTCTCCCCTCCCAAAGGTGCTTTCCCTTAAAAAATAATATTAGTAATAAAAGTTCAATCTCTGTTGCATATATTTACATTACTCTGCGCCACAGGTAGCCTTTTGGTCAGCATGCCTAGAATGACTTCGGTGGGATTTTTGGCTTTCCCTCTGCTGTTGAACAACAACTCCCCCTGCCCCCACCACACCTGCTGTTTCACAAACTACTTTTGAACCCCCTCCTTAGTTTCTTTTAACAAAGCAGTCCATCATCCAACATGGAAGGACTGTTCCATCCAGTACTCCTTTGTACTGTGCAACAACATGTGCAGTTCCTTGGCTCCTGAGGTTGAGGTGGAGAATACCAGCAAAAAACACCAGCACAGGTTAGCTGAAAGCTAACAGCTGTCCTTATGCATCTGCGTTCCCAAATATTTTCAGCAAGTTTTTCTCTTTCAAAGGTTGGAATGAATTTTGTCCCTCAGCCTACATTCGCCAATAGTTTTCGCCTTGAGATGAAAGAAATCTCCAAGCAGTTTTTGATGCGGTGGCTTCTACAGTCTCTCACTCGTCGAGCATCTGAAGGATAAGAGCAGAGGCAGCGTGTGCTGTACCAACCATGTTACCTAGAGATGCTGCAGGAGTGGAAACTTTCAAATATGCTGCCTGAAGTAGTTCTGTCGAGTTACTCACAGGTGGCTGGAATTAAATTGACGAAGTGGTTTCTCCAAGCACAGCACCTGTCATATCTTGTCTTCCTTTCATAACTTCAAAGATATGAAAGTTATGAAAGCAAACCTAGAAAGAGGTCAGAAGCCATCAGCTTCTTTGATTGATGCTTTGTCACATTTTGGCTCATTAGCATGCCAGGAATTTTCTCCACTAAATCAGAGGACTTTGGAGCTTGAAAGGAATTAAGATCAGTTCTTTTTTTTTTTTAAACGAAGTAAGAAAATAATAGCAGTTACAAACAAGATGCATGAATCATGTTTGAGGTGACACATTACACAAATTTGGAAGGCTCTCCTCTATGTTCTGGAATGTTCTCCCCAGAGCACTTTGCTTGGCTTTTGTTCTGGGCTTCTTCCATATTATGGAATACTCACTCCTGTGAATGGTGTGGGAGCATGATTCCATCTGAGAATCCAGCAGAAACCCCCCTGCCTGCACTCCCAAGCCATGCTCACTGAGCCCCTGCCCCTCCCCTGCTTGCCCCCTGCTTCCACTCACTGAGTCACCCTCACTCACCCAGGCATTGTCATTGAGCTCTGCAATCACCATTTTTTGGGGGGAAATGGTGATCACGAAAAAGCGCATATTTGCATATATGCAAAATGGGGCCATGGATAGCCCATATAGGCAAGATTACAGGCATTTGCTTGCCTGTAATTTTGTTTACATAGGCCATTCGCAGCCCCATTTTGCATATATGCGAATGTGTGCATTTTCAGGATTGCCATTTTATTTTTCAAAAAATGGCGATCACGGAGCTCGATGAGGCCACCCAGGTGGGAAGCTCAAGCATGGGTGCACGTGAGTGGGGGCAGGGGCTGGGTGGGTGCCCGGAGAACCCAGATGGGGGGCCGCCCATCCCTACTCACCAGGTGGGTGAGATCTCCTGAACTAATATATGAACTAACTAAGATATATTATGGGCAGGTTAGGGTTTTATAGGTTGTTGTTCCTATGTATTTCATTTTAATCCATCTCCCATTAGCTTTTGCTTTTATTGTTTATGAGCCCATTATATGGTAGAGCTGGTTTTTAAAATCTGTTTTTATCTCTTTTTTACATTGCCTAGAATTTTCATTTAGGATTAGTTAATAAATGCATAAAAGAAAATAAATAGGACATGAAAAAGGGTATAGGTGTTGTTCAACAGCAGTGACCACTGAGAAGTTGGCAATAGACAGTATTCTGGTTGATTTGCTGAGAATTCTGTTCCAACTACTTGTTAAGTAGCTGCAACCTTTAACTGATTGAACAGGTAAGTAGCCTGTAACTGATCAATCGATTAATTGATTGAAACAGCCATTTCCGGCTAGCTATGGGGAATTTTAAGCTCTTTTTTTTGTTTCCTTTTAAAAGCAGACCTCTGTGCCTCATCACAAACTGCTTGGGAACCCGCCCTCAGGTTCCAAAGGGGTTCGCCATCATGTGGCACAGAGGAATGGCAGTTAAACTCATTCTGGAGCAGAGCAAGTTCAGAACCCCGGACATAACTCATAACTGCAGGGGCTGCAGGCTCAGGTTCAGGACAGTGGAGAGCAACTCTGCAGCTAAGAACAAGAGAAGATACTAAGCAGCAGCGACTTAGAGCAACTGGCAGGTTTTACAGTAAGGCCGGGAGAGTCCTTCTGGGAACTCCTCCTCCTCAGGTGCTGCACCTGGTATGTCAGGGCCAGTGCCTATTCCCTCAGTCCCAAGCCAACAGCTTGGAGAAGGCTGCAGTGCCTTATACTGGTATCCTTGCTATCACAGGGCCTGCTCCAGGCAAACTTTGAAGAGGTACCATTGATTTCAGTGGGACAGAGACTGAGGGTGGGTGGAGCAGGGGAGAACACCCATTTGCTTTTAAGCAGGATTGGTGGTTGGGGTAAAGAGGGTGGGATCGAGGAAGCGGCATGGCCATAGGGGGGATCCTGGAGGGCAAGAATGGGATGCCAGGCAGGCCCCTGGCTGAGATTCCACACCTCTGGTCTAGGAGAACTAAACCATGTCTTGTGACTAGGGATGGCAGTGAAATTTGCTGTGGACCAAAAAAAAAGGCTGGATTCTCAAGAATGCGACTTGCAGATTCTGCAGCAGACTGGGTCCCCTCACTTCCAAGTCCACTGGATTTCCCGTGGGGCAGCTCTCTTCCATTTTAAATGATGCAATAGGCTAATGGCAGCTGCTATCATGGGAAAATTATAGCTCTAAATTGTGTAGTTTATGGAATTTGCAGCTGTAAAGCACCTCCTTCTATGTAAATTGTGGCATAAATGGTTTATGCCACAATGGCTCCTCTCGTTTAGACTACTGTAATGTGCTCTACGTGGGGTTACCCTTGAAGATGGTTTGGAAGCTGTGGCTGGTACAGAACGTGGTGGCTTGCCTGCTTAAAGGCAGCTGCTGGCATGATCACATCACTCCAGTGCTGAAGGAGTTGCACTGGTTACCAGTTGTTTTCTGGGCCAAATTCAAGGTGTTGGCTTTGACCTTAAAAACCCTATATGGTTCCAGCCCAGCCTATCTCAAGGGGCACCTCCAGCAATACCAGACAGGCCGCTTAACAAGCTCAGCCTTGGATGGCCTTCTTTCTGTCCCATCAGCCAGAACACCTAGACTGGTGAGAACAAGGGAGGGGGCCTTCTCTGTGGTGGCCCCCACTCTGTGGAACTCCCTCCCTAGGGAACTCTGCCATGCCCCCTCTTTAATGAGCTTCTGCCATGCATTAAAAACATGGTTGTTCAGGCAGGCATTTGGGGTGGGTTAGCGTATTTTTAGAAATATGGTGTTTTTAATGTAGAATTTATTGTTCTAAACTGTTTTTATTATTGTACATCACCCAGAGTGGCTGGGTGACCAGCCAGATGGGTGATTAATAAATTTAATAAGTAAAAATAAAAAATAAATAGAAGGAAGTGCTTTATGGCCACAAATGCCATAAACTACACAATTTATGGCCATAATTTCACAACGATAGGCTAATGATGGTGGCACCATTTAGAATGCAGGAGAGCCACCCTGTGGGAAATCCAGTGGATTCAATAAGACTCCAGGGAAATCCATGGGGCCTGAAGCAGCCTGGATTTCCCTATGATGGACCCCACCTCCTGGACCAGATGCTGGGGGGTTCATACATGCACAGTTGTGACATCTCAATACTCTTAATTTTCCTGCCACATTGGCAACTAATGATGTTGAGTTGTGGTGGATAAATGCAGAACTTTAAGATGTCACAGCAGGTGGAAAGTGGGGACTAGACATGGGACTACCCATTTCAGCAGCAGCTGCATGCATGTTGACACTGGCACTTAGAAGTACTTAACCAGCTACAGTACATTGTACCAAGTGATAAGTGAGTTCCCTCTGCTCATGTCATATTGGCCCAGAAATAAATGCCCCGCCTCTCAAATCATGAACAAACATAGCCTATTTCCAGCCCAGTCCAAATGTGGATTGTCATCTCCTCCTAACTAACCCAATACATTTTTTTATTGCAAGTATGTAAGGAAAATGTGGTTCAAAGTCTCAAGCACTCTGACTCCCTTGGGAAGTTAGATTCACTTGCTTTTTTTTTTTTTAAACAGCATATTTTAGTGACTGCAGTGTCTAGCAAATTGTGTTACAGCATTTATAGTAGCAAACATAAAAACAAAGATTGTACAATAAAAGTTAAATTGCATGCACTTTATGGAGGAACTCCACCAACTGTCTGTTGGGTAGCAGGTGCATACTGGTAGCAATTTGTGACAGCTAATCAAGCATAGATAGAGATAGCGATGCTGGAGACAGAGATAGTGGTGATAGAGATAGTGATGATAGAGGTAGCGATGATAGAGGTAGTGATGATAGAGGTAGAGATAGGTAGTGATGATAGAGATAGCGATGCTAGTGATAGTGGTGATAGGGAGTGATGGTAGAGATCGAGATAGCAATGACAGAGAGAGGGATAGTGATGACAAAGATAGCTTTAATAGAGATGGTGATTATAGAGACATAGATAGTGATAGATAGCGATGATAGAGATAGTGATGATAGAGATAGAGGTAGCGATGTTACAGATAGCAATGACAGACATAGACATAGACATAGACATAGACATAGAGGTAGAGATAGAGGTAGAGATAGTGATGATAGAGATAGAGATAAAGATGATAGAGAGAGCAGTGATAGAGAGATATAGCAATGATAGAGACAGAGATAGCGATGCCAGAGATAGTGATGATAGAGGTAGTGATGATAGAGGTAGAGATAGGTAGTGATGATAGAGATAGTGATGCTAGTGATAGTGGTGATAGGGAGTGATGATAGAGATTGAGACAGCGATGATAGAGAGAGGGATAGTGATGACAAAGATCTCTATAATAGAGATGGTGATGATAGAGAAAGAGAGAGTGATAGATAGTGATGATAGAGATAGTGATGATAGAGATAAAGGTAGTGATGTTACAGATAGCAATGATAGAGATAGACATAGACACAGAGGTAGAGGTAGTGATGACAGAGGTAGAGATAGAGATGATAGAGATAGTGGTGATAGAGAGATATAGCGATGACAGAGATAGAGATAGCGATGATAGAAATACTGATGATAGAGACAGAAACAGAGACAGAGATGATCGAGATAGAGACAGAGATGACAAAGATCGCTATAATAGAGATGGTGATGATAGAGACAGAGAGAGTGATAGCGATGATAGAGATAGTGATGATAGAGATAAAGGTAGCGATGTTACAGATAGCAATGACAGACATAGACATAGACGTAGACGTAGACGTAGACGTAGATGTAGACGTAGACGTAGACGTAGAGGTATAGGTAGTGATGACAGAGATAGAGATAGCGATGATAGAAATACTGATGATAGAGACAGAAACAGAGACAGAGATGATCGAGATAGAGATAGAGATAGAGATAGAGATGGCAATGATAGAGATAGCGATGATAGAGATAGAAATAATGTGGTTTAATTTAATGAGGGCAGCAGTGATGAAGTTGGTGTGCAATGGGAGGAGGAGAGAGGTGGGAATGTGTTGGCCCAACACTAGTTCCTGGCTTAATAAACCATCCTGGCTTATCCTGGTTTAATAAACTATGGTTTATTAAGGCAGGAATATTGTGCCTGAACCAGCATACAGAGAAGGCCGAATGCAATACTTAAATATTGGAAGCGCTTCAAAAGTTTACAGACTATTGTGAAAAGTATTATGGAAAATATTGATTGAGCTGCTTTAATATTATATCAGAGGAATGACAATATAATATGGTAGGACTTTGGTTGGTCAAGCTTTAGCTGTTTGGGAAGAGATATTTATTATTTAATGTGTTTTTGCAATGTTGTACATTAAAAAAACAAACTATTTTAAACCCCCATTCTTCATAGAATCAAATTGCCAGTATTTGTTTATTTACTGAAGCAAGTATTAGGAATTACATTTCTGTTTAAAAACAAAACACCCCCACATGTCCACACATTACACAGCATCACACCTACAGATTAAATCAATATTATTTGTTTAAATATGATGGGATGATTGACAGGCCGGTTATTGCATCTGACCTTTGGCAAATAACCTTTAGGGTTTCATTAACCATGTAAAAGGCATGGTGACAGTTTAAATACACCCTCTGTAACTGAGCCATGTCTAAGTGCTTTTGAAGAGTCGCATCAATTTCTTATCAGATTGATTTAAGCATGTGCTAAACATGTGCAAGCTGCAGGGACTGTAATTCAGAAAATTGTGCCGAAATACACAGCTGTGCATGCATTTCGCCTACAGCAGGATTTCTCCATATGTGGAGAGCTGAAGTGTGTATGAACCCTGCTGGATTAGACAAAGGGTACAGAACCTGGCATTTCTGCAGCCCCCTAACCATTCTCATAGGTTGAAATGGCTCTCATAAAGCTTAGTCACTGGCAGTGAGAGCTTTAAGATAAAATATCCCGGTGTTTTGGCCCTGCCCCTTTTGGGATTCAGCCTTTGGGGTAAGAGGTTCAACACTAGGGATGTCGGAGAAATCCACAATGGAATCAAATGAGTTCGGATTTCTGTGAATCCGGCCTGTGGATTCTGCAGCGGAACAGCTTTTCCCGAGTTGCATGAATTCCACGGATTTGTGGACTAGTTTTTTTTTTTTTTTTTTTAACTTTCTGGAATTTTACACACATTTAGTCATAGAAAAATACATAAATAATAAAAACAACAACAACAAACCACTGGTTAAAAATGCACATTTCCTCCAGAGGCTAAAACATGAAAATGCATCCCTGCTAACAAAAAGACCACAGGAGGGGTTCTGTTAGCCTGTTTATTTGTCTGCCATCCTTGCAGTGCAGGCCACAGCCCACGTCATCCCAAATCTGCAAACTTGCTTGTATTATCACCCCTCAATAGTAATGCATGGGAGGAGCAGTCCTGTGGCCCTTCAACAGTGTCTGTTGCTTTGGATGCTTTGGATTCCCAGCTCCGAGGTCAGAGATCGCACTCCGAGCTCAGAGTTGGGAATAGAGCTCCACCCCCCTCCCCTACCCCCTCACAGCCAGCACAGGAAGAACCACTCCAGCTGCTCTCCGAAGTCAGGAACTTGACTTCGGAGGATGAGGAAAGGGGCATTTTGGTGGGCAAGGAGGGGAGGAGACTGGAGAGGCCAAGATACAAGCTATCCTGGGCTCTCTCCAGCCTCCTTCCCTGCCCCTCTGAAGCACCTCAGCTAGATGGGCAAAAAAGCCCATCTAGTGAAAATGCAGAGCGGGAGAAGCAGAGGGAGGTGAAGACCATTTCCTCCGCTCTTCCCACTCTTTGTTGGATGACCATAAGCCTCCGATCATTGCAATTGGATTGTGCCCTAGGTTGCTTAATATGAATGGGTAAGATTGCTTCTTTAAAACAAAAAGAAAAGAAAGTGGTGTGGGGATGAGTTTAGACAAGGGAAAAGGAAGGTGACAGGTGTGGGTTTTCTGGTAACTTTCTTCATAATGACTTTTTCCAGTGATCAATGACTGAACTTTGCTGAAGTCCTTTATGGCTTCAATTTATCCTCTTGCTGTGTGGCTCCAATGAAGTTGCCAATACTCATTCTTCTCTGCGAGACATTTTACTTATCTTGCAATCTATGGAAATCATGAAAACAGTTTTCTGTCATTATTTGTAAGTCATAGTCTTTTTGTTTTACAAATTGGTCTGGAAATTTACTGAGGAGATTAAAACACACACACCACCCAGAGCGTTGTTGCCAGCCTTGCAATGCATCTGCCTGTCACGCAATGACCCTTAGGGACGCTGGTGGTCATAACTCATAATTCCCTTCCCTGTGCTGGTATAAAGCCGGTTACAAAACATATGATGGATGATTGCTGGATAAACTCTATCTAAGGCACTGTGGATGGACACTGAATTGAGAAAGAGAAGAGCCAGAGAATGATCGAACAACTGCCAGAATCAGTTATAAGTAGAGCTGTGCGCAAAGGGCCTCTCAAAATTCTCCAGCCTATTTGTGGGCAGAGAAACTGGAGGGACAATTTCACCAAATTTCTCCTAGGGGAGGAGAAATTCTCCTACAGTTTCTCACAGATAGGGCTCACTATCGACAGGGGCTGTAGCACAGCTTCATTCCCCCCCCCCCAAGGGTTCCTGGTTCATTGCACTGCTTCTCTAGGTGGCAGCAACATCAACCATGTTGAGGTGTCCACTTTTCTGAGGCAGAATTTTTAATTCCTTTTGTTGGTATTTTTGAGCTTAACTAATCACTGAGAGGTGGCCAAGGGTGCTGTGTCTGTTTTCTCTCTCTGTCACACATCATTCCATTGCTGTGCAGTCTCCCAGGCCACCTATACTTCCTGAACTGAAAAAGCTTCATGAGAGGAATTGCCTCATCATGATGTCTTCCTCACTATGGCTTTAACTGAAGTGTGGGAAGCTGAGGAGGCTACAGGCTGCTGCAGAGATTATTGTACAATGACAGACAGGACACTCATGCACACACCTCGGCCACCTCATATGTAAGGTAAGAACAAGAACCCCAAACCCAACCCATTAGATTTTCTCTGAAATTTCTCCTCCTTTGAATTTATTTTCGAAAGCAATTTCTTTTTTTAACAAACTAAATGAGAATGGTTGAAAAAAACGTGGGAGAAATTTTTGGCAGAGCACTAACTTTTATACCACCCAATAGCTAAAGCTCTCTTGGTAGTTCACAAGAATTAAAACCATAAAATGCCAGACAATAAAATACAGATGATAAAATACGCTATAAAAGTTTCAAAGTTTAAAACTACAATAGAAAAATAAAAATAACCAAAGAGAAGGGGTTGGACTTGATGGTCTTGTAGGCCCCTTCCAACCCTACTACTATTCTATGTAGCAGCAGCTAGGGGTGGGTGAACTCCCCCATGCTTGCCTTGTGCGTGACACACCAGACTCCCACCGCTTGATCGACGTTGGCGTACACACAGGACAAGCTGCTGGATGCTCCGTGGGCACCGAGCAAGAGCTCTCAGCATCCTGCTGGTACATGAGCTGCCATTTTGTGTAAAATTGTGGGTAAGCCTTTTACGGAAATTGCCATTTTGCACTAAACAGTGGCCATAAATAGTGTGATTTACACAAAATTGCAGGCGTAAATGGTCTAAATTGGTCGAAATGGTCTGATTTTATGCAAAATGGTGGCTTGCAGATAAGCAGGACACAGTGAGCTTGCCTGACTCCATATGTGCTGAGTCAGACAAGCTCACGGGTCCCTGAGTTGGGGCCAAGCTGGCAAAAACTCACTGGGCTCAAACCCCAAACCAGATTTCTCTGACATCTCCATGAGCAGCAGTGCAAAAATTTAAAGTGCAATACCAGGTAAAAACAAACTGAAAAACTAAAATGCCTGGGAAAATACAAAAGGGCTTCACCTGGTGCTGAAACAAGCACAATGTAGACACCAGGCGAACCTCTCTGGGAAGCTCATCCCACAACTGGGGTGCCACAGCAGAAAAGGCCTTCTTCTCAGTGGCCATGCACCTCACTTCCTTTGGCAGGGGCCTTCCTTCCATACTTCCTTCCATAGTATGTCTCTCTGTTATAAAGGCTCCTGGGCTAATGTTGATCACTCATTTGAGTAGGAGTCCATAAATATTGGCTAACCTTGATAGCCAAGCCAAAATCTCTATTCCTCCTGCAAATCTTGTCCCTGACCTCATAGAATGCCTAAGAAACTGTATGATGTCAGAGACAATCCTCCCCACTCCACTCCCATCTGCTTCCAAGGCACTTGAACATCCCGAGGGTGCCGTATGATGAAGACCACCCCAGTCCTCCCCTTGAGGTGGCAGCTGGGGAAGGAGTTGGGGAGGGTTCAGCCTTGAAGTTGCATTTCCGTGGCCTTCCAGGCACCTCTGAACTGCTGGGACAATCCCCATCCACTCTCCAGTTCCAAGTCTGAGAGGATGGCCAGGATCTTATGGGTGTCTGGAGCAGCTAAGAAGCCCAGTAAACTGGCGGGGATGATACCCTACTTCCCCTTCCCTATTGACAAGGTCAGTCAAAAAGGCGGGACCTCCTCATACTTGCCAAAGTGGAGTGAGACATTTGCCATGGCAAGTATGGCAAGTGGCATTGTGGGCTCTGGGTTTAATTCAGCTAACTGATTGTTAGCTGCAGGGATGCAGCAGGCTAGAAGCTGAAGGAGGCAATTCAATGAACATTTTAGCAAGCCATTCGAAGGGGGCCTGTGTCTGTTCAGCAGATTGTGTCTTAGATAGTGCTCCGTTTCCTTCGTTCCATGGAACTTAATGGGAGCATTGGTGGAACACATAGGGCAGGATTCAACAGGTCCACTCCACCTCTGCTGGTTCTGTTGCACTTGCAGGAGCAACCGCTTATGCGGTAAAGTTTTCGTGGTTCTAAAAATAATCCTGGAAACAAGCGGAAACGGGATAGATCAGTGGAGCATGGGTGCAATAGGATACAACCCGATAGCTTCTATTTGTATTGCTCCATACCCCTTCATCTCAGGACCAGCCCAAGACATTTGCTGCCTGAGGCAAAGGACAAGATGGTGCCCTGTCCCATTCCATGTAGAAAAGCTGACTGGACTGGCAGATGAATCTGCCTTCAACACAAATGATGGGACAACATTCCCCACTGAATGTGAAGGCAGCAGGCTAACTTAGCAGGTGCAAAGTTGGCTGCAAGGCACACCATTCTCTCCTTGAATACCTTGCTGCTGCCTCCCAGCATCTGCTGGCTGAGGTGACTGCCTCACCCTGCCTAGAGGTAGGACCGGCCATGCGTCATCTGCATGAATTCATCTTGAGTTCTACTTCCTTGTCATGTTTCTTGGTGTGATGGAGTGTGGATTAAAACACACACACACACACACACACACACACAGACACACCAACTGTGACAGCCCAAACTATGTTGTTAGTAAAGAAAGCTTCTTTTTTTCTTAACAGCCTGTACAATACACATGACCAATCCTTTAAAGCTCCATTTATTGAGAATTAACTAAGTTAAATGCTGTCTCATTCAGAGAGTATTATTTGAGGTGCCTGTATTGTGGGTTAAGAGTAAAACATGCATTACTCCCTGTGCACTAGAAGACATAGGCAACCCTCAATTAAACAGGCTGTGAGGGTAGGGTTTGAGAAAAAAAGTTTCCTTGTCTCTTGGGCTATAATTAAACAATGCAGATGACATAATATTCAGCTCTAGTTCATGAAAAAGCTCTAATTTCCCTCTTATCTGAAAGCACGTTATTGGGTTCCCTGCTTTGCTGCTAGTTTGGTTCACTGTAGATTTCTGGGAATCAAGGGAAGGCTTTATTTAGAATTTGCAATAAAGAAAGATTCTGAACCAACACAAAGCTTGTAAATTCACTGTACCTTGAAGATCATCATCAACAGACAATGAAGGTGAAATAATGTGTGTCTCTCATCTTGCTCTTTGCAGTCTAGAAAGGCACCTGTTATTTAAAAGGGTGACCCTTAAATTCACTGACATTTCAATCCCATACAGCCTTACCTAGGGGTATGTCCCATTGAACTCAATGGGACTTACTTCCGAGTAGATGTGCAACTGTTACTCTGCAATCATAGACATACTTACCTGGAAGTAAGTCCTATTTGCCTCAGTGGGACTTACTTCTGAGTAGCTTCTCTAGCTTAGTGTCTGCAAGTTCTCTGAGGTGAGTTCCTGTTGATCCAAATTTTGTAAGGGACCCTCTGCCTTTGTAGATGTATTTGAGACATCTAGAGTCCTGGGTTATAACAAGGAATGGCCTCTGGATGTCTAAATGGCCACACTTTTTTCTACTATATGTGGAAAAGGTGATTTGGAAATGAGTTCAGAAAGTAAAGTATGATTAGCCCTCAACTAGGATAATTTAGAATGCCAGTAGATTGCTCTATGCTGCATTGTACCCACTGGGTCTATGCTGCCCAGAAAAGCATTGTAGCTTAGTGGTTGAGCTTTGAATAAAGAAGGGCATTGATGCAGTCCCTGGCATCTCCAGATAAAAAGATAAGTAGCAGGGATTAATAGAGTCACAGAGTTTGAGGCAGTGGAGGCTGGTGGCTCCAATGTCGATGGGATGGAAAATCTGCTCCGAATTTCAGGCAAAACCAGTCAGAACTCTAAAGGAGCTCCTTTAGAATTCTGACTGGTTCTGACTGAAACCTGGAGTGGATTCACCACCCCACTGATAACAAAGTCACCAGCCTCCACTGGTTGGAGGGATCATCCACTGGTTGGAGGGATCCTCCAAAGGGAATCCACTGCTACAGCATCACTGATGGATGGCCATACAACCTCTGCTTCATAGGCTTTGCCTGAGATCCTGGAGAGCCACTGCCAGTCAGACAATTGTAGTATAAGGCAGTTTCATATGTTCAGGTTAAAAAAACAAAACAAAAACTAGCATCTGACACTTTAACTCAAATGCAGCGATCCTGATTGCTAAATATACCAAAATAGCCCTGAAGAACACACAATGGCTTCCTGCCTGCAGCTATATATAAAAGGACAACTTGCTTTAAATCCTAGATGGGATATATTTTGTTTTCATCTATAATGACTCAAGCTGACTCTCTTAATATAATTTGGCAAAATAGCGGGGCAATTTCCCCCCGCTAAACCACTGACCTGGCTTCGTCAGTCTTTTCCTAGGACTCCTCATTGTTTGCAGGAGGCATGCTGTCCAACAAGAAGCCAACCAATGGTGTGATTTCCTTCTCTTAGGTAATGACAAAGCAGCTCCCTGGTCTACTAAATATCTTTTCCCCTCCTTTGTTTGAAATATTATGGTTGAACTTCGGTATCCTATTCTGGAAGACTGATAGCAGCTGGGTGGAAACTCAAAGCTTCCATTTCACATCAGAAACAAAGTACCCACAAATGTATTTTCTTATCAGAATCTTCAGATTCAAGTTTTTGAAGAAAGACTCCCTCCGCAAAATTTCTTAAGCTACTGACAAAGGAGGCTTTGTGTTGTGTGCATTGACATTTCGTTTTTTATTATCTTCTTTCTTGAGCCCTGGCCAAGGCTTCATCAGTGTGGCTCTGTGAATTTCACTTTTAACTTGGTGTGTGGGTGTGTTATGTTTGCTTATTGCCAAATCTGAAACTGTATTATCTGAGTTGCTCCTAAATTCTATCCACTTTAACTGATTTCTTCTCCTTAGAAGGAAAGATGTTTATATCTTGAAAATCTCTAGATAGTTGCTGGCATCTTCATTTAAACTATGGAACTTTCTGCCACAAGATGGGGTGATGGCCACCAACTTAGATGGCTTTAAAAGAGGATTAGACAGATTCATGGAGGATAATACTATCAATGTTACTAGTCATCATGGCTATATGCTACCTCCAGGATCAGAGACAACATGCTTCTTAATGCCGGTTGCTAGGGGAACACAAGCATGAGGATGCTATTTCCTTCATGTCCTGCTTTGTAAGCTTCCTGTAGGCATCTGGCTGGCCACTGTGGGAAGGAGGATAATGTACTGGATAGGTGTTTGGTCTGATCCAGAAGGGCTATTCTTATGTTTTTCTGTTGCTTGGAAAGAAAGCCCTTGCTCACATCATTCTTATTTCCTGTGCCATGCAAAGACATGAAATGGCATGAAGAAAGAGTAAACCTAAGTTCCTAACTAGGGATAGATGAATTGGCATATTTCCAACCCATGCCACTTTTGCATGCATTCAGTTCTAAGTCTATTCCAGTCCAATTTCCACATCAATCTATTAAAAAAAAATCTGAACATTCACATTTATTTTTGTATGCACTTTTTCTTGTTAATGCTACCACCTGTTATTTTGGAATTCATAAACTTTCTGCATGGAGAACCGGTCAGCGATGCTTGTGTGTATATGAGCCTAAAAACAAATGCCCCAGATGGGAGTTGAGTGGAAGTCTCTGAGAACCAAGTTCAACTCTATCAGTCAAACTGCCTTCTTTATTAAACTGTCAAGATTGCCATACTAAGAAGACAGACACTTTTACATCTGGAAAACAAACAAACAAACAAACAGCAACACAGGTGAGACCAAGAGCATGGTGATTCTGCACACAAACTTGTGATTTGAAATCACCCCATAAAGTGATTCAGAAAGAAACCATATTGCCTTCCTGAGCATGTAAAACACATCTGTACGCCTTGCAACATGCTGTACCTGAAGCATGGGATATGCCTTTCTCTCTCTTTTGTTCTGCAAGCCGGCAGATGTTAAGCCCAAAATGGCTAGGCAGAGAGCAGATCTCTTGGAGATTAAAAAAATAAATAAATAGAAGCACAACATTTACCTAGTTAAATACACCACATGAATCAAGACAAGGGGTTTGAAGTTACAAATTTTATTGTTGGTGCTTTAGCACCTGGGGAACGTAAGAGATGAGGACTTTCAACCCAGGTTGGAGATTAAGGAATATTGAATGTCTTGTTTTTCGTCCCTTAGTTACCATAGTATCTCGTTTCCTTGGTTACCAGTGGCCAAGGAAGGGACACTGGGGAAGCTGGGGGGTTTGATATATCTTCTTTAAAGAGAAAGGCACACCACACATAACACATGCACATATCCAGAGAGGGAACAGGGTCAGAGAAGACCTTGTTTTTGTAAGAATACAAAATATGAGAATAGCACTGGAGGAGAGCAGTTGGGAATGGATTTTTTCCCCCCTCTCTGAAGATGGAATTTATAGATTTTATTTCACTGCAGAGAACTAAAGTAGTTAAAAGAGAAAGGATTGGGGGGAGCGGTGCAACAAATCTAATCAGCAAGGAAGAAATGTAGAGTTGCCTTTGATAAACCAGTGGAGATAAACCACTGGAGTGGGCACAAAAGGTACAGTAATGATAAAGACAGAAGGCGAGGAAATAAAGTGTTATTTCTGCAGGCATCAGGAGACTGATTTAGACTTGTGGCAGGCTCCAGGAGGTGCCAAGGTCAGGAGATAGAGTGGCCATGTATCCTCTTTTACAGTCCTCTATTTGAAGGGCAGCCAGAGAACTGTCCTTTGGTTTGAAGGCATCCTCTATTTGAAGTGCTGTCCACTCTGAGTCTGGTATAAAGATAAAAAGCCATCAGAAGGAAGAGCTGGGCCTTGAATTTGCCCATCAAGAGCACCTGGGTAGCGGACTGAGCAAGACAATCAGGTGGTCACCTGGCCACAGTTTATCACATTCTGGTGAGATGTCTGAATTTCTGTTTAAATTATAATAATGTCTAAATTTGCATCTATATGCATAAATTAGCATATGCAAATTTTATGCAAATCAGTGGCCTCTTTTGTCCTCTTTTTTGGTGATTCATAAGCATCCACTGTACCTGGGGCCCAGAGGCTAGCAAATGGCTCACTATAGCATTTGTTTGTTCCATTTGTATCCTGCATTTTCCTCCAAGAAGCCCAAGGTGACATATATACTTCTCCTGTTCTCCTTTTCTCACAGCAACCATATGAGGTAGGTTAGGATGAGAGACAGTGACTGTCCCAAAGTCACCCGCTGAGCTTCCTGGTCAAGTGGGGACTTGAACCCAGTTCTCCCCAGTCCCAGTCCAACACTCAGACCACCACACCACACTGGCTCTACGAACGCTGCCATTTGTGGGGAGCATCCGTCAAAGGTAGAGAGAAGTCGTGGTTTGCAAGGCCCACTTCTCCCAGGTTAAGGGAGCCCCGCTGAAAGTGTCTTGCCTGAGGGCACCCAGGGTGCTGGAGCTGATGCTGACCACAAGGCAAGGGTTGAGCCCAACATGCTCACTGTTATTTGGAAAGATTTTCAGCAGTGTCAAAAACTGCTTCCCTCTGTTGACAATTTTTCAGCAAAAGAAGAGGGGAAAAAAAGTGTGCTTACTCATTGCAATTGCCCTCTCTTGCTCTCTGCGGGTTGATTTCGTCGGCCCTCTGTAGCCCCCTTCAAGTGGGAATTGTGTAATAGAGGAATCACACTGCTGGTCTTTCCCCTAACGTCAGGCATTCTCCAGGCCCCACTCCCAGGCATCCATGCATTTAATGTGGACATTGGCAGTGAAGAAGCCTGCACATAAACAGCAGTAGGCTTCCACATTGTCAAGACCCCTACATGATCTAGAGTCCATAGGAACATACAAAGCTGAATAAACTGAGCCAGAACCTTGACACATCTAGCCCAGTATTGTTGACACTGACTGGCAGCAGCTCTCCTAGGTTTCAGGAAAGGTTTTTTTTTTTTTCTTGCCCTACCTGGAGATGCTGTGGATCAAACCTGGCACCTTCTGCATGCAAATCAGGGGCTCTACCACTGAGGTACAGCCCCTCCTCTGAGCTATGGCTCCCCCAGCACCCTCCCATTGCATCCTGATGAGGTGCATGCCTATGCACAAGCACATATTCATGCATAGGCTTCTCCACTGCAGATGTCCACCCTAATTCAAGGACAACTGGGGCAGGGCTAGCAGTGCAGCCCTGTTCCCTGGTAATAGTGTGATGCCCCATCATGAGAACATAAGAAGAGCCATGCTGGATCAGACCAAGGGCCCATCTAGTCTAGCATTCTGTTCACACAGTGGCCAACCAGCTGTCAACTGGGAACCCACAAGCAGGGAATGAGTGAAGGGGACTGGTGACATCATCAGATTGTTAAACCTGATTGACTACACAGTGCAGTCATATCATCCATTAACTACATGGTCCCTGATTGGCTAGAATCATTCTAGTGATTCTCCGTCATGGATCTCGGAACCATTGCCCTTGCTTCCCTTTGGCTTAGTTCGCCCTCACTGACAGTATGATGTAAACTTGATAACATAGCTTTTTGATGTCATCTTGTCGGGGATTACCCATATGACCAGCTAGGAAAGAGAAAGAAGCAGTAAAAAGGAGAAAAAATATTCCTAAAACAGAAGCAGACAGAGGAAACAGTGGCATCCTAGAGGACCCCCAAAGGTGAATATTCTTACAAACAAAGCTCTTTTTTAGGCCAAGCTTCTGAAATTGCTAATTTTAGCTGGAAAAATGAAATGGGAGAATATTCAGCACAGCCCTAGTTGGCACAAAATTGTGCACAACAACAACAACATGAAATTTGGATTGAATTTTGCCACTCTGGCAAATATCTATGTGGAGCATGGAAGCCCACTTCTGACACAGGACGTCTTACCCAGCTCTCCTCTCACTTCAAGCTTTTACCAGGAATTATTCACATGTTTTCACATTTACTGTTCATAGCCGCAAAATGTGTGTGCGTGCGTGCATGTGTGTGTGTTTTAAATGAAAGTGGAGATTCTTGAGATGCAAAATTCTGCAACCCATGCTAAATTCTGCAGTTGAAAAACACCCTTGCAGAACTGAAAAACAAACAGCCCCCATCTCCACTAATAAAAATTAAACTATGACAGTATCGGACATTTTGCAGTATAGCAGGAAAAGAAACACTGACATTGTCTAGCAACTGTATATCACTTCCCATTACTTGGCTCTTTTAGATCCTAGAGCAACTACCAGATGGTGGAGAGCAAGTGATTTTGCAGGTGACAAAGAAGACATCAGTGAATGCATTGTTTTGCCACATTTCATTGTTAGATTTATAGTTGGCTCATTCAGCCATCCACACCTCATTCTCCCTTCATTTATTCTGGTTGCTGTTCAAAGGAACTGCTTATAAAGAAATAATGTATTTCCTCTAAGTTGCTGTTTCTGGCACTGGAGAAAAACAATAATTACAGAGAATGAATGGCAACACACAGGGGCATCTGGTGCCCCTATATTTCAAACTGAATCTGGTTATTCCTCAGGACCACCTATATCTTTGGTCAGCACTATGGGTAGATGGGTATTATGAGTGACTATTGCTATAAACAGTTAAAAGATCAATCCTAGACAGTGTCTGAGGGGGCATAGAATAATAGGGATTTTCCCTTCCAAGGCCATAGGCAGAGCCACATCAGAGGTGAAAATCCCTGGTCAGATTCTCACTTTCCACTCCTTCAGTTGCTGTGGAAGGCTCTGTGGCAGCCCCTTTCCTGAGGTCTCAGCTCCGACTTCAGGATGAGGATGGATAGGGAGGGAAGGGTGCCAGTGGGTGGGGAGGGGAGAGAGGCTGTGGGTCTGTAGGAGCCAAAGGCCTCTGGGCTCCAATTACCACCTTTGGTGCATGACTCAGCTAGACAGGCTTAAAGGCCCATCTAGCGAACACAACGTTAGAAGAGGGCTGAGAGGCCTCCAAGATAGGAGGCTTCTGTTGTACAGGCGGAAATCCTATACATACTTACCTGGGAGTAGGGATGTTCAGATTGTGTAAAATCCCCTCCGTCTATGTTTCACAGATTCTCACGTGCCTTTTGTCCCATTGCCCATTCACAGACGGATTTGATGTTTTTCCATTGTGCAGAAAAATATGCAAATAATTTCATAAGAGGATTCATCACTAATTTACCTTAGTATGTAAGATTTAGCATATTGTCCCCCATTCCATTCAACTTTTCCCTGGGTATATTTATCAGTCTCAGCAGAAATGTGCATATTTTCCTACAAATAAATATGTGTACATTTTGGGATTTTTTAAAAAAAATTCTGGACTCCACGTGGCCTGGGGAGATTGGTCTGCAGTGGATTCCGCAGGTCAGATTCTTAGAAATCTGTAGGGGTATACAGAACCCCACTTACCTTGCTCTGCTGGGGTCCGCGGGGGGGAGGCGATCCAGTCCTTCCCCCGGAATCCTCGATGGGGGGGAGGCAATCCATTCCTCTCCCCTGGAATCCTCCCTGGCTGGCTCTGCTCCACAGCATGTCCCCAGAGCCACCGGCCGGGCTGATCCGCAGCTGGACTACTGCGGATGCAAATGGTGTCCTGCATAGGGGACGCCATTTGCATCGCTGCTGTAGCCATGATAGGCTACGTAAATATTTATGTAGCCTATCACGGCTACAGCAGCGATGCAAATGGCGTCCCCTACGCAGGACGCCATTCGCGGCTCCACATCGGAGCAGCGGCCAGCAGCGGCCAGATCCAGACCGCTGGAGGCAGGTAGGATCTGGTCTGTGGGGACTTCGCGTGGTGGCGGGGGGGGGGGATAGCTCCGTTCCGCCACGGACTCCAGGGGGGTGGATTCTAAGGAATCCGGCCTCACTGGAGTCTGTGGCGGAATTCTCCGCTGTCCCTAGAAATCTGAGCTCATTTTAGTCTGTCTCGAATTTCTCCAGGATCCCTACCTGGGAGTAATTCTCATTCAACTCAGTAAGGCTTATTTCTGATTAGACATGTATAGGGTTGTGCTGTAAAGGGGTCCACATGCCAGATATGCATGGCAAATAAATGCCTGTACTTAAAAAAAAAAAATGAAATGAGTGTCCCTTGTTGATGACACTGCCAAAGTTATTGTGCCATTTAAAAAAAGACAACCAGATATCAGATGCTTTTAAAATTAAGGCCATTTATTTATTTATGTATTTATATTTGGATAATTTATAAGCCGTCCATCTCTTTCAAAAGCAACATACAGAGCATTTTACAACATTAAAATTACAGATAACATTAGGGATATCAATAAAACAAGGTAACATTAAAACAGAGACATGTGCAGCAGAGATAAATACACCTAACATGGTACAATTGCATTAGGGTAACTCTACCTAGCAGGTCAAAATTGTGTCAGAACAAAATGTCTTCCATAAATGACAGAAGGTCAAGAGAAAAAGAACTAAATGTACCTCTTAAGGCAGAGAAGTCTGCAGTCTGGGCCTATCCAGAAAAGGCCTTCTCTCATGTAGTGTCAGCTTCAGGGTTTTGAGGGCTCTTGGGCACCCCTGCCCCATGGACCACCTTCCTCAGTGAGTCCACCATCTCACTGCCATTGTCACCAGCTGCGATTGCTCCTCATCCTCTTCTTCATCATTGCTACAGCTTGCTTTCTTAGTAGGCAGTGAGCAAGTAGGCAGTGGCATCTACTGCTTCTGTCTCTCCCCACCACCATTGTCTGGGCCAGAGAGAGAACCAGGTGAACAAGCAGGTTGCAATCATGAAGAGGAGGAGCAACTCCAGGGGGCTTTGGTTACTGGGCCCCTGCTGGGTTATGGGCCCTCAACAGGTGCCCAACCATGCCTATCCTTGATGCTGGCCCTGCTCCCATATCCCACCCAACTGTGCTACCACCATCAGGATTTATAGAAAAGCCTCCTCTACAGGTCTTGAGGAATGGGCAGACCCATACAGGAGGCAATGGTTCTTCATGTATTCTGGACCCAAACATTTAGGGCAGGGATAGGCAACCCCATGCCCTCCAGATATTTTGACTTCATCTCCCATTAGCCCCAGTCAGCATGGCCAATGATTGGGGATTATGGGAGTTGTAGTTCCAAACATCTGGAGGGCACCAGGTTGCCGAGTCCTGATTTAGGGCTTGTAAGGTCACCACCAGCACTTTGAATTGTGCCCAGAAACAAAATGAAAGCCAGCGAGTTGTTATAAAATTAAGTCACATGCTCCCCATTCCACTTGCATGTGTCAAGTAGGGATGGGGGCAAAATTAAGGCCAACCGAACAACAGTCGTGGCGCTCCTTTTGGCAGCTCTCATTTTGTCCCCAGAAGTCAACTCACAACACAGCTGCATCATGGCATAAAAGGTTGAGACTGGGGTGGTGGTTTCAGACCATCTCCCCCATCCCACCGCCGCCACCACTGAAATTTCAGGCCAAAAGTTTGTTACAGTGAACATTTGACTCAGATGTACTTAAAATGCATTTGATTTTTGTGCAATTTAATTCTTCTATGCATTTTGGGCTTCTAATCAGTGATGGCTGAGAATGTTGTTTCAGTTTGGTTTTGATGTGAATAAATTTACCAAAATTTCCAAAGTTCTCTACATTCAGGACAAAAAGAACTGGAGGGTTTATTTTATAGGAAAAGAAACTGGCTGTAGGAGAAAGGAAAACTGACAGGTTTGTCCATCCAGGCCCAGGGCTTTGAGTGCTTTGCTCTTAACAGTCTGAGTATGAATGAAGCTGGACAGATGAAGCTGGACAGCCATCTGTCAGGGATGCTCTGACTGACTTGGATTTCTGTATTGAGCAGGGGGGTGGACTCGGTGGTCTCGTAGGCCCCTTCCAACCCTACTATTACATGATTCTATGAGTCTATGACTCCCTACATATCCAACATATTCAGTTAGTGCTGACCTAGTGCTGCCACTTCTTTTTTTCTGACAGGCTCCTTCGCCTCCTCCTCTTTAGCGTCTACATGGCAAGCAGGTACATCATGGACGTCTCCATGCTGTTGCACCTCTTGAATTTGGCTGGTGCCGATGGGAGGGGGGAATTCATTTCAGTACATTTTTTAATATGTATTTGCCAAAATTTGCAAAGTTCTTCACATTAATGAGAGAAAGAACCCGAGGTTTCAAAAATTCAAATGTGGGAGAAAGCAAAACTAATAGTTTTGCTCGTCTGTGTTCCAAATGTACCACCAAAGGGTATAAAAAACCTTTGATGGTAAAACATTTTTCTCATACGCGCCAGCAGGCAGTAGCCCTCAAAGGTATCAAGCAGGGATCTTTTCTAGCTCTGCAACCTTAAGATGCCTTTAACCAAAGATGTTTGAGACTGAGCATGAGATTTGCTGCTTGCAAAATGTGTCTGCTTCCACTAAATTATCTATGTTCCCTTCCAACTGCTGTTCATTGTGTTGTGTTCAAATTGCTGTTTCCTTTATGGTTTGTTTTTTAATGCTTTTCCACTAAAAAGGAATGGGACAGGGGAGTGACTTAGTCTCCATGAAAAATGAGTGCCGAAAAATGGAATCCGGGGCACTGGGGGAGCCTTTAAGACTCAAACATGGTGAAAGCACTACACATGTTGATACAACAGTTATGATAACTTTTCATTATTATTTTTTTCAGTCCTGCCACCAGGAAGTGTTGAGTAGAAGGAAAAAGTCCAGAAGAAAGGTGCAACAGGTCTATGACAGTTATTAGGAATTAATATTAGAAGTTGTTACAGATACCAGATAAAATTCCTGCATAGTTGCCCCCCTGCACATAATCCTTAAAAAAAATCTTTTCTTTTTTCATAATGTCAACATAATTGTCAAATGTTTCTTTTTTCAAAATGACTTAATTGGGTTCTGTTTGATTCCAAAATTAGATTAGTAAGGTGCTTATTTTATGAGCATAAGGTGTGTGTGTGTATATATATATATATATATATGTATGTATGTATGTATGTATGTGTATATATATATATATATATGAAAGACAGAAAGACTAACAACATAGTTCTTTAAAAATATATATATTCTGACCTAAATCTTGGCTTCTGCCCTCATCAATAGCTGTTAAATGGATACCAGGAGTAGCAGTTTGGAATGCCTGGGCCCTGGAGATGAAAATTCCTTAGGAGAAAAAAACAGAGGCATGACTGGAATTGTCCTCCAGATTAAGGCTATTTGGGCAAAGACTTCTGAGTCTGTAGATTCAGACGTTTTCCCTTTTGTCAAGCATATCTGCGTCTTTTGTTTGTTCTGATGGAAGCAACTGTAAATCAGAGAGACTACATGCAAGAATATATACACACACACACTACCACCACCACCACCCAGCTGGCAGATGCCCTCAGAGCAGTTAAAAAAAACAAAAATGCCTTGGTTAACCTTGAACAAATCCTAAAATGGGATTTACATACCTTGCTGTATCTCAGCTTCCCTTACTAAAATCTCTCTTCTCCCTGTTCCCCCCACCCCGAAATCTGAAACGGCTGCCCAGAAACTTGCTCAAATTCCATTGCAAGTCTCAAATAACAGAAACAGTGGTCCAATATACACTTACCTGGGAATATGTCCCACTGACCTTAATGGGACTTACGTTTGAGTGGACAGACACTGTTAGATTGGGTTAGGGTGGCCATGTGTCCTACTTTACAGTCTTTTACTTGAAGTAGGGATGTCAGAGAAATCTGCAACAGAAGCAAATGAGTTTGGATTTTCATGAATCCAACCTGCAGATTCTGCAGCAGACCGGCTTTCCCCTTGTCAGGTGGATTCCGCTGACCTGCGGACCAATTTTCTAACTTTCCTGAATTTTGCACAAATTTTGTCATAGAAAAATGCACACACACACCCTGGCTAACATTGTACATTTTCCTAATAGGCTAAAGCATGAAAATGTGCATTTCATGGAATTTGCACATTTTTGCAAGTGCAAAATTGCTCATTTGCACAAAATGCAAATTCGGAAACAAATCTGATTCTGTTGCTGGGTGGGTGATGAAGCAAGAGACACCTGGCAGTCCTTGAAACACAGATGGAATGGGTTTTACACAATCCATACATCCCTAACTTGAAGGGCTTTCAGAGGACAGTCCTCTGTTTGAAGGCGTCCTCTGCTTTAAGGGTTGCCCGATCCATATCTGATTTAAACAGAAGGAAGTGTAAGAACAGAGAGCAAAGGCCATGATGTTTCCCAGCACCTGGATGGCAGACTGAGCAGGCATGCAGGCCACCTGGTCACCATCTTACCCACTTCAATGAGATGTATTGTATTTCTATTTCTAAACAGAAATAGTCATTATTTCTAAATGTGCATCTATACATATACATTTAGCTTGTGCGAACTTCATGCAAATCTGTGTCCTCTTTTGTCTTCTGGCACTGCATAAGTGGTTTTGCATATGGCTCAGAAATGGTGGTAGGGAGAGGAAATGACACTTGCTCTTCTTTTCAGACTTCTAGTGGACTGTCTAACATGGGACTTCTAGAGCTTTTCAAGGGGCTTTTGAGCAGAAAGCCCCTCGAAAGTGAGTCTTTCAAGGGGCTTTGGACCAGAATGCTTCTTTATCAATGTTGAAAGGACAGTCTCCTATAATTCAATCAAAATGCTGGCAACAAAGGTATTTTTCTACACTTGCATAAGGTGTAATTTAATGTACTCTCTGGTTTGCTGATACCTACTGAAAATGTCAATCAGAAAATTTTGCTCTATAGACCTCACCCTTATTCCCCAAGGTGTGGGATGTATCTCATTAGGAAATTCCCTTGAAAGTTAACATCTCCTTTGATGACTATTGTTGTTATTTTTAAACATCTGCAACAAATTCAATGCGGAACAAAGTATTAGTGGTTCCATATATGGGGTGGAATGCAATGTTAGTCCTACTTAAGCCCTGTTGAGGTGTTTCCTGAAGACATGAGTAGGGATGTCAGATAAATCTGCAAAAGAATCCAGTGAGGTCGGATTTCTATGAATTTGATCTGCAGATTCTGCAGAAGACTGGCTTTTCTTAAGTCTCATGGATTCCATGGACTTATGGGCTGGTGTTTGTTTGTTTGTTTGTTTACTTTCTGGAATTTCACACAACTTTTGCATTAGAAAAATATGTAAAATTAAAACAAAACCTGTCTGAAAATTTGCATTTCCTCCATAAGCTAAAGCATGAAAATGCACATTTTGGGGGGATTTGCACCTTTTTGCAAGTGCAAACGTGTTGAAATGCAAATATTTGCAAGTGCAAATTTGTGCAAATTTGTGAAATTGGGAAAAATCCAATTCTGTCAATGAGCGGATGATGGAATGAAGGCACCTGACAATCTGTAAAATGCAGATGGAATAGATTTCACAAAATCTGTACATCTCTACATGTGAGGGCTTAAAGTGGTAGAGGGTTGGGCCATGCATACTGGCCTCACCACCTCCGTCTCCAGGTCCACCAGCCCCACCTACCTCATTTCAGACATTGCTGTGTTGAATCGGCAATGTCAGAAAGGAAGTTCTATTCACATTTGCTTGAATGTCAGTAGAACTCTCCATGCAGTTGTGGATCCTGCCTTATCAGGGTCCATGATTGTGTGGAGAGGTCTACTCATGTTCAAGCCAATGCAAGTAGAGCACAAATAGAGAGGGTGGGGTCAGCTTGCACGGCCCTGTCACTCTAACCACTTTAAGCCCTCACATGTTCAGGGAGACACCTGAATGGGGCTTTAGAGTCAACCCATTGAAATGAATGGGAGTGAAGTTGACTAACAATGGGTGCAGCCCATAGATTCTAATGCCACCTTCTCTAACCTGGTCCCTTCCAGATGTGTTTGTATTACAACTCTCAGCATCTCCTAGCCAACCACATATTTTATTCATTGTTCCATTGTTTGCATGTTAAGTTTTTAATGTATTGTACACCACCCAGAGAACTTGGGTTATCAGGTGGTTTAAATGTGCAATAAATAAATAAAGAAGTGCACCCTGATCTCAGTAATCTTACTATGAATCTGTAAGGTAGGCCAATATCACCACCCATACCTTGCAGAAGCAGGGCAGGGGCTGGGAGATGGTGGTTCCCCTAAGGCAAGCCTGTGAGATCTGAACCATGGTTGTCCCAACTCACCATACGGCCCTGGTTGAGGATGGTTATCAGGTCCATCTTTGAACTTCAGATTAAACACTGGGCAAACCCAATTCCTTTGGTGGTTCCTCCGATACCTTATTTTCCAGCCCTTTTACCATCTTTGTTTCAGATAGGTCCATTGCTAGAGATGTGTGTGTGTGTGTGTGTGGGGGGGGGTGTTAAGGGGGCTGGGAATCATTGCAGAAGAGCCAGAATATAAATACTGGTGACCTAATATATTGTTTAACGTTATTGAGGCTGCAATCCTATACTCACTTATTTGGGAGTAAGCCCCATTGACCTCAGTGGGACCTATTTCTGAGTAGACAGGCATGGGATTGCACTGTTAATTGTATTAGTGAGCACTTAGATAGAATATAGTCAGCACAACTTTTTCTTATAAGTCCACAATTAAAAGAGCTAGAAACTTCTTTTAAAAATAAAAGAAAAATAGAGCTAAAGAGTAGGGAGGGGCTGAAGTATTTCTGCGGGTGGGGGCAGGCTCTCACAGGATTCCCTGTGGCTATAGCACTGATTCCACTCTTCTATGAAGACTCCACACTATGCCTATCAGGTTCTTAAAATGTCGCAATTTAGCTACAGTGTATGACGGTAACTCTTTGCTAGTAGAAGCCATTGATTTTCCATTCTATGTTTCTCTAGTTCAAATCCCCACTGAGGTGATGTTATATAGCATATCGCTGTGTTAGGGTAATATGATATGTTATGAGCCTGTTCTTTTTGCAGAAAAGAAAATGAAGGAAAGGAAAAATATTTTATCCCTGTCTTCTTTGATGTTCGCATAAATGAATTAATAATGGGTAGATAGTTGGCAGGGGCCCATTGGCTGCAGACAGTTAGTCTGGCAATGGAGAGAGAGGGCATGGTGGCCTCCCACAGGGGTAAATTGCCCAGATTAGTACATTGGAGAGTTTTATAACAAGTGGCAGTGGGAAACACCCATTCGAAGAACCCAGGTAGGGGATAGAGATGGACGGATTGGTCAGTTCCACTTCTTGCTGCATTCAGATTTCAACTCCTGCATATTCAAACTCAAGCTCTTTCTCTCTCGAATATGAACTTTGCCAATTTTGGTAATCTCTTCCCAAAAGCAAACTGATATGAAATTCTCACCCATCTGCACCAGCCAAATTCGAGAGGTACGGCTATTTGCAGCATGGAGACAGCCATGTTGCACGTGCCTGCCATATACCCATTAAAGCCTGTCAGAAAAAGAAGAGGTGGCAACCCCAATATAGCACTGACATGGTTGAATATGCAGGGATTCAAACCCAGACTTTTAAGAGCTTAGCCCTCAAAGGCCTGGGCCTTGATGGATGAATCTGTCAGCTGCTGTTTCTCCTACATTCAGTTGTTTTACATCTCAAGTTCTTTTTGTCCCTAATGTAGAGAACTTTGCAAATTCTGGTAAATTCTTATCCAACCCAAACTGAAATGAAATTTTCAGCCATCCCTAATAGGGGATGTTCTGAAAATTCTCCTCCTCATTTCTCCAAGGGGATTGGAGTTCGGCACTCCTTGGGTCTAGCTTTCGAAGTGGAACTTATGCTTTAGGAATCCTCCGTTGTTCTATTTTTCATTTTACTTTTCTGGACTGCTTTGTACATGGCACTGTGCTGTAGGTTTCATTCTTCAGGAAAAACACATACAACAAGATCATAATTAGGGATGTTGGAGAAATCCACAACACAATCAAATGAGTTCAGGGTCCTATGAATCCAACTCACAGATTTTGCAGCTTACTGGCTTTCCCTGAGTTGCACAGATTACGGGGACTTGTGGACCATTTTTTCAACTTTCTGAAATGGTATGCAAATGTAGTAGTAGAAAAAATACTTAAAAGAAAACACTGCCCCCCAAAATGTGTATTTTCCTCAGAGGCTAAAGTGTGAAAATGTGTATGTTGGAGGAATTTGCACATTTGTGCAAGTGCAAATTTGTGCAGATGCAAACATGCACAAATGCAAACATGTGCAAATTTGGGAACTTGAAAAAATCTGATTCCATCAATGAGCAGACAATGGACCAAAAGATGCCTGACAATCCATGAAATGCAGATAGAATGGATTTTACACAATCTGTACATCCCTGATCATAATACAATCATAGGTATGATCATCACATGGTATGGTCATCACACTGAGATTGCGCTCTCTTGTCCCCTCTCTTTTGCTGTTTTCTCTTTAATGAACGTGTGCATGCACATTGTTGGTAACACAGTGGTGGTGAGAGATGCCAAAGAAGTGAAATAATGGAAGCCTGTGACAAGTGGTGCATGATCAGGTTCTGGAATTAATTTTAGAGATTCTCCTACTCAAAATGGAATTTGGGAGGAGTGGAACATGGGGGCAGTGTGAACCCATGAGACAATCCAGGAAAAGAAGGCAGGGAATTCTGGCATACCTAGATCCAGGAAAATTCTAGGTGGTAGTGACAGTATCCTGGCTTGAGCTGGTTACAGCTACAGCCAAAGGAGAGATAGGGCTGCATGTAGGGCCATTCCACTGCCTCTGCTGAGAGACCAGCTCCATCAGACCTTCCCCTCCTCACTGGGCAGCAGCTATTCCATCAGGATGCAGCCAGGGAGGGCCACTTCATCAGCTTTGCTGAGAGACCAGCTCCATATGGCTGCTCCTCCCCTTAAACCATTTCCATTCTAGTCGATCACTATAAGAACTGCTATGTAATTTCAAGAATTCGTGCCCACATTTGCTTGTATTTGTCCTCCCTCCTCCTCCCTTTTTTCCTTTTGCTTGGTCTTCCATAGATTGTAAGCCTGTGGGCAGGGACTATCTTGTTTTCATTGATCTCAGGTACAGTGGTGCAGTTAGGTAATTTTACCCTGGGCAGAATGGTCTTACACTGCTCCCTGCCCCCCACTTTAGGCTGCCACGTGCATTATTTCAGTGGTGAAGCAGACAAATAACATTTCTCTTCTCCACCCCCATCCCATGCTTTACAACTGCTTCTAAATTCCTGACACATTTGAGCAAAACAAACAAACAAACAAACAAACCCCAAAATTGTTTGCCAACCCTGATACTGAAAAAATATCCCCTGAGTCTGTGCAGATACTCATTTTAAACTCACTTAAATCATAGCAACTTCATGACTATGGGAATAAAATAGAGGCTGCTGCTGCTGCTGCCCAGCTGCTAAACACCTTTACTAGGGAATAAGCACCATTTTGTTGTAGAAAAAGAAAATATATATTCAAAATAAAAAGAACATCTGTAACCATTAGGGATGTTGGAGAAATCTGCAACAGAATCAAATGAGTCAAGATTTCCATGAATACAACCTGTGGACTTTGCAGCTTTCCCAAGTCACATGAATTCCACTGACTTGTGGACCAGTTTTTTTGTTTTTGTTTTTTAACTTTCTGGAATGTAAGCAAATTTAGACATAGAAAAATACATAAAATTTAAAGGAAAAAAGAAAAAAACACGGGCTGAAAATGCACATTTCCCCCATAGGCTAAAGCAGGAGCATGTGCATTTGGGGGAAATATGTCCATTGGGGGGGGGGGTGGATTTGCGCATTTTCACAAGTGCAAAGTTTTGCCAGTGTGAATTTACACAAATGCGAAATTGTGCAAATCCAGGAAATGGGGGGGGGGAATCTGATTTCGGCAATGAGTGGATGATGGAATGAGAGGCACCTGACAATCCCAGAAATGTAGATGGAATGGATTTTACAAAATCTGTTCATCCCTAGTAACCATGTACATGCCTGGCCTGGCGGCCCTGACTTTTTAAAATTGTGTTTAAAAAAAAGAAAGAAAGGGTGCTGCAGTGAGTGCCAGTATCAGCCTCAAGACCAGGTGCTGATGCTGGGCCTATTTTCCACTGCTCCCCATCACCTGCCAGTCTCTGGGTGGTCATTTGGAGGGGTGCTGGTCTCCAGGTCCTGAGATCCAGCCCCAATTGTACCACTACTTATGTAAGCCTTTCTGGAAGTCTTTTGGCTGAAAATGCTTTACATAAATCCTAGTTCCCTGCACTGACCAGTGGCATGGGAAGCAGAAAATCAGTGTTGGACCTGTGCAGCTCCCTGTTTGAATCCCACACCAGCTACTGACAGCAGAGATCTCTAGAAGTGGCTCTGAATGCTGTTATTCAGGGAGTTTATTCTAAGCCCCCTTGAATGCCAACATGGATTTTCTGACGATGTCAATTCACGGTGATGTCGGAGCGATTGACTCAGGTTTGCAGTTACAAAAGGAAAACGAGGCCCATCTTACTTACACGCAAATGTGCTTTATATTTGTGAATTGAGCGGCAGCGTTTTATCAACCTCGATTGCTGCTTGGAGGAAACAGTTCTAATATATCAAAGTGGAGAGAATAAAGATAGATCGGGATGGCTTTGCATTACAAAGCAAGATGCAAACGGATCATTAGGATTCATTACAAATCGCAAGCAATTTGCTGGATGGAGGGAATGCAGGTGTTCTAACATGTAGGAGCCCAAGTAAGTATGCTTTTAATCCATCACTACTGAAATTAAGTAGAAGTATGAACTGAGCACATCAATACACAAATAAGGTTGTTGTAGGGAGTTCTGTTCTCATCGAAGGAAGGGATTTAAAGTCCTATTCAGTCTAGACACTTAGAATGAGGGTTGCTCTACTCTATATAAAAAGAAGATTGTGTGGAAAAACTATTCCTGGATTGTACCCAGGGCCATCCCAGGACATACTGTTGTTTGAGGCAGAGCAGCAAATGGTGACCACCCCCAGCTCTGCCCAAGTCAAGGTGCATAGTACCTAGGGATCTCCGGTGCTGGGAAATCTGGACTTTTGTGGGCTCACCGGACTTTCACAGCATGCCTGACTTGAGCAGAACCATGTGGTTTCCATGGATTCTGGGGACTTTTAACATAATTTTTATTGGTCTTGGCCATAATTTGCACAAATAGAGACCTGCACAGATTACGGCTGCAAATTGCACAAATGTAAAAACACTGAAAATCCGCTAGCTGGCCCAACCCACTGCAGGCCAAGTCAGGCCAGGTAGCAAAAGATGGGATGGAGTCCGGGGCATGTGTGTGTAGAGCTAATGAAAGCTTGTCAAGCTCCTGCCCCCAGCTGGATTCCTCCAACATCCCTAAGAGTGCCCAAGACTGGTTAAGTTATTCTGGCATCTGGGGCAGAAAATCTCACAACTTGCTCTCTCCCTCCCTCCCTGGCAGTAAGGATCAATTAATAGGTAACCATGTTCTGCTCTTTCATGACACCCAAATCATCTGCCTGACACAGCCACCTCACTTTGCCTGATGGTGGGGTGAGTCTGGATTATACCATTTCAGACTGCAGATGGGGGAGGGGAGAGGCTTGGATGTTTCCTTGTGTGTGTGGGGATCATTATGCATAGAGATTAGCATGTTAAGTAGGAAGGTAGACTAGAAATTTCCCCCACATATGCTAGCTTTCTATGTGTAGGAAGGTTGTGGGGGGAGGGTAATATGGAGGAGTATTCATTCTTTCTATCACCCACCTGCAGTCTGAAGTGGTATAGTCCAGGAATTATTTTGCCATGGTATTCAATTATTATTGTTAAAATAGTGTTGTTATACATTGTTTTGCTATAAAAATGAAAAGAAAAAATAATGGAAGGAAATCAATAATTCCCTGCCATGGAGCAATTAAGAGAGGCAATTAAGGGGCAATTCATCACTAATCTCCAGCTGTGTTGATAGGAAGCAGTAAAAGGGTCAGGACCTGTGAACAAGAAACAGCTAGAGGCACAAGAGCCTTTTGAAGCTTCAGCAGCACTTTGCCCACACTGTTGCAAAAAAATAAATTTTTGGTGGTGGGGGGCAATAGGAGGGCAACAAAGAAAACAGATAGCTGACTGCAAGAATGTGACAGTGATTTTTTCTTAATGGATTCCTTTAAAAAAGTGGGTGAACAACGGATGGCAACTGCAAAGGAAAGGGATAGTGTGGAATCAATCTTAAACTAGGGATGGGAGGACCAGGGATGCTTGAGCTTGCTGAAATTCTCTGAACTTTACTTCAAAACTCAGTTGAGATCACTCCCATTTTCATTTGTGATGTGTTTTTCATTCATTCAAATGAGGAAAGTTGTGCATTTTGAGAAAGTTGTGTGTTTTGAGAAAGCTGTACATTTTTCAAGTTGTGCATTTTTCAAGTGCTTCTCTTATTCATATGTTTTGGAAATGCCCAGCAGTTGCCTCCTTTTGGGAAGAATTTATTATACAGACAAATTTTGCATTGGAAAGCTCTTCAATATTTACTGATGTAAATGTTCTCTTAAATCACTCTGCTTTTTGAAATGTAACAAATGGTTCACGTAAATGGATCCTTCATGCACTTTTGGTTGCTAAAAGGCTGATATTACGATACTGGAAGTATAAGAGCTCACCACCTATAATGCAATGGATTGAAGACTTAGCAACACTAGCAACATTTGAAAGAGTGGTATATAGGTGTACCTTAAAAATGGAATTATATTTGGATCTGGTCTGGTTTTACTGAAGTTTACATGTCACCTATTCTTTCTCTCTTTTCTCTCTCTCCCTAGAATATTGTAATATTTGAAACTGAGGATTTTATAATATGTTATATTTTTATTTTTATTTTGGTGTGTTTTTTTGTCTTGTTTTGTTAAAAACTAAAAAAAAAGTGCACATTTTTCTAATGCATGTTTGGGAATTTGCAAGAACATATGCATTCATGTTCAGGGTCGGCATGTATGGACTGTGTAAAATCCACTCCATCTGTATTTCATGGATTGTCAGGCACCTTTCGTTCTGTCATCTGCCCACAGATGGATGCAATTTTTTTTCGTAATATGAAAAAAATGGAAATAATTATGTAAATATTTATGTAAGTATTTACAAAAGTATTTACATAATTTACCTCAGTACATAATATTTAGTGTCCCCCATTATTTAATATTTATTAATAAATAGCGTCTACGCTATTTGCGTTCCCCTTATTTTCGCCGTAGTCTACGTAAATGTTTACGTAGACTAGACGTGCCAAAATAAGGAACGCAAATGGCGGAGCCCATGGGCACCACCATTTGTGTACACACGGTGTTGTTGTTGTTTTTACTCAGCCGTGATAGGCTACGTAAACATTTACGTAGCCTATCACAGTATTTTTTAAAAATCTAGCCGTGATAGGCTACGTAAATCTTTACGTAGCCTATCACGTTTTGTTGTTGTTGTTTTTTTACTGGAAATGGCGGCGGCGGCAGCCGGTCAGAAGACCGGCTGCCGCAGCAGCCACCGCCAAACCACCGCCGAACCGCCGCTGGAGCCGCCGCTGCCGCCGCCGCCAGAAGGATTCGCCCAAGATAAGTCCCATCCCGGGGGGGGGGGGGGCAGACCATTTCACCACTAATTTTGGGGGGCCGAATGCGCTGGCATTCGGCCTCCCCAAGATTCATGGTGAAATTCTCTGACATCCCTAGTTGGAGATAGCATTTAGAAATGCTGTTAGTCTGAGTTGATAGATTTGCCATTCTAAGACTTTAGCCTTAATTCCAATTAAATTCTATAGAAATTAAATCCCTGAGTTGGGAATGGTGGTGGATGCCTCTTGTCTTTGAAACATGAACATTAAGGCATCATTAACTGCATAGCCTACCATTTCACATCCTGGTGACCCTCATTTTTGGTATCCATTCCCCCTTGCTGCATCTTTAGCCAAAAGCAACTTCTCTTGACTTTTAAAACAGTGCAAGACAGGCTATTACAGCACAAATGAACATAGGATACAAGATCCATCGTGGATGATTGGTCGATCACTAACTATTAGTCATAACTAGGGATGTCAGAGAAATCTGCAACCAAATCAAATGAGTTTGGATTTCTATGAACCCAACCCATAAATTCCACATTGGACTGGCTTTTCATGAGTTGCATTGAGGAGGATTTGTGGATTTTTACAAGTGTGAATTTGTGCATGTGCAAATTTGCACAAATTTAGGAAATGGGGAAAATAGGATTTCACCAATGAGTGGATGAAAGAAGGAAAGGAACCTGACAATCTGTGAAATACACACAGAAGGGATTTTACAAAATCCATTCATCCTTAGTCATGGCAAGTGGGACCTGCAACAAAATGATAACAGTGTAGAGTGCTCCTGTTCAGTACTCCAACCGACTAGCCAGCCAGGCATAGCCTCTTCCAGGATACTCCATTCCATTGCCTCCCCACACTGGTTTTCCATTTCCCACCCCCATCCCCCACCAGCAGACACTCAACATTCTGTGGCTACTGAGTATGGTCAGTGGGCTGTTTTTTGTTCAGGGTTTGGCCTTATATTTCTTTTTTCTTTTTTACTTCAACAAACCTTGGGTTCCCTTTAAGAACATAAGAAGAGCCATGCTGGATCAGACCAAGGGTCCATCTAGTCCAGCATTCTATTCACACAGTGGCCAACCAGCTGTCAACTAGAAACCCGCCAGCAGGACACAAGTGCAACAGCACCTTCCCACCCATATTCCCCAGCAACTGGTGTACATAGCTCACTCCCTCTGGCACTGGAGGTAGCACATAGCCATCAAGACTAGTAGCCGTTGTTAGCCTTTTCCTCCAGGAATTTGTCCAACCCCCTTTTAAAGCCATCCAAATTGGTGGCCATCTCTACATCCTGTGGTAGTGAATCCCATAGTTTAACTATGCACTGCGTGAAGAAGTACTTCCTTTCATCTGTGCTTATTAGATATTCAACCCCCCCCCAAACACTCTACCTCTGTAAGATCCAGAGCCCGCTCCAGAACTGAGGGGCCGCTTGGTGGGACCCCTCCTCCAGCGGAGGGCTTGGGTTGGCTTAAGAGCCTAAAAAGAGTCATGCTGGATCAGATGAAGGGACCATCTAGTCCAGCATTCTGTTCAAACAGTGGCCAACTAGCTGCCTATGGGAAATGCACAAGTAGGACATGAGTGCAACAGCACCCTCCCACCCACATTCCCCAACAACTGGTGTACACAGGCATACAGCCTCTGATACTGGAGGAAGCATATAGCCATCAGGACTAGTAATCATTGATATGATAGCCTGACCGGTGATAACCATTGATGAATTGTCCAACCCCCTTTTAAAGCCATCCAAACTGGTGGCCATCACTACTTCTTGTGGTAGCGAATCCCATAGTTTAACTCTGAGCTGTGTGAAGAAGTCCTTCCTTTCATCTGTCCTGAATCTCCCACCAATCAGTTTCATAGTTGGAGCTGATTTTGAGGGAGGGAGAAAAAGCTCTTAGCATGCTGATCCCTCTCCCTGTGGTCCTATATTGATTCCAGCTGAGTTTGCTATTACAGGGCACAATGCCCACATGCACCCTCCAGGATCAGTGGCAGTATGCTTGGGAGCAACAGTAGGAGACGGCTTTTGCATCCAAGCTTGATATGATTCAGCAGGCCTCTCTTTTTGTTCCTACTGTATACAAGGAGAAGTAATGTGTAACACACTCAGGCTTTTTAAGAACATCGTCCATATTTTCCATTCTGAAATGTTGACAGGTACATGGACACATGCTGCGTGAGGTCTTGAACTTGGGCATGAGAACATATGCATGATATTTGAAGCCATTCCATACACAATTAGAATACATCCCACCTCTACAGCTCAATTCATTGTTGCCTTATATTTGTTTAGGCATCTCATTATTTCCCAGAAACATTCTTCCTTCAGTTTGATGGGGAATGCCTAGGGTTTGCCGATACGTATTTGTGTGCCCACGATTGTTTGAGAAGGGAGAGGGATGCCATTTCAAACAGCACATTCTGCAGGCATGTAAACTATTAGTATTCCACCAGTGTCACAAAGGTTCCAAACCTCTTTGTGAGGTTGGCCTCCACTTTAGTACTTGACATTTTATACAAAGCGGTATTAAGATTTCCAATTTTGAATGCTGCTCCAGACCACTACAAAGACACAGCCAAGAAATTTCTGACTTCTCATGTTTGTCCTGCTATCTTTTCTTTGCCATGTCTTGAGAATTGATTTTTTAAAAAAGAATTAAGAAGTGTATAATCTACAATAATATCAGATCATTTCCCACTCTATCATTGAGTTATGCTATCATTTTATCTAGGCCGGGGGTCCCCAACCTGTTTGAGCTGGTGGGCACATTTGGAGTTTTGAGAGCATATCATGAGTGCTCTCAAAAAATGGATGTCATAGTGGTGGGGCTTGCCCACTCATAAAATGGCTGTCAGGGTGGGCATAGCCAGTCGCAAAACTGGCGAGACTAAAAGAACAGTATCTTTCCCAGGAACCTAACTACAAGGCAGCAGTGGGAGCTGAGCTCTAGAACACAAAACCACCCCTTTGAACCCAAATACCAATCGTGCTGGAGGGCAGCACTTTGCTTTCCAGCATGGAGACCTCTGGGTGTACATACATACCTACACAGTGGAGGCTGGCGGCTCCTATGTCAGTGGGGCAGTGAATTCACTCTGGATTTCAGCCAGAACTCTAAGGGAGCTATCCAAGTTGCAGAACCCAGTTTGGGGATACGGTTCAGCACTTTGGATAGCTCTTTTAGAGTTTTGACTGGTTCTGACTGAAACCCAAAGTGGATTCACTGCCCCACTGACATAGGAGCTACCAGCCTCCACTACACACACACACACATACATGTGTGTGCGTGTAAGTAAAATTAAAATCGGGAATGGCAGGAAGCCAGGTGGGCACCAAGAGAAGTGTCTGTGGGCACATTGGGCAGTATCCAACAACATCATCCCACAAACTCAAATAGCTCTAGTGGAGTTCTGCTGAATCATTCCATTCTGCAAGCACATGCGCATGTCACTTGCGCAATTGGTTGTACAACCGCTTGCGCAACCATGATTGCGCAAATGTAGCTTTAGGTGGATTCACCTCTGGCACATAGTTTGGAATCTAGCGTTTGCACTAGTGGAATGACACAGCTGGGTACTGTCTGTTGGTGCCCGCAGCCACTACATTGGAAAAAGCAGATCCAGGCTCAGTTCTGGAAGTCAACATGGCAACAGCCATTCCTCCTCTCAACTAAGGCTGGGAAGAAACAGCAGTTTAACACAACAGCAACAACAACAACAGCAGCAGCAGCAGCAACAAATTGACCTAGGGTTTTTTAGGAGAAATAGTCTGGTGAAATAGCCTCTCTTTCACCTTTGTTAACATTTTGCTGATTCCACAGCACTTTAACTGGAGTGTAAGTCCCATTGAACTCAGTGGGGCTTATTTCTGATTAGACACCCATACGATTGCACTGTTAGTGCATCATCCTGTGCATGTTTAGACAGAAAAAAGTCCTACAACTCCCAGCATGCCCCCAGGTTTTAAGAACCAGCAGCACTTTTAAGAATGAGCACCAGAAGCAGCAGAACACCTGGGCTGGAGGCTGTTGCCTTCTCACCCGCCCAACCCATGCTGTGCTTTTGTCCACCTCCTAGTTATCTTGGTTTCTGTATGCATTATTTTATTGAGGTGTTGATGGTTTTTTGTAAAGCGCTTTGTGATGTTTGCCTGAAAAGCAGTATTAAAATGCCACACATACCTACCTGCATACATATATTGACTGAAAGGCTGACTCCAGTTGACATCTGTCCCAAGGAAAGAAGGGAAAGGAAGGAAGGAAGGAAGGAAGGAAGGAAGGAAGGAAGGAAGGAAGGATTCCAATAAACTCAGAGTCTCGACATCACACACAGAGACATAGGATTTTGTTAATTTGATTTGATTAACCCATTCCTCATATCCCAGAGAGGGAAGACGTTTCTCTGAAGTGCAAGATGAGAAAAAAGGCAGAGAGTAATGAAAATAATAGCTACAAGGTTTTTTTGTTCCGAAGCTCCAGAATCCAGCAATTCTCTTTTATTGGATTGTTGCACTGAAGCCATTCTGTGGTTTGGGTGGGGAAGGTTGGTCAATTTCCTCATACATTTTCTGATGAACACTCTCTCCATTTAGTTTCTAAGACTGCAGGCAGTGTCACCTAGTGGGTGTCTGGATGGGGTTGGAGCAGATGGCAGAGCTGCTATGGATGTAGTATATGGGGAGACACTACATTAACTATTATCCAGTTTGTTTGTTTATTACATTTATATCCCACCTTTTTTTCCTCTTGCAAGGAACCCAAGGAGGCTTACATATCCTTCTCTCCATTTTATCCTCACAGCAAACCTGTGAGGTAGGTTAAGCTGAGAGTCAATGACTGGCACAAAGTCACCCTGTGAGCTTCATGGCCAAGTGGGGACTAGAACCCAGATCTCCCGAATCCCAGTCCAATACTCTAACCACTATACCATACTGGTTTGTGGCTGCGCTGTTCCTACCTTTAAAGACTGTACTTTTCCAGTGAAGGATTCTGAAAGCCGTTGCTTATCCTCCCCAGATTTCTGCTTAGCAAGACTTATAGTTCATTCCTAAGCACGTTCACTCAGAAGCATATTCCATTGAGATCATTGGGTCTGAGTAAGTGCAGCCATTGAGTACAACCGTATATATGTTTACCCCCAAATTAAGCCCCACCATGTTGAACAGGGTTTATTCCCAGGCACATTTGCACAAGACTGTAGCCTTAAGACAACTTTGTACATAACAAGAAACAGGGTTAGAGGAAGCACATGGGAGTTGTGCTTCCTCTTACTGCTCTTGGAGTATAATGTATAATAAAGAATAATGAATGAAAATATGTATAACATCTGAAAATGTATGAAATTTTCACTCACCTACAAAACTCTCTGGATAACCCTGGATCAGTCACTGTTTCTCAGACTAACGTCCCCCACAGGGCTATTGTGAAGATAAAGAAAGGGATAAAAATCTAGCAAATTGTGTGTGTGTGTGTGTGTATACACACACACACACACACACACACACACATACACACACAAATACACACACACACACAGGGAGGGAGGGAGGGAGGGATATATGGCTGGATCCAGGATCAGCCTTCCATAAGAAGAAGAGACCTTCCATGAGCTGACATATCCAATCATCGAAGGTCCCTTTGCCCAATTTTTGGGGACCCCCCCCCCACAGCACAGCTTATTCTATTCAGCAGGGTCTCCTGACTCTCTGCATAGCATTTTCAGGGGCCTGGAGGAGATGCCATGGGATGGAGGTGCGGGAAAGTCCCCTTCCAGTATAAACCTGGATCCAACACACATACCTTTTAAAAGTGGCTTTTAAAATAAACACCATGAGTTGCTGTTTACAGAATCAAGCCAAAACAAGAAATAGCAATAGGGGATGTGTTAGATGGCCATCATCATCATCAGCAGCATCATTGTGCTTACCAAGACCCCACCCAGAAATACAGAAGTGGAAAAAATATATGCTGGGTAAAGCAGGGCCATAGCTATACTGATTACAGCAAAGGAGATTTGCAACGGTTGGATATGCAGGTATAGTGATGCTATTTGATGAGTGTGAGCCTTCCAGGTCCCTGAGGGCAGAGATGGTACCATGACTATCACTGTCCTCTGGCCACACCTTTGGGATAGATGGGTGTCCTCTTTGGTTGCAACCCCTCAAGTCCCACAACTCTAAGTGTGTAGCCCATTTAGTCCCCCAAGGGGTTCCTTTCCCTGCCCCAGGTCCCACGGCCTTGTGTAGCACATCACAAGAATCCCCTTTTGCCTTCTTAGCATCTCTGGGTGGTTACCAATCATCTCTGTACTCTATCTGCACTGCCCCACCAAAGTTATGACCATTTTTCATATTAAAACAACCAGACCCAGCTAAAAGCCAATGATATCTGGAGGCGAAATGTGGAGTAGGAAAAAAAACCAGACCCCTTGGCCAATCTGGACATCCGGCAACCACCTCCCACCTACCTGCACCTTAAAAGGCAACCAGCTTCTGCCAAAATTGTGCCCCTCACACTGGATCTAACAGGGCAGAACAGGCTTATAAAGCCCCTCCGAGTCACAACATGGGACAGGGGGCTGGATCACCTATGGGACTCCAAATAATTTCAGGACGACAGATAGCAGCTGCAGAGCAAGAGTACTGACAAGTTGCCCCAGCACTGGCTGGGAGAAACTGGCAGGGATTTAAAGTCAGGGTAGGAGCATCTTTCCAGAAGCATCACCCTCTTCAGGTGCCCTAAAAAGGTAAAGGTAAAGGTGTCCCCACAATAATAAGGCTGAAATGGTGTGAAAAGAAACTTGAGATGTTTTGTATTATTTTTGCTTTGCAGTGTGTTCCTAAATGCTTGTTTGCCTTGGATATATTTAGACTATAAGCTACTGCTTCAGATGAAGCATCCGACTGTGTGATTTTATTTTATTTCATTTTATTACCCTTTTTCCTAGCATTCCCCTCATGTGTTTTTCTCTCAGCAGTTTTGCCCATAAGGATCTCCAGGGCAAGAGAGAGGCAAATGCCACAGCAGGGTTCCCTGAAGCTCCCACCAACTCAATGATGCAAAGTTATTTTAATTTTCTTACTGTAATTTTCTTCCCTTCCCTGGAGGTCCTATGCTTCACAGAGCAACTCAGAGACACCCTGTTAATTACTGTGCAGCTCCTGAAAATTCATTGGCTGCCTTAAAAATGAGAGAGAGAGAGAGAGAGAGAGAGAGGAGAGGGTTATAATAAAGAAGAACAAGGGTTGCAGATGGGTGCATATTGTGGCAATAGCAGGCCAAATGATGCATTCATGTTCTTTGTGCAACACTGCTGGGGATGGAGGTTTAGAAACAGAATTAGAGAAGAAGTTTTCATATAATATGATCACAGCCCAGAGCCTTGCATTATTATGTGATGTCTCTAGCTCACTGTAGAAGACTAAAGCCCCATTCACTTTCATAACTGGATCATTCACATGGGTTTTCTGCACACCTATGTCATGTGTAGCATTGTAATGGTGGTGTCCCATTCCCACCAAGCTCATGGGGCTTGATTCCCCCATTTCAACAGCAAAGCTGGACAATGCAAGAATGTTGATAGAAAGTCCAAGGTAAGATGTGCTGTATCTCTCCAACAAGTAAGGACATACAACCTCTGCTCAATCTGATCAAGGGTCTACTTCATCCAGCATTATGTTCCCACAGTAGCAAACCAGAAGCCCATGGAAAGCCCACATGTAGGACACAAGTGCAGGGGCCGCGGTGGCTTAGTGGTTAAGACGCTGAACTGCGGACTGGAAGGTCGGCAGGTCAGCAGTTCGAGACCCGAGTGCTGCGTGACGGAGTGAGCTCCCGTCTTCAGTCCCAGCTCCTGCCAACCTAGCAGTTTGAAAGCAAGAAATTGCAAGTAGATAAATAGGTACCACCTCGGCGGGAAAGGTAACAGCATTCCGTGCACCTCGATGTTCAGTCATGCCGGCCACATGACCACGGAAGCATCTTCGGACAGCGCTGGCTCTTCGGCTTAGAAACGGGGATGAGCACCGCACCCTAGAGTCGGACACAACTGGTTGGGGACACCTTTACCTTTACCTTTAGGACACAAGTGCAATAGCACCCTCCTGCTCATGTTCTCCAGCAACTGATATGCAAAGGCCTGATGCTTCTGATACTGGAGACAATCTATAGCCATCATGACTAGTAGCCATTGATAGCCTTATGCTCTATGAATTTGACTAATCACCCTTTAAATCCATCCAAGTTATGGGACTGAATAGTTCAACTATGAGCTGCATGAATATGTGCTGAAGTATCTGTCCAGAATCTCTCACCATTCAGCGTCACGGGCTACCCTGTGTTCTGGTATTATGAGAGAGGGAGAAAACTTATCCCCATCCATATTCTCCATGCCATGCATAGTTACATACACCTCATTCACATGCCCTCTTACTTGCCATTTTTTTTCTGACCCCAAAGCACCAAAAGTTGCCTTTCCTCATAGGGGAGTTTCTCCAGCCCCTTGATAATTTTGGTTGCCTTTTTCTGCACCTTTTCCAGCTCTACAATGCCAACATGGGTATTGTGTGTTGTGGTCTGAAGAGGTCTGAGCACAAGAGAGCCAAATGCTGCAGTGCCCAAGGGAACTCCCAGTGAGTATCTTGCTCTGACAAGGTCTGAGATCAGATAGAAACCTTTTATGCTTCAGGCCAGAGGTCCTCTCCTACAACATGGAAGCCTTGAAGGGACTGGTCTCTTGGCTAGAGCCTACCACTCCTCCATCTCTCCAAGAACTCATGCCAGGCATGCTGCCAGCATTGGTGCATCAGCTCCATGGGATATGGAGCTCTTGGGGATAGGAGATCCCCACCCCAGTGCTAGAACTACATTCTGGACGTTGGTCCAGGCTTGGGGGTCTCAGGTTCAAGGCTCCCTGGCATGTGAGGCTCAAGGTTTTCTGGTTCTCTGCAATAGTGCATGGCCTAGAGCTTCCTCTGGTGGCACCACTGGTTCCTGAGCCTCTGAGTCAATGTCCAAGTTACTGCTTGTTTTACAGATAAATTTGCTCCCCTTTCAGCCTCCGTCCTGTCACACCACCAAAATTCAGCGGCAAACTGCTGGTTGCTTTGCTGCCACCACTGCACCACAGTCTTTCAGGGGCAGCAGGGGTGCAGCCTCTGGGTAGATCTCTGTGTGTGTGTGTGTGTGTGTGTGTGTGTGTGTGGAAATTGGCCCCCAGAACAACTGAAGAGAGAGAATCTACCTAATTTTTTCCATACTCTGATAACCTCAAATCTGGATTATTGCAATGCGTTATATGTGGGGCTGCCTTTGAAAACGGTCCGGAGTTTCAGTTGGTCCAAATAGGGCAGCGAGACTATTAACAGAGACTGGTCAACGTGATCACATTATGCCAATATTTTTCCACTTGCGCCGGGTGCCAGTCCATTTCCGGGCCTGATTCAAAATGCTAGTATAACATTCAAAGCCCTGCATGGTGTGGGGCCAGGCTATCTGAAGGATCATCTCCTCCCATGTGTACCTGTCTGGACCCTAAGATCATCTTCAGGGGTCCTTCTCCAGGAGCCCCCACCAAAGGAAGTGAGGTGGGTGGCTACCAAGAAGAGGGTCTTTTCTGCTATGGCACCCTGGTTGTGGAATGAACTCCCAGAGAGGCTCACCTGGTACCTATATAGTGCTCTTTTCAGCTCCAGTGAAGACTTCCCCCCCCACAAGCATCTTAAGTTTTTTTTTCTGTTTTAAAACTGGTGTTCTGTTTTAAATCTTTGTACTGAAGTTAGGTTATATTTGGTTGTTGTTGTTGTTATTATTATTTTGTACTGTAGTTTTAAACTTTGTAATGTTTGTGTTCTTTTTTATCGTCTTGTATTTTATGGTTTTAATTATTGTGAATTGTCCAGAAACTTTGGCTATTGGGTGGAACAGAAATGTTATAAATAAAATAAATAAATAAAGCTGCCCGTCCATGGCAGACCTTACTGCCATTCCATTCAGTATGCGGACATAGGAGGGTTAAAGCCGGGAGGATTGTGGACACCAGAAAGGACTGGTGGGCGGACTCCCACTGACCCCTTCATGAAGTGGTTATACATGTGAAGGAGCTCTTGTGAACACCCCTCCCCTAGAGTGCCAGTTCTAAATAACAATGAGCCAAAGGAATATAGCTGTTCCTCCAATTTACTGCTAGTAACTATGGAGAGGCATTTCAATGTTTTAGAATGAGGAAACAACTGCACAACAGCCAGGAAACCACCAAACAATCAGTGGTTGTGGGAAGGTGGAAAGGCCAGGGGAAGAGGGGGTGCACTGGGATCCCAGAAGGGCTAGATCTGACCTGGGCCTGAGATTTTGCACCCCTGTATTAGCGGAAGGCAGCTTCCACATAGAGAAGGGCATCTCTGGATCAAAGTCATAGCTGTAGTTCAGTGTAAGCAAGTGTAAAGTGATGCACGTTGGGGTAAAAAAATCCCAGTATCAAGTATAACCTCATGCGACCTGAGCTAGCTGTGACTCATCAAGAAAGAGATCTTGGAGCTGCAGAGGACAGCTTGATGAAAATGTCGACCCAATTTGTGGCTACTGTGAAAAAGGCAAACTCCATGCTAGGCCTAACTAGGAAAGGCATTGAAAATAAAAAATCAAAGATCGTCTCGCCCTTCTGCAAAACTATGGTGTGATCGCACTTGGAATACTGTGTACAGTTCTGGTCACCAAACCTAAAAAAGGTTATTGTAGAGTTTGAAAAAGTGCAGAAAGGGGCAATTCAAATGGTCAAAAGGCTGGAGCAATCCTCCTATGAGGAAGGTTACAACAACTGGAATAGTTTAGCTTAGAAAAAAAAGGCGAGTAAGGGGAGACATGGTAGACATGTACAAAATTTTGCATGGTGTGGAGAAAGTGGATAGGGAGACATTTTTCTCCCTTTCTCATAATATCAGAACCCAGGGTCATCCAATGAAGCTGGCTGGTGGGAGATTCAGGACAGACAAAAAGAATACAGCACATAGTTAATCTATGGAATTCACTTCCACAAGATGTCATTATGGTCATCAATTTGGATGACTTTAAAAGGAAATTCATCAATGGCTAATATTCCTGATAGCTATATGCTACCTCCAGGATCAGAGGCAGTGAGCCTATGTACACCAGTTGCTGGGAAACATGGGCAGGAGGGTTGTGTTGCATGCATGTCCTGTTTGTGGGTTTCCTGTGGGCAGCTAGTTGGCCACTTTGCTAATAGAATGCTGGACTAGATGGACCTTTGGTCTGATCCAGCATGGATCTTCTTATGTTCTTATATTATACATTTCTATAATATTCTAAATGCATATGAAAATTGTCACATGTACTCATGATTATGGTGCAGTTCTAAACCTGCTAGATGTATTGGCCTGCTATAAATTGAAGAGGAAATGTGGCATGCCAGGAGAAAGAGTGTAATTTTACAGAACGCAGGAAGCTGCCTTAGGTCAGACTATTTATCCATCCAGCCCAGTATTGTCTACTCAAGTCGGCAGCAGCTCTACAGGGTTTCGCGCAGAGGTCTTTTCTATCACCTGCTCCCTAATCTTTTTAACTGGAGATACCAAAGACTGAGTTATGGACCCTCCCCAATTATCTGATCATAATCACTGATATGATTGTTAAAAATATTGGTGGTGCTATTTATCTGCTTACATGTGATTAAAGATTACATTATGCTTTAATGGAACAATGCCTTTACTGATTCTATTATGCATTTATTTATTTGCATATTCTGCTTGCTGCAGCTTTCTTCTTCCTCCCCCTTTCCAATGAATTAGTGAGAATTTTTGGATCTGTATTGAAGAAGACAAACCACTTTCTCTCTTTGGCTGTGCCCTTGAAAGACCTGGAGGTTGTGAGGTCATATTTTATCAAGTTTCAGTATTTGTGTAATTTGCCTCTGTTCAAGGTTTCATATAAGCTTCAGGTCCAAACAAAACCAGAAGTTCAAGGTAAGATCATTCTCATCTGGCATTGGAAAACATGGACATTTTCCTCCTGGTTTCCACATTAAAGACAACAACAACAACAACAACAACAACAACAAACCTGTGAAGTGGCCAGGGTTTTCTCAAAGGTTTTGTCACAATTAAGATACCATTTTGTTTGGTTTTAATCCAACTGCAAAACTGTAGAGAAAGCAAATTCATTGGGGTTTGTTTTGAGCAATTACACTGACGAGAAGGCTGTGCAGTAAATCAAATGGAAGGGAAGTCCACAGAAACCAGTTACGATGGCTAAAAACTCCTGTTAAGGCATTTCTGTTGAGGTCAACTGGAACATACAGGACCCAGGACTGGTCCATGTTCACTTGCTCTTAAAAATGAAAATGGTATTGAGCTCACTTAAAGAATTCTCATGCAGGACAACTGCATAGCAATGTATCCTCTGAATGCTATAGATTCCACATTGGTTTGATTCTCCCATATGGAGGATTTGCCAGAGATACTCTTTTGTAAGTGAAGTCTTTTCTCCTAAACCAGGAGAACCTAAACCTTTTGGGCCAGTAAGCACACTTGGAATTTTGAGAGTTTGTGGGCACTCTCACAAAATGGCTATCATGGGAGGGCTTGCCAATTGAAAAAAAAATGTCTCCCTTGATGTGTGTGGCCAGTCACAAAAGGCAAACTAGTGATGCTAAAAGAAATATAACTTGCCCAAGTCATAGGTGGGGTTTGAGTTCCAAAGCACAAACCTCCTCTTTTGAATGCACAGTTTTCTGCTCCAACACACATTTCACAGAAGGCTCAAAGATGAGACTCAGAGACAAGTCACTTGTCTAAGGAAATGTGAACAAGGAAGAGTGGGGTATGAGCCCCAAAGACCATATCACATACTCCTACAAGAACACAACAAAATACTCATTTCACAGAAATAGTGTACAAAAAGTCATTATATTAGGGAATAATGCTTGCAAAAATGCATCTACTAGGCAAAGGTGTGTGCAAAAATGCATAAATCAGGAGAAGTGCATGGGGGGGGACGACCAGAAATTTATGTGCGAAGTTTTTAAAACCAACAGAATTTCATATTCTCAAACTGACCAGCTTAAGATTGGAACAATGATAAACACAACTGAGTTGTATGAAGAACAGGTAACGTGAGCAGTGGTTGGTGGGAAGGGTGGCTTAACTTGTCTGATGCTTTCAAATACTTCTAGCAGATAATGACTGTAGTATCATTGAGGGGAGTCATGCAGATCTGTTCTTCTCAGTTTAGATTTCAGAAGTCTTCCATAGATACAGAACGGGACTGGAGTTCTTCTTAACATCTATCCCATGCCTCCCTTCCTCAGATGCAAAACTAATATCTAATGGTGCCCCCCTCCCACCTCATACAAAAAACAGCTGTGCATCAATGAAGTCTTGTCTTACAGCATCCGACATGCTGCAGTTGGCTCCTTTGATTGTTCATCATTTTGATCACTACCCAGTGTGAATGAAGTAACTAATCAATCCTCTCTCATTTTGTCTTTCACACACTGCCTGGGATCCCATGCGAGGTTTTCTCCCTTCTTTTGCCTTAAAATCTTAACACATAATAGTAAATTGTCTGGTGTCTGCCATCTGCCAGTCTGTCTCACTCCCTCTCCCCCCCCCATTCTCTCTCCCTCTCTTGATACACACACACACACACACACACACACGCACTGGATGGACAGCTCCCTGATCTCTGAAGAAAACAAGAAACTGATACACTATGTAGATAAGAGCTATCTATGTAGAAAATGCCATGACCCCAGGCTGCGCAGTTTCTCTGCGACATCAAAGAAGCCAAGCCAATGGCAGTCAAGGATAATTTGCCTCTTCCACAGGACTGCACAGGGACTGCGTTGCTCTAGGACAAGCAACAACTTCCAAGCAACAAGCATAGCAATGTGGTGATTTTTATCTTGAGGATGCCTTTCTGGGACAGAGTATGTGGGCAGCACTCTCCTCTCTGCAGTATCAGGATTAGGGATGTCAGAGAATTTCTCCACGAATCTTGGGGAGGCCGAATGCCAGCACATTTGGCCCCCTGAAATTGGTGGAGAAACGGTCTGCCCCCCCGCCCCCCCAGGATGGGACTTAGCTTGTGCGAATGTCCCTGGCGGCGGCGGTTCGGCAGCGGTTCACCACGGCGGCTGCGACGGCTGGTCTTCCGACCGGCTGCCGCTGCCACCATTTCCAAGTTAAAAACAACAACAACAAACAAATGTGATAGGCTACGTAAATGTTTATGTAGCCTAGCACGGCTGAGTGGGGAAAAAAAAAACCGCGCGTACGCAAATGACGGCGCCCATGGGCAACGCCATTTGTGTTCCTTATTTTGGCACGTCTAGTCTACGTAATCATTTACGTAGACTACGGCAAAAATAAGGGGAACGCAAATAGCATTCCCCTTATTTTCGCCGTAGTCTACGTAAAAGTTTACGTAGACTACACGTGCCAAAATAAGGAATGCAAATGGCGGCGCCCATGGGCGCCGCAATTTGCATACGAGCGTTTTTTGTTTTTTGTTTCATGCAGCCGTGATAGGCTACGTGAACATTTACCTAGCCTATCACGGCTGACTGCAGGGATGCAAACGGCGGCGGCTATGGCCGCCACCATTTGCGTCCCAGCAGGACAAGAGGATTCGCGGCCGGAGGGACGCTCCTTCCCCCCGGAGTGCCTCCCCCCCCCCCACGAATCAAGCTTCGGGATCAGGTAAGGGACTTTCGTACATCCCTAATCAGGATGTGTATATGTTACCGAGATGAGAACCATCTGGCAGGCCCCTGCACTCACCATCCCTTGGGCCTCCCTCTGCCAGCCTCCCCCTTGCACTCCCATTCACATGTGATTGGGCATACGCAGAAGCAAACAGTAGTGTGATGGGCCAGTATTGTGTGAGATAAAACATGATGGTCACCAAGTACCAGTTGGAGCCAAAAAGCTGCTTGGCTCCCAGCCCATTACAGCACTTCACCTGAAAGGTAAGCCTGGGCTTAAGCAAGGGTGGGGTTGACTGGTGGCTGCTGCAGCAGCAGTGACACCGAGGGGCCCAAATAGTGGTGGGCAGTGGAGGCTGGTGATTCCGATTTCAGTGGGGCTCTGAATGCCTTCTGGGTTTCAGCCAGACCCAGCCAGAACTCTAAAGGAACGATCCAAGGCACCCACCTCTAAAGGAGCTATCCAAGGCACCTATCCTATCCAAGAGCTATCCAAGCTATCCTATCCAAGGAGTTATCCAAGGCACCTATCCAAGGCACCTATCCTATCCTATCCTATCCTATCCTATCCTATCCAAGAGCTATCCAAGCTATCCTATCCAAGGAGTTATCCAAGGCACCTATCCAAGACACCCATCTCTAAAGGAGCTATCCAAGGCACCTATCCTATCTAAGGAGCTATCCAAGCTATCCTACCCAAGGAGTTATCCAAGGCACCTATGTAAGGCACTCACCCTCTAAAGGAGCTATCCAAGGCACCTTGGAGCTATCCAAGGCACCTATCCAAGGCACTCACCCTCTAAAGGAGATATCCAAGGCACCTTGGTGCTATCCAAGGCACCTATCCTATCCAAGGCACCTATCCTATCCAAAGAGCTATCCAAGCTATCCTACCCAAGGAGTTATACAAGGCACCTATCCAAGGCACCCACCTCTAAAGGAGCTGTACAAAGCACCTCCACTGGTGGTGGGTGCAGAGGACAGGAAAGGGATCAGCCCCAGTGGGACCTGCTGGAGAAGGTGGGCCCTAGCCAAGTCCCAGTATGCTGGGTGCTGATGCTGGCTCTGCCATCTGGGAAGAAATCTCCTGGCCTCACCCAAGCTGCAGATCATGCATCTGTGACATCACAGAAGCCAAGCCAATGGCAACTGGTCAATGAAGCTTCTGTTGTTCAACAGTGTGTGAAAGAGCATGTAATTTCTTCCCTTGTTATGCTTCTCTTACAGAAGGATCCTTCAATCCAAAGGTCACCCCCAAACCACCCTGATGCATCCCAATGACTCCATGAGCACCTTCACCTCATTAATCCCACTGGCAAGTGCCAAACGGCTCTCCAGCATTCATTAGAATAACATTTCCTTGCACTTTGTGGCAAGAGCAAGGACACTATTTTCTCTTTAATGAGACCTCATAAGCTTCTCGTACCAGCGGAGGGAGGGGGGAATCCTCCTCCTTGTTCTCAGAAGAGCCTATCTGACAATGGATTAGAAGGATTTTACCTGATGGAGAGAGCAAGGGAGAGAGGACCTCACGAGGGAAAACTGTCAGCAAGCACAGAGTGAGTCCCACACACCCAGCTGCCCTGTCAACAGAGCTGTCAGTCTTCAAACGAACAGAGGAGGGGGAAAAAATCTTTACTTGCCCTCACTGCACCGATGACATTGTAGGCGGTATTACGGTCATTCACAGGAGTTCTTAACCAGTAAGGAACCAGGTCATGATCCCTTGGGTCATTCTTCACTTAATGACAACTATCACCATGGAGTAATAATTTAGCCAATTATTGCAAAAATAAAATGCTTCATCACATGCTTCTGTTAGCTTAACATGATTTCTCCCCCTGGTTTGTGGAGAGTCAGGGACTCTAGGTGGAAAGGAGGAGTCATTCTACTGTTACTGGACTCTTACAACAAAATGAAAACTCTTTTCAACAACTGTTTTCAGTAAGGCTGTGCACTGCTTCAGTCCAAAGCCTGAATAACGAGCTGAAGCAGGCTGCTTCGGAGATTCCCTCACATGATCCGAGGTGGAGCAGAATAGCAACAAGGCGCCCTGAAACGAAGTGGCTTGTACACGAAGAGCCTCGTCTGACTCAGTGATTCGTTCTGAGCAACCCAGACAGCCCGGCGCCAAAAGCATCGACTTGAGAAAGTTCAGCGAGGGGTTGAGGAGGGAGGGGGAAGGGAGGAGGAGGAGGAAGGAGGGAGGGAGCTTTGGAGAATGGAAACTCTAGTTGCTAAATCAGAACTCAACGTAATTAGGGATGGTGGAGAATTCCGCCACGGACCCAAATGAGGCCGGATTCAAAAGGATCCAGCATCCAGAGTCCGCGGTGGAATGGATCACTTACCTCCACCTCCCGCAAGGAATTCCTCTGGAACGGCACACCGGCTCCATATCGCTGGCGATACAGTAATGGCAGCTGGCGATACTGTATCGCTGTGAGGAATACAGCCACAAATGGCATAGTAGATGTCACTTGTGGCTGTAAAGCACTTAGTTTAACTTAAATGCAGAGATTTACCCCCTCAATTGACAAGGCACAGCACAATCTTGAGGCTCCGATTCTCCTTTGTTTGGTTTATTACCTTAGGAAGAAATGTCGACCCTTCATTACAGAGATCCTGTGGGTTAAAATGGAGGCTGGTTTGGAGACCCCCCACATTTCATGTATTTATCATGAAAACTGAAAAAGTTATGGCCATTTGTGTTTTCCCATGCAAGTCAATGGGAAAGCACCCAAACCGAGTGATTCAGATATCCGAATCTTGCTTCGGATCTGGAACCAAGTTGAAGCGGAGTTGAAGTGGGGCTGATTTGGAGGGTCTGATGTGGTGTCTGAAGCAAAGTGGGGGGGTCCTTACACAGTCCTAGTATTCAGTGTAGATTGATACAGAATTCAGAGTCATCCTTGACCACAGGGTGAATTGTATCTGCATTACTTTTGGCCACCTGACAAAGCAGGAAACACCTGATTGCTCCACTATACATCCTCCAACACTGTGCAGAAGACATTGGCCTTATACCAGGCGATCAGGCTAGGGATGGACAGAAGTTCACATTCATTCTGGTCCATTTCAGTTTCACATTCATTCCAGCTATGTCAGTTTTGTGTTCATTCAGAAGTCCATGACATCCCATTTCCTCATCGAACTGCAATTTTTAAAAAAATTCTAGGATATGCATTTAAACATGTATTTAATGCATTTTATCCTTCAGCATTTTTGTATGTAAAATACACCTTGCAAAGGCATTTGACGTTAAAATACTCACGTTTTGCATTTGATCCTAAAAGTCCATATTGTATGTTATTTTATGTTGAAAATGCACATTTTATATGCATTTTATGGTAAAATGCTCATTTTTTGCATTTTATTCTAAAACATGCATTTTTGTAAAGATTTTATCCTAAAACGCACATTTTTTTCTATGTGTTTTGTCACTTTTTTTGACCTAACAACTGTATCACAAAATGTGGAGAAATAATCCCCAGGATAGTTGTGGTCTGTCCCATGTATTAGTCTGGAAAAAGTGAATCAGATTTGTTTGTCTGTTTGTTTGTTTAACAATATGGACTAAACAAAATCCTTGAGCATCCCTTCATCTAGTCCAGTGTTACCTACTCTGATGGCCGCAGCTTTCTAAGGTCTTTGACAGTGGAAGTCCTCATCATCTGCTCCCTCTTTCTTTAAACTGGAGATGCCGGAGTTTGAAAATGTGACCCTCTGTATGCAAAGAAGGTGATCTGCCACTGAAATCTAAGCATTTGATGAAAATTGTGACATTTTATGTATGTATATTTATTTCCCATTAAGAATTATGTATGGATATTTTACCATTAAGGAACAGTGTCTGTACACACACACACACACGGAGGGAGGGAGGGAGGGAGGGAGGGAGGGAGACTGGGTTCACACAACACACTAACTCAGATTCAGTGGTTGAGTGTGGGTTGTTGTTGTACTGTGGGTTGTTTGCTGAACAGTGGGTTAGCGTGTTGTCTGAACTCAGGACATTTTCCACAGAGTGGCTTGTGAACCACACAGTGTGGCATATTTTTCTCAAACAAGCCACCTTGAGAACCCATGGTTTACTTTGGGTTGTTCAAGGTGGTTAACAAGCCACCCTGCAGAAAATGTCCTGGGTTCAGACAACACACTAACCCATGGTTAAACAAACAACCCACACTCAACTACTGAGTGTTGTGTGAACAGCCCCTGGAGAGAGAGGGGGGGGGGATGGATGGATCTATCAGTCTCAGTCTTGCCAAGATTGGAGGCCAAGTCTGTTTCAACATGAGCGTGAAATTTATTTATTTATTTGAAAAAAAAATCTGTACAGAAACATGTACCCATTTTTTTGTAATGTGAGCAATAGTGTATGCATGAATGAACACATTTTGAGAGCATTTTTAAATGTACACATATTTGGATGCATTAACCATTGACTAAGATGTTGTTCGTGCACGTTTTGGAAATCTATGAATTTTTCTTTGTGCATTTTTCCAATGTGCACATGTCATCGAATTCAGTCCTGTTTTGTTTTGCAGAACACATTGCAAGCTTGGCATGTACAGATTTCCAGTTGCAAATTGCATTTGGGTCTGGGGAGTGTGAATTGGGTAAATATGTAAAAGAAAAAGAAAAACTGATGAAGCAAATTTCTCACACATTCCTACATGCACACTTACACATTACTCTGCCTGCTGTGCACTATATTAATTTATTTTGCAGCAGCCTGTCTTCCATTGGCTTCTGCCAGGTGTAATAGTAAACTGATCTTAACGGTTTCCTTTGTGGGGGGCAGGATTAATACATGTTTAATAGAAAGTTTAATCTCACTAAGGATCTGGTTCTCATTATTATAGAAAACCATTTATGAGGGAATAAAAGGACATCGAATCATAGAATAGTAGGGTTGGAAGGGGCCTACAAGGCCATCGAGTCCAACCCCCTGCTCAATGTGGGAATCCAAGTCAAAGCATCCCTAACAGATGGCTGTCCAGCCTCGTCTTGAATGCCTCCAGTATGGGAGAGCCCACCTCCTCCCTAGGTAATTGGTTCCATTGCTGTATAGCCCTAACAGACGGGAAGTTTTTCCTGATGTTCAGCCGGAATCTGGCTTCTTGTAACCTGAGGCCATTATTTCATGTCCTGCACTCTGGATAATCAAGAAGAGATCCTGGCCTTCCTCTCTGTGACAGCGTTTCAAGTGCTTGAAGAGCACTACCATATTTCCCCTTGGTCTTCTCTTCTCAAGGCTAAACATGCCAGGTTCTTTCAGTCTCTCCTCATAGGGCTTTGTTTCCTGTCCCCTGATCATCTTCGTTGCCCTCCTCTGAACCTTTTCCAGTTTGTCCGCGTCCTTCTTAAAGGGTGGTACCCAGAACTGGACACAATACTCCAGATGAGGCCTACCAGTGCTGAGGAACTAGCACTTCACATGGTTTGGAACCTAAACTTCTATTACTGCAGCCCAAAATACTATTTGCCTTTTTTGCAGCCACATCACATTGTTGGCTTATATTCAGCTTGTGATCTACAACAATTCCTTCTTGCTGCACATGAGTGTGCACACTTGGCCATATGAACAATGTTTTAAAAAGGCACCTCCAAAAGGCAAGATTGGGAGAAAATAGAGGCAGGGATTTATCAGGAACAAAGTCCCAGGAATAGGACAGTTTTTCTTCAACCTGGTGCCTTCCAGATGTCTCAGATATCAACTCCCACAATGAAATGGCCATGCTGTCTGGGGATGATGGGTTTTGGTGTCTAACACATCTTGAGGGCACCAGGTTGGAGGAGGCTGGAATATGGTCTCTGCTAGACAGGCACAGTTGGAATGTATCATCACTTCCATTGCTTGTCTTTTGTATGCCACTTGCCCAAAGTGACTCATGACACAACAACAGCAATACAGAAAACAAGAATACATAGCAATACGTCAGTTGGAATAATACATCTTTACAACAACCCAAACAATTCATGTCACTAATAATAACATGACATTTCAAATTAATTACAAAATAGGCAATATCAACCATTAAGACATGATATTAATTTATATTAATCAGTCAATTTATGTAAGTAATTATTAATTATTTAAGAATAATAAATTTATATCCCACCTTTTTTCCTCTTGCAAGAGATCCAAGTTGGCTTATGTAGGTCATCCTCCTTTCCATTTTATCCTCACAACAACCCTGTGAGATAGATGAGGTTGAGAGTCAGTGACTGGCCCAAAGTCACCCAGTGAGCTTCATGGCCAAGTGGGGACTAGAACCTGGATCTCTCAAGTCCCGGTCCAACACTCTAACCATTACACCACACTGACCCTTACTGGATTTGCATCATCCAGTGGCAAATGCACCATGCCTTTCCAATGCAGTGAGGGATTAACATGCAGTACACACAACAAGCCACTTCCCCCCAAAGTGCCAAGTGCAGGAAACAGCAGCCAGGTTTCTTACAACCTGCAGCCACTGATCTCTCCCGTCTCCCACTCTCTCATTCTGGGACAGTTCTTAGGGCCCCAGAAGATACAAGGGAGTGATGTTTACTCTCTTCCCCTGTTCTGAGAGTTCCCATTATCTTACAGCCAAAGTAAGCATTACACAGAGTCAAGTGTTACTTTCCTTCCTGCTCCCCCCACCCTTGTTTAAATCAAAAACAACTTTGGCAAGCTACTAATCGCAGCGGAGGAAAGGCAGGTTAAGAGAGGCTACTTAGACCTTTCCACCATTTGCCTGCTCAAACTCATCCCCCTTCCCCAGCTACTTTTGTCTCCAAAGGAGAAAAGAAATGGGGACTGACTGCGTCATAAGACACAAGGGATGTGCCTCCTCTGCGGTGGCATCCATCCTTTGCAATGACCTCCCCTCTGCAATATGTCAAACACCAATGATCATAGGCTCTTGAGGTTTATTAAAAGCTTACTGCTTTGCCTTGACTTTCCCTAACCATTAATTGATGAATAATGCAACCCTATGGGTGGGCGCTGAGCCCAAACGATGGAGCACTCTGATCGCAGTCTGTCTATTCAATGCCTTGCCTAGCTCTTGCTAGCAAGGTGGAAGGAACAGCGGAGATGTTTTTTGCCTCTCCAGCCTCCCATGGAGGGCTTTTCATTAGACAGGCCTCACATTCCATCTAATTCCTCCTCTGTGCTAAGGGTAAAAACAGGGGCTGACAGGCCATTGGATCCAGCAGATCCAATGGCCTCTTCGTCCCAGCCACCAGGACCCTGCCCTTCCTCCCCCTTCCCAAGGTCAGAGTTCCAGCCTCAGGAAAGGGAGCCACCACAGATGTTTCCCCAATGGCTTGGAGTGGCTAGGAGGGGCGGGGAGGGGATTGACAATCAGATCTCCTCCTCTGAGGTTGAAAGTCTGTCTCCAGCCTTGGGTGAGGTGATCCACGTCTGCATCCCATAGACCCGAGGATGCTGTTGAGGGCCCATAGGATTGCACTCTAACAGAGCAATCCTATGGTCCCTGGGAGAGTGTACCAGAGACTATTGGAGTTTGGGGAGTACCCATAGACACTCCGATGATCTCAGGAGGGGGACTCTGGGTTCCAATCCCTCCCTCAACTCCTTCCCCAACCCCTTGCAGCTGCCACAGAAACACAGTTGCTGCTTCCCAAGGACACAAAAGGGGGGAGGAAAAGTGGGGTGTTTCAGCAGGGAGGGAGGAGAGGAGCTGAGATCTGCAGTATCTTGTGGCCTCTCCAGTCCTGGCCCCACCCCTGGCAGTGTGACTCCTCTAGACATGCTCAGAGGCCCATCAAGAGGGAAAAAAGTAAAATAGGAGGAGGATGGAAAGATTGAAATTGCCTCCTTTGCTTCTCCCACCTTGTCAGCAGCAGCCTGGCAGGGCATTGAGTACTCGGAAGCCTCTAAGATCGGAGGCTTCCTTCTAATAGGAGTTGTTTTAAGCTTTGTTGTTTTAAGCTTTGTTTCAAGTTGTTTTAAGCTTTGTCTTACAGAGCCTTGCAATTTGTAATGTCTGGTATGACACAATGTTCTGGTATGACAGCAGAAAGATTGGAGTTATACTTGGTAATATTGTTGCATTCTGTATTTTATAATTTGCTGCAAAGTGCTTTGGGATTGTTTAAATGGGACTGTATAAAATGAAATTGGATACACACACACACACACACACACACACACCCTCCATGAATTTGTCTCATCCTCTTTTAAACCCATCCAAATTGGCAGCCGTCTCTGCATCTTGTAGTAGCAAATTCCACAGTTCAAACTATGCGGTGCATTAAGAAATGATTCCTTTTATTTGCTCCGAAGCTGAGTCCGTGAACATGGTTACATCACCTCCATTGTGTTATTTATTGATTGGTTTGGATTTTATTATATTTCTGGGGGAGGGATGGTGGTTAGTTGTTTTAACATTTACTTGTGGTAATTTTATACTGTACACTGCTTTGGCAATGCATATTGAAAAGTGCAGCAGGGTTGTTACTGGTTTGTGTTTTTTTTTAAAAAACAATAATATCATCTTTAATTTTTTTAAAAAGATCAGATAAATAAATAAATAACTTGAGACTAAAATTTGTGAAGACATTGCTTTATTTACAGATTTCTCAAAGAGGAAGAAATAATCGCGGGTGAGGCAGCGCAGATAAATTATTCATTGTGAATTATTCCTTCCAGCAACTGGAATGTGTTTCAGAATCCGTAGCTGTGGAGCTGTAGAAAACTCATACATTTGATTCCATGTCTTTTTAAATCATTGCAAACCTCAGCCTTTCAATGGAAATGCAGGTTGGAGGGGATCACCAAACTATTAGTAGATTGCAGAAGGGTGGAGCAGGCATTCCACTGGTAGTCTTATAGGAGGGTACAGAAAATAATATAATGTAACTTATAATAGAAGTTACATTTTTATCCTTCCCGTCAAAGAGTGCAACAAGCCTGAAAGGTAGGCTAGCCTGGGAGACACTGACTGGCCCATGCTCATCCAGCGGATTCCCTGCCTGAGCAGATTTTTGAACCCTGTACAAACCCAGCACTCCGCCCACTACACCGGTCAGTTCTGGCTCCAGGTTTTTAAAGATCCTTGGCCGAGGCACTCTCAATGGGCCCCTTCCCTCAGTGATCCTACCTTCTCACCCCCATTGCCACCAGCTGCTATTGTTCCTCGTCCTCATCATTGCTACCACTTGCTTGTTTGACAGACAGAGAGCCAGTAAGCAAACAGACAGCAGCATTCACTGCTCCTCCTTCTCACCACCACCATCGTTTGGGCCAGAGCAAGAGGCAGGTGAACAAGCCGGTTGCAATGGTGAACAGGAGGAGCAAGTCCAGGGGGCTCTTGTCAGTGGGCCCCCCTGCTGAGGTATGGCCCTTAGCAAGTGTCCGACCATGCCTACCCTTGATGCCAGACCTGTTTGTACTGGGGGTGGAATCAGGAGAAAGAGGAAACCATCTCCCATGGGCTTTCTAACCTGTGCCATAGAACCTAATGGAGCAATGCTGTTCCATGAATATCAGGGCTCAGCAGTCGGCAGCAGTCTAAGGTGAGCCAGGAGCTGTTCGAGAAGTCAGGACCAAAGAGTTGGGAAACATCTAATGTGTGCCAAGTGACAGTCCAATGAGGGCTGAGCATACTCAGTGAGGACAGAATGCTGGGCTGACTGTTGGACGGGAGGGAATGGGAAATGAAATGGAGTATCCTAGAAGAGGACATGGCTGTCTGTTGGAACCCTGAACAGAAGCACTCCACACTGCGACATTTTGTTGCAGGCCCGCTGCCTCTGAATCTGGAGCCTCCATTTTGCCATCCTGGCTAAAAGCCTTTGATTGACCTTTCTGCCCTGATTTCTGTCTAATGCCCATCTGAAAATGGCTCCATCACTGGCATTAAAAACTGATAAGCAGCTGCACTGAAATGGATTATTATTTTGAACAAAAGCATTCACAAAACATCCTTTCCTAATTACAGCATTACCTGTCCCTGGGCACAAGAATTCCAACCACATGTAACCTGGACCACATGTAAAAGAAACACAGCGACTCCATGAAAGGCACTGGAGAAAATGTAATGTGAGTCGCTGTTAATAAAGCTGATTACAGTGACAAGCTTCCATTGTCACTGTCTGCCTTTGTCGTGTTTTGATGTACTGCATGACCTTCGCTTCAGTCAGAAGTACAGAAGATTAGCTAGAATTAAAATATACATTATACCGGAGTGATGCACCATCAACTGAGATGTAGGGTTTGCTCACAGTGGTTATAAATACATGGAGGGTTGGGCAGTGCATTGTCGTAAGCAACAGAATTACTGAAGGGAGCATCTATAACAATACAAGAGAATGAACTGGTCCACATGGGTTAATTCCCCCTACCTGGGAGAGGGGGTTGCTGCACTGTGCTGGGCACCCATGAGTGCCCAGCTTGTCATGGGTTGTTGTGTCATACTAACCCAGACAGGAGGGGTTGTTTGAGGGTTAGACAACTCTCAAATAACCCATGGCTCATTTTAGGGTCATTTGAGGATTGTCTAGCCTTCAAACAACCCCTCCTGTCTGGGTTCGCATGACATGACAACAACCCATGGCAAGCCAGGCACTCATGGGCAGCATGAGTCTGGCATGACATGACAGCCCCTGTGTCCATGATCCACAGTGGTCTGTTGTGTCATGCAGGCCAGGTGATTGTGTGTCTGTCTGTCTTGCAATAGTGCCAAGACCATAAAACCTAGACACCTGAACCTTGGCATGCATATTAAGGGAACACCAGGAGTGTGTAGCTCAGGTTATTTTGTTTGTAAAATACATTAATAAATTTTAATTAATTTAAATATGTCCAAGTGGTTGAAGCCTATAGTAACATCTTCAGCCACTAGGGGCAGACTTCCTTTCCCAGCACACAGCTTTGCAGTCCATAGAGTTTGAAACCATGGGGAGTATTCCAAGTGACAGAGTTATATGGCTTCCCCACCCCCTCCTTTGGGAAAGTCCCCACTCAGGGGAATGGAGAGAACAGCCCCCTCCATCAAGGGGCTACAGGGGTGTATACCTAGGGGAGCCAGGGAGCATGACTTCAATCAGATGGGACAGGTTCAGTGTGTCCAACTCTGACAGCTGTGGAAGTTTGCTTGAAGGCTTCACTGTATCAAATTAAGGGTTTTTATAATCCATGCAAACCTGGATCCATTCATTACTAATTACTATAAGTAAGTGCAAGTATATGCACGCAAGTGCGCATGCGTGCACACACATACACACACCCTTTCTTTGAGCATAATGGGTGATTCTGCCCATCTCTAGGATGTATGTTTACAGTCTGATCTTGTGCATGTTTTCTTGGAAGGAAATGCAATTGAGGTCAATGTGTCTTACTCCTATGAAAATGTGCATAGGATCCCAGCCTTATTTTAGGATGTCTTAGTCTAGGAAGTACATCCATCCATGTAGAAATGGATGGATGAAACAGAGGGGACACTGCTGTGTCTGCTTCTTCACACAGCACATAGTCCAACTATGGAATTCCCTACCACAAGATATAGAGATAGCCACCAATTTGGATGGCTTTAAAAAGGGGCTAGACAAATTCCTGTAGGAGAGGGCTATCGATGGCTACTAGTCCTGATGGCTATATGCTACTTCCAGTACAAGAGGCAGTGAGCCTATATATACCTGGGGAACATGGGTGAGAGTGTGCTGTTGCACCCATGTCCTGCTCTTGGGTTTCCTGCAGGCATGTGGTTGGCCCTAGGGATGTACGAAACTGACTTACCTTTTTGCAGAATCTTTCTCGGTAGGGGGGGAGGCGCTCCATCCCTCCCCCCGGAATTCTTGATGGGGGGGAGGCGATCCGGTCCTCCCCCCCAGAATCCTTGGTGGACGGCTCCACTCTGTGGCCAGGCCACAGAGCAGCCGGCCAGGGCCATCTGCAGCCGGATTTCCGGCCACGGACGGGCTGGTGCAGACGCAAATGGCAGCTGCCATTTGCGTTCCCTATTTTTCGGCGATTTATCTTATGTAAATATTTATGTAAGATAAAACGGCGAAAAAAAGGGGAACGCAAATAGCCATAGCCGCCGCCATTTGCCTACGCTGTGTTTTTTTTTTTGGGGGGGGGGGTTAGCCATGGTAGGCTACATAAATTCTTATGTAGCCTATCACAGCTGCAAGGACAGCAATGGCAGCGGCAGCAGCCCTGCTGCGGCCGGCCAGGAGACCAGCCGCCGCTGCCGCCGCCGAATCCACCGCAACCACCCCAGGTAAGTGCTGTCCCGGGGGGATTCCGTGGGGGGGCGGGGGGGCAGGAGGCTGTTCCGCCATGGATTCCGGGGGGGGGGGCGGATTCTAAAGAATCCGGCCTCACTGGAATCTGTGGCGGAATTCTCTGCCATCCCTAATTGGCCCCTTTGTGAAAAGAATGCTGGACTAGATGGACCTTTGGTCTGATCCAGCATGGCTCTTCTTATGTTCTTATGTTCTTAATCTCTGTCTCTAGATAGAGGTCATTCTCATATCAGCCTATGGATGGCTCCCTACATGCAATCCATACTCTCTGTTTTTCTGTGTGACATGACCCTAGGTGTGTAGGATTCAATGCAAATGAGATCATGACTATGTTGAAATTGGGGGCAGGGCCAGAGGGTGCAATCTTGATCCCGACACCCACACATCTCTGCATATTCATCTTCACCAGGACTGAATGTTTGCCAGAGGCTTTGATGCTACAGATACTGGCTCTGCAAGGTAGATAGATGAGATAGATAGATAGATAGATAGATAGATAGATAGATAGATAGATAGATAGTTGTATCTTAAGCCAATAAGTTCACTTTTCTGCAGAACTTCTAGAACTTTAAATATTGATTTGTATCAAGTCAAACACCCCAGCACTTCCCTTCTTATGTGATTGAAAATGGAGTTGTAACTTTTTCTTCTTCTCGCTTACAAATAAAACTGCAGATAAGATCTCAGCATCCACAAAATGATTTCCCTTATTAAACCAACCCAAAGTACATTCCTTTTGGGCTATTGATCTTTTCTTCCACAATATGAAAATGAAAGATGTTTTATTTTGGTGATGCGTCTTGCTACACCAACTTCTTAGCTTATTGCTAGGAACTCATAAATCCATACTGTTCCTGAATCGTTGGGGCTCTTCGGACATGGTATTTGTATCCTCTTTCAAAACAAAATTCTTTCTGAAAGGCAGCTTTCAGCTGAAAGTACAGATGGGCAAGCTCTAGACAACTCACCTCAGATTAAATCAGATTTCACAGTTCTCTGTCCCCTCCCTGAAAGAAGCCTTCCTCTGCCCTTTTCCCTCTTGTATTTCAGCATAATGCCTCTAATATTGCTCATATTAAGCTTTCCTGGCTCCTGAATGGCGCATATTTAAATATGCACATTTGTAAAACTCCCTTTTTATTCAGAAAAAAAGCAGCAAAATGGTGGGCTCTCTCCCGATGGGGTCACAGTGAGTGCGGGCGACTCACCAAGCTCGTGCGGGCTTGAGCATGGGTCCGGTGGGGAGGGAGAGTGAGTAGGGGTGGTGTTTCAGCAGGCACCCAGAGAACTCAAGTTGCGATGTGTTTACACATCCCTACCAGTCACTGAGGTTATCAGAGGGCATGCTCTTGGTAGTTCCGTGTGGACCTATGACCCGATTGGAGTCTATCAGGAGAAGAACCTTCAGTGTGGTGGCCCCCTTTCTTTGGAACTCCCTGCCCCTGGCAGGCAGCTGCCAACTCTGTGCTGCTTCCGGTGCCTCCTGAAAACAGCTCTTTTCTAGGAAGCATTCCTTAACTGAACAGCTAGGGTTTGTATTGGTATTCTGTTTTTAGTAGGACAATTTTAATATGGTGTTGTAATTCATTTTATCTTTTTATTATTTTACCTTTTATGTTCACCTCTCCAGAATCTGTTTTAGAAGTGGAGCAGTATACAAAAGTTGTAAAATATATAACTAATAAAATAAATAAATTGAGTTGCATGGGATTGCACTGTCAGTAAGCTGTAAAATCTTCTTTGCAACCTAGAAAGGGAACTTACTTCCTTTTTGTAAAATCTTCTGGAATCTTGCTAGACTCATGTATTATTATTATTAATTTTTAAATCCTAACATGAGAAGAGTATTTCTCACACTATTGTTTTTGATTGTAGAGAATTACGTTCAGAAGGAGAAAATTGGTGAGAATTTTATCTTACTCCATTGGTAATTCTTGGCATTCACCTGAAAGCAATAGATGAAGAGAAGATCAAAGTCTTTGAAGGATCAAACATTTAGAACATTGTATTTGTGATAATTTTGCACAAGAAAAACCACACTTTTGTTTCTTTTCAAAAAGTGGAACAGAATGGGAAGCAACAGACAGTATTGAAGAATGCATATCAAAGAGTTTTATATCGAAACAAGCAGATTTAACAAGAGACACATTACAAAGGAAATGAAAACCATGGGTGATCCATGATAAAACTGATTTCAGAGAAGTTACATGGAATATTTAGTCTGTCACCACTGACTGCTTCCTCTGTACAACTAAAATTATCTCAGGAATTGTGAACATCTGTAACTTTATAATCTATTCCCTATATTACTAACAATGTTTTCTTTGAGATATTTATACATCATTTGGAGTGCTGTTGTTCATTAGTACCAGTTCTAGAATTTAGGGATGTACGAAAATCACTTACCTGTTCACGGATTATGCTGATGGTGGTGGGGGGGAGGCGTTCCGTCCCTCCCCCTGGAATCGTGGATGGGGGGGAGGCGCTCCATCCCTCCCCCCATAATCCTGGACGGGGGGGAGGCACTCCGTCCCTCCCCCCCCCCCGGAATCCTCCTTGGTCGGCTGTGCTCCGCAGCAGCTCCGCAGAGCAGCCGGCCAGGCCCAGCCAGGCCAGAGCCGTCTGCAGCCGGATTTCTGGCCGTGGAGGGCTCTGGGGGGGGGGGGGAACCACGTACGTAAATGGCAGCGGCTACGGCCGCCGCCATTTGCATTCCTTATTTTTGACGTCTTAATCTACGTAAATATTTACATAGACTAAGACAGCGAAAATAAGGGGAACGCAAATAGCGTAGTGGATGCTATTTGCGTTCCCCTTATTTTCACCGTCTTAGTCTACGTAATTATTTACGTAGACTAAGACGGCCCAAAATAAGGAATGCAAATGGCGGCGGCCGTAGGCCGTGAGCAACCCCCCCTGTAGCCGCCGCCATTTGCGTACCTTTTTTTTTTTTACCCAGACATTTTAGGCTACGTAAAAACTTACGTAGCCTATCACGTTCATGTAAAAAAAACAAACAAACCTGCAAATGGCGGCGGCGGCAGCCGGTTGGAAGACCAGCAGCTGCAGCCGCTGCCACTGCCGCCGGAGCTGCTGCCACCTGGAAGATCCGCCCCAGGTAAGTCTCGTCCCGGGGGGATCCATGGGGGGGGCAGAGGGGTGGCAGGCCGTTCTGCCACAGATTTTGGGGGGCTGAATGCACTGGCATTCGGCCTCCCCGAGATCCGTGGTGGAATTCTCTGGCATCCCTACCAGAATTACAGGATGGCCAGCGGGTAGGGAGAATCAGCTCCTTACTATTTAGATGTCCCCTTAGCTACTGTTTTTACAAGGCTATAGGATCATAGAATTTAAGAGTTGGAAGGGACCTCAAGCATTTTCTTATTCAACCCCTTGCTCAGTGCAGTGATCTTGCAACTACAATATCCCTAACCTAGGATGTGGAAATCAACAGAACTCAAGCTCATTGAGGTTTTCTGAGTTCTGCCTCAAAGCTCAATCCAACTCGTGTCCATATCAAATTTGAGCTTTCTTGCTTTTGCTTTTCACATGAAAATCTCGAAGTACTTGGGCACATACACGGGTATGTACTTGGGTGCACATTCAAAAGTACACCACTTTCTCCCATCGATTAAAGCATGTTTGTGTGAACTTCTTAAAAAGTGAGCATTTTTTCATGTGCATTTTTCCAATGTATGCATTTTTCAGACACTTTTCTCCCCCCCGCCCCGCATTGCAAGCTCAGAAATATATGAGGCTTGACCTCCGATTGCTCTGGCATTTGCATTCAGGAGGTGCAAAGGAAGTAAATTCTGGTCATAAATGAAGTGAAGCAATCTTTCTCATACATCCCATGACAGGTAGTCACTCAGCCAGGCCCCTGCTAAAAGAGCAAAGGACAGCCTACCACCTCCTGAAGCAGTCTGTTCCATTGTCAAACAGCTCATAGCATTAGGAAGTTTCGCCTAACATTTAACTGAAATTTGCTTCATCCAAAGCAATTGACAAAACACCAATAACTCAAACATAAAAGCACCCTAAGTAAATGCATAAAAAAGCAGCATCTCGACACTCAAAACCAAGCACTAAAAAACCAAGTGAGACAGAACTAATACTCGCCATGTAACACAGCAGTAAAATCAAAGGAAAAAGAAAAGTCTTCCAAAGTTGCCAGGACACAGGCAATGAAGGGGGGTGATCTAACTCAGCCTTCCCCAACCTGACAAATGGAGAGTTGGACTACAGTTACCATCAGCCCCAGCCAGCAGGGGCGATGGTCACTGCTGGTGGAAGTTGTCATCCAAAACATCTGGAGAGCACTAGGTTGGGAAAAGGCTGATTTAACTTCTTGGGACCGAGAGTTCCAACAAGGCTGTTTTTGTGTACTTAATGTGTACCTGGAAGATATTTTACATGTGCATGCAAAAGCATGACATGTGCACATGGCACCATGTGCAACATGCGAGTACACACCCCAGGGTGGGGTGTATGTTTTTGCTTCTGCATTATATCTGGAGAGAGTCTAACGTGACTGTAGCAGGAAACATCTCCGCCTTCTTGTTCTCATTACTTGGATTTTTTATACTTTGTAGCTTTGCATGAAGAGGTGGGGGAATCATGCTTGTACAGCATAGCAAAGCTGTTTGTTCAAGCTTGAGGGCATACCTCTCCCTTGCCAGTTTATGCAAGCGTAGATGGGGGAGGTGGCAGGAGGGTGTGGTTACACCTATCCGAAGAAGCCGGCAGACACTTATTAATACCGCTGTTAAGATAATTCTGCATCTGATTTCCAGAGGGCAAGCTTTAAAACAAAACCTAGCAAGCATCTATTAGGGATGGACAAATCCATCTGTTTTACTTTCTACTGATATTTGGGGAAATTATGTAGGTGCCAGAAAGCAACAATGTCATGGGAAGACTTACATTATATGTCTACTTCGGTGTAAGTTCTACAATGGAAAGCCCAGAATTTATCTATCTGCCCTGGTATGCTGAGTTACCCTTCCTCAACCTGGTGCCTCCCAGATGTTTTGGGCTACAACTCCCATTGGCTCTAGCCAACATGGCTTATTGTCAAGAATTATGGGAGTTGTAGTCCAAACATCTGGAGATCATCAGGATGGGGAAAAAGATGTGCTAAGGATTCACTCTGATACTGTTGAAAAAAGTAAAATGCTAAAGGCTCTTGAAGTACAATCAATGTCTACAGATACTTTACCTTAGGCTGGTATAACAACTACACCCTTATCTGGACAGAAATAGCCTAGCTACAGTTATCCATGCTCTGATAACCTCTCATCTGGATTACTCCAGTGCGTTATATGTGGGGCTGCCTTTGAAAATGGTCTGGAAACTTCAGCTAGTCCAAAATAAGGCAGCAAGATTGTTAACAGGGACTGGCCAGCGAGATCACATTATGCCAGTACTTATCCAGTCCCGATTCTGGCCCCGATTCAAAGTGTTGGTATTAACGTTCAAACCCCTAATGGCTTGGGGGCAGGTTATCTGAAGGATTGCCTCCTCCTATACATGCCTGCCCAGACCCTAAGATCATCCTCTGCAGTCCTTCTCTGAGAGCCCCTGCCAAAGGAAGTTAGGCAGGTGGCTACCAGGAAGAGGGCCTTGTCTGCTGCGGCACCCTGGCTGTGGAATGAGCTCCCTAGAGAGGTTCGCCTGGCACCTACATTGCACTCCTTCTGGTGCCAGGTGAAGACCTTTCTTCTCCCAGTATTTTAGCATTTTAGTAGGGATGTCAGAGAATTCCGCCATGGATCTCGGTGAGGCCGAATGCCAGTGCATTCAGCCCCCTGAACCCCGGGGTGGAATGGCCTGCCACCCCCCCGCCCCCCGCAGATCTCCCCCGGGACGAGACTTACCTGGGGTGGATGTTCCGGATGACGGCGGCGGCTCCAGCGGCGGCAGCGGCTGGTTTTCCGAACGGCTGCCGCCGCCGCCATTTGCAGTCTGTTCCCCCCCCCCCATTCGTGATAGGCTACGTAAAGACTTATGTAGCCTATCATGTCTGGGTTTAAAAAAAACAAACAAACGCGTACGCAAATGGCAGTGGCTACGGCCACCGCCATTTGCGTTCCTTATTTTTGGCCGTCTTAGTCTACGTAAATATTTACATAGACTAAGACGGTGAAAATAAAGGGGAACGCAAATAGTGCCTGCTACACTATTTGCTTTCCCCCTTATTAAATATTTACGTAGACTTATTAAATATTTACATAGACTAAGACGGCCAAAAATAAGGAACGCAAATGGCAGCGGCTGTAGCTGCCACCATTTGCGTACGGGTTTTTTTTTTTAACCCAGGCATGATAGGCTACGTAAGTCTTTACATAGCCTATCATGGCTGAATATAGGGACGCAAATGGCGGCAGCTACGGCAACAGCCATTTGCATCCCTGCTAGCTAGCGGCCGGATGTCCGGCTGCTGGCAGAGCCGGCCGGCGGCTCCGCAGAATCCCCGCGGAGCGGAGTCGGCTGGCCGGGCAGGATTCCAGGGGGAGGCGCAGAGTGCCTCCCCCCCGGCGAGGATTCTGGGGGGAGGGACGGAGCGCCTCTCCCCCAGCAGAACCCGGCGGAGCCAGGTAGGCGGGGTTTCGTACACCCCTACATTTTAGCTTCCTAGTCAGCTTTGGTGTTTAAAATCAGTATTTTAAATCTCTGCATTGCTGCTAGGTTTTATTCTGGTTGTACTGTTATACTGTGGTTTTAAGCTTTCATATTTTATACTGTTTTATGCTGCACTTTGTGGTTTTAATTTTTGTGAACTGCCCAGAGAGCTTCAGCAATTCGGCAGTATAGAAATGAAATGAAATAAAATGAATAGCTTGCAACAAGTTGTCCCTTTGCATTGGTGCTACAGCCCTGTTTCCACACAATGATCTAGCAGGTGGTTCTGGGGGGAGGGCAATGCAGCCCCCTGACCCTTGGATGTCGTCCATCCCTGCCCTAAAGTATGTATGTGCGTGTAATTTAAATGAAGATTTTCATCCTGTTCTAAGTAGTACACTCTATTGATGATGTGGCAGTAGCAACAGTGGGCTATTTTAAAGCAAAGCTGCCCCCTTTCCCCAGCACCAAATTTCAGCAGCAAACTGCTGCTTTTGGCTTTTAAAAGGAGGGAAATTTTTCTCATTGCCTCCTCTGCACCACTGAAATTCAGTCGTAGGAATAGGGAAGGACTGCCTTCTCCAATACCAACCATCCCACAATTAAGAACTGCCAGGGAGGCTTTGCTTGTTGTGCCTTTGAGAAATCTTGCCTGTGGGGCTACCACTCATACCGGAGCCTTTTTGGTGGTGGTAACACAGGTATGGAGCATCCTTCCAGTACAGATTTGGCTGTCCTTACTACACTCTCATCATTTAGGTGCCAATTAAAGACCCATTTCTTCGTACAGGTTTTTGTGGTATAGGAAAGTGCTCTATTTGGTTTTTTTGACTGATTGATTGATTAATTGTATTGATGGTTTTATTGTATTTTATTATATATTTAAAGCAAATATATAAGAGGCGACTCTACACATGGACATCACCAGATGGTCAATATCAAAATCAGATTGATTATGTCCTTTGCAGCCAAAGATGGAGAAGCTCTATACAGTCAGTAAAAACAAGACCTGGAGCTGACTGTGGCTCAGATCATGAGCTTCTTGTTGCAAAATTTCGGCTTAAATTGAAGAACATAGGGAAAACCACTAAACCATTCCAGTATGACCTCAATCATATCCCTTATGAATATACAGTGGAGGTGAGGAATAGATTTAAGGGATTAGACCTGATAGACAGAGTGCCTGAGGAACTATGGACGGAGGTCCGTAACATTGTTCAGGAGGCAGCAACGAAATCCATCCAAAGAAAAAGAAATGCAAGAAAGCCAAGTGGCTGTCTGATGAGGCTTTACAAGTCGCTGAGGAAAGAAGGGAAGCGAAAAGCATGGGAGAAAGGGGAAGATATATCCAACTGAATGCAGAGTTCCAGAGAATAGCAAGGAGAGACAAGAAGGCCTTCTTAAATGAACAATGCAAAGAAATCGAGGAAAATAACAGAATGGGAAAGACTAGAGATCTCTTCAAGAAAATTGGAGATCTCAAGGGAACGTTTTGTGCAAAGACGGGCATGATAAAGGACAAAGAAGGCAGGGACCTAACAGAAGCAGATGAGGTTAAGAAGAGGAGGCAAGAATACACAGAAGAACTATACAGAAAAGATCTTAATGTCCCTGATAGCCATGATAGTGCGGTCATTGAACTTGAGCCGGACATCCTCGAGAGTGAAGTCAAGTGGGCCTTAGGAAGCATTAGTAACAACAAAGCTAGCGGAGATGACAGTATTCCAGCTGAGCTATTTAAAATCCTAAAAGATGATGCTGTGAAAGTGCTGCATTCAATATGCCAACAAATTTGGAACACTCAACAATGGCCACAAGACTGGAAAAGGTCAGTTTACATTCCAATTCCAAAGAAGGGCAACGCCAAAGAGTGTTCAAACTACCGCACAATTGCGCTCATTTCACATGCCAGCAAGGTGATGCTCAAAATCCTACAAGCTAGGCTTCAGCAGTATGCGAACCGAGAACTACCAGAAGTACAAGCTGGGTTTCAAAGAGGCAGAGGAACTAGAGATCAAATTGCCAAAGTTCGCTGGATCATGGAGAAAGCAAGAGAATTCCAGAAAAACGTCTATTTCTGCTTCATTGACTACGCTAAAGCCTTTGATTGTGGATCACAACAAAATGTGGCAAATTCTTAAAGTGATGGGAGTACCAGACCACCTTACCTGTCTCCTGAGAAACCTGTACCAGGGTCAAGAAGCAACAGTAAGAACCAGACATGGAACAACCGAGTGGTTCAAAATTGGGAAAGGAGTACGACAAGGCTGCATATTGTCACCCTGCTTATTTAACTTATATGCAGAGTACATCATGAGAAATGCCGGGTTGGATGAATCACAGGTCGGAATTAAGATTGCCGGGAGAATTATCAACAACCTCCGATATGCAGACGATACCACCCTAATGGCAGAAAGAGAAGAGGATCTCAAGAGCCTCTTGTTGAGGGTGAAAGTGGAGAGTGCAAAAGCTGGTTTGAAACTCAACATCAAAAAACCGAAGATCATGGCATCTGGCCCTATCACTTCCTGGCATATAGAAGGGGAAGAAATGGAAGCAGTGAGAGATTTTACTTTCTTGGGCTCCAAGATCACCGCAGACGGTGACTGTAGCCATGAAATTAAAAGACGCTTGCTCCTTGGGAGGAAAGCTATGGCAAACCTAGACAGCATAGTAAGAAGCAGAGACATCACCTTGCCAACAACGGTCCGTCTAATCAAAGCTATGGTTTTCCCAGTAGTAATGTATGTCTGTGAGAGCTGGACTATAAGGAAGGCTGAGCGCCGAAGAATTGATGCTTTCGAACTGTGGTGCTGGAGAAGACTCTTACGAGTCCCCTGGACTGCAAGGAGGTCCAATCAGTCAATCCTAGAGGAAATCAACCCTGAGTGCTCATTGGAAGGACAGATACTGAAGCTGAAGCTCAAATATTTTGGCCACCTAATGCGAAGAGAAAACTCTCTGGAAAAGACCCTGATGCTGGGAAAGACTGAAGGCAAAAGGAGAAGGGGACGGCAGAGGATGAGATGGCTAGATAGCATCACTGATGCAATGAATATGAACCTGAGCACACTCCGGGAGAGAGCGCAGGACAGGAAGGCCTGGCGTGCTATGGTCCATGGGGTCACGAAGAGTCGGACACGACTGAATGACTGAACAACAATTATATATTTGTGATTTTAGAGACATGTTTTTAATGATGTTTATGTGGTGTAATGTGTTTTATACATAGGTTTTTAGTTACCCTGGGTTCTTTGAGAGGAAGGGTGGGGTATAAATTGAATAAATGAATGAATAAAAATAAATACATATAGCATATAGAAGCGATACAGTCTCTATCCAGAGGTTGTACATTAGCTGGAAAATGAAAGATGGATCTGTTTAAGTCAGGAAGGGCGCAGTCCTATCAACTACACCCTCGATTATCATAACCCCATGAACTGGGAGGCTTCCAATCATCCAACTGCAGGGCAGGAGGAGCAGTAAGGGTGATCTTCACCTCCCTATCCTCCCACTCTGAATTTTTTGCTAGATGGGCTTTTTTGCCCATCTAGCAAAGTTGTTTCAGAGGGGGAGGGAATGAGGCTGGAGAGGCCACAGGATATCTCGTATCCTGGCTTCTGTAGTCCCCTCTCCTCTCTGCCCACTGAAACAGCCCCCTTTCCCCCTCTCCGAGGTTGCCTTTCCGACCTTGGAGGGAAACTGGCACTGTTCATTCCACACTGGCTCTGAGGGGGTGGGAGAGTCAGTGTGGTACTTTCCATGCGGGCTGTGAGGGCCCAGGAGAGGGTGTCAGATCTTCGACTCCCCCTTCCAGGGTTAGAGTGCTGTCCCCAACCTTGGAGAGGGAAATCCCCCGTATCCTATGGCCCCTCAGACAATGCCTAGGAGCCATAGGATTACTCCCAGAGTTGGTATAGCTCAGTAGTAAAGTGTGTGCTTAGAACAAAAGTGGGCAACAAGTGACCTGCAGGCTGCCTGCAGCTCCTGCCACCCCCATGCCACCAAATTCTGCTGTGTGGTGGGGGGATCAGTGGTTTTAGCACTACTACAGAGCACTAAAAAGGTTAAATTTAATGTGTTCTCATAGTAAAGTTGACTTTTAGAGCTTTCCATATCTACTAAGGAGTGCTAAATTGGTCACGTTTAGTTTGACATCAAGCAAAATTTGACCCTTTTAGCACCCCATAGCAGTTTGCTGCCAAATTATGGTGCCAAACCTCCAGGTTTTGTAAAGCAGCACCGTATGGAGTGCACAGCACCCTGAAGCCTGTGGGCCGGGGGGTGGGGAATGGTGCCCAAACTCCCCAAGGTGGCTCATCCCTGGTTTAGAAGCTGGGCCAACAAACGGGACCTCTGAAGCCCAAGCAGATTCATACGGGTGTAGGCAGTTCTTCATCTTAACAACAACACTGGCTTAAAAATAGTGCTTGTTGATCTTTGTTCACATATGGCTCTGCGATGCCTTCGAGACAAGGATGGCAACTTTCTGCAAAAACACCCAGCCTTTCTTTTTTTTCCAAATAGGGGAGACAACTTTTTTTGCAATTAGGGATAGATTTCCTCCTGTGTTTGCAATTTGAGAAAGTGCTATTTGACACAAGGTTATAGATTGACAGAGCTGTGTGTTGTATTAAAGAACTAATAAATACAGACCCTCAGGTAGGAGTGTGGCTATTATTAAAGTACATGCACAGAGTCGGGATCTGTACCTACGAAACACCTTGACTGTGCGTCTTGTTGGACTTAGAAGGCCTTATTACTCTTCCTCTTTTAGACCTCTGGGGCCACTAAACCAGGAACCAGCTGTCCATCTAGTAGTCATGTTCAGAAATGCATTCGATAAGTAATTGGTTTGTTACTCTGCATATAGATATAGATAGATATAGATATATTCAAATAGTATGCAGAAATGCATTATCTCCCAGCCCACCCCCTGCACCCACACACTTTTCACAGAATGGAACAGCTGCAGTTGGCTGTCACCTTCATCTAGCCATCTAAGTGTAGCCTGTGGAGCAGGAGATGATTTAGCTACAACCATGACAGACTGCGGGACAAACTAGAAACAGTGGTATAGTGGAACCAGGGCTCACAAGGTTGGTATGGCAGGAGCCACCCTCTCCAGTATCCGAGATCCAAGCCATTTAGGGCTTTAGAGAATTACAAATACTTTGACTTGTGCCTAGGGATGGGAGAATCAACAAGGTTTGAGTTTGTTGAGGTTCGCTGAGTTCCAAGTCAAAGTTCGGTCCATCTCACTCCCATGTTTGATTATGATCTTTTCATTCAAAAGGAAAAAGTGTGCATTTTGGAATGCATTTTTTTTGTAAGTGAACACCCAAATTCACACTCCCCCTGCGTGACTAAAGCATGAAAATGCATATTTGTAAACTGTGTGTGTATGTGCACGCACACGCACACAACCCTGCACATTTTTTAGATGTACATTTTTCAAACACAAATCCCTGTTCAGGAACATGTGAGGGTTTCCTGGGAAAAGAAAAAGCAAATTCAAGTAAAAATGAACCAAACAACATTATCATATAGCCCTACTTGTGCCCAGAAACAAATATGTAACTAGTGCATCTGTTGCAGAATTGGTGTAATTGCTGTTACCAACTTTGGCTGATATGCCAGCTACGCCCATTCCTGGATCATGTGGACCTGGTAATGGTAGTGCATGTGCTGGGAACCTCTAGGCTTGATTTCTGCAATGTGCTGTACTTGGGGCTGCCTGTATATTTAATTTGGAAACATCAACTGGTACAAAATATGGCAGCCAGGTTGGTCTCTGGGACATCCATGGAGACCATATTACTCCAATTTTAAAATCTTTACTCTGGCTGCCAGTTTGTTTCTGAGCAAAATATAAAGTGCTGTTTCTTACCTTTAAAGCCTTACATCATGGTCTAGGCCCAAGGTACCTTAGGGAGCACCTTCTCCCCTATGTCCCAGTCTGCCACCTACGGTCCTCTGAGGGCTCTCTGCTGCGGCTGCCTAATGTGAGATTGGAAGCCACACGCAAGAGGACCTTTTTCTTTGCTGCCCCTCAGTTGTGGAACGACCTGCCATATGCTTTTATGTCCATATGCTTTTATGCAAATGGTTTCTAAACTTTGTATACTGTATTTTAATGTTTTAACTTTTGTAAACCACCAAGAGAGCTTCAGCTATGGGGCAGTATATAAATGAGAAGGAGGAGGAGGAGGTTGCATGGGCGATAGCCCATCAACAGACAGGCTTTTATATATGTTAATGGACCCTCATATTCTAGACCAACTACAATGTCCAAATATTCTTCAAAGGTTGCCCCATGTAGCACATCTTGCAGTAATCCAACCTGGCTGTAACTAAGGGCACAATCCTATGCATGTTTAGATGGAAAAAAAAGTTCTACAACTCCCAGCATTCCCCAGCCAGCATTGTAGGACATTTTTCTAAACATGCATAGGATTGCACCCTAAGGTAAATGTTACCATGGTCAGGTCTGATCTTTTATGAAAAGATATGAAAAGTCTACCTGCACTGTGGTATCTGTGAGGATCCATTAACATATATAAATCACCATTAGACATAGTGGTTCAAAATCAAAAGCCCATGATGCAGCCGCCTTGATTAAGTGGTGTAGGTGTGGCTCTGATCACCACTTAGATAAGAGACCTATGTATGCCAGCCTGGACTCAATGGAAGGAAGGTGGGCTAGAAATAAATACTCTGGATATAGCAAAGTGACAGATTTAAGGGGCTAAGTATACATTGTATGCAAATGTAGTATGTAGCAGGCTCTTAATGTAGTATGTAGGAGAGAGAGAGAGAGGCATGGCCCTTGCAAGGGTGCAATCCTTGGAAAATCTCCCCATGCAAGAGGGAGATGTGACTGCAAAGCAGGGTGGCCACCTGTAAATCACCAAAAAGAGGACATGCATCACCAAAAAGGAGCACAAGATGACACCAAATTGCATAAAAATGCACTTGCTAATTTATATGTATAGACACAAATTCAGAAATAATTATTATAATTGAAATAGAAATACAATGTATTTCACTATAGTGTAGAAAACTGTGATCAGGTGACCACCGGGTGCTTTGCTCAGTCTGCTCTCCAGGTACTGTTGATGAGCAACTTCAAGGACCAGCTCTTCCTTCTGATGATGCTTTTGCCTTTAAATTGAACATGGACTGGAGACCCCTTCAAATAGAGGGCATCTTCAAAACTAGAGAACAGTCCTCTGACAACCCTTCAAGCAGAGGACTGCCCTCTGTAAAAGAAGACACATAACCCCCTACTGCAAAGTGCAACTAAAGCAACTCAATTGCTTAAGATCAAAAGTGATGTTTTGTGGGCTGTTAGTTCTTAGAGCAGACTGTGCCCTTTTGATATTTCACAAACATAAAAATCAAAAGTGACTGTGAAATAACAAAATCATCACACTACAAAAATTGCTCCATAAACCCCTTGGCCTCATTTGTAAAATAAAGCCTCAGCATAACCAGAGATTCCTCCAATGCCTATTCTTCTTTTGCATGCACATGCATGTCTTTGAATGACATGTAGGGATGTCATCAGAATCTGCAGGGTGGGGTGGGGTGGGGTGGAGTCTGATGGACTCCCCCTTGCTCCCCCTCCAAGATCCCACTCACCAAGCTGCAGGGCACTCGTAGACCTACTCATTGAGTGCCCTGCACCTTGGTGAGCACCCAGCAGCCATCCACCCTCATAACAAGCCACCATTTTGTACAAAAATGGTGGCTCAGGCTCTTCTGCGAAGGTTATTTATGTAAAGCAGCCATTTATGCAACATTACAGGCATGAATGGAGCATTCACACCTGTAATGTTGCATAAATGGCCCTTTTATGGCCTCTAGTTATGGCCTCCATCAGGTGTGGGTGAGTCCATCCATCCCTAACAACATGTGTGAATCAGATGGGTTTTCAATGCAGGAAAAGCAGTGTGGAAGACAGAGTGAGTTGCTGATTTGTTGTCCTTGCTGTTGTTGTTCCCTGCAGTGTAAAAGGGGCACATGTCTATGAGAAGGTATCATGCTTCTTCATCATTGCGTGTCTGCATTCAAAGAGGAACCCTGGGTTTCCTCTTTAACTAATGTAACACTTTTCTTCAGGGTCTCTAAAGGGACTCACAGCAAAGGCCTTGCACAGGGACAATTAACATATAACAGTTTAATTTCTTAACTAAAAACAATAATAATGCACATGTAATAATTTTACATGCATAACAATTCACTTATCACCAAAACAATAAAACAGAGTGGAGCCCTCCCAAAGTTCTGTCTTTCAGCTTGAGTCTACAACAAAAATAGAAATAAAACTTCTCTCCGAAGCTTGATTTTTCTGCAGCCAAAGAAAGAAAACAGTCTCTACTGAGTTCACTCCAGCTGCACAGCAATCTTCTCAAAATGGATCAGGATCCAGCAACACAGGAACAACTTTGTAAACAGCCCTTTATATAATATAAAAGAACATACACAAAAAAGGAACTCATAGTGTTTGTAAAAAAAAAATCATGAGTCTTTAAAAAAAATTTCAAAAGGAAATCTCCCTACTAACCTGTCTCAAGGGTTCAGGGTTTTACAGAGAGGAGAAAGCAAGTTTCTTCCGCACTGCAGTTTGGTAACTGCCTAAAATGGTGGCCACTCCCTATCTCACTCCTTTACTGAGCATGTGCAGGAATATCCCCACTCAGATTTCTTTTTTGTTTGGAATATATTTTATTTATTTTATTTTTTATAAATGAAATAAACAATAGCAAAATAACCAACAACCTAATCAATACTTCAATTTCCCAACAGTACAATATTCTAATGAGGACACCACAATAATAAAGAGAGAAGAAAAAAGAGAGAAAGAAAAAAGAGAAAAAGGGGAAAGGGGAGGAGGAAAGGAAGTGAAGAAAAAAAGAAAAAATCCCTCCTCTTCCCTCCCCCTCTCCCTCCCCCTCAAAAAATTAAGTTTAAACTCCAACACCCCCCAGCCTCCGATGCCATTCTATTTTAAAAACTATATCTATAACCTTAACAATCTTACAGTTTAATAAACAACCTTACATTTCTATATCATATCATCAACCTTGTATCAAGGAAACAGGTCTACAATTCATTCCTAAAAGCCTATATTATTATTAGTAGTAGTAGTAGTAGTAGTAGTAATAAAAGAAAGAAATATAAATATAAATATAGTATTATATAATAATAAAACTAAATACAAACCTTCAACCATCAGTCCCACTCAGATTTCTTAAAGAAAAAATATACCAGTGGGTTACACTAGCACTGTTATAATGATACAAGAGATGCCACCATGCAGAAGGAAGAATGGCAGCTTCCATTTCAGGGGCCCAAGACTAAACCATGTCTAAAGCTGCCTTTAAAACTTAAAACTAGGAGTGCTGAAACTCTTTCAGCCTGGAGACCAAATTCAATTTCAGAGACGCTCTTGGGGGGACTGTATTCCAGTGGTGGGTGGGGCTGAAGGCAAAGGGAGCAAGGCCAAAATGCAAAAAAATGCCAGCAGATTTTGGCTGAAAGCTCTTCCAGCCAGTAATTAAGCCTAAGAAGAGACATGTCAGTCTTTTAGAATGGGGGAAAACACTGCACAGAAGCCAGGAATCCTAACTACTGGTGGTCAGGGAAAATGGGGAGGGACTGGGGAAGTGTCACATTCCTTCATCCTCTCCCTTCACAATCAACACACTCGGGGAAACAAAGCTTCAGGCCAACGCTAGTTTATTAGAACATGACTAGCTTCTTGACAAATGCAGATTCTAGGAAACTCTCAGACTGCATAGAACCAGCTAATCCACATACCTATGAATATCAATAGAGAATATGAAGTGGAAGTTAGAAAAGTTGCCAGCAGTCTGGGCATGAACTTCACAGCCAGACTTGCTTGGCAGGGATGCCCCTCCCTTAGGGTGGCTCTCTCCTACGTTGGCTTCCACGAGTGGCCAACCTGGCAGATCATCTGAGCCCTGCCCCTAACTTTTCCTGCTTTGACTTGACCCTGGCGTCCCTCAAGTCACACCCCTCTCCCTCCTCCTCCTCTCCCTCTGAAACATGAGTTCTCATGGTGGAGGAATGGGGGAGCCATTCAGACTGGGCCATCTGTGTGTCAAGGTCTTGGGAAGAAAGTCTCGCCATATCTGGGCTCACTAGGGAGTTGCCTCCCTCTGTTCCAGCTGTTCCCATTCTGATTCCGAATCTGAGCTGCCAGACATCTCCACATGCTCAGATTCATTCCTGACAGGAAGGGTCTGTGCAGACTGGGATCTCAGATGGGCAGGATTTCATTTGTCAGCCTCAGGTTCTGCACCTTATGCACTGGTTGTAAAAATATACACAAACATGTTTGTAAAGCATTTTGCTACCTCAAGCCATTTTCCAATGTATCTTTGGGTGGCTGAGTGACCCCAGAAACAAGCATGTGTCTGTGGTGTCACAAAAAGTATATTATAAACCCAAAATATTAGAAAAGTATCATGAACAGTCAAGGTAAAACTTTAGGTAAAACTTGCATTAGTAAGAACTAACTTTTTTGGGGGGTTGTACCCCATAACAAATCTGTCTCTGGTGAGGTAAATGTTCCCCAATGAAATCCCATGGTTTCTGCCAACCTAGACAAGAAGGCCTTCTTAAATGAACAATGCAAAGAAATCGAGGAAAACAACAGAATGGGAAAGACTAGAGATCTCTTCAAGAAAATTGGAGATCTCAAGGGAACGTTTTGTGCAAAGACGGGCATGATAAAGGACAAAGAAGGCAGGGACCTAACAGAAGCAGATGAGATTAAGAAGAGGTGGCAAGAATACACAGAAGAACTATACAGGAAAGATCTGAATGTCGCTGATAGCCATGATAGTGCGGTCACTGAACTTGAGCCGGACATCCTCGAGAGTGAAGTCAAGTGGGCCTTAGGAAGCATTAGTAACAACAAAGCTAGCGGAGATGACAGTATTCCAGCCGAGCTATTTAAAATCCTAAAAGATGATGCTGTTAAAGTGCTGCATTCAATATGCCAACAAATCTGGAACACTCAACAGTGGCCACAAGACTGGAAAAGGTCAGTTTACATTCCAATTCCAAAGAAGGGCAACGCCAAAGAGTGTTCAAACTACCGCACCATTGCACTCATTTCACATGCCAGCAAGGTGATGCTCAAAATCCTACAAGCTAGGCTTCAGCAGTATGAGAACCGAGAACTACCAGAAGTACAAACTGGGTTTCGAAGAGGCAGAGGAACTAGAGATCAAATCGCCAAAGTTCGCTGGATCATGGAGAAAGCAAGAGAATTCCAGAAAAACGTCTATTTCTGCTTCATTGACTACGCTAAAGCCTTTGATTGTGTGGATCACAACAAACTGTGGCAAATTCTTAAAGTGATGGGAGTACCAGACCACCTTACCTGTCTCCTGAGAAACCTGTACCAGGGTCAAGAAGCAACAGTAAGAACCAGACATGGAACAACCGAGTGGTTCAAAATTGGGAAAGGAGTACGACAAGGCTGTATATTGTCGCCCTGCTTATTTAACTTATATGCAGAGTACATCATGAGAAATGCCGGGTTGGATGAATCAGAGGTCGGAATTAAGGTTGCTGGGAGAATTATCAACAACCTCCGATATGCAGACAATACCACCCTAATGGCAGAAAGCGAAGAGGATCTCAAGAGCCTCTTGTTGAGGGTGAAAGAGGAGAGTGCAAAAGCTGGTTTGAAACTCAACATTAAAAAAACTAAGATCATGTCATCTGGCCCTATCACTTCCTGGCATATAGAAGGGGAAGAAATGGAAGCAGTGACAGATTTTACTTTCTTGGGCTCCAAGATCACCGCAGATGGTGACTGTAGCCATGAAATTAAAAGACGCTTGCTCCTTGGGAGGAAAGTTCTGGCAAACCTAGACAGCATAGTAAGAAGCAGAGACATCACCTTGCCGACAAAGGTCCGCCTAATCAAAGCTATGGTTTTCCCAGTAGTAATGTATGGCTGTGAGAGCTGGACTATAAGGAAGGCTGAGCGCTGAAGAATTGATGCTTTCAAACTGTGGTGCTGGAGAAGACTCTTACGAGTCCCCTGGACTGCAAGGAGATCAAATCAGTCCATCCAAAAGGAAATCAACCCTGAGTGCTCATTGGAAGGACAGATAATGAAGCTGAAGCTCCAATATTTTGGCCACCTAATGCGAAGAGAAAACTCCCTGGAAAAGACCCTGATGCTGGGAAAGACTGAAGGCAAAAGGAGAAGGGGACGGCAGAGGATGAGATGGCTAGATAGCATCACGGATGCAATGAATATGAACTTGAGCACGCTCCGGGAAAGAGCGCAGGACAGGAAGGCCTGGCGTGCTATGGTCCATGGGGTCACGAAGAGTCGGACACGACTGAACGACTGAACAACAACAACAACTGGCACCCAGAGTACTTAAAGCTGCTTCCTAGACCAGTTTTCTTTGGAAAATCCAGGGGACATGTTTATACCACCAGTACATTGCCTGGTTTGTTGTTGTTGTTCAGTCGTTCAGTTGTGTCCGGCTCTTCGTGACCCCATGGACCATAGCACGCCAGGCCTTCCTGTCCTGCGCTCTCTCCCGGAGTGTGCTCAAGTCCATATTCATTGCATCGGTGATGCTATCTAGCCATCTCATCCTCTGCCGTCCCCTTCTCCTTTTGCCTTCAATCTTTCCCAGCATCAGAGTCTTTTCCAGAGACTTTTCTCTTCGCATTAGGTGGCCAAAATATTTGAGCTTCAGTTTCAGTATCTGTCCTTCCAATGAGCACTCAGGGTTGATTTCCTTTAGGATGGACTGATTTGACCTCCTTGCAGTCCAGGGGACTCATAAGAGTCTTCTCCAGCACCACATTTCGAAGGCATCAATTCTTCGGCGCTCAGCCTTCCTTATAGTCCAACTCTCACAGCCATACATTGCTACTGGGAAAACCATAGCTTTGATTATACGAACCTTTGTCGGCAAGGTGATGTCTCTGCTTCTTACTATGCTGTCTAGGTTGGCCATAGCTTTCCTCCCAAGGAGCAAGCGTCCTTTAATTTCATGGCTACAGTCACCGTCTGCAGTGATCTTGGAGCCCAAGAAAGTAAAATTTGTCACTGCTTCCATTTCTTCCCCTTTTATATGCCAGGAAGTGATGGGGCCAGATGCCATGATCTTAGTTTTTTTAATGTTGAGTTTCAAACCAGCTTTTGCACTCTCCTCTTTCACCCTCAACAAGAGGCTCTTGAGATCCTCTTCTCTTTCTGCCATTAGGGTGGTACCGTCTGCGTATCCGAGGTTGTGGATAATTCTCCCAGCAACCTTAATTCTGACCTGTGATTCATCCAACCCGGCATTTCTCATGATGTACTCTGCATATAAATTAAATAAGCAGGGCGACAATATACAGCCTTGTCATACTCCTTTTCCAATTTTGAACCACTCGGTTGTTCCATGTCCAGTTCTTACTGTTGCTTCTTGACCCTCATACAGGTTTCTCAGGAGACAGGTAAGGTGGTCTGGTACTCCCATCTCTTTAAGAATTTGCCACAGTTTGTTGTGGTCCACACAATCAAAGGCTTTAGCGTAGTCAATGAAGCAGAAATAGACGTTTTTCTGGAATTCTCTTGCTTTCTCCATGATCCAGCAAATGTTGGCGATTTGATCTCTAGTTCCTCTGCCTCTTCGAAACCCAGCTTGTACTTCTGGTAGTTCTCGGTTCACATGCTGCTGAAGCCTAGCTTGTAGGATGTTTTGAGCATAACCTTACTGGCATGTGAAATGAGCGCAATTGTGCGGTAGTTTGAACACCCTTTGGCATTGCCCTTCTTTGGAATTGGAATGTGAACTGACCTTTTCCAGTCTTGTGGCCACTGTTGAGTGTTCCAAATTTGTTGGCATATTGAGTGCAGCACTTTAACAGCATCTTCTTTTAGGATCTTAAATAGCTCAGCTGGAATACTGTCATCTCTGCTAGCTTTGTTGTTAGTAATGCTTCCTAAGGCCCACTTGACTTCACTCTCGAGGATGTCCGGCTCAAGTTCAGTGACCGCACTATCATGGCTATCAGGGACATTAAGATCTTTTCTGTATAGTTCTTCTGTGTATTCTTGCCACCTCTTCTTAATCTCATCTGCTTCTGTTAGGTCCCTGCCTTCTTTGTCCTTTATCATGCCCGTCTTTGCACAAAACGTTCCCTTGAGATCTCCGATTTTCTTGATAAGATCTCTAGTCTTTCCCATTGTATTGTTTTCTTCAATTTCTTTGCATTGTTCATTTAAGAAGGCCTTCTTGTCTCTCCTTGCTATTCTCTGGAACTCTGCATTCAGTTGGATATATCTTCCCCTTTCTCCCTTGCTTTTCGCTTTCTTTCTTTCCTCAGTGACTTGTAAAGCCTCATCAGACAGCCGCTTTGCTTTCTTGCATTTCTTTTTCTTTGGGATGGATTTAGTTGCCCAACCAGACAGCTCTGAATTAACCTCAGTATTTCCACTTTAGGCCGAACCTGGTAGCAAATTAAGGACACAATCCTATGGGGATAGGTGGCCACCTCCAAACTCGGAGGCAACCACCTTTCCAATGCAGGGCAGGAGGACCATTCCCTCCATGCTTCTTCTGTCATGCATTTGCAGCTAGACAGCCGATTTCAGCTGTCTAGCCGCAGAAAGGCGGAGCAGGGGAGGGGGCTGCCGGACAACACATAGGATGTATCGTACCAGCATTTTCACCTTCCCCACCCCAGAATACCCCCTGGAATAACCTGTTTTGGCCTTTCCATACTCCTCTTGTGAGCACAGAGAATGGGGCTGTTCTGCGCTGTCTGCAAGGCAGTGTAGAAACGGGGGAAGGTTGTTTCTCCGGGAATTGACCTCGGAGTGCAGGATCCGAGGTCGGCTCCTGGAAAACCACATATCCTCTGGCTGTCTAGCCGCTCACTAGTGGCTATAGGGTTGCTCCCTCCGGGTATGTGGATTCCCTCTGAGATAGGGATGTGGGAATCAGCAAAAATGGAGCTTGTTGAAGTTCTCTGAGTTCCATCTTGAAGCTCAGTCTGACTCGTGTTCATATCAGGTAGTGATTTTATTTTAATTTTTTGTGAAAATCATGAAGTACTTGGGTGTGCATTCAAAAATCAACAATCTTCTCCCATTGATTAAAGTGTGTTTCTGCACGTTTTCTAAAAAGTAGTTTTCTAACATGCATTTTTCGAACATATTTTTCACCTCTGCAGACAGCATCACAAGTTTGGGTATGTATGAGGTTGTACTGTAGATGATGCACACATTTTGGAGGTGCAAATGGGGTACATTCTGGCCATAAATGAATAGAAATAAATTTCTCATACACCCCTGTGCTGAGATACTTAGCTAGTTTTATCAAAGTTCATTTTGACTTCCCTTGCTTCCCTCTGACTTTTTCCTCATCTAGAAGTTTCCCTTTGGGCAAAATCTGGTGGCAACTCTCATTTTGATTTCAAGCAGAATAATTCCATATGTCTGATAAAGTTCCATGATTTCTCCCAATACAAGTTCATGCTATCATGCCTGCTCCTTTTTTTTTAAGCAACACATTACTAGGATTATGATTATTATTAATACAAGTCTCTCCGATAACACCGAGTCTAGTTTTGCAGAGAGACGATGCATTTGTCTGCATTATCTGAACAATAATGCTATCAATTTGTCTTGCCTTGACTGCGCTGGAGGAAGTGAGAGCTTTAAAAGGAGGAACTTAATTGATTGAGATTAGATGGACTATAACAGCTGTGAAATGACAAGACGGAATCAGTTAAGTGACGGAGAGAATCAAAGCAAAAGTGGAAATGAATGGGATAATTACTCAGATCCGACGTCTGAGGAGATCCTGATAATAATGGAAATACTTCCTCCTTCTACAACACTTAAGCCATGTTGTCTTTATTAATATCTATCAAAGAAGTTTCATGATGCTTCTGCAAAGAGAATAATGACATTATCCTTTGAGCTGCTATGCCATGACATCTCATAGGATTTGGGTGGCACTCTCAGGAAGGCACCAGGGGCATTATTCTTGGCTTAGTAGGCTGTTCAGTTCATATTTCACCTAGTTAATTTTTGGATAAAAACTTACCAAAATTTGCAAATTTCTTCATGAATGGAACAGAAATAACTTGAGATTAAAAAGAAGATAAAAGAAAAAAGAACATAGGAGAAAGTGAAAATGACAGATTCATCCATTCCTAGTTAGTTACAATGGCATTCAGGGTGCAGAAATGGACTGTGAGTAAAAGAGAGTTTCCAAGAGGAAAGAAAAATAATTTGCTTACAAGCCCTGGAACCTTTTGTATTAGAAATGTAGTACTGAAGCCCAGTGATTAGACAAATATTCTGCTGAGACATTTTATTTTAAAAATCCACCTATTAAATCAAAGATTTCAGTTGAAACTGTTTCATTTACAAGCTTCTATCTGGTATATTTTGCACAAATAACCATGATCAGTATGGAACAGTTCCTACTGACCAGGAACTGTCCCAATGTCTGCATCCCTGGCTATTTTTTGGTATAATAAACATAATGTAAAACACCTTAATAGGAAGCACCTTTTAATACAGGACAGGGGTGCTGAACCTCTTTCAGCCCGAGGGACGAATTCCATTTTGGAGAAGCTCTCGGGGAGGGAGTGGTGCATTCCAGTGGTAGGTGGGGCCAGAGGTAAAAGGGGCAGAGCAAAAATACCAGCATATTTTAACTTAAAACTCTTACTACGCCTTAGGAGAGCTATTTCAACCTTTTTAGAAGAGGGTGGGGGGACTGCACAAAAGCCAGGGAACCACCAAGCAATCATTGGTTGGGGAAAAGAGGGTGGGGCCAGGAGAAGGGGATGGAGCTGTCTGTGGAACCTTGGATTAGAACTCTAGGCAGGCCAGATTTGGCCCCCTGCCCTGAGGTTCTGCAACCCTGTTACAGGAAGACGTTCAGCTGCTGCCTCTGATGAAACCATTCGTTGAACTTGTAAGGAGATTCTTCTGTTTTGTGTAATTCTCCTTTGACATATGCTTGAGTGTTTGGGGGGTTCATTTAGCTGTATACTTCAGGTGAACAGGCAGCTGTTGTACACTCCTAGGCTGACCCCAAATTACTTGGCCCCACTCCAAGATCTGCAACCTCTGGTCTGCCATTGGACGCAGTCTGGAGTCCAACCCCAGGCTCTGTGAAGGCATCAGATTTCTTTGTCATGACTTCATAAGATTCATATATACAGTCTCAGGAAGCTGACTGGGTTTCAAAAACTGCTAGGGTTCAAATTGCTGCCCCATGTGGTGGGCCGAGCTCATGGAAGTTCTCCAAATTTGATCTTGAAACTCCTTCTGACTTGAGTCTGTATTAAATCGCAAGCTTTTTTTTTCTCCCTGCATGTGTATTTTTCCAAATGTACGCATCAATTGTGTGCATTTTTCAAATGTATGCATTCTTCTCCCATTGATTAAAGCATGTTTGTGTGCATTTTTCTAAAGTGTGCATTAGTTTCATGCCAATTTTTCAAATGTATGCATGCTGTTGAATGCCTTCTTTTGTTTTTGTTTTTGCCTTCAAATCCCATTGTAAACTTGGAAATATATGGACTTCGACTGCAGATTGTGCACGAGTTTGTGTTCACTCCTGACTCCTGGTTGCTGATTCCTGGCTTAGTTCAAATTGGTGCTCACGTCACGACTCAGTGCTGAAACTAGGCAGATCCCAACCTCAGGCAAGGGAAATCTTGGTTCCTGCCCCAGAGTACCTGAAAGGGGAAGGGTCATCATGGCTGGTGTTATTGCAACCAAGCATTGTATAGCCATTTTTATTACTGTAATGTCACGTTGACTTCATTCCACTGACACTCCACCTAGTGGCATGGTTTATGACATCTTTATGGGAACACATCACTGATTATTGCCTAATAGCCTTACAAATCATGTGCAGGTGCCATTAGGGAAATGTGAAAGACCAGTGCAAATGCTGTTGATGCCAATGCATCCATGCTGGGAAAATTTCATCACAGGACAAATGGCCTAATTTGCAAGGTGGCCAGCAATTCTCAGAGAGGCTCCAGAGGGGAAGGAAAGTTTCAAAAGTGATGAAAGTTCAGGGGAGGATGGGGCTTTTCAGCCAGTCACACTTCCGTAGGCATCTGGCAACCTTGGTACATTGGGCTCAAGGCCAACTTCAGGTTTGGGGCTGGGAGCAGCAAGATGGCTGTCAGTGAGCCACCACATCTGTGGGCTTACGTGGAGGTGGCAGCTGTGCCTGGGAAGCTGCCCGCCATGTGAAATGTTCCAAAATTCCTCATTGCAGCCCATGTAGTGATGCTATGTTAGTGACTCTGGAGCATTGTGGGAAATTTAACATGGCTGCCAGGCAACCCAAAGGTCCAGACCCAAATTGTTGTCCAGACAATTGGCTGGGCAGGAAGGCTAATGTAGAGCACTTGAACCTCTGACAGCCTGAGGGTAGGGTAGGGATGCTGCCTGGAGAAATTCAAGACAGACTAAAATGATCTTGGATTTCTAGGAATCCAACCTGCGTAATCTGCTGCAGATCAACCCCCCTCAGGCTATGTGGAGTTTGTGGGCTTTCAGATTTATTTTTTTTTTACTTTCCCAAAATTTATGCCTATAAATTCATACAAAAATACATACATTTCTGCTGAGGAAACATTAAATGGATAGGGGGACAATACACTAAATGTTGCATACTAAGGCAAATTATGTAAATACTTAAGTAAACACTTAGGTCATTATTTGTGTATTTTTCTGCATGACGAAAAAGAAATATTCTCATCTGTCTGTGAGTGGATGACAGAACAAAAGGCACCTGGCAATCCATGAAACACAGGTGGAGTGGATTTTACACAGTCCATACATCCCTAGCTGAGGGTTCCAGGTTCAGATGTCAGTCCTGTATTAGGCAGATGTGAGTCCTTGGCTTCGTCCACTGGTTGGACTGATTAAGGTTAGGGGTGAACGGACCACCCTGTATCTGCCCCACATGGCACTCACCAAACCCCCAGCACGTACCTGGCCCAGGGGAGTGGTGTGGGGAGAGCTGCTGGGCGGTTCGTGGGATGCTTGAAAGTGGCGCGCAGGTATCCGCTCCCTTGTCAAGTGCTGTTTCCCACTCAAATGGCTGCTCATTCTTTTCTGTAAGTATCCCATCTACGCAAATGGGGGCCTTAATGGGGCAATGTCTGCAACATTACAGGCATAGATGCAATATTATAGATGTAATATTGAGGACATTGCCCTTTTGAGACCCCCATTGCCCCCATTTGCAAAGATGGGAATCTTTGACTTGAGTGGGAAACGGCGCTCAATAAGGGAGCAGATGCCTGTGCGCTTGCACAGCTGAGCGCATGCCAAGCCAGGCGAGCGCTGGGGCTTGCAGACTTGTGCTGGGGAGGGGGGCAAGTTGGTGATTTCTTGCCGGGCTTCGAGCCCCAACCAGGAGCTCACATCATCCCTAATGAAGATATCATCTGAAGATCTTGTAGCAGGAACATGAGGGGGCTGCTGGCAGCTGCAGAAATGCTGCCAGCTGAGTGGTGATGGGCTCTGGGGGTGAGCACTGTCAGGGCATGTGGGCAAATGTGCCAGTTGCTGGGACCAGGCTTGCTGGATAATCTTGGGCCAGCTGCTATCTCTCCGCCTTACCTACCTCCAATACGGTTGATGTGAAGCACCCATGCGGGAAGAATCATGTATGTCATTGCAGGCATAAGTCTAAGAAAGAAAAAATAAAATAAATAAATGCATCCCCCTCTGATCAAGATAATGCTGAGAAGAGGCATTTGCAATGGGAACATACCTTTTGGCCAATGTGGGTTTTTTACTCCTTATAAAGCAACAGAAAGAGAAGCTTCTTAAAGACTCAAGTGTGGAAAAACAGCCTAAGTCACTTGATCCACTAAGCCCTAAAAATGTGTCTTCTTCAGTGGCTGCTTATCACAGTGGGCAGATTTTGCTCTACCTACTGGTGAAATACAACCATCTGGTAATATCACTGCTTCATTCTTGAATGTGGTTTTGCCTGTAAGGAAGAAACCCACCTCTATCGAGGAGAAATTACCAACTGAGATTAGGTGCACTTGTCACCATCTCTCAGCTTCAGCGTCTTCGGCCAAGGGCACAGGCCACCTGGCCACTGAATTGTATGATAAAGCAAACAGCAGAGAAGGAAATGAAAACCCCAGGAGCAGCCAATGAGGTGGGCGGGAAGCACAAGCATTTCACTCAGCACAATCCGGTTCACTCTCCAGGAGGACAAGGATCGCTTTAAGTATGATTGTCTCAACCATGTGCCAATTACAACCAATATCTCTGGGACCATCTGCTCAGGAGCCTGATCTCATGGAAAAGTGTGCCCAACATGACATCAGCTTCCTTCCAGTTCATCAGGTTCTCTTGGACCACATTGATAGGGCCTGTTGTCACAACTCTCCTGGTGTGGCAGCATTTTTAATGCAGTTCACACTGGCTCCATCCCAGGACTGGCGGAAGGCATGTTGCTCTCTGAGGCAAAGGATGAGATGATGCTAGGGATGTGGAAATCAGCAGAGCTTTTGCTCATGGAGGTTCTCGTTGAAGCTCAGTCCAACTTGTATCCATATCAGATTGTGTGTGTTTTCTTTCCTTTTTGCATGAGGGTCGCGTACTTGGGTGCATACTAGGGTATGTACAAACATTCAGTACTCAACCTTCTCCAGCTGGTTAAAGCATGGTTGTGCACACTTTTTAAAAAACACATTTTTCATGCTTATTTTTCTAATGCACACATTTTTAACACACAACCCCACCCACCCCTGTGAACAGCATCAGAAGCCTGGGAATGTATGAGCTTTCACCACGGATTGGACAAATTCATGGAGGAGAAGGCTATCAATGACTACTAGTCCTGATGGCTCTATGTATCAATGACTACTAGTCCTGATACCTCCAGTATCAGAGGCAGTGTGCCTATGTACACCAGTCACTCATGTCCTGCTTGTGGGTTTCCCGTGGGCAGCTGGTTGGCCACTGTGTGAACAGAATGCTGGACTAGATGGACCTTTGGTTTGAACCAGCACAGATCTTCTTATGTTCTTATGAAATGAATGTCTCATACATCTCTAGCTGGCACCCCACCACCATTCCACATACAGAAGCTGACTGGACTGGCCACTGAATTTTGCACTGGTGATGGAACATTATCCTCCAGCTCACCTGAGAAAAGCAGCCTAGCTTAGGAAATGCAGGGCAGGCTGCCTGAAACATACATCTCTGTTATCCAATGGAAGGGAATGGCCAGGAGGCTGTCACTGCATCCTCCTCCATACCACCAAGCATCTGCTGCCAGAGGCAAATACCTCACTTTGCCTAATGGAAGAGCCGGTCCTGTTCCTTCCCATCCTCCCTTGCTACCTCCAGTGGAGATCCCCAGGTAGGTTGGTAGCTTGTTATTCTTTATCATAATTTATTCCTTATATCAGCCTTTCTAAGCCTGGTGTCCTTTAGAAGTTTTGGACTACAATGTCCATCAACCATGACCAACAGTCATGCTAGCTGGGGCTGCTAGCTGTTGTATCCCAAACATCTGGAGGGCACCAAGTTTGTTGTTGTTGTTTATTCGATCAGTCGCTTCTGACTCTTCGTGACTTCATGGACCAGCCCACGCCACTAGGGAAGGGGAATTTATGGAGTGCCATCGATCTGGATGGTGCTTTCACAAAGGGTGAGAAGTCCCTGCCCTCAAGAGCAAACAACTCAAAATTTGACATGGTGAGGACAGCTGAATAGGAGGGAAGCGGAGGCAGTGATAAGCAGGGGAGCAATGGATGGTTTGTCAGAGCCCAGCTAGATGTGACTTTTGTCACATGGCTAGTCCTGGCATGCAAGGCTTTTTGAATAAATCAATAGGTGATGTTGAAAGGAGCTGGATTAAGGCCATGATATGTGTACAGGGGTTACCTCTTTGCCCCTGCCATGGTCCTAATCAGAACACACACACCCCACACACACACACACACACACACAATTCTCAGTGGGAGGAATAATGTAGCATTATTCCATTTGGGCATGGCACAGACTTAGAAAGAAACTACAGCCTTCTACCAACACCTCTCCTAACAATACCCCCCCCCAAAAAAAACCAGATTAGCCAATTTCACCTTTCCCCCCAATTGAGGCATTCCTTTAACTGGCCTTTCTCTCCCCTCCCCCCAGTTTTCTCAGAACTTACCCAGTTTGCACCTTCCAGACTGAACACGGACTTGGATGCAATCTGCAGTTGAAGTCCATACATTTACAAGTATGATTTCAGTGTGATTTGCAGACCCCTGCCCCCAATGCATTTGACAGCATGTGTATATTTGAAAAATGCTCTTGAAACAAATGCATACTTTTAAAAAATGGGCACAAATAGGTTTTCATCAGTGGGAGAAGAATGCATACCATTCAAAGTTGTGTACAACTAATATTGTAGAGCTGGGAACATTGCAGTAAATGCCAATCCAAATCTAGCAATGGGCAAACTTACCCTGAGTGAATTTGTTAGTTACTCAGGAAGTCACAAATTTGTCAGTGTGATCTCAGATGAGAGCTCTCCTTTAAGAATAATAGAATCATAGAATAGTAGGGTTGGAAGGGGCCTATAAGGTCATCGGGTCCAACCCCCTGCTCAATGCAGGAATCTAAGTCAAAGCATCCCTGACAGATGGCTGTCCAACTTCATCTTGAATGCCTCCAGTGTGGGAGAGCCTGCTACCTCCCTAGGTACAGTAATTGGTTCCATTGTCGTATTGCTCTAACAGTCAGGAAGTTTCTCCTGATGTTCAGCCAGAAACTGGCTTCCTGAAACTTGAGGCCATTATTCCGTGTCCTGCACTCTGGGATGATCGACAAGAGATCCTGACCTTCCTCTCAGTGACAACCTTTCAAGTACTTGAAGAGCACTATCATATCTCCCCTCAGTCTTCTCTTCTCAAGGCTAAACATGCCCACTTCTTTCAGTCTCTCCTCATAGGGCTTTGTTTCCAGTCCCTTGATCATCTTCGTCACCCTCCTCTGAACCCTTCCTGGTTTGTCTGCATCCTTTTTAAAGTGTGGCATCCAGAACTGGACACAGTACTCAAGATGGGGCCTAACCAGTGCTGAGTAGAGGAGAATTAGTACTTCAACAGAACCTCATTCTGTGTATACAAGTTTTTGCACATGCACAATATCTAGGTACATCTTGGGATCTGTATTTGGAATCATGTAACATGGCATGACATTATGTGCTCCCTTTCTCATTGGTTGTTTTCATATCATCTGCCTGTGTGATAATGTTATGTGATGTTGATCCACCATTGCCAAACACTGGTATGAAGATGGGCCCTGCAGAGTCGTCCTCCTCCTCATGGAACCACACCTGCAGCGGTGATGGCATTGGGGGAAGCAGCTAAGGAGACTGCTTCAAGTAAGGCTTTTGGAGGAGGGCGGTGTCTTGGTGGTAGGATGACTAAAAATTTGGCAGAGGAGCAGAGTATGTGTACTACATTACTGCACATGCTCCAAAGCTCGCAATCAATTCTGATCTTAATAACGAATTCATAATGCATCAATCCAGGATCGCTATAAAGATGAGCATTACAAACAGATGAGTTTCAACCAACAAGTCAACTAATTATGAAATTTGGTGGCATCACAGCTGAAATGATCCAGGGGCTGGAGCAGCTCCCCTATAAGGAAAGGTACAATGTTTGGGGCTTTTTAGCTTAGAAGAAAGGTGAGTACAAGGTGACATGATGGAAGTTTATAAAAATACAGATGGTGTGGATAAAGTGGATAGGGAGACTTTTTCTTCATCTCGCATAATGCTAGAACCCAGAGTCATCCAGTGAAGCCAATTTAGGATGGATAAAAAGAAGTTTCCTGCCAACCTAGCAGTTCCTGCCAACCTAGCAGTTCAAAAGCAAGAAATTGCAAGTAGATAAATAGGTGCCGCTTCGGCGGGAAAGGTAACAGCGTTCCGTGCACCTCGGTGTTCAGTCATGCCGGCCACATGACCACGGAAGCGTCTTCGGACAGCGCTGGCTCTTCGGCTTAGAAATGGAGATGAGCACCACACCCTATAGTCGGACACAACTGGTTTTAAAAAAAGTACTTCTTCACACAGTTCATAGTTAAACTATGGAATTTGCTAGCAGAAGATGTCACAATAGCCACCAACTTGGATGGCTTTAAGAAGGGATTAGACAAATTTATGATGGATAAGGCTATCAATGGCTACTAGTCATGATGGCTATATATTACCCCCCAGTATCAGGGGCCATATGCCTCTGGGTCTTCTCATGTTCTTATGTTCCTATGAGTTGCAGTCACATCTGGAGGATGACAGGTTGGGGAAAGCTGTTATATACCAACAAACCAGGGATGCAGAACCTCTTTCATCCTGAGGACTGAATTCTGACAGTGACAAAGCCTTAGGGAGGCATTTCAACCTTTTAGAATGAGGAAAACACTACACAAAAGCCAACAACCCAACAAATGATCAGGAATTAGGGAAAGAGGATGAGGCCACGGGAAGGGAGTGCCCTTCTGGGGAAGCCCAGAGCCCTGGATTGGGACCCCTATGTCTGAGGCTTTGCACCCCTGCAATAAACCTCAGTTGGAAATGTCAGGTTGCATTCCAGAGAGAATTCTGTTTTATCTGATTCAAATTTAAGACAACATTTCAGATTTTATTTTGCTTTTATTTTTGAAATAGACTGAGAAACGTCTCAGGGTCTTCAAAGTACAACAAGATACTGAAGTTCTTGGGGTGGGGGAACAGAGGAGAAGGCAGAATGCAATGTTTTATTTCAGGGTTGGTAATAGAGATATGATGATAGCTTCTCCTCCTGTCATAAAGACTTTAGCACTCAAAGAGAATGAGGCTTCATGGAAGGAAGGATTTCCCCCTCCCCCCCCGCAATAATACCTTGAAGGTTTTTTTGCTCATAGCCAATAATGCCTCCCTCTTATGTAGCAATGATACAACATACGCAAACTATTAAATCTGCAAGGTAGTCATGGCACACTATAAGGAATCTGTCGGTTCCTGTTAGTGGAGATATAAATCTGTCCTTGCAGAAAGTAAGATAGAAGAGAGGCAGGCAAAAGCTAGGATGCTGAAATGCATTTTTTTAAAAATGTCCACTCAGTTCAAAGTTCAAATCCTCACTCAGCCAGGAAGCTCACTGTACAACCATAGGTCAGTCAGGCACTGTTTCTCAGTCTAACAAACCTCGCAGGGTTACTGGGAGGATGAAGTCAGAGCAGCTCACCTTGTATGCCACCATTCTCCAACCTGGTGCCCTTTGGGACCACAACTCCCAACATCCCTGACCACTGGCCATGCTAGATAGGGCTGGTGGTAGGTGAAGTCCAAAACGTCTGGAGGGCAGCAGGCTGGGGAAGGCTGATGTACACATTTCATTTTTCTGAAGCCTTTGGCATGCCCCATTCCCATCTCCATACCCAACTGCAACTAAGTCTGAGTAGCATTTGTCACAGCAAGCGGTGCACGTCCCCCTCCCCCGTTTGACCCCTGCTTCCATTTCTGTCTCCTTCCTTTTGTGTCTCATTCTAGATTGTAAACCATTCAGGGCATGGACCTGTCCTTAGGGATGGATGCATCTGTGTAGTTTGATTCTGCTCAGTTTCTTATTTTTCCAGCTCTGAGCCAGTCCAAGAAATGTTGCTGCCTGAGGCTAAGGAGAAGATGGCATCCCCCATTCCATGTATAGAAGCCCATCGGACTGTCATTTAAACCTTATTTTGACACTTGTGAAGGTACAATGTTTTCCTGAGGGCAGCACGCTAGCTTGTGGGGCACAGGGCAGGCTACATGGCCCTTATGGGTCTATTCTTCAACATTCCACACATACACAGACAGAAGTATCTGCCACCTTACTATATGACACCTCAAAAAAATATTGTAGAGCTGGAAAAAGTGCATAAAAGGGCAACTGAAATGATCAAGGGGCTGAAGCATCTCCCCTATGAGAGAAAGTTACAACAGCTGGAATTGTTTAGCTTGGAAAAAAGGAGACATGATAGAGGTCTACCAAATTATACGTGGTGTGGAGAATGTGGATAGGGAGACATTTTTCTCCTTCTCTCAAAAAACTAGAACCTGGGGTCATCCCATGAAGTTGATTGGTGGGAGATTCAGGACAGATAAAAGGAAGAACTTCTTCACACAGCGTATAAACTATGGAATTCACTACCACAGGATGTAGTGATGACCACCAGTTTGGATGGCTTTAAAAGGGGATTGGACAAATTCATGGAGGAGCAGGCTATCGATGGCTACTAGTCTTGATGGCTATGTGCTACCTCCAGTACCAGAGGCAGTGAGCCTATGTGAACCAGTTGCTGGGGATCATGGGTGGGAAGGTGCTGTTGCGTTCATGCCCTGCTTGTTGTTTCCTGGTCAACAGCTGGTTGGCCACTGCGTGAATGGAATGCTGGACTAGATGGACCCTTGGTCTGATCTATCATGGCTCTTCTTATGTTCTTATGTTCTTAGGTGGTACCTCACTCTGCTTAATGGTAGGACCAGTCCTGTTCCAGCTTCTAAGTTTGTTCTATCCCATTTCCACATTGGTTTGCATTTTTTTCCCGATGAAGGCCACATTAAAATTTGTACGTATTTCTGTGTATTTCACTCAAAATATATGCATGTTTTCCAAATGTAGACATTTTCCCTAAGCAATTTCCCCTAATATAAAGCATTTGGTGTACACTTTCCCCTAATACATGTATTTTGCATGCACTTTTCCTTCTTATGCACATTTTGTCTGCACAGTTGTTGTTGTTTTAATTTGTGAACTGCCTTGTAAAATTCTGATAAGCGCAAATAGGGCTGTATAACTGCATTTCAGTTTGTATACAGGTTCAGAAAGCATACATTTGTTAAGTTCACATTAAAATGTGAACCCAACCAATTTATCACCCATCCCTACCTGTCCTCTCTGATTCTTTGTAAAACCACACACATCAAGTGTGGCAACCTTTTTTGCTGTCGAGGGCTGCATTCCATCATGGGTGATCAGGCAGGGGCCGCTTGTCAGTGGTGGCCACGGCCTAAGCCATCAGTAGGTGCATCTTTTTTATCTTTTTCTGCTACCTCCATGTCTCTCTCTTTCTGCCATGCCCTTCTCTCTCACTCTCTCACTCCTCCCCCCTGCCTAGCAGGCTGCCAAGAAAGGAACTGATCACTCTTGCCAGAGAGCTGAATGGATCACATGTGCAGAGGGCTTTTGAAATTAGGCTGAGAGCCACATCAGATCAGGCCAAAGGCCTAGGTCTGCAGGTTTCCTACCCCTGACTACTTGGCTGGTGGTAACAATAACAACGCCCATAAAAATAACAATAACATACTTCCTTAAGTCTCTCCGAGTAAAGGTGCAAATGAAATAAAGAGCACAATCCAGCCCCTTTCTCCATGCACAAAGCAGAGAGGGAGGTTTAGGAATATATTGTAACTGGAATAGAGATGGGGCAGAAATTTGTTCAGTTCGCATTTTAATGTGAAAAGGCAACAGTGATAGGGGGAGATATGCCCAATTAAATACAAAATTCCAGAGGTTAGCCAGAAGAGATCAGGAATTATTTTTAAACAAGCAATGCACGGAAGCGGAAGAAGTTAATAGACTAGGAAGGACAAGAGACCTCTTCCAGAAAATTAGAAACATCGGAGGTAAATTCTAGGCAAAAATGGGTATGATCAAAAACAAAGATCGCAAGGACCTAACAGAAGCAGAAGAGATCAAGAAAAGGTGGCAAGAATATATGGAAGATCTGTATAGGAAGGATAATAATATCGGGGATAGATTTGATGGTATGGTCAGTGAGCTAGAGCCAAATATCCTGAAGAGTGAGGTTGAATGGGCCTTAAGAAGCATTGCTAATAACAAGGCAGCAGGAGACGACGGTATCCCAGCTGAACTGTTTAAAATCTTGCAAGATGATGCTGTCAAGGTGATGCATGCCATATGCCAGCAAATTTGGAAAACACAAAAATGGCCAACAGATTGGAAAAAATCAACTTATATCCCCATACCAAAAAAGGGAAGCACCAAAGAATGTTCCAACTATCGAACAGTGGCACTTATTTCACATGCCAGTAAGGTAATGCTTAAGATCTTGCAAGGTAGACTCCAGCAATTCATGGAACGAGAATTGCCAGATGTACAAGCTGGGTTTCGAAAAGGCAGAGGAACTAGAGACCAAATTGCCAATATCCACTGGATAATGGAGAAAGCCAGGGAGTTTCAGAAAAACATCTATTTCTGTTTTATTGACTATTCTAAAGCCTTTGCCTGTGTGGATCTTAACAAATTGTGGCAAGTTCTTGGTGGTATGGGGATACCAAGTCATCTTGTCTGCCTCCTGAGGAATCTGTATAACGACCAAGTAGCAACGGTAAGAACAGACCACGGAACAACGGACTGGTTTAAGATTGAGAAAGGAGTACGGCAGGGTTGTATACTCTCACCCTACCTATTCAACCTGTACACAGAACACATCATGCGACGTGCTGGGCTTGATGAAGCCAAGGCTGGAGTTAAAATCGCTGGAAGAAACATTAACAATCTCAGATATGCAGATGATACCACTTTGATGGCTGAAATCAAGGAGGAGCTGAGGAACCTCATGACGAAGGTGAAAGAAGAAAGTGCAAAAGCTGGGTTGCAGTTAACCTCAAAAAAACCAAGATTATGGCAACCAGCTTGACTGATAACTGGCAAATAGAGGGAGAAAACGTGGAGGCAGTGACAGACTTTGTCTTTCTAGGCGCAAAGATTACTGCGGACGCTGACTGCAGCCAGGAAATCAGAAGACGTTTACTTCTTGGGAGGACAGCAATGACAAATCTGGATAAAATAGTGAAGAGCAGAGACATCACACTGACAACAAAGGTCCGCATAGTGAAAGCAATGGTATTCCCCGTAGTAACCTATGGCTGCGAGAGCTGGACCATAAGGAAGGCTGAGTGAAGGAAGATAGATGCTTTTGGACTGTGGTGCTGGAGGAAAATTCTGAGAGTGCCTTGGACTGCAAGAAGATCAAACCAGTCCATCTTCCAGGAAATAAAGCCAGACTGCTCACTTGAGGGAAGGATATTAAAGGCAAAACTGAAGTACTTTGGCCACATCATGAGAAGAAAGGATACCCTGGAGAAGATGCTGATGCTAGGGAAAGTGGAAGGCAAAAGGAAGAGGGGCCGACCAAGGGCAAGATGGATGGATGATATTCTGGAGGTGACGGACTCGACCTTGGGGGAGCTAGGGGTGGCGACAGCCGACAGGAAGCTCTGGCGTGGGCTGGTCCATGAAGTCATGAAGAGTCGGAAGTGACTGACCGAATAAACAACAAATGTACTTCCATACTTTCAAACTATGGAAGCCAAAACTCAGTTGTCCTTCAAAATTCACAATTCTCCAAATTTTGCAGTGGAGTTTTCCAATTTTAAAGAAATGCATACAAAAATATGTATATTAGGGAAATAGCATTTACAATTCATTCGTAAAATTGCTTGCAAAAATGTGTATATTAGACAAACATACATACCCAAAATGTGCATAAAAATGCTTATGAATTTTCATGTGAACTTTTTTTTAAAAAATGCTCAAAGTTTGGGATGAACCAAACTTAACACTGGAGAAATTCTCAAGGTTCAAGATGAACTGAACTGAAGACTGGGGAAATGAGAAGCTGAGAGAAACCAAAATTAACAGATTCATCCATCCCTAAACTGAACTTGCTGCTAGTCAATTTAGAAGCGTCCAGAGAAGTACCCATGGCACCAGAAAAGCAAAAAGAACAAATGGTCTTGCAGCATCTTAACAATTAACAAATATATTATAATATGAAATGTTATTTGTTGAAGCCAGTGAACATTAATCTATTGATTACATTTGCAGACATTGGCATATGAGTTGACCAATCGTTCTGATGCAAAAAACATACTTCCTTTGTTCTTAGGTGACACATGCATGCATGTCACCGTTTCAGATGAGGTTTCCCCTCCTATGTGATGGCGTAGGAATGCCTCTTCTAAGACAACTCTTGCCATCTGCATGTTTTATAAGTCCTTGCATTAAAAATATATGTAATCTGCTAATGTGGAGGGGGGGGCTTTTTGATGGATTGAAAGGCTTTTACTCTGTTATTCTAACCTTAGGGTCAGCAACCTGGTACCCTCCAGATGCTTTGAACTACAGCTTCCATCAGCCCCAGCCAGCATAGCCTACAGCCATGGCTAATGGGAGTTCTAGCTTAAAACGTCTGGAGAGCACCAGATTGCCTACCCCTGATTTTATCACTTAAACAGTCAATTCAGAGCCTTCTGACCTCTTTGAAGGTTTTTAAGCAGGAATTAAAGGCTCTATGATTCCAGCAGGGCTTCCCTGGTTTAGAACTCCTGATCCTTTTTCTGACTCTTGCATACTGTTTTTAAGCTGTGTTGTTTTATTGTTGGATTTTTTTTTTGTTAAATGGCTTTTAGTTCAAAGTTGCTTTTAGTTGTATGTTGTTTGTATATATTGTCCTCATGCTTTTATGTAAATGGCTTTTAAACTTTGTATATTGTATAAAATAAACCGCCCAGAGAGCTTTGGTTATGGGGCAGTATAGAAATGGTAATAATAATAATAATAATAATAATAATAATAATAATAATACTGCTGCTGCATAACATTGCAGTCCTGTGCTGGGTGCATCAAAGTCCTGGAATGGAGTGAAATGGCCTCCCAAAATTCTCTACCGTATTTGTTTGCAAGCAGCAAAATTGTGGTGTGTGTGTGTGTGACTGAATAGTCTCAGGTGTTGAAATTCTCCAACAGTTTCTTGGTGGGGACCTTACATTTACTAGCAATGATGGCTTCCTTCTTTTTTACTCTAAGGATGGCGGGGGTTTTGCCACCACCACAAGGAGCAGCAGGAACAACAACAATAGCTAAGCTCCTTTGTTGGTGTCCTGGCAGCCATTTTGTATCCCTCACAATGTCCAGATATAGAAGCATTCCAAGACATTGTGGGAGAAAAAAATGGTGGCCATCACACACAAAAATGGGTGGGAATATTTGACAAAATGGCCCTCTTTGTGGCAGGGGGGAGCATGAGAAAATTCTAGGGATGTATGAAAGGTACTTACCTTTCTGCGGATTATGCTGATGCTGGGGGGGAGGCGTTCCATCCCTCCCCCTGGAATCCTGGCCGGGGGGGGAGGTGCTCTGTTCCTCCCCCCCGGAATCCTGGCAGGCTGGCTCCGCTCCGCAGGGATTCTGCGGAGCCACCGGCCAGCTCCACCAGCAGCCAGACATCCAGCCACTGGCTAGCAGGGACGCAAATGGCAGCGGCCGTAGCCACCGCTGTTTGCGTCCCTGCAGTCAGCCATGATAGGCTATGTAAATGTTTATGTAGCCTATCACGGCTGATTCAAAAACAACAACAATGCGCGTACGCAAATGGCAGCGCCCATGGGCGCAGCTATTTGCGTTCCCGTTATTTTCGCCGTCTTAGTCTATGTAAATGTTTACGTAGACTAAGATGTGCCAAAATCAGGAACGCAAATGGCGGCGCCCATTGGCGCCGCCATTTGCGTATGCGCGTTGTAAACATTTACGTAGCCTATCACGGTGTTTTTTTTTAAATCTAGCCATGATAGGCTACGTAAATCTTTATGTAGCCTATCACTTTTTTGGGGTTTTTTTTTTTTTACCTGGAAATGGCGGCAGCAGCAGCTGGTCGGAAGACCGGCCACCGCAGCCACCACCGCCGAACCGCTGCCTGAGCCGCCGCCACCAGGAAGATCCGCCTAAGGTAAGTCCCGTCCCCGGGGGGGGGGTGGAGGGGCGGGGGGCCGTTCTGCCACCGATTTCGTGGGGCCGAATGCGCTGGCATTCGGCCTCCCTGAGATCCATGGTGGAACTTTTGTACATCCCTAGAAAATTCTCAGAGCACTCTCTTCTGAGAAATTTCAACTTAGCACTAGTTCTGGCACGCCTTCCCTAAGCATCCAGTGTTTTCTCCTCCTAAGGCTTCCATACCTAGCGCTATAGGAGCATCTATGCTGAGGGCTTGGGAGATGAGGACCCCTGGTTCCTTGGAGGTTTGGTGCAAGGGGCATCTTCTTGCCATGAATGGCTGGTCACAGTGTAATATTTCACATTGTAGCAACATGCAGAAAAGTGGCTGGCATGGCAAGGGAGTGTGACAATATATTCCTATGTGAAACCCCCCCACACCCTGATGGCACAATCCTTTACATGTCTGCTCACTGACTTCAGTGGGGCATACTCCCAGCTAAGTCAGTTGCAGGCTGAAATCCTACAGTTGTTTACCTGGAAGTAAGCCCTGTCAAACTCAGTGGTACTTCCTTCTGAGCAGACCTGTATAGGACTGCATAGGAATGTGGAGATGAATGGATCATGCCCCAAATGATGTGCATTTTTTTCCCCTACTGCATTTTTTTTTCTTTTTCACAACTGGGAGAATATTTTCCTGAGAGAGAGAGAGAGAAGTGTGTGTGGGGGTGTTATTTTAAGTTGAGGGAGGTTCTCATAATTGTTTGCTGACACAGCTCGCTATTCATAAAATATCATAAAGAGTAAATGAGTTGATAATGTAAAGCAGTAATTAGGATTTGGTGCATGCTTATGCTATTTACATATTTTAATGCTTTGATATTAACATGTCAACTCTAATAGGATGTAAATGAATTCTTCTGGGTGTGATTTATCCTGTTAAGCATTAGATGCTGTTCATTTGCTTCAACTGTAAATTTTACTTCTGTTCTCTGTCATTTTTAGCATAATCTTTTCCCTGGAATCTTAGGAAGAACATTTCCCCTAATGAAATGTTTTAGTTTGGATAGATTATAGAAGTGGAGAATGCTAATAGCCACAAGACTTGTCACAGAGGTCCACTTCTCCCTGCTCTTGCACCTTGCTACATGGGACAGGGGTCACAGAGACATTTGTGTGTGTGTGAGAGGGCTTGCTGGCTATTTATGTCAATCCCACCCAGCTTCTGGCAGACTTGTTACTCTGCTGACACCCACAAGGGCCAGCCCTACCATGAGGCCAGGGGATCTGGGGTGAGGTGGCCCTGGAGATCACATGTGCTGCCATGGTGCAGCCAGTCCCCAGGGCTCCAGGGCCACCTCCCTGCCAAAACCTTGCTCTGACTCTGAGGAAAGACTCAGAGTGAGGCTTTGAGGGGGAGGCAAGAAGCAGCCTGGTGGGGACCCTGCCTCATAGGATCATGGGAATGAGGCTGTTGGAAGAACCCTCTTTAGGGCCCAAATGGATCACACACTTAGAGTTGTGGGACTTGAAGAGTTGGGACTCTGGAGGGCACTTCTCAACACCTAAAGGTGCAGATGGGGGGTGGGGACAGACAGTAGGTAGTCCCTAGGCTCAGTAGTAGGTCAGGCTCAACTATACAAAATAACCTAGAAGTGCTGTGTAGCTACAACTGTTTGCAGTTCTTTGGTTGTTGTTGAGTGAATTATCGTCCCAGTTTCACTCAACCTTCTTTGTCTATCCTCCTCATCATTTATGGATGTCTGGTCACAAACAGCCCTAACCCTACCCCCCCCCCCCGAAAAAAATCAAGCCAAGCTTATTTAAATAACACCTCTCAGGGACATTGTTAGAGAGGGGACCACCTGGGCACAGGTCCTGGAACATTTTGAGCTGTGCCCCAGATCTTTTGAGCTGTCCTAATTGCCATTTTTTTTTTTACATTTTCCCATTGACTTGCATTGGAAAACAGAAGCGGCCATAACGTTTTTAGTTTATATGATAAATACATGAAATTTGGAGAACCAGCAGCCCCCATGGAGCTTATTGAACCTGCCCAATTGCAGGAAGTTAAGTCCAGTGGCTTTTGTGCTAGTCACAGGTAAAATTTGCTGTTTTCAAGAAAATCTGTCAAAGCAAAGAGAGATATTTTTTTTAGAGATGTCAGAGAATTTTGCCACGAATCTTGGGGAGGCCGAATGCCAGCGCATTTGGCCCGCTGAAATCGGTGGCGAAACAGTCTGCCCCGCCCCCCCCGGATGGGACTTACCTTGTGCGAATGTCCCTGGCGGCGGCGGCTCCAGCGGCGGTGCGGCGGCAGCAGCCGGTCTTCTGACCAGCTGCCACCGCCGCCATTTCCAGTAAAAAAAAAAACCCAAAAAACTTGATAGGCTATGTAAACATTTACATAGCCTATCATGGCTAGATTTTAAAAAAATACCGTGATAGGCTACGTAAATGTTTACATAGCCTATCACGGCTGAGTGAAAAACAAAAACCAAAACCGCACGTACGCAAATGGCAGCGCCCATGGGCGCTGCCATTTGTGTTCCTTATTTTGGCACGTGTAGTCTACGTAAACATTTACGTAGACTACGGCGAAAATAAGGGGAACGCAAAGAGATCCTAATCAGAAAGTGTTTAAGGTGACCATTAGGAGGTCACTATCCCTAATCTCTGGTGTCGGGTTTTTTTGAGGTGCAAAAAAACCTCTCTCCCCCTACTTTTCTGCTCTTCCATGCCCACTGTTGGGAGTTTACTTGCAATGAAATTTTGAAGAGGGAGAAGAAAGGGAAGAAAGAGCTCCATGTGAAATACTGGTATTTCACACCACATTTGATTTTACTACCCCAAATTGGAACCTTTGGATTCTGCAGAAGTTGAGTAGCTTCAGTACAGCAAAGGATCCAATAAGCCTCCACAAACTTCTTTCTCCCCCTCCAGTTTAATTTCTCCTAAATAACTGTAGGACTCAACTTATTCCAAAAGGAGGGTTAGGACTATGTGCCATCATGATCAAAGAACTGCTGAGGCTTTTAAATAGGTTCTACAGTTTTAAAAAAGCTAGAAAAAGCCCTCAGAAAAAACCCTGATGCTGGGAAAGACTGAAGGAAAAAGGAGAAGGGGATGGCAGAGGATGAGATGGCTAGATAGCATCACCAATGCAATGAATCTGAACTTGAGCACGCTCCGGGAGAGAGCGCAGGACAGGAAGGCCTGGCGTGCTATGGTCCATGGGGTCACGAAGAGTCGGACACGACTTAATGACTGAACAACAACAACAACACCTCACCCCATAAAGTTAATTTAAGTACATGTCACCCTTACAAACCCACCACAGTCTCCTAAATTCCTCTGAAGTACTACCATTTTGAAAGGAACCACTTGGCTCTTTTTTCTCCCCCCCACACGCCCCAACGCATTTCCAATCACCATTCTTCTTTTCTTCTTCCCTCCCCTATCCTGTTCTTTCTTTCTCTTCTTTATTCCACCCAGAGCATATCTTGGGGAATTCTTAAAGAGAATTCTCTTCGGTGGGCAAGAGAAGTTCTGAACTGTATTTGACTTTATACAAACAGACAAGAGAGTTAGTTTTTCTCTTTCTCACTCAAGATTTTGAGAAAAGTGGGTTCACATGGTTGCAGAGAAATGAATCTGGGGCTGTTTTGTTTGTCAGTTGCCATTATCCAGCAGTAGGAAGGGCTGTAGTTCAGTGGTAGAGCACATGCTTGGTATGCAGAAAGTCCCAGTTTCAATCCCCAGCATCTCCAGGTAGGGGTAGGAAAGAATCTGGCCTGAAATCCTGGAAAGCCACTGCTGCCATTCAGTGTCAACAGTACCGGGCTAGATGGACCCAGGGTCTGACTCAGTATAAGGCAGCTTCCTATGTTACTCTGAACAGAAAGCTTTAATAAAAATAGGAGTTTGGGCTTTGATTTTTTAAGTGGAGGGGAGATAAATACTGCTCATTTATATAATTCTATGTATGCCTACTCAGAAGCCCCATTATGTTTAATGAGGCTTCACCTCAAGAGAAGCGTGCATAGAATTCCAGCACAAGTTACTTTTGTAGGGAGATTTGCATCTTGATGTTCTGCATGTTTACTCAGAAGTCCTGAGTTGTGAACATGGTACTGCAGGCTTAATACAGTGCCTACCCATCTAAAGAACTGAGTACCCTTCAACTCAGTCCTATGCATGTTTTGTCATTTGTGTGTGTGTGGGGGTGGGGGTGGTTGTGCACGAACTCTAGCTTCAGTGGTGAGGGAAAGGCACTTAGTACATGCTCAGAGCTTCTTCATAACTTATTATAACTTGTTTTGAAAACAGACTCATTGGCTGAATCCTGGTGAAGTCTTGGCACAAATGAAGTTATGGGGAGGAAGATACAATCACAAGGAGGAGGTAGGAGAGTTGCACAAAACAAGACATCTGTTTTTATGAAGAGATGATGGAGGACGGTAGGATGAGGAGGGATGGTTGCATAGAGGGGAATAAAATTGGTAGGGGGAGAATGTAAGTGCGCAGTGGTGAAAGAAAAGCATTCTGCATATGCTCAAAGGCACTCTCTATTTAAGAACATAAGAAGAGCCATGCTGCATCAGACCAAGATCCATCTAGTCCAGCATTCTGTTCACACAGTGGCCAACCAGATGCCCACAAGATACCCACAAGCAGGGCATGAGTGCAATAGCACCTTCCCACCCATGTTCCCTTGCTGCTAACATTGGTGAAATGTAAATAAATTCTAGTATTTCTAAATTTGAATGCGTGTATATCCTTCATGCAGGTTTCTTGCCTGGGAGACACGTCTAATGACCTGTGAATTTTCATACAAACTTACCCAAAAACTATTGGGGAAGGGTGAAGGGAAGGGAAAGCAAATCACTCCCTCCCCCAAACTGGAGAACTATCCTTCCTAGGGATGGCGGAGAATTTCTCCCCGAATCTTCGGGGGGCCGAGCGCCAACGCATTCGGCCCCCTGAAATCAGCGGTGAAATTCTCTGCCCCCCCGCCCCCCCCCCCGGGATGGGACTTACCTTTGGCGAATGTCCCTCCTGGCGTCAGGTCCCAGCAGCGGTTCGTTGGCCTTTCGTCGGGGGCGGCAGCCGGTCTTCCGACCGGCTGCCGCCACCACCATTACAAAGTAAAGTGTTAAAAAAACAACAACCCCGTGATAGGCTACGTAACGATTAACGTAGCCTATCACGGCTAGATTTCAAAAGTCAGCCATTGTAGGCTATGTAAATCGTTACGTAGCCTATCACGGGTGACTTTGAAAAAAAAAAAAAGCGCATACGCAAATGGCGGCGGCCTATGGGCGCCGCCATTTGCGTTTCTTATTTGGTCCTGGTAGTCTATGTAAAGATTTACGTAGACTACGCCATTTGCGTACGCGCTTTTTTTTTTTTTCAAAGTCACCCATGATAGGCTACGTATCGACTTTGGAAATCTAGCCGTGATAGGCTATGTTAATCATTACGTAGCCTATCACGGTTTTTTTTTTTTAAACACTTTGTTTCGCGGCCAGGGAGACGGGGCGCTTCTCCCCGGCCTGAATTTCGGCTGGGTGAGGCGGGAAGCCTCCCCCCCCGGCCTGAATTTTGGCCGGGCAAAGCAGGATGGCTCCCCCCCCTTGCCTGAACTTCGGGGGGAGAAGCGAAGTGCCTCCCCCCCACCGCGAAGCACCCCTGCGAAAAGGTAAGTGACTTTCGTACATCCCTACTACTTCCACATGAACTGCTGCACCTATCCTTCTGAAACTTTGCTGATTTCTTACCTAGAGACAACTCTAGGTTGTATGTAATTTTCAGAACAATGGTCCACAAGGAAAATAGGGAGAGAAGTATGTCCTCTTTTGGATACCTCACTCTTGCACAAAAATCCCTGTGGCCATCATTCTGAAATTTGGCAGACATGATCTCCTCTGATGGGGCAAAGAATCCTGAAAATTTTATCCAATTCTTTCAAGAAATAAAGATGTTATTGGCAGTTCCCTTTAAAAGAAAATCAAAATATAAACCCTGCACCTATTTTTCTGACATTGGGCACATACAGTATAATCCCCTTCTAAGGGTCTACTATGCCTGAAATTATCATCCAGTTCTGACCAAGAACTGACCAGTTTTCTCTAATTTCCCATGGTAATCAGCAGGAAACATAAAGACGCATTTTTCCAAACCTTGACTCAGGTTTGGTGCTGAGCTGAAATGGTCTGACTATAAATTGGCCAGAGCAGAAGCGGGATGTTTTCCAAAATGCTGAATCAGGGTGTGAGTTGAAGTGGGGTGGGGGGTCAGTGCACACTTCTTATGTATGTATGTAATCTATAGGAAATTAGCAAGCAAACACACAACTGTAAGTGGGTCAGGTTATACTAACATGATACTGTAACAATATGGAAACACACAATAACGTATTGAGTGTTGGTAATCTATTTAGAATAGGGTTATTGTTAGAACATTATAATTATACATATGATCACAATTGTACATATACTGGTAGATAACAGAAGCAAATTATTATTATTATACAAATTATAATTATCACGGTTTCTACAACTGTGGCCTTTTTTTGCACTTGTATGGAATCTATACACACACGCAAGCACATCACATGCACACACCACACACACACACACACACACACACATCTATATGTATTAGAGGTGCACTTAGACTCGGACATTATATATATATGTGTATGTGTGTGTGTGTGTGTGTGTGTGTGTATATATATATATATATATATATATATGCGCGCAAATTTGTGTTATGGGCCTGTGCCCCAGATCTTTTAAGAACCTAGCAACGCCCCTGACACCACCGTTGTGTCATGAACCAGGACCCTGAACTCTCATCTTCAGAGGATCTGGACCTCTCAACCTCAGAGGAAGAGGTTCCTAAGTTAACTGTTCAGGGAGAAGACTTGGTTACAGAAAGGCATCATGTGTCTTCCACCTCCTCTGGAACCAGTTCTCCAGGAAGATCTCAAGGACCTGCTCCCACTGCATCCAGAGGAAGTCACATTGCCATCCTCAGGTTCTGAGGACTCCAGAAATGTTGTAGCCACCCCTGCATCATTGCAGCCTGAGGCAGATAAAACAGACTAGACCCCTTTAAGAGAAACAGCTGTAGTTAATGTGAAGGTGGGGATAACTGTCTGAAAGGAAGCCAAACCCCTACTTAAGACCCAGTCACAATCTGCAGCTTGTTGGAGCAACATACAAACAAACAAACTTGCTTGGCTCCCAGCCCCACTTGGAGCTTTGGGCCAGCCATTGTATCTTGGCTTAATCTACCTCACTGGGTTGTTGTGAAGGTAAAATGGAGGATAACCCCTTATATTCAAGTATTGGTTCTTTGGAGGAAGGGCAGAATAAAAATGGAATAAATGAATACAGAAGCTAAGATGTTCAATGGAGCATTTGGATGTACATATATTGTGCCTGTGTCAAAAGTAGGGGTGTCGGAGGAATCCAGTTGGGGGGTGGAGCTTGATGAGTCCCTGGACTCTGCTCCATCTTTCACCAGCTGGCCTGACTTGGTCTGCAGTGAGCCGGACCAGCTGGTGGAATTTCAGTGTGTGTGTGTTTTCATTCACAGAAATACACACTTGTGCAAATTGTGGAAGTCCAGCGAGCCCAAAATGGGCTGGATTTCTGGGTGACAGACACCCCTAGTTAAAAGGGTAGTGCTGGCTGCCTACTAGCTACTGAGACATATTCAAGAATCTGCTGTTGACAGACAAAGCCCTAAATAATTCAGAACAAGGATACCTTGCTGACCACCTTCCACTATATACACCCAGTTGACCCCTGAGATCTTCAGAGGAGGTCTTATTGGCTGTTCCATGACAATTAGAATGTCACCAGGTAACAGCACATAAGCAGGCCTTCTCACTACTGACACTCATTTTCTGGAGCACTCTCCCACATATGGTTCGACAGGCAGACACTGTGACAACCTTCAAATGCCTCTCAAAAACATATTGGCTTACACAGGCTTTCCCTGAACGGCAAGGGACTATGACACTGCTCTGTTTTATTGTTCTCTTTGCTGTTTCTCTCTCTCTCTCTCTCTTTATTCATCTATCTATCTTTTCAATACTTGCAAACCACTTAATATAGTAAAACCTCTATGCAGTTTACATACAAAAATATTTAAAATCACTCTCAAAATACACTAATGTAAAACCCATTTCAGTCGGGCTTCAGGCTTGGGCATGGGACAGAAACGGCCTTGGTCACCTTGGTGGATGATATGAGGAGGGCTCTGGATAGGGGTGAATGCTCCTTCCTTGTTCTCCTTGACCTCTCAGTGGCTTTTGATACTGTTGACCACGGTATCCTCCTGGACCGCTTGGAGGGGTTGGGCTTTGGAGACACCGTATTGCGGTGGTTCCAGTCCTTCCTCTCTGGCAGGTACCAGAGGGTAGCACTGGGAGAGGAGGTTTCGGACCCATGGCCACTCACTTGTGGGGTGCCACAGGGTTTCATCCTCTCCCCGATGCTATTTAACATCTATGTGAAGCCGCTGGGGGCTATCAGGAGGTTTGGGTTGCGATGTCATCAATATGCGGATGACACGCAGCTCTACCTCTCGTACAAATCTTCACCAAGGTTGGCCATAGAATCCCTGTCCAAATGTCTGGAGATGGTGAGTGGCTGGATGGGGAGGAATAAGCTGAAGCGAACCCTGACAAGACTGAGGTACTTTTGGTGGGAGACAAGAGGATGCTGGGGGATGGTGACCTGGTGTTGAATGGGGTATGGCTACCCTTGAAAGACCAGGTCCACAGCCTGGGGGTCATTTTGGACTCCCAGCTGTCCATGGAGGTGCAGGTGTCAGCTGTGAGCTGGACAGCACTGTATCAAGTCCATCTGATATAGCGGCTGCACCCCTTCCTTCCCGACCATCTGCTCCCATCGGTAGTACATGCCCTGGTCGCCTCTCATTTAGACTACTGTAATGCGCTCTACATGGAGTTACCCTTGAAGACGGTTCGGAAGCTGCAGCTGGTACAGAATGTGGTGGCTCGCCTGATTAAAGGCAGCCACCGGCGAGATCACATCACTCCAGTGCCAAAGGAGTTGCAGCGGTTACCAGTTGTTTTCCGGGCCAAATTCAAGGTTTTGACGTTTAAAACCCTATATGGTTCCAGCCCAGCCTATCTTAAGGAGCACCTCCAGCAACACCAGACAGGCCGCTTAACAAGATCAGCCTCAAATGGCCTTCTCTCTGTCCCATCAGCCAGGACAGCTAGACTGGTGTGGGTGAGGGAGAGGGCCTTTTCTGTGATGGTCCCCACTCTGTGGAACTCCCTCCCTAGGGAACTCCGCCATGCCCTCTCTTTAATGAGCTTCCACCGTGCATTAAAAATGTGGTTGTTCAGGCAGGCATTTGGGGTAGGTTATGGTATTTTAGAAAATGTTTTTACTGTAGAATTTTATTGTTTTAAACTGTTTTATTATATATTATATTGCCTACAGTGACTGGGTGGAAGAGAAATGACAGGGGTGGAACCACCCCATTGGATTCTGGCCAAGGTTATTAAATGAAAAGAAGCAATGAGAAGAAGCACAACCATTTTATATTGTTTTTAATTAACTAATTAATTAATTAATTAATTAAAAAGATTTATATACTGCTGAACATATTAAAAATATATATAAACAGTTCACAAAATACATTAATATACAAGAAAATACATGAACAATTTCAATAATATTTATATAAAAATGAATAAAATCATTCAGATCAATTAAAACCAATATGTCATAATGCCAAGCAAACAGATTGGGCAGCACATTCACCCAAGGAAGCCCTGGGTAAAGAAATGGGTTTTCAATTGGCACCTAAAGCATGATAAATTTGGCACCTCCCATATACCAGGGGGAGATCATTCCATAAATTGGGTGCCACACTTCATGGTTGCTGCAAGATGGCAATCTGCAGGTTGTGGTACAACATTGCATTTTATATGCCTTTTTGTGTGAACCACTTAGAGACTTTATTATACTATGCAGTACAGAAGTAGAATGAATATATGGATGGATGGATGGATGGATGGATGGATGGATGAATGAAAACAGGCTTAGGATTTCTAACCTGGTGTTTGCGGTTGTCATGACCCTGGCTGGATTGCACCAAAGGCCCATTTAGTCCAGCATCCTGTTCCACACAGTGTGGCCCTCACCATGACTACTTTGTTGTTCAGTTGTTCAGTTGTGTCCGACTCTTCATGACCCCATGGACCACAGCACGCCAGGCCTTCCTGTCCTGCGCTCTCTCCCGGAGCGTGCTCAAGTCCATATTCATTGCATCGGTGATGCTATCTAGCCATCTCATTCTCTGCCGTCCCCTTCTCCTTTTGCCGTCAGTCTTTCCCAGCATCAGGGTCTTTTCCAGTGATTTTTCTCTTTGCATTAGGTGGCCAAAATATTTCAGCTTCAGCTTCAGTATCTGTCCTTCCATTGAGCAGTCAGGGTTGATTTCCTTTTGGATGGACTGATTTGATCTCCTTGCAGTCCAGGGGACTCGTAAGAGTCTTCTCCAGCACCACAGTTCGAAAGCATTGATTCTTTCGCGCTCAGCCTTCCTTATAGTCCAGCTCTCACAGCCATACGTTGCTACTGGGAAAACCATAGCTTTGATTATACGGACTTTTGTCAGGAAGGTGATGCCTCTGCTTCTTACTATGCTGTCTAGGTTAGGGATGGCAGAGAATTCCACCACAGATCTTGGTGAGGCCGAATGCCAGTGCATTCGGGCTCCCGAAATCTGTGGCAGAATGGCCTGCCCCCCCTGCGGATCCCCCCCGGGACGAGACGTACCTGGGGCGGATCTTCCGGGCGGCGGTGGCTCCGGCGGCAGCTTCGCCGGCAGCGGCTGCAGCGGCTGGTCTTCCGACCGGCTGCCGCCGCCACCATTTGCATTTTTTTTTTTTTTTTTTACAGAGACATGATAGGCTACATAGCCTAAAATGACTGGGTAAAAAAAAAAAAAGGCGTACGCAAATGGCGGCAGCTACGGCCGCCGTCATTTGCGTTCCTCATTTTGGGCCGTCTTAGTCTACGTAAATAATTATGTAGAATAAGATGGCGAAAATAAGGGGAACGCAAATAGTAAATAATTTTAAATATTTACGTAGATTAATAATAATATAAATAATAGTAAATATTTACTATTTACTATTATAAATATTATTTATAATATAAATAATAGTAAATATTTACATAGATTAAGATGGTAAAAATAAGGAACGCAAATGGCGGCGGCCATAGCCGCCGCCATTTGCGTACGTGGTTGTTGTTGTTATTTTCCCCAGAGCCCTCCGCGACCGGAAATCCGGCTGCAGACGGCTCTGGCCTGGCTGGGCCTGGCCAGCTGCTCCGCGGAGCTGCTGCGGAGCACAGCCAGCTGCAGAGGATTCCGGGGGGGAGGAACGGAGCGCCTCCCCCCCGTCCAGGATTCCGAGGGGAGGGATGGAACGCCTCTCCCCCCATCAACATAATCCGTGAAAGGTAAGTGACTTTCGTACATCCCTAGTCTAGGTTTGCCATAGATTTCCTCCCAAGGAGCAAGTGTCTTTTAATTTCATGGCTACAGTCACCATCTGCGGTGATCTTGGAGCCCAAGAAAGTAAAATCTGTCACTGCTTCCATTTCTTCCCCTTCTATATGCCAGGAAGTGATGGGGCCAGATGCCATGATTTTAGTTTTTGTAATATTGAGTTTCAAACCAGATTTTGCACTCTCCACTTTCACCCTCAACAAGAGGCTCTTGAGATCCTCTTCGCTTTCTGCCATTAGGGTGGTATTGTCTGCGTATCTGAGGTTGTTCATAATTCTCCTGGCAATCTTAATTCCGACCTGTGATTCATCCAACCCAGAGTTTCTCATGATGTACTCTGCATATAAATTAAATAAGCAGGGCAACAATATGCAGCTTTGTCATACTCCTTTCCCAGTTTTGAACCAATCGGTTGTTCCATGTCTGGTTCTTACTGTTGCTTCTTGCCCCTCATACAGGTTTCTCAGGAGACAGGTAAGGTGGTCTGGGACTCCCATCTCTTTCAGAATTTGCCAGAGTTTGTTGTGATCCAGACAATCAAAGGCTTTAGTGTAGTCAATGAAGCAGAAATAGACATTTTTCTGGAATTCTCTTGCTTTCTCCATGATCCAGTGAATGTTGGCGATTTGATCTCTAGTTCCTCTGCCTCTTCGAAACCCAGCTTGTACTTCTGGTAGTTCTCGGTTCACATACTGCTGAAGCCTAGCTTGTAGGATTTTGAGCATAACCTTGCTGGCACTACAGATGGACAAATCTCTCATTTTCAGTTTCTTTCCATTTCTCATTTTTTTCTAGTCTTAAGTTTGGTTCATCTCTACTTTTGAGAATTTCTCCAGTCCTAAATTTGGTTCGTCCCAAATTTGAGATTTTTTGTAAAAATGTTGGTGTGAAACTTAATGAGCAGTTTTCTGCACATCTCTCCTAATACATTCATTTTTGTACACACTGTTGTCTAATACAGTCATTTTTGCAAATGGTTTTCCTAATACCGTGCATATTTTAAATTATTATTATTACATTTCTATCTCACCTTTTTTCCTCTTGCAAGGAACCCAAGGTGGCTTATGTGGTCCTCCTTCCATCCCTGTTATCCTCACAAAACGCTGAGAGTCTGTGACGGGCCCAAAGTCACCCAGTGAGCTTCATGGCTGAGTGGGGACTAGAACCCAGATCCCCCAAGTCCGAGTCCAACCCTCTAATGACTACACCACCCTGGCTGACCATTTGAACATTATTTTCTCCAATATACACATTTTTCTATACTTTTTTTTTTTTAATTGGAGATGTCAGCTGTAAAATTTCATTGCAAAAAGGTGAATTTCAAAGGATAACTGAGTTTCAGTCCACACTGTGGTTTGAAAGTGTGAAATTCAGTAAGTTTGCATTAAAATGTGAACTGAAGAAATGTAGCCCCCGTCCTTAATGAGAACAGAAGGCTGCAACCCTGAGATGGAAATGGAGGCAAAGGGGCTGCTGAGCTCTTACACACTCAGTGTCACCCATCCCCAAATGCATTTTGGTTTGCAGGGGGAGAATAAGGTAGTATTTTCCCACAGGGAGAAAAACAGCTGGGAGTGATTCTGAGTGGGAAAAAATAGTTGGAGCAGAATGGGTTAGGCAGCCTTTCTCCCCACTCTGGTCCTCCACTCGAGAATGCATCTTCTGTAGCTGCATTCATGTCGATTATTATTATTATTATTATTATTATTATTATTATTATTATTTTATGAACCAGGGGAAAAATGCATGCAGCTGATTGTCATGTCTAATTTGGAGCAGAGTGATCTGATTGAGATTCCAGTTTAAGTTTCAACCTTCTCAAAGATTCTCACAGTTAGGGAGATGAATAAGTTAAGAAAAGATGGTTTCCCACTCTGAGCCTTTAAGATCTGTATGGACTAGAAGCCTGAATTTATTTATTAATAAACGAAGGATGCAAGCTGGGTTGCAGATGTAGATAGGAAAGGAATGAAGAGAAGAAAATTCGGATCTGTTAACAAGGACCTTTTAAAGTTAAGAAAGACGCAGGCCTATTTTAAGCCAAGGGCAGATGACACAAAATTCAAAATTTAATGAGCCTTAAATGCCATAGAATCTGCCAGAGTTACAGTCTGCGGTGCAAAGGCTCAGCAAAGGCTCATGTACCTTTCCATTACGTTTTTAAAGGCCCCTTAAAATGCACACACAAGTAAATTTGCTCATAAGATTCAGGGATGTAGCCGATAACTATTTGAGAGAGCCAAAATAGTCTGATTCAGGTTCAGCTTTTGGAGAAAATTAGCTGTGAAAAGCTGCTGTATCTGGATTTGATACAGATGGCTTCAATAGAGTCCTCGGAAATGTATGCCCAACCATTGGTGTGTTTGATCCTGCTTCATCTTGGTTGGCTGAAGAAGCCAGCTAGACTCAGCTGGCCAATTTGATGATCAAGGCCATTCCTGACAGCTAGTTTCTGCCCCCTTGAAGGAGGCACTCACAAAAGACAGCAGCATGCCTTATCCTCTGAAGCCTGTTGGAATGTTGGAAAGGATTTAGGGATGGACAGGCCTAACTGGCTTCACTGATAAGGAAATTCCAAAGAAAGGGGGATCACCACCAAAAAAGCCCTGCTCCTACTCATCACCAACTTAATCTCAGACAAAGAGGGGATTTGGAACAAAGCCTCCTCTGAAGACCACCTTACAGGGGAAGGCTAATAAGGGAGAAGGTGTTCCCTTGGGTTAGGGTTGCAGAACCTCTTTCAGCCTGACAGCCAAATTCCATTTCTGAGAGATTTATATATTGCTTTTCTTTGAAAAATAATAGTGTTGCACAAAATGCTAGTTTTGCCCCCTGGAGGCTAGTCCCATTTGCCCCAAAGAGGAGAGTCAACTTCAGGCTGGGTCCAACTCAATTTTATTGTTTGCAAACAGTTTGACAAAGGAGCTCATGCTCAAAAGCAGAGGTGACCCTGGGCAACTCCCGCGCTACAGTTTTATCACCTCAGCTTGCATTCCTTAGCTAGCGTGTCACTTTGATTGGTTGCTAGCAGTTTGCCTAGCTACCTTATCTTAGGGTTACTGCTCACTCATTCCAGGCATGCGCAGCTCTTACAATACTATGTGCTGCTTAAGACACATACAATGGCTTTTAGGTTACAATTTTACTACAATTCCCCCCTTAAAATGCTTTTCTCAAATTACCACTGTCTTTGGTCCAGCGGTGGACTACACACTTAAAGGCGCAAATTATTATTGCTGTGGCATTGACGGTTTTCTCTAAACAGCAAGTGAGGCCTAGGACGCCTTTGTTCTAGCTACTAGAATGTTGACAACAAAAACACATTTTTTGGTGTTAGTCTGGAATTTGAACTTTTGGAACTCAGTTTTGTTCAGTTCATCAGGAACCCTTGAAACGAGAGTGCCCTCTTTCTGTAGAGCTACCTGTGGTTTTCTAATTAAGGCAGACAACAAAGTAAAGTTTCTGACAGTTGACGGGTATTTGTAATAGAGAGCAAAATTATCTCTATTCTGCTTAAACATAAGCTCAACATGCCACTTAAACTAATGTTTTTGTTGTTGTTTTTTACTTGAGTGGGGAGTGTTGAGACAACTAAACTTAAGAAGGAGAGAATAATGTGCATGAGTAAGAGTTAGGAGAAAGCTCTCTCATGAACAAATATTTGAGTCCCTCCAGGGATTCATTATTCCAATGGCTGCCTTCAGGTGGGTCAGCTTCCGGTGTGACCCTCTCTGGTGCAGGTGATGCCTTTATTCAGTGTGATGAATCCACTTCTTCCCTTTAGCGACTTTTATAGCAATGGGAGTGGTAAGTAGGATCTGAAACGGACCCTTCTGCTTCTCGGACTGGATTAGCACCCAATCACCGGGATTGAGATTATGCACTGGAGCGTTTAAAGTCCAGGATTGGTGAGGTGTCGCAAACCTGTGAAAACAAAACAGACTGCAAGGCAGTAACATAACCTTGCATCTTAAAACTATTACTTCTAAATTCACATTTAAGCTATCAGACATAGGTAACATCCGAGGTGGGCACTTATATAACGTTTAAAGGGTGTCAATTTAATACTTCGTTTGGGGGTGCATCATACTCAAGTCAAGGTGATTGGCAAGGCCTGTGGCCTTTCAACTTAATCTTTAAACAAATTCTAGTGAGCATTGTCTTTAAGGTGTGGTTCATCCTCACAACTTGACTTGTGGATAGAGGTTTCCAAGGGGGGTGTAGCTTCTAGTTAGTTTGCTATGCCTGGGCCACTACTTGCGTCACTTGTCCAACAAAATGGGCCCCCTGATTTGATTCATTCTCTTTAGGTAACAAGAGCCTAGGGATTACTTTTTAACAAGATCTTGGCTACTGTCTGTGCGGTGCAGTCAATTGGTTTTATTATTACTAGCAGGTACCGATAGCCATGAATCTGGGGCAGCTCTGAAAAGTCAATTTGAAATCTCTGAAAAGGATAGTAAGCCCATGGGCGACTTCTCATTTGAGCTGGGGGCTCAAACATCTTTAAATCGTTTTTGAGGCACAAAGGGCAGTTAGCCACTGCTCTCAGGTCTTCAACCAACCTGAAGGAGGTGCTATCTGCCTCGGGCACACCCAAATTCAGAGTGTTAAAGGGAGATGAGCCCTTTATTAGCCAACCATAATTTTTTGAACTTCTCAATGAGCGGCTTCAAGCCTTCATGGGTAGCTTTCTTCAGAGGATACTGCCTCACACACACAGGGCTCTTTCCCTTCTTTAAGAAGATTTTAACTAGTGTTATGCATTTGCTTGGCTGGGGTTCTGTCTGCCCACACACATGGATCAACATTTCCTAAAATCTCAGTCCCTTTGGCCTCTGACACAATCTTGATTGCTTGAAGGGCCATCTGATAATTTGAGCCCTGCTTTATTGGCAGCTGTACTACAATCTGATTATCTCAGAAGATTTTAGCTTGCAGTTTTGTTAACAAGTCCCGCCCCAAGAGGGCAACTGGGCATACAGATGAAACTACAAAGGCATGTTCCAGTATGTTATTTCCAATCTTTGTGAGGAGGGGCTTACACATGGGCAATTTAGTTTTTTTTCCCCTTTAATTCCTTTTACAGTTACGTGCTTTCCACTTTCTCTCGCGGGGGGGGGGGGGGGGGGCTTCACAGGGATCATAGAAAATGTGGCTCCAGTATCTACTAGGGCCTCACAATCCCTGACACCAACCCTTACTTTTACCTTGGGATTCTCCTGAGCATTTGTTCGTAGGGTGGTGGCCCTTCAGCTACACTCCCCCACCCCGGAGGACCCTGCCCACGTTTGGCAGCCTTCAGGGTGAGTCTCTTGTCTCTTCTCTTTCAACTCTGGACAATCTTTCTTCCAATGTCACTTCTCTCAGCAATACGCACATTTATCGAGCCCCGGTCGGCCCTTTCCTTTTCTGCCCCCCCCCCCCCCCCGGTCACTTCTGTGCTTTCAAGCCGCGGTTTATATTTCCGCCCATAGTAGCTGCCAGCATTGCCTTTTCCTTTTTTCAGGAATGGCACTCTTTTCATGTGCTCTCATGTGCACCATAGCTACTTCTTTTGGCTTCATCAAGGCATCTACAAATTTCATGATCTGGGGTCTGATAAGGCTAAAGCAGGTGGTGCTTTCTCATTTTAAGAAAAGCCTTTTTATTTTAATTGTCCACTTCTAGTGGGTAATATTTTTGTTAAAGCTTCATATGGGGGCTTCACCCCTTTTTATGGCTACTATAGCCCCCCTCTTGTAACAGGCACACCTATCTTTTGGCTTGCCTGTTCTGCAGATCATGTTTCAAACTCTGTGTACCATGCACCAGCTTTAACTCTTCATTTGTCTTCTCTGCAAGTTAGGCTGTTTGCCATTGCTTCAGCAGAAACTCACTTGCTTAAACCTTCTTACTAATTTCAACGACACACATTTGGGATAAGCTCTCTTTCTTCTTCAAACCTTTTCGTCTGCTACTTTCTTCTGCCTTCTTTTATACCTTTTTCATATCATTAAAATCTAACACCATGACTGGAAAACATTTGTTTTGCAACGTAGGGCATGGTGGAGCAGATCTAACAATTATACTGCTCCTCTGACTGCATGGTCAGGGCCCATCAAGAACAAGGGAAAGGCGTTCTCCTACATGCAAAGAGTTCCAAGCCACCATTTTTGCATCGGCAACTGCATGCTGCATGAGTTTTGGCAGAGTGTCAGGTTTGCCTCTGAGCAAATGGAACGTCAGAACAGTTCAGATTCTGAGAAAAAGCTGGAACACGTGGGGCAGGAACTTTCTTAGGCTTCAGAAACACAGCTGGGCTTAGAGGTATCACGAGGGGGGCATCTTTCCCACTCACCTCTTAAGTTAAGAGAGTTTGCTGCCCATTTTTCTTCTCAACGGAAACTCATGTTGCAGTTTCTCTTTAAACTTCTTGAAGGCTGTTTCCTTTGTAGTCTGTGAATCTCTAACAATTTGCATCTGTATGCTTCATTAGGGTAAATTAAATCAAAGCCTTGAAAATTATAGAATCATAGAATAGTAGGGTTGGAAGGGGCCTACAAGGCCATCGAGTCCATCCCCCTGCTCAGTGCAGGAAATCAAGTCAGAGCATCCCTGACAGATGGCTGTCCAGCCTCATCTTGAATGCCTCCAGCATGGGAGCCCACCACCTCCCCAGGTAATGGGCTCCATTGTCGTATTGCTCTAACAGTCAAGAAGTTTTTCCTGATGTTCAGCCAGAATCTGGCTTCCTGTCACTTGAGCCCATTATTCCGTGTCCCGCACTCTGGGATGATCGAGAAGAGATCCTGGCCTTCCTCTCTGTGACAACCTTTCAAGTACTTGAAGAGTGCTATCATATCTTCCCTCAGTCTTCTCTTCTCAAGGCTAAATATGCCCAGTTCTTTCAGTCAAATGCAGCTTTTTATCTGAGTGTTGAAATCACAAATCAAACTGTACACTGAGTTGATCACAAGCAAACACACAATCTACAACAACGGGAGTTTAAGGCTATGACAAGCCTCACAGTACTTTTTACGGCAAGTCTTTAACTGTCCAAAGTTCCAGTTCATGTGCAAGCGCCTCTCAAAAGTAGGGATGTACGAAAGTCACTTACCTTTTCGCAGATGTGATTCGCGGTGGGGGGGAGGCGCTCCGCCCCTCCCCCCGGAATCCTTGACGGGGGGGGTGATCCAATCCTCCCCCCCTGGAATCCTGCCTGGCCGGCTTCACTCCATGGCGGCTCCGCGGAGCAGCCGGCCAGGGCTGTCCGCAGCCGGAGTTCCGGCCGTGGACTGGCTGCTGCAGATGCAAATGGCGGCCGCCGTAGCGGCCGCCATTTGTGTCCAGCCAGGCTGCTGTGATAGGCTATGTAAGTATTTACATAGCCTATCATGGCTACCCCCCCAAAAAAAAAACAGCGTATGCAAATGGCGGCTGCTACAGCAGCCGCCGTTTGTGTTCCCTATTTTTCGCTGTTTTAGCCTACGTAAATATTCATGTAGGCAAAAATGGCAGGAAAAAAGGAACACAAATGGCGCCCACTATGTTATTTGCGTTCCCTTTTTTTCGCCGTAATAGCCTATGTAAATATTTACGTAGGCTAAAACGGCAAAAAATAGGGAACGCAAATGGAGGCCACTGTAGCCGCCTCCATTTGCGTACGCTGTTGTTGTTGTTTTGGTTAGCCATGACAGGCTACGTAAATACTTACATAGCCTATCACAACTGCAAGGACGCAAATGGTGGCCACAGCAGCCCGGCCACGGCTGGCCAGGAGACCAGCCGCCGGAGCCGCTGTCGCTGCCGCATCCACCGCATCCAACCCAGGTAAGTTCTGTCCTGGGGGGATTCCATGGGGGGGCGGGGTCAGGAGGCCATTCCACCACAGATTCCATCACTGGAATCCGTGGCGGAATTCTCTTCCATCCTTACTCAAAAGTCTGAACAATGATAGATCTAAACAAAGAAGGCTTTGGGCCATAAAGACAGGATGTTTTTAAGAAAAGCTCTCTGTCTCTCCACCAGTTCAAATGGGGAAGGTGTAACCTTACACCTCTTCTAGATTCCTCAACAGATAAGAACAGAGCAGTGCTGCTCAGCTTTCCAGCTGTGATGCTTTTTGGGTTTTTTTTTTTGCAAATCTCACTCTTTTGTCAGGTCCTCACAGACACCTTCCAGCCTCTCTGCTTGCTAAGGCTAAACCAGCAGCGGCAAGGGGGGTTAGGTAACTCCCCCTTGGCTCTGCTCTGAGCAGGCTGACAGAGATAAGCTTACACAGACCCTGATATTTTAAGAACTTGCTCTGTCTTTGTTTCTTGATTTTGCCACAGTCTTTAAGTAGGGATGGCGGAGAATTTCTCCACGAAACTTCGGGGGGCCGAGCGCCAACGCGAATGGCGGCTCCCTATGGGGGCCGCCATTCACGTACGCGCTTTTTTTTTTTTTAAAGTCACCCATGATAGGCTACGTGATGATTCACGTAGCCTATCACAGCTGACTTTGCAGATCTAGCCGTGATAGGCTACGTGAATCGTCACGTAGCCTATCAGGGGGCGTTTTTTTTTTTTTTTTACTTTTGCGTTCGCGGCCGGGCGAGTTGCAGAGTTTTCTTAACGGGAGGTTCCCGACCCCATTGTGCCTACCTCTATTCAAAACCATACATGGAGCCTGACAAACCTCAGATGCTCCGAAGGCAACTCAAACAGAAAGACACAAGGGAAATCAAATACTTACTCCGCCCAGCACCCTGGCGCCGTCCCTTCAGACTCGTTCAGCCTGGTTGACTCAATCAATGGAGTCCACGCCTTTAACCTCCCAGGTGTCCTAACCCCCATTCTCTGGTGCAGACCTCAAAGGCAGTCCGGCGCGCCCTACGGGCACCTTCACCGGTCTTGTCATTCAACCTCGGTGTGGTCCAAGGGGACTACTGACTACTCGCCAGATTGTTGCACAAAATGCTAGTTTCGCCCCCTGGAGGCTAGTCCCATTTGCCCCAAAGAGGAGAGTCAACTTCAGGCTGGGTCCAACTCGATTTTATTGTTTGCAAATGGTTCAACAAAGGAGCTCATGCTCAAAAGCAGAGGTGACCCTGGGCAACTCCCGTGCTACAGTTTTATCACCTCAGCTTGCATTCCTTAACTAGCATGTCACTTTGATTGGTTGCTAGCAGTTTGCCTAGCTACCTTATCTTAGGGTTACTGCTCACTCATTCCAGGCATGCGCAGCTCTTACAATACTACGTGCTGCTTAAGACACATACAATGGCTTTTAGGTTACATTTTTACTACAATAGGAATAATCTGAAAGCAGTTCACACAATAAAATCATTATAAAATTAAATGCAACCAATCAAACTTGACTAAATGAATTGACATCTTGGTTGATTAATCAATAGAAATACATATGAGTTTCAGTCAATTGATCAGTCAAGTAATCCATTAAACCTTCATACATTGTGTGTGAGAAAAAAGAAAGCAAAAAAGGAGTTAAGATACACTCCTATGCATGTTTAAACAGAAAATGTTCTGCAACTCCCAGCATGCCCCAGCCATGCCCCCAGCTAGCATGCTAGCTGGGGGCAAGCTGTGAATTATAGGACTTTTTTCTGTCTAAATACACATATGACTTACATAGGTCCCATTGATTTAGGTCATGACTAACTTAGGTCCCATTGATTTCAATGAGTCTGCTCTATTTCTGACTTGGTCTGGATGCAGCCCATAATGTCTTTGTTTTAGATCAGGAGTGGGGAACCCATAGCCCAACTACATATGGAGGGCCACACATTCCCCACCCATTTTCTATATACTAACAGCATTCTCTGAATGTGGATCCTTATGTGGCCAAGACATCACCATCCATGCACAAGAGTGCGGTATCAGGCAGCTAGGATTTGCAGAAGTACAAAAAGAAATATTGGGGGAAACATTTTAAAGGAGCATCTCCCAAATCACCCAGTGAGGACTCTGCATGGTGGGTGGGCACAGAATGCTGAGTAATTGTGGTCAAGGGAAGGGGGAGGGATGGAAAACCAGGAGAAGGAGAATAGAATGGAATCCCCTGAAAGAAGGGATGTCTGGATAGCCTTAAAACCCTGGGGAAATAACAGGAACCCTGAACAGAAGCATTCCACACTGTATCATCTTGGTGCAGGCACCAACTATATATATATATTTAGCTTAAATGGAGAAAGACTGCAGTGATTCTGCATCACTGACTTGGATTCCTGCACTGAGCAGGGGGTTGGACTCGATGGCCTTGTAGGCCCCTTCCAACCCTACTGTTCTATGATTCTATGCATTCTGTAGGCATCTTTTGTGCCCAAAGTTCAGAAATTCTTGCTTATGGGGCAGCTTGGCCCAGCAAGACTCAGGCAGGGGTGGCAAAGTCAGCATGTCCCCACTTACCGTTGTGCAAAGCTGAGCATAATTGGCAACAGAAAGCAGAAAGCCAGCTCTCAAGCCAGCTGGTCCTGCCTTCTGAGGCACTGAAATATCAAGAGCTTGGCTCCATTGCCTGACTCTTGCTGGGGGCCCTCTATGAAGAGTCCTAAGGAAGATATACTGCAATTGTCCTACCTCGGTAAAGCAATGCACAGTGCAGAGACACCAGGGGTGAATTGCCAGAGGACAGGATTTCAGGAGATGATTCACACAAACCTAGAAGTTGGGAAGAATGTTAACTGAGGACCTGTGGACTCATCTAGGGCACAAAATGCTGCAGCAGGGATGGACAAAGCTATATGTTCCGCTTTCTAGAATGTTTTGATTTCTTTCCAGCTTGAGATAGTTCTGTCTGCATTTTTTTTTTAAAGTCCGCATGAAATTTTGTACACAAGAGAATATGTATGCATTTCGGCTAGCAACTTTCCCCAATATATTCCCTTTTGTATATCATTTTCCCCAACGTGTGCATTTTGGTATGTATTTATGACTGGACAGTTGCATTGCAACATTCGTAGAAGTGCAAAAGTGGAAGGATAATTGCATAATGGTTCATATATTGGTTTGGAAAGTGTGAATTAGGTCAGCTTGTATTAAAGTGCAAGCCAAACAAATCTCTTCTCCCATCCCTAGGCTGACATTGCATGACTGAACTTGTATGGAGAGGTAGCATAGTTCAGTGGGAGTGGAACACATGCCTTGCCTATACTTTTATATTCTTTTCATTTCTATACTGCCCAATAGCCGAAGCTCTCCAGACAGTTCACAGAAATTAAAACCAGAAAGTACAATGTCAAACAATACAAAATATGAAAGCTTAAAACTACAGTGTAAAAGTACAACCAGAATAAAACATAGCAAGAATACAGACATTTAAAATACAGATTTAAAACAGTAGAGCTAAAAGACTAGAGTGCCAGAATGATGGGAAAATAAAAAGGTCTTCACCTGGCGCTGAAAGAAGTACAGTGTAAGTGCCAGGCAAACCTCTCTAGGGAGCTCATGGGGTGCCACAGCAGAAAAGGCCCTCTTCTTGGTAGCCACCCACCTCACTTCCTTTGGCAGTGGCTCAGGGACAAGGACCCTTGAAGATGATCTTAGGGTCCACGCAGGGACATATGGGAGGAGGCTATCCTTCAGATAACCTGGCCCTAAGTCATTTAGGGCTTTGAATGTTAATATCAGCACTTTGAATCGGGCCCAAGCATGGACTGGCAGCCATATAAGATCCCTGGTTAAAGCACCATGTCCAAGAGAGCTGAGAAAGCTATTGGAGAAGTGCTGAAAAAGGAACAAGGGTGGAGCTTAACAGGGTTGCCAATCAACAAGGGGAAAAGAATAGGATGGCTGGTGGTGTGGTGGTGGCTTTGGCATTTGGGGGCAGTTCCTTAAAAAGCAGTGGGGCCCATCCCTAGCACTATCACATGTAACTGGACTGTACCCTGCTGGAACTGCCATGAACTGCTCAACTCCCCCCCAAATGACCAACAACTGCTGAGATCCACCCCCACACACATAGCTCCACTCCTAGGCCAGCTGCGGCCTGCAACCCTGGAAAGATAGTGCTCCACCCACAGGCTCTATACATCTTTCATATTGTTATTGTTCTGTTTTGTTTTTAATTTCAACAGTTAGCAAGCTTGGGACTTCAATTCATCGATGACCAAACAATCTACACAAATCTTGTCACACTCTCTACATGTGCCAAGGTTTTGTACGCTGTTTCTGGCTACGAACTGCACAGGTTTCCAGGCTGTTTCTGGGCCCAGTTCAAAGTGCTGGTATTAACTTTCAAAGCTCTAAATAGCTTGGGGGCAGGTTACCTGAAGGATCATCTCCTCCCATATATACTGTACCTGCCTGAACCTTAAGATCATCTTCAGAAGCACTCCTCCAGGTGCCCAGGCAAATGAAGTGAGGTGGGTGGCTCCTAAGAAGAGGACCTTTTTTGTTGTGGCATCCAGTTCTGGAATGTCCCCCTGTGAAGGTCTGAGGCTTGCAGAGGCAAGGAAAAAGGTCAGGCCTAGAGTTCTGGGTTTTGGTTGTTGTTGTTGTTTTGGGCGGGGGTATCCCTGAGAGGAGTACTTTCATTTCCCTGGTTAAGTTTCAGTTTCATTTCCCTGGTTAAGTTTCATTTTTTTCAGGTTTGAAGCAGTACTTTCAGCTGGGGGGAAGGAGGATATAAAAAGAGAGAGTCAGAAAGACCAGAGCAGTAAGAACAGAGTCCAGAGCCTGAAGAGGGAGCAGGAAGAAGCAGCCTGAAGAAATCTAAGTAGAGCTAGGGTAAAGGAATTTGTGTTTTGCAACTTTTATTTTCTCTTAATGCCTTTTGCATCACTCAGTTTAGTTTAGTTTAAAGTCACCTTTAGTTGTGATTTGCTTGCTTTAATTTACCAGTAAACTGTTGTTATTAAACCCTGTGTCTAGAGTGTCAATCACCCCATGTCTACAGCCCAAACCCCATGTTTTTGGAAAGGGGGAGGTAAAAGAAGGAAAGTGGGACTCTTAAGGAGGCAAGAGATCCTTAAGGAGTTGCTCCTTAAGGTCATAAGTCCAGGTCATAAGGGGAACCCTGACACCCCCTACCCACCCCCAAGAGGCTCACCTGGCACCTATGTTGTTGTCTTTTCAGCACCAGGTAAGATCTTTTTATTCTCCCAGCCATTTTAGTCCTTTAGATGTTGTTGTTTAAAAAAATGTGTTATTGTAATTTTTTTTTTTTTTTAGATCTTTACACTGCTGCTGGCATTTGCTTTGGTTTTATATTGTAGTTTTAAACTTTTAAAAACTTCTTTACTGTTTTAACATGTTATTGTATTTTATGGTTGTAACTTTTGTGAACTGCCCAGAGAGCTTTGGCTGTTGGGCGGTATAGAAATGTAATAAACAAACAAACAAACAAAGATCTACCTGAGCAGCAAAAATAATTTTAAAAAGAGTCATAGGGCACAAGCCTATGCAAGTCTAGACATAAAAAAAATCCTGCAACTCCCAGCATTCCCTGGCCAACATGGCTGGCTGGGGAATTCTGGGAGTTGTAGGACTTTTTTTCTGCCTAGACATGCATAGGATTGCACCCTTAGAGAGCATCCACATATTGGGTATACCTCTCACTATCACTAACAGGAAGTTTCCTAACTGTGCCTTAAAATGAATGCAACTAAAACACTGATAGACAACAACTGAGGAGAAGGAAGAGTGAAAGCAAAAGGTTCACCCTTAATCCTTAAAACTCCCACTGTTGAGCAAACAAAACACCATCCCAAAACATATGAATTATGGATAGAGTGTTACCCCTTGGCAGTGAAATTTCTTAGTCTTTCTACTTTGTGTCAAAATCAAGGCGTTTTTCCCCTCCTTCTCATTAAACATGGGAGTTATTTTAAAAAGGCAGACTTGTACATTTACTGAGATACAGAAATGTGTCTTGGGTGGCAGATAACATGTCTGCTTCCCAGCATGAAACAATCTTTTTTTCTCCCCCACACACCTGTCAATGACTCTGGAATAGCAGCATGAGATGTAATAAATAGAAATGTAAAATGGACATTTTCTCACAAAGAACTGCCGAGGCTGCAACTTTCAGTTGATTTCGCAGTAGATTAATCAGCTGACAGTGCAGTCCTATGCATGTTTTTCCAGAACTAAGCCCCATAATGTGCAATGAGGCTAAGGATGTGTGAATCAGCAAAACTCAACCTCGCCAAAGTTCTCCGGATTCCATCTCGAAGCTTTTTCCAACTCGAGTCTGTATCGGATCGTGAGCATTTTTGTGGTTGTTGTTTCTTTTTCTGTGCATATTTTCATGCATATTTTTCCAAATATATGTATCCATTGTGCATATATTTGAAATGTATGCCTTCTTCTCCCATTGACTGAAGTGTATGTGTGTGCATTTTTCAAAGGAAGAATTTTTTCATGCACATTTTTCAAATGCATGCATGCTGTCAAACACATTTTCAGGGCAGTGGGGATCTGCAAATCATACTGCAAGCTCGGAAATGGACTTTGACCATAGATTGCATCCAAGTCCATGTTAGCTCCAGAAGGTGCAAACTGGGTAAATCCTGATCAAAAATGAACTGAGCCGAATTTCTCATACATCCTTTAATAGGACTTATTCCCAAGTGAGTGTCCACAGAATTGGTGCTAAAGCTTTGATTACAGATTGAAACCCCCTTCCCCTTGCTCCATTTGGTTGGAGAGTTTAAGGCTGAAGGACAGGCTGGTGAATATGGTCCAAACAAACAAACAATTGAGTATTAGAGTGAAGCAAATGCCTCTACTTCCACCTGTGAAATGTAGAAAGGTCTGCTACACAAGCCAGTTCAGATTTTGGTAACCAGCTGAAGCAACCAATTAAGTCATAGAATCATAGAATAGTAGGGTTGGAAGGGGCCTACAAGACCATCGAGTCCAACCCCCTGCTCAATGCAGGAATCCAAGTCAGAGCATCTCTGACAGATGGCTGTCCAGCCTCGTCTTGAACGCCTCCAGTGTGGGAGAGCCCACTACAAGTGATGGAACCCAGCAGCTCTGGGTAAGTCCAAGGGTAGACAGGACCTTAATAGCTGCCTAAACCCCTAATGCAGTTTTCACCAAGCAAGTGCCTTCAAGCTGTTTTGGACTACAGCTCTCATAATCCCTGGCCTTGACCATGCTGGCTGGAGCTGATGGGAGTTGGAGTCCAACAACGTCTGGAAGGCACCAGCCTGGGGAAGCTTGACCTAATGTATACAACATTTTTAACAACAACCGCAACACAGCCACAACCACCACCACTGGCTAGAGAGGAAAAAGAATACAGCATTTGCACCTTGCTTTTCTGGCAACTGGTCCAAAATGGTACGTGTGTGTTGTGTGGGGGGGATTGCCAGGCTGCTTTTTTTCTGGTTGGCTCAGATGGCAATCCTCATAGGGTGAAACAACTGTGCACACCAGCCATAATTACACCTAGCTGTGTACAGACTTCACTGGTGGGAAGGTGGGGGACAGTATTATTAATTGGTGGCTTTTTCCATTGCTTCAGCAAATGGATTTGAGTCAGACATCTTAATTACATTACAGCGTATTGTGAGGTTTTCATGTGTAATTCCCCCTAGAGTTACTGATATTTGCTTTTCAATATTAGCACGTGCTGGAGAGGAGTGACTGACACAGAGAGATATTTGTACGGCTTAGACCTGCTGTTTGCTTTATTTCATCCCCCACCCCCTGTTAGAAAGACTGGATTTGCTGAAGAACCATCTCTCTACTTCTGCTATAATTTGCACTTGCTTCTGCATTGCTTCTGAGGTATGAATGCCCTTGCTAGATTCATGTCTGTATTGAGACATCTATGATGATGTAATGTTTGAGCATCAAAATGTATCCAAAAGAACATATGAAGAACGCCCTTGCTGGATCAGACCGAAGTTTCACGTCAGCTTTCCCTGACCTGGTGCCCTCCATATGTTTCGACTACAACTGCCATCACCCCTGATCATTGAGCACTGGTGTAGTGGGGTCAGAGCAAACAGGGACACAGCGCTGGCCCTTTTTTATTAGCAGGGACATTGACAGCATCTGCCACCCATCCCCTTCAGACTTTCGTGTTCTGTCCAGCTTAGCTGCAATTCTCACAGCAGATGTGGGGAGGGGGGAGGATTAATTTTCCCAGCAACAATATATTACCTGTTGCCATGCAAATTATTTGGGGGTGGTTCAGCCTTGCATGGGCAATTAAGGCCCATTAGATTTACAAAAGACTTGCTTCTGTGGTGATGAAAACTGCTAGAACTGGTTGATATGGATCAATACAACTGCCTGCATTTTTGAACTGTCCTTGGGGGTGTGGCTATGGGGATGGTAATGAGGAGTGTCTGCACTTTGTAGTTCACTACTACTGCCATTGGCCATGCTGACTGGGGTTGATGGGGCTTGGATTCTAAAATATATGGAGGGCATCAGGTTGGAGAAAGCTGGTCTACATAATCCAGGATTCTGTTTCTAACTATTGCCTGACTTATGAGCTTACAAGCAAGGCATGACAGAAAACAGTTTCTGGTTTTCACAGATATACCACCACTGTACATGGAGACTCACCGTGAAAAACCAGTGATAGCCCTCTCATCCATGAATTTGTTTTAATCCCTTTTAAAACATCTTATAACGTGGTGGTCATCACCACATCTTAAGGCTGTGAATTCCATCAGTTCATTTGGGGATGGGTTTTTTTCCCCCTTTCATGCAAAAATGCATGCATATTTTCATGCACGTTTCCCCAAATGTGCACATCAGTTATATGTATTATCGAAATCTACACATTTCCCATTGCACATCAATTGTGTGCATTTTTGAAATCTACACATTCCCCATTCATTAAAGTATGTTTGTGTGCATTTTTCTAAACTATACATTTCTTAACACATTTTTTGTTATTGTTCACGAATTGCATTACAAGCTCAGAAATGTACAGATGGACTTCGATTGCATATTGTGTTTGGGTCTAGATTCAGTTCCAGCAGGTATGAACTGCATAAATTCTGGTCAAAAGCAAAGTGAAATGAATCCTCATATATATATCCCTAAGTTCATGACAACTTGAGTAATGTAGCAGACTGCTTAAGAGACAAAAGTACAACCCCTGTAGATGCCTCCTGAATTTTGGCCCAGATAGTAGACTCAGATTCTAAACTAGGGATAGTCAAACATGGAATTCTTGCAATTGCCAAAACTCTCTGAACGCCACCTAGAAGCTCAGCTTACCTCATTTCCCATGTTCAATTGCACTCTTTTTTCATTTTATTTGAATGGGGGAAATGTGCATTTTTAAAAAGAGCGCACCCCACAGAGCAAAACTTAAAAATGCACTTTAAAAAAACATTTTCTGAAAGCAAACACAGGTTTGGGAATTTGCAAACATTTTCAGAGAACATGCACTTCTGCTGGCATTGACATTCAAGATTGTGAACAGGACAAGTTCACATGATTTGCAAACATGAACAAAATCCTCATGCATCCCTGTTATAATAATGTTTTAACTTTAGGTAGGTTCCGCTCCTGCTTGGATGGCCGATTCCAGAAGGTGGGATTATTGCTCTGTGCCATGGCAATTGTGCCATGGGGTTCCACAGGGCTCTATTTTATCCCCCATGCTGTTCAACATCTACATGAAACTGCTGGGGGAGGTTATCTGGAGGTGTGGGCTGAGGTGCCATCAATATGCGGATGACACCCAGCTCTACCTCTCTTTCTCATCAAAACCAGGTGAGGCAGTGGCTGTTCTGAATCAGGGCCTGGGCATGGTAATGGACTGGATGGGGGCCAATAAACTGAAACTCAATCCAGACAAGATGGAGGTACTGTTAGTGGGTGGTTCGTCTGCCCAGCTAGGTGATATTCAACCTGTTCTGGGTGGGGTTGCACTCCCCCTAAAGGATCAGGTTCGTAGTTTGGGGGGTGCTCTTGGATCTAGAACAGACAGTTGAGGCACAGGTGAACTCAGTGGCATGGAGCACTTTTTATCAGTTTAGGCTGGTATACCAACTACGCCCTTATCTGGACAGAGATAGCCTAGCTGCAGTTATCCATGCTCTGATAACTACTCGTCTGGATTACTGCAATGCATTATACAAGGGGCTAGGGATGGCGGAGAATTCCGCCACGGATTTCCGTGAGGCCAAATGCACTGGCATTCGGCCCCCCGAAATCCGTGGTGGAACAGCCTCCCCCCCCACCCCCCGCGGATTCCCCCTGGGACGAAGCTTACCTGGGGTGGATGTTCCGACGGCAGCTAGTCTTTTGACCAGCTGCTGTGGCCACCATTTGCATCTGCTGTTTGCCGTGATAGACTATGTAAGTATTTATGTAGCCTATCATGGCAAGCAAAAAAAAAAACAGCGTACGCAAATGGCGGCAGCTACAGCGGCCACCATTTGCATTCCCTATTTTTCACCGTTTTAACCTACGTAAATATTTACATAGGCTATTACGGCAAAAAAAAAGGGGGAACATAAATAGCGTAGCGGATGCTATTTGTGTTCCATTTTTTGCTCCGTAATAGCTTACGTAAATATTTACGTAGGATAAAACGGCGGGGAAAAAAGGAACACAAATAGCACCCACTACGTTATGTGTGTTCCCCTTTTTTTTCGCTGTAATAGCCTATGTAAATATTTACGTAGGATAAAACGGCAAAAAATAGGGAACGCAAATGGCGGCCGCCATAGCCGCCGCCATTTGCGTACGCTGGTTGGTTTTTTGTTGGTTTTTTGCCTGCCGTGATAGGCTACGTAAATACTTACGTAGCCTATCATGGCAGTCTGGGTGGATGCAAATGGCGGCCGCTACGGCGGCCGCCATTTGCATCCGCAGCAGCCAGTCCGTGGCCGGAACTCTGGCTGCGGACGGCCCTGACCGGCTGCTCTGCGGAGCCGCCGTGGAGCGGAGCCGGCCGGGCAGGGTTCCAGGGGGAAGGACCGGATCACCTCCCCCCCCCATTGAGGATTCCGGGGGGAGGGATGGAGTGCCTCCCCCCCACCGTGAATCAATCCGCGAAAAGGTAAGTGACTTTCGTAGATCCCTACATGAGGCTGCCTTTGAAAATGGTCTGGAAACTTCAGCTGGCCCAAAACACGGCAGCAAGATTGTTAACAGGGACTAGCCAACGAGCTCATATTATGCCAGTACTTTTCCAGCTGCACTGGCTGCCAGTCCATTTCCAGGCCCGATTCAAAGTGCTGGTATTAACATTCAAAGCCCTTAATGGCTTGGGGCCAGGTTATCTGAAGGATCGCCTCTTCCCATATGTGCCTGCCCAGACCTTAAGATCATCCTCAGCGGCCCTTCTCCATGAGCCCCTGCCAAAGGAAGTGAGGCGGGTGGCTACTAGGAGGAGGGCTTTTTCTGCTGTGGCACCCCGGCTCTGGAATGAGCTCCCTAGTGAGGTTTGCCTGGCACCTACATTGTATTCCTTCCAGCGCCAGGTAAAGACCTTTTTATTTTCCCAGGCATTTTAGCATTTTAGGTTGTGAGACTTTTAGCTTTGCTGTGTTAAATCTGTATTTTAAATCTCTGCATTGCTGCTAGGTTTTATTCTGGTTGTATTGTTATACTGTACTTTTAATGTTTTATATATTTTATATTGTTTTATTGTGTGCTCTTTGGTTTTAATTTTTGTGAACCACCCGGAGAGCTTCGGCTATTGGGCAGTATAGAAATGAAACAAACAAACAAACTTTACACTGACCACTGTCATTCCATGACTGAACATGGAGACAGGTCACTGCTGGGATCATTTCCTGTTGCAAGCGCATGATGTGATCACAAATGTGCTGGTGGTCAAAGTACACATGATGCAGGCAAGACAAGCCAGTCAGGTGAGCAACTCAAACTGAGCAACGAAGCCTGTAGCAGCAGCTATATAAAGCCAGCCAGGCAGGCTCCCATTGGTTCCTCAGGTCACCTGATTTGGCTGAGCTGATGAACTGCAATACCCTTTCTGGCCATTATAAGCACAGTGCTGCAGCACAGGAAAGGTCAGGCCAGGAATTCCTTCAGCTTCCTGCAAGCTGCCTGCTGTCCAAGTCCCTGGTTTGAATCCTATGGTGCCTTTCAATAATTCAGTTCTAATTTTTTAATCTGAGAATGGAGTTATGATTGTAACACTTCAGACAATGTAGTTCTCTCAGTATCCCAAACCATGCTTGTATGCAAGAGAAGCAACTCATGTTACTTTTGGAAGACATGGGTGCCTTCTTGGCAGGTGTGAAGGGTTGGATCCACATATAAATAACTGTAGGTATAATCTATAGCACCCTTCCCTATCCTGGTACCATCCAGATGTTTTGAACCACAATCCCCAGGACTCCTGACCATTGACCATGCTGGATGGGGCTGATAGGAGTTGTTGTCCAAAATATCTGGAGAGCACCAGCTTAGGGAAGGATGGTGTACAGTTTGAAAATTGATTCCAAAGGTGTTCACTCTCTCCAGGGAAAGCCTAGAAATCTTCCAGGATTCCTCTCCGTTGAACCATGGGAACTGTAGTTCTGTCCTAACAAAGAATTCTTAACATGCTCATGAAACTACAGTTCCCAGGATTCTTTGAAGAAAGGCATGTCATCTAAACAAGTGTGTGTGTGTGTGTGTGTGTGTAGATATACATTGTGAAAATATAGTGGCTACAATCCAACCAAGGTTAAGTGCTTTGAAGTCTAACTGATTTCAGTAGGAAAGGTAATCTCATGCTTCTTGGTGCATCCTGTATATACTCTCCTGGGAGTAAGCCCTATTGAACTCAGTGGGACTTCCTTCTGAAAAGATATGCATAGGATTGCATTGTAAAGCTCTCCCACTGAAATCAATGGGACCTCAAAGCTTTAGATGAACCATGCCATGCATATCAAGAATAAAATTCCCAAATTAAATCATTATTTCCAACAAGAGTAGATATATTCTTAATTATAACTGAGCAAACGGTTTAGTTAATTGATGAATGTTATATCATAACAATTAAATGAGAGAGTTTGACAGTAAATGGTTTAATTGGGGGGGGGGGCTGCATAATTTCCCTCTCTTCATTTCCCCTGGAAAATACCAAAGTTTTAATGGCTATCTAAGGGGAAATTGCTAAATTCCTTGAGAGAGACATTTAGCATATGCAATGTCTAATTGGGCCTGAAATACAAACCTACCAGACTGCAATGGAGAAAGTATTCCAATCCCAATCTAACCTCCCTCCATTAATGTATATGTTCCATTAATACATATACCTCTTGCCTCCACCGCAATTAGGATGTGTAAATTCTGAGAAGTTTTGATCAGCTTTAATCAAAAGTGCAATTATAAGTTTTGCATCTATTTAGTTTTGCTATGGCGTGGTGCTTTAGTGGGCCGCGGTGGCTTAGTGGTTAAGATGCTGAACTGCAGACCGGAAGGTTGGACAGCAGTTCAAGACCCGAGTGTCGCGTGACGGAGTGAGCTCCCGTCTTCAGTCCCAGCTTCTGCCAACCTAGCAGTTTGAAAGCAAGAAATTGCAAGTAGATAAATAGGTACCGCCTCGGCGGGAAAGGTAACAGCGTTCCGTGCACCTGGGTGTTCAGTCATGCCGGCCACATGACCACGGAAGCGTCTTCGGACAGCGCTGGCTCTTCGGCTTAGAAACGGGGATGAGCACCGCACCCTAGAGTCGGACACGACTGGTTGGGGACACCTTTGCCTTTGCCTTTTTGGTGCTTTAGTGCTTGGTGAGAAGTTGGAAGTGTTAAATTTAAAAGTACAGATTGCACAAGATTTCTTCCATTGCTCATATGTACACATATATCTGCTAATCGTTCCCTCAAATATCAAGCTGAAGTGGCAAAGTGCTTATCAGTTTAGAAGTGAAACAGAGCCGTTTAAAAATAACATTGGGTTATACTCAGGGGACTGCCCAGGTATGCAAAAGTTAGGGCTGCCAGAAAAATCCACAATGGATTCGAGTTTGGATTTTGAGAGATACAATCTGTGGATCCTACATAAGGCTGGCTTTTTCTGAGTTGCATGGATTCTGTGCAGTTTGCAGACTGGGTTTTTTTTTTTACTAATGTGCAGTTGTGGTAAGGTGCATTAGCACTAATGCACACTTGTGCAAGTGCTCATTAGTTCAAACGTGCTTTTGCAAACAGGAACAAAATTCTCAGACATCCCTTAAAAACATTCAATTCCATCAATGAGCAGATGATGGAACAAAAGCTATCTGTTAATCCACGAAACAGAAAAAGAATGGATTTAACAAAATCCATACATCCCTTGCAGAAGTATATCATTAGGTAAACTAAAAGATGTAATAGATATACTCAAACAGTCCAACAAGGACCTGTGAGCTTCCAGGACTTCCAAAATGTTGATGTCCTTTGACTGGTTGGTTGGTTGATGACCATAAATTAAGGGCATAATCTAACTAAAATTAAATACATACTGTGCATACATCCCATCCATTTGAGTAGGACGTGCTTAATTCTCTCCCATTCAAATTAACAGAGTTTATATTTATAAGAGCAATCTACGTAATGTCCCCATGTATTTTTCTTTACTTACTTCAAAGCAGCTGCTAATTAGACTGTGGAAATGGCACTGATTCCCCTCCCACCTTCTCAAGAAGGGGTAATAGCAGCTGGGCAAGAGTGATTTTGATTTGAGAAATGGCACAAAGAAAAGGGTTAATTTCTCCCTTTGGGCCTTTCTTTCCTGAACAAATTAGCAATCCTCCACCAGCTGTTTTCAGATAAAGAAAAATGTTGGGATATCTAAACAGAAGAGATCTCCTCAACCACAGCAGGACTTTGGGTTGTAACTTTGGCTGCATCATGCCAAATTTTCAGTTACCAAACAGCTAGTAGATTACTAGTATACGTAGTAAAACCTAGGGATGCATGAGAAATTAGTTTCAGTTTGTTTTTGATCAGAATTTACTCAGTTTGCAGCAATCTGCAGTCAAAATACGTACATTTCCTAGCTTACGATGCAATTCATGGGCTGTAAGGATTTTTTGTCCCTTGGTTTTTTATTTAGTATGGGGATATTATGAGGGGTATGCATATATGAGGGGGCACAGCTTTTGGGGTACAGGGGAGCTTAAGGGCTGTGAGAGCCTATAAGCATGGCATGCTAAAGGGGGATCAAGGGGTAGTATTTATAAGGTGGGGAGTAACACTATAGGATTTAAGGGGGCAAGTAGGGAAACATAGAGGTACAGATCCATTGTACTTATTATTTTTATTTATTTATTTAGGTATTCATTAGGTTCATTAGGTTTATTACCTGCCCATCTGGCCAGCTACCCGGCCACTCTAGACAGTGTACAATATGCATGACACAAAATGCAACATAATCAACTGAACAAAACAACATTGCTCTAAAAAAAACCCTAACCTGCCCCAAATGCCAGCCTGAACAGTTAGGTTTTCAAATCCCAGTGGAAGCTCATCAAAGAGGGGGCATGGCGGAGGTCACTAGGGAGGAAATTTCACAGAGTGAGGGACACCACAGAAAAGGCCCTCTCCCTTGTCCCAACCAGTCTAGCTGTCCTGGCTGATGGGACAGAGAGAAGGCCATCCGAGGCTGATCTCATTGAGCAGCACCCCTGGTGTTGTTGGAGGCACTCCTTAAGACTGGGCCGGAACCATATAGGATTTTAAAGGTCAATACCAACACCTTGAATTGGGCCCGGAAACAACTGGTAACCAGTGCAACTCCTTCAGCACGGGAGTGATGTGATCTCGCCGACAGCTGCCTTGAATCAGAAGCAATACATATGTTGATAAGAAATGTTTTATTGCTCTTTGAATTGTGTGAGGCCTTGTATGTATGAAAGTGACAAGTCAAAGGTTATAAAAAGGAATGCAGATGCTGCAGATTCAGCTTTCTCCTTGTCCAGAATCACTGATATCATAGTTTTAGATCTCCCTGTGTATAGCCAGGACCAAAGTATAAAATTTATTTATTTATTTATTTATTACATTTATATCCCGCCTTTTTTCCTCCTTAAGGAACCCAAGGTGGCGTACATAATCCTCCTCCTCCTCCATTTTATCCTCGCAACAACAACCCTGTGAGGTAGGTTGGGCTGAGAGTCTGTGACTGGCCCAAAGTCACCCAGTGAGCTTCCATGGCTAAGTGGGGACTAGAACCCGCATTAACTGTAGAAAAGAAGAACTTAGGCCCATTTCAGAGTCAATGCCTTATGGCAAGGAGGGAGGTGACTCTGGGAACAAAAGTTTGGGCTTTCTGGGAACAAAATGATCTAAAAGATTATGTGGACCAATAGATTTGAAGATTTTAGAATGTGCATTAAGGTCACCCATTTTGAAAGGGTTTTTAAGCTTAAGCATGATGGGACTCAAAGTCCTCTCCTCCTGAATGCAGGGCCTCAAAGGAGTTCCAGTTTTGTGAGCAGGTTCCCTTTGCCAGTGAGAGAAGATCCTTCCTTTACTGGTAAAGTATGGCATGAATGATAGACATACAGCTCCTAGATTTGTGAGTATGGCTTTGCTTTGCTGAGTGGAGTTTCCATGTGTGTTAAACTTTCTTTAATAAATGCATTTAGCTTATGTCACTGTTTTAGTCCTTATTTGTAGGATTTAAGTGAATCTGAGTGAGTGTGAGCATTCTAACTTGAGTCCTCAAAAGAACCTCACTTACAACATCAGGGCCAAGCTGAGGCTGTTTAAAGAAAGTGTGCCTAGGTATCCAATACCAGGGACCCTGAAATTTTAGCCTCCAGTTTTCCCCTTACAGGACCTGTACGTCCTGTTTGACAGCATACATATATTTGAAAAATGTGCAAGAAAAAATTGTAGTTTGAAAAATATGCACAAATATGCTTTAATCACTTGGAGAAGAATGTGTACATCTCAAAGATGCACACAATTGATGGAAAAATACACATGAAAATATGCACGGATTTTCATGAAAAAACAAAGCTCACATCTGCTATGGATTTGAGTCAGAACGAGCATCAAGATGGAATTCAGAGAACATTGGTGAGCTCAAGCTTTGCTTATTCACACATCCCTAGTAAACCACATTCTCCTAGGCAACTCATAAAATTAAGGTTCTTCCAGGCTCCATTTGTAACTAATCCTCAGATCTTTTATATTGTTCTATGTGACCGCTGTTGACTATTCTCTCATTTCACATTCTGCTGTATCTATTTCCCAAATCATACTGGAAAGGACAGAGTTAAACCAGCCATTAAAGAATAAACAAAAGTCAGGAAGACACTAAAATGCTTTGCTAGATAAGACAAATGTTCTACTTTGATTTACTAGAGATACATGAACAGATGTAGGAGCCCTAATGGCCTTCTGTGGAGCATAAAAGCAAAATGTCTCCTGCTTTGGCAGTATTTAAATGAACTGAGGTACTGTTAGAAATACCCATGACAAAAAAATACCCTCCTATTAAACTCTTGTCAAAGTACAGCTCATAAAACATATGCATGGAGCTTCCATTATTTGTACACAATTGTCCAGTCCAAAAACCTGTGTGTCCTTGTATACATCCTCCCAGCATAGCTGCACTATACAATGTGTTATATGTGGAGCTGCCTTTGAAAATGATCAGGAAACTTCAGCTGGTCTAAAACAGGCCAGCGAGATTGTTAATGGGGACTGGCTAGCAATATCACATTACTGGCTAGCGAGATCACATTACACCAGTACATTTCCAGCTGCACTGGCTGCCAGTCCATGTCCAGGCCCGATTCAAAGTGCTAGTATTAACATTCAGAGCCCTACACGGCTTGGGGCCAGGTTATCTGAAGCATCGTCTCCTCCCATATGAACCTGCCTGGACCCTAAGATCATCCTCAATGGTCCTTCTCCATGAGCCCCTGCCAAAGGGAGTGAGGCAGGTGGCTACCAGGAAGAGGGCCTTGTCTGCTGTGGCACCCTAGCTGTAGAATGAGCTCCCTAGAGAGGTTCATCTGGTGCCTCCATTGTGCTCTTTTTGTGGCCAGGTGAAGACCTTTTTAAAATTATTTTGCTAGCATTTTAGCATTCTAGTCTTTTAGCTCTGCTGTGTTAAATCTGTATTTTATATCTCTGTATTGCTTCTAGATTTTATTCTGGTTGTACTTTTATATTGTGGTTTTAAGCTTTCATATTTTATATTGTTTAATGCTGCACTTTGTGGTTTTAATTTTTGTGAACTGTCCAGAGAGCTTCAGCTATTGGATGGTATAGAAATAAATAAATACAGTCAGGGCCAGAAATATTGGAACAAGGATAACTGTTTTGGCAGTTGGCCTCTGCACACCACCACATTGAAGGTGAAAGGAAACACACCCAGATGGGAGCGAAGTCAGGACTTTCAGCTGTAATTCAAGGGGTTTGACAAAAGTGGGGCACTAACCATTCAGGAAGGACAGCCAGTGGCATACACACACCCCTGTCGTTGGTGGCTTATAAGTAATGGAACAAATGGCTGACAAGCAGCTGCATGGCCAGGTGTGGCCTGTTTCCTGGGTACCCCATGACCAATCAAGCAGATAAAAGGCCTGGAGGTGGTTCTGAGTGTTACATTTGCATTTGGGAGCTGTTCACTGGAACTCCCAACATGAGGTCCAAAGAGGTGTCCATGCAAGTGAAGGAGGCCATCATTAGGCTGAGGAAACAACATAAACCCATCAGAGAGATAGCAAAAACAGTGGGAGTGGCCAATACAACAGTTTGGAACATCCTGAAAAAGAAGGAATTAACTGGCAAGCTCAGCAACAGCAAAAGGCCTGGAAGACCACGGAAGACAACTCAAGTGGATAGATGACCGCAGAATTCTGCTCATGGTGAAGAGGAACCCTTTCACAACATCTAGCCAAGTCAAGAACACTCCTGAGGAGGTAAGCATGTCATTGTCAACATCTACAGTCAAGAGACGGCTTTATGAATGTAAATACAGAGGCTTCACAGCCAGGTGCAAACCACTGGTAATGCTCAAGAACAGACAGGCCAGATTAGCCTTTGCCAGCAAACACCTAAAAAAGCCTGCCCAGTTCTAGAATAAGATTCTTTGGACTGATGAAACCAAGATTACCTTGTACCAGAATGATGGGAAGAGAAAAGTATGGAGAAGGAAAGGAACAGCTCATGATCCAAAGCATACCACATCATCTGTCAAACATGGTGGAGGCACTGTTATGGCATGGGCATGTATGGCTGCCAATGGAACCAGGTCACTGGTGTTTATTGATGACCTGACTGCTGATAAAAGCAGCAGGCTGAATTCTGAAGTGTATAGGGCTATACGTTCTGCTCAGATTCAGCTGAATGCTGCCAAACCGATAGGACGCCGCTTTATATTGCAGATGGACAATGACCCAAAACATACAGCAAAAGCTACCTAAGAGTTTCTCCAGGCAAAGAAGTGGGATGTTCTTCAATGGCCAAGTCAGTCACCTGATGTCAACCCAAAAGAGCATGCTTTTCACTTAGTGAAGACAAGACTGAAGGCAGAAAGACCCACAAACAAGCAGCAGCTGAAGTTAGCTGCAGTAAAGGCCTGGCAAAGCATCTCAAGGGAGGCAACTCAGCATTTGGTCATGTCCATGGGTTCCAGACTGCAGTCATTGACTGCAAAGGATTTTCATCCAGGTATTAAAGGCGATCCTTAAGTTTGAAATGATGTTGGTTTGTTCCATTACTTATGAGCCACCAATGAGCATTAGGGATGTACGAATCCCTTACCTTGCTCCGCTGAGGGGCATCCGTGGTGGGGGGGAGGCGCTCTGTCCCTTCCCCCGCAATCCTCGACAGGGGGGAGGCGCTCTGTCCCTCCCCCTGGAATCCTGCCTGGCTGGCTCTGCTCCGTGGCCAAGCCACAGAGCCGCCGGCCGCCTGCAGCCAGACATCCGGCCGTTGGGCAGCCCTGCAGGGATGCAAATGGCGGCTGTCGTAGCTGCCTCCATTTGCGTCCCTGTATTGAGCCGTGATAGGCTACGTAAATATTTACGTAGCCTATCACGGCAGGGGGGAAAAAAACCCAGCGTACGCAAATGGCAGTAGCTGCCGCCATTTGCATACGCTGGGTTCCGCCCCCCCTGCGCCGTGATAGGCTACATAAATACGTAGCCTATCACGGCTTGAAGAGGAGGAATTGAATGGTGGCTGCAGGACAGCCGCCATTCGCAAAGCAGCATGAACGGGAGCAGGTAAGTGCTCCGTTTCGCGCGCCTTTCGTGGGGTGGGGGCGGCGGGGACTTCGTCCCGCACGCCTTTCGTGGGGTGGGGGGCGGGGGCTTCATTCCACGATGGATTTCGGGAGGCCGAATGCACTGGCATTCGGCCTCACCGAGATCCATCACGGAATTCTCTGACATCCGTAATGAGCATGCCACTGGCTATTCTTCCTGAATGGTTAGTGCCCCACTTTTGTCAAACCCCTTGAATTACAGCTGACAGTCCTGACTTCACTCCCATCTGGGTGTGTTTCCTTTCAATGTGGTGGTGTACAGAGGCCAACAGTTATCCTTGTTCCAGTATTTCTACCCCTGACTGTAAATCTCAAGTTCTTTCTCTCTTGAATATGAACTTTGCCAATTTTGGTAAACTCTTCTCAAAAACAAACTGAAATGAAATTCTCACCCATCTGCACTAGCCAAATTCAAGAGGCACACCTATTCACAGCATGGAGACAACCATGTTGTAGGTGCCTGCCATGTACCTGTTAAAACCTCGTGGTTTTAATTTTTGCTAACTGCCCAGAGAGCTTCAGCTATTGGGCAGTATAGAAATGTAATAAACCAATAAAGACATGGTTGGTTTTCTTCCAGTTTAACTGTCCTGGCTACTCATGGGGAAATCCTGGGAACTGTAGTTTGGGTAATGAGCTTGAGAATTCTCCATTACCTCCCCTCAAAGAACTGAGAGCCAAATTCAAATCTGGAGAACGTCTTGGACACCACGTTCCAGTACTGGGAGGGCCAAAGGATTGGGCCTCAAAATCCCAGCATATTTTATCTTAAAGCTCTTACTGCCAGCAACTAAGACTTAGGGGAGGCATTTCAATCTGTCAGAATGGGAAAAACCTGCACAAATACCAGGAAACTATGAAACAATTGGTGGTTGAGCAGTAGGGGGTGTGGGCAACCCCAGAGGGCCAGATTGGGGCACCAGGAGTGGCAGACTTGGTACATCGGCCTGAAGTTCAACACCATTGTTCTGCACAGAGCTTCCTTTCCTGCAGAGAAGCACATTGGGACTACACATCCCAATTTCCCTGGTGGAAAAGTCACGCTATTTGTGTCAATTTTGACCCTATCTAGAGAGGGAGGATCTTTCCTTGGTTATCATGCTCTGGTGTTGTTGTTGTTGTTGTTAACATTTCTATACCATCCCATAGCTGAAGCTCTCTGGGCAGTTCACAGAAGTTAAAACAGTAAAATACAATATGCAAAGTTTAAAAGGCACTTACATAAAAGCACACAGACAATATATACAAACAACGGATAACTAGGCACAACTTCGAACTGTCAGTCATAACTAAAAACACATCCAGGACCTATTAAAACTCATCATGTGCTGCTAAATGCCTGGGAAAAGAGATAGGTCTTAGCCCAGCGCAGAAAAGATAACAATGTTGGCAACAGGTGGACCTCATTGGGGAGCTCGTTCCACAGATGGTGGGCCACCACTGAGAAGGCCCTCTCCCTAGATGCTTCCTTCTGAGCTTCCTTTGGAGGAGGCACTCAGAGGAGGACCTTAGATGTTGAACGTAGAGTATGGGTAGGGTTATTTCGGGAGAGGTGTGTTGTCAGGTATTGTGGTCCCAAGCAAAGTAGAGCTTTATAGGTTAAAACCGGCACCTTGTATTGAGCTCAGAAGCATATAAGCAGCAAGTGCAACCAGGACAGAGTCAGTCTTATATGTTTGGACCTTCTCCAAACGTATATCCAGGCTGGACTACTAGAATGCACTTTATATGGGGCTGCCCTTGAAGACAGTTTGGAAGCTTCAGCTGGTGCACAATATGGTTGCTTGGATACTGGTGGGGGCCAGACAGTGAGCTCATTTCATACTGATACTGCACCAGCTGCGCTGGTTGCCAGTGTGTTTCAAGCCCAACATAAAATTCTGGTGTAGGGAACTTCTGGGATTCACCAGCTCTTCGGTGCTCCAAATGGGGTCAATGGCTGCAAGAAACAGACCATCAGACAGGCTAGCTGGACAGAAATGCTGCAGTTGCAGCTTATCAAGCAGGGTGGAGCCAAGACAGAGTTGAAAAGGTGGAGCAGAGCGGAGTGTGTGGTGAAGGGAAGGAAAACCCAAACCAGGAGTGACTGAAAAGTCTGGAGGAAGAGGCAAGTGATAAGAGGGCTGCTTGGTAAAGGGAAAGAAGAACAGGAAGACAAGTGGAGAGGAGATGGGAAGGTACCTCTGGAAGAAGAGGAGCCTTGGCTGGACAGTGGGAGAAGCCATTATGGATGTGCAGGCAAGAGCAGTTCTGTCCAGTCAGTGTGGAAACAGAGGAAGAAGGACTTGCTCTGACCACCTCTGAGAGCTACTTCCCTTGGCCCCAGAGACCCTATGTTACACTTACCTTCTCCTACAGGGCCCAGAAGAAAAGCAGGCAATGACAAGCTTTGGGCTTTAGAATGGCTCTGGGATGAAACATGAGGTGGAGAGACCAGGAAAGGGGCAGCTCCCAGCCCTTTACTCTCCAGGCAAAGGCCATAAGATAGATTTGTGATCCCTCAGCCAGAAGTGAGAGATGTAACTCCTTGCCCTTCAAGGGAATACTTTGGGGGCTTGACTGACTAGTGAGGGAACTAGCAGTATGCAATAAACCAAGCTTTTGCATCTAACCCTTCTTTGCACATAGTGGCTTAATGGAGGTGATGGAGGTTGGCCGCTTCAACGTGTCCTTCCCCAGGGAGGCACAGACAGCTGGTTTAACCCTTAAAGTCTTAAACAGTTTGAGCTCAAGCTACTTGAAGGGCTGCCTTCTTATGCACAAGCCTGCCCACACCCTGAGGTCATCAGCTGAGGCCCTTCTCAACTGCCCACCGCCAAGGGCAGTTAGGCTGATGACTACAAAGGAGAGGGCTTTCTCAGTGGTGTCCCCACACTTCTGGAATCAACTCCCATCAGGGGTTTGTCAGGCCCCTTCTTTGCAGGTCTTCAGGAAAACTCTGAAGACCTTCCTGTTTTCTCTGGCCTTCCCTTATATCTGGGCCATTTGTTTGTTTATTTGTTTTTTATTGGCAAGTTTTGTTTTTGTTGATTTTAATTGGCCATTTCTGTTTTCATGAATTTTATTGAAACGTGTTTTTATGGATTTATTGTTGTATCCACTTTGTATGGTTTTTACATTGTACACTGCCTTGACAGGGTTCTACCCTTTAAGGCAGCCTCAAAATAATTTTAGGTAGATAGATCTAGGGATGGTGCAGGTGCCCGACTGGGTCCGGGAACCCATTGAATCCCCTCCCCATCTGCGCCCCTGAACTCAACTTGGCAAAACCCTACCTCTGCAAGAGACCAGGACTTACGGCAGCCACCCAGTCTTCATGCAAGCCTCATTTTAGCGCAAGATGGGGACTCTGTATTTTTCATAGATCTACTGTTGCACACAACGGTGGTCATAAAGGATCATTGCAGCCATGTTACAGGCCTCTAATATGGTTGAAATGGCCCTTCATGGCCACCATTGTTTGCTGCAGTAGATCTATGAGAAAAAAGAGCCCCCATCTTTTGCTAAAAGGGGGCTCACATGAAGACCGGGTCAGCAGCCAAACAAACGGACGCCCTGGGCAACTGCTGAGCCCCCCCCCCACATGGCCCCATTGGTTCATCCCATACTGCTCACTGGGTTGGGTAAGTAGCAGGGTTTGGTGGGCAAAGTGCAGGGTGGGCACTGGGGGTTCCAGGCATCCCTAAAAAGATCATGGCTGACACATTAATTCCCAACAGGGACAATGGCATAGGCAATCTGAGTGTGCTCCTTGGGAGGAAAGGAAGCTGTATCAAGGAGCTCAAGCTGCCTTCACAGCTGCCAACTCCCTCTTCTCCTGCCTTGCGTAAAGTTGGGAGGGCCCTTGAACAGGGATGGACAAAGGCCCGTTTCATTTTTTTCTCCATTTCATTTTTTTTCCAGTCCCAAGTTCTCTTTGGCCCAAACTTTAAGACTTTTTTTCCTAAAAAAAGGTTTGCATAAAATTTGTACCCACGTTCATGTACAGTTCTCCCAGTACATACATTTTTGTATGAAATTGTTCCCAATATGCAGTTTTTGTCAGCAGTGTTCCTAATGTAATGCATTATAATATTTTCACGAATACGTGCATTTTTGTGTGCATGTTTCCATAACATACACAGCTGTGAACATTGTTGTTGTTGTTGTTGTTATCAGAGAACTCTATTGCAAAATTTGGAGACATACACATTTAAAACAGAAACTGAGTTTTGATTTGCTTATTGGTTTGGAAGCACAAAAATAGGCAAGTTTGCATTAAGATGCAAACTGAACACCTTTCTCCCCCATCCATCCCTAACCTTGAGGGAATGGGAAAGGCTGTGGCTGCAGCTGGTGTATGGTGCTCAAATGCTACACGTAGGGTGCACCCCCTTGCGAGTCATAACATAGGGAAACTTGCTTATAGTACCTACTCTGGAGCTTGCCATGTAATGTTAAATATGAATCATGATGTGATGTTCCTGCCATAGATATGAACTGTGAAAAATATCAAAAGAAAGAAAGAAACGTAGATTACACACCAGCCACAATCTCCCAACAACTAGCTTCATATAAAAAGCTCCCTGTCGAGCATTGTCCACATTTTTTTTTATTGTGGTACAGAAAAAGAAAAGAGCAACCACAGGGAGACTAGAGAGAGCAAGATGAAGCCAAAGTCTTCTCTATTGTGTTTGTATTATAGCCCTTTTAGCCCATCAACAAACTAGCGATAGGCGGCCACGGTCGATTTTGTGAGCAAACAAATACATTCTTGGGACTGCAATTGTAAAGAAAGTTATTTGCTCTGAGGAACAACGGTTTTGTTTTTTTTTAAAGCAGAGCTGATTGTGCTATGTGTTTGTGCGTGCATATGTGCGTGTATGAAGCCCTCCATTTTGAAGCACACCAAGACATCGCCACCAACACACCGATGTCCCCACTGTTGTTTGGAGCTTGTGTGGCTCTGTGAATGTGAGGGCTCCAGCTAAGTCTTTCATTTAGCCTTTTTGTTAGTCTATTTTTCCTGTATTTCACCTCTCCAAATGAAACAGAACTGAGAGGCGCCTGTGGATCTGCAGTTAACAAGTCACTGGCAACGTAAGCAGTAAATGGCTTAACTCTGCAGTCAAATTCACAGGTGGAATACTCTAAACCTGAGTCAAATTTACATGGCCAGTGGGTTCTGGGGATTAAAAAACAACTCCTCTAAGTTTTAAAAAAGTGATTTGGCATCCACAGTGGGTACAGTGCAGAGGTGTTGAACCTCTTTCATCCCAAGAGTCAAACTCCATTTGCCTTCTAGTGGTGGGTGAGCTGAGGGCAGAAGATGTGGGGCCCAATATACCCCCCCCAAAACCCAATACATTTTAGCTTACAGCTGTTAATGTCAGTAACTAGGTCTTATGAGAGACATGTTCATCTTTGAGCATGGGGGAAAAACAGCACAAAGCCAGGAGACGGTCATGAAAGGATATGGGGGGGGGGTAATGTGTGCATCAAAGGGGGGTATCTCTACAGGGGTGTGTTAGGGATTTAATGGATAGGATGCAATGGGGCACATAGGGAAAGGGGTATGTTAGATGCTTGCTAATACTGAGAGCAGTAATAGGATAAGGGGTTCAATGGACATCATTATGCAGCCTCATCTGATTGCATATATATATATCTCTCTCTCTCTCTCAAAGGATGAGGTGGCTCTAAGTAGAAGTTTATCACAGGACATTTGGAAGGTGAAGAACAGAGAAACTGGTGGTGTTCAGAAAAGGAGAAGGAGAAGGAGAAAGGAGTCATTTGACTGCAGAAATGGGGAACTGAGGCATTCTCAGGGTAAACAAGATGCATCAGCGATAGGAGGGAATAGCTGGGAAATGTGTCATGAAAATACACTTATGAGGTGATATGGTCAAAAGGAAAAGATAATTTGTATTTGAATATGTATGAGAGGGGAGGACATCAAGATAGATGGGTATTTAAGTTTGGACACGGAAGGGATCGGGGCCTCTCTTTTAGGATAGGGTCCCTTTTACTGGTAAAAGAACTTGTGTGAATGGTAACCCAATAGAGCCACCAGAAGTGTGAGTATTACTTTTATCTTTCTGTTGCTGGCTGAAGGTTTGTGTGCTTGTTAAACTATTTTTTTATCATTCTTTAATAAATGCATTTAGGTTATGTCATTGCTTTAGTTCTTATTTGTAGAATTTAAGTAAATCTGGATGACTTTGGTCTTAGTCCCTAAAGGAACCTCACCTACCACATCAGGACTAAACTGAGGCTACTTGTAGGTGTGCCTAGGTATCCAATACCAGGGACCCTGAAAATTTAGCCTCCAGTTTTTCCCTTACAACCAAACAGTCGCTGGTCAGGGAAAAGGGGGTGAGGCCAAGGGAAGGGGATGTGGGCATCTGTAGAACCCCAGAGAACCAGACTGGAACCCCTGAAGGGCCAGATTCCCCCCCCCAGGCCAGAGGTTCTGCACCCTGGTATAGTGGAAGGGAACACTGCTTAAGATAAAATGGTGGGTGGGGGGAACCCTTTGGCTTTGGGCCTTTCTAATCCTAAAGTCCCTCCTCAGCCTTAGTAATGGGTAAAAACCTCCTTCAGCTCAAGTTTGGATTTGGTTTAGTTCATATGAATGATATTTAGGGATGTTGCAAGCACCCAACTTAGTCCGGGAGGCAGGCAAAATCCCTCACACCCAGCCCCTCAGCCCCGGCTTGCCCAACTCCAGGGCACTGATGGGCCCAGTCGACAAGTGCCCTGGAGCTCGGCAAGCAGCCAGGAACAGCTCAGACTTGGTCAGCTGTCCTTGAGGAGGTGACACCCTGTTGCAGGCAGCCTCCAGGACGCTCCCCACGCTCACCCAGGCCCCATCCAGTGAGCACCAGTCATTTTGTTGACCTGTTTTGTTTTTTTACCAAAAAAGGGAGCTAAAAGAAACTGCACATATTTAAATGTGTGCATTTTTTAAGCTCCCTTTTTTCATTAAAAAAAGGCAGCAAAATGGCAGGCACTTGCTGGATGGGCCCGGGTGAGTGCAGGTGACTCACTGAGCTCCTAGGGGCTCAAGCACAGGTCTGGGGGGCAGGGGGTGAGCAGGGATGGCACTTCAGTGAACACCCAGAGAACCTGGGTGGGGGTGAGTTTGCACATCCCTAATGATATTCAAATAAATAAATATCTTGGGAAATAGCTGATTTTATTCCCCAAGCCCAGTTGGCGATGTGCTACCTCCAGTACCAGGGGCAGTGAGCCTACCTATGTACGCCATTTGCTGGGGAACATGGGAACATGGGTGGGAGGATGCTGTTGCACTCATGTCCTGCTTGTGGGTTTCCTGTGGGCAGCTGGTTAGCCACTGTATGAACAGGATGCTGGACTATATGGACCCTTGCTTTTATCCAGCATGGCTCTTCGGGAACCCCGTCATTCTCTCAATGCCATCATGGAGAGCAGAATGCCTTTCTAAAGTTAACACCATCACTAGTGGCTTGGACCTCAGGTTATAAATCCATGAGGTGGGCCTGTGTCTCTTAGGATGAAATCCTATGCATGTTTAGACAGGAAGAAGGCCTACAACTCCCAGCAGGGCTGGCTGTAGCCTGCTGGGAGTTGTAGGCCCTTTTTGCTGTCTAAACATGCATTGGATTGCACCTTTGTATAATGTACACTGCAGTGCCTAGTTTATGTAAGTGTTCAAGACATACTACTAATACCAATAATCCCAAGAGCTATTTCATGCATGTTCAAGGACATGCACACCTCCAGTGGGTCACCATTATGGTGGGGAAAATGTGTAGCCTATATCTGAAACTGGGTGAAACAGGCAGATCGGAGCACAGACACACTGTGAAAACACATGGAACAATAAAGAAATGCCCACTGATACATTTATAGATGTTGTGGCTGGAAATAAAAATGATACTTTTTGCAGGTAAGGCACAGTAATCAACCATGCAACCATAAGCGACGTACATTATCCAGCATGGGGTTTATCATGAATAATTGTTGGGTTATTAGTGCTTAGCAAATTAAGGGTATTTCCATTTATTACTATGCTCTGCGAAAGACGAGCATTAATTTATTTATTTTTCCAAGCCAAATTCACCGGAAACAGACAGTTTAGAATTTATGCTTGTAATGATTGCTACATGGTCCATTAAGACCACCTCTAAGTGAGCTTAATTTGTAGCAGATAAATGTACATGTCTCCATGTTTTTCAACATTGTTTATGGTGCATCTTGCGCAGCTGTGCCCAGCTGATTAAATCCTCACAAAATTTAAATAGGAAACCCATTACATTGACAGTATTATATCCATTCATCATACCCACATTTTCCCTTTTAACTCTGTCTGCCTCATGTGGGTATATATATATTTTTTCCAGAGGTTCATTAAATATGCAGAGTGATGCTGTTTGTTGCTCTTGTTCTTTGCCTTGTCCTTTTGTTTCCCAACATGCTTATAATGTCATCCTCTTCATTTTCTTTTGCTGTCTTCCAGCTTAGAAGTGTTAAAATAGCAATGCATGCCACGGATGAGTTTCATGCACTGTTGATAAGTGTCCTGCAGTGGATCAGAAGTGGTGAGTTTGGGGTCTGGCTGTGATCCTTTGGAATTGAGAAGGCTACCCCACCCACCACCCACCTTCATTTCCAAGGGCACAATTTCAACCTGAAGTCTAGCTGGTTACAGTCACATGGCCAAGTCCTTTCCATGCTACCTGCCTATTCCAGGGGGAAGAGAACTCATCATCAGCTGGAATTAGGGGTGTTGGAGAAACCCACAATGGATTGAAATGAGTTCTGGTTTCTGTGAATCTGACCTTCAGATTCCACAGTGGGCCAGCTTTTCCCAAGGATTCCATGGACTTGCGGACCAGTTTTCCAAATTTGGGGGGAATTTGTGCTAACATGTATAGCACTGATGCACATTAGTGCTGTGCAAATTAGCCCAAATCCCGCCCCTCCAGAAAGTGAAAAACAAGACAAGTCTGCTGATGTGAATGTGCAAACAGAACAAAATTCTGTGTTGTTGTTTTTTTAAAATCCAGGTGCATCAGTGAGTTGACAATGGGATGAAAGATGCCTGACAAGCCACAAAACACAGAAGCATGGATTTAACAAAATCCATACATCCCAACCTTGGGTTCTTCTTGTGATGAGGACATATATGTAGGATGTCATGAGGCTGTCACCTTTGTACTTCTCCCTAACTTTTCCAACCCTCTTACAATGAGATGCCAGGGAAAGAGTACCACTGAGTAGTGGCTTCATTCTTAGTAATCACCTCTCACCCATCTGGTGATTCTTTTCTGGTCCCCTTCCTGGATCAGTTTCCATTCTCTTCATCTCACCTTCCTCCTCCACTCTGGAGGGGAGGCTTAGGGTTTGTTTATTTATTTATTTGAAGCATTTTTAGGCTTCTCCTCAGCCAAAAGGGCTCTCCTAGTGACTTACTTATAATCAGTTAAACTAGACAGTTCCTGCCTAAAAGCTTACAATCTATAAAAGGCACAACACACAAGGAAAAAGGGATGGAAAGGGAAGAGGGGGGAAATTAATTCTTTTAGCAAGGCCCGGGGAATGTCTCTGCTCTCCCTCTCATCTCCATCAGCTCAGCCTGCTGGAAAGACTGGTGGTGACAGTTCAGGATTGAGGAGCCTTCACGAGGGACATCTTCCACAGGGTTGGTGGTCTAGCCTCTCCCTTTCATTCCCAGGCTATAAACCGCATTCAGCCTTTTCTTTTCTCCATTTTGAATCTACTGCCAGACTCTTTTAGAAATGGGTGAGAATTTCATTTCAGTCCATATTTGACAAGAATTGTCCAACATTTGCAATTTCCTTTGTATCTCGAATGCAGAAAACTTGAAAAAATGTGGGAGAAACTGAAACTAATGGATTTGTCTATTCAAGACCAAGGTTTTGACTGCTTAGCTCTTGGAAGGCTGGACTTGAATCCCTGTGTATTCAGCCATGTTAGTGCTGAATTAGGGTTGCCACCTCTTTTTTTCTGACAGGATCCTTATCTTTCAACAGCTATATGGAAGGAAGGGGCAACATGGTCCTCTCCGTGATGGGAATAGTATATGAATATAGTAATTCATATACTTACTGAATTTGGCTGATGCATGAGAGTGAGAATTTGGTTCATTTTTTTACAAGAATGTATCAAAATGTTCAAATTTCTTCATGTTCAGGATGGAAAAAAAACTTGATTTTTTTTAAAACAAATTCCAAATATGGGAGAAAGTGAAACTGACATATTTGTCCAGTCCACTGGGTGAGTACCACAACTTCTAGTGCTATGGGAAAGTGAGAAATCCATATCACCACTTTCTCTACATCAGAGGTGCGGAACCTCAGGCCAAATCTGGCCTACCTGGGGTTCCAATCCAGCCCTCCATGGTTTCCCAGATGGCTACACCCTCTTCTTGTGGCCCCATCCCCCTTTCCCTGGCCACCTATCATTGGGTGATTTCCCAGCTTTTGTAGAGTTTCCTCCCTTTGGCCTTTGGTCCAAGCCACCACAAGGATGTAGCCCCCCCCCCCCCCCGAGCTTCGCCGAAGTGGAATTCAGCCCACAGGCTGAAAAAGTTTCCATGCCCCTGCTCTACATCATATACATTTGCCCATATACATCAGGTTTGAATGATTGAATCCAGCACTGGAATTCATGAGGAGTGGAATGCAGGGGAGAGCACTTCCAAGGACCAATAATAGAACAGGCTAGGATACTTCCATCTCCTGCTTCGTAGCCCTCTTATCCTCAGCCCTACTGCTTCAGGCCAACGGTAATTAAGCAGACTCTGCCATGAACAAAGGTTGCAATCCATCAAGCTATCTCAAAGGAAAAGTGGGACATGGATCTTCTCCAACCAACGTGTATTTGTTATTTGGGCTGATCCCTGATACCCAAAGGGAGGGGGAGAAACTCAATGGAGCCGGTGCTCTCCAATGTTGCCTTGACCCAACAGCCAACTGGAAAACATAGGCCTTTCTTTAGCTGAGAATTTTATCTGAGCAATATCCCTCTGTGTGTGTGTGTGTGTGTGTGTGTAAATATCCCCCTGAAAATTATTTCCTGTTTTTTTTTAAAAAAAGTGTAGTATTGCATTTCCACTGTTGACGTCAGTGCGCTGCTAGGGAACTAATGTCATTATTTAGCCAGAATCACTGAAGGAGTTGACCCTTCTTCAGAGAATGGGCCAAACTGCAACGTGCTCTGCTAATGGTGTTTTTGTTATTTTCACCCTTGTAACTTCCTTCTTTTAAATGTGCTGGTTAGTTCATATTCACCCAGGATACAGCTCTCTCTCTCTAATTGTACTGGGTGCAGGAATCTCCCCCTACCTTTTAGAACACGTATTCTTGTCAGCATGTATCATTTTTAGATCCTCGTTGTGCCCTATTAGAGGCTAGTTAGGCTGCAATCAAACATGCTGATGGTACCTGCTAATCGGAGCCTTGGCATAATACAGAGCAGTGTATGGCTCTGTTTGGATTAAGTAAAGGCAATGTAGCCATGCATCAATATTTAATAGCTTGTGCCACCTTCTGGGGAAGGCAACCATATATTCTCCAGTTCACCTTGCCCTGTCTCTCCTCACTCTGCCCCCCTAATAGAGAAAAAATGCTATTGCAGAGGTGGAAAACATATACAAAAAGGCATGACCTAATGACTGAGGATCTAATCCTTGCAGAGAAAGGTTCTCCAGGGGATTTGCTTTTAATCAAGATGTCCTGGTCTTGTTATAATTTCCATGTTGCAAGACTAAACCTTCTAATTCAACACCCCCTTGAGGCTTCCCTGTCTCCTTGTGGTCTCCATTCTCATGTCAGCCATGCTAGAGTGCATTTGAGTGAGTGTGTGTTTGTATGTGAGAGAACATAAGAGGAGCCAAGGTGGATCAGACCAAGGGCCCATCTAGTCCAGCATTCTGTTCACACAGTGGCCAACCAGCTGCCCATGGGAAACCCACAAGCAGGACATGAGTGCAACAGCCCCTCCCACCCAAGTTCTCAGCAACTACTGTACATAGGCATCCTGCCTCTGATACTGAAGGTAGCATATAGCCACCAGGACTATTAGCTATTGATAGCCTTCTCCTCCATGAATTTGTCCAACTCCCTTTTAAAGCCATCCAAATTGGTGGCCACCCTTATGCCTTGAGGTAGTGTTGTGGGTGTGTGTACATGTGTCTGTGTGTAGAATAGCCTTCCCCAACCTCGTGCCTTCCAAACATTTTGGACAACAACTCCCAGAATTCCTGGCTGTGCTGACTGGGGCTGATGGGAGTTGAGGTCCAAAATATTTGGAGGCCTCCAGGTTGGGGAAGGCTGATGTGTAAGTTCCCCCAGTTAGCATCTCCAACTAAAAAGATTTCGGTTAGCAGGGCAGAGAGACCTTTGCGAACTGCTGTCAGTCCAAACTGACAGTACTGAACTACATAGACTTTGTTATATAAAGTATCCCCTTCTAAGGAACAAACAAACAAAAACATTTATTCAAGCATTCTGGCTCACATTGACCATTAAAAACCATTCCTCTCCTGCTCCCCCACAGACACTTGTCCATCCCCAAACAATCAACAAGAATTCTGTGCATGGCCTAGATTGTCTGGAAGCAGGGAGGAAAACCCCAGAATTGTTCCCTTCCCCTTTATTGAAGCAAACTGCAGAGAGTCAACAGAGGGTTAGTTCTGTATAAACCACAAGAGGCATTATTAAAGAACTGATTAAGTCATCGGAGCTTCTGGGTGATCCTTACCTGCTGTGTTGTCTGTAGCTGAGAACCCCAACAGAACAATTAAGCTTAATTGAAATTATCTTGATTGATTAGGGGATATAAAAACCTGCCGGTGAGAAGCACCAAAGAGCGAGCTGATGTCCACATGGAGTTTTGATGTTTCATAGGCTGAGTCAGGGCTGTTGATCAGAGACAAACACCTAGAGAGGGAAATGTACATCAGCCCGCTATAAAATAAACCTCTGGAATCCTCCTGGAAAACTCCTAGAGAATTGGAGAATAGAAACTCAGCTGTGTGTAGGGCTGTTAAGCTTGATAGAAAATTATTTCTATGGCAGAAAGGATATTTGCTATTAAATTGTATAGGGACTTGTAGAAAGATGATTATGTTTTGGAATGATATTGATACAACATGATTTCACTTTACAATGTTTTATCACTGAAGGGGAAAACGTACCATCCAATGGTGGTTCTCTCAAATCAGTCCAATTGTTATTGAGCACCAGTGTTTTTGGTGTCCTGAAGAATGGATGGGTACATACTAGGGCTGAACAGATCTGACTGAAAGGTTGCCTGCACTCATAAAGCCCACTGACAGGTATCCCTTTCTTTTCATCCATGTGGGAACAAATGATACTGCCAAGCGGAGCTATGAAGAGATCACATCAGACTTTGAAGCTTTGAGAAGGAAACTCAAGAACTTTGGGGCCCAGATCTCATCCATCCTTCCAGTAGTTAGAACTTAGAAGAGGGATAGAAAGGGAAAGAAAAATACTCTGGGTGAATGACTGGCTATGAAGGTGGTGCCGGCATGAGAGATTTGGATTCTGGGACCACGGGCTATACTTCCTGGAAGATGGGCTGTTGGCAAGGGACAGGTTTCACCTCACAAAGGATGGGAAGAATGTGTTTGGCCACAGCATAAAGAACTTCCTCAGGAGGGCTTTAAACTGAATCCTACGGGGAAGGGAAATGTAAAGTTGGGGGTAACAATGGACAAAGGCTCATGCACCGCAACGGAGAGAACAGCTCTAACAGCACCCAATAATAGTCTTCACTAACATGTAGGAAGAAAGCCAGACCATGAAACACATGGTCTTCGATGTCTATATACTAATGCCCAGAGTATGGGAAACAAACAAAACGAACTTGAACTCTTAATACAAGAAGGAAATTATGACTTGATAGGTATAACTGAGACTTGGTGGGATGACTCTCATGACTGGAATACAGCAATTGAAGGATATAACTTATTCAAAAAGAACAGGAGGAACAGAAAGGGAGGTGGGGTTGCACTGTATGTGAAAAATACATCTCTCTGCACAGAAATGCAGGAGGATGAGCTTAGTAGCCCCATTGAGAGTATCTGGATCAAAATAAATGGAGCAAAGAATAAAAGGAACCTGGTGGTCAGAGTCTACTACCAGCCACCCAATCAAGGAGAAGACGAGGATGAAACTTTTGAAAAGCAAATAGCCAATGTTTCACGGAATCATGATGTAGTAGTAATGGGGGACTTCAATTTCCCCGATATTTGTTGGGAGACAAATTCTGCAAAACATGGCCCCTCCAGGAAATTCCTGACTTGTGTGTCAGATAACTTCCTCCTACAGAAAGTAGAGGAAGGAACTAGAGGATTGGCTATCCTTGACTTGATCCTAACCAACAGGGATGACTTAGTGGATAAAGTAGCAGTTACAGGAACTCTGGGGGAAAGTGACCATGTTATACTTTACTACTTGGTTCAAAGGGAAGCAAAAGCCGAGTGTAGTCAAATGCATACCCTGGATTAGGAAAGCTCATTTTAATAAACTCAGAGCAATGATCAGCAAGGTCCCATGACAAGCGACTCTAATGAGAAAAAGAGTCCAAGATGGGTGGGAGCTTTTAAAAAAGGAAATTCTCAAGGCACAATTACAAACAATTCCAACAAGAAGAAAAGGTGGAAGACAACAGAAGAAGCCAATGTGCCTTCACAAAAAGCTTAGGGATGACCTGAAAACAAAAAAGGACACATATAGGAAGTGGAAGGAATGACAAGCAACAAAGGAAGAGTACAGGCAGATAGCACAGAATTGCAGGGATGGTGTCAAGAAGGCTAAAGCTGAGAACGAGTTGAGGTTAGCGAGGGATGCTAAAAGCAACAAAAAGGCTTTCTTCAGCTATGTGCATAGTAAAAGACAGAGGAAAGAAATGGTTGTTCAGCTATTAAACAAGGATGGCAAAATGATAACAGATGACAAAGAAAAGGCAGAGGTGCTCAATTCCTACTTTGGCTCAGTCTTCTCCCAAAAGAGGGTCTATGACCCCCCTGGCAAAAGCGAAGTACAATCTGAAGGGGCAGGATTGCAGCTTGAGATCGATAGGCATATGGTCAAGGAACACCGAATTACTTTCAATGGGTTCAAATCTCCAGGGCCAGATGAACTGCGCCCTAGAATAATAAAGGAACTGGCAGAAGAACTCTCAGAACCACTGTGTACTCTTGAGAAATCATGGAGGATGGGTGAAGTGCCAGATGACTGGAGGAGGGCTCATGTTGTCCCTATCTTCAAAAAGGGTATAAAGGAGGAACCTGGGAACTACAGACCAGTCAGTCTGACATCAATCCCTGGGAAAATTCTGGAACAGATTATAAAGCAATCCATCTGTAAGCACCTTGAAAAAAATGTAGTGATTACTCGAAGCCAACATGGATTTGTCAAGAACAAATCCTGCCAGACAAATCTGATCTCATTTTTGGATCAAGTAACCTCCCTTGTGGACTGTGGGAATGCTGTAGACATCATATACCTCGACTTCAGCAAAGCTTTCGACAAAGTGCCCCATGATATCTGGATGAACAAACTAGCTGAAAGTGGGCTAGATGAAACAACGATCCGGTGGATCCACAGTTGGCTACAGAATCGGACTCAAAGAGTGCTTATCAATGGGATCTTCTCAAACTGGGGTGTGGTAATGAGCGGGGTACCGCAGGGCTCAGTCCTGGGCCCAGTGCTCTTCAACATTTTTATTAATGACTTGGAGGAGGAGGTGCAGGGAATGCTGATCAAATTTGCAGATGACACAAAATTGGGAGGGATAGCTAATACTTTGGAAGACAAAAACAAAATTCAAAGTGATTTGGATAGACTGGAGCGCTGGGCAGAAAACAACAGAATGACATTTAGTAGGGATAAATGCCAAGTTCTGTACCTAGGAAAAAGAAACCAAATGCACAGTTGCAAGATGGGGGATACATGGCTCAACAACACTGCAAGCGAGAAGGATCTTGGAATTGTTGTCGATCACAAGCTGAATATGAGCCAACAATGTAATGTGGCTGCAAAAAAGGCAAGTACTATCTTGAGCTGCATTGATAGAAGCATAGCTTCCAAATCCCGGGAAGTACTAGTTCCCCTCTACTCAGCACTGGTTAGGCCTCATCTGGAGTACTGTGTCCAGTTCTGGGCACCACACTTGAAGAAGGATGCAGACAAACTGGAGAGGGTTCAGAGGAGGGCAGCAAAGCTGATCAGGGGACTGGAAACAAAGCCCTATGAGGAGATACTGAAAGAACTGGGCATGTTTAGCCTTGAGAAGAGAAGACTGAGGGGAGATAGGATAGAGCTCTTCAAGTACTTGAAAGGTTGTCACTAGGGATGGACGAAAGTCCCTTACCTGTTCTCGAAGCTTGCTTCGCGGTGGGGGGGAGGTGCTTCGGTTCTCCCCCCGAAATTCAGGCCGGGGGGGAGGCGCCCCATCCCTCGCCGGCGAAATTCAGGCCGGGTAGAAGTGCCCCGTCTACCCGGCTGCGAAAAAAAGTAAACAAAAAACAAAAAACACACCCCCATGATAGGCTACGTAACGATTTACGTAGCCTATCATGGCTAGATTTCCAAAGTCAGCCATGATAGGCTACGTTAATCGTCACGTAGCCTATCACAGGTGACTTTGAAAAAAAAAAAAAAAGCGCGTACGCAAATGGCGGCCCCCATAGGGCGCCGCCATTTGCGTTCTTTATTTGGTCCCTGTAGTCTACGTAAAGATTTACGTAGACTACGGCGAAAATAAGGGCAACGCTATTTGCGTTGCCATTATTTTCGCCATAGTCTACATAAATCTTTACGTAGACTACAGGGACCAAATAAGGAACGCAAATGGTGGCACCCATAGGACGCTGCTATTTGCGTATGCGCTTTTTTTTTTTCAAAGTCACCCGTGATAGGCTACGTAATGATTAATGTAGCCTATGATGGCCGACTTTGGAGATCTAGCTGTGATAGGCTACGTTAATCGTTACGTAGCCTATCAGGGTTTTTTTGTTTTTTTTACTTTCCTTGTAATGCTGGCGGTGGCAGCCGGTCGAAAGACCGGCTGCTGCCCCCGCCCCTGACGAAGACCCGCCGAACCGCCGCCGGGACCCGCTGCCGGGAGCGACATTCGTCAAAGGTAAGTCCCATCCCGGGGGGGGGGCGGGGGGGCAGAGAATTTCACCGCCGATTTCGGGGGGCCGAATGCGTTGGCACTCGGCCCCCCGAAGTTTCGGGGAGAAATTCTCCCCCATCCTTAGACTTGTCACAGAGAGGAAGGCCAGGATCTCTTCTCACTCATCCCAGAGTGCAGGACACGGAGTAATAGGTTCAAGTGACAGGAAGTCAGATTCCGGCTGAACATCAGGAAAAACATCTTGACTGTTAGAGCAATACGACAATGGAACCACCTTACCTAGGGAGTTGGTGGGCTCTCCCACACTAGAGGCATTCAAGACGAGGATGGACAGCCATCTGTCAGGGATGCTCTGACTTGGATTCCTGCACTGAGCACGGGGTTGGACTCGATGGCCTTGTAGGCCCCTTCCAAGCCTACTATTCTATGATTCTATGACTATTCTATCTGTTCTATAATCTGTCAATTTCAGCTTCTCTCCATTTCTCTTTTTTTCCAGTCTTAAGTTTGGTTCTTCTGAAAGTTGAGGTTTTCTCCAATCATAAAGAGAAAAGAAAGAAAATGGAGCCTGATTTTATTTTCTCTTCCAACTAGTTTCACAAACTTTGGTTGTTTTTCTGCAGGTTCTAGAGCAAACGTCACCCAACCTGGTGCCCTCCAGATGTTATGTTGATGGACCACATATCCCATCATCCTTATTATTTCCCATGCTGGACTGAGCTGATGGGATCTGTAGTCCAACAACATCCAAAGGGTGGTAGGTTGGAGAAGGCTTTTCTAGAGCACGGTCTGAAAGCACACGATGCAGCAAACTTGCTGAAGGTCTTGTCAGTGCCTTGTTGAGAGATCAGCTAGAATCCATATCTCCGCCACCCAAGTAGGGATGTATGACTCAGCAAAATCCGAGTTTGCCAGAGTTCTCTGGATTCCATCTTGAAGCTTGTTTCTCTTCAAGTCCATATTAGATTGTGATCTTGGGGGGAGGGGTCTTCTTGCATGAAAATGCATGCATATTTGTTATGTGCAGTTTTCCAAATGTACACATCAGTTGTGCACGTCTCTGAAATGTACACCTTCTCCCACTGATTAAAGTGTATTTGTGTGCATTCTTCAAAATGAAGAAAAATTCTTCATGTGAATTTTTCAAATATACGCATGCTGTTGAACACATTTTTTTAGTTTGTCAATCATATTGCAAGTTCAGAAATGTACAGACCTCGACCGCAGATTGCATCTAAGTCCATGTTAGTTCTGGAAGGTGCTAACTGGGTAAATTCTGATAAAAAATGAACTGAAAAGAATTTCTGTTTCATCCCTAAACCCCAAATAGGGATGTCAGAAAAATCCGCAATGGAACAAAATTATTTTTGGATTTTCATGAATCTGATCCCTGGATTCTGCAGCAGTCCATCTTCTCCCTGTCAGGTGGATTCTGCAGACTTGTGGGCTGATTTTCTAACGTTTTCAAATTTTGTGCAAATTTCATCATAGAAAAACAAGAGGAAAAAAACGGCCAAAAATCTGGATTTCACCCATAGGCTAAAGCATGAAAATGCACATTTGGGGGGATTTGTTGAGGTTTTGCACAAATTTGGAAATAAAAAATAAATTCCCTGGATGGGCAGACGATGGAACGAAAGGCACCTGACAATCTGTGAAACACACAATCCATACATCCCTAACCCCAGGTTCCATTGCTAAAGAGAAGCAGGATACAGAACAGGCCCAAAATGTTTTGCTGCCTCAAGCAGAGCACCAAATGGCACGCACAAACACACCAACACTAGGGCCAAAATTTCAAAAAGTCTTGCTGCACTATTCAGATATATATTCCTTCCATCCCCTCTCCCCCTGAATTCTACCACATGAAGGAGCCTGTTTCACCTTGCAGCATGGTAGGACCAGCCCTGGTGGGATTTAAATCTAATTATGTGAACAGTGTTTTGGGGCCAGGAAATACAGTAGTGCTGAATTTGTGCCTTGCATCATCTCCCTCGCTTAGTAAGTTTGAGTTGCCTTTGCTAATTGCTGTGCAGAATACTGCACAGAATGGTGTTCAAGCCTCACTCATAAAACCCATGCTCACAGCTTTGGTGTTCACAAGTCTGTGGCATGTTACGATGAATGCTACTTGAGGTTAAATTGCACGATCAATTTTTTTTCTTTTGTAATTAGGTTTTAATGAATTGCAGTCACTCAAGTGTCATTCCTTTGAGGGACTTTAAAGTTCAGGTTATAATCATTTTGTGCACTTGGTTTAGCTTTTTCCTCTTTTGTGCATTTAGTCCTGGAATGCTGCTCACTAATAAAACCCAAGCTTAAGCTATTTCCCTGAACAGGCCTGGCCTACAAGTGCAGGAGAAGGAAGAAGTTGAATCCTGAGCTAGCAGAGTAGACTAGAGGTGGAGGGCACCCATGTTAAAACAAAAAATCATGTCCTGCAGGAAAAAAGCTAGCTTCTCAGGGGAAAGTCCTAGACCAGTCTACTCCTCAGAGTGCTGACTTTTTTAATATATAGGAAGAACATTTTAAAATCCACCGTGCCTCCTACCTCAATGTCAAGTCGTCATCTGGGCCAGCCCTACCATTGGGCAAAGTGAGGTGGCCACATCAGATGGCAGATGCTGGGGTGTGTGGTGGTTCAGAAGGCATTGGAGGACAGAGGTATATGCTACAAGGGATGTATTAATTCCCTTACCTGGGCTCCACAAGAGGGTCCGCGGGGAGGGGGAGGCAACCCATTCCTCCCCCCCAGAATCCTCGCTGGCTGGCTCCACTCCACGGTGAGTCCACAGAGCCACCGGCCAACTCCGTTCCGCAAGCAATACGGCCGCCATTGCTGTGCCATATCGCTGCGGATGAGAAACAGGAAGTGAGTCCGCCACACCATGTGTGTCCCTGTTTCTTCTTGCGATAGGCTACGCATCTGTATTTATGTAGCTATTTACACAGTCTATCGCATGAAAAAATATCCCTGTTTTTTTCATGCAATAGGCTACGTAAATAGCTACATACAGACAGACGTGTAGTGTATCACAAGAGGAAACAGGGACATAATGGCATGGCGGATGCCATTTGCATCCGGATCACTTCCTGTTTCTCATCTGCAGTGATACGGACGGCAATGGCGGCCGTATTGCTTGCAGAATGAAGCCGCCGGCGAGGAGGATTTCGTGAAATCCATCCCATGTGTGTTTCATGGATTGTGCGGTAAGCGGGTTCACAACAATTTATGTAATTTATGTTAGTATGTAACATTTAGCATATTGTCTCCCATTCCATTCAACTTTTTCCTGCGTATATTTACCAGTCTCAGCAAAAACTTGCGCATTTTCCTATGAAGAAGTTTGCATAAATTTCAGGAAAGTTTTTTTAAAAGTTCAGAAAGTCCACAGACTCCTTGCAGCCAGAGGAAGCTAATCCACAGAGGATTCCACGAGTTGAATTCTTAGAAATCCAAACTCATTTTAGTCCATCTTGAGTTTCTTCAACTATTTATACCTCATAGCACACACAATGACATCTCTTACGGTATTTTGGATAATGTGGACTAAAAAGTGGGAAATAACACTAGAAAAATGGTATATGGAACGTGCAATGTGCCCCAACAGTTATCAGTGCTCTTCAATACCAACAAAAAGCACTAGTATAGATGTAACCCTGACCTCAATATTGAAGTAAAAATCAACTACCGGTTTAGTTGGCTTCTGCACATGAAACTGGGGATGCCATCTTGTCATTTGCCACAGGAAGCAAAAATATCTTGGGTCAGTTCAGAGTGGGGATGGGTGAGAATTTAGTCTGTATAATTTTTTTAAATAAGAATTGGCCAGCATTCTTCATAAGCAGGGTGGAAAGAATTTGAGATTAAAAAAAAAAATTCAGGGAATGTGAAACTGATAGATCTGTCTATTCCTAGCCCAGAATACAGTCTCTTCTAACACTTCATTCAGCCACATCTATCGTCCAGGCCTGGACAATAGATGTGGCACTCTGGCAGTGATGTATTCTCAGCTGAATGGCAAATTCATGTTGTCTCATGCTGATGTGACCAATAAATCACTTAACACATATTTAGAATGATGGGAAGAGTTTGGCTTCCACAATGACATTTCTGAAACAGAGCTCTATTTTTTTTTCTAGTAGAGATTAGGGATATATATGAGAAATTAGTTTCAATTCAGTTTTGATTGGGATTTAGCCAGTTCACACCTTCCAGACCAAACATGGAAGCAGAAACAATCTCCGGCCAAAGTCTGTACAATGTGAGCTTGCAGTGTGATTCGTGGACCCCACAAAATGTGTTCAACAGCATGTGTACATTTGAAAAATGTGCACAGTTAGGTAGAATGCATACATTTCAAAGATATGCACAGTTGGAAAAATGAGCACATAAATACGCACAGGTTTTTGTGAATACCCCCACAAAGCTTGCAATCTGATATGGACTCAAGTCAGAATGAGCTTTAAGTAGGGATGCATGGTGTAAAAACCATACTATCTGTGTTTCGTGGATTGTCAGGTGCCTTTTGTTCCATCATCTGCCCATCAACAAAATTGGATTTTGTTTTGTTTCCAAATTTGTGCAAACTGGAATTTGCACAAATGCGCATTTGCACAATTTCACACATGTGAAAATGTGCAAATTCCCCAAAAATGTGCATTTTCACATTTTAGCCTGTGAGGGAAATGCTCATTTTTGGCCAGTTTTTTAAAATGTGTATTTTTCTATGATGAAATCTGTGCAAAATTTGGGAAAGTTAGAAAACCAGTCCACAAGTCCACAGAATCCGCCCAACAGGGGGAAAGCTGGTCCTCTGTGGAATCTGCAGATTGGATTCATGAAAATCCAAACTCATCTGGTTCCAATGCAGATTTCCCTGACATCCTTAGCTTCGAGATGGAATTCCGAGAACTTCAGCGAGCTCGGGTTTTGCTGACTGGCACATCCCTAGTAGAGATGCTGCAAGGGCCAGGGGCCAACGAGAAATGCAGCTCTCCTAAGGGCACTATAGTTGCTACAATACTTCCTTCTTCCCACATCCCCCCATGGCTGCTTCTGCAACTGCCACTGGGTGAAGGAAGTCTAGCAGAGATGTTGGTATCACTTTCCAACCATCAGATTGGATTATAAAATAAAATTTTGTGGGGAAAGAACCAAGATATTTTCTGAGTCTCTCTGAGACAGGTAGTGGAGACTTTACCCTTCTCCAGTTTTTTAGGTGTTGTTTTCCCTGTAACTCACCTTTGCATACACACCTTACAAAAGAAGCAGTGTGGTACAGTGATTACAGTGATGACTTCCAACTGGGGGAGAAAAGGTTCATTTCCAAACACAGCCAGGCATCTCGCAGAGTGACTTTGTGCTAGAATTAACTCAGCTTCATCTACCTTTCAGAGTTATTGTGAAGGAAAAATGAGGTGGTGAACCCATGCATCCTGCTCTAAATTCCATGGAGGAAGATGGGTGTGTGCAGTAAGAATGACACGAAGAGATAATTTTCATTCCCTGAACAGTAGCAATGTGCTATCTGCAGAATGAAACCAAAGAAATATCCTTATTTTTCCCCTCTTCCCCATGGGGACTTTGTTTCACTATCTGATCTTTGGAAACATATATATATATATACACACACACACACACATACATATACATATACACACACATACATACACACACACACACACACACACAGTATATATCTTGATTAAAAATATATAATCAAGTTAGACTCAACACCACATGTGGGAAAAAATCCTAGTTACAAACTCTCTAAAATATACATCAAATGGTTGGTCTGTAACAGGTGGGTCATGTATACAATGCACGACACTGTGGCACAGTGCACACTCACTCGAGGTGACCCACTTGGAGCAGACAGCTAGCATATGACCTCTTGCACTGCACTGCTCCAGCTTGGATCATTATTAATGGATAGGGTGAGAGACTCTCTTCTTCCAGTGAATAGAACTTCTTTTCTTCTACAAGCTCAGATGGTCCTGTTGGGACACCTTGATGTGTACACTGGCAAGTCCCCACCCCCACACACACACCATGACATTAGTGCAGTTGTGATAGCATCCAATAGAAGTTTAAAAACTGCAGCCCTCCTGCTGATATTGCCAACTGCGATCGTACATGTGCTTATTCAGAAGCCAGCCCCATTATGTTTAATGGGAATAACTCCCAGGTAAGTGGGTATAGAATTGCAGTCTAAGACATACATGTATTTAATTTAATTTATTTAGGATGGGCATAAAATATGTTGTTTTTCAAAGCAGCCAGTGTGGTGTAGTGGTGAGAGTGTTGGACTGGGAGCTGGGAGATCCAGGTTCTAGTCCCCACTCGGCCATGGAAGCTCACTGGGTGACTTTGAGCCCGTCACAGACTCTCAGCCCAACCTACCTCACAGGGTTGTTGTTGTGAAGATAAAATGGAGAGAAGGATAATGTAAGCTGCCTTGGGTTTCTTGCAAGAGGAAAAAAGGCAGGATATAAATGCAATACATACATACATACATACATCAAACCATTGCCAGGCATGCAAATAAAAAAAAAAAACCAGCTGCCAAAGAAAAGCAAGCAAGCAGCAGAACAAGGGCTGAGCTGAAAGTTCCTACAGGGGTGATTTTGGTGGATTTCAGGGGGCAGGGGAGTAGGGATGCATCCATATCCATATTCTTTTAAACTGTTGTGCATTTTATATCCTAACATTTTAATATGTGCCTGGGAGGACTATTGGGCAACTCAGGGGGTCGGAGAGGTGCCACCATAACTGTGGTCACGGGCAAGGGGAGGTATGGCGTTGGGGGATTAACAGGCCAGCTGAGGAGAAGAGGGGCTAGACACCTTACAGCTGTCCCCTCTTCTGGTTCTTCCCCCAACCTGATGGTTCCTGGCAGCCTTACCAGTCTGCCCTTGGGTCTGGTGGTGCTCCTGCTGAATGCCAGGTCGGCCCAAAATAAAATCTCCCTCATCCATGATTTGATTGTGGATGAAGGGGCTGACCAGGCATGTATTACTGAGACCTGGGTGGGGGAACTGGGAGGGGTCACTCTCTCCCAGCTGTGCCCTCCTGGGTACTCGGTGCAGCACCAACACCGACTTGAGGGTCGGGGAGGGGGGGTTGCCGTGGTCTATAGGAATTCAATCTCCCTCTCCAGGCTTCCTGCTCATTCGAGTGCAGATCTTGAGTGTTTGTACCTTGTGTTGGGTACCCAGGAGTTGGAACAGATTAAGGATTCTGTTGGTGTACCGCCCACCCCGCTGCCCATCAGACTCCCTGCCTGAGCTGACGGAGGTAGTCTCGGACTTGGTGTTGAGGACCCCTAGGATGATGGTCCTGAGGGATCTCAACTTCCATGCCAAGGCCGCTGTATCCGGGGCGGCTCAGGACTTCATGGCCGCCATGACAACCATGGGGCTGTCCCAACATGTCATCGGCCCAACGCATATAAAAGGACACACGCTTGATCTGGTTTTCTTGACTGGGCAGGAGGATGGTGATCTGAAAGTGGAGGAATTAACATCTGTCCCTTTGTCATGATCAGTTCACTTCCTGCTGAGGTTTAGACTCCTGGCGGCCTTCCTCCTCTGCAAGGGTGGGGGACCTATTAAAATGGTCCGCCCCCGGAGATTAATAGATTCCGATGGATTCCAGAGGGCTCTGGGGGATTTTCCTGCTGGTATGGCTGGTGCTCCTGTTGAAGCCCAGGTCGCTCTGTGGAATGCAGAGATGACTCGGGCGGTTGACACGATCGCACCCAAGCGCCCTCTCCCTCTGAGCAGAGCCCGGCCAGCTCCTTGGTATACACCTAAGCTGAGGGCAATGAAGCAAGAGGGGAGATGGCTAGAACGCAGGTGGAGGAAAACTCGTGCTGAATCTGACCGAACACAGATAAGAGCCCACTATCAAGCCTACTCTGTGGCAGTGAGGGTGGCAAAGAGACAGTTCTTTTCCACCAGCATTGCATCTTCTCAGTGTCGTCCAGCGGAGCTTTTCCAAGTGGTTCGCAGCCTGTTACATTCTGGGCCAGGGAGAGAGATGGTGCAACCCTCGGTAGCACGCTGTGACAAGTTTGCATGGCACTTTGAGGATAAAGTCGCTCAGATTCGTCATGAATTGGACACCACCATTAATGCAGTTCCATTGGTAGAGGCGTTCAGAGCACTGTCTGGTCCAGTTTTATTGGATGAGTTTCAGTTACTGAGGCCTGAGGATGCAGACAAGGTGCTTGGCCAAGTCCGATCGACCACTTGTGTGCTTGACCCTTGCCCTTCATGGCTTATTAAATCAAACAAGGAGGGGTTGTCTGGCTGGGTCCAGGAGGTTGTAAATTCCTCCTTGAGAGAGGGAGTGGTGCCTGCTGCTTTAAAAGAGGCAGTAATTAGACCACTCCTGAAAAAGCCTAACCTAGACCCAGAGGATGTTAACAATTATAGGCCAGTGGCCAACATCCCCTTCCTGGGCAAGGTGCTTGAGCGGGTGGTTGTAGGACAGCTCCAGGCACTGTTGAATGAAATGGATTATCTAGATCCATTTCAATCAGGCTTCAGGCCTGGTTTTGGAACGGAAACTGCCTTGGTCGCCCTGTGGGATGACCTCTGCCGGGAGAGGGACAGGGGGAGTGCGACCCTGTTGATTCTCCTGGACCTCTCAGCGGCTTTCGATACCATCGACCATGGTATCCTTCTGGATAGGTTGTCTGGGTTAGGAGTTGGAGGCACTGCACTACAGTGGTTCCACTCCTACTTGGATGGCCGATTCCAGAAGGTGGTGCTGGGGGATTATTGCTCTGTGCCATGGCAATTGTGCCATGGGGTTCCACAGGGCTCTATTTTATCCCCCATGCTGTTTAACATCTACATGAAACTGCTGGGGGAGGTTATCCGGAGGTGTGGGCTGAGGTGCCATCAATATGCGGATGACACCCAGCTCTACCTCTCTTTCTCATCAAAACCAGGTGAGGCAGTGGCTGTTCTGAACCAGTGCCTGGGCATGGTAATGGACTGGATGAGGGCTAATAAACTGAAACTCAATCCAGACAAGATGGAGGTACTGTTAGTGGGTGGTTCGTCTGCCCGGCTAGGTGATATTCAACCTGTTCTGGAGGGGGTTGCACTCCCCCTAAAGGATCAGGTTCATAGTTTGGGGGTGCTCTTGGATCCAGAACTGTCACTTGAGGCACAGGTGAACTCAGTGGCATGGAGCACTTTTTATCAGCTTCGGCTGGTATACCAACTACGCCCTTCTCTGGACAGAGATAGCCTAGCTACAGTTATCCATGCTCTGATAACTTATCGTCTGGATTACTGCAATGCATTATACGTGGGGCTGCCTTTGAAAATGGTCTGGAAATTTCAGCTGGTCCAAAATAGGGCAGCAAGGTTGTTAACAGGGACTGGCCTGCGAGCTCATATTACGCCAGTACTTTTCCAGCTGCACTGGCTGCCAGTCCATTTCCGGGCCCGATTCAAAGTGCTGGTGTTAACATTCAAAGCCCTTAACGGCTTGCGGCCAGGTTACCTGAAGGATCGCCTCCTCCCATATGTGCCTGCCCGGACTTTAAGATCATCCTCAGCGGCCCTTCTCCGTGAGCCCCTGCCAAAGGAAGTGAGGCGGGTGTAGGGATGGCGGAGAATTTCTCCCCGAAACTTCGGGGGGCCGAGCGCCAACGTGTTCGGCCACCCGAACAAGTTTTGGGGAGAAATCCTCCGCACCCCCCCGCCCCCCGCACCCCCCCCCCGGGACGGGACTTACCTTCGCCGAATGTCCCTCCCGGCGGCGGGTCCGGCCGGTGGTTCGGCGGGTGTTCGTGCGGGGCGGGAGCGGCAGCTGGTCTTTTGACTGGCTGCCGCCGCTGCCATTCCAATAAAAGAAAAAAAAAACACCCCCGTGATAGGCTACGTGACGATTCACGTAGCCTATCACGGCTAGATTTGCAAAGTCAGCCGTGATAGGCTACGTAAATCGTCACGTAGGCTATCACGGGTGACTTTAAAAAAAACAAAAAAAAGCGCGTACGGATAATGGCGGCCCCCATAGGGAGCCGCCATTCCCGTTCCTTATTTGGTCGCTGTAGTCTACGTAAAGATTTACGTAGACTACAGCGACCAAATAAGGAACGCGAATGGCGGCTCCCTATGGGGGCCGCCATTAGCGTACGCGCTTTTTTTTTTTTTTTAAGTCACCCATGATAGGCTACGTGATGATTAACATAGCCTATCGTGGCTGAATTTGCAGATCTAGCTGTGATAGGCTACGTTAATCGTCACGTAGCCTATCACGGGGGCGTTTTTTTTTTTTTTTAAACTTTGGAGTTCGCTGCCGGGCAAGGCGGGAAGCCTCCTCCCCGGCCTGAATTTCAGCCGGGGCGAGGCGGGAAGCCTCCCCCCGGCCTGAATTTCGGCCGGGGCGAGGCGGGAAGCCTCCCCCCCCGGCCTGAACTTCGCGGGGGGAGCAGCGAAGCACCTCCCACCCACCGCAAACAAGCTTCGATGACAGGTAAGTGACTTTCGTCCACCCCTAGGCGGGTGGCTACCAGGAGGTGGGCTTTTTCTGCTGTGGCACCCCGGCTCTGGAATGAGCTCCCTAGTGAGGTTCGCCTGGCACCTACATTGTATTCCTTTTGGTGCCAGGTGAAGACCTTTTTATTTTCCCAGGCATTTTAGCATTTTAGCTTTCTAAATGTTTAGCTTTGCTGTTTTAAATCTGTATTTTAAACTCCTGCACTGCTGCTAGGTTTTGTTGTGGTTGTATTGTTATATTGTGGTTTTAATGTTCTATATATTTTAAATTGTTTTATTGTGTGTTGTTTGGTTTTAATTTTGTGAACCGCCCAGAGAGCTTCGGCTATTGGGCAGTATAGAAATAAATAAATATCCAGCCCATGTTGGTTTTGCGCATTAAAAAATCATAACTGCATTCTGTCCAATTTTGTGAATCTTTTTTAAGAACTGCACAAAACCTCACATTCATTTTCATATGCAGCTTTTCCTAACATACACATTATATATGCATTTCCCCCCGATCTACACAGTTTCATGTGTATCTTTCCCTAACGTATCCATTTTTTACACATTTTTTGAGCTAATAACTGCACTGCAGAATTCAATGCAGTTCAGTCTTCAGAACTTCCAGAGCCCAGGGGCTACTGCAACAAAGGCCCTGTTTCTAGCTGCTACTATGCTGACCTTGACAGGATGCCCACAGCACTCAATGGAGCAAGCAAATACCATGGGGACCTCCAAGTGAGTGAGCAGCTTGCTCCAACAAGTCTAGGAGAAGGATGTGGTTCCTTCCTGCTAGGGAGGGGCTTGTTTCTGGTCAGGGAGGGTTGCTGGCTCTGAAGGTAGTTATTTAAAATGATTTTTTAGGCTGTTTTTAAGGGTAGAACCCTCCCAAGGTGGCATACGAGATTTTAAAAGATAATACATGACAGCATTATTTTTAAAAAATGCAAACAAATTCAGTGAATGAATATTCAATAAAAATCTATGAAAACACCAATATCAGCTCACTGAATACGGAAAGGCCAGTGAAAAGAAGAGGGTCTTCAGAGCTTTCCTGGAGAACTGCAAAGAAGGGGCCTAATGAACCCCTGATGAAAGCTGGTTTCAGAACCGGATGGAATCAGGTTCCAGACTCCTTCGCAGAGCACATAGTTAAACTACAGAATTCCCTTCCATGAGATTTAGTGATGGCCACCACTTTGGATGGCTTTAAAAGGGGCTTGGAGAAATTCCTGGAGGAGAAGGCTATCAGTGGCTACTAGTCCTGATGGCTCTGTGCTTCCTCCAGGATCAGAGGCAGTGTGCCTATTAACATGAGCAAGAGGACACTATTGCACTCATGTCCTGGTTGTGGTTTCCCCACAGGCATTTCATTGGTCACTGTGTGAACAGAATGTTGGACTAGATGGATGCTTGGTCTGATCCAGCATGGCTCTTCTTATGTTCCTAGGAGTGGGACCGTATTGATTTTGTCATTTGCTTCTTGGCCTTTTGGCTTCGATCATGCTAAACGAAATGCACGTGGATTTGGAAACTTTTGGGGAACTCCTGTTTGTCCTTGATCCAGGGAGATAGCCATTTCATTTGCATGTAGGGATGTACGAATCCCTTACTTTCTTCCAGTCCGGGGCATCCACGGTGGGGGGAGGCAATCCGTCCCTCCCTCCAGAATCCTCCCCAGCTGGCTCTGCTCCACAGCAAGACTGTGGAGCCACCGGCTGGGGCCGGCCACAGCCGGACGTCTGGCTGCTGCCAGGCTGGTGCGGCCGCAAATGGCGGCCGTCATACTGGCCGCCATTTGCGTCCTTGCATTAGGCCGTGATAGGCTAAGTAAGTATTTATGTAGCCTATCATGGAAAAAGGCAGGGACGCAAATGGCAGTCACTGCGCCATTTGCGTGCCTGCCTTTTTCCATGATAGGCTACGTAAATACTTACGTAGCCTATTACGGCAAAGAGTGGGGGCACAAATGGTGTAGCGGCCGTGATTTGCGCCCCTGCTCTTTGCTGTGATAGGCTACGTAAGTATTTACTAATTAATGCAGGGACGCAAATGGCGGCCACTACGGCGGCTGCCATTTTTGGCCGCAGCAGCCCGGCAGTGGTTGGAAGATGAGCCGGAGCCTCCGCTGCCACTGCCGCCGCCGCATCCACCACCGCATCCACCACTGCCGCCACATCCGCCGCCAGGTAGGTCCATTCCAGGGGGGATTTCGGGGGGTGGCGGGGGGTAGGCCATTCCGCCACAGACTCCAGGGGGCTAGATTCTAAAGAATCTGGCCTCACTGGAGTCCGTGGCGGAATTCTCCAACATCCCTATTTGCATGATTGGGCTCTGTGCATATGCTAAGTAGTGATCAGGAAAAAATAATTGGGAGTCCTGCTAGCAATATCCCCCCCCCCCCCCGGTGCCATTAGAATACAAAGTCTGGGAGATTAAATACTCTGCTGTTAATTGGCTATTTGCTCCTGTTTTATCCAATGCTATTAGATTAGTGGCAACCATTATAATTAATAGCGAACATGAGTAGCAGCTCATTTAAACTGTTCTTGATTAGAAAGGAGGAAGTTCTTTCCGAAGTAAAGCTAAATTTATTAGTTGATGATTTGTTGCCATTGTCAGTCACCAGTGAATCCATAGACCAAGTGATCCATGTTTTTTTTTTCATTTGTGTCCCCACAAATGGGTCTTCTTTGTAATAGACAAAATATCTGAACATACCACCCAGTCTTGTGGTGTTCCTAAACTGGGCCACATCCTTGAATATTGTAAGGCAACCTTCCCTAGCCTGGTACTCTCCAGTTGTTTTAGATGTGAACCCCCATCATTCCCAGCCAGCATGGCCAGTGCTCAGGAATCTTGGGAGTTGTAATCCAGAACATCTGAGACCACCAGTTGGGGACTGCTGGTGGCTCAGTGGCAGAGCACCTGCTTTGCACGCAGGAGTTCCGAGGTTCAATCCTTGGCACCTCCAGGTAGGGTTAGGGAGGAATCCTGCCTGACACACTGGAGAGGGGCTGCCAGGTGGTGTCAACAATACTGGGCTAGATGGACCAAGGGGCTGACTCACTATAAGGCAGCTTCCTATGTTCCTATGGTGCATGTAAGGCATACCTATTTATGCATTTTAAGGAGACCAATACAATAAAATAAGACACCTATAAAATTATCTAGCTAAAGGGAGACTATGACAGACAGACAGACAGAGACAGACAGACAGACCCTATGCATCAACTTTAGCTGCCATGCTGCAGTTGTACTTTGCATTAAGCAGTGGCCTTTATGGATTGTATCTATACCAATGGTAAGCAATGTGGTACCCATGGGCACCACTGCACCCCTTGACACCTTTCTTGGTGCCCACCAAGGTGCCCCCATCCCTCCCACTTTTTAAAAACAACATTTCTTTTTACTGGCAGCAAGGACTTCTTCAAAGCAAAGTGAGGGCATCTAGCTGATGCCATCTTCATTTCCCATGAATGCCTCTGGCTACATGGTGGGGCTCAAAGACATTCTTAGGGAAGGAAGACGGTGGGTGGCTGCAGGCCAGTGCTTTCCTGTGTAGTGTTCCCAGCCACCAGGGTGTGAGAGAGAAAAAGATATTGGGGAATGAGTTGGTTGGTAGGGGAGGCAAAACAGTTTGCCTTCTGTGGTTTCTGTTAGCACTAAAAACTGTGGGTTCAAAGGGGTTGTTTTGTATGATGGAGCTCAGACCCCACCTATGCCTTATACTCTGTCTTTGGGGCAGGTCACTTGTCCTTTGTGACTAGCCACACCTCCCATAGTAGCCATTTTGTGGTGGTCGCAGTGGAGGCTGGTGGCTCTGATTTTGGTGGGGCTTACATCCATTCTGGGTTTCAGTCAGAAACAACCAGAACTCTAAAGGGGCTATCCAAGGTGCTGAATCCTATGATCAAAATAGGTTCAGCACCTTCGATAGTGTCTTTAGAGCTCTGGTTGGTTCCGATTGAAACCCAGAATGGATTCACAGCCCCACCGAAATCTGAGCCAATTGCCTCCACTGGGTGGTGTCCAGGACAATTTCTTCAACGGCTAAATGTGCTCCTGGTCCCAGAAAGGTTGCCTGCTAGGGATGTCAGAGAATTTCGCCACGAATCTTGGGGAGGCCGAATGCCAGCTCATTCGGCCCCCCGAAATCGGTGGTGAAACAGTCTGGCCCCCCGCCCCCCCCGGACGGGACTTACCTTGGGCGAATCTCCCTGGCGGTAGCGGTTCAGCAGCGGCGGCAGCGGCGGCTGGTCTTCCGACCGGCTGCTGCCGCCACCATTTCCAGTAAAAAAATTTTTTAAAAAAACGTGATAGGCTACGTAAAGATTTACGTAGCCTATCACGGCTAGATTTTTAAAAAATACCCATGGGCGCCGCTATTTGCGTATGCGCGGTTTTTGTTTTTGTTTTTTACTCAGCCATGATAGGCTACGTAAACATTTACGTAGCCTATCACGGCTGACTGCAGGGATGCAAATGGCGGTGGCTACGGCCACCGCCATTTGCAGACCCAGCCGGCCAGGATTTGCAGTGGGAGGGATGGGGCGCCTCCCCCCGGCCAGAATTTTTTTTGGGGGAGGGATGGGGTGCCTCCCCCCCGGCCAGAATTTTGGGGGGGAGAGTCTCCCCCCTGCCAGAATTTCGGGGGGAGGGATGGAGCGCCTCCCCCCCACCGCGAATCAATTTCATCCTAAGCTAAGTGACTTTCGTACATCCCTATTGCCTGCTCCTTGTCTACACTGACCGCTAGTGGCTCTTCAGAGTTTTGGATAGGTGTCTTCCACAGCCCTAGCTAGAGATACCTGGGATTAAATGTAGGGATGTCAGAGAATTCCGCAATGGATCTCAGTGAGGCCGAATGCCAGTGCATTCGGCCCCCCGAAATCCATGGCGAAACGAAGCCCCCCCCCCACGAAAGGCATGCAAAACAGAGCACTTACCTGGTGCCATTCACGCCGCCATTCACTTCCCCATTTAGGCCATGATAGGCTACGTAAATACTTACGTAGCCTATCACGGCTAACGCAGGGGCGCCATTTGCATCCCTGCAGAGGCCATGATAGGCTACGTAAATATTTATGTAGCCTATCACGGCCTAAATGGGGAAGTGAATGGCGGCCGCTGTAGCCGCTGCCATTTGCATTCCTGTTTTTTTGCCGTGATAGGCTATGTAAATATTTACGTAGCCTATCATGGTAAAAAAAACAAGGGCACAAATGGCATAGCAGCTGCCATTTGCACCCCTGTCTTTCACCATGATAGGCTATGTAAATATTTACGTAGCCAGCCTATCATGGCCAAAAACAGGAACACAAATGGCAGCCGCTGTAGCCGCCGCCATTTGCGACCTCAGGCTCCACACAGGAGCGGAGCCGGCCAGGTTAGGATTTCGGGGGGAGGTGCGGAGCGCCTCCCCCCCACCGCAAATCACCCCTGCGAAAAGGTAAGTGACTTTCGTACATCCCTAATTAAATGTATGAACTCTGGCTTCCTTTACATTAAAGAAAAAAACCTGCAGTCCTCTCATTGTGGAGCTTTTCCACACTTACAGCAGCGACCACGTGATTGCTGAGAGGGGAAGCTTTTAATTGCCAAGGTTCCATAGAACTCAATGAAACAGCACCATCTAGTGGCTGTTTTGATAGTGCAACATCCCAACATAAATAGATCGCTCATTTTTTCCAGACCTTTTTGAGATGGAATAACCAGGAAATACCACTGGATGTGCCCTGGAGATTTACGACATCATCTAAAGGACCCACAAACTTCCGTGAGTGAGCAATCTCAATAGCAGGATAAAAGCTCCAAGAATCCCTGTGTCATTGAGCTATGGCCCTTTCCTAAGCTCCGACATTCATTATGTGGGGAGTTAATCTTGTGCTGCCAGTCCCTCACTGACCTAGCACTGTGGCCATCATTGGTGCTGGTATTCGTTGCAATCATATTTGATCATTGGGCAGAGCCACAAGTCTGTTCTTTTCTGGCCTGAGGCATAATTTCTAAAAGGACTGACTAGGCTCAGATGGCACCCCCTTGCACTTGATATTTGCATCCATTGATGGTGTGTGATCCTAGTTGTTAAAGAAAGTTTTCAGCTTGCAATTGAGTTTGCTCAACTACCTCAGGGCTTCAGTCTTCATTGAACCACTCATCCTACTGCCACATCGGCTCTGCTCTGTTTTATTGGTGTACAGGTAGTAATTTTAACATCACACATGTTGACACACGGCAGAATCCTACAAAATGCCTCATACATTTTATAACTGGAAATAGTGCTGTGCCAAAACCCCACCTCCCCTTTTGCAACGTCTTCATTTCCCTATGAAAGAGGCTGTTGTTTTTCTGCCTCTTTCGTGGGGATGTTGAGAATTCCTCTGAAATTTCTCAGGGTGCAGATAGGGATGCTGGAGAAATTCAAGATGGACTAAAATGAGTTCAGATTTCTAAGAATCCGACCTGCGGAATCCGCTGCAGACCGACCCCCTCAAGCCGCATGGAGCCCATGGACTTTTGGATGATTTTTTTTTACTTTCCCAAAATTTACGCATATGAATTCGTAGAAAAATAGCTAAGTTTCTGCTAAGGAAATATTCAGTGGAAAGGGCAACAATATGCTAAAGGTTACGTACTAAGGTAAATGATATAAATACTTATGTAAATACTTACATAATTATTTGCGTATTTTTTCCGCATGATGGGGAAAAAATATTTGCATCCCTCTGTGAGCGGATGACGGAACAAAAGGCACCTGACAATCCACGAAACACAGACAGAGAGGATTTTACATACATCCCTAGGTGCAGGGCTTCAGTGCTTACCTTACTGGAAGGAGGTGGCAGAGGGGCTGCTGTGTGCTCTTTCTTTCTTTTTTTTAACCACACTTTTCCCCTATTCTGTCCTGGCAGCCTCTCCAGCTGCTTGAACTTCTTGGAAAGCCTCCTGGAGGACTTTGCCAGAAATTCCTCCCATTGTGCATAGAATCATAGAACAGTATGGTTGGAAGGGGCCTATAAGACCATCGAACCCAACCCCCTGCTCAGTGCAGAAATCCAAGTCAGAGCATCCCTGACAGATGGCTGTCCAGCCCCGTCTTGAATGCCTCCAGTATGGGAGAGGCCACCACCTCCCTAGGGAATTGATTCCATTGTTGTATTGCTGGAACAGTCAGGAAGTAGGGATGGACGAAAGTCCCTTACCTGGTCCCGCAGCTTTTTTCGGGGGGGGGGAAGGCGCTCTGTTTCTCCCCCCAAAATTCTTGGTGGGTGGGGAGGCGCCCCATCCCTCCCCGCTGAAATTCTGACCAGGGGGGAGGCGCCCCGCCTCTCCGGCTGCGAAAGAAAAAAGTAAAGTAAAAAAAAAGAAAGTTGTAGGCTACGTAACGATTTCCGTAGCCTATCACGGCTAGATTTTCAAAGTCAGCCGTGATAGGCTACGTAAATCTTTACATAGCCTATCATGGCTGACTTTGAAAAAAAAAAAAGTGCGTACGCAAATACCACATTTGCATTCCTTATTTGGTCCCGGTAGTCTACGTAAAGATTTACGTAGACTACGGCGAAAATAAGGGCAAGGCAAATAGCCGCCGCCGCTGCTGCACCGCTGCCGAACCACCGCCGGGACCCGCCGCTGCCAGGGACATCCGCACGAGGTAAGTCCCATCCCGGGAGGGGCGGGGGGTGTCGGAGAATTTCCCCACCAATTTTGGGGGGCCGAATGCATCTGCATTCAGCCTCCTGGAGATTCGTGGAGAAATTCTCTGACATCCCTATCAGGAAGTCTTTCCTGATGTTCAGCCGGAATCTGGCTTCCTGTAACTTGAGCCCATTATTCCATGTCCTCCACTCTGGGGTAATTGAGAAGAGATCCTGGCCTTCCTCTCTGTGACAACCTTTCAAGTGCTTGAAGAGCGCTATCCTATCTCCCCTCAGTCTTCTCTTCTCAAGGCTAAACATGCCAGTCCTTTCAGTCACCTCTCTCAGCAACTCTCCCTTCTCACCGCCATGGTCACCAGCTGCTCATGCTCCTCCTCCTCTTTCCCATCATGGCTGCCACTTGCTTGCCTGATAGGCAGAGAACTGGTGAGCAAGCAGGCTGTCAGGGTGGAAACTGAGACGATAGAAGCCCAGAGCAGTTCTGATTCTGAGGAGGATCAGCAATCCATGGGAGAGGAGCCAACTCATCCCTCACAGGCACAGCAGCTGGCAGAGATTCCTCCTGCCGGCATTCCTGAGATAGACAGTGATTCTAGCAGCGAGAAAGTGTGGGAGGGGAGCTTGCTTGACGCAGACGCAGGGAGCGACGAGCAATGGAGGGCATGGAAAGGAGGCATAGCACCCGTTTGGCGCGCAAGCAACGGCCGCCTCCCGTGGACCCAAGGGAAAGAGGGAGGATCTTTCCCTAGCCCATAAGTTCAGGGTCTTCAAGTGACTCTCCTTCAAACAGGGACCAACTGCCTACCCGGAGCATAGGCCACTCTGCTGTTCCTTGCTTAGTCACTGGTGATTAGCATCTGAAAGAGTCATTAAGTTGTAAAAGGATTAAAGCCTTGAAAAGAATCCTTTCATCTGTTTCTTGAATTGGCTATTGGAGTCTACTGAAAGAGGCCGCCAGGGCGCTCCTGACACAGGCCATGGCATCCGCTGCCCCTCCTTCTCACCACCACCATTGCCCGGGCCAGAGCGAGAGGCAGGGGAACAAGCAGGTTGCAAAGGTGAAGAGGAGGAGCAAGTCCAGGGGTCATAGGATCCGTGTCCGGCACCCTGGGATGATCGAGAAGAGACCCTGGCCTTTCCAATGCTACTGTCTGCTGAGTGCCTGAAAGCCAAGAGGGGCATTTTTAAAAAAAATGCTTTATTGTTATTAAAAGTTCTTTTAATGACAGCAAGAATAAGAAGAATAGCAACAACTCCTCTCTTGGCTTTCAGGCACTCAGCAAGCAGCAGCATTGGAAAGCACCAAGGAAGGAAGCCCTGTCAAAGTCCTCCAGGGGGCTTTCCAAGGAACTCAAGCAGCTGAGAGGCTGCAAGGACAGAAAGGGCTGGAGGAATAGTAAAAGACAGAGTGGAGCGCACACACGTCTCTGCTGTCTCCTTCCAGTAAGGTAAGCACTCGAGCCCTGCACCTCTGGATGTACGGATTGTGCAAAATCCGCTCCATCTGTGTTTCGCAGATTGTCAGGTGCCTTTCGTTTCATCATCAGCCCACAGAGGGATGCAATTATTTTTTTCCGCCATGCGGAAAAATACAAAAATAATTGCATAAATTTTTACGTAAGTCTTTACATGAGCCTCGGGTGGCGCAGAGTGGTAGGAGGCAGTATTGCAACTGGAACTCTCCCCACAACCTGAGTTCGATTCCAGCAGAAGCCGGGTCTCGGGTAGCCGGCTCAGGTCGACTCAGCCCTCCATCCTTCTGAGGTCGGTAAAATGAGTACCCAGCTTGCTGGGGGAAAGGTAGCCACGACTGGGGAAGGCAATGGCAAACCACACCGCTATAGTCTGCCATGAAAACGCCAGCGCAAGCGGCGTCCCTCTAGGAGTCAGCAATGACTCAGTGCTTGCACAGGAGGAACCTTTCCTTATGTAAGTATTTACATAATTTACCTCAATACGTAACATTTAGTGTATTGTCCCCTATTCCATTTAACATTTACTCAGCAGAAACATAGGTATTTTTCTATGGATTTATATGCGTACATTTCAGGAAAGTAAAAAAATCATCCAAAAGTCCACTGACTCTGCACGGCCTGAGGGGGGTCTCTCCGCAGCAGATTCCACAGGTCAAATTCTTAGAAATCAGAGCTCATTTTAATCCATCTCGAATTTCTCCAGCACCCCTACCTGCACCCTGAAAAATTTTGGAGAAATGCTCCCCTCTTCCCACAGTTTTCAGGTGCAGTTTCTTTTTGCCTCCTCCCCAACCAATTAACGGTCAAAAATAAATAGGTCAAAAAAATTGGCACAGTGCTAGCTGGAAGTGCCTTGATAGAAAGCATTTATTTTAGCAGATCAGCCATGGCCAATGTATGTATTCACATGGGCCACTTTATTCTCAGGGCAAGGATCAGGAGGATGTAAGTTGTGAAGGGCGATCTTCCATCATTTCAGTTCAGAACAGGGCTCAGACTATTGAGCTATTCCCCAATCCTAAATTGGAAAATAGCTCTTCTGTTTTTGATGCTGAATTGCAGACTTGGCCCCACTTCCCTGACTATGGGTATGCTCAGTAGCATCCTAGGGACACCGAACCCAAGAATGTGTAGTTTCCCAAACTATGAACTTGAGAAAGATAGCTTGAGAAAACGATATTTCCCGGGGTTCCTGGTGCCTCAGATGTGGCCATTGCTGTGTTCAAGCTGCCAAAGAGAGATGAAGGGATGTTCACCATCATGGATTATGATCCAAGCGAGAGACAAATTTCTGGAGAAAATGGAGCTCCCTTTGCAATCCAGGCAAGCATTAGTAGTAGAAATGTGTGTTTTGTTGGATCTGGTGTTGTTATTTGTATTGTATGCTGCCTAGAGTGGCTGGGTAGCCAGCCAGATGGGCAGCTAATAAATTTAATTAATTAATTAATTAATTAATATACTGAATAAGGTAACTATGAACGCTGGCACCATCACTAGGCTGAAGGGGATGTTACAGCACAAGCGGAGTCCCTCACAAGTGGTTGGGCTTCACCAGGGGTGGACAACTTGTGACCTTCCAGATGTTGTTGGGTTGCAATCCCATAAGCCCTAGCCAGTATAGCCAGTGATGAAGAGTGCTGCAAGTTGCAGTCCAACAACATCTGGAGGGCCATGTAAGCACAAATGAAGAGCCATGCTGGATCAGACCAAGGGTCCATCCAATCCAGCATTCTGTTCACACAGTGGCCAACCATCCACCCACAGGAAACCCATAAGCAGGACATGAGTGCAACAGCAACCCCACAGTTTGCTCACCCCTGAGCTTCATAATAAAGCTGGTGCATCTTTGCTATGGAGCCCATGCCCCAAGGCATTATTTCAAAATAAATACATGTATGGCATGCATGCTACACACAGTTAAAAAGATCAATGTAACATCGAAGTAAGTGTTCCATATATCTATTTCTTGCAACTTGCAAACATTTTCCTTGTCCTTAATAGTGAAACTGTCAGCCAACATTTTCCCATACATAGCTTGATTAGTTGTAGGGCTGAAGGGCCAACTAATATCTGTGGTGTGGTGGATAGATTGCTTAGAGTTTTGGACAAAGGTCAGGGAAACCCTCCTTCAAATCTCCACTCAGCCATGAAGTTTATTGGTTAACCCTGGGCCAATCACTATCTCTCAACCTAACGTAGTTTGCAGGGTTTTTGTGATGCTTGAATTGTGTGTGTGTTGTAGGGAGTTCTGTATATACACCACCCCATCCTGCTTGGAGGAAAGATGACATTAAAATATAATCACTAGATAAGTTTTGTCCTGGGGGCTGGAGCTGGATTATGGGCCACATTTTGCCCATTTTAGTTAGGTCTTGATCTTGCCCCATCTGAAAGCCTTAAGGCAGGTTTAAGGATGGACGAAAGTCCATCTTTTTACCTGGTCCTGCAGCTTGCTTCGCGGTGGGGGGGAGGCGCTCCGGTTCTCCCCCCCGAAATTCTTGGTGGGGGGGAGGCGCCCTGCCCCTCCCAGCCAAAATTCAGGCCAGGGGGGAGGCGCCCCATCCCTCCCCACCGAAATTCTGGCCGGGGGGAAGCGCCCCATCTCCCTAGCCGCGAAATTAAAAAGTTATGAAAAAAAAAACCCACGTGATAGGCTACGTAACGATTTACGTAGCCTATCACGGCTAGATTTTCAGTCAGCCATGATAGGCTACGTAAATTGTTACGTAGCCTATCACGGCTGACTTTGAAAAAAAAAACGCGTACGCAAATGGAGGTGCCCATAGGTGCCACCATTTGCGTTCCTTATTTAGGCCCGGGTAGTCTACGTAAAGATTTACGTAGACTATGGCGAAAATAAGGGCAACACAAATAGCGTTGCCCTTATTTTTGCCGTATTCTACGTAAATCTTTATGTAGACTACCTGGGCCTAAATAAGGAACACAAATGGCGGCGCCCATGGGCGCCGCCATTTGCGTACGCGCTTTTTTCCCCCCCAAAGTCAGCCGTGATAGGCTACATAATGATTTATGTAGCCTATCATGGCTGACTTTGAAAATCTAGCCGTGATAGGCTACGTAAATCGTTACGTAGCCTATCACATGGTTTTTTTAAATTTTATTTTACTGGGAAATGGCGGTGGCGGCCAGTCGGAAGACCGGCCGCTGCCCCCACCCCAGCCGAAATGCCGCCGGGACCTGCCGCCGAGAGGGACATTCGCATGAGGTAAGTCCCATCCCGGGGGGGGGCGCGGGGGGGCGGAGAATTTCCCCACCAATTTCGCCAACGCATTCGGCCTCCCGGAGATTCGTGGAGAAATTCTCCGCCATCCCCAGGCAGGTTACAGAATTTCCAGACTTCTACAGCTGTGCACAGTTGGGAGCATTGCCTTTGCAGAGGTGAAGAACATTGGTATTCATGTAGGCGCTCTTTTGACCTCCAGGTAGACGTGCATTGGTCTGCACAGGTAGAATTCTGTAAAAGGCTAATCAAAGTTACAGTTCCCCCAACAGAAGCCATCTCCCAAACAATGACCCTCCCTCTCACTGCTCCACTTCTCTCCTCACCCCCAGAGCATCTGCATCCTTGTCCCATCATTTCCATCTCCCCCATACTCTTGTACCGTTGCCTCCAAGGTCCTGCGGGATTGTCTTCCTCGAAACCCATGGGAGCTGCAAAACACGTGCCTCCCTTTCTTGTTGGTGAGATGTATCTATTTTTGTACCAACTAACTAATCCACAACGCAATGCAATCCAGTTCACATGTATCACATTTACATGTAGAAATCTAAATCTTCAACATACATGGACAACTCATTCTCTGTGGCTTCATTTCAGATGCTTACCTCTTAACTCTTATATAAAGCTGCATACCTAGTCCCACCTCCTAATCTCTCAGTTCAGCTACTAAGATAATGCAACACGTGTAGATACCATAGCACATTTATGAAGAAACATTAAATGTCATTTCTGTTTAGCACCAAGAAGCACCAAGATGTCTTCAGCTTGAAGACTGGATAATACTCCAATCCCATTTCTCAATATATTCCATCGTGCCATTGTTTTGACAAGCATAGGGTGCCTATTTTCTGAGAAGACAGTGTCACCATCATCAGGGTCAGCTTAACATCATAATAATAACTTGGCATGAGAAAAGATCACAGCCATTTCTATATTTTACAAGTGCCAAGGTCTAGGAACGTGCTGCATAAAAGAACACACAGAAAAACTCTGAAGTTGCTTGGAGAGCACAACTGCAACATTTTTTTTAAACCCTCCAATAATCAGCATTAAAGAACAAAAGCAAGGAAGAAGCTGCCATGCGTTTTTGAATACGTGTATGAAGAAGGGCCTTTAAGGACAGAGCAACTACATCCCCATTCCCATAAATCATCATTGGTATGTAGGCAACTGGTTCAATTCCAGGGTGACATAAGCCCCGTTCATTTGATATCTGGGGCCATATTGCTAGCCCTTCCCCTGACCTTGCATCGTCAGGCTATCCCCACGTCCAGTGTCTGTACATTGAGCCCTGATGTTTCCAAAGAAGCCCTTACACATGAGCTGCTCCTCTTCAGACATCTACACTCAATGATCAGATGTGGATGATAAATCTATTGATGACTACTAGTCCTGATGGCTATATGCTACCTCCATCAGAGGCAGGATGCCTATGTACAAAGTTGCTGGGGAACATGGGCAGGAGGGTGCTGTTGCACTCATGTCCTGCTTGTGGGTTTCCCGTGGGCAGCTGGTCGGCCAGTGTCTGAACAGAATGCTGGACTAGATGGACCCTCAGTCTGATCCAGCAAGGCTCTTCTTATGTTCTTATATTCTTACATGGGGGGCAGGGCTCATCTGGCCGCATAATGCCAGGGGGTGGCCAGCAGCATGACCTCACTCCTGGGGGGCCCTTACCACATGTAATGTATGATGGGGGCTACTGTCTTTGTTTGTTTGTTTGCTTTTAATTCTAACATTGTATGGCTTGGCTTTCTCCACCCATTAGTATTTGTTTAGTCATTTAGTGTTATTGCGTTCCCCTTATTTTCGCCGTCTTAGTCTACGTAAATGTTTACGTAGACTAAGACATGCCAAAATAAGGAACGCAAATGGTGGCGGCCATAGCCACCGCCATTTGCGTACGCGCGTTTTTGTTTTTTTCTAAGTCAGCCGTGATAGGCTACATAAAGATTTACGTAGCTTATCACGGTGTTTTTTAAAATTTAGCCATGATAGGCTACGTAAATCTTTACATAGCCTATCACGTTTTTTTTGTTTTTTGTTTTTTTTAACTGGAAATGGCGGCGGCGGCAGCCAGTCGGAAGACCGGCCGCTGCAGCCGCCGCCGCCGCACCGCCGCCGGAGCCGCTGCCGGAGCCGCCGCTGCCAGGAAGATCCGCCCCAGGTAAGTCTCATCCCGGGGGGGCGGGGGGGCAGACCGTTCCGCCACCGATTTCGGGGGGCCGAATGCGCTGGCATTCAGCCTCCCCAAGATCCGTGGCGGAATTCTCTGACATCCCTAGTTTTTTTTAGCTTTTGTTTTGTTTGGAATTTTTGCATTTTATTGTTTTTGCAGCTTCATTGTGAATCACCATGAGCACCCATTAAGTAGAGGGGTGAGTCTGAAATACATTAGATAAATTAGGGAAGGCGTGAGCGCCCGATAGGGATGTACGAAAATCACTTACCTGTTCACGGATTATGCTGATGGGGGGGAGGCGCTCCGTCCCTCCCCCCGGAATCCTGGATGGGGGGGAGGTGCTCCGTCCCTCCCCCCGGAATCCTGGATGGGGGGGGAGGCGCTCCATTCCTCCCCCCCCCAGAATCCTCCTTGGCCGGCTCAGCAGCCAGCCAGGCCCAGCCAGGCCAGAGCCATCTGCAGCCAGATTTCCGGCCGCGGAGGCTCTGGGGAAAAAAAAAAAACTGCGTACACAAATGGCGGTGGCTACGGCTGCCACCATTTGCGTTTCTTATTTTTGACGTCTTAATCTACATAAATATTTATGTAGACTAAGACGGCGAAAATAAGGGGAATGCAAATAGCGTAGCCGCCGCCATTTGTGTACGCCTTTTTTTTTTTTTTTACCCAGATGTTTTAGGCTGCATAAAAACTTATGTAGCCTATCACGTGGGTGTTAAAAAAAAAAAAATTGCAAATGGCGGCGGCAGCAGCCGGTTGGAAGACCAGCCGCTGCCGCCACCAAAACTGCTGCCGGAGCCGCCGCCACCCAGAAGATCCGCCCCAGGTAAGTCTCGTCCCAGGGGGATCCGCAGGGGGGCGGGGGGGGCAGGCCATTCTGCCACAGATTTCGGGGGGCTGAATGCACTGGCATTCGGCCTCCCCAAGATCCGTGGCGGAATTCTCTGCCATCCCTAGCGCCCGACTTAGTCCGGGAGGCCAGTGAAATCCCTGACGCCCGGCCCCCCGGCCTCCGCTCATCAAACTCCAGGGCACTGACCGGACCGGCTGACGAGTGGCCTGGAGCTTGGTGAGAGGCCAGAAGCAGTTCAGCCTTGGCTGCCTGGTCAGCTGTCCTTGACAGCCACCTGGGCAACAGCCAGAGAAGCCATGGGACACCCCTTCCACTGGCCATCTTCTGCTTGTGAGCAAGAGACAGCTAGCGGCCTGTGTTCCCTGTGCCTCCTGCTGCTGCTGCTGCCGCCAGGGTGGCTGCTTGTGGCAGGAACCCTCCCAGATGCTCCCCAAACTCACACTGGCCCCTTCCAGAAAGAGCCAGCCATTTTGCCACTTTTTTTTTTTACAAAAATAAGGGAGCAAAAAGAAACTGCGCATATTAGGGATGGTGGAGAATTCCGCCACGGATTTCAGTGAGGCCGAATGCACCCGCACCCCCCCGCGGATCCCTCCCAGGACGAGACTTACCTGGGGTGGATGTTCTGGACGGCGGCGGCTCCAGTGGCAGCGGCGGCGGTGGCGGCTGGTCTTCCGACCGGCTGCCGCAGCCGCCATTTGCAGTCTGGTCTTTTCTCTTTTTTTAAGCCAGACGTGATAGGCTACATACAAACTTACGTAGCCTATCACATCTGGGTAAAAAAAAAAACAACAACAGCGTACGCAAATGGCGGCGGCTACGGCGACTGCCATTTGCATTCCTTATTTTTCGCCGTTTTAGTCTACGTAAATATCTACGTAGACTATTACGGTGGGGAAAAAGGGAACGCAAATAGCGTAGTGGGTGCTATTTGCATTCCCCTTTTTTCCCCGCCGTTTTAGCCTACGTAAATATTTACGTAGACTAAAATGGCAAAAAATAAAGAATGCAAATGGCAGCCGCTGTAGCCGCCACCATTTGTGTACACGTTTGGTTTTTTTTACTTTGCCATGATAGGCTACATACATATTTACATAGCCTATCACGGTTAAATACAGGGACACAAACGGCGATGGCTACGGCAGCCGCCATTTGTGTCCCTGCTGCCCAGTGGCCGGATGTCTGGCTGTGGGCAGAGCCAGCTGGCGGCTCTGCAGAATCCCCGCGGAGTGGAGCCAGCTGGGCAGGACTCCGGGGGGAGGGACGGTGCGCCTCCCCCCCACCGCGGAGCAGATCCGCGAAACGGTGACTTTTGTACATCCCTAGCGCATATTTAAATGTGTGCATTTTTGAAGCTCCCTGTTTTCGTAAGAAAAAAAAGCGGCAAAATGGCAGGTGCTCTCCGGACGGCCCTGGGCACCTCGCTGAGCTCCTGGGGCCTTGAGTGTAGGTCCAGGGGGGGGGGGCTGAGTGGGGGCAGCACTTCAGCAGGTGCCCGGAGAACCTGGGCAGGGGTGGTTTCACACATCCCTAAGAGAAATACATAAAATAAGGGTGCTTTTTCCTAGGGAAAAAAAGAATAGTGGAAGGGAATGGGGTGTGTTCCCCCCCACCGAATCCTTTTCCTCTGGAGCTTTCTCAGAAAACTAAAACAAACAAACAAACCCCACCCATTTTTCTATCCTTTTTTTTTTACATCCTCTAGGAGCATTTAGGGGCAAAAAAGTTTCTATTTTAAACCAAAGACAGTTTCTCTATCACTGGCATTGATTCAGTTTTCCCTTGAATGCAGCATGCGTGCAAGACCAGACACCAAAGCATCAAATGGTTTCATTAGCAGTCCTGTTTTTAAAAGTTAATATGGGGGCGGGGGTGCATTTGACAATGGCATTCATGGTTGTGCCCACACAGGCACATACCCTTTCGGCTAGGGTAAATATTGGCATTTGAAAAATCCAACATGATGATATTAAATTCCTTTGTTTTTCTCTTCCAAAACACCCGCCCTTTCCCATTTGCTTAGCTGCCAAATGTTGACTGTTTCAATATGTTGAAGCCTAGAAGGCTGAATATGACAGAACAGCTGCGATTCACAAAGGGTTTACCAGCATGGTGCAGCGATCTTCCGGGTTACTGGAAAAATTCCAACTATTATTATTACTTTCTTTAAGGGATGTCGCGAAATCCCATCAAGCATTATTCTGCCAATTAGTTGGAAAAATGTGGAGGGTGTAGTTGTTGTTGTTGTTGTTTTCCGGCACGATGAGATGGCGTCGTTAGTTTTTATTTATCCTCATCAAACTTTCTCCACGCAGAACATAATGTCGCAACGCAGTCCCTCTCATCTGCCATTAATATGGATATGTGTCAATTACAAGGACGTTGAGAATAAATGCAGTATTCATATGCAGGTCCTTGGAGGATCATTCCAGTGAAGGCAAAGCTTGATGCTCAGAAGTTGGGGCAAGTTGTTCCAGCAGGTTTGAATGAAGCAGAGCAGCAGCTGCAGCCTATTTATTAATTTATTTATTTAAAGTATTTTTTTTTTATCCTGTGCCTCAGCCAAAAAGAGGTTCCCAGAGTGGCTTACAATCAATCAGTAAACAAGACAGTCCCTGACTGCAGGCTTACAATCTAAAGAAAGACATGATGCGTAAGGAAAAAAGGAATGGGGAGGGAAGAGGAAAAAGGCCTAGATCATATAGTCAGAGCTGGTGTCATGTACTAGCTACGTGTGAGCATTGTGAACTGGGAGATCACCTCTCACCTCAACCATACATTCAATACATGGCCTTAGACAATGGTCAGGCTCCCAGGTGATCCAAGCCCAGGAGACACTTCTTTGGAGGAGGAGGATTTCGATTCCACGGCACACCTCACTCCCACAGAAGACCTAGGGCAACCTGAGGAGGCCTTTTGCAGGGATGCCTCACCTGAGGTCCCAGAGAAATCCCTTTGACTAGGGGTGTGCGAACTAACCCCTGTCTGGGTTCTCTGGATGCCCGCCCAGCCCCTGCCCCCACTTGCTGGTCCCTGGAGTGTGCTTGAGCCCCTCTCATGCTCCGTGAGCAGCCTGCACTCAGCCCAGAGTCCTCACTGATTTCCACAGTTGCCATTTTTAAAAAAAATAAAATGGTGATCGCAAAAATGCATATGTTTTTGTATGCGTGAAAATGTGCATTTTGCGAATACGCATATTCTCATGTGTGAAATGTGCATTTTCGCAAAGGCTCACATTAGTGTGCGTGCAAAACTTTGCATTTTTGATTACGCAAATGTTTTTGTGATCGCCATTTTATTTCTCGAAAAATGGTGATTGCAAAGCTCAACGAGGCTGCTGTGGTGAGTGCAGGAAGGGGCAGGGGGTGAGCAGGGGCTCGGCGAGCAGGGCTCAAAGGTGCAGGCAGGAGTGGGTCCGCCAGATTCCTGGACTGAATCAGGTGCCCATGCCATCCCTACCTTTGACTCTTCTCCTTTCTCTGATGGCTTTCCAGAGCACTAGCAGCAACAGACTAGGTGGAACACCCCGAGTGTCCACCTGGCCACCAGAAAACCCTTTCACACAGAGTTGACTCAGGATGAAGGGTCTACTTGGGAGGAGGAGGACCCAGCTGTAGCCAATGAAGGAGCAGACCCAGCTGCAACTGTTGAACCAGGGTCAGCCAGTATAGAAGCCCTCAGCCCTTGCCTAGATTTTGCTGGGTTAACAGCTCCCATTGAACACCTTGCTCCAGCCCAGGGGTGTGTGAGACATGTGTTTCAGTTCTTATTTTTTGGTTACCATTGGTTATGCCAGCTAGAGCTGATGGGAAACTTCTGGATTAGCATCATTGTGTGGCAGCTGCAGTCTTCAACTAAGTCACAGTGCTGCCTCTCCCTCTCTTCGCCACTGGGAATTGGTGAGTTGGTTGTTGTTGTTCATTTTCTGAGAAGAACTTATAGAACTGATCAGGATTTACTCAGTTTGCACCTTTCAGACCAAACACGGACTCAGACACAACCTGAGGTCAAAGTCTGTAGATTTCCAAGCTTGCGGTATGATTTGTGGACCAAAAAACCCTGTATTCAACAGCATGCATACATTTGAAAAATGTGCACAAACATACTTTAATGACTGGGAGAAGAATGTGTACATTTCAAAGATGTGCATAGGGTGGTGGCAAAAAAAATTATCCATTTGTTGCTGATTTTGGGCAGCAAACTACTGTGAAACACTACAAAACACTACACCAGGCTACAGTTGGCCATTGTAGCATCTGTAGTGGGTTGGCCATTGTAGTGTAGTTGGCCACTGTAGCATCTGTAGTGGGTTGGCCATTGTAGTGTAGTTGGCCACTGTAGCATCTGTAGTGGGTTGGCCATTGTAGTGTAGTTGGCCACTGTAGCATCTGTAGTGGGTTGGCCATTGTAGTGTAGTTGGCCATTGTGGCATCTGTAGTGGGTTGGCCATTGTAGTGTAGTTGGCCATTGTGGCATCTGTAGTGGGTTGGCCACTGTAGCATCTGTAGTGGGTTGGCCATTGTAGTGTAGTTGGCCACTGTAGCATCTGTAGTGGGTTGGCCATTGTAGTGTAGTCGGCCATTGTGGCATCTGTAGTGGGTTGGCCATTGTACTGTAGTCAGCCACTGTAGCATCTGTAGTGGGTTGGCCATTGTAGTGTAGTTGGCCATTGTGGCATCTGTAGTGGGTTGGCCATTGTAGTGTAGTTGGCCACTGTGGCATCTGTAGTGGGTTGGCCATTGTAGTGTAGTTGGCCATTGTGGCATCTGTAGTGGCTTGGCCATTGTAGTGTAGTTGGCCATTGTGGCATCTGTAGTGGCTTGGCCATTGTAGTGTAGTTGGCCATTGTGGCATCTGTAGTGGGTTGGCCATTGTAGTGTAGTCAGCCATTGTAGCATCTGTAGTGGGTTGGCCATTGTAGTGTAGTTGGCCATTGTGGCAACTGTAGTGGGTTGCCACTGAGGTTCAGTGGCAAATTGGCATTTTTTAAAAAATGTTGTTGTTGTTGTTGTTATTTTGCTGCTACAGCAGCTGCCTCACAAATTTCAGCAGGATGGCAGTGGCCAGAGGCTGTGGGATCCACCTGTGGACTGCAAACCATGTGTTGCCGACCTCTGCTTTAGTCAATAAGTGCATGCATCCAAAAATGTGTATGTGTACATTAATACGTACATAGAATGCATACAGATTTTGACATGGATTTCTTTAAAATAATAATAGTAATAACAACAAGAGCAACAACACGTTTCTGCAGAAATGGGACAGAATGATCTCGACTCAAAAAACTGACAATCTTGGCAAGACCATGACTGGAAGATCCATCCATACCTAGTTATTCTTGAATATTTTTAAATGGGGAGGAGGGGAGAACTTTTCCAGGAAGGGGCACGGTGCAGTCATTCAGTACATTCCTTGCATCTCCAGTTAAAAAAGGATCAGGTAGCAGGGGATGTGAGAGTCCTCTTTGTCTGAGAACTTGGAGTCCCTCTGCTCATCAGAACAGACAATACTGGGCTAGATGGACAATAGTAAGCTAGATGACCAGAGATAAGGCAGCTTCTTGCATTTCTAAGCCTGAAATGGTTCACCTCCCTCCAGGACCAAATGTATCAAGGTGATCTTCACATGGAAACCTGCTTAGACAGTCCTAGATTACTCTTGTGGGATCCAAGAGATTTTCTCCCTGCCTCGTGTATTTGAATCGGCAATTGCTTGTAGATCAGAGGGAGAAAGACTGGGTTTTACAAAGAAGGGGCCTTCCATCTCTTCCACGCAATAACGAAGTATGATACAAAGCAGCAGAGTGTCAATAAATGTACAGGAAAAAGGTCAGGTTTACATCGATGGACGGGTCCAGCAAATACATTTGTGCCTGCAATGTCTGTGTTTTAAATGCCACCCTCTGATGAACCTGCTGCAGAAACATACTTCTGGGTCTGATGAGATGTCACTTTGGCTCAGTGCTGATCAAATAAGATGAATGAAAGTGAAACAAGAACAAAAATATTACTTCTGTCATTTATTCTTTATGCATTGCAGGAAGTGGTCCAGTCAGAGAGAGACTTCTCTAAAACAAATAGCAATCGCTCCACAACATCACCCATTGATCTATTTCCCAGTGGGCCTTGCCCTCTTTGGCAGAAAGGACATACTATTCAAATGCCATACAAGACATACAAAACCCCATGACATACTTTTTTAAAAAAAAAAATGTAATTCTTTCTGGCCCATTTCCCCAAACCAACCTGCTTTATCATTTCAGAGCCAAACAACCTGATTTCTGTAATTTGTTCTGGAAATGTTCTGGGGGAAATGCAAGGTTTGAGGTTAAATATGATATGAGTTTAAAGGAAATTCTACTTTGGATTGATTTAACTGTACAGGGACACACACACACACACCCCTGCTGAAATCAACAGCAGCCCGCAAATTCAGCAGCAAGACAGGAAGGAAGTAGATCAGGGTGGCCACTTGTGACACTTCAGATGTTTTGGCCTACCACTCCAATCTGCCCTAGACAGCATAGCCAATGGTGAGGGATGATGGGAATTGTAGGCCAAAACATCTGGAGGGCCATAAGTTGCCCAGTCTTGAAGTAAGTAATAGAGAGGCCAACATATCAGCTTGGCTGCTATTTAAGGACCTAGCATAATTCCCAGAGTCAGTATGACCAAGTGAGTTCTTATTTCAGGGTGGAAGAGACTTTTTTACCCTATCATGGGCCATAAGGGAAAACATTAACTGGGGCCCAAAATGTTCACCATTTCCCATACTTGCATTTGAAAATTACACATTTTTTTTAATGTGCACTTTAAAAAGTGCATTCAACAAAAATGGGCACTTTATTCTATGCTGGAGTGTGCATATTTGAGTGCACTTTTTAAATAAAAAAAATGCACACTTCCCTCATTTGATTGGAAGGAAAAAGAGTGCAATCAAACATGGTGAATGAGGCGAGCCCAGCATCACGGTGGTGTTCGGAGAATCTCAGTGAGTACAAAATTTGCTTGTTCGGCCATCTTTAGCCGACATATTTGTCCATCCCTATTTGCCATCTCTGTTGGGGAAGTGTGTGTGTGTGGGGGGGGGTGAGGGGGTTGAATGGAACTGCTGGAAGGTACCCAGAACACCTCCCAGCAGTGCCCCCAACCAGCCTCTCTCCTTGCCAGCCTTTCTCTCAGGAAAGGCAGGTAGGGGAAGATTGGATGTTGCTGCCGAGAGGTGCTTCGAGCAACTGGCTACTCTCATCTAAGGATGTGTATACAACAAAACCTCAAGTTCCTTGAAATTCTCCAAATTCCACCTTAAATCTCATTCCAACTCATGTCCATCTCAGATTAAGATCTTTGTTTTTCCTTTCCCATGAAAATGCATGTGTATTTTCGTGCATATTTCTCCAATCAATTGTACACAACTTTGAAATGTGCACATTCTTCTCCATTGATTAAAGTGTGTTTGTGTGCATTTTTCAAAGAATTGCACATCTTTTCACAATCATTTTCAAATGCATACATCCTGTTGAACACTCCATCTTTTTTCTTTTTTTCTTTTTTGATCTGTGAATCACACTGCAAGCTCAGAAATGTATGAACCGCAGATTGTGTTGGAGTCCATGGTCAACTCAGAAACTGCAAACAGGGTAGATCCTGATCAAAAATGAACTAAAATGAATTCCTCATGCAACCCTACTCTCACCAAAAGCTGGGTGAAATGAGAGAGCAATTCTGATCCAGCCCACGGCCCAGAGGTTTTCCACGCCTGTCTTTTATCACCAAATAGGGGGCCTGATTATTGCACAGGGAGGAACAGACCACTCCTGTTCCATTCCATTCCATTCATTTATTTTCAGCATTTCTGTGCTACCTTTCTATTAAATACTCAAACATCAAAACACCAACAATAAGCGAAGCATCGTCAGTGGCCCAGCCCTGTCATTCAGTTGTCTATATGTGCTCTATGTATGTGATGGATTGTGAGCCTGTTATTCTTCCTGGGCAGAGGATTCTGACAGTGACCATTCTCAGAGAGGTCTACTGGAGGGGTCTTGGAGGTGAGTCGCAACAGACAGCTTCGTTTTAATGCTGGAGTATGGATTCCTCAGCATCGTGCTTCGGGGAGCCAACCAAGCAATTCACATTGGCTTTATTCTCCCAAAACGTTTATCTACTTCTGCATGGTGGCTCAGCTCTGAATGCAATAAGTGGAGGTTCTCACAAGTGTATTTTACAGTCCTGAGACCAGAACGGCTGGTTTATCACAATCCTAAATCAATAACTAAATTAGTCTGCCTTCTGTGGTGAATCGCCTCTGCTTATGCAATTTATGGAGCTCATCTCTCCAGTGGACACTAAGTAATCTACCCACCAGTGTTCTGATACAATGATGATACCTGGTGCATTATCTCTTGCCCATAAGCAACACTGCTAACCATTAATTTCATTTGCAAAGATTTCTGCCCACTCACCTTGGACTTCATTTCTGAAGGTCTAGCAAGAGAAAACGGTAATGTGTGTGGGAGGACCACTGTTTTCAATTGGATTCATCTCATCATCAGCAGGGCATCCCTCAGGCTGTTTGCCCCCTGTCATACCAGGATGCATTCTGACTGCTGAGCAGCTCCTAGGAATGCAATGTATTCTTCTGCTGTGAGTTCGCATGATTTGTTAGCCCAGAACCTCTCTCTCTCTCTCTCTCTCTCTCTCTCTCTCTCTCTCACCTACACACACACACACACACACACACACACACACACAGCATGCCAGGAGGATCCAGAGCAGAAACTAGGAACTTTGCCCTCTCAGGCCATGGAGGGCACTCAGGACTATGCATACTCAGACTCAGAGTCCCTTCGGGCACAAAAAGGAATAGGGAGTTGCAACATCACCCCCTGTGATTGGTAGGCAGCGTGGGGCCTCTCAGCTGGCCAGAGTCAAGGCCCAGCGGGTTCAGAAGCAAAAAACAGTCCTATGCAACATCACAAGATTGAAAGTATGGCCTCCCCGCAGACTCCCCCCCACACACTCCATGTTGACCAGGAAGGTCTGAGGAGAGACTCTAAGTGCTGTACATGGTTACAATATCCCACAAGATCAGGAACCCTATGCAACAGAATGAAGCTATATTATTATGTATTATTATTACATTTATATCTCATCGTTTTTCCTCTTGCAAGGAACCCAAGGTAGCTTGCATGGTCCTCCTTCTCTCCATTTTACCCTCAGAACAACCCTGTGAGGTAGGTTGGGCTGAGAGTCTGTGACTGGCCCAAAGTCACTCAGTGAGCTTCATGGCCAAGTGGGGACTAGAACCCAGATCTCCCAAGTCCCAGACCAACACTCTAACCACAACACCCCAATGGCTCGTATTCACTCTTCAGATCTTCCCATATAACATAAGGAAGTCAGGTGTGTGTGTGTATGTAAGAAGAAGCCAGTGCATATTACCTGGGTCCCCTCATGCTTTCAATTTTGTGGAGCATGCATAGGGATGACGTGGTCCAAACAGGCCACTGGTCAGGCTCTGAAGCAGCCAGGCAAGGATCCCAAGGGCCAGAGGTAGATGAAGTGGTCTAAGATAGGGATCGGGGAGAAATTTGTTCAGTTCACATTTTAATGCGAACTTACCTGATTTCACACTTTTGAACCACAAATCAGCACTCAGTAATCTTTTGAGATTTGCACTTCTCCAAATGTTGCAATGGAGTTCTCCAGTCATCATCATCATCATCCAAAAATCTGTATACTGGGGAAAACAATGTTCAAAAATGCATTATATTATGGAAATCTATTGCAAAGATGTACACATATAAAATGCATGTATTAGGCAAAACATGCACAAAAACACGTATGAATGTTCCTGCAAACTTTTTTTTTTAAGAAAACAATTTCAAAGTTCAACATGAACCAAACATAAAACTAGAAAAATGAGAAACAGAGAGAAAACAAAATTGACAGATTCATCCATCCTTAGTCCAAGACACGCTGTTGGGCTCCAGATAAGGCAGATGACCACTGATCATCTGGTGGTTTCCCGGCTTTTGTGCACTTTTTCCCCCATTCTAAGAGGTTGAAATGAGTCTCCCAAAGCTTAGTTGCTGGCAATAAGAGTTTTAGGGTGCAACCTCATGCATGTTTAGACAGAAAAAAGTCCTACAACTCCCAGCATTCCCCAGCCAGCTGTAGGTTTGGGTTAGGATTACACCTTTAAGCCACAATATCCTAGTGTGGTTGGTCTCATCCCTTTTGCCTTTGGCCCCACCTACAATTGGAATGTAGCCCCTGAGAGCTTCTCTAAAATGGAATTCAGCCTTCAGGCTAGGGATGGGAGAACTCACCCCAGCCACCCCTTGTGTGCCACTTGCCAGACCCTCACCAGTCTCCTGACCCTGCTTGTCATGCATGGCAAGTCACTGAGCATTTTGCAGGAGGGCAGCAAGCTGTCAGGATTCCCCTTTTGTCCGGCTGAGAACTCCAATAGCTAAATCAACACTCAGACAAGAGGCTGCATTTGCAAGGCTTTAATTCCATTTACCCTAATGAGGCATACAGATGCAAATTGATGTAAAGAATTACGTAGCCTATCATGGCAAAGAGAAGGGATGGAAATGGTGTCCGCTACGCCAGATGCCATTTTCTTTCGCAGACGGGCGGACTGGACCCAGCCGGTGGCAGGTAGGATCCATTCCGGGGCAACTTCGCAGGGTGGCAGAGGTGGGTGGTCCGTTCCACCACGGGCTCCAAGGGGCCGGATTCTTTAGAATCCAGCCTCATTGGAGTCTGTGGTGGAATTCTCTAACATCCCTACGTAAGTCCTTTCCCATCACCTGTACCTGGGATCTCTTAACAGGAGATGCTGCAGATTGAAAGCAAGACTTTCTGCATGCAAAACACATGCTCTACTGCTGACCATAGTTGCTTTTCTCCAAAAGAGGGCTAACAGAGAAGGTGTTGAAACTGAGCGTCCTTTTAAATTGGTGCTCAAACATTGACCCATTGAATGGAAGCGGTCTAGAACAAACCACTACTTCTCCATCCTAGATCCCTACCTGTAGCAGCAAAATATCTGAAATGTCCTTCCTCTTATTTATTTTATTCATATGATAAGAAGAGTCAAACAGATGCATAAAGAGATGCATAAAGATGCATAATGAATTAAAACTATCCTTGCATGTTTGACATCAATAAGGCAGTTCTCTTTTGAGGGGAAACAATTCAACAGTGAAGGCAAAACCACCTGACACATATGAAGTGTAGAAATGAAATGAGAATAGAGAAGATACGGTGTCACGTGAAAACATTTTGTTCAGCTTGGACCCTGACCACATGTGTCTGACTAAGGAAAAGTGTTCACCCTTCCATAGAAAATGCTTGCTGTACTAACCATGGCAACTGTTAACTGCTTGCTACCAATCCTGTGCTACTCTTGAAATGCAAACAAACAAAACTGCAAAGAAAAGGTAGAAATTCAAGGCTCAACTTTCTGTTGTCCTTAGCGATAGGCCTGCTTTACTGCTTGAAAATGAAACACACAGAAGTGGATCTGAAAGTAGTATGGGTACCAATTCTATTCTTCAGTTTGGGGTGCATTGCATGGTTTATATGATAGTCTATAGAAAATGTTAACTTTTGACTCAGACAAGGGGCAGATAGAAGTGCTCTCAAAGGGGAAGATAGAAGTGCTTCCAGGGTAATGCTATACTTTATCAGTGAATAGCAGCATGCATTCAAGTCCTATTCTATCCACCCCTAGCATCAGATGAAACAAAGGACAGTTTCACAACAGAACAGGGATGCTCAGTTTCCCTTATTTAAAACAAATCAACACAGCTTGCAGTGTGCGATGCTGAATGCAGCCCGTCGGCCATGCATCTCATCCCTGCCAAAATGCAGAGTCTGGAGCTTGAATTCTCTGTCCTCCTCATGAGACCAGGAAGCTGTCCAACAGGGCAAGAAGCAGGGCCATGGCGAGGAAGCTGAAGCAGCAGGGGAGCTGTCCCACCCAAAGATCCAAACTGGAGCTGGCATATGGAAATGTTGTACCAGCATCACCCAGGCAGCAAGTGAGAAGCTTTGTAGCAATATCTGCTTCTATGCCCTTTCCTGGACTCTGATCCAGAGTATATGATGTGTACAATTCCTTCTCCAAGTACAGCTCAGAGAAGCAAGGCTTGTGTTCCCTTCAGGTCTAGGCTTTAGCTTGGAACCACTGCCACTGTTTGTGTGTGTATGTGTGTAAATGTGCATCTGTGTTACACCCCCCCAATGGCACTCCCTCTGTTAAAAGGCCACAATTATCATTACAACCACACATTTCTTCATCTATATCTATATATCTGTATCTATATCTGTATCTATATCTGTATCTATATCTATATCTCTCTGTGTGTATTTCTTCATACACACACACACACACACACACACACACTCCAAATACAATGGTAAAGAAATAAATAAAGGATGCATCAAAGTTAAGTCTGGTTATTAAAAGAGGGGGCTACATTTACCATCCCCCCCACAATTGAATCCATTGGCTGCTTGTAGGTTTTCTTTATGGTTCCTCATAATAACAAATTATATACAGTCTCTTTTCCTAGTCTCTAATCTGAGGAAAGGCATTGACAAATATTGCTATGTATGTCCCTGATTTGTGTATGTAATAAAATCATGCCATCTTTTATACAAATCAGATGTTTGACTTTTCCTTTAGCCAATGTCACTTCCAGCCACACACTATTTCTTGTCCATGTTCTACACAGTGCTGTTGTTGTTGTTTTCAAATGCTGAAGTTGCCATCAATAACCAATATTTTTTTTAAAGAACAGGAAAAAGAGCATGCTAAACAATTAATAAGAAGTTCCCATGCTAACTGAGAGAATTATTCTAGTAGTGACAAATGGTGGGATAGTCTATTGCTGACTAAGCTTCTCTCCTTTGTATCTGGGTGATGACGGTACCTTATAAATGACTTTAATTTACAGTGCAATGCGTGACTATGTATTTCTTGTCTCCAAATCCCCATGCAATAATTTGTGTTCTTTCCCTTGATAATTTCCCCGTCTTTAACCTCTTTCTATATTTTCTTTTTAACGACCAGACTCACAATCGCTTTCTTTTGTTTCTAAATAAATCTGTGAATTCCCTTGATTTAAACATTATTTGTAGAATTTACATTCAGACGTTTTGGTCACCTTGTTAACAGCCAGGACATTATATTTACTATGATGCTGTTCCTTGAAGGAGAAAAATCCAACCTAAATGTATTTCCTTTTGCAAATACCTAAAGTTTAATTAGGGGTAATAAATTAGATCTGGAGGTGTCAATGGCAAATAGATCATGAAACCATGTATGTGCATATGTATGTGCATACACACACACACACATGAGCATATATTTATGTATATGTGTGGGTATATAATTTCCCACATGTCAATGTATATGGATTTGCATGTATATACATGAGCATATTATTTCCATTATTTTGTCTGTCCATCTCTGCCTGAATCAGTTTTCAGGTGTGAATGGGAGATGTACTGTCAGAAATCTGAGAAAGAGGGCAGGTAATAGACTATCTTTTGGAGAGCCTGCAGCCATCCACCTGGGAAATAATGCCTCCATATCTCCCTCGATGCACTGAGGAATATTACTCCTTTCTTCTACTTTTGAATCCTATTTCTGATATCAGCAGCCAATGATGCACCAATCCCTACTCTCATCACATACCTATTTGCATGTCTAGTAATCAAACACACTGAACGCTAAGGAAATGGGCAAAGGCTGTCAGTCTTAACAGGTTTGAAAGCAAAGGGTCAAGATTAACTGTGGGCAAATATTGGCCAAGAACAACCAGCACCATCTACCAATCCATCATGTTAAGAAGTTTAACCTAGCTTGTTTGTTTTAAATTCTGCTGTGATTCTTTTTAGCACTGTCTGTTATTGTGGCTTTCCTATGGATTTTTAATTGTAAACAGTCCTGACAATTGTGAACTGAAAGGAAGTATAAAAATGTTTAAAATACATACAATATTTTTGCCACACACACACACACACACACACTCAAATTTCTAGCAGAGAATGTGCATTTTTATTAGCTTTAAAATTACATGAACTATTTCCATAAGAAGATAAGAAAAACCAGATGCTCCAACAGGAAACACACAAGTAGGACATGAATACAGTGGTGCCAATGGAGGATTTTTCCTTTTTTAAAACCCCATGCAGGGAGAAGCAAATTTTGGAAAACAAGTGGCTGCTGGGAGGGTGTTTTAAACTACCCTACCCAAGCACAGTGGTCCTGATCCAGACAACAGGCCCACACACTTCCTATAGAGTAAGAAAGAAAAAAAGAGGGTCAGCTGCATGCAAGGTATTTAACATTAGGGATGGGACAACCAGCAATGTTCAAGCTCACCTACATTTTCTGAACTTCATTGTGAAGCTCAGTTGGGCTCACTCCCACTTTCATTTGCAATTCCTTTTTTGGTTCACTCGAACAGAAAGACACACATTTCTGTGTGCATTTTTCAAACATGGACTAGGGATGGCGGAGAATTTCTCCACAAATCTTGGGGAGGCCGAATGCCAACGCATTCAGCCCCCCGAAATTGGTGGTGAAATTCTCTGCCCCCCTGCCCCCCCCCCAGGATGGGACTTAACTCCCTCGAATGTCCTTCTCAGCGGCGGGTCCCGGCGGCGGTTCGGCAGCGTTTCAGCAGGGGCGGGGGCGTCGGCCGGTCTTCTGACCAGCTGCCACCACCGTCATTACAAAGTAAATGTAAAAAAAAACCCCACCACACATGTGATAGGCTACATAACAATTTACGTAGCCTATCACGGCTAGATTTCCAAAGTCAGCCATGATAGGCTACATAAATCGTTACGTAGCCTATCACGGCTGACTTTGGGGGGGGAAAGCGCGTATGCAAATGGCGGCGCCCACCGCCGCTGCTGCTGTCACACCCGCCGCCGCACCCGCCGCATCCGCCGCATCCGACGCACAGGTAAGTGCTGTCCCAGGGGATTCCGCAGGGGGGGCGGGGGGCAGGAGGCCATTCCGCCATGGATTCCGGGGGGCTGGATTCTACAGAATCCGGCCTCACTGGAATCCATGGCGGAATTGTCCACCATCCCTACTGCTTAAAAGGACTTTGAGAAGTGTAAGGCAGAGGAAAGGTCCATCAAAGGCTGTTAGTCATGATGCCTATATCCTACCTCCAGATTCAGTATGCCTCTTAGGGCATAATCCTATGGCTGCTAGTCAATGGCAAGATGGCCATGGGATAGGTCAGTTCCCGGTAACTGACCTTCACCCCCTCCCACGCTACTTCATAGGAAGCGCGGAATGGCCTTGTGCTCCCGCCTTGAAGAGGAGCATGCAGTGGTGAAAATGGGGCATTCCTGGGGTGTGCTGGGGTGGGGAAATCAGAAATCCGGTACAACACATCCAGTGTGTCATCAAGCTGTCACTTCCCACCTTTTGACTTCCTGTGGCTAGACAGCCGAAATCGGCTCTGTAGCTACAGATGCAGGGCGGCTGAAGTGTGGAGGGGATGATCCACTCCATGCTTGTCCTGCCCTGCATTGGATAGGCGGTTGCCTCCGAGTTTGGAGGCAGCCGCCTATCCCGGTAGGATTGCTCCCTTAGGGTCAAACTACAAGCTAAAATAGGGATGTATGACAGTTTCATTACATTACATTACAAATATGCCCTCTTCGCAGCCCGAAACATGAACACAAATAGGAGGGCAGTGTTTCAAAAAATGTCCACACATTCCTGAATCCATGATTGTGTTTGAAGAATGCATATTTTTAATGCACACTTTGAAATGTGTATTTTCCCAAAATATGCATTTTCACACTTCAGTCCATGTTAAGGATGGACGAAAGTCCCTTACCTGGTCCCACAGCTTGCCTCGCGGTGGGGGGGAGGCGCTTCGGTTCTCCCCCCGAAGTTCAGGCCGGGGGGGGAGGCGCCCTGTCTCCCTGGCTGCAAAATAAAAAAGTAAATGTAAAACACACACACACACACACACACACACACACACGTGATAGGCTACGTAACGATTTACATAGCCTATCATGGCTAGATTTCCAAAGTCAGCCGTGATAGGCTACGTAAATCATTACGTAGCCTATCACGGGTGACTTTGGGGGGGAAAAAAAAGCGCGTATGGCAGCCGCCATTTGCGTTCACTATTTTTCGCCGTTCTAGCCTACGTAAATATTTATATAGGCTAGGACGGCGAAAAATAGTGAACGAAAATGGCGGCCACCGTAGCTGCCGCCATTTGTGTACATGTTTGTTTGTTTTTTACTTTGCCGTGATAGGCTACGTAAATATTTACATAGCCTATCACGGTTAAGTACAGGAACGCAAACGGTGGCAGCTACAGCCGCCGCCATGTGCATCCCTGCTGCCCAGCGGCCGGATGTCCGGCTGCGGGCGGAGCTGGCTGGCAGCTCCGCGGAATCCCCACAGAGAGGAGCTGGCCGGGCAGGACTCTGGGGGGAGGGACCTAGCACCTCCCCCCCATCGAGGATTCTGGGGGGAGGGACGGCACGCCTCCCCCCCACCACGAAGCAGATCCACAAAACGGTAAGTGACTTTCGTTCATCCCTATTAAGCCGTGATGTAGTTGGAGGAGAATGCAGGGGCATTATTTTATGGTCTGGGTAAGCCCATGGAAAATTCAGCACTGGGGGCAGTGAGATCCATAGATAGGCCCACCCCTGCAGGGTTGTTGGAGAAATCCGCAATGGGATTATATGAGTTCAGAGTTTTATGAATCTGACCCATCGATTCTGCACTCGACCGGCTTTTCCCAAGTCGCACAGATTCTGCAGGCTTGCAGAACATTTTTTTTTTTTTTTACTTTCCAGAATTTTAAGCAAATTTAGTCACCAAAAAATACATATTTTTTTTAGAAACGCAAAGTTAATTTCTCCCATAGAATAAAGCATGAAAATGTGCATTTGGGGGGAATGTGTGCATTATGCTGCCTCCATCGCATCTGCAGAGTGCTGTCCCAGGAGGCTGTTCCAAGTGGTCCGGAGCCTGGTCGATCCTGTGGCTCCGGAACCACTGGAGCATTCTAAGGCCTCCTGTGAGGCTTTGGCAAGGCACTTTTCAGATAAAATTGATCAGATTAGGTGTGTTACTCTGCACACTGTGGATACAGTTAGTGAGCAAGAGGCGGCCTGTGGCAAACCGGTTTTGTGGGATCGGTTCCAGCTTCTTCCTCCTGATGAAGTGGACAAGGTGCTTTCATCTGTAAGGCCAACCACCTGCTTACTTGATCCTTGCCCATCTTGGCTCATTATGGGCTGCAGAGAGAGACTGGGTGAGGGGATCAGGGTGGTGGTGAATGCCTCCCTTGAGGAGGGAGTGATGCCATCAGCCCTCAAGGAGGCAGTGATAAGACCGCTCTTAAAGAAGCCCTCCTTGGATCCTCAAGTTCTGAACAACTTTCGCCCAGTCTCAAATCTGCCATTTTTGGGCAAGGTGATTGAGCGGGTGGTGGCGGTGCAGCTGAAGGCACACTTGGAAGAAACTGATTATCTAGACCCATTTCAATCGGGCTTCAGGCCTGGGCATGGGACAGAAACGGCCTTGGTCGCCTTGGTGGATGATATGAGGAGGGCTCTGGATAGGGGTGAATGCTCCTTCCTTGTTCTCCTCGACCTCTCAGTGGCTTTTGATACCGTTGACCACGGTATCCTCCTGGACCGCCTGGGGGGGTTGGGCATTGGAGACACCGCATTGCGGTGGTTCTGGTCCTTCCTCTCCAGCAGGTACCAGAGGGTAGCACTGGGAGAGGAGGTTTCGGACCCGTGGCCACTTACTTGTGGGGTGCCACAGGGTTCCATCCTCTCCCCAATGCTATTTAACATCTATGTGAAGCCGCTGGGGGCTATCATCAGGAGGTTTGGGGTGCGGTGTCATCATTATGCGGATGACACACAGCTCTACCTCTCATTCAAATCTTCACCAAGGTTGGCCGTAGAATCCCTGTCCAAATGTCTGGAGACGGTGAGTGGCTGGATGGGGAGGAATAAGCTGAAGCTCAACCCTGACAAGACCGAGGTACTTTTGGTGGGAGACAAGAGGAGGCTGGGGGATGTTGACCTGGTGTTGAATGGGGTACAGCTACCCTTGAAAGACCAGGTCCGCAGCCTGGGGGTCATTTTGGACTCCCAGCTGTCCATGGAGGCTCAGGTGTCAGCTGTGAGCCGGACAGCGCTGTATCAACTCCATCTGATATGGCGGCTGCACCCCTTCCTTCCCGAGCATCTGCTCCCATCAGTAGTACATGCCCTGGTCTCCTCTCGTTTAGACTACTGTAATGCGCTCTACGTGGGGTTACCCTTGAAGACGGTTCGGAAGCTGCAGCTGGTACAGAACGCAGCGGCTCGCCTGATTAAAGGCAGCCACCGGCGAGATCACATCACTCCAGTGCTGAAGGAGTTGCACTGGTTACCAGTTGTTTTCTGGGCCAAATTAAAGTGTTGGTTTTGACTTTTAAAACCCTATATGGTTCCGGCCCAGCCTATCTTAAGGAGCGCCTCCAGCAACACCAGACAGGCCGCTTAACAAGTTCAGCCTCGGATGGCCTTCTCTCTGTCCCATCAGCCAGGACAGCTAGACTGGTGGGGACGAGGGAGAGGGCCTTTTCTGTGGTGGCCCCCACTCTGTGGAACTCCCTCCCTAGGGAACTCCATCATGCCCCCTCTTTAATGAGCTTCCGTCGTGCATTAAAAACGTGGTTGTTCAGGCAGGCATTTGGGGTGGGTTAGGGTATTTTAGAAAATGTTTGTATTGTAGAATTTTATTGTTTTATTGTCTGTTGTACATCGCCCAGAGTGGCTGGGTGACCAGCCAGATGGGCGATTAATAAATTTAATAATAAATAAAATAAATTTTGGGGAGGATTTGCACATGGCGGGAGATTTGCACATTTTTGCACATGCAGATTGGCATGAATGCAAATTTGCACAAGTTTGGGAAATTGGGGAAAAATATCTGATTCTTCCAATGAGTGGATGACAAAATGAATGGCACCTGACCATCCATGAAATGCAGGCAGAAGAGATTTTACCAAATCTGTACATCCCTACCTGCAATGGAGGGAGAAAACTTAATTCTCTTGGTTCAAAATACCTGGTTTATTCAACAAAATAATGGACAAAAGCAAAAACAAACAAACAAAACCCAATATTGGCAAGTAAAACTCCACAACGGTTGGAAACGCAAACTTCCTGAGGGAGGTTTCCAACATCATTATTCACATATGAACAATACTGGGCAAACTGAGGCCACCACCCTATTCACAGGAACACACCCCTTGCCTCTTCATCTTAAGTTCCATTGCCACAGGGCTCTGAGCAATGCAGGACAGATTTGGCCTTATGGCAATGCCAACCAGCCCCTCAAAGGGCAGCCACATGATATGCCAACAGATGGTGGGTAGGCTGCTTCCTGCAACCAAGAACTGAAACTTTGTCACTGGGGAGTTTTAAACTTCCTAACAGGGCACAAAACTACAGTCTTAAAGGATGTTTAAAAAAACAACATACATTTACTGGGGGTTCCATCACTTCAGTTGCAATACATTTCAAGATTAGTTGTGCTGGTATAAAGTGGTCTTTGCACTCACTACACAACACGTTTATTTTATTTCATTTCAAATGTATACTGCCTCCTCACTTTATAGGCCAGCCAGGGGCCTCGCGGGTCTTTCTGCAACACACCTACCACCGACTAATTAATTTAACCTGCAAATCTCCATTTAACCTGCAAATTCATTTAACCTGCATATCTCCAAGACTGGGTCCATCTAAACTGCAGACCTCATAGCCACAACATTGGATCAAAATGTTGGACTTTTCTGTTTCTTCCACCATCCCCTGTTTTTGTACTAGCCTGATGAATTGTTCCAGAGAACTCAAAACCATGCACATTTTTCTGTGGCACTTTGGTTGGTCCTAATAAAAGTATTACCCAACTGGGGATCTTGGATTTTTTTCCCTCAGCATACCTAGCTTTGTTTTTGTGTTGCTTTGTTGTTGTTGTTGTTGTTGTTATTTCTATACCACCCCATAGCCAAAGCTCTCTAGGCAGTTTACAAAAGTTAAAACATTAAAATACAACATACAAAGTTTAAAAACCATTTACATAAAACATACGGACAAACAACCCATAACTGAAAACAACTTTGAACTAAAAACAATTTGTTTAAAAAATCCAGCAATAAAACACAACTTAAAATAATACTGCTTAAAAATATGTACATTAAAAAAAAATCCATTTAAAACATCACACTAGAATCAAACACTAACGTTCAACCACTGGAGGTAGTGTTGGCCACCTTTGTTGGCCACCAATTTGGCCACCAATGTTGGCCACCAATTTGGATGACTTTAAAAGGGGGTTGGACAAATTCCTGGAGGAAAAAGGCTATCAGTGGCTACTAGTCTTGATTAGGGATGTCAGGGAATTCCACCACGGATCTCGGTGAGGCCGAATGAAAGTGCATTTGGCCCCCCGAAATCCATGGCGGAATGAAGCCCCCACCCCACCCCATGAAAGGCGTGCGAAATGGAGCACTTACCTGCTGCCGTCCACGCTGACTTGCGAATGGCGGCCGCAGCGCGGCCGCCATTTGCTTCCTCCTCATAGCCGTGATAGACTACGTAAATAATTACATAGCCTATCACGGCTAACACAGGGATGCCATTTGCGTCCCTGAGGAGGCCGTGATAGGCTACGTAAGTATTTATGTAGCCTATCATGGCAAGCTCAAAAAAACCACAACAGCGTATGCAAATGGCGGTGGCTACGGCAGCTGCCATTTGCATTCCTTTTTTTCACTGTTTTAGCCTACATAAATATTTACGTAAGCTATTACGGCGAAAAAAACGGGAACGCAAATAGCGTAGTGGGCGCTATTTGCGTTCCTTTTTTTTCCTGCCATAATAGCTTACGTAAATATTTACACAGGCTAAAACAGCAGGGGGGAAAGGAACGCAAATGGCGCCCACTACGCTATTTGTGTTCACCTTTTTTTTCGCCGTAATACCTTACGTAAATATTTACGTAGGCTAAAACAGTGAAAAAAAGGGGACGCAAATGGCGGCCGCTATAGCCGCTGCCATTTGTGTACGCTGTTGTTGTTGATTTGCCTGCAGGCTGCCCAGCAGCTGGATGTCTGGCTGTGGGTGGCCCTGGCCGGCAGCTCTGCGGAATCTCTGCGGAGCGGAGCCAGCCGGGTTAGAATTTCGGGGGGAGGTGCGGAGTGCCTCCCCCCACCGCGAATCACCCTGTCGAAAAGGTAAGTGACTTTCATACATCCCTAGTCTTGATGGCTATGTGCTACCTCCAGTACCAGAGGCAGTGAACCTGTGTACACCAGTTGCTGGGGAACATGGGCGGGAGGGTGCTGTTGCACTCGTGTCCTGCTTGTGGGTTGCTGGTAGGGATGGCGGAGAATTTCTCCACGAATCTCGGGGAGGCCGAATGCCAACACATTCGGCTCCCCAAAATTGGCGGTGAAATTCTCCACCCCCCGCCCCCCCCCCGGGATGGGACTTACCACCCTCGAATGTCCCTCTCAGCGGCGGGTCCCGGTGGCGTTTCAGCGGGGGCATTCAGCCTCACTGAGATCTGTGGCGGAATTCTCTGCCATCCTTAGCAGCACAGTTCGAAGGCATCAGTTCTTTGGTGCTCAGCCTAAATAGGGGCTAACCTCTAATCAGGTCTACACAAACACATGGGAATGACTCATGCACATATAATTCAACATAATTAATAGTTCTTGTAGAGATATGCATGTCTACCTCCTGCATGTGGATGGCCAGTAACTGGATTAGGGTGTTTGGGACAGGGTAAGGTCTTTCGGCAAAATAATTCTACTGCTGCTTGGCCTTGAGATGAAAGGAATTGTACTAGCTGAACAAAACAAAGAAAATAAGCACACATGTTTTGTCCTTACAAAACTGAGGTGAAGAAATAACAAAGCAATATCTTCGGTATGGATTCCAACACCCCCTCTTCTGCATTAATTAAACCTGGTTCTCCATGCATCTATGTCTCAAGCACGCAGATGTAAGTCTGGAAATGATCCAGGGGTTTTTTTTCCTCCCTCCCTCCCTCTCTCTTTCACTTTATACACAGGAAATTAGAAGGGTTCTCTTTTTTAATTTCAAGTGCCTGCCTTCTGCTTTACTGAACCCCACAGGGGCCATGTCTTTGCCAAAAAGAAAGGGAAAAAAACCAGAGAAAAGATTCTTGGCTCTCATGTTCAGAAATGACAAAGAAGCCAATGGAACCATGGAACTTTAAAAGGAAGGACCCAGATGTTTAAAAATCAAATCGTACTGGGTTACCTTGAACACTGGTTAACTCAAGACAAGATTGGCTTCAAGACTTTCAAAAGAATGTTTTGTCACCTCTGGATGCAAGAAATCTGGAAAATTAATGAGCATAAGATGATTTCTTTGGCAGCATTTTTAAAGCTTGGATCGCCTTTCATCAGTGACCTGTTTTGTAGGGCTGTGCGTGGACCCCCCCTGATCCAACTAGGAAGCTGCTTCCAGGCTTCCAAGGTGGGCTTGATTCAGCTTGGGCTGATTCAGGGGGCCCCCAACCCACCTCAGCCCATGAAGTTGAAGCAGAATTCGAACATCTGAAACCCACTTCGGCCCCTCCAACATGCCTCCCAGCCCCCAGCTCTTTACCTGAGCCCTTGTTCCACGGGGGAGGTGCCGCCGCCTGGGGACATGCCACTGCCTCTGCTGCTGGTGCCACTGGGGAGCCACTGCCGGGGAAGGCGCCGCCAGGGAAAATGCTGCCTGTCACAGCCCGCCAACTACCGACAGGCACGAGGGTAGGAGTCGCCCTCCAACTGTGTTGTCTCCCTTCCTTGGAAGGAGAGGAGGGCGCCCAGTTGGAGGATGACTCCTGCAAATGAGGGTGGGCTGCCACCTCTGCCGCCACCAGCTCCTAAGCCCTCTGGACATGCAGCGGCAGCCATCTTATTCCGGGGAGTGGGGGGAGCCATTTCCCCCTGTTTTTGTGCTGCGCCTGTGCCCATGAGTGGCAGATCCATGATGTTTCTGGTTCAGTCCATGGAGGCAGATGTGCTCTGTGATTGGATGGTGGTTTTGTGGGTCTCCCCTTTAAAAATCATATGAATCCATGATGATCCCTCTTTGATTTTTGGATCCTCATTTTACCCAGTCCCTATAGCATGCAGTTTCTTCTTGTCATCATTCTGTCAGAGAAGAGTGGGAAGAGTTAAGGCTTCCTCTGCCATGCCTGGCAGAGACTGGGGCAGTTGCTCCCAGTGGCTAGGACTGGAGCAGAGAGAGAAATGCCATGGCGCTTCCCTCTCAGCTCCCATCCCATCCGGCTGCCACCGCTATGGCTGCCACCACCATCATTGCATACAATGGAAGCTTGTCAGGGCAGCAGGAGACTGCTCAGTTATCAGGCAGCTCGTGCACCCCAATGGATCATTTTCCATCCCCCCACCGGGGGATGCGTGCACCCCACTGCTCCAGCCAAATAATGTTCAGACAGTCCTCTCCTCTCCAGTAACACCACCGCTCTCACAATGAGCAAACGAATGCTGATTCACAGCAAAGCTCTCTCACTCCTCCTCCCCCCTCTCCTCTCCCTTCCCCCCGCCTCTCCTGGTGGCCGGATCTCTCTCAAATTGATACATTTGGCACCTCCACATCCTCTCGTCTTCCCCACTCTCTCCTCCTCCTCCTGCCCCTCCACAAGATCTTTCAGAAGTTGATACATTTTGGAGACAGCCTGTCTAGGCTGCTCAGGATAGGAAGCATAAGAAGATTTTCAAATATACAAGGCAGATGAGGCGCTTCATGGAGGAACCGCTTCGGAGCGCCTCAGTGCTTGTCTGATCCTGTTCGTATCATGGCAAGGCACCTCCAAATCAGCCCGCATCACCTCGTTATCCAGGCTTTGTACCAAGGTGGGGTACATGCCTACTGTTTTGCTCTGTGGTAAGGGCCATTGCCCCATGCCTATGTTTTGGAATTCCCCCTAAAAGAGATAAGTCTGTCTGCCTCTTTATATTATTTGTGTTTGCAAGTGAAGACATTTTTGGTGGGAAATACTTTTTTTAAATATTCATTGCTCTACTGCTGCTATTTTTATAGTTGCTTTGGATTGTCTTTTAGAATCTGAATGTAAGCTCTGACCGATTTCTGTGCCAAGGATCAATCTATCTCTATAGAATATTCCACATTACATTTGGAAACAAAATTTTGAAAGCTGCACTTGTTCTTGTGTTTTTATTATGTGACTCTTTGGATACTTTTTGAGAATGCACAAAAATACACACAACTGATGCTTTTATAGGTTAAATGTTGCTGTGTGGTGTGACAATAGAAGGAAGAAGTCAGCCTCCCCAAGCAGCAAGGACCTCATTCAAGCTACTGTTTGGGGCACTGTTGCTGTATAGCAGGGGGTTTGAACCTCTTTCAGCCTGAGGGGTGAATTCCCATTTTGGAGAAGCACTTGGAGGCTGCAGTCCCATGGTGGGAGGAGCTGAAAACAAAATGAATGAGGACAACAGAAAAAGGGCAAAGGCCTAAAATACAAAAATACAAAACACACACACCAGCAAATTTAGCTTAAATCTCTTACTATCAATAACTAAGCCTTATAACTAAGAGGCATTTCTACCTTTTTGAAAACTTCACAAAAGCGAGGAAACCACCTAATGATCAGTGGTAAGGGGAAGGGGTGGAGCCAGTGGGAGGGGCTGGAACCCCAGAAGGCCAGATGGGGACCTGAGAAGGACTGAATTTGGCCCCCTGATCCTGAGGTTCTGCACCCCTGCTACATAGGCACTATGGTAATGACCAGCCATAGAGACACACAAAATTTGTGCAAAATTTGGGGGAATTGGAAAAATAGTCCTCAAGTCCACGGAATCTGCTGGGCAGGTGGAAAGCTGGTCCACTGTGGAATCTGTGGATCAGACTCATAAAAATCCAAACTCATTTGGTTCCATTGCAGATTTCTCTGACATCCCTACGTGTTTCTGTCCATTAATAGCACGTAATCCAAACAAAAATTGCGCTACTCCAAAACTGTCATTTCAGATCCACTCATTAATCTGTCAAAACAGCTAGTGTGGTGTAGCTATGAGTGCAGAGCACCATGTTCAAATCCTTGTTCAGCCATGATCTCATTCAGTCAGCCTTGGGCCAGTTATTGTCTCTCAGCCAAACCCAAGTCACAGGTTTGTTGTGAGGATGGGGGAGAGAGGTAGAACCTAGTACGCCACCTTGAACTTCTTGAGGAATAAGCAGCATAAAGATGTAATCTAATACGGTCAACCAAGAAACTTGCAAGAATTGTACAAATGTGATTAAAGCTTGTGATGTATGAGTAGGTTCCTCATTCATCACTACAAACATGGTTCAATACACAGGGATTCAAACCCAGGCTTTCAAGAGGTAAGCACTGAAAGCCACCACATATTTTTCTTTTTTTTAAAGCTCAGGTTCTTTTTGTCCCAAATATGAAGAACTTTGCAAATGTTAGTAAATTCTTCTCAAAATTGGAATGAAACGAAATTCTCACCCATCCCTAGTAGGGATGTCAGAGAATTTCTCCATAAATCTCGGGGAGGCCAAATGCCAGTGCATTTGGCCCCCCGAAATTGGTGGAGAAACGGTCTGCCACCCCCCCCGGCACCCCCCAGGATGGGACTTACCTTGTTCGAATGTCCCTGGCGGCGGCGGCTCCGGCGGCGGTTCGGCGGCGGTGGCTGTGGCGGCCGGTCTTCCGACCGGCTGCCGCCGCCACCATTTCCAAGTAAAAAAAAACACAAACAAACAAATGTGATAGGCTACGTAAATCTTTACGTATCACGGCTAGATTTTAAAAAAAAACACTGTGATAGGCTACGTAAATCTTTACGTAGCCTATCATGGCTGACTTTGGGGGGGAAAAAAAGCGCGTAAAAAGCGTTCCCCTTATTTTTGCCATAGTCTACATAAATGTTTACGTAGACTACACGTGCAAAAATAAGGAACGCAAATGGCAGCACCCATGGGTGCCGCCATTTGCGTATGCGCTTTTTTTTTTTTTAAGTCAGCCATGATAGGCTATGTAAACATTTACATAGCCTATCACGGCTGACTGCAGGGATGCAAATGGCGGCGGCTACGGCCGCCGCCATTTGCGTCCCGGCAGGAGATGAGGTTTCGCAGCCGGAGGGACGGGGCGCCTCCCCCCCGGCCAGAATTTCAGGGGGGAGGGATGGAGCTCCTCCCCCCTGGCCAGAATTTTTGGGGGGAGGGATGGGGCGCCTTCCCCCCCGGCCAGAATTTTGGAGGGGAGGGATGGAGCGCCTCCCCCCCACCGTGAAGCAAGCTTCGGGATCAGGTAAGGGACTTTCGTCCATCCCTAGAATTAGGCTGGTACCTCTTGTTTTCTGACAGGCTCCTCAGCTTTAAGAGGAATGTAGCAGGAAGGTACAACATGGTTTTGTCCATGCTGGGAATAGTTGTACCAATTGAATTTGGCCAGCATAGATGGATAGGAATTTCATTTCAGTTTGTTTTGGATAAGAACTTAGAAAAAAATGCACATTTGTTCCTATTCATGATAGAAAGAGCATGAGATTTAAACATCCAAATGCAGGAGAAAACAAAACTGACAGGTTCACCCATCCCTATTGCCATGGCCCACAATTTCCTCTTTTCCATGGGAACTGAGTAATGAAAGGCAAGAAAGCAAAGCAGTTTAATTTACTGCAGGCTTCTAATTTAATGTTTGTGGAAGAAAGGAGCCATGGACCCTAAAGAATCAGTGAGGTGGCCCCATAGGATTTGAAGAAGGCCAACTTTCTCTTCTGTGATGTTTCTTTTTTCATTATATCTGACATTTTTTGAAGGTAAGCTTTGTTACAGACTATTAGCCTATGGCAGCAAGTAAGAGAAGTATGAGAATTTGCCAAGTCTGAGAACACATGAAAAGAGAGAGGGAGGGAGGGGGGAGCAATTGAAATTACAGGCGTTTATTGGTATCTTGTTGTCCAGGTAGCTTGGGGTTGCTTAGACACTGAAAAATAGTTTGGGATCCTTTTATGTCTGATATTGTGAAATGAACTCTCTGCCCAGTGTGGCCAGATACTAACTGAAAAACTTCCTTATCCTTTGTCCTGATTGTAAAACCTAACCCAAAATCCTAAAGATAAAAAACAAGCTAGGTTTTCTCATCTTTTTATCTAATTATTTTAACTTCCCTTCACTGAAACCATTACCATCAGCCACCATGTACATGTGCCGAAAATGGTAAATTATATTCTTCATAAATAATATATAATGCTCTGAATGCTGTAATAAATTCTACATGGGCTACTGTATATTTATCATGCAAGTTCTTTAAAAAATATAATATTCCTATTCCTCCACAGTGCCGTAAATAATGCTTTCTCTGCAAAAAGATGTCTAGAGAAACCAAAGTTAAAAAGCATTTAAAATATTAGTTGCTTTTTTCCAGCAAAGTGGGGATTTTTCTTTTTCCCTGTCATGGTAATAAAGGCATCTATTTCACATAACTATACCTCTCAGGACATGTGATGCCTTTATATGCGGCCATTTAAAGTGTCCGCCATGGAGGTGACATGACGTTGTGACCTATCAAGAGATAGAGGACCAAAACTGATACTTGGCTTTGAGAACTATAGAGTACAGTGGATCTCCTCTTCCAAGGCTGAAGACAAGGCTCAGACCTTAGAGGAAGAGATCCAGCTGTAGATCTCTACTTCCATTCCCTCCCAACTCTCCCAGCCACCACAGAAATCTCCACAGTGGCTCCCTCTTGGAGGTCAAACTTTGGCCACAGGAAGGTGGAGGGAATGGGCACAGTGGTGATATGATGGTGGGCAGGGAGGAAGGGGCCATGGATCCAATGGCCTCTCAGCCCACAACCATGCCCGCATCCCTAGGAAACATTTAGACATGCTCAACAGCACATCTAAATGTTTTCCCTCCTGTTGCCGGCAATGGGAGGGAATGATTTTTTTTCCCCCTGCATCTATGGATGGAGAAAAACTACAGGAAGCACCACCTCCCACTACACTTTCACTCTGATGGTGAGCTGACATGGGTGCTGAATGGAGCAGAATGTTGTTACTGGAGGTTCTGCTCAGACAGCATAGGATTGCTCTCTGAGTTATGGCTTTATAGCACTTTAAGGCAGCACCGTAATTGGTCATTATTCATCACCTTCTGCAAATCAAATGCCATCACTCCTACTTTATAATATTAAAAGGTTGAGTTAATTAAAAGGCCAAATTAAAAAAAGAAGTTAAAAAATATTAAAAAAAACACATCACGGATGTCAGTGCTTTCTGATTTTAGCTATAACAGCACCATTGGTGCGAATTAATTGACAACAATTTCAAAACTTGTAAATCAGCTTCAAACCCTGGTTGATATCCTGGTTTGGTAACTCCTTGCAAACCATGCTTTCTTAGCTGGCATAGGTTCAGCAAAAACAAACCATAGTTCAGCATTATTATTATGTATTATTATTTATTAAATTTATTAATTGCCCATCTGGCTGGTCACCTAGCCACTCTGGGCAATTTACAGCATATAATAAAACAGTTTAAAACAATAAAATTCTACAATAAAAAGTTTTCTAAAATACCCTAACCCACCCCAAATGCCTGCCTGAACAACCACATTTTTAATGCACGGTGGAAGCTCATTAAAGAGGGGGCATGGCGGAGTTCCCTATGGAGGGAGTTCCACAGAGTGGCAGCCACCACAGAAAAAGAATTACAACTGAATGCAGCTATTGCATTCAGTTGCTGGGGAACCTGGGTGGGAGGGTGCTGTTGTGCTCATGCCCTGCTTGTGGGTTCCTGGTCGACAGCTGGTTGGCCACTGTATGAATAGAATGTTGGACTAGATGGACCCTTGGTCTGACCCAACATGGCTCTTCTTATGTTCTTATGTTCTTATGTACTGTCCCACTTTTGGGGAGGGTCGCAATTTTAAATCATCCATCAAATTACACCAACACTGGGTGAGATTAGTGTGCACAGTGCATAGATGTAGGCCTATTTCAATTGGGATAATTACCCAGCTGCAGAACATTAGCGGACTCATTGGCATCATTACCTCTCTTTCCACAGATCCATCTTTGCTCAGAGTCCTGAGAACATTCCATTAAATATGGTTTCATTTCTTTCACAAATTCTTTGAGGGCCTATCATAGGCACTGAATAAATTAAGAAGTCACCACAGGGAGAATGCTGGGGAACATTCAACTGACAGCTCCATAACTGTGCACTTATTTTGTCAAAGATGAGTAATCGAACCAAAACACTCAAAGTAAGTGTGTAGCTTACTTGGGGTTCCACTTCCCTTCCCAGACAAAAGGTGCAGCAGCTTCTTCTAAGCCAGAGGGGACAACATGGTGCCCTCCAGATGTTTAGGAATATACAACTGCCATAAAGCTTGACAGTTGGCCATGTTGTCTGAGCTGATGGGAGTTGTAGTGCAAAACATCTGCAGGGCACCATGTGGATCACAGCTGTTCTAAGCTAACCTGCTAAGCCATGTTTCACTCTCTTCAACTAGCCCTCATCATGTGACAAAACTAAGCAGGAAGAGGGAGGGGATCCTTTCCCTGATTTTGCAGATATTCACAGTTGTACAAATCAGTGTCAACAGAAGTTACACACTGAGGACTTCGCAAAGACCAGCATCTGACACTGGACTTGCTGTAAGACCTCCATCAGACCTTTAATCCCAACTAGGGATGTACAAAAGTCACTTACCTTTTCGCAGGGGTGCTTCACGGTGGGGGGAGGTGCTTCGCTTCTCCCCTCGAAGTTCAGGCGAGGAGGGGGAGGCATCCCGCCTCGCCCGGCCAAAATTCAGGCCGGGGAGAAGCGCCCCGTCTCCCCGGTTGCGAAACAAAAAGTGTAAAAAAAAAAAAAACTGTGATAGGCTACGTAATGATTAACGTAGCCTATCATGGCTAGGTTTCCAAAGTCAGCCGTGATAGGCTACGTAAATCGTTATGTAGCCTATCACGGGTGACTGAAAAAAAAAAAGTGCGTACGCAAATGGCGGCGCCCTATGGGCGCCGCCATTTGTGTTCCTTATTTGGTCCCGGTAGTCTACGTAAAGATTTACATAGACTATGGCGTAGTCTACGTAAATCTTTACGTAGACTACCGGGACCAAATAAGGAATGCAAATGGCGGCACCCATAGGGTGCCGCCATTTGTGTACGCGCTTTTTTTTTTTTTCCAAAGTCACCCGTGCTAGTCTATGTAACGATTTACGTAGCCTATCACGGCTGACTTTGGAAATCTAGCCGTGATAGGCTACGTTAATCATTACGTAGCCTATCACGGGGTTTGCTTTTTTTTACACTTTACTTTGTAATGGCGGCGGCGGCAGCCAGTCGGAAGACCGGCTGCTGCCCCCGCCCCCGACGAAAGGCCAACGAACCGCCGCCGGGACCTGCTGCCGGGAGGGACATTCGCCAAAGGTAAGTCCCATCCCAGGGGGGGGATGGGGGGGTGGAGAATTTCACCGCCGATTTCAGGGGGCCGAATGCGTTGGCGCTCGGCCCCCCAAAGATTCGGGGAGAAATTTTCCGCCATCCCTAATCCCAACCCAATGATGGACTTAGGTTCTCAGCACACTTTAACCCAAGAATGCGCTCTCCAAAGTCACACATTTAACTAGCGATGGTGCGGGTGCCTGATTCCATCTGAGAATCCGGCAGAACCCCCTGACACCACCTGCACCCCCAAGCTGCGCTAGCCGATGCCCTACCCCCACTTGCCCTCTGCCCACACTCATCAACCTGCCCACACTTACCTGGGCAGCTGCATCAAGCTCCACAATCACCATCTTTTGAAAAATAAATTTTTTATGCACAAATATGCGCAGTTTTGTAAATGTGCATATTAGCATATGTGCATTTACGAGAGTGTGCATATTTGCGCGCATGCAAAATATGTGTATTTGCAAAAAGATGCATATTCGTGCATATGGAAATATGCACATTTTCACAATCACCATTTTATATTTCAAAAAATGGTGATCGCAGAGCTCAGTGAGGCTGCCTGGGTGAGTGCAGGGAGCTTGAGTGTGGGTCCGAGGGTGGGCGAGCAGGGGCAGGGGCTCAGTGGGCACTCAGAGAACCCAGACAGAGGGTCCTTGCCCATCCCTACGTTTAATGTGATTTCAAGCTGCAACTCACTTTCCTGTATTTATAAGCTGGATCAGACAATACATTTCCCCAAACCCAATCTCATGATGAGGTAGTGAGATGGCACTTTCTGTTTCTAACCACCCAGCACCCCTGTCCCACTACCAATACTCCAGGTGCCCAATGGATATATTGTTTGAAGTCACATTTTAAAGGGTATATAAAGTACAACTTGTATGGGCTTGAACTACATATTAAAATCCAAAATTGGCGCACAAAATCTGTCCCTACATGCATAGGATTTTGTACTTGTATGCCGTATTCAAATGTTGTTTATTTATTTTCTTCCTTTCTTTTCTTAAAAGTGCATTCCACCTTCCCACAAAACACTGCTCAGCAGCTAACAGCAATGATATAAACATAACAAAATATAAAATAGTAAAACATTACAAAGTTTAAAAAAGAAAGGTAAAACATAAATAAAATCAATAAGAATGGCCACTTAAAACCATTTAATGGGTGAATGAGCAATGTCTGAGATCTCTAGGAGTCTCCAAATATCATCTTACCACTCGTCTTGTGCTTGATTAAACCCGCATTTGCGATCGCTGCTCTCTCTGTGTGAATGAGAAAATTGCACAAATTGAGCAGCGATTGAATATGAAATTTGTGCAGATTTCCTAATTGTGCAACTTTCCTCCATAGACTAAAGTGGGGCTTTCAGTCTGCAGGGGGAAATTTGCTCAAATCAGGAAATTTGTGCAAAATTGAACTGGGAAAGTTGCACAAATTGAACACCAGCACATTTTGGCAATTTGCAAACATTTTCGGTGGACACGTGCCAGTGATTGCATTCAGGGCTTGGAACTGGGCATACTCGCATGTTTTGTGAGCAAAAATGAAATTCTCATAGATCCCTACTTGAAACCAGTTTCAACATATGTACAAGTCACTTTAAGGGATAACGGCTTGTCTAAATGAAAATGTCTTTGCTTGCTGGTATAAAGTCAGCAGAGATGGAGCAAGCTGGGCCTCCCTTGGCAAGAAGGTCCAGAACCTGGAGCAGCCACCGAGAAGGTCCTGTCTTGAGTCCCTGCCAAATGTGCTTCAGATGTTGGCAGAGCAGACAGAAGGCCTTCTCCTGTGGATCTTAAAAACCAGGCAGGTTCATTTGGGACAATGTAGCATTTCAGGTAACTTACTCCCAAGTCATATAAGTATTTGTAGGTTTATAGGCAGCACTCCAAATTGAGCCCGGAAATACACAACCAATGTGTGGACATCTTGGGCATTGGTAGTAGCAATGGGCAAATCTGGGAGTTTCACTTTCTTCCACATTCACATTTTTAAGAAGTTATTTCTCTCCCAAATAGGAACGATTTTGTGAATTTTGGTATATTCTTATCAAAAATAAACTGAAATAAAATTCTCACCCAGCTGCACCAGCCAAAATGAATAGGGACAGCTATTAACCATGGAGAGGCCCGTGATGTACCCGCCTGCCATATCACTGTTAAAGTTGAGGAGCCTGTCAGAAAAAAAAGAGGTTGCAACCCAAATCCAGCACGAACACAGTTGAGTACACAGGGATTCAAGCCCAGACCCTTAAGAGCTAAAAGCACTCAAAGCTCTGGGCCTGGATAGATGAATACGCCAATTTCATTTTCTTCTACATGCAGTTTTTTAAAATCTCACTTTCTTTTTATCTCAGATATGGAGAAAATTGTGTATTTTGGTAAATTCTTATCAAAACTGTACTGAAATGACTTTCCGAACTATCCATAATTGGTAGCAGGATGAACACTTTAGCTGGACAGAAACAGAGTGCCTGATCATAGGAACATAGGAAGCTGCCTTATACTGAGTCAGCCCGTTGGTCCATTTTGGGCCAGTATTGTAGACACTGACTGGCAGTGGCTCTCCAGTAGCGATGTTAGAGAAATCTGCCACAGATTCAAATGAGGCCGGATTCTTTGGAAACCAGCCTCCGGAATCTGCGGCAGATCAGCCCCCACTTACCTCAGCTCTGCGAGGATTCCGCACGGGACAGCACTTGGCTGCTTGCTCAGCCGGAGCGGTTCTCCTCTGTGCCGATCGCCATTTTTTTTTTAATGGTGAGCGGCAGGATGTGCCCATAGACTTATAAGCAAATAGAGCCATGAATCTTGCGTATAAGTCTATGTGTCCATAGGCTTATACGCAAGATTCACAACACTATTTCGCATATAAGTCTATGGGCACATCCTGCTGATGGGCCATAGAGAACAGAGAATGGCTCCAGCTGTCCAGGTAAATGGCCCTCAAGCCGGGTGGCTCTGCAGAATCCTCACTGAGTGGAGCTGCTCCAGAGGATTCGGGGGGGGGAGGAACGGATCACCTCCCCCACGCCGAGTGGATTCCCCACCGGAACGGATGGTGGGGAATCCCTACATCCCTACTCTCCAGGTGTCAAGCAGGATTCTTTCCTAGCCCTACCTGGAGATGCCAGGGATTGAACCTGGGACCTTCTCCTTGCAAAACACATGCTCTACCACTGAGCTACAGTCCCTTCTTCTTGCTCCCAACACCACATGATCAAATACATATATCATCCAATCCAGTCCCTACTTGTAAATGGGTTAGGATGGTTCATCAAAGCAAACCAAGTTGCGTGGTTTGTGTGTGTGTGTTTTAATTTCCAGTTCTTGAAAACAACAGAGTCAAAACTTTGCTCTGGCACGAACGATCAAAGGCCTTGTCTTCCTTATTTACATTTGAAATATTCAGAGTTGTCAAACCATTTAATGCCAGGAGTGATTTCATAAGCGAATGCAACCAAGATTATCTCCCACTGAATTAAAAAGCATTAAAACTACCAAACAGATTCATCTACTCAATACAGGAAAGACTTCATAGATCCTGTTCATTGAAATCAGTTACATTATTGAATTTCAATTTCATTGCCTTCAAAGAAGTCAAGCCAGGAAGTCATATTAGGAATAGCAATGCAGTGCCAGGGGTGGGGGGAGATGCTTATTCTGGGTCATAAGAATTCTTTTTAAGCATACCACAAAGATTAGGATATACTCATCCCACAATGTAAAAAGCCTCTTCAAAGCCTCCAGATCAATTCATCTCAACATGGAAATAACAAAAGATAAATTGCTCCTATATCTACAAAGGAGGAAAAACACACACCAAACAAGTCTTCACATTATCTAACTTTTACTTAGAGAAGGGGGAAATGATTTTCTGATTATTTTTTTCAAAGAGTGGTGTATAATTATGGGGAATATTTAACTGATATATAATTTACATGATATACTAGTATCAGCGAATAAGTAAATGCATAATTCTTCATTCAAGCACAGGTTGTTGTTGTTTTGTTTTTCATTGTTTAAGGGCAATAGTTCTCAGACTTTGTCATAACGGGTAAAATGTGGACCACACTGAAATATAGAATTACTATGGCCAAACTGTGAAGAACAGCCTGATCCTAAACATGATTATTTGGGAATTCCATTGATTTCAACAGACATTACAGCCATGTGACTAATACCATCATCCATATGCATGTCTACTCAGATGAGTCCCATTGAGTCCAATGGGGCTTACTCCCAGACAAGTGGGTATTGGATTGCTGCCTAAGGCTGTAATCCTATGCACACTTACCTGAGATGAGGTCCCATTCAGCTCAACGGGGCCTACTTCTGAGTAGACATTTATAGGGCTCTGCAGTAAATTTCAGATAGCAATGAAAGGCTGCAGTCCTAAACTAATTAATTAGGGAACAAGTACCGTTGAACACAGTGAAAGTCACTCCAGAGTTAACATGCATAGGATTGTTCTGTGTGAAGTTGTGTCCTTACAAACAGAAATACAATGGCACTAAAAACACCCATTGGGTTGCCTTCTGTAGGCTTCAAAGAAGGCTATGGCATGGGATTGGCTCTCTGTGATCACCTCCTTCCCAGAACCGGGAGGGGTCTGAGCTGTGAAATATGGATCAGCAACTGTCAGTTCCACTTTCTCCACCATTCAATTAAAAAAAAAAACAGTTCTTTTGGAGAACTTTGTAAATTTTGTTCAACTCTTATCAAAAACAAACTGAAATGAAATTCTCACCCATCTGAACCAGCCAAATTCAAAGGACCTGCCTCCCATCATGGAGCCATTATAGATGAGGAGCCTGTCAGAGGGGCAGGGGGAGGTGACAACACTAATTAATCATGAACACAGGGATTCTAATCTAAATGTTTAAGAGCATAGGACTCAAAGCCAATAGACAAACCTATCTATTTTGGTTCCACTCACATCCATTTTTGCTTGTATGTTTGTTTAAATCTCACATGTTCATGGTCCCAAATATGCAGAACTTTGTGGATTCTGGTAAATTCTTACCAAAGTTGAACAAAAACAAATTTATCTCCCATCCCTACTATGAAACTGACACTCCAGAATGACCTGCCTGAAGTTTTGTCCTCTAGGCAACACCTCTTAGCATTGCAGGGAGGAGGGAACCAACACTTGACCTTCAAGTAAGCCTTCCAATTCAAGCTTCACAGCATCTGGCAAGAGATCCCCACCTGATTCCATGAAACGTGGGACTGATCTACACATACAGCAGAAGGAGTTGGAATGAAGTGGAAGAATGCTGAGGCACAGAATGGAATACACACATCAGAGTGGAGCTGGGGAGTGGAGGCTTCCAGTTTGGCTGTTCTTCCCCATGAAAAAGTCCCAGAAAATAGAAAACTACTAGCACACCAAGAAGAAGTTTCTATGCCAAACGTTGCCCAGCTGTTCTAGTTTTCTAGTTGCAGGGAGATTTTAAGGTCGGAGAATAGTCCAAAATGTGGTCACCAACATGCAGGCTGAAGTAGGGATGTACGAAACTGACTCACTGTTTTGTCCAGGGTCATTCGCGGGGGGGGGGGAGGTGCTCCATTCCTCCCTCTGAAATTCTCCCCGGCTGGCTCCGCTCCGCGGCAATTCCGACATCCTGCTGCTGGGCTGCGCAGGGACGCAAATGGTGGCTGCCATAGCGACCGCCATTTGCGTTCCTGCCTATTGCTGTGATAGGCTACGAATATATTTACGTAGGCTATCACGGCCTCTGCAGGAATGCAAATGGTGTCCCTGCGTTAGCCGTGATAGGCTACGTAAATATTTACGTAGTCTATCACGGCCATTCAAAAGGAGGCGAATGGCGGCCGCAGATGCGGCCGCCATTCAAGGAGCACCGAAACGGCCGAAAAAGGTAGGCTCCATCCGGGCCCATTTTGCGGGCTGGTGGGGTGGGTGGTTTCATTCTGCCATGGATTCCGGGGTGGGGGCAAATGCGCTGGCATTCAGCCTCCCTGGAATCCGTGGCACTGAATGTGCTGGCATTTGGTTAGGGATGTACAAAAGTTACTTACAGTTTCGCGGATCTGCTTTGCGGTGGGGGGGAGGCGCTCCGTCCCTCCCCCCGGAATCCTCGATGGGGGGGAGGTGCTCCATCCCTCCCCCTGGAGTCCTACCCGGCTGGCTCCACTCCGTGGGGATTCCACCGAGCCACCGGCCGGCTCCGCCAGCAGCTGGACATCCAGCCGCTGGGTAGCAGGGACGCAAATGGCGGCTGCCGTAGCTGCTGCCATTTGCATCCCTGTATTTAACCATGATAGGCTACGTAAAGACTTACGTAGCCTATCACGTCTGGGTTAAAAAAAAAAAACGCGTACGCAAATGGTGACGGCTACGGCGGCCGCCATTTGCATTCCTTATTTTTCGCCGTAAAATAAGGAAAATACTTACGTAGGCTAAAACAGTGAATCAAAAAGGAACTTAAATAGCGCCCACTATGCTATTTGCATTCCCCTTTATTTTGGCTGTAATAGTCTATATAAATATTTACATAGACTAAGACGGCGAAAAATAAGGAACACAAATGGCGGCCACCGTAGCCGCTGCCATTTGCGCACGCTTTTTTTTTTTAACCCAGACGTGATAGGCTACGTAAGACTTTACGTAGCCTATCACGTCTATGTAAAAAAAAAAAAGACGAGACTGCAAATGGTGGCAGCGGACCAGCTGCCGCCGCCAAAGCTGCCGCTGGAGCCGCCGCCATCCAGAACATCCACCCCAGGTAAGTCTCGTCCCGGGGGGGATGATGATTGCTTGGGACAGGAGAAGTGGGAATAGACCCAAAATCCTCCTCCATAAAACTGCTTCCCACTCCCCCCGCCCAGGTCTAATAGTAGTTTGGCAATTCAAATCAAGTAAACGGCATAGGCGGGAAGGGTCTGGCCTCAGCCAAGCTCTGAGGAAGGACATAGCCATGTGTGTGTTGCGTGTGCGTTTATGTCATGAGCAAACAGGGACCCACAGGGCTAGAGGTAGTTGACAGAGTCAAAGACAGGCTGATGTTCAGTTCCTGAACAGTGGTGCAATGCAATGCAGGTGGATCCATTTTGGGGATAGGATTCAGCACTTCAAAGAGCTCCCTTAGAGTTCTGTCTGGTTCTATCTGAAATCCGGAGCTGATTTACAGCCCCACTGAAATAGGAGCCACCAGCCTCCACTGCCCTCAACTGCAACACAGTGGCTGCCGGTGGTTTACCATGTACCACCATGTACCACCAACACAGTGGCTGCTGGTGGTTTACCATGTACCACCAATGTACCATCATGTACCACCAATGTTTACCAATGTACCACCTCATCAGCCACCAGTTGGCAACTTGGCAGTAGGGCTGGGAACAGCCTGTGACACAGTTCTTGGAGACCTGTAATACACACCACTGAAGTAACTTTTCCTGTGGCCTGGCTAGAGCCATGGAGGGGATGTGTAGGGATCTGGCACCCACAGTGGTAACCTGGGCCCTTTCCCTGAATTCTCTCTCCCTTTTAAACAAAGGTTCCTACCCTTGTGGAGATATAATGTAGGCAAGCCGTATTTTACCCAGCTCTTCAGTGAAAAGTAAATCTGCTCTCTGCCTTCTGCCCAATGGGTTGCAGCCAATGTTCACCCTACTTGGAGTAGACCCATTGAAAATAATGGGCCTTAGAGCAGAATAATAGTGGGCACGACCCAACGAGTGCAATGGCACTTCCATGACCGACAGGCACTTATTTTTAATGAAAAGTTATTAATAAATAGAATTCATTAACTTGGGTTATAGATGTTCTGCAGATAATACTCCCTCCTGCTTCCCTTGGTGTTCACTTAGGACTTCCGCCATGGACTCCAATGAAGATTCTGCCACGGACTCCAATGAGGCCGAATTCTAAAGAATTCAGCCCCCTGGAGTCCATGGCAGAACGGAGCACTCACCTCCGCCTCGCCCCGGAATCCATCTGGGTCAGATCCATGTTGGCGTCGATCCTTCAGAGCTGGCTGCCTGCTCTGCATCACTGCCGAATGTTGATATGGCCAGCAGCCATTGCTGTGCCGTATTGCTGTAAGTAAGTCTCCGGATGCAAATGGCGTAGTCGGCGCTATTTGCAGCCATAAAGCTGGTAGATTAGCCTAAATGCAGCCATTTACGGCTGCCGTAAATGGCTGCATTTAGGCTAACCTACCAGCTTTACAGCCGCAAATGGCGCCCACTATGCCATTTGCATCCGGAGACTTACTTACAGTGATACAGCACAGCAATGGCTGCCAGCCGTATCGACATTCAGCAGTGTTGCGAAACAGGTGGCAGGCTTCTCAGGATCGATGCAGAGCGGAGCCGGCCTGGACAGATTCCGGGGGAAGGGACGGATCGCCTCCCCTCGTGGGCGGATTCCCCGCGGAACAACAGGTAGGGAATCTGCCCATCCCTACTTAGGACCGGCTACCAACAAAGGTCTTGCTATAGGGTTAGTGTCTGACTTAAGAAGAGCTTTGCTGACCAGACTGAAGATCCATCTAATCTTCAGATCCAAACTGAATAGCCAGCTTCTTGTTTCCCAGCCCAGAATGTCCAAATAGATTCCTCTGGGAAGCCCACAAGTAGGGAGTAAGGGTCAGAGCCCTCTCCTGGTATTGGGCAGAATCCAGCTGTGTCATTCCATCAGCACAGATGATGTTGCTGTAGTGGAAACTAGGTTCTGAAGCATGTGCAAGTAGGGGTGTACGAATCCCTTACCTCATCCCATTCCAGGGCTTCAGCGGTGGTGGGGAGGCGATCCGTCCCTCCCCCCGGAATCCTCCCTAGCCGGCTCTGCTCCGTGGCAAGGCTGCAGAGCCGCCGGCCGGGGCCGGTCGCAGCCGGACTTCCGGACACTGCTGGGCTGCTGCGGCTGCAAATGGCAGCCATCGTAGCAGCCACCATTTTTATTATTTATTTATTTATTCATTTCATTTCTATACCGCCCAATAGCCGAAGCTCTCTGGGCGGTTCACACAAACCCTGCTGCCGCTCACACATAAAACTGGCAACCAAATTTAGTGTTGTCGAGCATGCTCTGCGGGTGCAGGTAAAAGAGCTCGTCGAGCGTGGGGGGCACCCAGCGTGTGGTGTGGAACAGAGACTCACCGACCTGCCAGCCGGGGATGTCCTTCATGATCTTGGCCTCCTCGTCGAGATTTTGACGCAAGATGCGTAGCATCCTGCGGTCATCCTCAGCCATAAGAAGGGGAAAGATAGCCACTCGTGTCTCCAGGTCCTCGATGTTCAGGCGCCGCCTCTCTCGGTTCCATGTCACAAGGGAATAATAGCCATAGACGAGGGTCCCAATTCCAATGGCGAACAGGCTATAGCCTGAGAGCCCCCACCGGGGCAAATTCCTCTTGTAGTCAATGGGCCCGTATCCGCCCGGCGGCGGCATGTCCTGCTTCACCTTCCCGGCTCCGGCCGCTATCTTGGGAGCGGGCAGCTCGCTCCCAGCGCAACGGGCCCTCCTCCGCCTCCGGGCGTCCCCCTTTGATGACGCTGGAGCTCGCCTCGCGAACGCCGGCCCTGGAGCGCCGTGACGGAGCCTCCGACCCGCCCGCCGCATGCCGGGTCGTGTCCTTGCATTAAGTAGGGGTGTACAAAACCCCGCTTACCTGGCTCCGCCAGGCTCCGCAGGTGGGGGGAGGTGCTCCGTCCCTCCCCCCAGAATCCTTTCTGGGTGGGGAGGCGCTCCGTGCCTCCCCCCTGGAATCCTGTCCGGCCAGCTCTGCTCCATGGCCAAGCCGCGGAGCCGCTGGCTGGCTCCGGCTGCCCGCAGCTGGACATCTGGCCGCTGGGCAGCCCTGCAGGGAGGCAAATGGTGGCTGTCATAGCTGCTGGCATTTGCATCCCTGCAGTGAGCCATGATAGGCTACGTAAATATTTACATATCCTATCACAGCAGGGGTAAAAACCCCAGCGTACGCAAATGGCTGTAGCCGCCGCCATTTGCATACACTGGGTTTTTTTTCCCCTTGCCGTGATAGGCTACATAAATATTTACATAGCCTATCACAGCAGGGGGGGGGAACCCAGCGTAAGCAAATGGCAGTAGCCGCCAACATTTGCATATGCTGGGGTTCCCCCCTCCACCGTGATAGGCTACGTAAATACTTACGTAGCCTATCACGGCCTCCGCAGGGACGCAAATGACATCCCTGCATTAGCCGTGATAGGCTACGTAAGTATTTACATAGCCTATCACGGCTGAAGAAGGAGGAAGCGAATGGCGGCCGCAGGACAGCCGCCATTCACACAGCAGCACAGACAGGAGCAGGTAAGTGCTCCGTCTGGCATGCCTTATGTGGGGTGGGGGTGGCGGGCACTTCGTCCCGTGCATCTTTTGTGGGTTAGGGGGGCGGGGGCTTCGTTCTGCGATGGGTTTCAGGGGGCCGAATGCACTGGCATTCGGCCTTACCAAGATCCGTCGTGGAATTCTCTGACATCCCTAGCATTAAGCCGTGATAGGCTACATAAGTATTTACGTAGCCTATCATGGCAAAAGGCAGGCACGCAAATGGTGGCCGCTACACCATTTACGTGCCTGGCTTTTGCCGTGATAGGCTACATAAATACTTACGTAGCCTATCACGGCAAAGATCAGGGGCGCAAATGGCATAGCGGCCACCATTTGTGCCCCTGCTCTTTACCGTGATAGGCTACATAAGTATTTACATAGCCTATCATGGCAAAAGGCAGGCGCGCAAATGGCGACCGCTACAATGGCCGCCATTTGCGGCTGCAGCAGCCTGGCAGTGGCCACCGCCACCACCGCTGATGCATTTGCTGCCACATCCGCCGCCGCCGCTGCATCCGCCACCAGGTAGGTCGGTCCCGGGGGGGGATTTCAGGGGGTGGCGGGGGGGAGGCCATTCCGCCACGGATTCCGGAATCCTGAGGACCTGGCAGGATTCCGGGGGGGAGGACCGGATCGCCTCCCCCGCCCCACGAATCACATCCACGAACAGGTAAGTGAGTTTTGTACATCCCTAGTTATGACGTTGCCAGCAGTTTGAAACAAGAACTTGCTGGCTAGAATAACTTAGGAACAGGTTGCCCCTCCCTTCCAGTGATGCTCCCCTACGTCAACCCTCACACATAGCCAACCGGGTCGAATGTCTGAGCTCTTCCTCTAACTTTTCCCACTTTGCTCTCCACCACAGTCTAGCATCCCTCAGGTCATGCCCCTGCTCTCCTCCTCCTGGGTTCTCACGGAGGAGGGGGTGGGTCTTCAGGCCCAGCCATCTCTATGTTAGCATCCTGAGAAGCACGCCTATCCATTCTTTGGAATCCGGCCTCACTGGAGTCCGTGGCAGATTTCTCCAACATCCCTATGCACAAGAGAAGAATCCAACTAAAGTTACATTTGAGCAAGCGGCTTTGCACAAGCGGCTTTGCGTTATGCTTGTGCAACGCGTTTGGCAAGCCGTTGTGCAACCATTTGTGCATAACTATTGTGTAACCCATTCTGCAACTGATTGTGCATTCTGCTTGTGCAACTGGCTACACAACTGCTTGCACCCATAATGCAACCCATCGTGCAACCTGTTGTGCAACTGTTTTGCACCCATTGTGCAACCAATTGCACAACGGCTTGCACAACCAGTTGCACAAACATAATGGGCAACCCTTTGCACAGTGGAAAGATTCAGTGGAGCTCCACTGGTGCTATTTGAATTTGTGGAATGTCACCGTTGGATGCCCAGTGTTCCCCAGCAGTTGTCAACCAGTGGTGTATAATTGCTCCTGAACCTGGAGGTGGCATATAGCCATCATAATTAGTAGCCATCAAAAGCCTTGTCCTCCTCTATGAATGCATCAATTTGCCATTTAAACCCATCTAAGCTTAGTGGCACCTAGCTTAGGCCTCACAGTTGCACAACTTGTGGCAGCAAATTCCATAAATTAATGTCTGACTTGGCATAAGGGGGCTTTGTATATGTCACGTTCCCTTGGCCCCCTCCTTCCTCATGCACACACACAAGGAGAGAGGCTTCAGTCTCACGCCTTTAATTCACTATCAAGCAGGTTCATTACCGAAGCAAATCCTCGAAGACTCTCAGGCTACAAAGGAATACAGCTGCTTCATTTACAAATGGCAACAGGGGATCCAAATGGGAGTTATGACTAGGGATGGCAGAGAATTCCGCCACGGATTTCAGTGAGGCCAGATTCTAAAGAATCCATGGAATCCATGGCGGAATGGCCTCCTGCCCCCCTGCCCCCCCGCCGCAGAATCCCCCGGGATGGAAATTACCTGGGGCGGATGCGGCGGATTTGGCAGTGGCGGTTCTGGCGGTGGCTCCGGCAGCTGGTCTCCTAGCCAGCCGCAGCGGGGCTGTTGCAGCCGCCACTGGCGTCTTTGCAGCTGTGATAGGCTACATAAGAATTTACGTAGCCTATCACAGCTACCCCCCCCAAACCAGCGTATGCAAATGGCGGCGGCTAAAGCGGCCGCCATTTGCGTTCCCTATTTTTTGCCATAATAGCCTACGTAAATATTTACGCAGGCTATTACGGTGAAAAAAGAAAGGAACGCAAATAGCGCCCACTATGCTATTTGCGTTCCCCTTTTTTTCACGTAAATTCTTCCGTAGCCTATCACAGCAGCCTGGCTGGACGCAAATGGCGGCCACTACGGCGGCCGCCATTTGCATCCGCAGAGGCCCATCTGCTGCTGGAAATCCTAGCAGGATTCCTCCCCTGAGGACCCGGCAGGATTCCGGGGGGAGGATCGGATCACCTCCCCCCCACCGCGAATCACATCCGCGAACAGGTAAGTGAGTTTCATACATCCCTAGATGATGTTGCCAGCAGTTTGAAACAAGAACTTGCTGGCTAGAATAACTTAGGAACAGGTTGCCCCTCCCTTCCAGTGATGCTCCCCTACTTTGACCCTCACACATAGCCAACCGGGTCGAATGTCTGAGCTCTTCCTCTAACTTTTCCCACTTTGCTCTGCACCGCAATCTAGCATCCCTCAGGTCATGCCCCCGCTCTCCTCCTCCTGGGTTCTCATGGAGGAGGGGGTGGGTCTTCAGGCCCAGCCATCTCTGTGTTAGCATCCTGAGAAGCACACCTATCCATATCTCAACTCACTCGGGAAGATGCCTGCCCCGGTTCTGGCTGTTCCCCTTCTGAGTCTGAACTGCTAACTATCTCTATACGCTCAGAATCAATCCTGACAGTATATTCGAAAGGAGCGTACAGATGATCTGAGAAGTGTACTAATTTCGAATTCTAAAATGTTGTTGTTGATTTTTAAATGAAATGGCAACCCTTATTTACCAGTGGGTTTTTAGGCATGGAATCAGAAATAGCATTCCTACAGACACCAGAAAAACCTTGACAGCTTCCTATATAACTAGTTGAAATAAATAACATTAACTTTTTGCCCTGCTAATCACTGTCCATTGTCTGATAGATGGTATGCCAGAGCATAATGAGATGGGGAGTATAATTATTGTGCACTTAAAGGTTATGCTCGTATTGGATTTATACCAAGGCTTCTCCATTAGTTGATGTGCCAGCAAAGAAAAAAGGAAACACGGAGAGAGAGAGAGAAAGGATGAAAGAAAAATGTCAGATGAATAGCAATGTTTTTCTGGTTTATGCCCCTGAATGGATAATAGTGAAATCTCTAAATATACCTAGCTGTTGAAGGGCTGAAAGAGTGTACCTATTATATATATATATATATATATATATATATATATATATACACACACACACACACACACACACATACATACACATACACACACTCATACATATATATATATATATATATATATATATATATATATATATGAAAACAAACAAGTGAAACCATGGCAACACTAAAGACTCACAGCACATTACCTTGAAACTTAGAAAGGGGAAACTGTGCTGATTGAAATAAATGACACTGAAACATAATAGAACACCAAGCAACTTACTGCTTATAATATGCACGGTTGTCCTAAGTTTGTAATTCTATGTACATTTACTTGAGAGTAAGACCCAATGGGGTTTACTCCTGAGTCAATGTTACATGCGATAGGGGCTGTAGGTCATGAGGTTCATTAAGTATTAGCTAGATATCAGCTCATGAGTGATTTTCAGGCTTCTCTGAACATCAGCCCTCTGCTCAGCTGTCCATGACTTGTGCTCGTGTTTGTGCTTGCTGTTTTGCACAAGCAGGAAAATTGTGCAAAACTGAACAGCCATTGAACGCAAATTTACAAAATGGTGCAAATTTCCCCCATAGACTGAAGCGTGGGTCATGCATTTTGAGAAAGTTGTACATTTTGAGAATGTTGTTCATTTTTCAAGTACAAATTTTCTAAATGCAAATGCGAGTTCAGGAATTTGCAAATATTTTCAGAGAAAATGTGCTCCCATTCACATTTGCATTCAGGATTGCATATGGGGCATTTCTGAGGGATTTGCAAACTGAGTGAAATTTTCATACTTCCCTAATATTTGTCCTTCCCTCTGTAGGAATGGCTAAAGCTCCTACCAAACTCAAGGCAAGGATTAAGCACAACATCCAGATGTCTGGGGAATCAACAAAAACATCAAGTTGCTGTAGAGGTCTTATTCCTTATAAGAAAAGAGGGGAGTTTATCCAGGGCCTTTGTGAAGAAGGCTGAAATGCAACTCTGTCTTCTGGAAGAGGTTGGACAAAACTTTGGGATTTCTTTTCCTCATTTTATACCAAGGCTTGGGACAAACTTTTCAAATGAATTATGGCACTGCTCCATTTCATGACTGGCTTTTTAGAAAAAAAATTAATGCATATATTGTGTTCCTTGTTCTTTCACTGTTTGTATATGGATATTACACTGTATTTTATAAGTGTGTGTATTGTGAATTGCTTAGAGGTCTTAAATAGGGATGGATGGACTCACCTCCTTCCATGCTGCCAGGTGCTCGCTGAGCCACCTCCATCTATCCACCTCTGTTTGGCTCCCTGGAGTGCCACATGGTCCAGAGGTGCCCAGCAAGCACTCAGTGGCCACCTGACCACCCAGCAAGCTGCCATTTTGCAAAAAACTGGCAGCTCGGGTTTTACCATACATTTAATGTTGCGTAAACAGCATCTGTAAAGGGGCCATTTATGCAACAGTACAGGCATAAATGGTCAATTTATGCCTGTAATGTTGTGTAAATGGCCCCTTTATGGCCGCCACTTATGTAACATTACATTTACAGAAAACCCCAAACCGCCAGATTTTCTCAAAATGGTGGCTTGCTGAGGGGTCAGGCGGCTGCGAGGCACTCACAGACAGCGTGACGGCTCGGCAAGTGGGTCGATAAGCATGGTGGCTCAGCAAATGGGGTCTGAGAAGCTGAGGGGAGGGTCCTCCAAACTCCACCCCTCTCCTGGACTCCTGCGACATTCCTAATCTTATAATGTGAAGTAGTATAAATGAATCAGTAAAATTAATAAATAATAAAAATTCACAGCAACCAGTCAATATCAACAATTTCATCCATATCACCCATCAACTATCTCACTATAATTATAGGCCCACTCATCTAATCAAGAGACCTGTAGAAAAAGTGCTGTTTTCACTTGGTGATGAGAGCTGTCCAATGTCAGCACCACTCTAACCTCTGGGGCAAGAGCTTTGTACAACTGGGGCAGCACCACTGAGAAGGCCTGTTAAGAGTTCCAGAAGACCAGAGTTCATTAGATGATGATATAACTAAAAGGGCCTCCCTGGCAGATCTCAATCCATGGGCAGGGAGAAGCACCCCTTATAATGATGTTTCTGAGGTAACACTGTATCATCCAACTTAAAGGAAAAGGAAAGAATACATCCTTAGCACAACTATTTACACTCCTCTGGGCTATTTCCCAATTTAGTTGTCTTCCTTTACAGCAAAGAACTTGCAAATTTTCTTCAATGAAAAATCTCCCCCTATCCCTGCAATTCCTGTCATGTGGCATGCCTCCCCTGCTGTGGACACCATTCACTTGAGGATGTGCAGCCAAAAAGCCACAATCACCTCCTTTGTCTTCATTATACGAAACCTCTGTTCCGACATTCGTTCTGATGTAAGGCCATTTACCTTAACTCCCAGCTACATTTAATCTCATTACATTCACTGTCATTACTGTAACATCTTTATTCCACTTGAAAGACTTGAAAGCTCTGGAGGATTCTATTACAGGGAGGGCAGAATATGCTTTATTGAATAGGGCCCTGTGTAAATTCCAGATATGATCGCACTATCCATTTTTATGAGCCCACTGCTATAAGCTTGCATTAATGGTGAAATGGTGGCTCAAAGATTGAAAATGAGGGGACGTTGATCCCCCACCCTTTTTTAAAGATATATCGTCTTGACAATGTGGATTTTATGAGGAAAATTCTCAAAACAGCTTTAAAGCTAATTTCTAAATCTCTCTCTCTCTCTCTCAGTGTGTGTGTGTGTGTGTGTGTGTGTGTGTAATAAATAGAAAAGAAACACAGCAATACACTTAGACTTAAGAGTACAAAGTCTTAACATCTCTGGTAGTTTCATAAGTATCAATTATCCCTGAAGGACAACAGGGGTGCATAAGCTAAATGTACAAATATAATAATGCTTTATCCTCATTACACATCATGTATGTTATTTATTTATTCATTACATTTATATTGCACACTTCCTGCAAGGAGCTCAAGGCAGAATATATGGTTCTTCTCCCTTTATCCTCACAACAACCCTGTGGGGTAGGATGGCCCAAGGTCATCCAGTGAATTTCATGGCTGAGTGTGGATTTGAGCCCAGTTCCCCATGCTTCTAATCCTATACATCTGTGCTCAGAAATAAGCCCCATTAAGGGAGCAATCCTATGTGGAGAGGTGGCCACCTATCCAATGCAGGGTGGGCAGAGTGTGGAGGGGATCTTCTCCACACTCTGGCTGCCCTGCACTCATGGCTAGATGGCCGATTTCAGCTGTCTAGCCATGGTACTTCAGAGCAGAGGGTGGGGAGCATAGAAAGCATCATACCAGCACTTCTGTGCTCCCCACCCCTCCCCACCCCCAGGAATGCCCACTTTTGCCCCGCTTCGCACTGCTCATCTGAGCATGGAGCACGGCAATGATGTGCGCTGCCTACGAGGCAGCAGAGGAGGGGGTGGGGAGGCGGTTTTTGAGGTACTGACCTTGGAGCATGGCCTTTGAGGTCAATTCCCAGAAACTGAACAATCCTATGGCCATCTAGCTGCTGTCTAGTGGCAGTAGGATTGCACCCTTAGTGTTCAGTAGCACTTACTGATCGGTAAGCGGGTATAGGACCGCACTCTAAGTATGAATCGGAAAGTTCCTGAATTGAATACTGTTTTTTTTTAAAAAAATTACAGATTCTTTATTTTTAAAATGTATAATCTGCCTTATCCTGTGAAAATAACTCCATGTAGCTAACAACGTATAATTAAAAAGAATGACAGTAAGGCTGCAATCCCTTGTGCAATTGTCTGGAAGGGGCCCCATCCAACACAGTGGGTCACACTTCGGGGCAAACATGCATGGGATTGCACTTCAAAACAAAATACATGACAAAAACAAAGAAAGCAAAAACAGAGAGCCAACACAAAAAGTCTGATGCTGTATAACCAAATGTATCCAGCAGGAAGTTAGAACAAATAAATAATGGAAAATGATTTTAACAAGGAATTCATGTAAGGATGGATGGATGGATGGATGGGTCCATTGCCTGTCAGTGTTGCCCATTTGCTTGCCCTTTCTCTTTGAGCCTACTGTTGTCCAGAAGGATAAGGCAAGACAACAGGAGGAGGATGCTCTCCTTGCTCTTATCACTGCTTGGTCCAGCCCCAATAAACCCTTGAAGAAGACAGGAAGGCACACTGGGCTCAACTAGTGCCAGCATCAAGGGTTGGGTTGGTCGGCACCTGCCCAGGGCCCACACCCCAGCAGGGGCCCACTAACAAGAGTCCCTGGGGCTTGTTGTCCTCTTCATGAGCACAATCTGCTTGTTCACCTGCCTCTCACTCTGGCCCAGACAATGGTGGTGGTGAGAAGGAGGGGCAGCAGATGCCACAGCTTACTTGCTCTCTGGCTGTCTGCCTGCCAAGCAAGCAAGTGGTGGTAATGATGAGAAAGCGGATGAGGAGCAATAGCATCTGGCGACAATGGCAGTGAGAATGTAGATTCAATGAGGGAGGGGGACCACTGAAGGTGTCTTGCCCAAGGTCCCTCAAAAACCTGGAGCTAGCACCAGGTTCACCAGTGGGCCCCTTCTTGGGTATGGGCCTCAGCAAGTGCCCAGTGATGTCAACCCCTAATGCCAGCCCTGCTACCTGTCTCTGACCCTTCTGCTCTTTAATTGATATTTCTGAAACTTGACCCTCAGCTGCCCTGGTGTGATTTGCCCATTAACTCTGCATTTCCCTTGACCAGCCATCCATGATGCTTTAGTGCTGTGGGTGGGATACTCCCCCGATTCCAGCTCCACATGCCCCAGGAAACCAAATCCTGATGTAAAGCCCAGTCACAGAACAGTAAAGCACATCCAGTTGCAATATTCTCAGTGGCAAGTAGCAGCAGGGTGGCCAGGTGTCCTACTTAAAAGAGGCAGTCCTCTAATTTGGAGAGCTGGCAGAGGACAGTCCTCTATTTCAAGGTGTTCTCTATTTGAGGGGCTATCCAGTCCAAGTCTGGTTTAAATTCAGTGAGCCATAAGGAGGGAGAGATAAGGAGGGAGAGCCCAGGGGCCTTGAAGCTGCCCATCAACTGTTAGCACCTGCACAGCAGACTGAGTAGGGATGAATAATAATTTTGTTTTTGCTTGCAAAACATGCAAGCATGCCCCATCTGAAGCACCGAATGTGAGTGTGAGTACGTTTCTGCCAAAAATATTTGCAAACTGTCAGACACGTGTTCACATTCATCTGGTTCCAAATTTCAAGTTTGATTTGTGCAAATGTCCTAATTTGTGCAAATTTCCTCAGTAGACTGAATCAACCCTGCTTTAGTATATGGAGGAAATTTGCACAAATTAGGAAATGCAAGCAAAATTGGGGAGATTTGCTCAAATCTCCCATTTGATCACTGCTCAATTTGTGCAAATCTCCCATTCACGCAAAGAGAGCAGTGATTGCAAACATGAATGGGAATCGAGCATGAGATGAGCGCCAAGAGAATTCAGAGAATCCTAGACCTTGAACATCACTTGTTCGCCTATCCCTAAGACTGAGCAGGCGAACAGGTCACCTGGTCAGTCTTCTTGACTATTGGTGGGATGTATTGTATTTCTATTTAAATTATAGTTAGTAGTTCTAAATCTGAGCCTATACATATACATTTGAATATGCCAATGTTTTCCAAAGCCATATCCTCTTTTGTCCTCTTTCTTGGTGATGCATAAATGGTCACCCTAAGTAGCAGTTATGAAAGGTGAATGCACTATGTTAATTGCCAGGGAGGGGAGGAGGGATCAATGGACTAATTTCCCCAAGGTTTGGAGTGTGACAGAAAAAGAAGTAAAAATGTACATACACATATTAGATTGCAAGATATAGTTAATGGGAAGGAACAGCAGAAGATGCTTTGCATCTGGCTGGGAAAAGCATAGTCTGAGACCTCAGCAAATCATGCGCTCCTGCTGATAAATAGTCTTGTATGGTAACTGAAGGGCAACTTATTGGTTCTTGCCTTTGGCCATTGCACAATATCCTACTATCCCTGTCATTTATTATGGTAGATTTCATTAGATGTGTTCTCTTATATGCTACCTATAAAAACTTATGTACCAGCAGATAAAAATAAAATTATGCTTTAGCAGATTAAGTTCCTCTGCTTCTTAGATGCTTCTAAGCATCCCACATGGGTTGACACAGATTTGGAAGGTGAAGTGAATAATGAACTAAGTGGCACACTTATATAATGTTATATGGATCGTTCTGTCCAATGTTTATTCTTTTATACTCGAAGATCCATAAGTGAGCTGGAGGTGAGGGTTTCCCAGAGGACCACATCTCCTTCCCCTGGCCCACCCCCTTTTCCCCAACCACCAATAGTAGGGTGGTTTTCCAGGCTTTATGCAGTTTTGCCCCATTCTAAAAGGCCGAAATGCCTCTCCTAAGGCTTAGTTAGTGGCTGTAAGAACTTTATGCTAATATATGCTGGTATCGTTTGATGTTTTGGCTCCACTCCATTTTCCTTTGGCCATAGATACCAGCAACCAGTGGAATATGGCCCCTGAGAGCTTTTCTGAAATGGAATTTGGTCTTTGGGCTAAAAGAGATGCAACACCCCTGGTCTACAGCATCTCTCCAGTATTTCACACAGGGATGTTTCCCAGCCCTAACTTGAGATGCTGGGGATTGAACGTGGAGCTTTTGCACGAGAAGTATGTGCTCTTTCAGTCAATTGCGTCCCTTCACCAACCTGTGTCTCACCATTTCAGACATCAATACCAGCCTTCCCCAACCTGGGGGCCTTGATATGTGTTGCACTGCAATGCCCATCATTGCCACCATGGCCATACTGGCTGAGAATGATGGGAGTTGTAGCCCAACACATCTGGAGGATACCAGGTTGGGGAAGCTGAGCTATACCATTTCAGAGAGAAGGTGGGGATTCACATGACTGAGTGCTCCTCTGTGTAATCACTCGATAAATTAATCAGTCTTACACATAGGAAACGAAATGTCCAGGGACAAGAATTATCTCCTAGACTTCTCATTGATACCTTCATTTTCTATGTGCAGCTAGGTTTATTTTATGTTTCAAAGTTTAAGATTCTAAAGAAAAATATTTGGATAGATGTTAAACCTTGGGTAATATTTATAGTTCCTTTTTCTACCATTCTCTCCTCTCTCCCCTCCTCTGCGATTCTTTTGCCTGGCCTATTAACTTAAATAAACATTTATGTAGCTAATTGCCTCCAACCGACCAAGCTAAATGGTGTCTCTTCAAACATATTTGAACACAGCTTATGGCAATGTGTTAGTCATTATCAGTAGAAATAATTGCACATTCATCCCACACAGTGACTTATTCCATCATTCCTCTCTTTCTTTCTATCCTATCCCCCTCTCAACCCAACCCCAGCCAGGACAAGATTGTTCTTTCAATGCATTAGGCATTCTGGTGTATAATGATGAGGTGCAGAGATACAGTGAAGGCAGATGGAAAATAGAATGAAACTGTCTCTCAGACATGTGTTATTTGGTGACATAGAGTTATGTTCTATTCCAGTTACCAAAGACATCCAGCTGACCTGAGAATGTAGCCTGAGAACATAGCTTTTCCATCAACCTCACACTCTGAGGATGACTCCCCCATAGCTTCTCCTGTCTCTCAGCCACGGAGGAGCATGAGGTTACAGAAGTAACCATAGGCCTTTTAAGGGCTACAGTTAGCATCCAGTAGGGGTGGAGCCACTGAAAGTTCTGGGCCTGCCAGTCTTCTTGAAGCCTCCTTTGCCTGCAGCCCCTTGCTGGGACAACTGATTTCCTTGTGAGGAAACATTCCAGTGAGGATCTACTGCAGGATGCTGTTCAGGGTCCTGATAGTTCCTGATCTTGCAGTGACCCTGCTGTCCTGAACCTGACCATGCTTAACCTGATGTGGTCTTGCTCTCCTGGAGCTGACTGTGCTTAATTGGATGTGATCCTGCTTTACTAAACATGACCCCTCTCTCCTGACACTGAACTTTCTGTGAGTGTGTGTTGTACAAGCTCTTTCCTTTAGGCATCAAACCAAGCCAGGACAGCTTCTAGTCAGACACTCTAACCCAGGAGTAGTAGTCAACCTCGTGCCCTTCAGATGTTTTGGACCACAACTCCCACAATCCCTTACCTACCTTGGACTGATGGGAGTTGTAGTCCACACCATCTGAGGGGGGGCACCAGGTTGCCTACCCCTGCTCTAATAACTACACAAAACTAGCTCTTTTAAAAGGAGCTGTGTGCACAGACCTCAACTGGAGGCACCAGTTAATATAACTAGTGATCCACGTGACCACCATTGTCCCAACAGCCATACTACCTCTGTTCCTACAGACGATTGCATGGGATCTACCAGCCAGGCTGTAGAGATCTAAAATGTGTGGGCAGAAGGTAGATCTCCAGATGTTTTGGTCAACAACTTCCAGAAGACCCTGCCAGCATGGCCAAGGGTCAGGAATGCTGGAAGTTGAAGCCCCAAACATCTGAAGATCCATTTTCTGCCCACCCCTGATCTATAGAATATGACATATGAGAAAATACAGAAATAATTGGTTCTGTTGTTTACCTTGGAGAAAAGAACTTAGTTGTGTTCTTGAAGATATGAAGGGCAATCGCCTGGCAACCTTGAACCATGTACTAACAGAAGTATTTATGAAAAGGAGATCCTTGAATGACATCTTCTCTTCTGCTGCAAAGGCCTTTCTGTAAAGCTTGTCCAATGCAACAACTTCTCAACTCTTGCATTTTATTACAAAGGCGACTCTTAGACCACATCCCTCCCTCCCCCCTGGAAAGCATTATTTGAATCAATATCACCAGATGAGTTAATATGTATTTTTTAATATCTCCTAAATGTTTAATTTAGTTTTGCCACCGATGTTTCATTAAATCTTCTTGCCCCTTAATTAAACTAATGACTTTATTGCTTTTTGATCAGCCAAGCAGATTATCAGATTTTTAACTCGTCCGCTCCCTGCCTTCCCCACCACCACCTCCACAGTTATTACTGTATTATGGAAGATATCTCAATTTAGTTAAGTCAATACTGTGACCTTTGAAAAATGTAAAAAGGTTGGTAGTTTGGGTAAGTTAAACTGTCACCTTTGAAGATGGAAATATCAAGCATCACGGAGGATCTTCTGCCTGCCCCATTCCCTCTGGATTCATGGAAGGGTTTTGTTCTGCCTTGGAATGATATATCAAGGAATGAGGGAATTACTGCTGCAGCATATGGTGCAAGTCTGGCTTTGGATGTGGTTGGCACAATGCCATCAACCACATGTTCTCATTGGCACTTGAAGCAACTCCAAAATGGATCCTACTTTGGGATTCTGACAAGTGATGCCACTCAATTTCATAATAAATCAGATCTCTGGGCAAGACATCCATTTGTGATATTCACTTTTATAATTAGCCTGGAACTGTGTCTTACGAATTTGCTATTAAGTTTGGAATTAATCGTGACTCGTGAGCTTCAGAGCATGTGCAGTCTGCATCTGAATGATGCAATTTCTGAATGTGTGCTGAGTTGGTTTGATTAACCCTTTTCTTGCTCAAGATAAAATGTCACGATGTCACTTTAACCACAACCAATCATGTTCAAAGATACAGCTAGGTAGGTGTATACACATCCCCTTTCTCCATTCATTCTTACACATGGCTTGGTTTCTGTTCAGGTAGACAGCCAATCAGGAAGGGGGTACTTAACCTGGTGATGCATGCTATCATGGCGCATTATACATTTCCAAACTACAGCTCCCAAGATGCACTTTGATACTGTGCATACACAAAAACTTGTACACACAGAATGAGAGCTTATATCAAAGTAGAACTCCTGTGTGAGCTAAGAAGAGAGGATTTCTTAGTTTCTGAAGAAATAACGGATTCACCTCGGGTAAGTTCACCCATCACGAATTCTGTGTGTGTGTGCATGTGCGTGTGTGTGTGTGTGTGAATAAAAGATAGAAAGACTAACAACAGAGTATTTAAAATACATATATTTTGAGATAAACATTTTGGCTTCTGCCCTCAACAGCTGTGTTGTTAAATGGATACCAATAGAGGTGTACAAAACCCAATTACCTTGTTCCCCTGGGGTCCGTGGGGGTGGGGAGGTGATCCGGTCCTCCCTCCGGAATCCTCAACAGGGGGGAGGCGGTGTACGAAACCCTGCTTACCTGGCTCCACTGGGGTCCGCAGGTGGGGGGAGGCAATCCGTTCCTCTCCCCAGAATCCTCGACTGGGGGGAGGCAATCCATTCCTCCCCCCCGGAATCCTGCCCGGCCAGCTCCGCTCTGCGACTAGGAGCCGCCAGCTGGGTCAACCTGTAGCGGGGCCTCCAGAGCTGCTGGGCTGCTGAGGAAGCAAATGGTGTCCTGTGTAGGAGATGCTATTTGCGACCCTACACTGGCCCGTGATAGGCTATGTATATATATGGCAGCAGCTACGGTGGTGGCTCCGGCAGCAGATGAAGCGGTGGCAGCGGAGCCTATCACAGGCCAGCATGATATACGTAGCCTATCACGGGCCAGTGTAGGGACACAAATGGTGGCTGCTACAACGGCCGCTATTTGCGATCTCAGCAGCCCGGCAGCGCCTGGAGCCGCCACCGCTGCCACTTCATCCACCGCCAGAGCCGCTACCGGAGCCACCGCTGGAACCGCCGCCACCGCCACATCCGCCACCAGGTAGTCCTGGGGGGATTCCGCGGGGTTTCTAAAGAATCTGGCCTCAGTGGAGTCCGTGGCAGAATTCTCCGCCATCCCTACCAGAATCCTCCCCAGCCAGTTCTACTCTGCGGCAACGCAGCAGAGCCGCTGGCCGGGGCCAGCCGGAACCAGACTTCCAGCCACTGCCAGGCTGCTGCGGCCGCAAATGGCAGCTGTTGTAGCCTATTAAGGCAAAGAGCAGGGGTGCAAATGGTGTAGCAGCCGCCATTTGCATCCCTGCCTTTTGCCATGATAGGCTACGTAGATACTTATGTAGCCTATCACAGCTTGGCAGGGACACAAATGGTAGCCGGCATAGCGGCTGCCATTTGTGGCTGCAGCCTGGCGGTGCCGGAAGACGACCCAGAGCCCCTGCCGCTGCCACTGCTGGAGCTGCCGGAGCCGCCGCCAGAGCTGCCACCAGAGCCAGGTAGGTCCATTCCAGGGGGGATTTCAGGGGGGTGGCGGGGGGGTAGTCCGTTCCACCATGGACTCCAGGGGGCCAGATTCTAAAGAATCCGGCCTCACTGGAGTCTGTGGCAGAATTCTCCAACATCCCTAGATACTAGGAGTGGCAGTTTGGAATGCCTGGAGATGAAAGTTCCTTAGCAGAAAAAACAGGTATGATTGGTGAAATGCTCACAAATTGTCCTCCAAATTTAGGCCATTTAGACTAAGAGTTCTGAGTCCATAGATATAGAAGTTTTCCCTTTTGTCAAGCATGTCATTGTCTTTTGTTTGTTCTGTTGCAAGCAACTGTGAATCCAAGAGACTATGTATGTGCTGAAATGTGAGCTGAAATGTCTTGCAACAGGCTGCTCCAGTTTTTTTGGTAAGAATTGCAGATTTGTGGTTACAAAATCATGTTCTTAGGTCCATTGCAGTTTTCCCTAAGGCTACATATATAGCATTGTTTGTGTTGATCCTGGAAATGTATTCTCCTCCTTGGATAAATATGAAGTCAATAAGATTGATGAAACAAATGAGAAGAAATGAGCTATTTCCTGTGCTAGAAGAACCTTGCTCCCTATTGATTACACATTCCTTACTATTAGCCTGCAGCTTAAAAGAAGAATGAAAGGGGTGACTTGCTGGTCATTATGTAGAGCCTTCTGTGTACAATAGGGATGACCAGTGACAGGGAGGTCTCAGACTGGGACTCCCAGCAATCAGATTCAAGCATCTTAACTTCTTGTGTCACCAGTGCTCTGTTTCCACTGCAAACCTGACAAACTGGGCTAAACCTAGCCCAGCCCTCCCATGAGCCACACTGAGACACTTCAATAAAAATAGTAACAAAATCATTTGCATGCAAACAGCCATGAAAGCAATAGTAGCACAGTGACAAAAAAGATCCAAGTGTCAAAATGTTGATGTAGTCTTTAGACATCAAAGGCTTGCTTGAACAGAATTTCCCAAATGACAGCCATAGGATCCACTGCTGTCCCTCCTGTAGCAGCTCATTTCAAAACCATGTGTATTGCAGACAAATGGTCCAGGTTCAGTCCCTGGCATCTCCAAGAAGAGATGGGAAAGAATCTTGCTGGAAACTGTGAAGAGCCACTGACAGCCAGTGTAGATCAGGCAACTGTTGTTTGGGCTCATGGGAACATTTGGCAAATTGAGGAATTGCCATGGGCACTACCAAAAAATGGCCACCCTGGGCAGTGGAGCCCATCAAAAAGGACAAGTAACTAAATGGCTCCTAATACTTCAAGGTAGAGAATGTGGGTTGATTCACCTGGACATAAAGCAGAAGCTGTAGTAAAAATTCACAGCATCCATTTTGTTCACCTAATAATAATTGCCATGAAATTATCTGACTGAGGATGCGGGGAGGGAGAGAATTGTTACTAACCTGAATGATTTTTAACACATTTCAAATCCTATTTCAGTTAGCTCAAATAGCTCAAGCCTCAATTAGAGATTTACCATAATTACTGTTCTCAGTTACTCGGCTTGGCTAAAGATTTATATGAAAGCTTTATGGAATGGACCTTTTTAGAATTCGGAAGAGTTTTATGGATTATTATTCGTAACATCTGCCACTTACTGGAAACATCCTTAAAGCACCTCTCTCTCTCTTTTTTTTAATATGCCTTTAATGCCTTTTTGTTACAATTTAATATCAAAGAAGATGTGCTTTATTATACTAGCACCGTTGGTGTTAGCTTTAGCTGTAACCAGGTAGAGTCACAAACCTCTGGGTTTATAGTGATTGTGAAGGAAAATGTGGCATCACATTTTAGTTAGTTAGTTAGTTAAACTCCTCCCTGTCTGAAGAATAATTTGTTTTAGCAAATGTTGGTGGTCTCAAATAGAAATTAATCTCATAAGGATATTCTGCACCAGAATACAAAGAACAGCTGGGATCCCATTGGTGCTGGGATCCCATTTGGGGATTTAATTGTGTGATAGTTGGGCTGCAATCTTATATCTACTTACCTGGGACCAAATCACATTTGACTAAATGGGGATGACTTCTGATAAGACAGTTATTGAATTATTAGTAGGGGTGTCAGAGAAATTTGCTGCGGATTCAATGAGGCTGGATTCCAAGGAATCCAGCCTCAGGAATCCGCAGCAGATCGGGACCACTTAACTCCACTCCAGGAGGACTGGAGGCAGAACGGCACTCGGCTACTTCTTGTCAGCCAGAGCCATTCGCCTCCTCCCTGTCCCTTCCGATTGCCATGTCTTAAAAAAAAAAAAAAAAATGGCGATCGGGAGGATGTGCCCATAGACTTATACACAAATAGACTCATGAATCTTGCGTATAAGTCTATGTGTCCATAGGCTTATATGCAAGATTCGTGGCTCTATTTTGTGTATATGTCTATGGGCACATGCGATCAGCAGGATGTGACTTTAAAGGCCCTCAATGGGCTCTAGATATTTGCTGAAGTAACATGCTAGTCTACTCTACTCTGGTGTTCCTATTCCTCTTGGCCTTCTCCCAGCTAAACTTGGAGCTGTCCATGGTTCCTGACTGAACCCACTTTCAACCCACTTTCCCTGCTGTCCTGTGGGTTCTTTATGACAAGGGTGGGCAACTTGTGGCCCTCCAGATGTTTTGGCCTACAGTTCCCATAAGCCCTAGCTAACATAGCCAGTGGTGAGGCATCATGGGAGTTGTAGGCCAAAATGTCTGAAGGGCCACATGTTGTCCACCCCTGCTTTATGGGCAAGTTCTCTGTGAATAGAAGTACTATCTCCAACCCTTGTGGTTGCATCACAGTTTATCTGGGAAATGTTCAGAATTAGGTTAAGAGAAACAATTGATCTTTTTTTAATGTAGACAAATATGTGGCAGAGACACAAAGAAACTTACAACAAACTTATTAAAACATACAAAATATTAAATAATTAAAAACCATTTCCATTAAGAACACCAAAACATGATAAAACAAGCAAAACATCTATATGATGAGACACATACATTTCTAATCAGTCAGCCTCAAGGAGTCTAAGGAGATTTATTCCCATGTTATCCGATATAAGGAAGACTCCATATCACTGTATGATTCTAAAACACGTTTAAGGAATCTTTCTCCTGTAAAGGTTCACATTACCTCAGTTAAAACCTGCCAGAATCCACATTCTGGAAGTGGATATGACCAAAGCCAAAAGTAGATGGGCCAGAGCCTAAAGTGGGAGGAGCTACAGATATGATGGTTGTTCAATATGTATTTGGGAGGAGAAGGCATTTGTATACAGGCATTCCTCTTCCCCAATTTACACACATTTCCTTCCATCAGCTTTATAGTTGGGGGACAGAGTGGGATGGAAGAAATTATACCATTACAGTGGGATGGAGAAATGGTGTGGCATGGGGAGAGGATGTCTGGGCAGGGGAGATTCTTTAAGACTGAGAGGCCTGAAGGTCTGCATTTGGCCCATGATATGGATGTTCTCCAACCAATGGATTTTATAAGATTCTGGGAACAAACATCACAATGGCCTTTGCCACCAGGCCTTGCTTGTGATCTTCCCAGAGGCTTCTGCAAGACCACTGTGTGAGACAGGGTGCTGGCCTAGATTGACCAGATCCAACAAGGCTTTTTTTTCCTGGATGGTGCTAAATGTTAATCAGCTGAAAGGAACAATTTCAAATGACCTACAGCTTTGTGGAATTGCAGTCAGGAGCATGTTCTTTCCCACTTACTTCAGATCACACTTTGTGCTCCTTTCTGGCTGTAGTTCATATCTGACTTGCAGAGGAGAGCAACACCTCCTAAAATATCAGCACTGCTTCTGGCAGAACAAATGGGACTGTTGGTGGTTGGAGACCTGCCATCCACACCCCAGTGCAGCAGACCTCCTTTTCTTTTCTTTTCAAGTTATGCAAGCTGGCAGAATTTGAGCACAAGCAAGTAGGACTCCAGAGTGACCCAAATTGCATTAGAATACTGTATATTTAACCTTGTGTGAAGTTGCTGGTTGCCAGTTCCACAGCCCATGAAAATGAAATCTGGTGTGCAGCAATAGAAAAAGTAGAAAATGTTCATTTCTCCCATAGACTTAAGCACAAAAATGTGCAGGGGGGGGATTTGCACATTTGGGGGGATTTGTGCAAGTGCAAAGTTGTGCAAAATCAGGAAATAGGAAAAAAATCAAATTCCACCAGTGAGCGACAATGGAGCAAAAGGCAACTGACAACCCCCAAAATGCAGACAGAGTGGATTTTACAAAATCTGTACATCCCTGCTCTTTACTCACCCACCCAATGACAGCAGCAAGCAACAGACGCTGCTGTCTGATCTCCCTGTTTCAGAAGTGGCCAGAGAAATCCAATTTGCCTGGTGGGACCAATCCTCTATGATACTCTCAGTGATCATTAGGGTCACACATGCCTTCCCCTCACCTTCCTGAAGTTGCTGGTGTTGACCCAGGGTGGCCGTGGGCCCCAGTAGATGCAAGCAATGCTATTGGCAAGCATTGGGAGCCCACCAACCAGCTTGGAAGTTGTCTCAAATTTATAGGGTGATGTGAGGAGAAGGGACATGGCTAGCTGTCAGCAAAGGGAAATCTAAGCCAGAGTTGTAGCCAATGTGGGTTGTTGAGTTGATCCATGTGGAGGATGCCTTTATAGCACATGAACATACACTACAGTGCCCATTCAGTTTTCAGCATCCTGTCCTGGCCCTTCTAATTGGCTTTTGGGCAAGGGATGGAATAGGATATATAAGTACACTTGAAAGCAGGCAGAAAAGGACTAAACAATTAAAGATGAAGCCAAGACAGAGAGGGTTGCAGAGGACCTGGACTCCAGGGGCAAAAGCAGAAAGCAAGAAACATCTGTCAGTTTTGGTTTCTCTCAATTTCTGATTTTTCTAATCCTAAATTCAGTTTGACCCAAATTTTTTGGAGCTTAAGTATGGTTCATCCCAAACCTTGAGGGTTTTTTTTTTAAGTGTATGAAAATTCACACACATCTTGATGCACATATCTCCCAATGTATGCATTTTTATATGCAATTTGCCTATTATACCCATTTTAAGCAATTGCTTAAAAATATTATTTTCACAAACAGACACATTTTTATATGGGCATTTCTCTAATATGTGCATTTTTGTATGAATTTCTCCATGGGAGAAAAATGCAAACATTTGGAGAAGTGCAAATTTCAAAGGGTAGCACTTTCAGTTGGCATATTAGTTCAAAAGTGCAGATTTAAGTAATGATTTTTCCCCCTACACTGAATGATTTTGTCCCCTAGCCCTAGCCCACAGTCATTTATGCTGGAGTGAGAAACATGATCCAGTTTGAATTCTGCCCATGGTTCTCTCCTTGTTCCAAATGCCCCATATGCCCCAAGATGAGGATTTCTTCCTCAAGACTGCCTAATTGGCTGTCCAGGTTTCAGCTTCTTTTTCAAGCTGCCCATCCTTTTTCCATCTCAGAGTTCTGTCACAATGAAGCAATTTCCATACCATCAGAGTCTTATCCCCACAATCGATCACTTAGCAGTGAGGAAAAGACAGTGATGGCAAAAGGGAAAGGAGTCGGTTCCCTTGACTGATTGGACTCACTGAAGCAAACTTGCCATCTTTGAGAATCAGAGTATACCAATTCTTTTTCATTTAAGCATTTGACTGTAGCTATTCTGAGTCAATCTGACTCCATAAACCCTTCCTCATACTTTGTAGAACTGTTTCAGGTATTACATGATATGTACATGGGACTGGGAGGCAGTTCCATTTAGGAACTAAGGTGAAGCCCTTATGTAGATCACAACAAGCAACAATTCCACATTTATGGGTCACAATCCAGTCCCCTCCCATATGGGAACATTTATTTGTTTGTTTGTTTGTTTGTTTGTTTATTTCTATATGACCCAACAGCCAAAGCTCTCTGGGCAGTTCACAAAAATTAAAACCAAGAAGTACACAGTAAAACAATTTGTTGTTGTTCAGTCATTCAGTCGTGTCCAACTCTTCGTGACCCCATGGACCATAGCACGCCAGGCCTTCCTGTCCTGCGCTCTCTCCCGGAGCGTGCTCAAGTTCATATTCATTGCATCGGTGATGCTATCTAGCCATCTCATCCTCTGCCGTCCACTTCTCCTTTTGCCTTTAGTCTTTCCCAGCATCAGGGTCTTTTCCAGAGAGTTTTCTCTTCGCATTAGGTAGCCAAAATATTTGAGCTTCAGCTTCAGTATCTGTCCTTCCAATGAGCACTCAGGGTTGATTTCCTTTAGGATGGACTGATTGGACCTCCTTGCAGTCCAGGGGACTCATAAGAGTCTTCTCCAGCACCACAGTTCGAAAGCATCAATTCTTCGGCGCTCAGCCTTCCTTATAGTCCAGCTCTCACAGCCATACGTTGCTACTGGGAAAACCATATCTTTGATTAGACGGACCTTTGTCAGCAAGATGATGTCTCTGCTTCCTATGCTGTCTAGGTTTGCCATAGCTTTCCTCCCAAGGAGCAAGCGTCTTTTAATTTCATGGCTACAGTCACCGTCTGCGGTGATCTTGGAGCCCAAGAAAATAAAATCTGTCACTGCTTCCATTTCTTCCCCTTCTATATGCCAGAAAGTGATGGGGCCAGATGCCATGATCTTATTTTTTTTAATGTTGAGTTTCAAACCAGCTTTTGCACTCTCCTCTTTCACCTTCAACAAGAGGCTCTTTAGATCCTCTTCGCTTAATGCCATTAGGGTGGTATCATCTGCATATCGGAGGTTGTTGATAATTCTCCTGGCAATCTTAATTCCACACAGTAAAACAATACAAAAATATAAAAGCATTATAACCACAATATAACAATACAACCAGAATAAAACCAGAATAAAACCTAGCAGCAATGCAGAGATTTAAAATAAAGATTTAAAACACCAAAGCTAAAAGACTAGAAAGCTAAAATACTAAAATGCCTGGGAGAATAAGAAGGACTTCACCTGGCACTGGAAATAATACAAAGTAGGTGCCAGGTGAACCTCACTAGGGAGCTCATTCCACATCCGGAGTGCCACCGCAGAAAAGGCCCTCTTCCTAGTAGCCATCCACCTGATTTCCTTTGGCAAGGGCTCACAGAGAAGGACTGCTGAAGATGATCTTAAGGTCCAGGCAGGCACATATGGGAGGAGGCGATCCTTCAGATAACCTGGCCCTGAGCCATTAGGGGTTTGAATGTTAATACCTAGGGATGTACAGACCCCACCTACCTGGATCCGCTGGGGGGTCCACAGGGGGGAGGCAATCCGGTCCTTTCCCCCTGGAATCCTCCCCGGCCAGGTCCACACCACGGCAAATCCACAGAGCCGCCGGCCGGGGCCAGCCATTGCAGGACTTCCAGCTGCGGTTGGTCTACGGACGCAAATGGTGTCCAGCATAGCGGACGCCATTTGCATGCCTCCCTTTGGTCATGATAGGCTATGTAAAGATTTATGTAGCCTATCACGGCAAAAAGGGAGGCGAGGCACGCAAATGACATAGCGGACGCCATTTGCGTCTTTCCCTTTTTGCCATGATAGGCTACGTAAATCTTTACGTAGCCTATCACAGCCAAAGGGAGGCACACAAATGGCGTAGCAGACGCCATTTGCGTCCTTCCCTTTTTGCTGTGATAGGCTACGTAAATCCTTACATAGCCTATCACAGCCAAAGGGAGGCATGCAAATGGCATCCACTACGCCATTTGCATGCCTCCCTTGGCCGTGATAGGCTACATAGAGATTTACAGAACGTATCACTACAAAAAGGGAAGGACGCAAATAGCATCCGCTATGCCGGACGCCATTTTGCATCTGCACGGGGCAGTGGACGGACCTGGACGGATCCGGAGCTGGCGGTGCCAGCCTGCCAGGTAGGATCCGGCCAGGTTGGGCTTCGCGGGGTGATGGGGTGGGTGGTCCGTTCTGCCACAGACTCCGTGGGGGGGGGCAGATTCTAAGAATCCAGCCTCATTGGAGTCCGTGGCGGAATTCTCCACCATCCCTATTAATACCAGCACTTTGAATCAGGCCTGGAAATGGACTGGCAGCCAGTGCAGCTGGAAAAGTACTGGCATAATATAAGCTTGTTGGCCAGTCCCTGTTAACAATCTTGCTGTCCTGTTTTGGACCAGCTGAAGTTTTCGGACCTTTTCAAAGGCAGCTCCACATATAACTAGGGATGTCAGAGAATTCCACCATGGATTCCAGTGAAGCCGGATTAATTAGAATCCAGCCCCCTGGAATTCATGGCGGAATGGCCCCCTGCCCCCCGCCACCCCGCAAAATCCCCGCAACAGAACTTACCTGGGGCGGATGCGGCATAAAGTATTACATAAAGTATACATAAAGTATTTATGTAGCCTATCATGGCAAAGAGCAGGGACCCAAATGGCGGCCGCTACGCCACTTGCGCCCCTGCTCTTTGCCGTGATAGGCTACATAAATACTTATGTAGCCTATCATGGCTGCTTGCAAGGACGCATATGGCAGCCGCTATGACGGCCACCATTTGCGGCTGCAGCAGCCTGGCCACGGCCGGAACTCCAACTGCGGACGGCCCTGGCCAGCGGCGGGGTGGAGCTGCTGAGGAGCGAAGCCAGCCAGGGAGGATGCTGGGGAGAGGGACGGAGCACCTCCCCCCCCACCGCGGATGTCCCTGCATGGAGCCAGGTAAGGGATTCGTACATCCTTACATATAACACATTGCAGTAGTCCAGATGAGAGGTTATCAGAGCATGAATAACTGCAGCTAGGCTCTGTCCAGATAAGGGCGCAGTTGGTATACCAGCCTAAGCTGATAAAAAGTGCTCCATGCCACTGAGTTCACCTGTGCCTCAAGTGACAGTTCTGGGTCCAAGAGCACCCCCAAACTACGAACCTGATCCTCTAGGGGGAGTGCAACCCACTCCAGAACAGGTTGAGTATCACTTAGCCAGGCAGATGAACCACCCACTAACAGCACCTCTGTCTTGTCTGGATTGAGTTTCAGTTTATTGGCCCCCATCCAGTCCATTGCTGTGCTGAGGCACTGGTTCAGAATAGCCACTGCCTCACCTGGGTTTGGTGAGAAAGAGAGGTAGAGCTGGATGTCATCTGCATATTGATGGCACTTCAGCCCACACCTCCGGATAACCTCCCCCAGCAGTTTCATGTAGATGTCGAACAGCATGGGGGATAAAATAGAGCTTTGTGGAACCTCATGGCATAATTGCCATGGCATAGAGCAATAATCCCCCAACACCACCTTCTGGAATCGGCCATCCAAGTAGGAGCGGAACCACTGCAGTGCAGTGCCTCCAACTCCCAACCCAGACAACCTATCCAGAAGGATACCATGGCTGATGGTATCAAAAGCTGCTGAGAGGTCCAGGAGAATCAACAGGGTCGCACTCCCCCTGTCCCTCTCCAGGCAGAGGTAAGCCCATGGAGCGACAAAGGCAGTTTCTGACCAAAACCAGGTCTGAAGCCTGACTGAAATGGATCCAGATGGGTGCAGCTGTGCATATACCAAGATCTGCTGGAGTAATGAAGCAGAGACCTGTGATTATTCTTTCCTACACACATGCATCTGGTGGGCATAATCTATTCTTTTTAACTACATGTACATCTGTGCTCCATATTACCTTCTCTATGCAACTTCCTTCAACATAGCAGTTCTATAATTTGTGAAGTCCTAGCCCTCCAGAGTTCTTAGCCCTCCAGAATTCTTGTTCAGATTTTTGAATCTGACTCTCTGTGTGTGAATGTGTGTGTGTGCATATTTGCACATGTATGTAAATGACAGTGGCAATCACATTAGTAATGGTGGCCATTCACAAAACAGTTGTGGCTGATAACACAAACATCTTGATTCTAGGTAAGCCATTTTACACATGAAGTGTGATAAAAATCCATTATCCCAATTCAAGCCTCTTGGTGATAGAAATGAACCTTTCAACATTTGAATGGGTGATATAGACGGCACCCTCAAATGGATACTTCTTTGGATATCTGGTCTGCTTTCATTGAAGCCCATGTATAATTGCTAGTAAGTTGTACTTTCACATATATGAATTTTATATGTGTTCATTGCTATGGATATATACAAATGTATGAATATATTTTAAAAAAACACCTCAAAAATAAAAAAAACTGTTATTTTTTAATTTTAAAAATATATTTTAAAAACAAAATTTAAAAAGTGCAGAAAAAAAGAGAGAAATGAACATGCTGATGAATTCTAACTCCTCAGACTCTTGCTCTAATCTCCTCTTGAAATGTCTTTGCTCCACAATGGCCACATTAAGGTGAGTGTCCTGAGAGGCTGAAGTGTTCTGCTGCTGGTTTTTGAATACTGCCCTTTCTGATGTCAGATTTGTGTCAATTTATTATTTTTCATAGAGACTGGTCTGTTTGCCCTATGTAGAATTCAGAAGAGCAGTGCTGACAGAAGATGGCATATATCACATTGGAAGATGAACTAGTGAATAAGTCCCTGATGTTGTGGGTGATATTCTTAGGTCCTGTAATAGTGTTGCCAGAGTAGTTCTGGGGACAGAGCTGGCATCTGGGTTTATTGCAGGGTCTGGTCCCTGTGTTTGTATCCTTGTTATGTGGCTCGTTTTTGCTAGTGAGTGACTGTTTTAAGTTGGACAGCTGTCTATAAGCAACTTCTGGCCTCCCACCCAAGGCCTGTGTGAGAGAAGTGTCATTGTCCAGGATGGACAATGATGATATGTTTGAATGGTTTTATCTGGAAACAACAAGTGGTATTCTGTTGTTTTCTCTTCTAGGTCTGTCCTGTTGTAGATTGTTCCTGGGTTCTCTTCCTTTGTTCTCTCCCCAATCATCAATGCAGATTGTAAGGGTATTGGAGAAGATAACTTTTTGATGTTGTTTTTGCTTATCTTCATATTCTTGTAAGCATCCAGAATCATCTGACTACCCTTTGTTGCAAACAAAATGATGGTCAAATGGCCCCTTGGTCTGATCCAATAGGGCTCTTATGTTCTTACAAATATGTCCAGTTGAAAGGTCTAGCATCATCTTGTCCACCTAAGTATCTTACATTCACAATGCAAACTCAACTAAGTATTCACAACTATGCAACAAGAAACCTCTTTAAAAAAATAATGGTCTTGTGGGCTACCTTTTCACACAGATTATTTGCATGGGAATTACTAATGGGCACCCACAACCACCCCTCGTTATCCCAAAAAAGCAATGTGTTAATTGTCCTAAGGGCAGAAGAGAGTGAGTGAGTGAGTGAGTGAGTGAGATTTTCCATAAGAAAATGCTCAACAACAACAAAAATCTATCACTTACTCTTTCTGGAATAAAATGCACAATGAATGGGAAAGGGACATTGTCTGCGGCAAATATGTATGCATCATTTTCAATTATAAAATTACATATTTGCTCCATTATCATTAACACTTTGTAATTACAGGCAATTTGCAATGTAATATTTGAGATGCCAATTACCATGGGAGTGGAATGTTCAGCTACAACTTCTGCCTTTTTAATTCTTGGTGGGAGTGTTCTACCCATAATGACGATGCCCCCTGGTGTGTGCAATTATTCAGTTATCTCTACTGATGTCTCCATTGTCACTACACACAGACACTCAAATGAAAGCATCACCAGGTGTCAGTTCAAGTTCAGTTTGCATTAAACTCATGTGTTTTTTGTTGATTAAATAACTAAAAGCAAGAAATGCCGTTTGAGTTTATGTGGGTGCAGGAGTCATCTCATGTTTATTTTTACTTACTTATTTATTAATTATTGCATGTATATTCTGCCTTTTTTCCTCTTACAAGGAATCCAAAGGGGCTTACATTATCCTCCTCCTCTCCATTTTATCCTCACAGCAACAACCCTGTGGGGTGGGTCGGGCTGAGAGTCTGTGATGGGCCCAAAGTCATCCAGTGAGCCTCCATGGCTGAGTGGGGACTAGAACGCAGATCTCCCAGCTCCCAGTCTAACACTCTTGCCACTACACCACACATGTTATGAAAATGTACAGCACCTTCCACAGTACAGGATAGGAGAACCTTTTTTTCTGTCAAGGGCCACATCCCTTCAGGGGTTATTTGATGGGGGCTGCATAACAGCAGTGGGTGGGGATGAATTGAAATAGATGGGCCACACATTTTTCTTCCTCTCTCTTTATGCCCCCCCACTCCCCTCCCTGAGCCATGGCATTAGCCATTGGTGAGAGGGGAGGGTTGCCGCAACCCTGGGAGGCAGTGTCAGATCCAGATGCTACTAGGAATCAGTTTCACAATGGGCAGGAATACGTTGCCATCATGAGACGATGAGGAAGGAATTCACATGATGGCATGGATTTTGCTGGCATCAAGACATTTCCACATGGGATTTCAGCAAGACTATAAAAGCCCCTGATCTAAGTCTCTTGGTCTTTTTTTCTGGCCAGAAAGCTGCATGGTTAGTTTATCCCTTTCTCATTCTCTCTCTCTCCGTCTCCCTCCCTCTTCCTTCCCATCCAGAAGGCTGCTGGGCGACAGACAGATTGTTCTTGCAAGAGGTCTGAAGTGAACTGATCATTTTCATGGGTCTTTTCCCTCCCTCCTTCTGTTGCTCTATCCATTTGAGCTTCCCCCCTGTTTTCTTCTCATCTCAGATCTTCCTCTGCGCTCTCCCCATACACACCTGCCAAGTGCTACAAAATGCCCCCTGCCCCCACTCAGTGTATGCGGATCATGACACTTTGCAAAAAAAAACCACAAAAAAAAAACACCTGGGTTTGCAAATAAATCCGGGTGCAAATGGCCTCTTAAAATTCTCCACCCTATTTGCAGACAGAAAAATGGGTGGGGAGGGGACACTTTCACCAAATTTCTCAAGGGAAAGGAGACATTCTCCAAGAGTTTCTCAGGGTGGGGAGGCCTTACCATTCTCACTAGGAGGAGCACAACATATTTCTTTTCTCCCAGTGTCTTTTCTTTTTGCCACCTTGGAGCCAGCCCTGCTTTCATCTTCTAATGGCCTTCTCCAGCCTGGTACCCTCCAGATGTTTTAGACTACAATTCCCAGCATTGCTGGCCATTGGCCATGCTGTCTGGGGCTGACAGAAGTTGTAGTCCAAAACATCTGGAGGGCATCAGTTTGGAGAAGGCTGATTTACAATTTAAAAAATACAAATTGGGTCCCATAATTTTGTGCTTATGTTCATCTTCTGCTCTTCCCTCTTCTCTTTTCCCTTTGGTTCCTTCCTAGACATTATACTTTTCTCAGGTACCCCAAAGATGGTTGGCATCAAGTCAGATTGGCCCTTCAGAGGTCTCTGCTTCCTCTAATCATTTTGGTGCTAAACTTAAAGCTTTGGCAGGAAGCTGGGAAAGTTGTTTGCACACACACACTTCTCCCACAAAAGTAGTTTGCTTAGAAGAAGACAAGGGGCAGTTCTACACCAGCCTAAAATCCTGCATTTAAAATGGGGCTTTCTGCTTCTGTTTTAAATGCAGGATCACCACTGACTCCCTTTACATGTGCCTCCCCCTGTTCCTTCCCGTATCTGAGTCTTCCATTATCTTGCATTGGTCTCGCTCCTCTTCTTGCCGCTTTAACTCTTTTCATGGAGGAAACTGAAGCGGAACACAGCAGGGTAATTTGATAGCTCATTATCTGCCATCTATTTAAAAATGGAACATGGGGCATTTAGTGCAGGAGGATCCCAGTAGGGTCCCGGCATCATGTAAAGAGCCCACAAACTTCCATAAAGGAGCAATCTCAATTGCAGGATAAAAGCTCCATCTGATGAAGCCCAAGGAAGCTAACACTCCCTGCTCATTATTTTGCTGGAGAAAGTTTTTACATTGATCAGGATAACACACCAACAGTGGTGGCTAACTGTATTTAATCCCATATGTATGTACAATAGAAATCTCCCATTTTATTTTATTTTATTTTTAAAGGAAATATAGAGATGGAATCATCTTATTTCTCAAAATGTTCTAAAGCAGCTTTCCCCAACCTGCTACCCTCCAGAAGTGTTGGACTACAGTTCTCACCAGCCCTAGCCAGCATGACCACTGGCCATGCCAGCTGGGGATCATAAACACTGTAGTTGAACACATCTGGATGGCACCAGGTTGGGAAAGGATGTTCTAAAATAGGGCTGGGCACCTTGTGGTCCTCCAGTTGCTTTGGCCTATAGCTCCCATCAGCAATAGCCAACATAGCCAATGGTGAAGGATCATGGGAGTTATAGGCCAAAATATCTGGAGGGCCACAAATTGCCCACCGCTGGATACATCCACAGTTTGGACAGCATGGTAGCCTTAACTGTGGTGATGACAGCTAAAAGGATACCTTGTCAACCCTGTATTAAATTAGAACTTGCTTAACCCTGATAGTTTTGATATTTGGTCTGGTCTACTTGTGCAGTGGAATCGGGGAGCACAGTCTTGAGAAAGGACTCTACCATGTCAGACTGCAGGTAGGGGTATCACATTTTTATACGCTCACCTGTTCTTGTTCTTACAAAACTCCTCCATGCAAGTGGAAAGCTAGCACAGCAGGGAGAAATATGGCTTAGAACTCCCATTTTTCCTAGTAGTATAGTGGTTAGTCTAAGACTGGGAAGACTGAGGTTCAAATTCCCATTCAGCATGGGAGATGACTGGATGACCTTGGGCCATTTACATATGCACTCACTTTCAGCCAAACTGACCTCGCAGGGTTACTGAGGATAAACCTAGGAAGGGGGCATTATGTATGCCACCTTGAGCTTCTTGGAATAAAGGTGGGATATAAATGCAATACATATTTATTTATTTATTTATTTATCAGTATTTAAGAATCACTTACATTAAGAGAAAATTCTAAATGATGTAGAAAAATAGAGTATAAAATCATAAATAAATGCCATACATCACAACTGTATACAGAAGACTTAACTATGTTGAGTCTATATATAACTATGTATACAGAAGTATGCAATGTATATAAGACTGTATACAGAAGACATAACTTTAAATATTACCTTCCTGATAATTCTTGCTGGAAAAAGTACATTTTCATTAGGTGCCAAAAACCCAGAAAGGTACCTGTCTAATTTGTTGTGGTAGGGAGTTCCAGAGAGCAGAGGCTACAATTCTAAAGGCCCTATTGACCCATCATGACCTGGACCTCTGAAATCTTGGGCACCGAGATAAATAAACTCATGCAGAGAGGGTGTTGTTGTTTATTTACAAGGGGCAACATTCCAAAAATTGTATCCCTCACCTACACCCCAAAGTGGTACAGTCTCCGCCAACCACCTCAGTCTGCTGAATATGCAGACCAGGTCTTGTGATTCTGTTTGGGGCTTGTCTCTGGCTTCCATTCCTCCCCATCCAGCTCCTGGGGTTTGACGGGGCTGACTTCATTGCTAAATTTGGTAGTGAAAGAAAGGCAAAGAGTGCCAGGATGAATGAGTCCGGATAACAGCTGCAGAACTGCTCTGTCGACGTGATCTATTTTATCACACAGTTTGAGACTGAAGGTGTCCGACTATATTTTTAGCATGCTTAAAAAGTGAAGAGCTTATCTGTCTCTCTCCCCACTCCCCTCCCCTCCCCTTGCCCCACAATGGTGATTGTGCTCACGGCATGGAGCTGCTGCTGCTGCTGCTGCAGCAGCAAAATAATAATAAGACTGTTAATCTTATGATAAATGGGGAGGTGCAAAACAATAAGCACCATTTAGATCTCCGTGATGCCACATTCTGATAACACTGTGCTCGAAAGCACACCTGGTAACTTAAAACTGACTGTGTGTTAATTTGCACTGAATAAATTTTGATGGGAAGGAGAAGTTTCTTCAGTGCTTTCCATCTGTACAAGGTGGAAGAGGGCATCAATGGGGCAAAATAGCATGAGTCCATGTGAACAACCTTACAGGCAACTAGCGAGAGAGAAAGAAAGAAAGAAAGAAAGAAAGAAAGGAAGGAAGGAAGGAAGGAAGGAAGGAAGGAAGGAAGGAAGGAAGACAAAGAGACAGAGTCACCAGATTCACATGACGTGAGTCACCAGGTGTGCATGACATGACACAATAAACCATGGTGGCTTGTTAACCACCCCTACCAGTGCCAGTCACATGCTGGCTGATTTCTCAAATTAACCTTGCCAGACCCAGGTTGTTGTAACATCCAAACATGGCAAGGCTGAGTGGCTGAGGTGGTTAACAAACCACCCAGAACCCAGGGTCTGATGATGTAGGTTTGCTGGGTGGTTTGTTAACCATCTCAGCCATTCACCCTCACCAGCTTTGGACATCATGACACGACACCCCACACCTGTCAAGGGTAATTAGGAAACTCAACCGGCATATGACCAAAATGTGCGGGGCTAGTTAACAAGCCATCATGGCTTGTTCACTACCCTTATGTTGTGTGAACCAGCCCAGAAAGAGAGAGAGACAGAGACAGGCAACTTGAAAGGTAGGGGGTGGGGGTTGGGTTGGATTGGATCCTAAGATAAGATAACTTAGGACACCAAACTGTATATGTTTAGACAGAAAAAATCTTAGAATGCCTGGCATTCCCCAGCCAGCCATGCTGGCTGCGGAATGCTGGGAGTTGTAGGGTTTTTTTCTTTCTAAACATGCACATAATTGTACCCTTAAGCAAGTTCATGGAAGAAAGATTTCCCAGCCCATCTCCAGTCTGATTTGGGGGAATTTGCCTCCTCCCCAGGTGTCCTCCCCCACCCCACCCCATACTCCATCACTCATTGTTTAGTAGGGCCCCATGACCGTGCAGTGTAGGGCTGGATAAGATTTTTTTTTTTTTGGCTTCCTTTTCAGGTAAGAATTTACCAACATGTCCAAATTTCTTCATATACAGGATGAGAAATACTTGAGGTGTGTGTGTGTGTGTGTGTGTGTGTGTGTCTGTGTGTGTTTAAGAGCATCCATGGGTTTCCAGATTCTACACAGTTTCAAGGAATGTATCTTTATACAGTACCCAAGGCTGGGGAGTTCCAGGATGTCAAAGGAAAATATTGCACTATTGTCACATTGCTACAGAATCGTGGGATGATTCATGTGCTCTCGAGGATCGAGGTATTAACAGCTCAGCACATCTCTCTGGCAATCATCATTTGTCATGTGTGAATACCTCCCGGGGTCCTCCCATGGATTTGCTTTCTGTATTATCTGCAGGGAAATGTAACAACCTTCACGGTGAAGAGCAGAAAGGAAGTGGAGTTGGATTGTTTTTCTAAAACATACACACACACACATACATTCTGCAGCAAAACCATGTTTGATCACTAGAAGGAAAACCATTGCATTGAAGAAAAGCAAACTAACAATTCTGGGGGAAAATCTGTCAAGATTCATTGAGTGTAACATTTGAAAGTCCCTGATTCTATCTTAATAGCCAAGGTTTTCTTTTCCTATCTTCATGCAGTAGCAGAATAATTGATCTTCCTATGTTGGGGGCTTCTTCTTCTTAAGGTGCCATCTCCTGTTGGAGGTTAGCTATCATTACAACTATTTTTGGTTTTGATGCTGCTGTTCTGAATAGTTGTACAGAAGTACAGCTGAAACATTCCCTCAGATTCTTTAAACATGATGTTTATCTTCTTCCTGTTGATATTTTTCCTTCCATTTTCCCTTGTATAATAAGCTGGAGTATAGCATATTTTTCACCTTGGATAATATGACCAAGGTATTGTAACTTTCTCCTCTTGATGGTCTTTACTAATTCTGTTTGTTTGCTTACTCTGTATGTTGGGGGAGAAGCTGCCATATTTGTTTATTTTAGACCTTTTTTTGCCAACCTTTAAAAACAAACCTTTTCCAAGGCTGTTCAGCAGAAAAAAGAAAAAAAGCAAGAAGATGCTAAAACAATTAGAAAGAGAAGCTTGCCAAAGAGAGGACAGAAGTGAGCATTCATGTGTCAGAATAAATATTGCATAGGAGATTCCCCTGATGAAAGCAATGCTGAAACACATTGAGAACTACTCAACAATATTAAAACATGTTTTTTGTGCATCCAATAGTTTGGCCTTTTTGTTCCATTGGGTGTATCTCTTTTTTTTTTTCCACTGGGGGGAGTGCAGCCCCATTCGAACATAGTTACCCACCTCTACCCAGATCAAAGACTAGCTTTGAGAATTGCAAAAACTAACTAGCTATGACACTTGAACATCTGCCATGTACCTCTCAAGATGTCTTGGACCATGATTCTGAGGCAGAGGACGTCTCTACAAATGTGGATGAGCAAGAAGCTGCCTCAAAACGCTTGCAGATTCTAAAGCAGTCCATGTGCTATGTTGGGGATGAACAGACTCCAGGCTTGCAAGATCGACTTCTCTTTTTTTTACTGAAACCCTGAGATCCACCAATTGGAGCCAAGGGCAAAATAGTGGCTCTTGTGAGCAGAAATATGCTAAAAATTAACTAACAGAGTGCCTCTAAGCACATGCTCAGCCCAGAAATTGTGATCCATAGCAGAACCAAGCTCACAAGTCCTTTCACACAAAACTCCTCTCCTGGTTTTTGGAACTCTCTTAATTATGGGATGTTTCCTGAAATAGCATGAATCTCTGCTTTGTTATAATTGTTGTTTGGCTATTTTTATTGTGCTGTTTTAGTAATTGTTTCATTGGGAGTGTGATTTTATTGATGTGTATGTCATCCTGTGTTACTGGGCAATTAACAAATGTTGCAAATATAATGAATGAATGAATGAATGAATGAATGAGTGAGTGAGTGAATAGTGAATAAGATTATAAGTCTGCCAAAGCCTCTATTCCTGTGCATATTGGGGAAGAAGGGGTTAAAGAGCCCTTTGCTAATATGGACATGAGTCCGCAGGTGGAGCTAAAGTTGCTGGACCTTTTGCTCAGTCCAAAATGCAGCCCCTGGTAAATATCCATGTCTATAGCTTGGATTCTAACGTAAGTTAGAGTAAGGAAATTCACAAAATAAAGATTGTCATCTGTTTCTCACCCCTCTGACCTCCAAAAAGCCTCTCTGGACTAGGGATGGATGAATTTGTCAGTTTTGCTTTCTCCAACATTCATTTTTTAGCTCAAGTTTCTTCCTTTCCATATATTATTATAGAGAATTCTGGCAAATTCTTATAAAAAACAAAATGAAATGAAATTCTCACCCATCTGCACTGGACGAATTCAGTAGGTACAGCTATTCCCCATGTTTTGTACCCATGTGCTATGTAACTCTTAAAGATGGGCTGCAGTTGTTTGCTGTAAGTTTTGTTTTATTCCAGTGTTTGTTGTTTTTGAGAATGTTTGCTGTTGTTGCTGTTTTTATTGCAGTTTTTATTGTGTTTTTACGATTTTTAACACCACATTGGTTTTTATTATGTGTTTTATTGTTGTGGCTCCTGCCTTGAAAGGTGGCCAAGAAATATTTTTAAATAAATAAATAAAGAGGTGGTCAGGGGGAAAAGAGGTGGCTACCTGAATTCAGCCCCACTAACATAACTAAATACACAGGGATTCAAAGCCAGACTTTTAAGAGCTAAGCACTTAAAGCCCTCAGCCTAGAGGGAAAAATCTGTCAGTTTTGGTTTCTCCCACATTCATTTTTTAAAAAATCAATTTTTTTCCATGCCATTTATGAAGGAATTTGTGAACTTTGGTAAGTTCTTATTTAAAAAAAACCTCACCCATCCCTCAGTGTATATCCCAGATTTCCATCTAGCTAAGGATGGACAAATCTATAAATTCTGGTTTCTCTCTGTTTCTCATTTTTCCAGTCTTAAGTTCAGTTCATCTCGAATTTTGAGAATTTCTCCAGTCTTAAGTTCATTTCATCCCAAACTTTTAGAATTTTTTAAAAATTTGCCTGAAAATACATAAAGCATTTTTGTGTACATTTCTCCGAATACATACATTTTTGTATGCATTTTTGCCTAATACACACGTATTTGCAAGCCATTTTCTTAGTATAATGCATTTTAATATTATTTTCCCTAAAATGCACATTTTTGTACATTTTATTTGTTGGAGAATTTCATTGCAAATTTTGGAGAACTGCAAATTTCAAGGGATAATTGAGTTTTGGTTCACATAATGGTTCAAAAGTGCAAACACAGGTAAGTTTGCACATGTACTTCACATAGGGATGGAAATGCAAACTGAACCAAATTCTCCCAAATCCCTACATCTAGCTTCCCCGCTTAGGCATGGGGCAAATTACACTAGCTCAGAGCTTGTGTGACATGTACCCAGGTGAAAGGGAGATGGAAATTTGGGGGGCACCCATGGGCCTTCAGTTCCCAGTAGTGGCTTGCAGTGCTGTGTGTAGGAATATATGAGAATTTCATTTATGTTCACAAATCATCTGATGATGTCATGTTTGCAATCCTGAATGTGAGTGCAAGCAGATTTTTTTCCCCACGAAACAATAGCAAATTAACAAAAACTGCCACATTCAAAAAACATTTTTTTAAATATATATATATATGCATTTTTATCCTTTAGTCAATGGGGGGGGGTGCACTTTTGAGAAATACACATAGAAATGTGCATTTTTCCATTCAAAATGCACACTTTCTCTGTTCAGATGAGCTGAAAATAGATCAAAAACAAAAATGGGAGTGAGGCAAATTGACCTTCAAACTGCATTTCGGAGAATGTTGGCAATCTCAAAAATTGCTGGTTCTTCCATCACTATGTGTGGTCCATGTGCATTCATGCTCACACACTAAAGGGGTGAGTTGCAACTCCTCTGTTAAGGCTTGTGTGGTTTTTTCTACCTGAGCATAGTTGCACTCACATGAGGATGTCCAGTGCCTTAAATGTGCAATCTCTCTCTCTCTCTCTCTCTCTCTCTCAAAACAAAATTGAAAAACAATGTTCTATTCCTTATATGTGAAATGCTCAGGAAAAGTCAAACAGGCCACCCACACAAAATTGCTTCATGGTCCCGAAGCCACCCAAGGGCTGCAAACTTCATGCCCCTCTCTTAGAACTGAAACATCCCTGTATAAAACTCACTGTGCCTGATAAATTATTACAAGGCAAAGAAAACTCATAGTTCATGTTCATGTCTCTATTCCCCTAATTACCTGGTTTCTTTGGTATTTCTCCCCACTACTACCACCACCACTCTTTTTCCCAGGCACTGGAAAGGGTTGCAGAGTGAAGATGCATTAGAGTAATTATAGCATAATGACAGCCGATCATGAATTAAGAATGCCATGGATAGGGATACTTAGGAGTCAGGAATTGTTTGGCAGAGAGGTGGGAGGCATATCCAGAAGGGATTCTCCTGTACTGATGTTGTAATTAAAACTGAGAGAACAGGGTTTGTGATTCTCATTTCCTATGGCTGCCTTGAATAAAAATTAGCTTCAGGTAACCAGCCTGACCCAAGCAGTAATGAGTTACATTTTAGAGAGCATTGTGGAGTGTTTCACTCAGGTGTGTGTGTGGTCCTAAACCCTTTTCTCAAATCCACTCCAGTGGATCTTGCTGGGGAATCCTACCGTCTCCTTGGAAGCTTAGATTCAGTGAAAACAACAACACTGGTAATGGCAAACTATTGTGGAGGACCTACAGCTTAGCACATACCAGGCATGCTCCAGGCCCCATACTCACTCCCCAGGTTGGATGTGAGAGCATCCATCTTCTTGCCTGTAAATGGGTGGAGCCTCTCCGGGAATTCCAAAGAAATTCTCACAGATACAGCTGAGCCAAAATGCATCCAATGTGATTTCTAAAAGGCCTGCTCCTCGTAGAGATGAAAACTGCTACAATGGATTTGTTGATATGGATCAAAACAGCTGCCTGCATTTTTGGCCTGTCCGGGTGTGTGTGTGTGTGGGGGGGGGCGCTATGGAGACTGTTGTGATGAGTGCCTGCACTTCAAAATTTACCCTTACAGTACTGCTTGAAACATTAATATTTAATTATTTAATTTAAATGATCTGTTTTGCTCAAGTTTTGTCAAATATTCTCTGGGTTTTTGGGGTAGTAACTAGCAAATTCAGTGGGATGAAAAATATTTTTTTTTTCTCTCCAAATTATCTAGATTGTGTAAATATTCATCTTTTCATTTTTCACTTCCTGTCCATGCCAGAGTTTCCCTGGCTGTTCCTTCTTCCTCCTTCCAGGATTAATCACAACTGGAACTCACAGGAATAAAAGTAAAAGTTATCATGCAATGCTAAGGATGTCAACTGCAGTAGGACAACTTTACTAAGGCAAATGAAAGCAATTGAGAGCAAGGATAAGTGATGGCATCTGAGAGTGAAGCCAAGTAAGGACAGCAGGAATGAACTAGAAAGGTATTTATATTTTTGCAAGGAATACATTTTTTACACATAGAGGCAGACAAAATCCCCCCTCCCAAGTAACTAGCTTGGACATCAGTACATTTTTTTGCTAATTTTGGCTTCAAGTCTAATTCCAGTTTGTTGTTTTAGAAACAGTAATAAAGCAGGGCCAGATAATAAAGGTCATTTTGATGTTATCAAATTTCAGTAGGAAGGCAATAATCAAACTGGACAAGAAGGAAAGGATAATCTGACTCCTAAATTAACTAATCTATGTCCCGTTCCAAGACAATCCAGCCATGGAAAGCAGCAAGGCTCTTGTCTATAAAGGATGGGACCAGAAAAAAGCTGACACTTCCCTTCAACAGCGCATCTGATAGCCCTTAGGCAGAAGTCTGGTTTGAAACACATTGAAACAGTGACTCCTCAGAATGTATGGTTCTTCAGGTAACGCAAGGTGCAGTTGCCAAATGAAAAATATGGCTCCTATCCTCCTCCTTGCCTTGGGCAATATCTGCTTGGGTGACAAAGTGAGGGCTCCGTAATTCTGCACTTCAAAAGCTATTTTGATGTCTGACTTATATTCAAAGCGCACAGTAGTGCCTTGCTTCTCACTCACCTAGCTGTGTTTTTAATCTCTCAAGGTACAAGCAACTCAATAACATAGTAATCAAACAGAGATTGATATAAGATGGAGCAAGAGAAGGCATCCCACTGACTCCTTGGCTGCCGAGTGATAGATTCTCCAAGAAGAAAAGAAATTCCCCCCACCTCAAGTGGCTCTATTGTTTTCCCAGACATTTCCCAAAATGAACTTTTCCGATGGTAAAATCATTACAAAGGAGAAATATTATCCTCTCGCCTGGGGCCAGGCTGAAAAACATCATCTCATCTCAGCAACGGGCCTTGCCCACATTCTTCTGCACAATCTATGTTCTTTGCCACAGAGTTTGAAGCAATACCTTTCTATGCTCCCCTCTCACTTCTCCAGTAAGTGGATACTTTACAGCCGGGGTGAGCAACTTCAAGCAGTCCAGGGAGTGGCAATTTCCCCCTGGAATCTCCCCCAAGGGGCCACACTCCTGCCAATGCACTGCTGAAATTCAGTGGCATGGCTACAGGGAGTGGGGGAATGTCAGTTTGCCACCAACATTCAGCAGTAAACTGCTACGGAGACTCAAAAGGGCCATATTTAGCCTGGAAACAAGCTAAATTTGGCTCTTTTGAGTTTCATTAGCAATTTGCCACTGAATTTCAGTGGCAAACTGCCGATTTTTTTGCTGCTGCAACAGCCACCAAATCATAAGTGCAGGGGCAGGTGCACTGAAGGCCAGAGAGGGCTGCATGCACCCTGTGGGTGGCCCACCCCTGCTTAACAGGGTCATTTTCCTTTGGAGGGGAATGCAATCCTAGGGTGCAATCCTATGCATGTTTAGACAGAAAAAAGTCCAATCCCAGCATTTCCCAGTCAGCATGGCTGGCTGGGGAATGCTGGGAGTTGTAAGACTTTGTTTCCCATAGAAACATGCATGAGATTGTGCCCTTGATCCATTTTGTAATACCCATTCATTTCCAAATATAAAGTTTGGCCAGATTTCACTGGAGCACAGAAGCAAGCACATCGGAAAGCCATTCTAGTCCAAAAGCAGAAAGCCAATGTAGTGCAGTGGTTAGAATGTCAAACTGGGAAAGGAAAGGTTCCTCCTGTGCAAGCACCGGGTCATTATTGACCCCTAGAGGGACACCGCTTGCACTGGCGTTTTCATGGCAGACTGTAGTGGGGTGGTTTGCCATTGCCTTCCCCAGTCATGGCTACCTTTCCCCCAGCAAGCTGGGTCCTCATTTTACCAACCTCGGAAGGATGGAGGGCAGATTCGACCTGAGCCGGCTACCCGAGACCCAGCTTCCACTGGGATCGAACTCAGGTCGTGGGGAGAGTTTCGGTTGCAATACTGCCACCTACCACTCTGGGACCCAGGTTCAAATTCCCTGTCAGCCACAAAGCTCACTGAGTGACCAAGGACAATTTTCTATCTCTCAGACTGACCTACCTCACAGGGTTGTTGTATTGAAGGAAAATAGGGAGGAGAAAATAATGGATGAAGTCCTAGAATCCTTGAAGAAGGTGCGGTTATATTCATTCATATATATATATATATATATATATATATATATATATATATGAATCTGAAATGACAATTTCCCTACAAAAATCCTCTTAGAAACTCTGCTAGCCAAATCAAAACTCAAAAAATGCCTGTTTTTGTTGTTGTTTTGTGCACATTATTTCATAATCTGCTTGAGCAAACCAATTTTTTATCTACAAAATTGTAGATGGGTGTGATCGAGTTGATGCATTCTTGGTAGCTGGATCCCTTGTTCTGTTATATTGTCCCTCTGAATCTTTTTATCTGTATAAGTAAAAGGACTAGAGCTTTATTTCATTTTTCTAATGAAAGCTGGACATTCAGGATGTGGAGCTGGAATATCCCGGGATGGATCCCCCACCCCATGGCTACAGTCTTGTCTTGTTATTGTTCTAAATTAGCAACTGGCAAACTTTCAAGCACCACAACAATTCATTGGTGAGAAACCCCTGAGAAGTTGCCATGGAACACCAGGGCATTGCAAAGCATTATGGGGCATTGTTACAGAGGAGGGCAGACATGCTGGCTCTCTAGACACATGTATTGTGGTGCCGTGCAGTTCAGTGCCATTGCCCTGACACCTTGCCTCAAGAATCAATTTTGGTTCCAGAAACAGCAACATGGAAAGCTGCCAGGAACACTGATATGTCTCTGGACAGCCGCAGAAGGGCAGAGAGCCAGAGTGTTCACATGCTTTCTCCCCCCCGCCCCATTAGAGTTGCTCCCTGTAACTATGGAAACATTCAAATGCCAGCATGGTTGCCATGTCACCATCCAGTCGACAAGTCCACAAGGCTACCTTTGAATTGTCAATCCAGAGCCTTCTTGGGAAATTCAGCCCAATCCTGAAGCATTCTCATCTCCTAGATAGGTCAACAGGTTCAGATACCACCTAGATGGTTACAACAAAACCTTTTGTTTGAATATTGTACTGTGCTGCCATGTATAGCCAGCTAGATGTAAATTAATGAAGGGAGAAGAAGAACTGTGAGGTTCCCTTTCATTCCCCAGAGCCAACCCATTGTTCTCTTTGTTTTGACCCATCCTGGGCCCAACCTCTGAGCCACTGAATCTTCTGTACCCATTGTTTTGAACCCTAGAACTGCCTGGCATTCAGGCAACAGTTGCTGTTGTTTTCTTTTTGCTTGGGCATCCTTCACACTTGTGGGTCTCAGCTGTAAGAATGATCTGGGGTCTGACTGGCTACTAATATCATTCCTCATTACTCTTTTCTGACTATCGCACATGACCTGGGCCTAGGGATGTTGAATAAATTCATTTGGGGGATGGAGCTCAATGGGTTTCCCTAGGGTTGGCCCCCTGGACTTTGTTTCACTTCCTGCTGTGATATGTGACTCAATCTACAGTGAGTCAGACCAGTTTCTGGATTTTCTGGGAATTGTGTTAATTTGGTTTTGGTTTTTGGAAGGTTTTATAATTTCCACAAATTTCTGAGCAATTTGCACAAATTACAGCCAGATTTGCAGACATTATGGCTGAATCAGTGCAAATCATGCAACCTGCTGTCAAATTTGCCTGATTTGTGCAAATCTGACCATAATTTGCATAAATTCAGCCATAATTTGTGCATATTGCTCAGAAATTTGCACAAATTGCAGAACTCCCCCCACCAAAAAAACTGCAGAACCTCATGTGTAAAATGTTTCTGGAGTTTGGGGAACAATCTGCACCTCAACTCACAGATGCAAAGCAAGTGGTACATAGTGCAGATACAAAGCAAGTTGTATATGGCACCCCCCCCCCCAAAAAAAGAACCAGATTTCCCAGTGACGGACATCCCTACATGGGGCAGAGTCTGGGCCAGAGTCTCTCACTTCCCTATTGAACCACTTTGTTGCCCTGTTTGCCCATAGAGATCCATTTACCATATACCCAAAGAGAGAGAGAGAGAGAGAGCACTTTATCCTCTCATAAAGCACCCCATTGAGACTAGAGCCAGGTTCCATATGCTGCAGGAATGTGGCTTGACCTTTAAAGCCATGCAGGCGATTTGCAACCTTCATATGAGTTTTCATCTGAGTCCAAGGGAGACAGACCAGCAGGGAGCCTAATGTATTGGGAAGCTTCTACAACCTACCATTTCAGGCTGCAGCCCGCAGGTGCCCTGGAAATGGGAGGCTCATAATAGGCTACATAAATATTTATGTAGTGATAGGCTACATAAATATTTACGTAGCCTATGACGGCTAAAGCAGGAATGCAAATGGCATAGAGGATGCCATTTGCATTCCCGTTTTAGCCGTATAGGCTACGTTAATATTTACATAGCCTGTCACGGGCTACCATAGGGATGCAAATGGCGTCCCCTACTCAGGACACCATTTGCGTCCGCAGCAGCCCGGCAGCGGCTGGAGGCCCCGCTGCGGGTTGGCCCGGCCAGTGGCTCCACGGCCTGGCCGCGGAGCGGAGCCAGCTGGGCAGGATTCCAGGGGGGAGGAACGGATGGCCTCCCCCCCTGTCAAGGATTTCGGGGGGAGGGATGGAGCACCTCCCCCCCACCGTGGATGTCCCTGGACAAAACCAGGTAAGTGTTTCATACATCCCTAAGATCAGTAGGGACAGAGAAGCTGTCTTTCAGGTGAATCTTGTTCAATATTGCTGATTCGTCTCCCCGAAGAACCCCTGATATGCTTCCAACAAACTTCAGGGTTCCCTGGAACACACTTACAGAACCATTGCTGCAAAGCAAATTATTGTAATCCGTTGTATTGTATTTGTAATGCTAGCTTGGCGTGATTTGCAAGGGTTACTTCAGGGTTATTTACGTCAATTGCACCTTTGAAATGTATAGCCTGGAGTATCATTTGTCCAGGGAGGAAAATAAAAACACAGTACATTTCTCAAGCTGCTGTTATTCGCTGAACAGCATATTCATCAGTGTAACAAACTGCAGAAATATTGCAGGATAACGATGTAGCAATGGATTATTTATCTGGTATCTTCATTAGTATAGCATGGAACAGACATTTTCTAATTCTCTTTTCATCTTATTTTTAAAGGTGAACAAGCATTTTCTCAAATGGCAATATTGCCCTTGGCATTTCATAGGACTGAGTGGCCATAATCCCTCCCCCATCATCTTTTTGTTCTTATTTCCCTTGAACCATAAGAATGTAAGAAGAGCCTTACTGGATCAGACCAAAGGCCTATCCAGTCCAATATCACATTCCTGTCAGTCATCAACCAGGTGCCTTTGGGAAGGCCGCAAGCAAGAACCCTCTCCTGCTGTTGTTCTCCAGTGGCTGGCATTCAGAGGCCTGGTGCCCCTTAGGCCGTACATGGGAGGAAGTTTGTCTAGCCTCACTACTCCACCCGGAAGTTGTTACAGCATTCCCAAAGGAGGTGGGAACTGGCTGTCATGTACAGCTAGTGAGCCGAAGCCACAAAGGGAAAAAATATAAAAATGGACCAAAGAGGGAAGAAAGGGGTGGTGGAAGGAGAAGACAAGGGGTCCTGTGTGTGAGGCAGTACAACAGGCAGGCAAGTTTTGTTTTGAGAGGCTAATTGACCCTAGGATTATCTATATATATAAAACATCAGCTTCTAGGATGAGCCAGCTATCTCTTGTTTAAGGCCAAGCTGGAAAAATATTTAGCTTTCTCAAAGAACTGTGAGACTATCTATCTCTGAGAGGCAGTGTTCTTATTTATTTGTTTGTTTGTTTGTTTACAATATTGATATACTGCTCCATATCAAGAACAGATTTTGGAGCAGTGAAGACAAGGAATAAAACAGTAAAAGAATAAACAGATTTAAAAGACTTAAAACACCACATTAAAATTACACTTGTTTAAAAACACAATGCCAATAAAAACCATCACTGGTCAATTAAGGAATGCCTCCTGGAACAGTGCTGTTTTCAGGAGGCACCAGAAACAACACAGCGTTGGTGCCTGCCTGACCTCCAGGGGCAGGGAGTTCCAAAGAAAGGGGGCTGCCATGTGGAAGGCTCTTCTTCTGGTGGACTCCAATTGGGCCATAGGTCCATGTGGACCTATGTGTTTTTAAGAGCTTATCACACCCCTGATCCTGGAGGTAGCATATAGCCAGCATGACTAGTAGGCATGGCAGCATGAGACCACTTTTCTTTTCTCTTAGAGTCCATACTAACCATTAAAAAAAAAAGAATTTGTATATAGAGTGGTCATGTGTCCTACTTTACAGGAGACAGTCCTCTATTGAATAAAAAGATCTGATGCCAGAAAGAACACAATGTAGATGCCAAGAGAGCCTCTGTGGGAAGCTCATTCCACAAATGGGGTGCCACAACAGAAAAGGCCCTCTTCTTAGTAGCCACCAACCTCACTTCCTTTGGCAGGGGCTCCCAGAAAAGGACTACTGAGGACAAGCTTAGGGTCTAGATATATGGGAGAAGATGATCCTTCAGGTAACCTGGCCCCAAGCCATTTAAGAGCTTTGAATGTTAGTACCAGCACTCTCAATCAGGCCCAGACATGGACTGGCAGCCAGTGCAGATGGAAAATGATGCATTTCCTTTTATTTTGCTATGTGGTAGTGGCCATCTGATTTGAATGTATTATATAGCATTCATAGGATGTGCAGTCTGTCTGACAGAGGTTGTAGAGATGGGGGAATCCCTCCTCCCCATTTCATAAGAGTGTAAGAAGATCCATGTTGGATCAGACCAAAGGCCAATCTAGTCCAGCATTCTGTTCACACAGTGGCTGCCCCCTTTATGTGTAGCAGTTTGGAAACTTCTTCAATTACTACTTGTACCTCTTTGCTCCCTCTTGCTGCCTCATTACCACTGACACCATCCAGATTAGTGTTCCGTCATTTTAGCACATCTTGTGTGTGCATGCGTGAGTGTGTGTGTTGTTTTTGCTTTGGGTGTGTGTATTTTTGCTTTATAAATGGCATATCAAGAAGCTAACTGTGTCCTCTTAGAACCTGCTAAGCAATGAACCACACTTAATGAAAGAATGTTTTGATGTTGTGGATTTCCATCTGTTCTTCTTGCGCCCTGTGACGGTTCCTACTCAAACTACCCAGTGCCTCTTCAGCAATCTGTAACTGAGAGATGCTCCCATCATTAATCACATGAGCAGAGTGAGGCTGTGCAAAGATAGATCTGATGTAGCCAAATGTATGCAAAAGAATTCAGAAGTAAAACCAACAGGTTCTGAACACTGTTATTGTGCCATCAAGTGATCCCAATGCATTTCAGCCTGCATTGGGTTCTTCTCCAGGGGGAATACTAAAAATCCAATAAGTTGCAAGAGGCTTTATTGCAGGGGTGTGTAACACATGGCCAATTGTTCTCAATCCTCCTGAATGAAGATTTTAGTCATGTGAGCAAATCTACTCGCCAATTCTGTCAGCTGATTAGCAACTGTTATCCTTTGTGACCAAGGATATCCATCTGAATGGGGGAGCTGGTCCACATTCCATTTTGGTAGAGCACCATCTTGTGGTATTTCTGTGATTCTTTAAACATTGGCCCCAATTCACATATTCCACTGGTGTGGTGAATATGTGGTTGAGCCATATATTTCCCCCTGAGAAATGGCACTGCTCTGCTCTTCATGAAGAAGAGAGGAGGGGAATCAGATGAAACTGGCTCTGCCCAAACCAGCTCCTATGCATGGAGGTCCACTCATCTGGCATGCCTGCCCAACTCTGATTTTCCTAGATATTCACACAGGGCATAATATTGCAATATGGCCTGTGCACATAAAAGCCGATATGTATATATGTATACACACACACACACATTACACCTAATACACATGTGTTCAGATTGTTCTGTTGATTCCCAGATTTTATCTGGGAATTCAGCCATGTAAAATGGACCCAAGCATGTTGGATGTTATGTGTGTAGCTCAAAACACACATGGATCAGCTCTACACCTCGTGTCATAACCCTATCATTCAATCACGATGACGCTATACCCCCCTTGCACATTTATACCTTGCAGCACACACAATGACATCTGGATAATATGGAATAAAAAGCAGGAAATAACACTAGGAAAGCTGCATACGGAATGTGTAATGTGGCCCAATAGTTACCAGTGCACTTCAATGCCAATAAAAAGAGCTAGTATAGATCTAGCCATGGTGCAAGAGACCTAACAGAACAAAATTAGACCAATGAGATAATTGTATACAGTATTTATAAATAGAACACTTGATGGTACACATCAGATTATAAAGGGAGTGAACATTTCCAGTGCCTGTATACCATTTACAACGGCCATATCAATGTCATAACAACCGTATGAGTTATAACCATATAATATATATGACAAATGAATCACAATCGATGGTAAACATCAAAATATAAGAGAAATGAATATCTGCCATGCCTATGGAACTTTTATAACCACTGCATCAATGTCATAACAGCCACATCAGTCATAATCATGTCAGTCATATCAGTCCACTCTAGGGAACCCTGGTATATTCTGGTTTCAACTATATGTAGTCTCCTTCATCAGGATCAGGAACTCCTATAGACAGTTCTTAAGGTACATAGCAAACTCTGGTAACTGATGTCGTTGAAAGATTATTTCCCTTCCTGCATAAATGCATTTTTCAAGGTGTACTGGTCAAGGAGGCAAAATAGCCAATTATGTTTGTAGGTTGAGAGCACAGTAGCCCTTCTAGAAGAAAACTCCAGTACTGTATTGGAAGTAAATATTCTGAAAGACCAAAAAATAAATGCATTTACACTATTTAATGTACCCCGCCCCCAGGTTTAACAGGCACAAATGCACCATAAACTGCAGTTTTCACCTGGGTTTCTCCAAGTCACTCTTCCCAAAATGTGTGAGTACTCCAGAAGCCAGTCGCCAAAGAGAAGATAATCACTGCCACAGGAGTCATAAATCAGGACTTTTGCATAGTTTTTAGGTGTTCAGGCTAGGGATGGCATGGGTGTCTGGTTGGAGTCCAAAGCCTGGCAAGAAATTGCCTGTCCACAGACCCCAGCACTTGCCCAACTTGAGTGCCTGGTCCCTCAGTGAGCCATCTGTCACCACTGCCATTGTAGCAGGAACGTGAGGGGGAGAATGTCACTCCTCTCTTTCTCCTCACGCCCCTGCTACAGCGGTGGTGGTGGCAGCGGGGACAGGCCAGTTGTCTGATGTAAGTGTAAGAGACTCACTAAAACGACCACCCTGCTCCCATCACCACTGCCACTGCTGCAGCAAAGACAAAAGGGGAAGTATCCTGGACTGCTCACCAAACCCTCCAGGGCTTGTGCAGCCCAGCTCACGGGGGGGGGGGGGTGAGGCAGCAGCAGCAACTCGTGAGCACCCATGCTCGGTGGGCACAAGCAAGCCTGTACATTCCTAGTGCAGGCCATATTTCAGGAATGGGAAACCTGTGCCGCATGGGACTTCCTGATCTGGCCTGTGGAAACCCCAGTGGGGACCCCTCTCCCTCCCTGAAGCATCACATGCGCTCTATGTGGGGTTACCCTTGAAGACGGTTCAGAAGCTGCAGCTGGTACAGAATAGGGATGTCAGAGAATTCCGCGACGGATCTCGGTGAGGCCGAATGCCAGCGCATTCGGCCCCCCGAAATCCATCGCGGAATGGCCTGCCACCCCCCCGCCCCCCGCGGATCCCACCCGGGACAAGACTTACCTGGGGCGGATGTTCCAGATGGCGGTGGCTCCAGCGGTGGCCTCGACGGCAGCGGCGGCTGGTCTTCTGACCGGCTGCCGCCACCGCCATTTGCAGTCTGTGTCCTTTTTTTTTCCCCATAGACATGATAGGCTATGTAAAGACTTACGTAGCCTATCACGTCTGGGTTTTTTTTAAAAAAAAACAAAAACGTGTACGCAAATGGCGGCGGCTATGGCCGCCGCCATTTGCGTTCCTTATTTTTCGCCGTCTTAGTCTACATCGATATTTATGTAGACTAAGACGAAGAAAAGAAAGGGGAACACAAATAGTGGCCACTACACTGTTTGTGTCCCCCTTTCTTTTCTTCATCTTAGTCTACGTAAATATTGACGTAGACTAAGACGGCGAAAAATAAGGAACACAAATGGCGGCAGCCATAGCCGCCGCCATTTGCGTACGCGTTTTGTTTTTGGGGTTTTTTTTACCCAGAGCCCTCCGCAGCCGGAAATCCGGCTGCGGACGGCCCTGGCCGGCTGCTCTGCAGAGCCACCATGGAGCATAGCCGGCCGTCGAGGATTCCGGGGGAGAGGACTGGATCGCCTCCCCCCCATCGAGGATTCTGGGGGGAGGGACGGAACGCCTCCCCCCACACACCATGAACAGAATCCGCGAAAAGGTAAGTGACTTTCGTACATCCCTAGTACAGAACGCGGCAGCTCACCTGATTAAAGGGAGCCGCTGGAGAGATCACATCACTCCAGTGCTGAAGGAGTTGCACTGGTTACCAATTGTTTTCCAGGCCAAATGCAAGGTGTTGTAAACACTATATAGTTCTGGCACAGCCTATCTCAAGGAGTGCCTCCAGCAACACCAGACAGCCTGCTTAACAAGATCAGCCTTGGATGGCCTTCTCTCTGTCCCATCAGCCAGGACAGCTAGACTGGTGAAGAAGACGAGGAAGTAGGGATGTTGGAGAATTCCGCCATGGACTCCAGTGAGGCCGGATTGTTTAGAATGCATCCCCCCCAGAGTCCGTGGAGTAACGTGGCAATCCCCCCTGCCTCCCCGCGGAATCCCCCTGGGATGGAGCCTACCTGGCGGCGGCTCCAACAGCAGCGGTGGCTCTGGTGGTGGCGGCAGCTCTGGAGGCGGCTCTGGGTCGTCTTCTGGCCACTGCCAGGCTGCAGCCGCAAATGGCAGCCGCTATAGCGGACACCATTTGTGTCCTTGCGGAGGCCATGATAGGCTACGTAAGTATCTACGTAGCCTATCACAGCAAAAGGCAGGAACACAAATGGAAGCCGCTACTCCATTTGCGTCCCTGCCAAGCTGTGGTAGGCTACGTAGATACTTACGTAGCCTATAAAGGCCTCCGCAAGGATACAAATGGTGGCCGCTATGGCGGCCTGGCACAGCCCAGCAGCAGACAGAAGTCCAGCTGCAGGGACCCAGCCAGTTGCTCCGCAGAGTCACTGTAGAGTGGAGCCAGCCAGGGAGGATTCTGGGGGGAGGGACGGAGCACCTCCCCCCCACTGCGGATGCCCCTCAGTGGAGCAAGGTAAGGGATTCGTACATCCCTACAAGGCAGAGGGCCTTCTCAGTTGTGGCCCCCACTCTGCGGAACTCCCTCCCTAGAGAACTCCGCCATACCCCCTCTTTAATGAGCTTCCGCCACACATTGAAAACATGGTTGTTCAGGCAGGCATTTGGGGTGGGGTCAGCTGTGAGCCGGACAGCACCATACCAACTCCATCTGATACAGCAGCTGAGCCCCTACCTTCCAGACCATCTGCTCCCATCGGTAGTACTATATGCCCTGGTCTCCTCTCATCTAGCGATGTCAGAGAATTCCGCCATGGATCTCAGGGAGGCCGAATGAAAGCACATTCGGCCCCCTGAAATTGGTGGCAGAACGGTCTGCCCCCCCGCCCCCCCTGGGACGAGACTTACCTGGGGCGGATCTTCCTGGTGGCGGCGGCTCCGCCGGCAGCTCCGGCGGCAGTTCGGCAGCAGCAGCTGCGGTGGCCGGTCTTCCGACCAGCTGCCGCCGCCGCCACCATTTCCAGTTAAAAAAAAAAAAGAAGTGATAGGCTACGTAAAGATTTATGTAGCCTATCACGGCTAGATTTTAAAAAAACACCGTGATAGGCTACGTAAATGTTTACGTAGCCTATCACGGCTGACTTGAAAAACCAAACAAACAACGCGTGTATGCAAAAGGCGGCGCCCATGGGCGCCGCCATTTGCATTCCTTATTTTGGCACGTCTTAGTCTACGTAAACATTTACGTAGACTAAGACGGTGAAAATAAGGGGAACGCAAATAGCGTAGCGTACATCTATGTATCTATGTAAATAAATAAACATAGATAAACATCTATGTAAATGTTTATGTAGACTAAGACGTGCCAAAATAAGGAACGCAAATGGCGGCGCCCATGGGCACCGCCATTTGCGTACGCGCGTTGTTTGTTTGGGGTTTTTTACTCAGCCATGATAGGCTATGTAAACATTTACGTAGCCTATCACGGCTGACTGCAGGGACGCAAACGGCGGCGGCTACGGCCGCCGCCATTTGCATCCCTGCTAGCCAGCAGCCGGATGTCCGGCTGCTGGCAGAGCTGGCCGGTGGCTCTGCAGAATTCCAGGGGGGCAGGAACCAAGCGCCTCCCCGCCCGGTGAGGATTCCGGGGGGAGGGACGGAACGCCTCCCCGCGCACCATCAGCATAATCCCCAAAAGGTAAGTGATTTTCGTACATCCCTACAGTCTCATCTAGACTACTGTAATGCGCTCTACATGGGGTTACCCTTGAAGACGGGTTGGAAGCTGCAGCTGGTGCAGAATGTGGCGGCTCACCTGATTAAAGGCAGCTGCCAGCGTGATCACATCACTCCAGTACTGAAGGAGTTGCACTGGTCACTAATTGTTTTCTGGGCCAAGTTCAAGGTGTTGGTTTTGACCTTTAAAACCCTATACAGTTCCAGCCCAGCCTATCTCAAGGAGCACCTCCACGAACACCAGACAGGCCGCTTAACAAGATCAGCCTCGGATGGCCTTCTCTCTGTCCCATCAGCCAGCACAGCTAGACTGGTGAGGACGAGGGAGAGGGCCTTCTCTGTAGTGGTGCCCACTCTGTGATGGTGCCCACTCTGTGGAACTCCCTCCCTAGGGAACTCCGCCATGCCCCCTCTTTAATGAGCTTCCGCCATGCACTAAAAACGTGGTTGTTCAGGCAGGCATTTGGGGTGGGCTAGGGTATTTTTTAGAATTATGATGTTTTTAATGTAGAATTTTATTGTTTTAAACTGTTTTTATTATTGTACATCGCCCAGAGTGGCTGGGTGACTGTCCAGATGGGCAAATGAATGAATGAATAAATGAATGAATACCATTCAAAAGAAGGGAGAGGGGGAGGGTCAAGCTGGATCTGTCAGGACCCACCACCTCATGGTGCCTGGAGCATCTGGAAGTGGTTCTTGAAGGAGCAACTCAGCCACTACAGCAGTGGCAAAGAGGCAGAGAGAGGGGGGGTGTCCATCCTCTTTGCTCTCTGGCCCCTTCCACTGCAGATATGCAACCTGTGACATGCTTTCCAGGTGCCACAATGTGACCCGTGATGCAAAGACGTCCCCTGCTCTGCTGTATTTGAAAACCACACCCTTGCCCTGTGTTGATGTGTAGGCGTAAGTAAGGCCTGCCTGCGAACACGGTAACTGAGTGAGAAGGGGGACTGCGAGCACGGAATCGTGGAGCGGCCGTTGGTGCTCTCAGTTGGGGAGAAACTGACTGAAACTGGTGAGGAAGAGAAGAGAGGCTGCTGAGGTGATCTGGCAAGTGGTCAAGTGGCAGAAGCAGAAGAGAGCACCAGTGGACTCCAGTGGCTTGGTGGATTTATCATTTATAGATTTATCTTCTCCCCAGGGATACTTCTTGACTGTTCCTTTACTTTGATTGTTCCTGTATTTTTATTTATCATTATTTGTTATTACATTAATATCCTGCTTCTTTTCCTCTTGCAAGAAACTCAAGGCCACTTACGTGGCCCATCCTCCTCTCCATTTTATCCTCACAACAACCCTGTGAGGTAGGTTAGGCTGAGAGTCAGTGACTGGCCCAAAGTCACCCAGTGAGTTTCATGGCACAGTGGGAACTACACGCTGGTTCTCCTGAGTCCCAGTCCAACACCAACTCAACACCACACCACACCACACCACACCGGCTCTCAGTGTGCGTCCCTAAGTTAATTTGTATCTGTGAGGTTGTTATTTGTCTTTCATGTATAAATATTTTAACTTTGCTCATTTAAGTTAGTAATTATAAAATGATTCCTGAATTAATGTCGTGTTGTGTCAGTTTAACTGGGAGTGTAAAATCCAGCCCACTATTGGTGTGAGACTATGAGCAATACAGCAAGCAGATTACATAAGGATGACAGACGTGGGATAAATGTATTCTCACTTCTCAGCATACATATGGGCCAGACCAGAGAAAGGCAATGTCTGGTCCAGCCCCTCCTTGCAACTATTTCCCCTTCTTTTGAAAGAAATTCCTGCCCTCCAAAGTTTTGCTTTAGGCACAATTTAGTTGAGGGTAGGGATGGCCATTGCAGGGAAACCCTGTTTTGTTTTGCCTTGATGGATCCCTGTGGCACCCCTAACTCAGTGAGCATTTGCAAGCTGAGCAACAGGTCAGTTCCTGAGATTTGGGAACTTTCTTGCCTTTTTTTTAATCCACGATCCATGATTTGCACAAAATCGCAGGTATAAATATTTATGGAAATCGAGACGCAAATTGTGTTTTTATGGTTCACGCAAATTGTGTTATTTATGGCTGCAATTTTGCACAAATTGCAATTGACACCAGCCATATACCAGAGGAAAATGCCCCTCCATTGTGCCTGGATACAGCTGCAGCTGAGACCTCCCTTCTGTCCTGCTAGCAACGGTTGCTGCTGAGGCCATCAGATGGAGAAGAAGCAACAGCCCTTCCACTGTGCCCATGACCTGCCAAACTTTGCAGCTAAGAATCTGGTGCCTAAAGTTGCTTTTTTTCCTCCTCTCTCCCAAACCCTTTTCCTTTTGTGTCATGTCTTTTAGATGATAAGCCTGCAGGCAGAAACTGTCTTATTTCTTATTTTTGTAAGCTACCTTGGCAGACATTTTGACTAAGGGCAGGATAGAAAAATGCTATACATACATACATACATACGTAACAGCAGGCATGGGGACCCCAAATTTGCAGACATACTGGAAATAAAATGTAGGAAAACAATCCTAAAAGCAGGGGGAGGGGGGAATGACAAAAAACAACCCAATGAGGGCTTACCATGTTCAGTAGCAATGAAATGCTGATTGACTGTGGGAGGAGGGGGGTGAAGGGAAAACCAGGTGGCAGAAGGAATAGAACAGTGTATCCTGGAAGGGGGAAGGCTGGCTATCAGGAACCCTGAACAGATTCACCCCAAACTGCAGTAAGGGGTTTTTAGGGTTCCCACTTGTTTCTCAAGTAGTATTTGTAAGTGAGGGAAGGTGTGATTTTTCTGTCAAAGTGAATGGCATGTTAAAGCATACAAAATGCTTTTTTTGTTTTAAATCAAGTTCCTAATGCCTGGGATTATACCACTTTGAATCCCTTAGATCAAAGATGAGGATGCATTATTAGCTGCAGCTGTTTGTTGTTAATCTTCCCTAGGAAAGAAAATAAAAACATGCGGCAAAAGAGAATTCATCTGCAGAGAGCCAGCCATGCTCTCTTCAAATGAAAGGGAGGGAGGGGGGAAACTGTTACTGGAATAAAAGAAATAAAATGTGAAACTTGATCAAAGGACACATCAAGGTGATGCCATACTTAGATGATATATAGACACTTGACCAGATGTTGGCATGGCATATTTCTGCTAATAATATGGATTTTGTAGTGAGCAGATGGCTTGAAGGACAGAAGCCTGATTATTTAAGAGAAGCAAAGTTCCTGTTCACATTTTGAGCGCAGGAGGCTAAAAGGGCACCAAGAAGGGCATTCAGGGTTGTCTTTCAAGTGACAAACTTGGGACGTGAAGATGACTGAACGTCAGCAGGGGGCCCTCATGATATCTTGGATTCCCTCTATAAACGAAACTAAAAGGTAGGTAGCAAAGGGAATGGAAAGGATTAAGGGGAGCGTGGGTGTAAATACCCTCAAAGTTTCCTGATCCTACAGTCAACACCAAAGGCCAAAAAGTGGAATCACCTTTTTAATTCCCCACAATGCTCCACTGTAACACTACACCAGGGGCATCATGGGATGTTTAAATGGTGGCTTCTTCAGAATTCAGATATGTAATTTGTTGGAGTGCTAGGAAAAAGAAACCTCATATGATTAGTCAAGTAAGGCTTTGATTCTTTGGTCTCATGGAGAGCATCCCAGGGGTCTTAGGATATTGTGAACCCCAAGTAAAGAGTAGATAATTCCTCCACCATGGATTATCTCTCCCTGCCCCACTGGATTGCTCTGTAAGGTGACTTTATTTGGGTGACAGCCATAGGCATGTAATATGTTCCTCCTTCATTGGAACTATAGAAAATAATCCTACAAGCCATTTTATTTTCCCTACCTTTGAGTTCAACTGTAAGAGCAAGAAGGGACTCACTGATTGCTTTGAATGATACCAGACTATTACTGAGCAGATATATTTAATTTGTGGGGGGTAGGGTGGGGAGAGACAACCTGTGTAAAGAATCGTCGCAAGGTATCAAATATGTCATAATCAGAATGATGCTTTTGAAAGTGAAATCAATTTTCAGGGTATCTCCCATAAGGTTAAAAATTATGGAAAGAAGAAGAGAGGCAGGAGAATGAAATCAAGATAAAACATTTAATGAAACTTGTGCCATTACTTGAAGAAGAGGGAGAAGAAGAAGAAGAAGAAGAAGAAGAAGAAGAAGAAGAAGAAGAAGAAGAAGAAGAGGCGGAGGAGGAAGAAGAAGAAGAAGAAGAAAAAGAAGAAGAAGAATAAGAGGCTACATACACAAATGGTTTATGCTATAACAGTAGGGGTAGATTTATTGGGGTTGTTACATTAAATAACAGTCTGTCTCACAGAGATGATATTGCACTGAGAACAGATATTGGGGGGACGCACACACAGGTATAGGTGTAGGTATGGAACAATGGATTATGTGGGGAAAATAGTTCTGGGCTCCAAAAAAAGAAAATGCTTTTTAATCAAACCTTTGAAAAGATATATTTTCACACATAAAGCTGCCTTAGTTGGACAAATTAATCCATCTAGTGTAGTATTGTCTACATGAGGGGTAGGCAACCTGGTGTACTCCAGATGTTTTGGATTGCAACTTCCATCATCCCTCCTTGGGCTTATGGGAGTTGTAGTCCAAAATATCCAGAGGGAACCAGGTTGCCTACATCCCATCTACACTGACTAGCTGACAACAGCTCTCCAAGGTTTTGAACATTAGTCCTACCTGGAGATGCCCTGCCTGGAGATGTCCTGCCTGTGGAGATGCCTTTTCTGGAGAAGCCCTGCCTGGAGATTCTCTGCCTGGAGATGTCCTGCCTGGAGATGTCCCACCTGCAGAGTTCCCCTACCTGGAAATGCCCTGCCTGGAGATGCCTTTTGAGGAGATGCTAGGGATTGAACTGGGATATACTGCATGTATGCAAAGTATGTGATCTGCCATTGAGCTATAGCCCTCCCCCTTGGGTTCCAAGCCCTGTTACCTGAGATTCTGTAAGTAGAGATCTCCGAAAGAGTTGTCTTTCTCTTATTCTGGACATAGAATTGTCTTGAAGGATCAACCAAGAGTCCATGAAGCTGGCAGAAAAGACATGTGATAACCTGGGATCTTCTACATCCCAGAGGTTGGGAAGCTTCCCCCCACAATGTTGTTAGATTCTAACTTCTCTCAGCCCCAGCCAGCATGGCCAATGGGCAGGGATAATGGGAGTTGGAATCCAACAACATCTCGAGGTCCACAGTTTCCCCACCCCGATTCTACAGGAAGGTGCTATTGTGCTCGTGTCCTGCTTGTGGGTTCCTGGTCAACAGCTGGTTGGTCACTGTGTGAACAGAATGCTGGACTAGATGGACCCATGGTCTGATCCAGCAGGGCTCTTCTTATGTTCTTATGGATACTACCCAAAGTCCTTTCTGAAATGTCATGCTGAAGTTAAGCCTTGGATCCTCCATGTATGCCACATTAAATTCCAGGCTTATAGTTATGGTAACATAATTAATTCTTTTAAATTATTTTTCTTTTTTCTGATGAGAACATAAAATTTTCTTGCAGGATCAGCCAGGAGTCCATGGAAGTGGGATAGACATGTAATAAGTAGTTACATCTGGCAATAGAGGAAAGAACTTCTAAAGGATGTGGCATCCAAGATGGAGCATGTCCTGGAGAGGACAACTGGGATGGTGAGAAGTCTAGAAACCAAGTTGCATGAGGAGCAATTGTAACCACTAGACATGTTTAGCCTGGAGAAGAGAATATGAAAGGGAGACATGATAGCTGCCTTCAAATATCTGACAGGCTGTCATGCAGAAGATGGAGCAGACTTGTTCCCTGTTGTTCCAATGCATTGGACTAGAACCAATGGGTAGAAATTGCAGGGGAGCAGATTTTAGCTAAACATTAGGGAGAAGCTCCCTAATAGAATGAGCTGTTCAACGGTGAAGCAGATTGCCTTGGGAGGTGGTCGGCTCTTCACTGGAGGGGTTTAAGCAAAGGCTGCACGGCCATCTGTCAGGATGACTGTAATAAACTGTAATTGCATCCAGCATTATAGATCCCCCACTTAGCAAAGGGTTGGACTAGATGACATCCACAGTCTCTTCCAACTCCAACCAGTCATATCTCTAAAGGAGCTATCCAAGGTGCTGAACATATTGGAGGGGATAGGGTTCAGCACTTTCAATAGGTCCTTTTGAGTTCTGGCTGGTTCTGACTAAAACTGGAATGGATTCACAGCCCCACCGAAATAGGAGCCACCAGCCTCCACGGGATTCTGTCTATTAATTTTAAGCTCCAGCAACTCTCTTTCTAGAAATAATTGTGCATGACCCTGAACATTTTGGTTAAGGCAGACGTAAAAGGTTGCTCCAGAGAAGTTTAATTGTTGTTGCTGTTGTTGTTAGCCTACTATGTTTTAGCATTGGTTTGGTTAACAGACACGTTTATATAAAATTGGATATTAGCATTATGATGAAAGTTTATCTTTAGGTTAAGCTTGTTAGTTCTGGTTTATTAGTCCTTTTTCTGACGGTATTGTCCACTTTTACTTTTGTAATACGTTTTTCTCTATTATATTGTGATGACCTAGGTCCTAGGGTTATAAACAATAAAACTGAACTGAACTGCTTAATTAATGCTTCTAGGATGATAGCAAACTGGCATTTTCTCCAAGCTGCTTAAATAAAGAAGGTTAAAATAAATATATGCCTATCCTACCTTAGAAAATGAAATGTTGATCCATTATTCTTATTACTAAACTCCGTTACACATTTTCCATGCTCAAAGCCCATATCAGTCTAGTGTCTTCAGCTTCCTGCCTGCTTTGCATATTTGACCAACACATTACAAGGGAAGAAAAGTGCTGTGTAAATCCAATCTTGTGGCAACTTCGTTGATTTCAGCTTTGACCTTGCAAGGATGTTCTTATTAAAACGTGATGGGTAAGGAGCCAAATTGAGTGTGCCTCCTTTACCTGTGCTTTGGAAAGCATCAGGAAAAGGTCATGTCAGTATAAAGTTCAATGTTTATACAGTGGTTTCATTATGTATACTTATTATTTTGTAAACCACCTTGGATTTTTAGAGAAGGGAGAATAAAACAGGGGAGGGGGTGTAAAGGGAAAAAAAGGAATATCTGGTAGAAAACTCAGTAGGAGCTAGGTTGATTTGGTGTATTTTCCTGTAGAGCTTTCTTCAGACCTTTTCCAAAAGAGGAGAGTAGGACTTCACCACAGGCCCCCCCCCCCCCGCCATATCATATGCCCTGCTAGCTGGGTTCCCAACCTTCATGCATACATCCCAAAGGTCTCAAAAGGAATATTTATTTTAGGGATGTATGAAACACTTACCTTGCTCCATTCCCAGGCATCCGCGGTGGGGGGGAAGTGCTTTGTCCTTCCCCCCGGAATCCTCCCCGGCCGGCTCCATTCCGCAGCGACTCCACAGAGCCACCGGCCAGAGCCAGCCACAGCCAGAATTCCGGCCGCTGCTGGGCTGCTGCTGCCTCAAATGGTGGCCGCTATGCCTTTTGCTGTGATAGGCTATGTAAGTATTTACGCAGCCTATCATGAAAGGCAGCCAAGCAAATGGCGGCCGCTACGATGGCTGTCGTTTGTGGCCGCAGCAGCCTGGCAGCAGCCAGGAGACCAGCCAGAGCCGCCACCGCCACATCCACTGCTGCCACCCGAGCTGCCGGAGCCGCCGCCAGGTACGCTCCATCCTGGAGGGATTTTATGGGGTGGCAGGGAGGGGAGGCTGTTCCACCACGGATTCCAGAGTCCATGGGGGAATTCTCTGACATCCCTAATATATTTATTTATTCATTGCATGTATGCATGCATGCATGTATTATTACATTTAAATCCCAGCTTTTCCTCCAAGGATCCAAGGTGGCAGATTGGAATTTCATTGTATTTTATGGTTGTTGTTGTTGTTATTATTGATAATAATAATTATACTATAGTATTTATACCCACCATTTTTCCACTTGCAAGGAACCCAAGATTGCTTACATGGTCCCCTCTCTCCATTTCATCTTCACAGGAAACCTGTAAGGTAGATTAGGACAAGAATGAGGGATGTCAGAGAATTTCACCACGAATCTCGGGGAGGCCGAATGCCAGCACATTTGGCCCCCCGAAATCGGTGGCAAAACAGTCTGCCACCCCCCCACCCCCCCCACCCCAGGATGGGACTTACCTTTGGCGAATCTCCCTGGCAGCGGCGGCTCCGGCAGCGGTTCGGCGGTGGTTCGGTGGTGGCAGCGGCCAGTCTTTCGACCGGCTCCCGCCGCCACCATTTCCAGAAAAAAAAAAACACGTGATAGGCTACGTAAAGATTTACGTAGCCTATCACGGCTAGATTTTCAAAAAAAACCATGATAGGCTATGTAAATGTTTACGTAGCCTATCACGGCTGAGTGGAAAAAAATAAACAAACGCGCGTATGCAAATGGCGGCGCCCATGGGCGCCGCCATTTGCATACGTGCGGTTTTGTTTTGCTTTTTTCACTCAGCTGTGATAGGCTACGTAAACATTTACGTAGCCTATCACGGCTGACTGCAGGGACGCAAACGGCAGCGGCTACGGCTGCCGCCATTTGTGTTCCCGGCCGGCCGGGACTCGCGGCGGAAGGGACGGGCGCCTCCCCACTGGCCAGAATTTCAGGGGGGAGGGACAGGGCACCTCCCCCCTGGCCAGAATTTTGGGGGGGAGGGACGGGACACCTCCCCGCCAGCCAGAATTTCAGGGGGAGGGACGGAGCGCCTCCCCCCCACCGCGAAGCAAATTTCATCAAAGGTAAGGGACTTTTGTACATCCCTACAATCAGTGACAAAGTCACCCAAGTGAGCTTCATGGCCAAGTGGGGATTTAAACCTGCGTCTCCCTAGTCCTAGTCCAACACTCTGACCACTAAACCACACTGGCTGTACTGTGCAGAGTGCTGTATGTGCATAAGTGTCCCTTTTTGGACTTCGGGCCCCACATACAAAGATTGGGGTGGATCAGTGGGTAGTGGCCCTATATTTCTTTGATTTTTTTTAATGGAATAATATAGGGCTGGATCTAGACTTCATCAAGTTTAGAGTAAGCTTACTGAAATCAGTGGGATTCAAATTAGTCATGACTAACTTTAGTCCCACTGATTTCAACAGGTCTACTGTAAGCATGGTGGCATCTAGATCCAAGCCATGATGCACTCAAGAAATAGTTTGCAAAATCCATTTTATTCTGCACATATATGTAAATCAGGGGTGCTGGACGTCTTGCAGCCCAAGGCCTGAATTCAGCTTCAGAGAAGCTCTTGGGTGTGACATTCCAGTGGTGGGCAGCAGGGTTGAAGGCAAAAGGGGTGGGACCCAAAATACTAGTATATTTTAGCTTAAAGCTCTTACTGCCAGTCACCAAGCCTTAGGAAAGGCTTTTCAACCATCAAATGGCAGTTGGGTGAAAGGGGTGGAGCCAGAGGAAGTGGGCATGGTCATCTGAGGAGCTACAGGCAGCCAGATTGGGACCCCAGGTAGGCCAGATTTGGCTCATGGGCCTGAGGTTCAACACCCCTGTTATAGAGGGTTATCCCGTGATTGACCATCCAATTGTTCCACCTCCCCAGTGCCAGTGAAGGGAAAGTTTTAACTCAGTGCAAAGCAACCTCACTTGCAGGCTTGCAATGTTAAGTTTTAAAGCAACATCTAGCACATTTTTTTAACTTTTCACTGAAAAGTTTTTTACTCCCTGGGAGGTGGCAGTTCACTTGGGTAGGCTGATCTATGAAGGTTGAAAATCACATTCAAGCACAGCATGAGGCCTAGAGTGAGGTTGTTAGCCTAGCTTAGGCTCCTGTTTCAGTCCCTGAGAGAGAGAAATGATGAAAGGCCTGGGGGGGGGGGTGAGCTTTTCCCTAGCAATAAATATATTGGGCTCAAAGGCCTTCATACTGCCAATTTACTCTAGCACATTTGCAGTTTGATATATTTTAAGGCATCTATTGCAAAATCGCTGTTCTGGATTAGCCCAGGTATCAATTCACTTTGAAGTCTGTTTAGGGGCATAATTTGCCCCCAACTACCCCCCCAACAAATAAAAACCCCATGGGTGCACTTTAAATTTGCATTTTGTAATGGTCACTTGGATTCACCTTTTCGCCAGAAGAAGGATTTGCAATCAAAATGCATCAGGAACTTTAAATTTTTAAACAATTAAATTAGAAATAGAACATGATGGCTCATTATCCCCTGTTCGTAGATGCAATTTAGGCTGCAATCCTATACACACTTACCTGGGAATAAGTCCCTTTCAATTCAGTGGGACTTACTTCTGAGAAGACATGTATAGGTTTGCACTGTTAGTTTGGGGGGGGGGGGGAGAGATGACTAAGGCTGCAATCCTATGCACACTTAGCTAGGAGAAAGGCCCAGTGAGTGTAGTGGAACTTACTTCTGTGTATGCATAAGATTATACTGTAAGGGGAATCATCACAACAGTGGAGAAAAGAAAATATGGACCTTTTTTTCCATGTTGACACACAACACAAGACATTTATTTGGGGTAGATTTAGGACAGACAAAGTACTTCATCAGAGAATGTGCATCACAAAATTAACTTTCTTATTTTAAAGCAGCCTTCCCCAACCTGGTATTCTCCAGATGTTTTGGACTATAACTCCCATCATCCCTGAACATTAGCCATGTTGGCTGAGGCTGATGGAAGCTGTAGTCCATAATATCTAGAGGGTACCAAGCTGGGGACAGCTGTTTCAAAGAAATTGCATGGCATTTGCCTGTCTCTTTCAACAGCATCCAAAGTGATTAAGAAACATAGCCGTGCACTGTCAGAGACAGAATGCTGGACTGGATGGACTGTTCTTAAGCCACCAAACAGCTACTTTGTTGCTGCAGAGGGGGCTGCCAATCAGTTTCTCAGCTTTTAAAAAAAGTTTCAAGTGTCACACTACACTCCAATCACGCTAAGCTCTAATTGTTTATTAACTCTGGGGGAAGAACTGTGTGTCAACAGGAGCAGCCCTGTCCCCCAGGCCTGGACATTATCTGATTTGTGCCCAAAGTGGGTCTTGGGGTGGAGTATCCTAGTCGCCAGGGCTTGGATCCCATGAGGGAAGAGGCACACTATGTTGGACAGGTCCAGCTGAAATCAGTTGGATCGAGTCAAGTAGACCACGCTACATCGGTCAAGTCACTGTAAGCCAGCTCCAGCCAACTGTCAAATTAAGATGAGTCAGATCAAGGAGAGTCAGGCCCAACCAGGTTAAAGTCAGTCAGGTCAAAGTCAGTCAGGACAGGTTAAGGCAAGACAGTTCATGACAGGCTTAGTTTGGGGTTCAGGTTCAGACAATCAGGACCATGGATAGTTCCCAGTGTGCTCAATTAACTGAGCAGGGGAAAGATGATATTTCAGCAAAGAACTGCAGTCAACTAGGGATGTGCAAATCAGCAAAATGTGAGCTTATCAAAGTTCTACTAATTCCATCTCAAAGCTCATTCTGACTATGATAATCCCACTGTTTGCCATTTTTGCCCCCAGGTAATCCCAGATGGCAACCTATTTAGTTTGTCTCATTGAACAGGAGTCACAGGGAATGAAGCCATCTTGATAGGAGTTCTCTAGTTTCTGTTTCTAGGTCAAGAGTGGACAGAAAGTAGATCTCCAGATATTTTGAACTCCAAACCCCAGGATTCCTGACCCTTGGCCATGCTTGGCAGGAGCTTCTGGGTGTTGAAGTTCAAAACATCTGGAGATCTACCTTCTGTTCAAAGTCACCCTGGGATGTGAAGGAATGTTGAGAAAGCACAGCCGAATGTTCAGAACTGGTTCATGTGTGTGTGTGTGTGGGGGGGGGTCTTTACATTTGCTGCAATCAGCATTCCAGTCTCTGGCCAAACATTACAAGGAAAAACCTACAGCCTCTTATAAAGGGGCGTTTCAGGTTAATATTTTTTTTCCTGCCTTTTCAGTGTCAGGTTTGGAGGCGCTTAAATAAAATGGATGTTTATTGTTGCTAAAACTTCCTCTATTTATTTTATCAAATTCTCAACTCTCTCAGGTCAATCAACCACAAAGGCCAGGCTGTATGTTTCCCTTCTAGCTACTTATAAGCTTGCTTTAAGGACTTTAGAAGACATTTTTGTGTACCATTGCCTGCATATGTGGGTAGCTTTACTACTTCATCCCCCCCAGGACCACTTAACAATATCAGCAAAGCAATTAAGTATAGTTTTCTGGGAAATGCCAGAGGCATTACACTGTCTGGATGGGAGTCTCAGCCCAATTATTTTCAGCTAGTTGCAAACTATGGAGAGTGGGCTTTACTTCATTATAACTTCAGTTCCCACTGATTAAAAGTCTAGTGTGTTGCAGCCAGTAAGGCAAAAATGAAACAATTAAACTTTCCATCACTAAAATTGCTGCACATTCTTCAGCAGAGAGGGGCTTTACTCCTCTCCAGAGAAGTGATTAAAATGAACTGATTGAACCATAATTTGATTGACTGAAGAGCGTCGATCCTTTGTTAGGAAGCTCAGATTCCAACTTATTGCTCTGTTTTGTTTGGAATGTTTTGTGGTTTTTTACGAAAGGGATGACTGGCAGCCATCTCCTTTCTCTGCTGGCCAACTGAAACATTGTACCACTATGAAGAGGGGTGTCCACTTCCTCTCTGCTTGAATGTGAAATCAAAAGAGAATGTAGAAGTGTTTGGTTAAGGAAACAAGAGACCAGAGGGTTGCATGCAGCCCCGAGGCATCATTATACAGCATGTGTGATCTTATGAGAGACTACAGAACATCAGCTCTTTCATATTTGAATAGACATTTCTAGTTCTCGTGGTTGCAGACTCAGAGATCCCTGCATGACAAAAAGCGTCAAAATCCAAATTTCCTTCTGGATCAGCTCTCCTTTCCCATAGAAATGGGTGGCGTTCTTTGTTAGGTCCCCACATCCATTACCCAAGGCTTCATAGGTGATTCTCCTTGCTGTATCAGGACCCCCTGTACATTATCAAGAAGACCGTTGGCATTATCAATCAAAGCTAGCCCTTTGCACATCTAGAATAAAATCAAGCTCCCCATTCCCCAGCACCAGTACCTTTTCCAGAAGGCTTCAGAAGAAGGAAATAAGATGAGAAGGAGGGCTGTTCAGTTCCAACCCCCCTGCTGAAGGACCAGTTGCTCCCCCTGCCCTTCCTTCCTCATCCCTTTTTCATTTTGTGCCATGTCTTTTTAGAGCCTGAGGTCTTATTTTTATTGATTGTATATAAGCTGCACCAGGAGTCTTTTTGGCTGATGAACAGGATAAAAGTGTGATAGATAGATAGATAGATAGATAGATAGATAGATAGATAGATAGATAGATAGATGATGGATGGAAAGATATATGTAGGGTTAGGGATTCAAAACAGGATGGAAATCTAGCATTTTTCTCACTAAGCTGAGCGCTAATAAGAGGGAGGTACACAGTATAATTAAAATGTACCTATCAGCTATGATTTGGAATCCACCAATTAATCATATGAGAGACACTAAACCGCTATCCTTAACCTGGTACTAGGGATGCACAGATTTTGTAAAATCCATTCCATATGTGTTTCATGGATTGTCAGGTGCCTTTTGTTCCATCATCCACCCGTTGCCCAGAATAGGATTTTGTCTGTTTCCAAATGTGCGCAATTTTGCACGTGCAAAAATGCTTGAATTTCCCCCCAAATGTGCATTTCCACACTTCAGCCTATGGGGTGGGTTGTTGTTGTTTTTTGCATATTTTTCTATGATGACATTTGTGCAAAACTGGGAAAAGTTAGAGAACCAGTCTGCAAGTCTGTGGAATCCGCCTGACAAGGGAAAAGCCAGTCCACTGCAGAATCTGCAAGTCAGATCCATGAAAATCCAAACTCACTTGGTTCCATTGTGGATTTCTCCAACATCCCTACCTGGTACACTCCAGATGTTTTGCACAACAATTCCTGACCACTGTTCACCCATGTAAACAAATTCCCTGCAAGGAAAAAAAGCATATCAGGGGCAGGCTTTCTTTCTCCCTAATGTGCTAGATTGCTATATTCAGAGGGCTTTCTACATAGGGGAGCACTCAAAACTGTGAACACTAACTACAGTCTGAAGAGGTTCTGTCCATCCTACTAACTGAGTAGTAGGGATGTGCAAATCAGCAAAATGTGAGCTCACCAAAGTTCTCTGAATTACATCTCAAAGCTCATTCTGACTTGAGTCTGTATCAGATACAAGCTTTCTTTCTTTTATTTTCACGTGAAAATCCATGTGTATTTCCATGCATATATTCCCATCAGTTGTGTGTGTCTTTGAAATGTATGCATTTTCTCCCATTGATTAAAGTATGTTTGTGCGCATTTTTCAAAAGTACACATTCTTTCATGAGCATTTTTCAAATGTATCCCTGCTGTTGAACACATTTTTTTTGCCCCATGCCATGAATTACATTGTAAGCTCCGAAATGTATGGACTTTGATTGCAGATTGCATCTGAGTCCGTGTTTGGTCCAGAAGCTGTGAACTGGATAAATTCTGATTAAAAATGAACTGAAACTAATATCCTATACATCCCTCCTGAGAACTTGATAATCTCATTCTGCCACATGTCCAGGCCTAGGTGAGACAAGGTAAGTAACTGGATGATTTGCAGTGCCTAAATCCAAGTGTATGCATCAGTGGTGGAGACAATGGTGGCCAATTCAGAGGTTCTATTGTTTCTTTGGAGTTGGACTTAATCATGTATGAAATCCCAATAGATTCAAGGAGTCCATGTAATGACATTCCTTAAAAGATGGGGAAATTTTCTTAAACAATTAATAGAGCACACATAAAAACACAAGGTCATGGAATCAATAAGGGAAAAGGACATAAAAGTTGTTTATGAGATTAGCAGCCAGCTATGTGATGAAAAGTTGGATGAATGAATTGATGGGGCAAACAATGACTTCTTATAAAAGAAAGGAGAGGTACAATCCATGTGTGTGTGTTTTAAAAAACCATTGCACTGCTGCAGTTTTGAGAACAACCAGTCACTTAAATTAACTAATTTACCTCTGTCAACCATTGTGTGTCAATATTGACTTGTTTACAACTCTCAGATATCAATCAATGTGCTGCATTCTATGGATTTAGGCAGATTGATAGATAATGCACATCTATCTAGATAATTCAGGAACTACACAAAGGAAGCTTGGCTAAATATATTTATATATTTTTGTGCTATGGATAGAGAGTAGTAGATGTCCCTTGTTCCATTCATTTATTGTTCCATAGATTTGTGATGCCCTGTGTTCTATTTCACTTGAATTTAACACAGAGAAGTTCTAAAATTAGTTCCAGAACTGGAGCATGCATGGGTTTTCCACAGCTTTCAGTTCCTCTCTTTCATCTTTATCTCCCCACTCCACCCCCATCAGTGCTACTGATGTGCATACATACAGTATGTACAAGCAAAGGGCTGGATGTGCCTGATCTTGTCTGATCTCATAAGCTAAGCAGGGTCAGCCCTATTGTTCAGTCATTAAGTCGTGTCCAGCTCTTCGTAACTGCATGGACCATAGCATGCCAGGCCTTCCTATCCTCCTCTCTCTCCTGGAGTGTGCTCAAGTTCATATTCATTGCATCGGTGATGCTATCTAGCCATCTCATCCTCTGCCATCCCCTTCTCCTTTTGCCTTCAATTTTTCCCAGCATCAGGGTCTTTTCCAGGGAGTTTTCTCTTCACGTTAGGTGGCCAAAATATTTGAGCTTCAGCTTCAGTATCTGTCCTTCCAAGGAGCACTCAGGGTCGATTTCCTTTAGAATGGACTGATTTGACCTCCTTGCAGTCCAGGGCACTCGTAAGAGTCTTCTCCAGCACCACAGTTTGAAAGCATCAATTCTTCGGCGCTCAGCCTTCCTTATAGTCCAGCTCTCACAGCCATACATTACTACTGGGAACACCATAGCTTTGATTATATGAACCTTTGTCGGCAAGGTGATGTCTCTGCCTCTTACTATGCTGTCTAGGTTTGCCATAGCTTTCCTCCCAAAGAGCAAGCATCTTTTAATTTCATGGCTACAGTCACCGTCTGCGGTGATCTTGGAGCCCAAGAAAGTAAAATCTGTCACTGCTTCCATTTCTTCCCCTTCTAGATGCCAGGAAGTGATGGGGCCAGATGCCATGATCTTCATTTTCTTAATGTTGAGTTTCAAACCAGCTTTTGCACTCTCCGCTTTCACCCTCAACAAGAGGCTCTTTAAATCCTCTTCGCTTTCCGCCATTAGGGTGGTATCATCTGCGTGTCTGAGGTTGTAGATAATTCTCCTGGCAATCTTAATTCTGACCTGTGAGTCATCCAACCCAGCGTTTCTCATGATGTACTCTGCATATAAATTAAATAAGCAGAGTGACAGTATGCAGCCTTGTCGTACTCCTTTCCCAATTTTGAACCAATCGGTTGTTCCATGTCTGGTTCTTACTGTTGCTTCTTGACCCTGGTACAGGTTTCTCAGGAGACAGGTAAGGTGGTCTGGTACTCCCATCTCTTTCAGAATTTGCCACAGTTTGTTGTGATCCACATAATGAAAGGCTTTAGCATAGTCAATGAAGCAGAAATAGACATTTTTCTGGAATTCTCTGGCTTTCTCCATGATCCAGCGAATGTTGGCGATTTGATCTCTAGTTCCTCTGCCTCTTTGAAACCCAGCTTGTACTTCTGGTAGTTCTCGGTTCACATACTGCTGAAGCCTAGCTTGTAGGATTTTGAGCATAACCTTGCTGGCATGTGAAATGAGTGCAATTGTGTGGTAGTTTGAACATTCTTTGGCATTGCCCTTCTTTGGAATTGGAATGTAAACTGACCTTTTCCAGTCTTGTGGCCACTGTTGAGTGTTCCAAATTTGTTGGCATATTGAGTGCAGCACTTTAACAGCATCATCTTTTAGAATCTTAAATAGCTCAGCTGGAATACTGTCATCTCCGCTAGCTTTGTTATTAGTAATGCTTCCTAAGGCCCACTTGACTTCACTTTCTAGGATGTCCAGCTCAAGTTCAGTGACCGCACTATCATGGCTATCAGGGACATTAAGCTCTTTCCTGTATAGTTCTTCTGTGTATTCTTTCCACCTCTTCTTAATCTCATCTGCTTCTGTTAGGTCCCTGCCATCTTTGTCCTTTATCATGCCCATCTTTGCAGAAAACGTTCCCTTGAGATCTCCAATTTTCTTGAAAAGATCTCTAGTCTTTCCCATTCTATTGTTTTCCTCGATTTCTTTGCATTGTTCATTTAAGAAGGCCTTCTTGTCTCTCCTAGCTATTCTCTGGAACTCTGCATTCAGTTGGATATATCTTCCCCTTTCTCCCTTGCTTTTTGCTTCCCTTCTTTCCTCAACTACTTGTAAACCCTCATCAGACAGCCACTTGGCTTTCTTGCATTTCTTTTTCTTTGGGATGGATTGAGTTGCTGCCTCCTGAACAATGTTATGGACCTCTGTCCATAGTTCCTCAGGTGCTCTGTCTATCAGGTCTAATCCTTAAATCTATTCCTCACCTCCACTGTGTATTCATAAGGGATATGATTTAGGTCATACCTGAATGGTTTAGTGGTTTTCCCTATGTTCTTCAATTTAAGCCAAAATAAGAAGCTCATAATCTGAGCCACAGTCAGCTCCAGGTCTTGTTTTTACTGACTGTATAGAGCTTCTCCATCTTTGGCTGCAAAGGACATAATCAATCTGATTTCGATATTGATCATCTGGTGATATCCATGTGTAGAGTCGCCTCTGTGCTGTTGGAAAAGAGTGTTCAAATAGCGTTGCCCTTATTTTCGCCGTAGTCTACGTAAATCTTTACGTAGACTACAGCGACCAAATAAGGAACGGGAATGGCAGCTCCCTATGGGGGCCGCCATTATCCGTACGCGCTTTTTTTTTTTTTAAAGTCACCCGTGATAGGCTACGTGACAATTTACGTAGCCTATCATGGCTGACTTTGCAAATCTAGCCGTGATAGGCTACATTAATCGTCACGTAGCCTATCACGGGGCGTTGTGTTTTTTTTTTCTTTTATTGGAATGGCGGCGGCGGCAGCCGGTCGAAAGACCGGCTGCCGCTCCCGCCCCGCACGAACACCCGCCGAACTGCCAGCCGGACCTGCAGCTGGGAGGGACATTCGGCAAAGGTAAATCCCATCCCGGGGGGGGTGCGGGGGGCAGGGGGGGTGGAGAATTTCTCCCCAAAACTTGTTCGGGGGGCTGAACACGTTGGCGCTTGGCCCCCCGAAGTTTCAGGGAGAAATTCTCCGCCATCCCTAGGGTCAGCCCTAGTTAGTACTTGGATGGGAGACCACCTGGGAATCAGGCTTCCTGCACTGAGCAAGGGGTTGGGCTCGATGGTCTTGCAGGTCACTTCCAACCCTATGATTCTATGATTTCTACATTTACAGAACACTGCAAAAAATTGAATCTTGATGTGATTGTACATTTGATTGCATCAAAACTCCCTTTGGGCAGCTTTACTGGTGCAACATGAACAAACTGAAAGAAAGAACTGAAAACACAGCACTGAGTATGTATACAATTCAGAAATAATGGTGGATTCGTCATAATATATTGGAGGAATGCACTGGAGGAATCCACTGTATTTCCCAATCTAGGAATCTCCACAATGTGGGGAGAAATTCAGATCAGAATTCTAGGTGTATCCCTAGCTTTAGTTAATTGTTTTTAGCCAGCCCCATGTTGCAGATCACTCTCAAGGGTGGCCCTTGACTGTGGTAGGCAAATGTTTGGGCCAGAGGTTCTGAAAAATTTATGACAGGCAGGCTGGCACCTACAGTGGAAAGACTCCACTTACCAGATTGCTGGGGTGGCTACCAGTGTGGATGATGGCTTCCTCAGCTTCCTAAGTGTTCTAAGAAACAAGCATCTGGTTGTTATGAACTCTGCAGAAGTGGCACCCAGCAGAATAGTCACCACTTGTGCCTGTGTTGCCAAGATGATGGAGATGCATTCAGCCCCAAAATGAGCCACAGACACCACGGGAGATTTCTGATGTCCGCATCTTTAGGGATGGCAGAGAATTCCGCCACAGATCACGGTGAGGCCAAATGCCAGTGCATTCGGCCCCCCAAACTCCGTGGCGGAATGGCCTGCCACCCCCCCGCCACCCCCCACAGATCCCCCCTGGGACGAGACTCACCTGGGGCAGATCTTCCGGGCGGCGGCGGCGGCTCTGGCGGCAGCTCCAGCAGCGGCTCCAGCGGCAGCTCCTGTGGCGGGCTCGGCGGCAGCAGCGGCCGGCCTTCCGACCGGCTGCCACCGCCGCCATTTCTACTTTGGTAAAAAAAAAAAGAAAAGAAAGAAAAAGAAAAATGTGATAAGCTACGTAAACATTTACGTAGCCTAGGGATGGCGGAGAATTTCTCCACGAATCTTCGGGAGGCCAAGCGCCATGGCATTCAGCCCCCCGAAAGTGTTGGGGAAATTCTCCGTCGGCCCCCCCCCCCGGGATGGGACTTACCTTCAGCGAATGTCCCTCTTGGCAGCGGGTCCTGGCGGCGGTTCGGCGGTGTTTTGTCGGGGCGGCGGCCGGTCTCTCGACCGGCTGTAGGGGTGGACGAAAGTCACTTACCTGTCATCGAAGCTTGTTCGCGGTGGCCTTATTTTTGCCGTAGTCTACGTAAATCTTTACGTAGACTACAGCGACCAAATAAGGAACGGGAATGGCGGCTCCCTATGGGGGCCGCCATTATCCGTACGCGCTTTTTTTTTTCAAGTCACCCGTAATAGGCTACGTGACGATTTACGTAGCCTATCACAGCTGACTTTGCAAATCTAGCCATGATAGGCTACGTTAATCATCACGTAGCCTATCACGGGGGCGTTTTTGTTTGTTTTTTCTTTCATTGGAATGGCGGCGGCAGCAGCCGGTCAAAAGACCGGCTGCCACTCCCGCCCCGCACGAACACCCGCCGAACCGCCAGCCGGACCCACCGCCGGGAGGGACATTCGGGAGAGGTAAGTCCCGTCCCAGGGGGGGTGCGGGGGGTGGGGGGGTGCGGAGAATTTCTCCCCGAAACTTGTTCGGAGGGCCGAACACGTTGGCGCTCGGCCCCCCGAAGTTTCAGGGAGAAATTCTCCGCCATTCCTAACCGGCTGCCGCCGCCGCCATTACAAAATAAAAAAGTAAAAACACACACACACACACACACCTGTGATAGGCTACGTGACGATTTACGTAGCCTATCACAGCTAGATTTCCAAAGTCAGCCGTGATAGGCTACGTAAATCGTCACGTAGCCTATCATGGGTGACTTTGGAAAAAAAAATGCGCATACGGAAATGGGGGCGGCCCATGGGCGCCGCCATTTGCGTTCCTTATTTTGGCACGTCTAGTCTACATAAAGATTTACCTAGACTATGGCGAAAATAAGGGCAACGCAAATAGCGTTCCCTTATTTTCGCCGTAGTCTACATAAATCGTTACGTAGACGAGACGTGCCAAAATAAGGAACGCAAATGGCGGCGCCCATGGGCTGCCGCCATTTGCGTACGCGCTTTTTTTTTTTCCAAAGTCACCCGTGATAGGCTACGTGATGATTAACGTAGCCTATCACAACTGACTTTGGAAATCTAGCCGTGATAGGCTACGTTAATCGTTGCGTAGCCTATCACGGGGTGGTTTTTTTTGTTTTTTTGTTTACTTTTTCTTTCGCGGCCGGGAGATGGGGCGCTTCTCCCAGGCCTGAATTTCGGCCAGGCGAGGCGGGACGCCTCCCCCCCCTCACATGAACTTCAGGGGGAGAAGCGAAGCGTCTCCCCCCCACCGCGAAAAAAAGCTGTGGGACAAGGTAAGTCCCTTTCGTACATCCCTAACGTAGCCTATCAGGGCTGGGTGGGTTAAAAAAAAAAACACGTACGCAAATGGCGGTGGCTACGGCCGCCACCATTTGCGTTCCTTATTTTTGCCCTCTTAATCTCCGTAAATATTTACGTAGACTATGACGGCAAAAATCAAGGGGAACGCAAATAGCGTAGCGGGCGCTATTTGCGTCCCTTTTTGATTCCCCATTTTAGCCTACGTGAATCTTTACGTAGGCTAAAACGGGGAATCAAAAAGGGACGCAAATCGCACCCACTGCACTATTTGCGTTCCCCTTGATTTTCGCCATCATAGTCTATGTAAATATTTACGTAGATTAAGAGGGCAAAAATAAGGAACGCAAATGGCGGCGGTCGTAGCTGCCGCCATTTGCGTACGCGTTTTTTTTGTTTTTTGTTTTACCCAGAGCCCTCCGCAGCCGGAAATCCGGCTGCAGACGGCTCTGGCCTGGCCAGTCCTGGCCGGCTGCTCTGCAGAGCTGCCGCGGAGCACAGCCGGCCGCGGAGGATTCTGGGAGGGAGGAACGGAGCGCCTCCCCCCCCAGCGAGGATTCCGGGGGGAAGGACAGAATACCTCCCCCCCACCATCAACATAATCCGCGAACAGGTAAGTGACTTTCGTACATCCTTACATCTGATGCCATTATTAACTTGTCCCATTGATTTCAGTAGGTCTACTCAATGCATGACCAAGTCTGGATTAGGGCTGGACAGATGCCCCTCCCCCCATCCAGGTCCTCTAGGTGCCCGCTGAACTGTTGCCCCCACTCATATGCCCCTGGACCCACTCCACACCCCCTATGCTTGCCAAGCCACCCACACCTACCCTGAGCTGTCTGAGCTCCCGTCATTCCCTCGGTCGCCATTTTGTGACAAAAGTGGCAACTCGGGAAGTTCAGTAAACTTAGTATTTCACACATAGCATCTGTAAAGACCCCCAAATAACAATATTTCAGGTGTAAATGGGTCATTTACACCGGTAATATAGCATAGATGAGGCCTTTATGGCTGTTAGGTGTGCTATACTAAATTTGCCGAAGCTCCTGAGTCACCCTTTTTTCCCCAAAATGGCGACCACAGGAACAATGGGCACTTGAAGATGACTCAGGGTAGGTGTGGGTGGCTCAGTGAGTACAGGGGGTGAAAGTGGGGGCAGCGGCTCAGTGGGTGTGGCCCGGAGGCACAAGCATTGGACTCCCAGACACAGCTGGGTGCCTGCACCATCCCTAATCAGGATCCAGCACAATGTTTTCTTGGTACCCATGTCTGTGTCTGTACACACAAACACATACACATATACACACATCCTGACTGGCAACTAGAGATAACACTTCATGCATCTGGAAACTCATATCACAATAAGTAAGTCCTTAAGGTTCTTTGTTATTTTTGTTGCAATCAGCCCACACAGCTAGCCTTGTGTATTTTCAAACCATACTATATACCATTTACTAATCTAGCACAGACCAAAAGTTTCCACCTTGTTGCCTGACATTAGGCACTGAGAGATCCCTGTTTGGAATCCTCAGCCAAAAATAGTTTGAGTTTATGCACTACCCATCACCTCAATTAACGGCAAACTTTAGGAACAGTTTGCTCATCCTTCTTGAGTCTCTTGTCTCCCTTTAGCCCTGATCTATCTATCTATAAAAGTCAGCTATATCCCAGCAGGCAGCAGGCAGGCATCAATCGTCCATGGAAACTATGGGTGGTCACAGAGTTTCACAGGAGCTGGTTCTTCGTTGTGCTGGCAGAGGAACTCCTTCAGTTCTTATGTGATCTTTGCACATCATTGAAGAGGGTGAGGGGGGAATCAAGAAACAAAGAAAGAAGAAATGCATGCAGGTAAAAGCAATAATACATTAATTAATGGTGAAAACAGGTTTGAATTTATTTATTCATTCATTCATTTCATTTCTATACCGCCCAATAGCCGAAGCTCTCTGGGCGGTTCACAAAAATTAAAACCAAAGAGCACACAATAAAACAATATAAAATATATAAAACATTAAAACCACAGTAGACAATACAACCAGAATAAAACCTAGCAGCAGTGCAGGGATTTAAAATACAGATTTAAAACAGCAAAGCTAAAAGTCTAAAGAGCTAAAATGCTAAAATGCCTGGGGAAATAAAAAGGTCTTCACCTGCCGCCAGAAGGAATACAATGTAGGTGCTGGATGAACCTCACTAGGGAGCTCATTCCACAGCAGAAAAAGCCCTCCTCTTAGTAGCCACCCGCCTCACTTTCTTTGGCAGGGGCTCATGGAGAAGGGCTGCTGAGGATGATCTTAAGGTCTGGGCAGGCACATATGGAAGGAGGCAATCCTTCAGATAATCTTGCCCCAAGCCATTAAGGGCTTTGAATGTTAATACAAGAACTTTGAATCAGGCCGGGAAATAGACTGGCGGCCAGTGCAGCTGGAAAAGTACTGGCGTAATTAGGGATGGGTGAGAAATCCTCCACGGACCCCAGTGAGGCTGGATTCAAAAGAATCCGGCCTCTGGAGTCCATGGAGGATCAGAAGACTTACCTCCGCCTCCTGGAGGAATGCTCGCCAGCTGTATCCTCCCCTCCAGCCAGCTCCGAAGTGCCAGCGACACAGCCGCCATTGCTGTATCGCTGGCTGGGCTGATTGAATGCGGACACAAATGGCATCCACTATGCCATTTGCAGCTGTAAAGGTCTTTCTTTAAGCTAAATGCAGCTCTAAATGTCTGTAAACTTTACAGCCACAAATGGCATAGTGGACCCCATTTGCATCCCTGCTTTTTCATGATAGGCTACGCAAATATTTGCATAGTCTATCGCGTGAAAAAGCAGGGACGCAAATGGCATCCACTACACCATTTGCGGCCATTAAGGTCTTAAAGGTAAAGGTGTCCCCAACCAGTTGTGTCCGACTCTAGGGTGTGGTGCTCATCCCCGTTTCTAAGCCAAAGAGCCAGCGCTGTCCGAAGACGCTTCCGTGGTCATGTGGCCGGCATGACTGAACACCGAGGTGCACGGAACGCTGTTACCTTTCCCACCGAGGCGGTACCTATTTATCGACTTGCAATTTCTTGCTTTCGAACTGCTAGGTTGGCAGAAGCTGGGACTGAAGACGGGAGCTCACTCAAAGGCAGCTCTACATATGCATTGCAATAATCCAGACGAGAAGTTATCAGAGCATGGATAACTGCAGCTGGGCTATCTCTGTCCAGACAAGGGCGTAGTTGGTATACCAGCCTAAGCTGATAAAAAGAGCTCCATGCCACTGAGTTCACCTGTGCCTTAAGTGACAGTTCTGGGTCCAAGAGCACCCCTAAACTATGAACCTGATCCTTTAGGGGGAGTTCAACCCACTCCAGAACAGGCTGAATATCACCTAGCCGGGCAGACAAACCACCCACTAACAGTACCTCCATCTTGTCTGGATTGAGTTTCAGTTTATTGGCCCCCATCCAGTCCATTACCATGCCCAGTCCCTGATTCAGAACAGCCATTACCTCACCTGGGTTTGATGAGAAAGAGAGGTAGAGCTGGGTGTCATCCGCATATTGATGGCACCTCAGCCCACACCTTCCGGATAACCTCCCCCAGTGGTTTCATGTAGATGTTAAACAGCATGGGGAATAAAATAGAGCCCTGTAGAACCCCATGGCATAATTGCCATGGTACAGAGCAATAATCCCCCAGCACCACCTTCTGGAATCGGCCATCCAAGTAGGAGCAGAACAACTGCAGTGCAGTGCCTCCAACTCCCAACCCAGACAACCTATCCAGAAGGATACCATGGTCGATGGTATCGAAAGCCTCTGAGAGGTCCAGGAGAATCAACAGGGTCGCACTCCCCCATCCCTCTCCTGGCAGAGGTCATCCCACAGGGCGACCAAGGCAGTTTCCATTCCAAAACCAGGCCTGAAGCCTGATTGAAATGGATCTAGATAATCGGTTTCAATCAACAGTGCCTGGAGCTGTCCTGCAACCACCCGCTCAAGCACCTTGCCCAGGAAGGGGATGTTGGCCACTGGCCTATAATTGTTAACATCCTCTGGGTCCAGGTTAGGCTTTTTCAGGAGTGGTCTAGTTACTGCCTCTATTAAAGTGGCAGGCACCACTCCCTCTCTCAAGGAGGAATTTACAACCTCCTGGACCCAGCTGAACATCTCCTCCTTATTTGATTTAACAGCAGAAGGCTCAGTAGAGAAGTCTCCTTCCTGCACAGGCTATCATCCAGTAAGGCCCATGCCTATTTTGTTACAATCCCCAGCAAGTAGTTTCACATAACCTCAGAGGTGACTCTATATTTGGGGTGAAATGGGTGGTGATCCTCTGCCTCTCCCACACCCACTTGTGGCAGAGAAACCCCCCCTCCCCAACCAGATATATTTGCTCCAGTGCACATCAGGCAGCTGCCGATTGCCAGACATGATCTTCTCCACCCTCCTCCAACAATCTCAGGACAATATTGAGTATCTGCCCTGCCCTCCACCTCACCAGCCCCAATGAGCACCAGCTGCCACTGCATAACCTTCAATGTTGTACAGATGAAAATAGGGAGGGTCTTGTATATTTCTAATATCCCCCCTGTCCCATCAGGCCAAGTGCTTGAGAGCCTCTCAACTGTTACACACTGTTGAAGGTTCTGTCTTCATTTATTCTGCAAAAACCTGTCCGCTCCAGGCTTCTGGAGCAAGCTGAATTAGTACATTGATTACAACAGTTTCTCACTTTAAGGATGGTTAGTAGAGTGCTTTATCTGGCAAGCTATCATAGCGGCACGCTTTGGTCATTTTAGACTCTGGACAATAGTTAATGTAGGGGTGAGGAACCTCAGACCTTGGGGCCAAATCTGGCCCTCCAGAGTTTCCCAGATGGCCATGCCCCTTTCCCTGGCCCCTCCCCCTTTCCCCCAACCACTGAACATTTGGTGGTTTCCCAGCTTTTGTGCTTTGGGGCTTTTTCCCCATTTTGAAAGGTTGAAATGCCTCTCCTAAGGCTGAGTTACTGCTGGCAGGGAGAGCTTTAAGCAAAAACATGCTGGTGGTTTTGGTCCTGCTCCCATTTGCCTTTGGCCTGCCCACCCCTGGAATTCAGCCCCTGTGCTGCTCACAGAGGTTCTGCACCCCTGGTCAAATGGGGGTCTGCCCCAAAGTCCTGCCTGACCACCCCACTATCCACATACACTTATTATGAAACAACCACAGCCAGTAGAGGCTGGTGGCTCCAGTGTCAGTGGGGCAGTGAATTCGCTCTGGGTTTCAATCAGAACCAGTCAGAACAATAAAGGAGCAATCCAAGGTGATGAACCTATGGGGGGGGGGAGGGTTTGGCACCTTGGATAGCTCCTATAAACAAAATGACGTAAACTAAGCTGAAAAAGAGTGACTGGCCCAGTAAACAACTAGCTGAGGAGGTATTTGAACCCAGGCCGTCTCAGTCATAGTCTGACATTTTAACCTCCATGCCACACTGTAGTTCAGATGCACCTGCCTCTCTTGAGAGCAACAGTGGGCAACATGCAGACCATGGGCGGCATGCACGCCCCCCCCCCCCCGGCCTCGAGTGTGGCCCCTGCTTCCCCCGCTCCACGTCACCAAAATTTGGCAAAGAATTTCAGTGGTAAACCACAGTAACGGCTTAAAGGGATACATTTAGCTTGAAAATAAGCTACATTTGTCAGTATTAAGCCCCTGTAACAATTCGCCTTGAAATTTGGTGGCAAACTGCCCATCTTTTACCACTGAGTTGCCAAATTTTAGTGGTGCAGTAGCCAATGCAGCCCATTGGGAGGGCCCGGGGCTGGAAAATGGCTCCAAAATTACCCAGCCCTGCTTTGAGGTCTGGCTTCTTGAGACCCAGGGGAGGAGGCTGAATCCTGAATGATTCAGCTCCAGATTTAAATGACATCTTCAAATATATTTTTTAAATAGTGACAAAATTGAGGTAGGGTTGAATCAGAGGCAGATACCAGAAAACAGGGATCATTGTGAGTAAACAGGGACATTTGAGTGTATGATTTCAGCCCATTAAAAATCCCCAGAGGTCAATGTGGTTTTCTGACAAATCTGTTTTCCTGTGAGATCAGCTATCTGGGAAAGCACAGAGTACTTAATGGGGAAAGCAGAGGCGTAAGTGGAGACGAATCCCAGAGCGGTTTAAATGTCACAGGGCTGGAAAGCAAACCAGCTTCAGCAGACCAATGCTGACTTGTATGAGAAAGCCATCATATGCATTAACATACCAAAATCCCAAAAGGCAAAAAGCTATTATTTACTGCTCTTTAAAATCACCCTCATTTGAGTAGTTTTGTGTGTTATTCCTCTGCCCCCCTCAATTGTAATGTTTTATTTATGAATGAAGGAATTAGTAACTGTTTAGAACTTCATTAAACACCATCCTGGGGGATGTACTAAGTGTGGCCTATTAAATTAGTATTCCTAAATATCTATCCAATTTAGACTTAATAAGACATCAAGTGTTGAGAATAAGGAATAATTTAAACAAAAACAAATCACCAGAATTGCAACAGTGTCAGGAATCCAAATGTTTAGCCCAATACTGCCTGAAACCTAACATTTAGTTGTCAAACCTATAGGTCAGAATTTATAATAATAAGGTTGTTCTGAACTTTTTTGAAAAGTACAGGCATAACCCACCAGTGTGTTCTCCTACACAAGGGGAACCATTGAAATAAACAGGAACTGTACAAGAGGACTTCAGAGTCTTTTGTTGAAGTTTTATTTCATTTTCTTTCTTTTTCTTTTGTCCCACGATGTTCTTGTGTGCCCTTCATTTGTTCCCTTTGCTCTTCTTCATGTACCTGGAATATATACATCCAAAGAGCATCACAGGCACAACTAAGGATGAAAGAGAAAGAAAAGAACAATTCACAATCACAGCTATATTTGCTTGTGGGCAGGTGCCCCAACTTTCCACAGTCAGGGGCCATCAAGGAGCCTGTTGGCAAGTAAATTCACTGGAAGTCAGGAGTGCCACCTTGGTGTTTGCAACTGCAAGTTGCCAGGCCTGCTCATAAATCAATGTACTCGCATGCAAGGAGACCAGTATCTCTTAAAGCAGCCTTCCCTGCTGCTGCTTTATGGCCATGCTGGCTGGGGATACTTGAAGTTGTAGACATTCGGAGCTTGAGGAAGCCTGTCTTAAAGCTTAATGAACAGTTCCCACAGGGTGTCATGTTATTAACCAAGCTGAGACAAGTCTGGTTTTTCCAAGAGCATTCTTACAACTAACTCACAAATAAGCTGTCCCTTCCTGGTGACCTTATCCAGCTGGATGGATACTACCCGTGTAATCCAAGACATTTTGAGACACATAGCTGGAATTTTAGTGCCAGCTGAATGAACTATGGCCTTTTCCATGATCAAGCTTTGAAGTGGAGCCTTAATCAGAGATAGCACCCTGTTTGTGATACATGTCGCACCACCTATGTCTGGAATTTTCTGGGGCATATCTGAGGGCAGGGTGTGTGGAGAGCAAACATTTGTGCAGACATATCCTAAGAGATGATGTATGACATTTAACATATATGTTAAGTCAGAATACTGGGTGCAAGGCTATTTTAGGTTTTGTTTCTAATAATGCATGAAACCCTGTTATGTTTTCCTGAGTAAATTTTAATTTTGTTTAATTGGATATTTTTGCCCTTAGTTATTCAAAGACCTGGGTAACATCTCAATGTTTTGCCCACTTAATGCTTAATACAATGTATGTGGAGGAAAAGTTGCTGGTAGCCAGGAAGGTACTTGAATTAAATTATCATAGAATAGTAGAATCATAGAATAGTAGGGTTGGAAGGGGCCTACAAGGCCATCGAGTCCAACCCCAAATTAGGAGGTTTGAAAACAACAGGTACTAAAGTGGTCCCCAGAGTGTTGTTGTTTATTCATTCAGTCGCTTCTGACTCTTCGTGACTTCATGGACCAGCCCACGCCAGAGCTTCCTGTCAGCCATCACCACCCCCAGCTCCCCCAAGGTCGAGTCCGTCACCTCCAGAATATCATCCATCCATCTTACCCTTGGTCGGCCCCTCTTCCTTTTGCCTTCCACTTTCCCTAGCATCAGCATCTTCTCCACGGTATCCTGTCTTCTCATGATGTGGCCAAAGTACTTCAGTTTTGCCTTTAATATCCTTCCCTCAAGTGAGCAATCTGGCTTTATTTCCTGGAGTATGGACTGGTTTGATCTTCTTGCAGTCCAAGGCACTCTCAGAATTTTCCTCCAGCACCACAGTTCAAAAGCATCTATCTTCCTTCACTCAGCCTTCCTCATGGTCCAGCTCTCGCAGCCATAGGTTACTACGGGAAATACCACTGCTTTAACTATGCGGATCTTTGTTGTCAGTGTGATGTCTCTGCTCTTCACTATTTTATCAAAATTTGTCATTGTTGTCCTCCCAAGAAGTAAACGTCTTCTGATTTCCTGGCTGCAGTCAGCGTCTGCAGTAATCTTTGTGCCTAGAAAGACAAAGTCTGTCACTGCCTCCACGTTTTCTCCCTCTATTTGCCAGTTATCAGTCAAGCTGGTTGCCATAATCTTGGTTTTTTTGAGGTTTAACTGCAACCCAGCTTTTGCACTTTCTTCTGCAAAAGAAGAAACAAACAGAACGAACTTGAACTCTTAATACAGGAGGGAAATTATGACTTGATAGGTATAACTGAGACTTGGTGGGATGACTCTCATGACTGGAATACAGCAGTTGAAGGATATAACTTGTTCAAAAAGAACAGGAGGAACAGAAAGGGAGGCGGGGTTGCACTGTATGTGAAAAATACATATCTCTGCACAGAAATACAGGAGGAGGAGCTTGGTAGCCCCATCGAGAGCATCTGGGTTGAAATAAATGGAGCAAAGAATAAAAGGAACCTGGTGGTCGGAGTCTACTACCGGCCACCCAATCAAGGAGAAGACAAGGATGAAACTTTTGAAAATCAAATAGCCAATGTTTTAAGGAAGCATGATGTAGTAGTAATGGGGGACTTCAATTTCCCCGATATTTGTTGGGAGACAAATTCTGCAAAACATGGCCCCTCCAGGAAATTCCTGACTTGTGTGGCGGATAACTTCCTCCTACAGAAAGTAGAGGAAGGAACTAGAGGATCGGCTATCCTTGACTTGATCCTAACCAACAGAGATGACTTAGTGGATAAAGTAGCAGTTACAGGAACTCTGGGGGAAAGCGACCATGTTGTACTTGAGTTCTTGGTTCTAAGGGAAGCAAAAGCCGAGTGTACTCAAACGCGTACCCTGGATTTTAGGAAAGCTGATTTTAATAAACTCAGAACAATGATCAGTAAGGTCCCATGGCAAGCAATGCTAGCGAGAAAAGGAGTCCAAGATGGGTGGGAACTTTTAAAAAAGGAAATTCTCAAGGCACAATCACAAACAATTCCAACAAGAAGAAAAGGTGGAAGACAACAGAAGAAGCCAATGTGCCTTCACAAAAAGCTTAGGGATGACCTGAAAACAAAAAAGGACACATATAGGAAGTGGAAAGAAGGCCAAGTAACAAAGGAAGAGTACAGGCAGGTAGCACAGAATTGCAGGGATGGCGTCAGGAAGGCTAAAGCGGAGAACGAGGTGAGGTTAGCGAGGGATGCTAAAAACAACAAAAAGGCTTTCTTCAGCTACGTGCATAGTAAAAGGCAGAGGAAAGAAATGGTTGTTCAGCTATTAAATAAGGATGGCAAAATGATAACAGAGGACAAAGAAAAGGCAGAGGTGCTCAATTCCTACTTTGGCTCAGTCTTCTCCCAAAAGAGGGTCTATGACCCCCCTGGCAAAGGCGAAGTACAGGCTGAAGGGGCAGGATTGCAGCTTGAGATCGACAGGCATATGGTCAAGGAACACCTCATTACTTTGAATGAGTTCAAATCTCCAGGGCCAGATGAACTGCATCCTAGAGTCATAAAGGAACTGGCAGAAGAGCTCTCAGAACCGCTGTCTATTCTCTTTGAGAAATCATGGAGGACCGGGGAAGTGCCAGATGACTGGAGGAGGGCTAACGTTGTCCCTATCTTCAAAAAGGGTAAAAAGGAGGAACCTGGGAACTACAGACCAGTCAGTCTGACATCAATCCCTGGGAAAATTCTGGAGCAGATCATAAAGCAATCCATCTGGAAGCACCTTGACAACAATGCAGTGATTACTCGAAGCCAACATGGATTTGTCAAAAACAAGTCCTGCCAGACAAATCTGATCTCATTTTTTGATCAAGTCACCTCCCTTGTAGACCGTGGGAATGCTGTAGACATCATATACCTCGACTTCAGCAAAGCTTTCGACAAAGTGCCCCATGATATCCTGATGAGCAAACTAGCTCGAAGTGGGCTAGATGAAACAACGATCATGTGGATCCACAGTTGGCTACAGAATCGGACCCAAAGAGTGCTTATCAATGGGACCTTCTCAAGCTGGGGAGAGGTAACGAGTGGGGTACCGCAGGGCTCAGTCCTGGGCCCAGTGCTCTTCAATATTTTTATTAATGACTTGGAGGAGGAGGTGCAGGGAATGCTGATCAAATTTGCAGATGACACAAAATTGGGAGGGATAGCTAATACTTTGGAAGACAGAAACAAAATTCAAAGTGATCTGGATAGACTGGAGTGCTGGGCAGAAAACAACAGAATGGCATTTAATAGGGACAAATGCCAAGTTCTGCACCTAGGAAAAAGAAACCAAATGCACAGTTACAAGATGGGGGATACGTGGCTCAACAACACTACAAGCAAGAAGGATCTTGGAATTGTCGTCGATCACAAGCTGAATATGAGCCAACAATGTGATGTGGCTGCAAAAAAGGCAAATGCTATTTTGGGCTGCATTCATAGAAGCATCGCTTCCAAATCCCGGGAAGTACTAGTTCCCCTCTACTCAGCACTGGTTAGGCCTCATCTGGAGTACTGTGTCCAGTTCTGGGCACCACACTTTAAGAAGGATGCAGACAAGCTGGAGAGGGTTCAAAGGAGGGCAACAAAGATGATCAGGGGACTGGAAACAAAGCCCTATGAAGAGAGACTGAAAGAACTGGGCATGTTTAGCCTTGAGAAGAGAAGACTGAGGGGAGATATGATAGCGCTCTTCAAGTACTTGAAAGGTTGTCACAGAGAAGAAGGCCAGGATCTCTTCTCGATCATCCCAGAGTGCAGGACACGGAATAATGGGCTCAAGTTACAGGAAGCCAGATTCCGACTGAACATCAGGAAAAACTTCCTGAGTGTCAGAGCAATACGGCAATGGAACCAATTACCTGGGGAGGTGGTGGGCTCTCCCACACTGGAGGCCTTCAAGACGAGGCTGGACAGCCATTTGTCAGGGATGCTCTGACTTGGATTCCTGCATTGAGCAGGGGGTTGGACTCGATGGCCTTGTAGGCCCCTTCCAACCCTACTATTCTATGATTCTATGATTCTATTCTTTCACCTTCGTCATGAGGTTCCTCAGCTCCTCCTCACTTTCAGCCATCAAAGTGGTATCATCTGCATATCGGAGATTGTTAATGTTTCTTCCAGCAATTTTAACTCCAGCCTTGGATTCATCAAGCGCAGCATGTCGCATGATGTGTTCTGTGTACAGATTGAATAGGTAGGGTGAGACTATACAACCCTGCTGTACTTCTTTCCCAATCTTAAACCAGTCCGTTGATCTGTGGTCTGTTCTTACCATTGCTACTTGGTCGTTATACAGATTCCTCAGGAGGCAGACAAGATGACTTCCCATGCCACCAAGACCTTGCCACAATTTGTTATGATCCACACAGTCAAAGGCTTTAGAATAGTCAATAAAACAGAAATAGATGTTTTTCTGAAACTCCCTGGCTTTCTCCATTATCCAGTGGATATTGGCAATTTGGTCTCTAGTTCCTCTGCCTTTTCTAAACCCGGCTTGTACATCTGGCAATTCTCGTTCCATGAATTGCTGGAGTCTACCTTGCAAGATCTTGAGCATTACCTTACTGGCATGTGAAGTAAGTGCCACTGTTCGATACTTGGAACATTCTTTGGTGCTTCCCTTTTCTGGTATGGGGATATAAGTTGATTTTTTCCAATCTGTTGGCCATTCTTGTGTTTTCCAAATTTGCTGGCATATGGCATGCATCACCTTGACAGCATCATCTCGCAAGATTTTAAACAGTTCAGCTGGGACACTGTCATCTCCTGCTGCCTTGTTATTAGCAATGCTTCTTAAGGCCCATTCAACCTCACTCTTCAGGACATCTGGCTCTCTAGCTCACTGACCACACCATCAAATCTATCCCCGATATTATTATCCTTCCTACACAGATCTTCCATATATTCTTGCCACCTTTTCTTGCTCTCTTCTGCTTCTGTTAGGTCCTTGCCATCTTTGTTTTTGATCATACCCATTTTTGCCCGGAATTTACCTCCGATGTTTCTAATTTTCTGGAAGAGGTCTCTTGTCCTTCCTATACTATTCTCTTCTTCCGCTTCCGCATATTGCTTGTTTAAAAATAATTCCTGATCTCTTCTGGCTAACCTCTGGAATTCTGCATTTAATTGGGCATATCTCCCCCTATCACTGTTGCCTTTTGCTTTCCTTCTTTCTTGGGCTTCTTCCAGTGTCTCAGCAGACAGCCATCTTGCCTTCTTGGTTTTCTTTTTCTTTGCGACGTTTTTTGTTGCCGCCTCCTGAACAATGTTGCGAACTTCTGTCCATAGTTCTTCCGGGACCCTATCTACTAAATCTAGTCCCTTAAATCTATTCTTCACCTCCACTGCATATTCATGAGGAATATTCGTGAGCTCATATCTAACTGATCTGTGGGTCTTCCCTATTCTCTTTAGTCTGATTCTAAATTGTGCAATAAGAAGTTCGTGATCTGAACTACAATCAGCTCCACATCTCGTTTTTACCAACTGCACTGCACAGATGTCCGCCACCTTTGGCTACAAAGGATGTAGTCAATCTGATTTCGGTGTTGACCGTCTGGTGAAGTCCATGTATAAAGTCATCTCTTAGGTTGTTGGAAGAGAGTGTTTGTTATGCACAGTGAGTTGTCTTGGCAAAATTCTATCAGCCTATGTCCTGCTTCATTTTGTTCACCCAGACCATGCTTGCCTGTAATTCCAGGTGTCATTTGACTACCTACCTTAGCATTCCAGTCTCCTATAGTGAAAATAACATCTTTTTTTGGCATACTATCCAGTAGGTGCTGCAGATCCTCATAGAACTGATCTACTTCTGCTTTTTCAGCATCTGTGGTTGGGGCGTATATTTGGATCACTGTGATGTTAAATGGCTTACCCTGAATTCGAATTGAGATCATTCTGTCATTTTTTGGATTGTATCCAAGCACTGCTTTAGCCACTTTATTATTAATTATGAAGGCTACTCCATTTCTTCTGTGGTCCTCTTGTCCACAGTGGTAGATCTGGTGGTCATTTGATGTGAAGTGGCCCATTCCAGTCCATTTCAGTTCACTGACACCCAAAATGTCTATATTTAGTCTTGACATCTCCCAATAACCACATCCAATTTGCCCTGGCTCATAGATCTTACATTCCAGGTTCCTATGGTGTGTTGATCTTTAGAACATCGGATTCGTCATTCACCACCAGCACCATCAGCTGCTAGCCGTCCTTTTGGCTTTGAGCTAGCTGTGTCATCACATCTGGGGCTAGTTGAACTTATCCTCTGTTCCTCCCCAGTAGCATTTTGACCATCTTCTGACCTGGGAGTCCCATCTTCTGATGGTATACCGACATATCTCTGGTTGTACTGATCCATTTAGTTTTCATGGCAAGAATACTGGGGTGGGTTGCCGTTTCCTTCCCCAGGGATCGTATTTAGTCTGACCTCTCTGCCATGACCTTCCCATCTTGGGTGTCCCTTCATGGTTTAACTCATGACATCATTGAGGTGCTCAAGCTCCAGCACCACGACAAGGTAACAATCTCCTTTGCTGAAATCTGGTTAATCTTGTCTCAGTAGTAAGTGTTAAAATATCACCCCAGTGCAATTCTGAGTGACAAGCACCGTAAACTCCAGCTGTCCCTAACTACCTGCCCTTGTATCTATTTTCTGAGCCCTCTACTCATTAAATCACTGTCCCTATTCTGTCCCCCTTTTTGCCTTTTAGAGATGCCTTGTTAAACTAAAGATGGACAAATCTGTCAGCTTGACTGTTGAACTTTTAAAATTTGAATTTTTTAAACTGCAAGCTCTTTCCATCCTAAATATGAAGAAATGTGTGGATTTTTGGGGGGGGGGATTAACAAAACCAAACTGAAACAAGATTCTCACCATCTGCCCTGGCAAAATTCAATACGTCAATCTGTTCCCAGCATGGGAAGTTGTACCCTGTCTGTCATGTACCTCTGAGAGATGAGGAGCGTCTCAGAAAAAAAAGATGTGGCAGCATCCCTAATTTAGCACTAACATCACTGAATTCACAGGGAGTCAAACCCAGACTTTTAAGGGCTAGATTTCAGTTTCTCCCACATTTGCATTGTTTTAATCTCAAGTTCTTCCCATCCCACATATGAAGAAATTTGTGAATTTAAGTAAATTCTTATTTAAAAAAAAGAAAAAAAGAATGGAAGTGAAACTATCACCCATCCCTAGTTAAAACTTAGTGTGAGTTACTAGAGTGATCATTCATCAGGGTCCATCTCCCTCCCCAGGGTCTCTAAAAGTTCAGTCTCTGAGTGGGGAATGGGTGCTTTTTAAACACACACATCTATGTAAATACATGCACATGAACACTACGGCATCACGTAGGGCACAGTCCACCATTTCACACACTAACACTGCTGAGATCTATTATGAAAAGATGATAATGAATTGTAAGACACTTAATTCCCTCTATTTCTAATCTTTAGGAGTGAGTGCCAATTACAAATCAGTACCACACACACACACACACACACAAGAGGGAGGTGTCAGGAGGCGTAACAGAGCCCCAAGGTTTGTAGAAGTACAAAAAATCTGGTGAAGAGAAAAACCTTAGGGCGGGGGGTTAACTTTAAAACAGCCCAATGAGGACTAAGCATGCTTGGTGGCCACAGAATACTGGCTGAGGATTGGGAAGAAAAAAGTAATATTGGGTGGGAGGGAAGAATGGAATGGAGTACCCTGGAGCAAGGGATGGCTGACTGACTGGAACATTAAGCAGAGCACTCCACACTGCAGCATTTTGTTGTAGGACCCATATGTGTTTTGTAGGCAATTTTCAAATGGTCATTTCAGGCATATCAAAGAGGTGTAACTAAAATGGCTGTCTGAACCACAGTTTGCTTTTGACCTCTTACTGGCAGAAATCTCAACCTGGGGAAAAGGAATATTGCAAGAAACATTCTTGCTCAATAAAGTTCATGTCCCAGACAGGTCAAAACCACAAAGGAGAAGATGGGAAATTTCTACAGGATTGTACGAATAAAAGCATGATTCCATTAAATATGAATAAATATGAAGAGATGAGATTAAAAGGGTACAACCGGAATACAGTAAATAATCACATCACATGTCACGTTCATGTGTAAAACTATAAAAGTAAAGGGAAGATACTGGGTGGAGTTGCTCCCAGCTCTTCTGGAAGAAATCTGTATTGGTAATGTATACATTGTGCATTGCCTTGTTTTCTTTTCTACTGTAATCTTTGTCAACAAATACCATGGTATCAATTTCCTTCTATAATTGTTTTAAATAGACTTGTTTGTTGCTGATAAATGTTTAAAATATGGAAGAGGATAGTGGTTAAGACGCTGAACTGCAGACTGGAAAGTCAGGAGGACAGCAGTTCGAGACCCAAGTGCCGCGTGACGGAGTGAGCTCCCGTCTTCAGTCCCAGCTCCTGCCAACCTAGCAGTTCGAAAGCAAGAAATTGCAAGTAGATAAATAGGTACCACTTCGGTGGGAAAGGTAACAGTGTTCCGTGCACCTCGGTGTTCAGTCATGCCTGCCACATGACCACGGAAGCATCTTCGGACAGCGCTGGCTCTTTGGCTTAAAAATGGAGATGAGCACCACACCCTAGAGTCGGACACGACTGGTTGGGGACACCTTTACCTTTTTTAATGTAAGCCGCCTTGAGTTCCTTGCAAGAGGAAAAAAGGCAGGATATAAATGCAATAAATAAATAAATACATGAATAATAAAATATAGTCTATGAGCATCTGTTTATATAATAACTGTGCTGAGTGTAAAATTATTGAGTCCTTCTCAGCATCAGAAAAAAGCAGATATCTGTGGACCAAATTATGGACAGGAAGTAGGAAGTAGGAGCCTGTCAAGATACCAAGAGGTCTGCTTAATTAGATTTATCATCCATAAATTATTTCTCCTGCACTTTTACTACTGAATGTTTCACCAAAAGAACTTGGACTATTAAATAAGGTGGAGGAATGGCAAGTCCAGAATAAGCACAATGGGCAGTACCCAATGCTGCCTGTGTGCTGGTGGAAATGACTGCTGGTGCAATGGGAAGCTAGCACTTCCAAGAGCAACTGGAAACTAGCCAACAATATAATTTCCATAATGGAACAAGTCAGCAGAGCTCACAGAAATGCCTTCAGGAAATTTGGCTAGTTTCTAGGGTTCCAGTTTTGGCTAGTTTCCAGCAGTAGTTTCCCATCACGTTAGTGGTCATTCCTGCTAACATAGCTTAATGGGCATTGGAGAAATGTCAGCTTTGGATACTGCCCAATGTACAGATGGCAAAGTAAAGGAATGGTAATGGGGCGGGGGCTTAAACCAAGATCTTTGATATGAGAATCAAGGTATTACTAGCATGTCCCTATTTTTATCAGTAAAATGCTGAAGGGGATGCAGCATGAGGTGGAGTGACTCAGAGATGTTGGTACCAGATGTCCAGTACCAGAGGTAGTGAGCCTATGTACACCAGTTGCTGGGGAACATGGGTGGGTGGGTGCTGTTGCACTCATGTCCTACTTGTAGGTTCCTGGTTGGCCACTGTATGAACAGAATGCTGGACTAGATGGGCCCTTGCTCTGACCCAGCATGGCTCGTCTTATGTTCTTATGTAGGGATAGCTCTGGGAAGACAAGAAGCATTCCTTCAAAAGGTTTTGGGAGACTTTAGATAAGCTTTCAGACATAGGACACTCACCCATGACTAATAAATTCCCATCTCCATAAATCCTGTGTGTCAAGGTTCTACTTATGATCTGGATCCCCCGAGCAACTCCTTAAGGATCTCTTGCCTCTTTAAGAATCGCACCTTTCTTCCTTTAAACTTCCCTTTCCCAGTAAAGTGGTTTAGGCTGTAGATGTGGGGTGACTGACACTCTAGAAACAGGGTTTAACCACAACAGTTTACAAGTAGATTTAAACAAATGAATCACAACTAAAGGTATTTACACACTCCAGCTGAGACATTAAAGGCATTAAAAGAAAATGAAAGTTACAAAATGAAAGTTCCTTTACCCTAGCTGTCCTTAGATTTTTCTAGGCTGCTTCTTCCTGCTCACTCTTCAGACTCTACTCTCACTTCAGGCTCTCCCTCTCTCTCTCTTGCTCTTGCTCTGGCTGCAGCCTGGTCTTTCTGACTCTTACTGGCTCTCTCCTTCTCTTTATGTATGTTCCTCCCTCAAAACTGAAAGAAATGCTTCAAACCTGAAGAAATGAAACTTAAGTGGAGAAATGAAACTAGTCCTCTCAGGGTTACCAACAGAAAACTCCAGGCCTCTAAGCCTGACCTTTTTCTCCTTTACCTCTGTAGACAACAAACCTTCTCACTGTGACACAACTGCAAACACAGCAAAACAATGCCACATATGTCTGAAGGTGGAAAGGAAACAGGTCTTACAAGCCAATCACTTAGGTACCATCTGTTACTGTATTACAGTAACAAGCAGAGCTGTAATATTTTTATGATGTATAGATGATGAGAGACAGACAGACAGACAGATCATTTATGGCCATCATTGCATGGAGGCTGTGTGTGGAAATCACTACGCACATCTCCAGTCTAGGGATGTACGAAAGTCATTTACCTTTTTGCGGATTCTGTTCATGGTGGGGGGGAGGCGTTCCGTCCCTCCCCCCGGAATGCTTGATGGGGGGGAGGCGATCCTGTCCTCCCCCCCGGAATCCTTGACGGCTGGCTGTGCTCCACAGCAGCTCCACGGAGCAGTCAGCCAGGCCCAGGCCAGGGCTGTCCGCAACCAGGTTGCCGGCCACGGAGGGCTCTGGGTTGGGTAAAAAAAAAACAACTGCGTACGCAAATGGCGGCAGCTACGGCCACCACCATTTGCGTTCCTTATTTTTCGCCATCTTAGTCTATGTAAATATTTACGTAAACTAAGACAAAGAAAAGAAAGGGGAATGCAAATAGCGTACTGGGCGCTATTTGCGTTCCCCTTTCTTGTCTTCGTCTTAGTCTACGTAAATATTGACGTAGACTAAGACGGCAAAAAATAAGGAACGCAAATGGCGGCAGCCGTAGCCGCCGCCATTTGCATACGCATTTTTGGGTTTTTTTACCCAGACATGATAGGCTACGTAAGTCTTTATGTACCCTATCATGTCTGGGGGGGGGAGAGAGAAAAAAACACAGACTGCAAATGGCGGCAGTGGCAGCTGGTCGGAAGACCAGCCGCCGCCGCCGAAGCCACCACCGGAGCCGCCACCATCCGAAACATCCGCCCCAGGTAAGTCTCATCCCGGGGGGGATCCGCGATGGGCGGGGGGGTGGCAGGCCATTCCGCGATGGCCATCCATCATTAATGGTAGAGGGTTGCATTAATGGTAGCAGAGCTGCGAATAAATAGCAGCAGCCCAGCAGCTAGGGATGGCATGGGTGCCCAACTGGGTCTGGGAGTCCATCAGGCTCCCCCCCGTACCCCCCTGACCATGCCCGCTGAGCCTCTGGCCTCACTCACCCCCACTCGTGCCCTCCCAGACATTCCCTGCACTCACCCAGACCCATCTGCGAGTGCCCACCATTTTCCTGATCTTGTTTGTATGAAAAAGGAGGTTTTTAAAATTTGCATATTTAAATATGAGCAACTTCGGGCTGGGAAAGGCTGATCTATGCAATATTAGAGGCATAAATGGCCCATTTACACCTCTAATATTGTGTGTATCAACCTTTCCCAGCCCGAATCTGCACATATTTAGATATGCACATTTCTAAAGGCCTCCTTTTTCATACAAACAATCTTGGGAAAATGGCGGGCACTCACAGACAGGATCCAAGGTGAGTGCAGGTGGCTCAGCAAGCTTGTGGGGGCTTGAGTGTGGGTCCGAATGGGCTCGAGCAGGGGCAGTGCTTTAGCGGGAACCCACCAAAACCAGACAGGTATGGGTCCCTCCATCTCTCCCAGCAGCATTATCATTGAGAATGGCCCAAGGGGTACAACGTAGCATTGTTCTCAGGAGCATTCTTAGTAATAAACAAACAAATAGGTGGCTGCCGCAATGGCAAGTAAGCCCCCTACCATTGAAAAATGTTATATATATATATATATATATATATATATATATATATTTGACTACATCCATGTCAGCACCCAGATAATGAATTCACAGTTGCTATATATGATTAAGCAGCTGTGCCTCTGGACTTGGCTGATCAGCTCTTTGCCTTGGTAGGTCACAAAGATTAGACAAATGGTCTAATCTTTAGGTGCTGGACCTGCATGACCCCCAGAAGGTATTTAATGAGTTCTTAAATGTCAGCACCATCAAATTATTTCTAGGTGGACGTAGAACTTGTTATTTATTTTTAGCCTGTAAATTGTGCATTAATTCCTTCTCATTCTGAAGAGTTGACAAAGTCAGTCTTAGAGATATTCTTAAATATGGGAAGTGGTATATGGATCTATTAAATTAATTAAATAAATACATTAACAACTGTATTCTTAAATGACCTTTGAAAAGGGGTAAGGTTTTAAAGGCCTCTAGGTTGCTGCCAAAATAGCGGTGTGATCCCCCTCCTGAAACACTGGCCTGACAAATATCACTACTATAGCCCCGATTAAGCTGCCTTCTAATTAAGGGCTGTGATGCACTTCTAAATCGATATTCAGCTTCCATGTTCCCTGCTCCATGAATTGGGCTACTCAGGAAGTTCATTAACAAGCTTCTTCTTCTGAATCTGTTCCACTAGCATGCAATATCCACTGCCTCATCGGAGGAAAATGGAATTGACTCTGCATCTTACAGACCTTGCTCTCCATTCAGAGATTCAGAGGGCCCAGGAAGAAATTAGCACAGCATGCTGCTGGCATAATTATAAATGTGAACTTCTGCCTCTCAGACACATTTCCCTTCTATTAGCCCTGAAGGGAGTATGCCATCACTTCCTTTGTGATACATTTAGCCCAGGTTGTGTTGTATCAAAGGCAACCTCTGTTTCTAAAACAAAGACCCCATGGTGAGGCAACCTGGTACCCTCCAAATGCTTTTGGACTACAACTCCCATAAGCCCCACTGAGCATGGCCAATGGTCAGGGATTATGTCATCCAAAACATTTGGAGGGAACCAAGTTGTCTACAGCATAAGCCATAGCGTGGCCACTGCAGAATTGTCAAAAAAAGAGGAAATGCATCAGAGGAGGGCAAAAGAGGACACTGATGTGCATAAAATCTGCATATGTTAATTTATGTGCATAGATGCAAATTTAGAAACTCTTATACTTCAAAGAGAAACACAGTCCATCTCACCATAGTGATCACATGACTTGTGTGCCCTGGCCCCTGCTCAGTCTGCTGTCCAGGCACTAACTGTTGATGGACAGCCTCAAGGCCCAGTTATTCCTTCTGATGGTTCTTTATGTTTAAACTGGACTTGGACAGGACAGCCCTTCAAACAGAGGACACCATCAAAACACAGGACAGTTCCCTGGTAGTACTTCAAATAGAGGATTGTCCTCTGAAAAAGAGGACACATGATCACCGTAATTCTCAGGAGGACCCACTGCCAGAAAGAGAAAAGGGTTGACCCACTAATTTTTGGCTTTGGCCCTGCCCATGGCTGATGTGTGGCCCCGTCACCCCGATAGATTACCCATAAGGGAATGCAGCCCTGGACAGAAAAAAACTTGCCCACTCCTATGCTAGGATCTCAGGAATACTCCTGATTTTCCTGCCAGGTTGGACTGCAAAATCTGAGGGCTGCCAGCCACATTAACAGGCCACAGTTTGAAGTAAGAGGGGGTGGGTCAGAAGTTGTGTCACACTACCCCCCAAACTCTTCAGCACCAGAGGCAATGTGCAGGATTTCACCCATGGATTTCAGAGAGTTCTTAATTGAACAAATCAAGCAAGAGCAGTTCTGTGGCAATGAAACAGGGTAGAAATGTGGTCCCATTTAATTATTACTTTACTTCCTCAACTCATGCCACCAACACAATTCTCCCCTCAGAAATTTTCACACAGCAGGGTGGCTCTCTGTGCTAAGTTATCACTTTGTGGCACAGAGGGAGGTTTGAAAGTCGATAACATTCAGTAGATTAGAGAGCCATGCTGAATCCTGAGCATAGAAAGACCAGAAATCGTTTTAAAAGAGCCTGCAAAATTTAGATGAGTACAAAAACAGCTTTTCTGAAATGCTTTGAAGATGCTACATCATATCTGATTAATGTGTTAAAGATTCATGTTGCATATACCCAAACAAAGAATATGCATTGTAAAGGAAGATAACGCTTTTGTAAATGTTTTTCTCTCACAGCCTAATCTATAAATCAATTAATCTCAAGGAGGGTATATATATGTTGTTGTTGTTGTTCAGTCGTTAAGTCATGTCCGACTTTTTGTGACCCCATGGATCATATCACGCCAGGCCTTCCTGTCCTCCACGCACGCACGCGCGCGCACACACACACACACACACTGTGGAGTGGTCGCCTTGTGACCTGGGCCCCCTGAACAACTCCTTAAGGATCTCTTGCCTCCTTAAGAGTCCCGCCTTCCTTCTTTGAAACTCCCCCTTCTCAGTAACGTAGAGTTTAGGCTATAGGCATGGGGTGATTGACACTCTAGACACAGGCTTTAACCACAACAGTTTACTGGTCAATTAAAGCAAGCAAATCACAACTAAAAGCACTTTACACAATAGAGCTGTGATACAAAGGGCATTAAAAGAAAATAAAAATGGGAAAATGCAAGTTCTTTTACCCTAGCAGTACTTAGACTTCTCCAGGATGCTTCTTCCTGCTCCCTCTTCAGGCTCTGGCCTCTTTGAGTCTGCTCTTACTGGCTCTCTCTTTATATACCCTCCTCCCTCAAAGCCAGAAGTACTGCTTTAAACCTGAAGAAATGGAACTTATGTGGAGAAACGAAACTGACACTTAACTAGGGAAATGAAACTACTCCTCTCAGAGATACCCCCTCACAACAACAACAACAACAACAAAAACTCCAGGCCTCTAGGCCTGACCTTTTTCCCTTGCCTCTGTAGGCCTCAAACTGTCACAATACATATAAAATCTCACTGTCTGGGCTCCTGTGTCCCTAAGAGCTGAATTCCACAGGTCCAACTTTGCACAGCATGCATACAGTGAAGGGGAAAGGAGATGCACCAGCTGAATTTCTGGCTGTCATACAACCACTGAAGCACAATATCCCAAGCAGGGGCAAAAACAGAATGCCTAAAGGAAGTTTAAAGATAGAAGCCTGAACTATTTCCCCTTCCCCAACACAGCTCAGTTTATTCAAAGTCCTTCTCTGACTCCAGACTCTGTTCTGCCCAAATTTTGACTTAAGGGGTTGAATGGGGTCTGATCTCCCCATTACCCATAGTGACCCTCCAAACCCCCTGTCATCCACCTACCTGCCACCAGCCTGCCTCTCTATCCCACAGTTACTAACCTTGCTTGCTGCTTGGCAGTTTTGGTGGCATGAAGAAAGAGAGGATGATGTCTTTCTCCTCCTCTCAGTCTTGAGCTGGGGACACTGCCACAGTGTTGAGCCAGACACTGAGAGTGCTGGGAAATGTAGTTTTCCCAGCCCTACTCTTTCAGTAGATGGTTTGGCAGGAGACAGGGATGGAGAACTTGACTTATTTTCTGGCCTGGATTAACATCAAAGCTCAAGAAGAACATTCAGGACCTTGATGTTTGTATGTGAGGTGAGCATTATTTACAAACCACAGAGATTTGTATTTCCAAGCCAGGAAATATGAAACCTGGCAACATCACTAGTTGTTTCTGGTGTACACACTCATTTTTCTGGTCCCGGCTATGGTCAAACAGGGTTTGGATGTCTTTCTAGCACTTTGAATCTTTTTGAGCAAACATGATACTGGAACCAAAAATTTAATCTGTGTGTGCAAACACCATGGACAACAATGGCTTATCATGCCTCTCTCAACTGTCATGACTTCATGTCCTGTCATGTAGCAAATTTTCACAGCAACCCCGCCCCACCCGGCCTCCCAGACTCCTGTCTGTAGACCACCACACTCACCCAACTTGGCTTGCGCCAAGCTAGGCAAGTGCAGCGCCCCCCACTGGTCCACTAGGTTGCCATTTTACTTAAAAATGGCACCTTGGCCCTTTTCCTAAATCTCCATTTAGGCAAATGGCAGCCATAAAGTGGCCATTTAGGCATGATTACAGGTATACATGGACCATTTACACCTGTAATCTTGTGTAATTGGCTGCTTTAGGGCCACCGTTTGCACAAATGGGGATTTACGAAAAAGGCCAAGGTGCCATTTTTATGTAAAAAGGCAACTCGACAAGGGATTGGGCAGCCACACAAGGTGCCCATGGACCACCCAGCAGCTTGCTGCATGTGGCGAGCAGGGGCAGGTGGCCAGTGGGGGTCTGCCAAGCAGGACCCAATGAGTTTGTCCATCCCTACCCTCTCTTCCTAGCTTCCACCATGTTCTTATTTTGACAGGCACTTAATCTGCCTGCTTAAAAACTCACATCCTCTTGTTTTTTGTGCATTTGCTTGTTTTTTAATCTTCTGTCTTTGTCTCTGTCTAACTGACATTGCAGCACTGGCTGGTCTTCGGGGCTTCATGCACTGTGCATGATGCCCATGCACAGTGGTCATGTGAAGCACGTAAACAAACTCAACCAGTGCCAGGAGGAGCAGCTCCTCCCAGGATTGGCCAGATTCCCCGCTGCCCCCATCCCTGCTGTTCTCTCTAACCTGTGATCAGAGATAACAGTCCCCTGCACATCAGTTGCACACAGGAGAATCCTCACCATTATCTCTGATCACAAATTGGAGAGAACAGCAGGGCTCCCCCAGGAGGTGGGGCTTGGAGGCTAAGCCATGCCCCTTGGAGGAATCCAAGGAGGCTCCCTTGGCTGGATGGGGAACTTGCACAGGCTGGATTAGGCCTGCAGGCCAAAGCTTCTCCATCTGTGAAGCACAGAATGATGTAGGCACACATAGCAGTTTATGTCTTTGTATTGCTTATTTTGGGGGGGCTGCGGTGGCTTAGTGGTTAAGACGCTGAACTGCAGATTGGAAGGTCGGCAAGACAGCAGTTTGAGACCTGAGTGCTGCATGACAGAGTGAGCTCCCATCTTCAGTCCCAGCTCCTGCCAACCTAGCAGTTCGAAAGCAAGAAATTGCAAGTAGATAAATAGGTACCACTTCGGCAGGAAAGGTAACAGCGTTCCGTGCACCTCGGTGTTCAGTCATGCTGGCCACATGGCCATGGAAGCATCTTCGGACAGCGCTGGCTCTTCGGCTTAGAAATGGAGATGAGCACCACACCCTAGAGTCAGACACGACTGGCTGGGGACACCTTTACCTTTATTGTTTATTTATTTATTTACAAGATGTATATCCCAGCTTGCAATCAAATGATCTTCAAGGCAGCTTGCAATAGACTGTAATAATACATACACATTCATATATACAAACCCAAAAACCACACAGTCCAGAAGCCCCTTATCCTCTGGGTGAGGAATGGGGCCAGAGCATGCTTCCATTCATCTCTGCAGTCCCAGGGCACCTAGAAATGGGATCGGCCTGCTCTTTCTGGCAGTAAGGCCGGAAGCAAGTTCCTGCAGCTGGCTAATGGAGGGGGCCAGGCTGCTCTTCCACTTGCCATGGCGAACTTCCTGGGAAGCACGGGGTGCACCTCCCAGGGGTGCTTGGTTGCTTGCCAATAGCAGAGACCAGAGTGCATTTCCCAGTTCTTGCAAAGTGACACGCTTTGAAAACAGCAATCTGACGTGGCCCTGTGTCTGAAGACTCAGTGTGACCCCCAAGGGGACTATAAGTCCAGTGGGCCACTAGTCACCCCCCTGCAGGGGGGACCCTCAGGAACACCTGGCACATTGCCTGGCTCCAAGGACTCGGCCGTCCCCTCAGCCTCAGCCTCCAAAATAGCTCTTCCAAAGCCTCTAAGCCATACAACAAAATTTGGGGGCTGCTGTCCTATTTAATCAGCACCAGTAGCCAGTGATGTGGTGGTGGTGCTTTGTCTCAAGCGTACAGATCACGTGGTTCCCATGCCTGTCATTTCCACATCTCTGCAGCAGTTGTCTTGGATTCCCGGCACCTGATCTTCAGCATGGTGCAATGGTGATTTCTGCACAAACTGTGCCTATAAAAGGTTGCATGACCAATAAGAGAGGGAGGGAGGGAGGGAGGGAGGGAGAGAAAGGAGGCTGTCTCATAATGCCATCCCCCTATTTACAGTCCCACATTTTACAACTTCTGGATTGCTCTTTGCTTAAATTTATATCTGATCTCTGACTTAGCTGTAAGCCGAGGACAGTTTTACGAGCATTAAAAAAAAAATGCAACACACAACCACTAAGTACTAATGACATAAATAGTACTCGCTAATGGCCTCTATTTTTATTACAATATCAACCTTCAATACATCACAATTACCCTGCTTCTCCAGCTGAAACAATACATACTGTATGGTGCCAATTTGCAGTTATGTTGCTGAAAATGGCATCATTTGCTGGGTTATAGCATACCACCCACCTTAGGTGGTGGGGTTTGATTTGAATGTAACTTAGTAAATGTGGCAGCAGTGCTATTCTATTTACAGATCATCACGCAATTGACTAATATCCTGAATTGTCAAACTTGTCAAGACTTAGGGATTTCAAGACGGCCTTGTGATAGCAACTGAAGCAACAACAAGAAATATGCAGGTGCTGCCCAAGTCAATCATTTACCCCCCTCCAAAATTCCCCCAATTAATCTGCAAGCATAAACAAGTCAAGCTAGGAAGGAAATCAGCCCACTTTGTGGGTTCAATTATTCCTTTTATTTTCGGTGTTCGGGCTGTGACTGTGAGTGCCACCACTGAAAGAGAGGTATCAGGAAGCATGAGGGAATCGCAGGGTTTGCAAAGCAACCCCCTCCCCCATAGGAAAAAAAGAAACTCTAAGGTGGTTCCACATGGACCCATGGCCTGACCAAAGTCCACCAAGAAGACAGCCTTCAGTGTGGTGGCCCCCTTCCTATGAAGCTCCCTGCCTTTGGAGGTCAGGCAAGTGCCAACATTGTATTGTTTCCAACACCTCCTGAAGTCACTGTTATTTGGGGAGGCCTTCCTTGAGTGACCAGCCACAGTTTATCAAAACTTGGTTTGTCAGAACTCTGTTTCTTTTGAAAATATTAATTATTTCAACACGGTGTTTTGATTCTTTTATCCTGGCTGCTATTCACCTCTGAGATCTTTGGATGTGAAGCAGTATACAAATATTGTAAATAAATAAATAATAAAAACCACAGAACAGCCCAGTAAGAACTGCGCATGGGGCCATGGAATGCTGACTGACTGTGGGAGGGGGATGGACACAGGGAGAGGTGAAATGGAATAGAGTGGCTGGACCCCTGAGAACTGCTTCCTACTGCAACATTTTGTTGTAGCTCCCACCTGTAATAACATGACAACAAACGCATTATCAGTATTGCAACATAGCTTTCACAGAACACTCATTGCGAACACTAGGGTAAATGAATGATTTTGTTAGGGATGAGAAGATTTCCTATCCTGTTTGTTTATTGTTCCTCTCTACTTTGCTCTGCCCTGTGATCCATTCCTCTCAAATGTCAGTTTAACTAGTAAAATGTGTAAAACACACACGCACACACACACACACATGCAAACAAGAACTGAACAATTATTCTGGAACTGGAGTGTGCTCAGTTTGTCTCAGCTTTCAGTTCATTGGGAGTGGGGATATAAAACATTACACTCATCCAATGTTAGCATTCCCATAGCAGAATATTTTACAGGTACATTTTTAAAAAGATGCTCTCCCTTCCACTTTGTACATATTGGATACATATTTGAGATGAGAGCTTCATATTATGTACATCCCCTAACCTGGTGCCCTCCAGATGTGTTGGACTGCAATTGACCATGCTGGCTGGGAATTATGAGACTTTCCATCCCCCACTTCTGGCAGGGAGCAGGTTGGGGAAGGCAGCTCTATTCCAAGTCTGATTTAAAGTTGACGAGCTGCAAGAAGGAAAAACTGGTGCCCTGACGATGCCCATCAGCCGTTAGCACCCGGTGAGCACAGTGGGGAAGATTTATAGTAATTCTTTCTAAATTTGCATCTATACATATACGTAAATTAACATATTAAATTCTATGCAAATCTGTGTTTGGTCCTCATTTTGGTGATGCATTTCCTCTTTTGGGAAGGTGGGGATGGCTAAGTGATGCATAAGGCCAGCCCTACCAGGAGTCAGAGTGAGGCAGTCACCTCAGGCAGCAGGTTCGAAGAGGTGGTGGCAAAGTGTTGGAGGAGAGAACTGTGTGTGCCATGCAGCCTTCCCTGCATCCCCTAAGCTATCCTGCTGCCCTCCAGTGTGGTGGAGGATGCTACCCCACTGCCAATATTGAAGAAAGATTCAGCTGCCAGTTAGGGATGTTGGAGAATTCCGCCACGGACGGACCCCAATGAGGCTGGATTCCAAGAATCCAGCCTCATTGGGGTCCATGGCAGAATGGAGCACTCTCCTCTGCACCCCTCCGGAATCCGTCCAGGCCGGCTCCTCCACGTGGTGATCCTGTGGAGCCAGCCTTTGCGTCCCTGTTTGCATCCCTGTTTTTTCATGCGATAGGCTACACAAATATCTACGTAAATATAATTTGTGTAGCCTATCGCGTGAAAACAGGGATGCAAATGGCGTAGTGGATGCCATTTGCGTCCAGACTTAGCACAGCGATATGGCATGGCAATGGCGGCCAGCTCTGCAGATCACCATGGAGTGGAGCCAGCCTGGACGGATTCCAGGGGGAGGGATGGATTGCCTCCCCCCCACGGACCCCCCCCAGCCGGAATGGGGTAAGTGATCCGCCCACCCCTACTGCTAGTCCAGTCGGCTTTTGTATATGGAATGGGAGGGGCGCCATCTAGTCCTTCACCTCAGGCAGGAAAAGGTTGGCCCTGCATAAGTGGCCACCCTACTCCCATCAGCCCCAGCCAGCATGATTAATTGTCAGGGATTATGGGTGTGTAGTCCAAAACATACATTTATGTAATTATTTACAGCATCTATAGACCGTACTTTAGGTCTCCCAGGGACCATAGGATTGCTCTCTAAGTTAGGACTCTGGTCTCCCAGCTTGCACAGAAATAACCCTAGGCCCCAGCAACACGGAACAGTGTCCAAAAGCTTTTGTCACAGATTTTCCCTATCTACGCGCACGCGCGCACACACACACACACACAAACACACCCTACTGCTACCATGTCTAGCAGTATGCTACTGCTACCTACTGCATACCATATCAATAAGGCAGCCAGGAACTAAGGAGCTTAAACAGAGGGAATGAAAAAGAGCTCAAGGATGCTCATCAATCCTCCATCTTTTTACTGTTTGTTTATTACATTTATATCTTGCCTTTTTTCCTCCTTAAGGAACCCAAGGCAGTGTCCATAATCCTCCCCCTCTTCATTTTATCCTCACAACAACAACCCTGTAAGGTAGGTTGGGCTGAGAGTCTGTGACCAGCCCGAAGTCACCCAGTTAGCTTCATGGCTGAGTGGGGACTAGAACTCGGGTCTCCTGACTCCTAGTCCAACACTCTCGCCACTACACCACACCAGCTTTTTTCAAGGCAAGGGGTCCATGGCAGGGAGAGACAACCCATGTTACAAATTTGTACCGGGCCCAGAAACTTTGTTCTGGGCCACCATCTCCACCTGCATACGTGCAAACACCGTTGCTCCAGGAGAGACACTTCCCTCTCCAAAGGGATAGCAGCCTGGACTCTTGAAAAAAGCAGAATCTTTCCTAACTTTCCTTTCTGATTTTGATGTCTTAAAATGAGGCAGAACATACTGAAGCTGCAATCCTATGCATACTGACCTGGGAGGAAGCCCCACTGAGCTCATGGGGGCTTTCCTCAGAGTAGAACATGTACATAGCTAAAATGTGAGGTTGCCAATTTGCAACTTAGGGAATGAATGTTTTTTTCCCCACTTCAAATACAGAGCCAAAGCTGGAAAAGACCAGGCACACTCCTACCTGTGTGCTACCCTCTCCTATCCTCCACCTTACTCCGTAGCCAAAGATGAAATGAAAGCAGATGAAAGGAACAGGGTGGGAAAGGGTGGGAGCAGCTTCAGCTACCTCAATTCCTGATTTTATTGTGACATTTACCTTGAAAAACACATTCCCTGGGTTGCAGCATAGAAACCTGAGGACAAACATTTCAGGGCCCTGGGGCTTTTCAAAAACCTGTGGTGGGCTGTAAACTGGAAAAATAATAAGAAACTAAACAACACTGGAAAAGCTTGTTTGTATACACCAACTTCAGTGAAGGACCTGCAACCTAAATAAAAGCTGTGGGGGGCGGGGGGAGGCACAGGGCCTTAGGGTATTGGCGCTCCAGAGAGAAGGACTGCGTTTGAGTTAAATATAAAATGTTATTGCCCTTGCAACGTTTGAGGTAAAACTTCGGTCCCATGGCTCCAGCTCTGGGAAGACAGCATATTAAAAAAAAAAAAATCCTGCCTTCCATTCATTTTGCAGCCGACAAGCCAAGTAATAAAGCAAAGCTTCATTTTGTCTGCATCAGGATGCCTGCATCGCCCCCCTGAGAGATGGGCCATGCAGTTCCTATTAATAGATGGCAGAATATGTAAATGTACAGAACCAAATGCCACTGAGGGCTGGGAACGTGGTGACCTCCTTGAGGCAGTGGCCAGTGCTGTGGTGCTGGCGGTGGTGGTAGCTTGTCCCAAGCCCACAAACCACTTTGCTCCATCCGTCACATATCTGGCTGTGCCGCAGTTGCCTTGGCTTCCTGGCACCCAGTAGGGAGAGTTTGTGATTATTTTCTCTTTTGCTGTACAAAGGGCTTTCTACTTGACCCTTCTTTACCAGCATGCTCCCTTCGCATTTGCTTCAAGTTGATACTAATGGTCTCCATTGCATATTTTATTTTTGCCTATAGCTTTTCTCTTGTGTTCTTCTCAAGCAGGGTTTTTTTTTCAGAATAACCTCTGCCATTTGCATTTGGTCCAGCTGTTCCTCCACCCTCCTTCCCCCCCTTTTTCTTCTCTAGGATTTTGAAGTATAATTACACATCTTTTATATGGTTTCCTAGCCTTTAAAACATATATATGATCCTGTCTTTGTGATACCTTCAGTTGCCTTTTTATTATGAGGCCTTTATGAAGGCTTTGATATCTTCATGTATCATCTTATGCTGCTCATAAATGAAATTCATTATAGATGGAAGACGCTGTCCTTCTGCTCCTCTATTCCCCTCCACCTCCTCTCATTCTCCAGTCTCCCCATATTCCTAATTTTTGCTAAGGTACATATGAACATAACAAGAGTCCTACTGGATCAGACCAAGGAGCCATCTGGTCCAGCATTCTATTCACACAGCGGCCAACCAGCTGCCCAAGGGGAACCCACAAGCAGGAAATGAGTGCAACAGCACCCTCTCCCCCATGTTCCCCAGCAACTGTTGTACATAGGCATTCTGCCTCTGATACTGGATATAACATATAGCCATCAGGACTAGTAGCCATAGAATAGTAATACAACAGAGCTTGGGAAATTGTTACAAAATGTCCAATGTCCCCTTACTACTAAAGCAGGAATGTAGAATATGTGGCCCTCCCGATGTTGTTGGGCCACAACTCCCATCATCCATCACTACTGGTTATACTGGCTGGGGTTGATGAGAGTTGCAGTCCACCAGCATCTGGAAGGCCACATGTTTCCCACCCCTGTTCTAAAAATATGGCATTGACCAGAATGTGTGACAGAGTTTCAGGGAAGCAAAGGAGGGAGCCCACTTTTTATGCATAATTATTCCCCAGTCTTCATTGGAAAGAAATATCAGAAGCTGCCTTATACCAAGTCAGACCACTGGTAGGGATGGCAGAGAATTCTGCCACAGATCTTGGGGAGGCCGAATGCCAGCGCATTCGGCCCCCTGAAATCTGTGGCGGAACGGCCTGCCTCCCCGCCCCCCCCGTGGATCCCCCCCGGGACGAGACTTACCTGGGGCGGATCTTCCGGGCGGTGGCAGCTCCAGTGGCGGCAGCGGCAGCGGCTGGTCTTCCGACCGGCTGCCACCACTGCCATCTGCAGGTTTTGGGGTTTTTTTTACACCCACGTGCTAGGCTACATAAGTTTTTACGTAGCCTAAAACGTCTGGGTAAAAAAAAAGCATACGCAAATGGCGGCCGCCATTTGCATACGTCTTTTTTTTTTTAACCCAGACATTTTAGGCTACGTAAAAACTTACGTAGCCTAAAACGACTGGGTTTAAAAAAAAAGCATACGCAAATGGTGGCAGTTACGGCCGCCGTCATTTGCATTCCTTATTTTGGGCCATCTTAGTCTACGTAAATAATTACGTAGACTAAGACGGCCAAAATAAGGGGAACGCAAATAGCATCCACTACGCTATTTGCGTTCCCCTTATTTTCGCCATCTTAGTGTACGTAAATATTTACGTAGATTAAGACGTCAAAAAAATAAGGAATGCAAATGGTGGCGGCCATAGCCACCACCATTTGCGTACGCAGTTTTGTTTTGTTTTTCCCCAGAGCCCTCCGCGGCCGGAAATCCAGCTGTGGATGGCTCTAGCCTGGCTGGGCCTGGCTGGCTGCTCCGCGGAGCTGCCGCGGAGCACAGGCGGCCAAGGAGGATTCCGGGGGGGAGGAACGGAGTGCCTCCCCCCCCGTCCAGGATTCCGGGGGGAGGGACGGAGCACCTCCCCCCCACCATCAGCATAATCCGCAAACAGGTAAGTGATTTTTGTTCATCCCTAACCACTGGTCCATCTAGCTCAGTATTGTCAACACTGACTGGCAGCAGCATTCCAAGGTTTCAGACAGGAGTCTCTCCCAGCCCAACCTGGAGATGCTGCTGACCTTGAACTTGCTACCTTCTCCACACAAAACATGTGCTCTACCACTGAGCTACTGTCTGCACTTCACCCAAAAGGACCTGAGAAGAAGCTCAGGCACCTTATTTATTTATTACATGTTCCATCATTATCCCAAGGTGCTCAGGATGGCGTGTATTCTTGTCTCCCCACCATGTACCCTAACAATTTCCCTGTGATGTAGGCTAGCCTGAAAGAGAGGGACTGGGCCAAGTTAGCCAGTGAGCTAACCTTCATGGTTGAATGGGGATTTGAATCAGGTCTTGCCACTATCCTGTTCTCTGCCCTCAGTTTCACCCTTTGGCTCATCTGCTACTCTGTCATCTTCAGGCCAGGAGACATGGCTTTACCAGATTCCTCAGACTCAGTGAACACCCTTCCAATGCAGTCCTCACTAGGGATACATGAGAACTTCATTTCATGAATTGCTTGGAAAATACCCCATTTGCAATCCTGAATGTGAATTCTAACAGGAGCGCATGTTCTCCGAAAATATTCACCAATTCCCAAACTTGCATTTGTGTTCACAAAATGTGTACTTTCTCAACATGCAAAGCTTTCTCAAAAAGCTCATCTTTTCCTGTTTGAATGAACTGAAAAACAGGTTGCAAATGAGTACAGGAGTGAGTCAAACTGAGCTTTGAAAGTCTGGAAAATTTCAGTGAGTTCGAGCATGCCTGCTTCTCACATCCCTAGTCCTCAGCACCTTGATACCAAAGGATCCAGTGGCTGGCTGCAGAACTGGGCAATGGCCCTTTAAGAAGCAGACAGCTCCTCAAAGGGGATGGAGTTAACAACAGCAGGACCTGCCTTCAGAAGGCCTCTGTATGTTGCTGAGACAACTGCTCTTTATGTGGGAGTTTCAGTCAGTGATCTGTCCAGGGTCCTTACAGATCTTGCCTTGCTTTGCCTGTTGGGAACCTCCATTGCCTAAACTGACCTTGCCTTACCAGTCGAGAACTTGCTTCATCAGATGCGATCTTGGTGTGCCAAAAGTGATCAGCCTTTCTAGGCAGTACCATCACTGCAACCCAATCTCCCCTGGGAACTCTGTGCTGAGCTTGGACAAGATACCCACAGCCCTAAGCCAACACTCTAACCACTACACCACACCATTAGCAGAACGTACCTCCCACTGCCCTTGTGGCTGCCATTGTTCTCCCATCCAGGCAAATAGCGTGCCCTTATTTTCGCCGTAGTCTACATAAATCTTTACGTAGACTAGACATGCCAAAATAAGGAACGCAAATGGCGGCGCCCATGGGCCGCCGCCATTTGCATACGCGCTTTTTTTTTTTTTCAAAGTCACCCGTGATAGGCTACACTATCACTGCTGACTTTGGAAATCTAGCCGTGATAGGCTACGTAAATCGTCACGTAGCCTATCACGGGGTCTTTTTTTTAAAAAAACTTTTTGTTTCGCGGCCAGGGAGACGGGGCGCTTCTCCCCGGCCTGAATTTCAGCCAGGTGAGGTGGGAAGCTTCCCCCCCGGCCTGAATTTCGGCCGGGCGAGGCGGGAAGCCTCCCTCCCTTCGCCTGAACTTCGGGGGGAAAAGCAAAGCACCTCCCCCCCACCGCGAAGCCAAGCTGCGAAAAGGTAAGTGACTTTCGTACATCCCTACTTTTTATCAGTTTACAGCCTGATGACAAATTAATACCATTTGAGATCCTAGTTGCAAGTAGTGGGTGAGGAAGCATTGTGCAATTTCTCTGAATGGTCCTTGTAACTAGCAAAAGAACTGGGGAAGAATAAACTGTTAGGCTGTGTGTGTTTTTAAGGTCCTTGCATTACCATCTTTCCATTTGCACTTGTACCCTAATGTACCCTCCTTCCAGTTCACCTGTTTAATCTGATGCTCCGTCTTCTGTTCCATTTGTTCTGTTTTTTCCCCCTTTGCCTTTTTCCAAGATGTCCCTACCATTAGGAGGCTCGAGGAAAGTGCATACTCTCTTGCAGGCTCTTTTCAAACTCTGTCTTGAAGCATTAGTATCAGATATAAATAGCTGCTGTTTATACATAAGTAACAAAAAAATGATGGTGTCTCTTAAGGTGAAAAATCCTACCCAAACAAACCAGTCTTCAAGAATATTAATTGAAATATGCTCCCAAACACCTTAGGACTTGAAAGCATAGTAGGTGCTCCAAAGAAGACAGAAATACTTCCCAAGTTACCAAATTATCAACAGCCCCAATCTAAGTTGAACTTGAGTTCAGTGCTGAATAATAGACAATCAGGGGTTGAATAAACCAAGGGAACCAGTTTATTGGTAGGACATCAGACTAGACCAGTATTCCCCAACCTGGTGTGCTGATGAGCATTGAAAAGGCTGATGTGAAGCTAATGTTTTTTGTTTGTTTGTTTGTTTGTTTGTTTTAGCATACTCTGGGTTTTGTTTTAATAATCAAAGTGTTTTTAAAAAAAATACACTTCCAATCCCAGGACCACTGCTGAATACAGCACAACTCCCAAGAACAGAGAACTTGGCCTTGCCTGGCGTATAGGAGCAAACTTAAAGACCAACATAAAATTTATTGTAACATGAGCAATAGCCCCTAAATGCAGATAGGCCTGACAGCACCATCGCATCAATGCATTTTGTCTTTCTATCTGACTGAACTTCCAGTCATTCCACAGAGACCCAAGGCTATAATGATAGGGACATGATGAAATTATCAGTAGCCTCTTTTCTTCCCAATAGTTTTGTACCACCACCCAAAGGATCAAAATATGAGTTTTTCAAAACCACACTTTTGTTCTAATTTTAGTTTTAATTCCTTCATTTCTATTATTATGTATTGTTCTAGAGAATTAAACTAGAGATAAGGCTGGGGGAACACAATATCCACAACTCTTTGTAGTGACCTAATCAATCCAGGTATGTGTTCAAGCCAGAGGAGGAGGAGGAGGAGGAGGAGAGGAAGAAGAAAAAGAAGAAGAAGAAGAAGAAGAAGAAGAAGAAGAAGAAGAAGAAGAAGTAGACACATCTTTCAGACACATATAGGAAGAAAGCCAGACTATGAAGCACATGGTCTTCGATGTCTATATACTAATGCCCAGAGTATGGGAAACAAACAGAACGAACTTGAACTCTTAATACAAGAGGGAAATTATGACCTGATAGGTATAACTGAGACTTGGTGGGATGACTCTCATGACTGGAATACAGCACTTGAAGGATATCACTTGTTCAAAAAGAACAGGAGGAACAGAAAGGGAGGTGGGGTTGCACTGTATGTGAAAAATACCTATCTCTGCACAGAAATACAGGAGGAGGAGCTTGGTAGCCCCATCGAGAGCATCTGGGTTGAAATAAATGGAGCAAAGAATAAAAGGAACCTGGTGGTCGGAGTCTACTACCGGCCACCCAATCAAGGAGAAGACAAGGATGAAACTTTTGAAAAGCAAATAGCCAATGTTTTAAGGAAGCATGATGTAGCAGTAATGGGGGACTTCAATTTCCCCGATATTTGTTGGGAGACAAACAAATTCTGCAAAACATGGCCCCTCCAGGAAATTCCTGACTTGTGTGGTGGATAACTTCCTCCTACAGAAAGTAGAGGAAGGAACTAGAGGATCGGCTATCCTTGACTTGATCCTAACCAACAGAGATGACTTAGTGGATAAAGTAGCAGTTACAGGAACTCTGGGGGAAAGCGACCATGTTGTACTTGAGTTCTTGGTTCTAAGGGAAGCAAAAGCCGAGTGTAGTCAAACGCGTACCCTGGATTTTAGGAAAGCTGATTTTCATAAACTCAGAACAATGATCAGTAAGGTCCAATGGCAAGCGATGCTAGTGAGAAAAGGAGTCCAAGATGGGTGGGAGCTTTTAAAAAAGGAAATTCTCAAGGCACAATCACAAGCAATTCCAACAAGAAGAAAAGGTGGAAGACAACAGAAGAAGCCAATGTGCCTTCACAAAAAGCTTAGGGATGACCTGAAAACAAAAAAGGACACATATAGGAAGTGGAAAGAAGGCCAAGTAACAAAGGAAGAGTACAGGCAGATAGCACAGAATTGCAGGGATGGCGTCAGGAAGGCTAAAGCTGAGAATGAGCTGAGGTTAGCAAGGGATGCTAAAAACAACAAAAAGGCTTTCTTCAGCTACGTGCATAGTAAAAGGCAAAGGAAAGAAATGGTGGTTCAGCTATTAAATAAGGATGGCAAAAGGATAACAGATGACAAAGAAAAGGCAGAGGTGCTCAATTCCTACTTTGGCTCAGTCTTCTCCCAAAAGAGGGTCTATGACCCCCCTGGCAAAGGCGAAGTACAGGCTGAAGGGGCAGGATTGCAGCTTGAGATCGACAGGCATATGGTCAAGGAACACCTCATTACTTTGAATGAGTTCAAATCTCCAGGGCCAGATGAACTGCATCCTAGAGTCATAAAGGAACTGGCAGAAGAACTCTCAGAACTGCTGTCTATTCTCTTTGAGAAAACATGGAGGATGGGGGAAGTGCCAGATGACTGGAGGAGGGCTAACGTTGTCCCTGTCTTCAAAAAGGGTAAAAAGGAGGAACCTGAAACTACAGACCAGTCAGTCTGACATCAATCCCTGGGAAAATTCTGGAGCAGATCATAAAGCAATCCATCTGGAAGCACCTTGACAACAATGCCGTGATTACTCGAAGCCAACATGGATTTGTCAAAAACAAGTCCTGCCAGACAAATCTGATCTCATTTTTTGATCAAGTAACCTCCCTTGTAGACCGTGGGAATGCTGTAGACATCATATACCTCGACTTCAGCAAAGCTTTCGACAAAGTGCCCCATGATATCCTGATGAGCAAACTAGCTCAAAGTGGGCTAGATGAAACAACAATCCAGTGGATCCACAGTTGGCTACAGAATCGGACTCAAATAGTATCAATGGGACCTTCTCAAACTGGGGAGAGGTAACGAGTGGGGTACCGCAGGGCTCAGTCCTGGCCCCAGTGCTCTTCAACATTTTTATGAATGACTTGGAGGAGGAGGTGCAGGGAATGCTGATCAGATTTGCAGATGACACAAAATTGGGAGGGATAGCTAATACTTTGGAAGACAAAAACAAAATTCAAAGTGATCTGGATAGACTGGAGCACTGGGCAGAAAACAGCAGAATGACATTTAATAGGGATAAATGCCAAGTTCTGCACCTAGGAAAAAGAAACCAAATGCACAGTTACAAGATGGGGGATACGTGGCTCAACCACACTACAAGTGAGAAGGATCTTGGAATGGTTGTTGATCACAAGCTGAATATGAGCCAACAATGTGATGTGGCTGCAAAAAAGGCAAATGCTATTTTGGGCTGCATTCATAGAAGCATCGCTTCCAAATCCTGGGAAGTACTAGTTCCCCTCTACTCAGCACTGGTTAGGCCTCATCTGGAGTACTGTGTCCAGTTCTGGGCACCACACTTGAAGAAGGATGCAGACAAACTGGAGAGGGTTCAGAGGAGGGCAACAAAGATGATCTGGGGACTGGAAACAAAGCCCTATGAAGAGAGACTGAAAGAACTGGGCATGTTTAGCCTTGAGAAGAGAAGACTGAGGGGAGATATGATAGCACTCTTCAAGTACTTGAAAGTTTGTCACAGAGAAGAAGGCCAGGATCTCTTCTTGATCATCCCAGAGTGCAGGACATGGAATAATGGGCTCAAGTGACAGGAAGCCAGATTCCGGCTGAACATCAGGAAAAACATCCTGACTGTAAGAGCAATACGACAATGGAACCAAGTACCTGGGGAGGTGGCAGGCTCTCCCACACTGGAGGCCTTCAAGACGAGGCTGGACAGCCATTTGTCAGGGATGCTCTGACTTGGATTCCTGCATTGAGCAGGGGGTTGGACTCGATGGCCTTGTAGGCCCCTTCCAACCCCACTATACTATGATTCTATGATTCTATAAGAAGAAGTTAAATACATTTCAATATCCCTTTGATAGCTAATTGATAAATTAGTGTGTTAAAAGAGGCATTTCCCACAACTATTTTAACATCTCAAAAATGGCCTACAAGGGAATTGACACATCTTCTCTCAAGAGAAAACAAGTTGACATTCCAAAACTATAACAAATCTGTGACATTCTTGATATATGAGAGTTAATGTCATTCTGACACATACACACACACACACACACACACACAAACACACACATAAAGGCAGATGCTCAGACATTCTGCCTCCTCCTCCATGACCCATTTCCCTATGATATGCCTGCAGAGCAATATAATCTCTACAGGAACAAAGAAAATCTTCTCATCCTTCTCCAACAAAATACAAGACTTCAGCTGGTCAAGGATAGCTAATTTCCCATCATAGCGACTTGCTACTGGTGGCAGACAGCTTTTCTCCAAAATCAAAAATAAAACTCTTGTGAAATCGACAGCACAGACTGAGCTTGGAAAGCCATGTATAGTATACTTGTTCATTTTCTTGCAGAAACAGCCAGGAATCTGTTGACAACTGAATTTTTAGTTCATTTCTTCCATGGAGTACATGGGGTTTCCCAACAGTCTCCCATCTAGAGATAGGGAAAAAATCCCTTCAATGCAAATTGACCTAATTTTCCACCTTTGAACCAATACGCACACCAAAACTCAGTTGTCCTTCAAAATTTATACTTCTCCAAATTTGGCAATGGAGTTCTACACTGCAATGGAGTTCTCTGAACTATGGAATTCAGAACATGCATACCAAAAAGTGCATATTAAGGAAATTAGATTAGCGAAAATATTGTTCAAAATATTGTTAATTTATATTAGGAAAACAGCTTGGAAATAATGTGTGTATTAGACCAAATTGTGAACACAAATGCACAGAAAAAAGCACACGAATTTTTGTGCGAACCTTTTTTAGAAAATGTAAAACTTCAGGGTGAACTGAAGACTGGAAAAATGAGAAACTGAGAGAAACTGAAATTCACAAATTCATCCATCCATCCGCCTTCCAAGCACTGACCAGACCAGTTTAGCTTTGGCAAGGTGGCTGTGTTATGTGCCTTCAGACCAGTGGGGGCTGTTGGCTCTGATTTCAGTGGGGCCGCAAATCCATTCTGGGTTTCAGTCAGAACCAGCCAGAACTCTAAAGGAGCTATCCAAGCTGATGAATCTATTTGGGGGATAGGGTTGAGCATCTTTGATAGTTCCATTAGAGTTCTGGCTGGTTCTGGCTGAAACTCAGAATGCATTCACAGCCCCGCCGAAATCAGAGGCACCAGCCTCCACTGCTTCAGAGCATGCCTTGGAACCCAGATCTACTGTGTAGGCTTTTAAATGTCCTCATATGGCAAGTGTTCAGAACCTCACACCTGGGGGCCCAATCCAGCCCTCCAGGGTTCCCCAGATGTATTTAATATTTACTTAAAGTGTTTTTTATCCTGCTCCTCAGCTAAAAAAGGCTCCCAGACAGAGTAGCTTACAAACAGTCAATTAAATAAGACAGCCTCTGCTCACAGGCTTACAACCTAAAAAGACACAACACACAAGGAACAAGGAATAGGGAAGGAAGATGGGGGAATGGCTCCACTTATTTCTCCTGACTTAGTGGCTTCCCAGCTTTTATGCTGTTTTTCCCCCTTCTAAAAGGTTGAAATGCCCTTCCTAAGGCTTAGTGATAGGTAGTGAGAGCTTTCAGCTAAAATATGCCAGTATTTCAGCCCCTGCTGCTTTTGGTTTCGGCCCCACCCCACACTGCAATGTGCCCCCACCTCTGAGCTTCATTTAAATGGAATTCATTCCTTAGGCTGAAAGAGGTTAAACATCCCTGTGTTAAGGTTTGGACTGTATTTGAATGAGGATTCCCTCCCTCTGCCGCTGCTGCCATTTCCTCTTCAATTTCCCTTCACTTTCTCCTAAGTGTGGGGCTATAAACTCAGAGAATGTAAGTATGTGGGGGCTATACATTTTTCGGTGGGGTATACATTATATTCGAACTGTGGTGCTGGAGAAGACTCTTACGAGTCCCCTGGACTGCAAGGAGGTCCAATCAGTCCATCCTCAAGGAAATCAACCCTGACAGCTCATTGGAAGGACAGATACTGAAGCTGAAGCGCAAATATTTTGGCCATCTAATGAGAAGAGAAAACTCCCTGGAAAAGACTCTGATGCTGGGAAAGACCAAAGGCAAAATGAGAAGGAGACGGCAGAGGATGAGATGGCTAGATAGCATCACCGATGCAATGAATATGGACTTGAGCATGCTCCGGGAGAGAGCGGAGGACAGGAAGGCCTGGCGTGCTATGGTCCATGGGGTCACGAACAGTTGGGCACAACTCAACGACTGAACAACAACAATACATTATATGTGGGGCTGTATATTATGGGGATATAGCTTAATATAGCCTACATTAATATAGCCTAATATAACATTAATATAACCTAATATATATAGCCTAATATAGCCTACATATGGAGTATAGCCTATACATTATGGGGGTATAGCTTATAGCCTATATATTATATTGAGGGCTATGCATTAAGGGGGCATGCCCCCCTATGGGTGACTATATATTACTATACTAAGTGTGGGGGTATACATTCAGATTAGTAAATACTTCAAGTAAGTATTTGAATGAAGATTTCACACACGCTCCACACCTGCCGCCATTTCCTCTTCAGTTTATGAGTTTCTCCTAAGTGTGGAGCTATACATTCAAAGTAGTAAGTAAAAGAAAATTGTCGGGCCATATTCCCATAGGGCTAGCCCAGAATGGCCCCAGAATGCAACAGGAAGGAAACACTAAAATAAACTGTGAAGTCTGGAAGGTATGAAATAAAATTATCTGTGTGACTCAAGCTGGCGTGATATGTACACGAACCTTTGTGTGCTGGCATTCATTAGACAGAATGGCAGGGAGAGTGTGACAGAAACAGCATAATATGCTGTCACCATTTGGGAGGGAATGTCAAAGACCTCAGGATATACAGAAGACACATAGACTCTGCTTCAAATTAAAAGAATATATGTGAAGTCCGCCTAAGCCAGAACCCTTCTTATTCCTTCCTAAAGGATATATGTTGACGTTAATTACACTAATGAGAACAGCTCCTGAGTGTAATAAGTTTTGGAGCATCACCTTATGCACAAGCAGAGCAGAGTGTAAGATGGCTTCTCATGAGAAGGCCACATAGCCAGGGCTTGCAATTATCCACTTGCCTACTGTCTGGCCTTGACAAGAGTCCAGGCAGCCAGGTTCTGGGTCCCGGGGGGAGCTGGCTATCAGGCCAAGTTGGCTGTACATCCAAAGGCAGAGCTCCAGTTCCAATGCAGCAGGGCCAGCCCAAGACATTTTGCTGCCTGAGGTGAAGGAAGGATGGTGCCCTCTTCCGTTCCATGTACAAAAGTCAACTGGAGTGGCAAATAAATCTGTTTCCCATGCTGATGATGGGCCAGCAACCTCCACTGCATGTGAAGGCAGCAGGCTAACAAAGGAGGTGCAGAGTAGGTCACATGGTACACAGGCCTTGCTTCCAACACTTTGCTGCCACCTCCCAGCATCTGCTACCTGAGGTAACTGCTAGGGATGGATGGACTCACCTGAGTCCACAGTCAGCGGGCACTCAAGGAGCTTCTGCTAGGGATGTATGGATTCCCCACCATCTGTTCCTGTGGGGAATTCACCCAGCAGGGGGAGGCGATCCATTCTCTCCCCCCCCCCCCCGGAATCCTCTGGAGCGGCTCCACTCTGCAAGGATTCTGCAGAGCCACCTGGCTTGAGGGCTGCTTACCTGGGTGGCCGGAGCCATTCTCCTCCGCGCCGTTCACCATTTAAAAAAAAAAAAAATGCCGATCAGCAGGATGTGCCCATAGACATATACGCAAATAGAGCTGTGAAACCTGCATATAGGTCTATGTGTCCATAGGCTTATATACAAGATTCACAGCTCTATAAGTCTATTTTGTGTATAAGTCTACATAGACTTATACGCAAGATTCATGGCTCTATTTTGCATATAAGTCTATGGGCACATCCTGCCGATCGCCATTGTTTTTTGTTTTTGTTTTTTTAAATGGCAATTGGTGCAGAGAACAGCTCTGGCTGAGCAAGCAGCCGAGAGCCGTCCCGTGCGGAATCCTCACACAGTGGAGGTAAGAGGGACCAATCTGCTGCAGATTCCAGAGGCTGGATTTCAATGAATCCAGCCTCATTTGAATCCGCAGCGGATTTCTGTAACATCCCTAGCTGCTGCTGCTGCTCACACATGCAAGGCAGACCACATGAGCCCTGGAGGGCTCAGCGACCTGTCTGGGAGTGCCCCTGAGCCACCCACTGCACCCTGCAAGTGGCCATTTTTTACAGAAGATGGGAGGGTCCTAGATTTTTCTATACCTAATGTTGCATACAACGGCAGCCATAAAGGGCCATTTCTGCAACATTAGAATCATATAGGGTTGGAAGGGGCCTAGAAGACCATCGAGTCCAAAATGGATGGAAATGGCCCTTTACAGCTGCAGTTGTGCACAACATTACACGTGCGAAAATCAAGAGCCCACATCTTCCATAAAAATGGTGGCTCGCATGGAGGACAGGCAGCTGCCAAGGACAATCAGCTGCCAGGCACGAGCAGACAGGTTCAGCAAGTCTGGACCCAGCCAGATGCCCAGAACTAGGGATATCAGAGAATTCCGCCACGGATCTCGGTGAGGCCCCGAAATCTGTGGCGGAACGGCCTGCCACCCCCCCACCCCCCGTGGATCTCCCCCCCGAACGAGACTTATCTAGGCAGCGGCTCCAGCGGCGGCTCCGGTGGCGGCGGCTCCAGCGGCGGCTCCGGTGGTGGCGGCTCCAGCGGCTGGTCTTCCATTTGCAGTCTGGAGGGGTTTTTTTGTTTTGTTTTTTACAGAGACATGATAGGCTACATAAAGATTTACATAGCCTATCATGGCTGGGTTAAAAAAAAAAATGCGTACGCAAATGGCGACGGCTACAGCCCCCGCCATTTGCGTTCCTTATTTTTCACCGTCTTAGTCTACGTAAATATTTACGTAGACTATTATGGCAAAAATAAAGGGGAACACAAATAGCGTAGCCGGCGCTATTTGCGTCCCTTTTTGATTCTCCATTTTAGCCTATGTAAATATTTACGTAGGCTAAAACGGCGAATCAAAAAGGGACGCAAATAGCGCCCGCTACGCTATTTGCGTTCCCCTTTATTTTCGCCGTAATAGGCTATGTAAATATTTACGTAGACTAAGACGGTGAAAAATAAGGAACGCAAATGGCGGTGGCTGTAGCCGCCGCCATTTGCGTACGCGGTTTTTGTTGTTGTTGTTTTTTACCCAGAGCCCTCCGCGGCTGGAAATCCAGCTGTGGACGGCTCTGGCCTGGGCCTGGCCAGCTGTTCTGCAGAGCCACCGCGGAGCACAGCCGGCCATCGAGGATTCCGGGGGGGAGGAATGGATCGCCTCCCCCCCATCGAGGATTCCGGGGTGAGGGACAGAACCCTTCCCACCCCACCATGAACATAATCCGCAGAAAGGTAAGTGACTTTCGTACATCCCTACCCAGAACATCACTAGCAACTGTTTCACTTTATCTAACGGTAGGACCATCCCTAAAATGCAGCAATCAAAACCCAGAGGGCCAGAAACAAGTGAATAGCCAAAACCAGGCAGGTGTCATGCCCCCACCAGCTTCCTGTTGAAACTAGACCCAAACAGAAACAGTCAGGACTTCCTCAGAGGGAGACTGACAACCCTCCTGAGATTACCACCCAGAAAGGTGCCCCATTCGAGGAAGATACAGATCTGGGAAATACATTTAATTCTGACTGGTCACACTTCCCAGCTCCAGCTTCTCCACATTCACCATCAGGACCTCAGGAGCAGAGATGATGGTGGGTTCAAACATAGGCCCAGACCAGAAGGCCCATCTGGCAGCATGAGGCCTACCTGAGCCTGACTCAGGATGAGGAACACAGAATCAACACATCTTCTGGATCAGGGCTCTACCGATGCTCCTGGAAGGGATGGGGCAGCTATAAAGCTCCTCAGCTGGCACATACCAGTTCCTGATGCAACACTTCATCTAGTTCACTTCCTCCGCTGTCTTGGAATCCTTGCTCCCTGGACTGCTCCTTGGCCTCACTGACAAGAGGAGGATCTATGCCATGCAGCAACAGTGATGGTGGTAGAAATGGAACAGTAGAGGTTCAGTCCTAGAGGAGCAAAAGGATCAGATGGGTCAGAAGCAGGTGCATCATCAAAGCGAGGCAAGGGTGAAGCTCAAGGCAGCAGGAACTCAGTGTCCTCAAATTGGAGAAAAGCTGATCAGACTGAGAAGCAAATCCTGAAGCTGGGGCTTTATATGCCTTGTCCACCAGGCATAAGGCCTGGTAGACAAGGATTGGCCATTGAGATCAGCTGATGGAATGCTCAGGCATGCTGGGACAGAAGTCATCTGGGACAGATGACACCCTTGGAACATAATTAGGGGTGGATGAATCTGTCCATTTTGGTTTCTCCCAGTTTCGCATTTTTCCAATTATAAGTTAAGGTTTTCTTAAGTTACACATGGAAATTTGTAGACACTATTGTGCACATTTCTCCTTCTAAATGCATTTTTGTATGCAACTTCATGTAATAGACACAGTTTTGCAAGCAAGCTTCCTAATAAAGCAATTTTGGATGCCATTTTCACTAATATACTCATTTTCTATGCATTTTTGATCAGAGAATTCCTCTGCAAAATTCAGAAAAGCACACATTTCAAAGGATAACTGAATTTCCATTCACATTTTGGCTCAAATGTGTAAGATTAGGTAAGTTTGTGCTAAAATGTGACCAGAACAGATTTCACTCCCATCCCTACACAGAGCTCAGTAGTTGCCAGCCTTGTGACAGAAACAGGGAACAGGAGATAAAGCATCCTGGGACCTTGGCAAGCAAAACACATGCTTCACCGCCAAGGTATGGCCCCTCTTAAAGGGAAGCATTATGGAGATCTCACAGAAATGTCACCATGATGAGGACTCTGTGCAGTAGCATAACTTGCTTAAGGATTAAACTTTCCTTTTAAATGTATAACAGTCTAAGGACATTGCATGAAAGGCGTACCCCAGTTCTGATGGAACATGATTCCGCATCGCTTCCGGATGTTTTGACCAACATCCTTTTTTGTGTGTGATTCAAAGTTTCAGCTCTCAAGCTGCCCTGCTCTCCAGGAAAGTTGCTTCTATGCCAACCTGAACAACAGACACTGAGATACGTATATCTCACAGCGTGCTGTTCAGAGAAATTGGCAGAGTGGGCGTAGTTGACGCATCATGAACACTTGATGTAGTTGAAAAGCTGCAGCACTTAAAATAAATCCTTCAAATACCTGCAAGCACACTGTTTGCGGGTGGGGTGGAGGCAGTTCCACTGGTCTGAAAACAAACATCTTCTGTTCAGGAAAAGCACCCTAGATAAAAGGGTGGTGTAGGTTTTTTCAGCATAGTCATGCTTGAATGGGGAAGAGACACCTTGTGGAAGGGCTGTGCCCATATGAACCTAACCATGCTTTAAGACAAGGTGGGGAACATCGGGCCCTCTGGATGTTAATGAACTACTACTAGGGATGTCAGAGAATTCCGCCACAGATCTCAGTGAAGCCAAATGCCAATGCATTCAGCCCCCCGAAATCCGTGGCGGAACGAAGCCCCCCACCCCACCACCCTGCAAAAGGCGCACAAAATGGAGCACTTACCTGGTGCCGTTTGCGCTGCTTTGAGAATGGCGGCCATGTCTGCGGCCGCCATTCACTTCCCCATTTAGACCATCATAGGCTACGTAAGTATTTACGTAGCCTATGACGGTCTAAATGGGGAAGCGAATGGCGGCCGCAGACATGGCCGCCATTCGCAAAGCAGCGCAAATGGCACCAGGTAAGTGCTCCAGGTAAGTGCTATCATGGCTAATGCAGGGATGTCCCTGCATCCCTGTGGAGGCCGTGATAGGCTACATAAGTTTTTACATAGCCTATCACAGCAAAAAAAAGGGAACGCAAATAGCTGCCACAGTAGCCACCGCCGTTTGCGCTCCTGTTTTTTTTGCCGTGATAGGCTACGTAAATATTTGCGTAGCCTATCACGGCAAAAAAACCAGGGGCACAAATGGCATAGTGGCCGCCATTTGCACCCCTGTCTTTCGCCGTGATAGGCTACGTATGTAAATATTTACCTAGCCTATCATGGCAAAAAACATGAATGCAAATGGCGGCAGCCGTAGCCGCCTCCATTTGCATCCGCAGGCTCCAGATGCCTGCGAATGCACCTGGCTGGCAGCTCCGCGGAGCTGCTGCAGAGTGGAGTCGGCTGGGTTAGGATTTCGGGGGGAGGTGCGGAGCGTCTCCCCACCACCGCGAATTACCCCTGTGAAAAGGTAAGTGACTTTCGTACATCCCTAACTACTACAGCCATCTTCCCTCACTATTGGTCAGGCTAACTGGGGCTAATGGGATTCAGAGTCCAGCAAGATCTGGAGGGCCACACATCCCCACCACTGATTTAAGATCAGCTTTGGGGGCCCTATTGGTTGGCTCTCCTTTAAGATCTGTTAGATTGGCAGGGCCTTCTTAGTAGTGGTTCCTACTTTCTGGAACTCCCTCCCAAGTAGGGATGTATGAAAATTCCGCCACGGATCTCGGGGAGGCTGAATGCCAGCACATTCGGCCCCCCGAAATCGGTGGCGGAACGGCCTGCCACCCCCCCGCCACCCCCCCCCCCGGGATGAGACTTACCTTGGGCGGATCTTCCTGGTGGCGGCGGCGGCTCCGGCGGCGGCTCCGGTGGTGGTGCAGCGGCGGCTGCAGCGGCCGGTCTTCCAACCGGCTGCCACCACCACCATTTCCAGGTTAAAAAAAAACCATGATAGGCTACATAAAGATTTACCTAGCCTATCATGGCTAGGTTTAAAAAAAAAAAACCGTGATAAGCTACGTAAATGTTTACATAGCCTATCACGGCTGACTTTTAAAAAAAACAAAACAAAACATGCGTACGCAAATGACGGTGGCCGTGGCTGCCGCCATTTGCGTACGCACGTTGTTGTTGTTGTTGTTGTTGTTTTAACTCAGCTGTGATAGGCTACGTAAACATTTACGTAGCCTATCATGGCTGACTGCAGGGATGCAAATGGCGGCAGCTATGGCCGCCGCCATTTGCGTCCCTGCTAGCCAGCAGCCAGATGTCCAGCTGCTGGCAGAGCCAGCCGGTGGCTCCGCAGAATCGCTGCGGAGCACAGCCGGCCGGCCAGGATTCCTGGGGGGGGGAACGGAGTACCTCCCCCCCGGCGAGGATTCCGGGGGGAGGGACGGAACGCCTCTCCCCCAACCATAAACATAATCCGCGAAAGGTAAGTACCTTTCATACATCCCTACTCCCAAGGAATGTGTAGGCGCCCCTCCCTCTCCATTGCATCAGGCTTTGAAAACAAACCTGGCTCGAATGGCTTTTAACTGATGTGTGTTATTGGTTGTGCAGCAGTTTTACTGATGTTTTATTGCTGTGGTTCTGGAAACCTTATATCTATATTTAAGCTAAATTATATTTCAATGCATTGTTGTTTAGTGGATGTGTTTGGTCCAGAAAGGGAGATTATAAATATTTAAACAAACAAATAAATAAAAATATTGTCTGTAACCTCGGCAACTTCAGTCCCTCAAGCAGCAACTTTAAAAGGGTGTGACTTTTTTTCTTTAAAAAGCAAAGCATAAGTACATACATAGAAGTGAATGTCTGCCTCTTTTAAAAAAAAAAATCCGAACATGGAAAGACTACCTGATTTATAATGCAAGGTATAAAACTGGTGAGTGTTCCAGCACTTGAAGAAAACAAATGGAAATCCAGCGAATGCAAAACCCAAGTTTATTCATTCAAGTAGTATAAATCCTGATACATTTTGAGAAACATGCCTTCATCAGGGTAATCTATTGCAATTCCTTAGATTACTAGCTCCAAACACAGTTGCTGATTCTTACGATGGAACCATTCCCGCTCCTACCAGTGTAGGAATCAACAGCTCTTTTTGAAGCTAGTAATCCAAGAAATTAAAACAGATTCCCTCGACAAAGAGATTGTTGCTCGAAAGGCAGTAGGATTCCTACTACTTGGATTAATTAATTTGTGTCCTGCACCTGCTGGATTTCCATTCATTTTGGGTGGGGGGGGGGGCTGCAATCCAGCATTTGACCTCCTGCAATGAACATTGGTATACACACGGTGAGGCTGTACATGATTTAGGCAGGCTTTCCCCAATCTGGTGCTCTCCAGATGTTTTGGACTCCTTGCTTAGCTTTAGCAAAGTTGCTGCATTGTATATCTTCAGACCATACCCTGGGTCATATGCTTTTAGCAGAGGAGGCTGCTGGCTCTGATCATAGAATCATAGAATAGTAGGGTTGGAAGGGGCCTACAAGGCCATCGAGTCCAACCCCCTGCTCAATGCAGGAATCCAAGTCAGAGCATCCCTGACAGATGGCTGCCCAGCCTCGTCTTGAATGCCTCCAGTGTGGGAGAGCCCACCACCTCCCTAGGTAATGGTTCCATTGTCATATTGCTCTAACAGTCAGGATGTTTTTCCTGATATTCAGCCAGAATCTGGCTTCCTGTAACTTGAGCCCATTATTCTGTGTCCTGAACTCTGGGATGATTGAGAAGAGGTCCTGGCCTTCCTCTCAGTGACAACCTTTCAGTACTTGAAGAGTGCTATCGTATCTCTCCTCACTCTTCTCTTTCCAAGGCTAAACATGCCCAGTTCTTTCAGTCTCTCCTCATAGGGCTTTGTTTCCAGTCCCCTGATCATCTTCATTGCCCTATGATGGTGGGGCAGTGAATCTGCTCCAGGTTTCAGTCAGAACCAGTCAAAAATCTAAAGGAACTATCCAAGGTGCATAGCAATAGCATGAACCATCGCTGAAATTTCGCACCATCCTACATCTTGCTTCTGTTTCCTGGGATAGACCAGAATGGTGGCAAAAGTACCCCTGTTCTCAGAAGGCAGCATGAAGATACTTCATATAATGTGGGTAGACAAATTCCTGGAGGAGAAAGCTATCAATGGCTACTAGTCTTGAGAGGCAGTGAGCCTATGTACACCAGTTGCTGGGGAACATGGGCAGGATGGCGCTGTTGCACTGGTGTCCTGCTTGTGGGTTTCCTGTAGGCAGCTGGTTGGCCACTTGGTGGCTTCTCATTGCGTTAGTGGTCATTCCTAGTGCTAACACAACTTAATGAGCATGGGAGAACTGTCAGCTTTGGATACTGCCCAATGTACAGATGGCAGAGTAAAGGAATGGTAATGGGGAGGGGGCTGAAACCAGGTTTTGTGATACAAGAATCAAGGTATTACTAGAATGTCCCTATCTTTATCAGTGAAATGCTGAAGGGGATGGAAAATGAGGTGGAGTGACTCAGAGATGTTGGTACCACAGGCAGTGAGCCTATGTATGCTGGGGACCAAAGGTAGGAGGGAGCTGTTGCACTCATGCCCTGCTTGTGGGTTCCCAGTTGACAGCTGGTTGGCCACTGTGTGAACAGAATGCTGGATAGGGATGTCAGAGAATTCCGCCACGAATCTCGGGGAGGCCGAATGCCAGCGCATTCGGCCCCCCAAAATCGGTGGCAGAACAGTCTGCCCCCCCGCCCCCCCCCCCGGGACGGGACTTACCTTGGGCGGATCTTCCTGGCGGCGGCGGCGGCTCCAGCAGCAGTTCGGCGGCGGTTCAGCAGCGGTGCGGCGGCGGCGGCTGCGGCAGCCGGTCTTCCGACTGGCTGCCACCACCACCATTTCCAGTTAAAAAAAAAAAAAAAAGTGATAGGCTACGTAAAGATTTACGTAGCCTACCACGGCTAGATTTTTAAAAAACACCGTGATAGGCTACATAAATGTTTACGTAGCCTATCACGGCTGATTTAAAAGAGAAAAAAACGCGCGTACGTAAATGGTGGCGCCCATGGGCGCCGCCATTTGCGTTCCTCATTTTGGCACGTCTTAGTCTACGTAAACATTTACGTAGACTAAGACGGCGAAAATAAGGGGAACGCAAATAGCGCAGCGTCTACGCTATTTGAGTTCCCCTTATTTTCACCGTCTTAGTCTACGTAAATGTTTACGTAGACTAAGACATGCCAAAATAAGGAACGCTAATTTTTTTTCTTTTAAATCAGCCGTGATAGGCTACGTAAACATTTACATAGCCTATCACGGCTGACTGCAGGGATGCAAATGGCGGCGGCTACAGCCGCCGCCATTTGCAGAGCCGGCCGGCCAGGATTCGGGGGGGAGGGATGGAGCGCCTCCCCCCCCGGCCAGAATTTCGCGGGGGGGAGGGACGGAGCGCCTCCCCCCCACCATGAATGTCATCCTTCGAAAAGGTAAGTGTCTTTCGTACATCCCTAACTGGACTAGATGGAACCTTGGTCTGATCCAGCAGGGCTCTTCTAATGTTCCTATGTTCTTTCCCCACACCCACACATACAACACACATTTAAGAAGATGCATTCATTCATTTGCCTCAAGTGTGAAGAACCTCTTTCAGCCTGAGGGCCAAATTCCATTCTGGAGAAGCCCTCAGGGCCTGCATTCCAGTGCTGGGCAGGGCCAAAGGCAAAAGGGCCAGGGCCAAAAATCCCAACCTATTTTAGCTTAATGCTCTTACTGCAAGTAAATAAGCCTTTAGAGAGGCATTCCAACCTGTTAAGAATGGGGGGAAATGTTCAAAAGCTGGAAAACTACCAAACAATCCATGGTCAGGGGAATGGGAGGGCAGAGAAAGGGTGCATGGCCAGCTGGGGAACCCCAGAAGGCCAGATGGGGACCCCAACCTGAGGCTCATCACCCCCTGATTTACATTACTGAGGTGCCACACTATAGAAAAGAATTCTCAGGATGGCTTACAAAATAAAACATGTTTTACTGTTATTGTAAATGAATATACCCCTTTTTTTGCTACACGTTGTTGTTGCTCTTGTATTTTCTCTGTTTTTGTTTCTGTTGTTGTTATTGTTGTTGTTGTTATTTACATTTCTATACCCCCCAATAGCCAGAGCTCTCTGGGCAGTTTACAAATATTAAAAACATTAAAAATACAATATACAGAGATTAAAAACCATTACATAAAAAACACATGAAACAGACAATATACACAAAGGAAACATATCTAAAACAACGTCAAACAAACAATCTCAAAAACAAACAATCATAACCATAAGACATTCCAGGATCGATTAAACACTTATCATATATTGCTGAATGCCTGGGAGAAGAGAAAGGTCTTAACCTGGTGCTGAAAAGATAACAATGTTGGTGCCAGGCAGGCCTCGCTGGGGAGATCATAATTTGGCAGCCACCACTGAAATGGCCCTCTCCCTTGTCTCCATCTTCTGAGCTTCCCTCCACGTAGGCAGCCGGAGGAGGGCCTTAGATGTTGAGCGTCGTATACGGGTAGGTTCATGTCAGGAGAGGCACTCCGTCAGGTATTGTGGTCCCAAGCCATGTAAGGCTTTATAGGTTAAAACCAGCACCTTGAATCGGGCTTGGAAACATATAGGCAGCCAGTGCAAGTGGGTGAGAGTCAGACTTATATGTCTGGGCGCTCTGGTCCCCATTATCAATCTGGCTGCCACATTTTGCATGAGCTGCAGCTTCTGAACCATCTTCAAAGGCAGCCCCACATAGGGATGTATGAATTACTTAACTGGCGTTCCGGTGGGGGGGGTGTCCGCAGGGGGGGAGGCGATCCGTCCCTCCCCCAAAAATCTTCGCTGGCCGGCTCCGCTCTGCAGCAATTCCGCAGAGCCGCTGGCCAGCTCCGAAGCCCCAGCGATATGGCCGCCATTGCCGTATCACTGGCTGGACTGACGTACTGCAGACGCAAATGGTGTCCGGTGTAGCAGATGCCATTTGAGTCCCTGCTTTTTGACGTGATAGGCTATGTAAATCTTTACGTAGCCTATCATGCAAAGGAACAGGGATGCAAATATGCCATTTGTGTCCCTGTTTTTTCACGCAATAGGACATGTAAAGATTTACATAGCCTATCTCGTCAAAGAGCAGGGACGTAAATGGCATATTTGCATCCCTGTTCCTTTGCATGATAGGCTACGTAAAGATTTACATAGCCTATCATGTCAAAGAGCAGGGACTCAAATGGCATCTGCTACACCAGACGCCATTTGCGTCTGCAGTATGTCAGTCCAGCCAGCGATACGGCAATGGCAGCCATATCACTGGGGCTTCAGAGCCATCAGCAGGCAGGATCTGGCTGGTGAGAACTTTGGAGGTAGGAGATCCGATCCTCCATGGACTTCGGGGAGGGGGAGGATTCAATAGAATCCGGACTCATTTGGGTCCATGGAGGATTTCTCCAACATCCCTAGCCCCACATAGAGTGCACTGCAGTAATCTAACTTGGAGATTACCACAGCATAGAAAACTGAAGTAAATGAGCCTTCCCCAATCTGGTGCCTCCCAGATGTGTTGGACTACAATGCCCAGCATCCCCAGACAGCATCTTGAGGGGGCCAGGTTGGGGACAGCTGCAGTAAGCAGGACATAGAGAGATCCAGACTAGCCAGCTCACCTACCACCATCTTTACACCATGGTCTATCTTCTTTCTTTATTGATTTACAATATTTGTATATCGCTTCATATCTAAAACAGATTTCTTTCCTCACTTCTAGTCACCCTGCAGTCCTTCTGTCGCCGGAGCTCCTGCAATCTGCAAGTGGGTAGGAAGATGGATTTTATTTTTTCCAGATTTTGAGGAAAGCCAAGAGGATTCAATTAGGCATCCCATTACACACCGGCCCTCAAAGCTCCCCAAAATCTTTCTCCTATGTTGTGGCTGGGATATAGATATAGATTCATACATATATAAGAACAAAAGAGCCATGTAGGGATGCTGGAGAATTCTGCCACGGATGCCAGTGAGGCTGGATTCTTTAGAATCCGCCCCCCCCCCAGAGTCCATGGCGGAATGGACTACCCCCCTGACACCCCCCCAAATCCCCCTCCCCGAACGGACCTACGTGGTGGTGGTGGTGGCTCTGGCGGGGCCAACAGCGGCTCTGGGTCATCTTCCAGCCGCTGCTGGGCTATGGCCACAAATGGCGGCCGCTATGCCGGCCGCCATTTGTGTCCCTGCCCAGCAGGGACACAACACCCTGCCCAGCAGGGACACACCATTTGTGCCCCTGTTCTTTGCCATGATAGGCTACGTAGATACTTATGTAGCCTATCACGCCTTGCCAGGGATGCAAATGGTGGCTGGCTGGCATAGTGGCCACCAATTGCGGCCGCAGCCCAGCAGTGGCCGGAAGTCTGGCTGTGGCCGGCCCCAGCCGGCAGCTCCATGGCCTTGCTGCAGACTGGAGCCAGCCAGGGAGGATTTCGGGGGGGGAGGGATGGATCGCCTCCCCCCCACCGCAGACTGCCGGCCAGAAAGGGGTGTTTCACACACCCCTAGAGCCATGCTGGATCAGACCAAGAGTCCATCTAGTCCAGCATTCTGTTCTCACAGTGGCCAACCAGCTGTCAACCAGGAACCCACAAGCAGGACACGAGTGGAACAGCACCCTCCCACCCATGTTCCCCAGCAACTGGTGTACATAGGCTCACTGCTTCTGGTACTGGAGGGAGCATATAGCTGTCAGGACTAGTAGCCACTGATAGCCTTTTCCTCCAGGAATTTGTCCAACCCCCCTTTAAAAGCCATCCAAACTGGTGGCCATCACTACTTCCTGTGGTAGCAAATTCCATAGTTTAACTATATACCAGCAAAAGGGCAATGATGATTTCCCTCCCCACCCCTCCAAATTCCTCCCAGTCCTGTTTTCATTCTCAGAGAGAGGCGATCTGGAGCGACTTCAGTTTGGAAATGTCTGGCAAGGGTTGCACGGCTAAATTGCAGATAAGAGGAGCCTGGGAGCATGAGAAAGATTTATGCTTTCCTCTCTTTCAGGGCAGTTTCTCTGTAGAGGTCAAAGAGGGGGTGGGGGTGATCATGTGCATGGATTGCAGGGAGAGAAGGTAGGGATCTACGAAAGACACTTAACTTTTCGCAGCTTGGATTTGCGGTGGGGGGAAGGCGCTCCATCCCTCCCCCTGGAATCTTCCCTGGGCTGGCTCCGCTCCATGGCGGCTCTGCAGAGCCGCCAGCCAGGGCCATCCGCAGCTGGAGTTCCGGCCGTGGACAGGCTGCTGCGGACGCAAATGGCGGCCGCTGTAGCGGCCACCATTTCCGTCCAGGGAAGCTGCTGTGATAAGCTACATAAGTATTTAAGTAGCCTGTCACGGCAAGCCAAAAAAAAAAACAGCGTACGCAAATGGCGGCGGCTACAGCCGTAGCCGCCACCATTTGCGTACGCTGTGGGGGTTGTTTTTTGGGGGGGCTTGCCATGATAGGCTACGTAAATACTTACGTAGCCTATCACGGCTATGATGAGGAAGCGAATGGCGGCTGCAGGGCGGCCGCCATTCCCAAGTCAGCGCGAACAGCAGCAGGTAAGTGCTCCGTTTCGCACGCCTTTCGTGGGTTGGGGGGGCGGGGGCTTCATTCCGCCATGGATTTCGGGAGGCCGAATGCACTGGCATTCGGCCTCACCAAGATCCGAGGCGGAATTCTCTGACATCCCTAAGAGAAGATCCAACTGAGAACTGTGGAACTCATTTCCAAAGCACCCGATGGAGGATTGGGGGAGAGGGGCTACTCGTATTTTCACTCCAAGATGGTTTTTCAAACAAAGAAAAGTTGATTTGTCTCCCACCCCTCTTCCTCACAACAAAACAAATAAGTAAAGGTTGCAATTTTAAAACAAAACAAATGCAAGAATATTCCCTTTCATCTTGGTAATTATCTTCACATTAGAAATCAATCAAGGACGCTCATTACCATTAGCAAGATGGCTCATGAAATTCCCCCACGCCAGTCACGCTAATGAACGTGAAGGCACCATCGCTTTTTCCAGGGTGTAAACAGAGGGTGCAGGGAGAAAGAATTGGAAGTGTGGCAGTTGAGGGCGCCAGACTTTATTCACATCCGAAGAAAACAGATTAAATGCTCATAAAAGGTAAGAACAGGGGTGGGGGTGTTTTTAAAAAAGGCTTGCAAAATCCTTGTGCAAGAAAGCTTACTGCAAGCAGAGAGAGAGAGAGAGAGAATTGGTTCATTGATAGTGGGAACCAGTAGAAGCTGGTGGCTCCAATTTTGGTGGGTGTGTCAGTCCATTCTGGGTTTCAGTCAGAACCAGACAGAACTCTAAAGGAGCTATCCAAGGTGGTGAACCTATTTTGGGGAGAGACTGAAACCCAGAATGGATACACAGCCCCACCGAAATGGGTGTCGCCAGCCTCCACTGTGCTATGCCTAACAGGTGCGGGCATGTCACGGTGGTGGAACAATTACGATCCGTGCTGAAGGTTCAAGTTTAAACTCCAGTTAAAAGGATCTGGTAGAAATCTCCAACTTCCAGGGCATAGTCTGAAGGCACGTGAGGCAGCCACCTTGCTGAAGCTAAGCAGGTCTGGGTCTGGCCTGGCTTGGAGGGGAGACCCCCTGGGAACCGCATGTAGCCACCTTGAGTTCCACAATGAAAGAAGCTAGGGCTGTGCACCGCTTCAGCCTGAGGCCTGAACCCCAAGTCGAAGTGGGCTACATCAGGTCACTTTGAGCCCCTTCCAGGGCGAAGCAGAGGGGCAAGAAGTGACCTGGAGCAGGTCGGGGGCTCTCTGAAGCACTGGGTGCGCTTCAGAGCTTCGGCACCCCCTGCCCAGCTGCGCTGGCGCCTCCAGGGCCTTACCTGAGCCGCCCACCTTCTCTGCCACCATCTCCATCACCGCCACCTTTGCCTCATCCTCCGCCGCTGCCACCATCACCTTCTCTGCTGCCGCCGCCATCGCCATCCCTGCCGCCAGGTCCCGAGGCCTGGATGTGCTGAGTTTTATTGCAGGGAGTCGCCATTTTAAAAATGGCAACTTCCAGGAATTTCTGGGAGGTGGCTATTTTTAAAATGGCAACTCCTTGCAATAAGAGTTGGCGTGCATCCAGGCCTCAGGACCTGGCAGAGGCGGCGGGGGCAGAGGAGAAGGCAACGGTGGCAACGGTGGCAACGGAGGAGAGGGCGGCAGCAAGGTAAGGAGCTGGGGGTTGCACAGGGGCATGAGGGGGGACCTGAAATGGGGTTCGGCTTCCAAACCCCACTTGGGGTTCAGGGCCAAGTCGGGTCGTGGGGGGCCGAGTCAGCCTGAGCCAAATCGGGCTCACCTCCAAAGCCGCAGAGCAGCTTCTGAATCGGATCGGGGCAGGGCGCCCCTGTACAGCCCTAAAAGAAATGTGGGATAGAAATGTAAGAAATAAATAAATAAAAATAGGATTGAGCTGTAACGAAATATCGCTAAATGTCCATATGAGGGGGGAAACAACACAAGCCACTCTCATAATGTATCTGAAGGCAGGGTATAGATGTTAATTAAAATACATGTATTCATTAAATAATAACAAAGAACAAATACATTTGGGGAAGATCTATAGCTCAGTGGTAGAGCAAATGCTTTGCATGCACAAGGTCCCAGGTTCGATCCCTGGCATCTCCAGGCAAGAATAAAAAAGAATCCTGCCCAAAACCCTGGAGAGCCTCTGCTATTCGGTGTTGACAGTACCGATCTTGATGGTCCAGGGGTCTGACTGAATAAGGCAGCTTCCCATGTAAATAAACAGCTCTCTAAAAAGAGGGCGAGGGAAAGCATGCTATTTTCTTTGTTTTTAAGTGATGGACCCAGCCTTCCCCACCTGGTGCCCTACAGATGCTTTGGACTGCAACCCCCATCATCCACAACCATTGGTTATGCAGGTAGGAGTTGCAGTGAAAGACATCTGGAGTATACCAGGCTTTCTGGACATTCTTATATTCCTAGATGTGACCTTCCTTCTGTGAGTTGTATCACAGGGCAGGGATAAGGGGATCCAACCTACAAATCATTTTTATAAATAATTGGCGGGGGGGAACAGAACTCAAACCAAACTTTTAAATATTATTTCTAATGCTTTACTATGTCTTTATTTGATTGTGGCTTTTATTTTCTGAACTTTTTGTAAACTGCCTTAGTTGCTTCCAGAAAGACAGTATAGAAAAAAATTATCCTCATCTTCATCGTCATCCTCATCCTCATCTTGACCAAACAGCAGCAGGCACTGAGAATGCTGTGCTGTTTCTCACCCATCATATCACAAATAATATCGATAGGTGCCCAAGATGCTGTCACAATCATAGTACCATAGTAATGACCACCATTATATGTTTTATTAGAGAAGCATCAACGTTTGCATCATTAGATGTTGGGGAAATGTGGTAATACAACCTTCCTATAAGAAATATTCCCAATTCTATAGGCAATGCTCAATAGATGAGAAAGAAATGTACATGTATCATACAAAAAAAAAAAGGACACACACAAAACATATGTCCATATGCATCTTCTTTGCCTAAGACCTTCATGAATCTTTAACTCCCACTGATTTTGACTGAACAGGGAGGACTTGATCTATTGTTATCTCATTCACACAGGTGAGATCTACTAGGGCACCAGGCAGGGCCTTCTCAGTGGTGTCACACACATTTTGGAATGCCCTCTCAAAAATCCATCTGCTCACCTCTCTGGCTGCACCATTGTCAAGTAATAGGCATACAAGGACCGTGGAAGTTTCCGTGGAAGCTGGGAGGGAGGCTGAAGGTAAGATCTCCCTCTCTGAGGTTGTACTTCTCTTCTCCACCCTTGGAGGGGAAGATCCAAAATGTTATATGGACCTTGTCTTCAGCATATCTGGAGAATCCCCCAAAGAATGTAGAAACCACTCCCACTTGTTTTTGGGTGGCCCCGTTTCACTTTCAAACTGACAGGCACTCAACCATCTTTTATTAGTATATATGTTACTTTGTGGAGCCACCCCCACAAAAATGTTGTCATAGTTGCTTCTTTCATCCCCCCTTCCCCATTTCATCTGTTCTTTCCCAGCTATCAGACTTGAGATTGTAAGCTCCATGAGGCAGAGAACTATCTCCCCTCCCCCGCTTTGCTTAGGCTGTAAAATGCCACATGCATAAATAGAGCTGCATAACTAACAAATCATTAACAGTAATAATTAATCTTTATTTTATTCTGACCCGTCCCCTCTCCTCCCCTGCCAGCAAGGGAAGCTTTACCTTATCCTCTTCCCGTTCATGTTTCTTTATCACATCAGCGCCTCCCCAGGCTGTACGATTCTTGCTGAGTTTGTGGATTGCTTAACCTGGTCTAATAAAACCATAATGATTCTGGGCTCGCCTAATGAATTTCTGGGCACATGCCAGCAAACTCTAGCTGCGAGGAGAGATCTGGAAGGCTCATATAATCCACCAGAAGAATGAGTATGACACGTGTGTGTGTTTGCTTAATAGCAATAACACAGGGATTATACATATATTTAATGCTGTAACACTTTAGAGATTGATGAGACCTCTATTGTGTCATGAGCCAAGGTTTTAACAACAATGGCTGCCTTCGGATGCATTCAGCAGGCAGGGATTACACAGATACACAGAGGCTGAGATGCACTAGACAAAGAACCAAGCCAAGGTTGGGTACTAACTGAAATGAGAATGCAAACATTCCCTGCCTTCCCGACCCTGGGGTAGTATCCAATGATGACATTCTGCTCAATCACTGCTAGCAGAGCTCTTCTGAATCTTTCCATTGCACAAGCAGTTGCCCATTACGCTTGTACAAGCAGCTGTGCACAACACATTGCACAACGTGTGCAAGCAGTTGCATAGCCAGTTACGTAAGAGGAATGCGTGAACGATTGCACAACGCGTTTCACAATGGGTGCAAGCAGTTGGATAACTGGTTGCACAACAGGAATGCACAATGGTTGCACAATCACTGGTGCAACTCATTACACAAGAGTTATACAAAACCACTTGTAACTTTTGCACATAGTTCAGAGCCCCACAGCATCATTTGCACTAAAGGAATGACATAGTTGGATACTGCCCCTGTTGTCCTCCAGATGTGTTGGACTATGATTTCCATCACCATGGCTGGAGATGGTGGGACTGGTGGGAGTTGTACTCTGACATGTCTGGAGGGCACCAAATTGGGGGAGGCTGTGAATCTAGGCCATACAGGCAGAAGCAGCTCTCTATGCAGAGATCCAGGGACTATAGGATAATCAGAAAATCCCACAATGAGTCACACAATTCTTTTCCAAGCCCCTGACATTGACACAGACCTATTGGGCAATAGAATTACAGATGCAGGGAGGGTCCATTTTGTCCTGTTCCATATTTTCTCATTGCAAACCATAATCCTTCACTCCATGCAAGCAAACAGAGAGAAAGCATCCATTTGCATGTGCAAAGTGGGGGAAACCAGGCTGCAAGAAAGAAAAGCTTTAAGAGATGAGAAGACCCAATCCTGTCCACATTCCATATACCTCAATCAAGAAGTGGGAGAGAGAAGAAAAATCCATTGTCATTCAAGTAGGGCTGGCCCTACTGTAAGGCAAGTGAGGCATCTGCCTTAGGTGGCAGATGCTGGGTACGGTACAGGGAGCCTCAGCAAAAGAAAGTAAGTCCTGGAAAATCTTGAACTCGTGGTGTGTGTGTGTGTGCGCGCACACGTGCATGCACACACACAATACTCATATCACAATACTCATAATGCACACACATATAGATATGGATTGACACAGCTGTCTACATTTTTGGACTTTCCTTGCGGGTGTCGCTATGGGGACTGTCACGATGAATGCCTGCACAACAAAAGTTACACTCTACCACTGTACATTTGTTCTTCCAAATCTGTCTCCCCGCACCCATTCCAACTCTGCTTTGACTTTATAAGGCTGCTGTGCTCTGAGCACCTTCTTGGGAGAATACCCCATTGAACACAGTGGGACTTGCTTGCTTCTAGGGACGTACAGGTTTTGCTAAATCTTTCTGTCTGAGTTTTGCAGATTGTCAAGTGTCTTTCATTCCATTGTCCACTCTTTTTTTTTAAGGGATGTTCAAGAATTTTGTTCCACTTGCACAAGTGTGCATTAGCACTCGTGCATACTTGTGCAAATGGGCATTCACGCAAGTGCAAATTTGCACAAATCTCCCCCCGAAGTGAAAAAGTCTGAGTCATGGAATCCACACGACTCAGAAAAAGCCGGTCCGCTGAGGATTCTGCAGGCTGGCTGAATCGTAGAAATCCGAACTCACTGAATCTGTTGTGGATTTCTCTGGCACCCCTACTTGCTTCTGAGTCAACATTAGGGATGTCAGAGAATTTCTCCACGAATCTCTGGGAGGCCAAATGCCAATGCATTCAGCCCCCCAAAATTGGTGGAGAAACGGTCCGCCACACCCCCCTGCCACCCCCAGGATGGGACTTACCTCATGTGAATGTCCCTCGCAGCAGGTCCCAGCGGCGGCTCGGCGGCGGCTCGGGGTTGGTGCGGCGGCGGCCGGTCTTCCGACCAGCTGCCACTGCCGCCATTTCCAAGTAAAAAAAAAAAAGTGATAGGCTACGTAAAGATTTACGTAGCCTATCACGGCTAGATTTTCCAAAAACACCGTGATAGGCTATGTAAAGATTTACATAGCCTATCACGGCTGACTTTGAAAGAAAATAAAAAGTGTGTATGCAAATGGCGGCACCCATGGGCGCCGCCATTTGCATACACGCTTTTTTTTTTCAAAGTCAGCCGTGATAGGCTACGTAAAGATTTACGTAGCCTATCACTTTTTTTTTTTTTTACTTTACTTTTTTCTTTCGCGGCCGGAGAGGCGGGGCACTCCCCCCCGGCCAGAATTTCGGCGGGGAGGGATGGGGCGCCTCCCCCCCGGCCAGAATTTCGGCGGGGAGGGATGGGGCACCTCCTCACCCACCAAGAATTTTGGGGGGAGAAACGGAGCGCCTCCCCCCCCTGAAAAAACCTGCGGGACCAGGTAAGGGACTTTCGTCCATCCCTAGAACATGCATAGGATTGTGCTGTAAGTCTAGTGAAGGGCTGTAGCTCAGTGGCAGAGCACCTACATTGCACGCAGAAGGGCCCAGGTTAATCCACGGCATCTCCAGATAGGTCTGGGAAAGACTCCTGTCTGAAATCCTGGAGAGCTTCTTCCAGTCAGTGCAGATGGGGGGTGAGCAACCTTTTTTTCTGTCAGAGGCCACATAGCAATAGTGGATGAACCAAATATGGGTAGGGCCAAAACATATGTGGGCAAGGCCACCCCTTTTCTCTCTCTTTCTTTCTGCTACCCTGTTCCTCCCTTTATTTTTCTCTCTTTCTACCACCCCTTTCTCTCTCTCTTTCCTCTCTTTCTTCTTTCTCTTTTCTTTCTTTCTTTCTTTCTTTTTCTTTCTTTTTCTTTCTTTCTTCTTTCTTTCTCTTTCTTTCTGTCCCTCCTTCCTCCAGTGGTGCAGGGAGGGCTGGACTTCTGGGCTAAAATCCAGGGGCCCAAGCCCAGGGCCCCCCAAACTGACTACCCAAGGCACAGCAAGTGATGGAGGCAACAGCAGACAGGTCTGGTATCATCACTCAGGCCAGCATGAGAATCTCGAGACCCACCAGGGCTAACTCTGCTCACCGAAGCATCTTTTCTTTCTTCTTATTTTTAACATTATTTAGTCAGGGTGTGGCCAACTGCTCATGCAAAGATGCTTATTTTATTATGTTTACTTTAAAAATAATCTTTTTCTACAACAAAATGGTGTTCATTCCTGAGTAGATGTGTTTAGCATCCAAACAGCAGAAGCGAACTCTGCTTTATTCCTGTAGTCACAACAGTGCTTTGATTTAAATGAGTTTCAAATGCAAAACTGCACATGCTCAAGTTGGCAAAGAGGGTTTGTTTGCATTTAATCCTTGCTCTGACATATTAGGAAGGTAGAAGGAGAGGGAAGAGAGAAATGTTAGTTGTGTGCATACAACTGAAGTAATACAATATGGCCATCTAAAGCCCCTTCCCCTCCCTTAAGACCATTAAATTCAGGACCTAAAATTACCTAGCTGCACCACTGCCCCCCCCCCGAGACTGGAGGGGGAGGGACAGATCACTCTTGTCAGAGGTCTCCTGATCACTTGCAGAAGGCTTCCCCACACCTCCTTCCATTGCTCCATCTATTTCAGCACACACACACACGGCCAGTGGATGCTGCTGGCTCCAATGTCAGTGGGGCAGTGAATCTGCTCTGGGTACCAGCCAGAACTCTAAAGGAGCTATCCAAGGTGCTTCGTCACCTTGAATAGCTTCTTTAGGGTTTGGACTGGCTTGGAGTGAAACCTGAAGCGGACTCACTGCCCCACAGACATTGGAGCCACCAGCCTCCACTGTCCTGGCATGCTACTCTCCAGTTTGAGCTTCCCCCACCTGCATGAAACTGGGCCAGGTTGCCCACCTCTGGTGTGGGTTAGGGTGAAGAAAGAAACTGTCAGATTGTGTACACAGCCATTTGCTATGTTCCTAATTGTGGTCAGGGTAGACAGGGAAAATAGGGACATTCAAAGACTCTTTCATCCCCGCTACACACTCACTCATTCAGATGTGCACATTCTCAATTAACAGGGCCATCACATTTAGTTGGAAGTCAATTCAATTTTAAATAAATGAAGCTTGTTTCCATCTAAACATGTTTAGGATCAGTGTGTGAATGTGCAATAACACTATATCCAGTTACACTTTTGTAAAATTTACTATGCATACATTGTTATTAAGGCTGCAATTCTATGCACAAATAAATTGGGAGTAAGCCCCATTAAACTCAGTGGGCTTTACTCTGAGTCAATTTGCCTCAAATGTTTGTATTCTCTTCTGAATGTTGTGTATAAAATGTGCATATTTATTTATTCATTCATTCATTCATTCATTCATTGCTTTGCTTTGCTAAAGAGCAAGAGATTATTGTAATCTGGTTCATGCCTTGTTTGCTTTCAAAGGTGCTACTGGAGTTCTGAAGAGGCTGCCTCAATTTCAACGCCACATCCAGTCAATTTCACATCCCTTTTCAACCCTCTTTTTTTTTTCTTAAAAAACAAAAAAGCCTTTGCATTTTTATTTTGAGCTGGTTGACTGTCTAGAGCGCAATCCTATGCATGTTTACTCAGAAGTAAATCACACTGAATGTAATGGGCCTTTTATAGTGTTCCATGGTGTATAGCAACCTTCCCTAACCTGAAGCCCTCCTTAGGTTTTCGACAACAACCCAAGCCCCTGCCCCCTAAATTTGTGGTCAAGTTAGGAATGGATTTTTTTTCTCTACCCCCCTTTTTTTTACAAATATTTAAAAAAAAGTTTACAATTTTGTCTTTAAAAGTCCTGCAAACCAGATAAACTGCCCCATTTTTTTTTAGTGAAGATAAACTGCCCCACCTAAATTGGAGCCACCAACTTCCACTGTTCACATGATCACCACAGCTTAAATAAGCAAGGGTGACTTGTTTAAGCTACAGCATGTTCCAAGAGCAATTTTGATGATCACCTGCCCAGAAGTTGCTTGTCACGTTACGTTATCTGAACCCAGGTGGCATGGCTTGTCTGAAAGCGAAACAACCCTCAAATAAGTCGACAGCTCATGGGTTATCTGGGGTTTGTTTCCCCCTCCAACAAGCCGTGTCACCCAGGTTCAGATGACACAACAAGCCACACACCCAGGTGATGGATTACGGAAATTGTGCCCTGCATATGCCACAGCTTAAACAAGCCACCATGGCTTAAGTCACGGTGATTCTGCAAACCAGGTCAGTGTTTTCCTGAATTGCTGGAGAGTGAGGCCTACAAATAACAGGCTGTAATTTATAAGCATGTGAGAAATAAAGATAGTTAGCATTGAGGCAAGCATGAGATGGCTTCAGCACAAACAAAACATGCTCTTAAGGAAGGGAAAAGGAAGAGAAGAGGCAAGGCAGAGCAGAGCAGAGCACAAGGCTCCAATGGAACACTATAAAATAGGGCCAAAATATTTACAGTACACATTTACCCAGAAGTCAGTGCTTTTGTAGGATTGTGACCACACAACCCTATCCAATGCATGTTTACTCAGAAATAAGTCCCACCAAGTTTAATGGAGCTTAGTCCCAAGCAAGCAAGGATAAGATTGCCCGGTCACCACCCTATCCTATTTATGTAAGTTTACTCAGTAGTAAGTCCAGTTTACTCCATGATACTCACTTTCCCAAGTAAGCATGCATAGGATTGCAGTCTCTGTCCATTCATTTTTTAAGCATTTAAAAACTTCTTGATCAATTAAACATTCCTCCTCAACCAGGCAGCAGACTTTAAAAATACACTGAAAATACTTAAAGATAGAAGTACCTACAACACCTGTCGCTAGCATCTTAGAAGAGGGATACCTTCTCCTACCATGCTCATGGGTGAAGATGCCTCTTCTGAGATTGTGCCTGCTGCCTCTTGCTCAAACATGTTACAAAAATAAAAATATGGGTTGGATCTAGACTTTGTTGTACTTAGACTGGAGTAATTGAAATCAGTGAGTAAATTCCCACTGATTTCAATGGGCCTCCTCTAAGTGTGACTAGCTCTGGCTCCAACCCAATGCATACATTTCCCCTTACAAAAAAATGTTTTATTTTTATGCTAATATATGCAGTTTTAAACTTATACCATGGATCAACTAAGAGTTTTTGAGTTGGGCAACTGCATTACAAAAATAGTGTGCTATGAGAAGGGAACACCGAGAGCACAATCCTATAGATGTTTACTCAGGAGTAAGTCCCATTGTGTTCATTGGGGCTTACTCCCAGAGAAGAGGGTGTAGAATTGCTGCCTTAGGCACATTTCACTGAGGATGCTTCCAGGTGGGTTTGTTTTATTTTGCAATTGCCCTGCCTCCTTCACAGAATTTGACAGGAGGTCCATATGACAGCATCTTCCATGTGTAACCCTCCCATGTTATCCTACTGCTTCTTTCATATTTTTCATGTTGGAAAACTATTGCAGAGTAAAAGCTAGAATAGCTGCACATCTTTGGATTGGTACCACTAGGAGCTCTCCGTCTGGAAGCACTCTAACCATATCTGCATCCTTTCCCAAGCCAGTGGTGTTGGACTACAACCCCCATTATCCCCAGACAGCATGGAAGAGGCAGTCCAACACATCTGGAGGGAGTCAGATTAGGGAAAGGTTTTCTCATGAAAACTGAAGGGAAAGCCCTCCTCTCCCCATCCACAGTGCTCTACCGGTAAGTGCATCGGCGCAAAGAATAATTCCTAGCTTAAAACACCAACAGCATGTGCTCTTCTCCCAGCTTTTAGCCCTTCCCCATCAATCTCAATCACTGGGGCTTTCTTGCAGGCTCATAGGCAGTGGCTGTGGATGCCAAAGAAGTGAGATCCTAATGAAGAGCCGGAGGCAATGGCTGAGCCTCTCCTTCAAAAGGCAACCTCGCAGCAGCCATCACAGCTGGCTTAGTCCCTGCACAGCTGGCTTAGTCCCTACATTCCTACGCTCCTCTCTCTCCTCTCCTGGGCTGAAGGTGGTCATGGTTAAGTCAAGGAATCTGACCCCCAAAGTTCCCGGTCTCAAACCTTGCCTAGGGTGACCATGTGTCTTGCTTTACAGAGAACAACCCTCTATGAAGGGGCCCTCTCTTTGAAAGGCTGTCTGCTCCAAGACCAGTTTGAAGATTCAGAGCCAGAAGGAGGAAGAGCCATCAAGGTTTTGGAAGTGGCCACGAACAGTTAATGCCCGGATGGCAGACTGAGCAGGCACACAGGTCACCCGGTCTCAGTCTTTCCCCCTATACCAAGTTGTATGGGATTTCTAGTTAAATTCTCATCCTTATTTCTAAATTTGCATCTACATACATAAATTAGTACATGCAATTTTTATGCAAACTGGCACCCTTTTCTGAGCAGTGCTTAAGTCGCCACCCTACACCAGTCATAGGGTGACTAGGTGGCCTGACAAAACAACTCATATTTATCCTCCGAATACTCCAATCTGCAATATGGAGGGGATGATATTGTCCTATATTACAGAGTTTATTCCATGGAGAGGAAGAACTGGCACACTCCAAGCAAAACAAAAACACTTTCTCAAATACAAATTATTATTTCATTACCCAGTAAAAACTATGCACAATGGTAAGGGGAAGGGGTATATGAGAGTGAACAAGAGAAAGACAATTAAGATTTCCTTATCTTCCCCCAAATTTGCCTTCATAGCCCCTTTATCCACACAGTTCAGCTTTTCCTATGATTCAAACAGACTTTTCTCTTGCAGTTGAGTGGGATGGTTTCCTGCCCCCCACTCCAAGCTGCACAGCCAGATGCTAGCAAAAAAGGTTGATGGCCCCCTTGAGTGCCATTTTTGGTAGAAAGACAAGGTATTAACTAAATAAATAAATAATTGGGAAGGAAGAAGGGGTAGTGGGAAATATTTGGGGGGTAGGAGTGCCTGCTGCCACGCAATCTTCCCTGCCTGCAAGGACCCCCCCCCCATCTGCAGTACAGAATGCTAACCAGATCTTTCACCATCAAACTGAGTATTTGTGGAACCTTGAAAAGATTTCACCTATGCTGTTGCAGTAAACCTAACAGAAACTCTGCCAGGGTGGGTCAGTATGCTTATGCTTGCTTCGTATTGCACAAGAGCAACGGAGGCCGTATCAGTTCCCTCAGAGCTCCTGTGGGCTTGTTGTAGACAGAAGCATGATTTGAACCTGGGACCTCTCCAGTTGTATAGGCCCAATCACCTCTATACAGCAGTTCTCATGTCACCTCGCTTTTAATTTCACCCCCGACGGTGGAAATTGACCAGCTTTCCTTCCAGTCTGTACATCTTTTCCTCAATTGCATTAAAACAGGCATGGCCAGACTTCACACTTGCAGGACCTACTCTTTTTTATTTGAAAATCAGAATTCTGAGCCCAGGAATGTGTTCTGTATATCAGAACTAAGCTCACAGTCCTTTTATGCAAGCCCCCACTTCTGGTTATCTCCAGGTTCTCTTCATTTCAGCAGTATAATTATTTCTCGGGGGGGGGGGCATTTTGTTGCTATTGTTAAACAACTGAGAGTCAGAAATCCTTGCTGATTCACTGCAGATCATCCAAAGATTTACCAGTAGATCCAGACCTCCCTTCTTCTGCCCTCTCGTGCATTAAAGGATTCTCCGACAGTTTCCAAAGCATCAAATAAAATGCACCTGCCTCTTCTCTTCTCTCTTAGTTACACACACACACACACACACACACACACACACTGCCCCTACCCATTCTGCCAAGGGCTTTTTAAAAGACTGGAGCTCCATTTGTTGTATGAAACTATTAAAAAGGACACACAACCCACACACCTCCAAAAAGGGAAGGCACTGAGCATAAAATAACGCATTGCTTATTAAGCTAGAATTAACTGCCCCCCTAGGAGCTAATTAAATTCCTTCTTGAAACCCAGGTTTGGAGTGGGGAGCCATGAGATTTTAACTATGTAGCAGCCGCAGTACACATAATGGTTGCAAATTGAGAAATCGGCTGTTTATATCCAGATATCATTTTGATTCATAGGCATACAATTAAATTCCAGATCTGATCTGTATCCTTCATGCAACAGAACAGCCAAAGTATGTGGGGGTGGGGGTGGGGGAGAGAAGACAGCCTATAGTTCTCCACTCCCCACAAAGTCCGTTTCTTTATTCCACTGGTTTTATTTCACATTATGTTTCAATTACAATCAAAAGTATTTTACTGTGCCTTGATAATAAAAGTAGTTATTCTCTTTAGAATGCTGCAAAAAATTATGCATTTACATCTTTGAAAGACTGTAAACAAAATAATACTAGCAAATAATAATACTAGCATTTTAGGTATACCTTGTAAGGATTTCTTTTCTTTCTTTTAATAAGACAGCTGTATAAAATGTGACTTGATTGAGAGATATAATACATACAATGGTAGAAAGGATCTAGAGGACAATTTTGTAGGCATTTTCTCTGTGGCTGCTCAGGGTGGGAGATTGCTCCCACCCCTCGCAAAACCTGCTCAACAGAGCAATCATGTTGAGAATTGAGAGCGCAGTTCCTGAAATTGATAAGTTAGCTCCCTCCCCATTTTAAAAACCGCACATAAAACAATGAGGAAGCGGCAGAACAAAAGCAGGGCAAGGACGTTACTAAAAGGGTAACTTGCATTGATAGTTAGCTTTTAAAGAATTTATCAGTTCTTCCATTTTGCATTCAGAACAAAGTGAAACCTACTTGTGTTTGTATATCCCACCCACCTTTCTTTGTTTCTTTCTTTCTTTATTGTCTGTTTTGTTCCTCCTTCCAGGTCTAGTTAAGAGTGCATTAACTGTACTGTGTTTCTCTTCTAAGAAAAAAAAAGAAATTAAATGAACATCCCATTTAAAAGTTATTAGAACTAAATCCAAAATTAATTTGTCAATATTCACACCTTATCTTACAGAGTAATTAGTAAAAGTTCAATATACTTTCCAGCATGTAGTTGGGCCACAATTACGAGAGCAAAAAACAAGCGTCAAAACATTAAGCAGCCTGTAAATTCCACAATCACTCAGATTTACATAGAAATAGTGAAAATCAGGACTTGGCTAGAATAGTTCATGTTAATATATATATATAATTATTATTTCCCAGTTTGACTTACTAGCATACAGCAAGGTTTGCATTGCACCTTTCACCATGGCACACATATATTCAAAAATACTTTTTTTAAAAGTTAAACTCAGGGAAAGAGTACAAAATATATATATATAGTGTTAAAAACAAACCCAGATTGGTTGTTAAAGGATAGTGCGAAGTAGAAAACATACAGGTGTTTGCGAGGGGGAAAATCACAGGGAAGAGGGAGAATAACTATAACATCGGTTAAATGGAAATGTAGTTAATTTGGTTTGCAAAGAAAAGAGAAATATTATTGAAGGATGATGAATTCAAGCATCTTCGGTCTGTTGGCCATTACAAAGATCTTCCGAGCAATGTACACAAACCTAAGTAAGGGTTTAACTTCTGCAATATGTAAATATTATCCAGAAACTTGATGTGCAAAGCTTCTTCTATCCTGCTACAATTCAGGGGCGGGTAAGCGATTCTCAGACTTGCTTTTATTGCCCCTCTTCCTCCTCTAGTCGGCAAGTTCTTTAAAGAGGGAATACTAGAAATCCAGAGAAGGTGGAATATTTCCAGCCTCCCATTAAGTTTCCTCTCTCCAGTTTTAAATAGGCTCTGTCTCCTTTCTCCATCTGGATTAGGACCCCATTGCTGGCAGCTTCTCGAGTGACATCTTGGTCCCCAGCAAAGGCAGAGATCACCGGCCAGCCATTGAGCATCAAGCTCACCTGAGATGCAAGAGATAAAACAAAGCCCCCATAAGTGAAATGGAAGACAACGTCATGCAACTCTGGGGGACAAGATAGATAGATATGTATACACACACACAGGACGATGGGCCATTTTTAATTGGAAGTGCCTAGTCAGAGGCAGTTCCCACCCCTATTAATTGTTCATTAGATCTTTAACAGTTCCAGCAAGGAAACACTAGCAATCCTATGTATCTTTACTCAGAAGTAAGTCCTACTGCATTAAGCAGGTCTTTGTCTCTGGAAAAGTAAGCACTGAATTGCAACGCAAGGCTGCAAAATCTTATACCCTCAATGGGAGTCGAGAGCAATGGGATTTACTTCTGAGTAGACATGCTTAGGATTGCCTCAAGGATGTTATTAATCAAAGTGTGGTATTAGCATGGTATTAATGGTGAAAACATACAGTTCCAGTGTCATCCACCCCACTCCTTCCCAGATAGCTGTCATTAGAAAACCTGTATTTCTCCGTCTGCAGCCTTGCTTCTTAAATGCACAAGGTAACCCTATAGGATAGATATCTCATATCAGCAAGAGAAACAAAGAAGAAATGGAATGGGGAGGAAGATGGTAAAAGGAAAGATTGAAGGACTAGAGGCTGGTGGCACAGTGTAAAGGGGTCACTCCCCCAAACTTTCTAGGAATGAGTTCTAGAATCTTTGTCTTCCTTTAAAAAACAAAGTGCAGTGCTTTCCTCTGCCAGATGAATTCAACAGTACAAGGTATTTTAGCCCTCTGCAGTACTGCATTTATTCTCATAACCTCCACCCTCTAAAAAAATATTGTGTATTTAAATGTATATGCCACTTTTCCAGTTCAATGTACTGCATGATATGCATGCGCGTGCGCGCGCGCACACACACACACACACACACACACCGGAAAATACAAAAACAATAAACTATAGATCTGATTTTTCTGGGCTTCCTAGAAGGCAAAAATGGTCTAGTGAGTGAGCCTCATTTGGGACAGACAGCACCACACGAAACCCCGGCTTTCAAGACTCCTCCAGATGCATATGGAACATGGCTCAAATTCCAGCGTGAATCCCTTTCAGCTAGATGCCATCCCTTGTCTTTGGAGAGTTTGCTTGTCCTTCAGCTTGGATCTATGTGGGGATTTTTGGACTTATGTGGGTTTTTTCCCTTGCTAAACCTCAAAGACAAGAGAAGGGGGATAAAGGCATCCAAGCCCCAGGCACCACCTCTGAAGTGCATCAAGGGAGGGCTGCTTATCCCTTTGAGTAGCAGCAAAAATGCCGAATCCCTGGCAGAGCTAATGTGCATCCCATGGAGCTATACCCTTCTACCTGCCCAAGCAAAGGAGATAAGTATATTTTGATACACCCACAGCAAAACAACACAGCAGCCAGACCCACCAGCCTCTGTGTGTGTGTGTGTGTGTGTGTGTACAGATGCAACTTCCCGTTTTTGACATCGCTACAGTGATTGACAGCTACTGATGCACAGTGGATCGAGATTTATATCTAAAGATCAGCAGTGTTCAAATAATGGGAGCAAGGTAGGGTCCTTAATGAAATCCACCAACCCTATCCCCCAAATTTAGCCAAATCAGTGTGTGTGTGTGTGTGTGTGTGTGTGTGTCTCATGTTAGTCCCCTAGAACAGAAGTTAAGGGGCTGGGGACTCCCTCTGCCCTCCTTTAATTCAAGCAGTCTCTAGATCTGGCCCGAAACGTAGAAACTGCCAGCCACTCATGAAATACTGAGCTACAGTTATGGCTTTCTAAATTACTAAACAATCCCAGCTATAAATGTAGCTATTTGCACATTTTACATATACAAAATTTGGGTGAATTATATATTATGTATAAAGCACCCATATTTGGGCTACAGACTTACTCCTGACAAAACATGCACAAGATCAGGCACTTTATCACTCCATTATCTGGTACACAGCTTCTGCCATAGACGTAAATTTAGCTACATAGCTGGTCAGAGAAAGGAATATAGCTCAAGCTAAAAAAAAACAAGCATTATCCAACTATATTCCTGGAAGACACTTAAAGGGCACTTTATGCAGGCCCCCTGCATAGCCCAAGTCCTATTAGATCAATCCATATTATTTTGCTGGCTGAAAGTAGAGAAGGCCATTGCACCATACCAGAAGGGCCTACGGACATAGAATGCCCTCATCTGGATGACTCAACCAGACCAAGCCATAGGCTAGTAAGAAAAGGGGGAAATGGGGTTGTATGGGAGGGAGAAAACAGGATGCAACCAGCCAACTCCATCTTTTTTGGAGTTGGCTCTAAAGGAAATTCCTCACCCTGCTTCCCTTCAAGAACTGTGGCTTTCCATTAAGTCCCAAGATTGATTTGTCAAGCTTTTTCTCAGGGTTCTAGTTCTAAAACACTCAGCCTGTAAGCACAAAGTCCAACTCCATTCCCCAATCTGATATTCCCAAGATACTGATGAGGTGCGACTTTTATGAGATCTAGCATGCAGCTCCCAAGCCAATTCAGCTTGTGTTTCTACCAGGTTAGTCCTTGTTCCTTGTTATTATGGGTAGACTAAAGGGTCTTAAAGCTTATGTAGTTCTGGGGACAGCAGACAGAGGGGAGAAAGAGATATCAATAGTGATCACTGTACTAATATTGGAAAAAGAAGTTAAAACATGATTTGTGGAGGATGAATGAAAAATACACAAAGCACAGTTTACCTAATATGAGATTTGTTACAGTCCAGGATTAAACCAAGCAGGTCAGAAGGTTATTCTCAATGTATATTTATATGTTTAAATATGTAGCTCTTCCACTGTAGTCTTGTTATACTAAAGGGTTCTACCCTTAAAGATGGCCTAAAAATATTTTTTAAATAAATTTAAATGAATAAATAAAATGTAGGCTGCAATCCTATGCACACTTACCCAGGAGTAAGTCTCATTGAATGCAATGACTTACTACCTTGTAGACATGCACAGGATTGCACTGCTATTTGCAAGCCATAATCCCCCTCTTTATTATAACATGGCAACATTCACTTTACCCTGCATGTGTAATTTGCAGTGTGAAGAATTTTATGTATTTGGTACAAAATTCAGGCAGGCAGAACTTGAGTAAATGTTAATTCCAACCTTAAAACAGAGACAAGGGGAGTGGCTTCTAGGGGACAAGTTCCAATCAAAGAAAACTCATTGTACGGGGGAGGGGGAGCGAATAGATTTGATCCCCCTGCCTGGATTTCTATGGAATCACTGTGTCAGTAAGCGTGTTTTAGAACTGCATTCTGTATAGCAGGAATACACCATTCATACGCAGCCTGAGCATAAGGCATGTTCACCTGGAATGAAGTCCAACCTGATTAAGCATGGCTTTCTTCTAAGTAAATGCACATTGGATCACAGTCTGCCACAGTACTAGACAGACTGAAGTCCAGCCTGTCAAGAGATGACGTGAGGGAGGAGGCAGGAAAGCAGTTTTAATTGTCTATGAATCGTAAACTCTCAGTTGGGGGTGGGGGTGCTTTTGGGATTTCATATGGACTTAGTCTATTCCCATTTCAAGGATGGGTGGAGATTTAGACAAAGCTGTGGTTAAGGAGGGCCTGGCTGCCTGACAGAATGATACAGTGTTCATGGGAGGATCCCATTTTTAAGCCTGGCCACACAGAAAGATGCCGTTTCAATGGTTTTGCAGTGGGAGTCCCTAAAAGTTTCATTGTTTCGGGCAGCTTTCCCGAACCTGGTGCCCTCCAGATGTGTCAGACTGCAGCTCCCATCATTCCCAGCCAGTATGGGCCATGTTTTGATGAGCTTCCACCAGGCTTCAAAAACCTGGCTGTTCAGGAGGACATTTGGGGTGAGAACTTAGGGGGTTTTTTAGAACAGTGTTGTTATGTTGTTTTGTTCAGTTGATTATGTAAATTTGTTATTAGTAATGTACGTTGCCTAGAGTGGCCGGGCAGCTGGCCAGATGGGTGGTGAATAAATCTAATAAATAAATAAATATGTTGGCTGGGAATGATGGGAGTTGGCATCCAACACATCTGGAAGGCACCAGGTTGGAGAAGGCTGGTTGAGGGGGAAATTATAAGCATGTGAGAAATAAAGATAGCTAGCATTGAGGCAAGCATGAGATGGCTTCAGCACAAAACAAAATATGCTCTTAAGGAAGGGAAAAGGAAGAGAAGAGAAGAGAAGAGAAGAGAAGAGGCAAGACAGAGCAGAGCAGAACGCAAGGCTCCAATGGAACACTATAAAATAGGGCCAAAATATTTACAGTACACATTTACCCAGAAGTCAGTGCTTTTGTAGGATTGTAGCTACACAACCCTATCCAATGCATGTTTACTCAGAAATAAGTCCCACCAAGTTTAATGGAGCTTAGTCCCAAGCAAGCAAGGATAAGATTGCCCGGTCACTACTACCCTATCCTATTTATGTAAGTTTACTCAGTAGTAAGTCCAGTTTACTCCATGATACTCACTTTCCCAAGTAAGCATGCATAGGACTGCAGTCTGTGTCCATTCGTTTTTTAAGCATTTAAAAACGTCTTGATCAATTAAACATTCCTCCTCAACCAGGCAGCAGACTTTAAAAAGACACTGTGGGAGTTTCTCCCCCATAAGAGTACACAAACAAGTTGGAATAAATCTCATGCATGTGTTTTCTCTCTCATGCACACAAACACCCCGTCATCATGCAGGCAGGCCAAAGGCTAATGTCCCTCAGCAAATGAGCAAGAGCTGACCTGGATGGTTTGCCTGTTGTACACCTTGACCACGTGAAAATTGAAGCTGTAGATGCCCTTTCGGGGCGCCGTGAAAGTACTCCGTTCCGAGTCAAAGTTGAGTCCGATATTCACTAGTACCTACGAGGGAAAGGGAAGGGGGAAATGAGACACGTAGACTGGAGCCATTCATCTGGGGATCAGGCGCCCACCGTGGCCACCGAAAAAATGCAGCAAGCCCAGCCAGCAACCCTCCTGGACCCTGACCAAGCTTCCCCACTCCCCCAGATCACGCGTGTGTGTCCCACACCCCCAAGCAGAACGCTAAAGTTTCAACGGGTAATTCGCACTCCCCCGGCCCGTCTGCAAACTATATATCCACAGTGGAGGCTGGCTGCTCCTCCGAGGTCATGGGGGGGGGGGTGAATCCGCTCTGGGTTTCAGTCAGCACCAGCCAGAACTCTCAAGAAGCTCTCCGAGGTGCTGAGCCCTGTCCCCAAAATAGATCCAGCACCTCGGAGAGCTCTTGAGAGTTCTGACCAGACTGAAACGCAGAGTGGATTCACTGCTCCACTGACATCGGAGCCACCAGCCTTCGCTCTAGATCTATCTCTAAACCTGGGATTGACTCCGGCTCAGAGGAATTTGGGAGAGGGCAGAGAAAAGGGGGCACCTGCTCCGAAGGCAGTGCCCCTTCCATCCACCATGCCTAATAAAGCCCAGCCCACAGTCTCCCCCATCTCATCAGCAACCTATTCCCCCACCCCACCCCCCGCCGCCCCGCGTGTGTCTCTCCTCGCGCCCGAACCGCCGCTCTCCAGCCCCCCGGCCCGCCCCGGCGCGGTCTACCTGGTCGAAGTAGATGATCATGGTCCGGTTGCTCATCTCCGACGGCTCGTGGTTGGTGCTGCGGATGGCGGAGAACGCCACCTTGGCGCTGCCCGAGCGCACCGAGATGCCCAGCGCCGTGCCCGTGGGGTCGGAGGCCGGGTTGGAGTCGCACACAACCAGGCACTTGCCTTCCAGGATGATGGGCTCCGTCTCGTTCTGCCCCAGCGCCACGCCAGCCAGCCACGCCAAGCCCAGGAGCTCCAGCGCCAGCATCGCGCCGAGGAGCCCGTCCGTACCCTCCTTCGGCTGCTCCCCGCCCCCTCCGCGCCACCAGGCTGGGGTGCTTCTAGGGAGTCGCCAGCAGACGCCTTCCCCGAAGGGGCGCACGGGCGGGCGACGCCTGCCTCCGGCTCGCCGGCGCCCTCCGCCTCCTCTCGCCACGGACGGCCCCCTTCGCTCTCTCCTGCCCGAGCTGCCCGCCTCGCTCTATGCCTCGAACGCCCCTCGACGTGCGGGGAGGAGGAGAAGCTGCAGCTGCAGCGAAGGCGGCGGCGGCGGCGGCGGCCCCTGGCGAGGCTCAGGAGCGCTCGAATGCATAGCGCAGAAGAAGAGGCGGCGGGGAGGGGGCAGAAACGGGGGAGAGAAGAGGAGAGCTGGAGCTGGAGGAGGAGGCGGAGGCGGCGGAGGAGGAGGAGGAGGCGGCGCCGCCCGCCCGCCGCCGCAGCTCCGGCCAAAGAAAGCTCCGCTCCGCCGCCGGAGCGCACAAAAGGCGCCGCGCCACGCGCCGACCCCGCCTCCCCGCCCCGCAGCTCGCCAACCCCAGCCTTTCGACAGCGCCGGCCGCGCCCAGCCCTGCGCCGCCCGCGGCCAATGAGGAGCCAGCCCGCTCGCCGCCAGCCAATGGCCGGCCAGTCCGTCTCCGGCTCCCCCGAAGGCGGAGGCTTTCGGGTGATTAAGGTGGTCGGGAGCAGGTGGAGAGACGGAGCGAGAGGAAGAAACGCGGCGGCGGCCGAGGGCGCCCGCGCTTGGCACCGTCAGACTGGCCGGGCCTGGGGTGAGCGCTGCCTCTGTTTGCCGCAGGTAAGGAGGCGAGGCGAGGCGAGGCGAGGCGAGGCGAGGCGAGGCGAGGGGAGTGGGGGGCTTGTAGGCTGGCGGCTCCGATTGCAGTGGGGCAGTGAATCCGCTCTGGGTTTCAGTCAGAACCCGCAGGAACTCTAAAGGAGCTATCCAGGGTGCTGAACCCCGTCACCCAAACGGCTCCAGCACCTTGGATAGCTGCTTTAGAGTTCTGCCTGAAACCCAGAGCGAATTCACAGCCCCACTGAAATAGGAGCCCCCAGCCTCCCCTGCCTTGTATGAGGAGGGGTCCGGTTTGCGGGAAGAGGACGAAAGCCAGCTGGCGAGGGCGAGCCCCCGGGATCCTGTGGACGGGGAGGTTCTGGGGCAGGACCGTCCGGACCCCGTTGAACTCCCTTCCCGATTGGTGGGCCCACTGACACACAGAGAGGGAGGAGACATGCGTGTTTTTAACGCTGCTGCCCGCAGCTGGGACAACGATCGCCCGGGTAGAAGAAGGTCTTGAACTTGGAGAAAGCTCCACCCCGCGAGGTGCCATCAGCTGCAGGCAGAGGAGGAAGAGGGAAGGGAAGTACAGGATTGGGGGAGGGGGGTTATGGACGTGGGAGGACAGTACAACACGTCTTGGAGCTCAGGAAGAGACCGTGGGCTGGGCATGCTGAGAGTGAGATGGACAGACAGACAGACATGGCTCCCTCTAAAAAGAGAGAGATCCAGGCCCTGACAGAAATCCATGGCATAGCTTTCCCCAACCTGGTGCCCGCCTCGGCCAGTCACAGGCTAGATACGATGGGGACTGCAGTCCAACACAGCCACAGAGCACCAGGTTGAGGAAGGCTGGGAGACCTGTCTCCTGATGTCAGTATGGAGGGGCTGGCTGTGGTTACAAACTAGTGAGGAGGAAAACTACTCTGTGCATGCTCAGAGGTCCAGGCTGAATGACAGCTGTTCCCAGGCTGCACCTTGGAGGGCACTAAAATGGGGACCTGATGTGCCCAGGCTAGAGAAAAGCTCTGCATTCTATGCAAGAGTTCTTAATTGGTGGGTTTGAGAAAGGGGGAGCGTTAGGGAGGGACACAACAAGACAGGTGAGACAAAGGAATGTTGGGAGTTGTAAGACTTTTTCCCCATCTAAACATGCATAGGATTTGCACCTTAAGAGTCTTGATGTGTAAATGACAGGAGAAGAGAAGCAAGCAGGGTGTAAAGCAGCTTTTCACAGCCTGTTACCTTCCAGAGGTTTGGGACTACAACTCCTGTCATCCCTCACCATTGAGATGCTGACTGTGGCTGATGGGAGTTGAAGTCCAAAACATCTGGAGAGCACCAGGTTGGGAACCACAGGTGATGCAACCTAACACCAGGGGCTGGCTATGTGAAATGGAGAAGGGGATCTTTCTTAAGTTATGTAACAGTGTGTGTATGGTGAGGGGGGCGGGGGGAGCAGAGATTTTAGAGTTTGTATGCCATTGTTTTCACACTATTAGAAAGCTTCCAGAAAACACTTCTGTTTGTGATGATTGCCATCAGCATGCATAGTCTCTGGGTCTTCAAGGGAAAGGAGGAAATAGGGGAGGGAAACTGGATGTCCAAAAAACAGAGATGCCATTCAGGTACAATTTGGATATGTAAACAAGGATTATACTAAGCTTGCAGAGGTTGGTTCATACATGGAAGAGACTAGAGCGAGTGTGGTGTAGTGGTTAGAGTGTTAGACTGGGACTTAGGAGATCCAGGTTCAAGTCCCCGCTTGGCCATGAAGATCACTGGGTGACTTTGGGCAAGTCACTGACTACCTCACAGGGTTCTTACGAGGGTATAATGGAGAGGAGGAGAACCATGGAAAAGGTTTCTTACAAGAGGGGGGGAAAGGAAGGATAAAAATGTAATAAGTAAATAAATAAATGCCATCACTTGATGGCAGAGTCCTCAGGTGATGAATATGTATACATGAGAATTAGCCCTACGTGTGCACATTGGAAGCCAAACAGTTGTGAGTCCAGTTCTGCCAACTGTTACACTAATGTAAATCTGCAAGACTAGATGCATTAAAATAAATTAAGTGTTTAGTTTATAGCTAGTGTACTTTATGAAAAATGGTGGTCTAAACTCACATCTTCTCTAATGTTCTGAGAGTTCAACAGAGTGACACTGGAAATCAGTTGTGCATCCAACAGCAGAAAGGATCTTTTGACTTCACCACACACATCCACATTTTTTACTTATCCATTTAAGCTGCACTTCTGTGCACCTTTACCTGAGAATATGTGCTGTTGAATACAGTGGGACTTACCTCTGAATAAACATGCAAAGGATTGTTCTGCTATATATAAATAGTGCAACCATGCTGGACTGTTAAAAAAGAAAAACCCAGACATAAAGGTAGAGTAATACCTTTCTTACCCTATAATGTCATTGCTTTTGAATTATTGAATTATTTTGAATTATCACGGATGCAATGAATATGAACTTGAGCATGCTCCGGGAGAGAGCGCAGGACAGGAAGGCCTGGCGTGCTATGGTCCATGGGGTCACGAAGAGTCGGACACGACTGAACGACTGAACAACAACAACAAAATGTCTCAAAGTAGTGAGCAAGAACTGCAAACTTTCAAGTTCCTGAGAACACGTTTTTAAGCTGGATGTTAAAATCTGTCAGTTTCATTTTCTCCTGTATTCATTTTTTAATCATTCTCAAGTTCTTTCCTTCCTGTATATGTAGAAATTCATGAATGTTGCTCAATCCCTTCCAAAAATAAGCTGAAACAAATTTCTCACCCACCTGCACTTGCCAAATTCATCAGGTAAAGCTATTCCCAGCATGGAGCAGGCCATGTTGTACCTGCCTGCCATGTCACTGTAAAAGAGTCACTGTTAAAGGTGAGGAGGCTGTCAGAAGAAAAGAGATGGCACCCCTAATTCAGCCCCACCAACATGGTTAAATACACAGGGATTTTAAACCAGAAGATTTAAGAGCTCAAACCCCTAGGCCTTGATGGACAAATCTGTCAGTTTCAGGTTCTCCCAAATTCATTTTTTAAAAAATCTTTAGCTCTGTCCATCCTTTTTATAAAGGAACAGGCAAATTGTGATATGTTCTTATAATATACAGTAAGGGCAATAATCCTATGCTGGCTGGGGAATGCTGGGAGTTGTAGGCCTTTTCTCTGTCTAAACATGCATAGGATTGTACCCTAACTGAATGAAATTCTCCCCTATCCCTACTTGGAAGTAAGTTCCACTATGTTCAGTGGGATTTACTCCCAAATACGTAAGGGCTGCCGCATAGACAAGGGCAAAGACTTGTGCTCTGCTTCTGCCACAACAAGGCAGAATTAGATCTTTTGGGATTCAGTTAAAGGTGGGTAGATTTTGGATGGCCATTAGGAGAAAATTCTGAACAATAAAAGTAGTTCAACTATGGAATCATTTACTGGGGTGGGGGCTCTCCCACGCTGGAGGTCTTCAAGCAGGGCAGCCATATGTCAGAGATGTTCTGGCTCTTGGTTTCCTTCAGGGGGTTAGATTAGATGGCCTACAACTTCCTCCCCCTCCCTCCTACTCTGTGGCTCTAGAAGCTTGAAATCTTCATCATTACTAACTCATCCCACTGATTTCCAAAAGGTGTTTACTCTTAAGTCAGTTTAATGGTGCTTACTCCCAAGTAAATGTGCATAGGATTGCAGCCTCACAGTGCAATCATCTGAGTGGTTACCTAAAGAATAGGATTCATTGTGTTCAATAAGGCTTACACCCAGGTAAGCAAATATAGGATTGCATGCCCAGTCATAACGAACTCTTGCAGTATTATGTCCAGCATACCTTTGTAGAGCAGGGGTGTGGAACCTCTTTGAGCCCAAGGGCCAAATTCAATTGTGCAGAAGCTCTCTGGGATTGCCTTCCAGGGGTGGGCAAGGCCAAAGGCAGAAAAGGGGTGTGGCCAAGCAAAGGAAGCAGGGCCAAATTCAGGACAGATAAAAGGAAGGACTTCTTCACACAGTGCATAGTTAAACTATGGAACTCACTACCACAGGATGTAGTGATGGCCACCAATTTGGATGGCTTTAAAAGGGGGCTGGACAAATTCCTGGAGGAAAAGGCTATCAGTGGCTACTAGTCTTGATGGCTATGGGCTACCTCCAGTACCAGAGGCAGTGAGCCCATGTACACCAGTTGCTGGGGAACATGGGCAGGAGGGTGCTGTCATGCTCATGTCCTGCTTGTGGGATCCTGTTCAACAGCTGGTTGGCCACTGTGTGAACAGAATGCTGGACTAGATGGACCCTTGGTCTGATCCACCAAGGCTCTTCTTATGTTCTTATGTTCAAATACCAGCATATTTTAACCTGAAGTTCTTACTGCCAAAAACTAATCCTTAGGAGAGGCATTTCAACATTTTAACATGGGGGGTGGGGAACTGTGCAAATGCTAGGAAACCACAAATCATCAACCGTCAGGAGAAACAGGTGGGTCCAAGGGATGGGTGTGGCCTTCTGGGGAACTCAGGTGGCAAATTTGGGGATTCCAGGCCATCTGGATTTGCCCCCCAGGGCTAAGGTTTTGCACCCTTAATGTAGTGCTTCCTTTGGTGAGATACTTTGAAAATATATCAAGGCTTTCTTGAACCGCAAACACTTTTGGATCATAATTTGCTGGTATCGTGCTGTTGAGCATTGGGCATTTCTCTCATGTTTTGAGTGCTGCCAGGCTGGGACATATTTACAGTAATGTCAGGACTATGTGAGCTCAGAAATTGCTTTCTATAGATAAGTTATTGCCAGCATTGATTTTGAACTGGATGGCACAAAATTGCAACCGGGTGTCACAAAAGAAAATGGATTCCCTTGTTCTACTGGAATTAAACTGTCAGACAAGTGTAACCTTTTCCCTTTCTGACTGTGGCACTGGTTTGGCTTTCAAAATGCAAAAGTAAAGATCTGGGCTGGAATTATTTTTGAAACATTACTCTCAGCAAAGCCCTGGTAAGGTTTAATTACCTTGGGTAAATTAGTTTTATTTTAGTTTCTATGAAGTTTCCACAGCTCTGACAAAGAGTTACAGAGTTGTCTTCATATAGTCTAGTACTCATGTGACCACTGATGTAAATAAAGAGATTCTGGGGCTGAGTCTGGGAAGGAGAGCTGGCTAAAAGAATTAATATAGGAGTCTTCAGTCATTTCAGACCCTGAACTCACTTTTAAGTCCAAGCTGCACACTGGGACCTTCTTTTCATGTTTTTCCATATATGTCCAGCTCCTCCACTTTTTCTCCTCATCTTAAAAAAGTCAAAGAAGAAGAAGAATGGGCTCAAGTTACGGGAAGCCAGATTCCAGCTGAACATCAGGAAAAACTTCCTGACTGTTAGAGCAATACGACAGTGGAACCAATGACCTAGGGAGGTGGTGGGCTCTCCCAAGCTGGAGGCATTCAAGACGAGGCTGGACAGCCACCTGTCAGGGATGCTCTGACTTGGATTCCTGCACTGAGCAGGGGGTTGGACTCGATGGCCTTGTAGGCCCCTCCCAACCCTACTATTCTATGTTTCTATGATTCTAAGAAGAAGAGAATCACAGTGTTATCTCCAGGGTGGCGCTTATGAGCTACCTGTCAAAGATCAAGGGATAAGGGTGGTACATGTACACCCCCCAAACTGTTTAGGGAGCACTAAACTTACTCAGGCCTACTTTTGTCGACACATAAAGTAGGACTCTCGGTAAACAGTTGTCACAGAGATCATAGGCTTCTTTCTAACTCTACCTCTAGACCAGTTTCTTTGTCTTGCTTGGTTCAAGCGCCCTGCAATATTTAAGTACAATATTTAAGACTGAGCTGTGATCCAGGAAGGCCTGGTTCATCTGTCATAAATGTACTAGGTCAGATGTCCTATAGGTTAAGCCACTATCTCTCAGCTTCATTTCTCCATGTGCAATATGGAGGTAATGCCTTATAGCAGGAAAGTTGAACCTCCTTCAGCCCAACAGCTGAATTCCACTTTGGAGTAGGGATGGCGGAGAATTTCTCCACGAATCTCTGGGAGGCCGAATGCCAACGCATTTGGCCCCCCGAAATTGGTGGTGAAATTCTCCGCCGCCCCCCTGCCCCCCCCCCAGGATGGGATTTACCTCGTGCGAATGTCCCTCTCGGTGGCAGGTCCCTGTGGCGGTTCGGCAGTGGTTCGGCGGTGGCAGCGGCCGGTCTTCTGACCAGCTGCCGCCGCCGCCGCCATTGCAAAATAAAAAAGGAAAGTAAAAAAAACAACAACACACACCCGTGATAGGCTACGTAACAATTTACATAACCTATCACGGCTAGATTTCCAAAGTCAGCCATGATAGGCTACGTAAATCGTCATGTAGCCTATCACGGGTGACTTTGGGGGAAAAAAAAAGCATGTACGCAAATGGCGGCGCCCATGGGGTGCCGCCATTTGCGTTCCTTAGTTTGGCACATCTAGTCTACGTAAAGATTTATGTAGACTACGGTGAAAATAAGGGCAACGCAAATAGCGTTCCCTTATTTTCGCAGTAGTCTACGTAAATCTTTACGTAGACTAGACATGCCAAACTAAGGAACGCAAATGGCGGCACCCCATGGGCGCCGCCATTTGCGTATGCATTTTTTTTTTTCAAAGTCACCCGTGATAGGCTACGTGACGATTTATGTAGCCTATCATGGCTGACTTTGGAAATCTAGCCATGATAGGCTACGTAAATCGTTATGTAGCCTATCACGGGTGTGTGTGGGGTTTTTTTTACTTTACTTTTTTTTTTCGTGGCCGGGTAGATGGGGCACTCCTCCCCGGCCTGAATTTTGGTGGCGAGGGATGGGGCGCCTCCCCCCCGGCCTGAATTTCAGCCAGGCAAGGCGGGGCACCTCCCCCCCTCGCCTGAACTTCGGGGGGAGAACCAAAACACCTCCCCCCCACCACGAAGCGAGGTGCGGGACAAGGTAAGCCCCTTTCATCCATCCCTACTTTGGAGAAGCTTTCAGGCGGGACATTCCAGTAGTGGGTGGGGCTGAAGGCAAAAAGGGGCAGGGCCAAAAAATACCAGTATATTATTGTTCAGGGGAAAGGGGTGAAATCATCTGAGAAACCCTAAAGGGCTTGATTAGGCCTGCAGGCAGGCCAAATTTGGCCCACAGACCTGAGGCTCAACACCGCTGTTAAAAGATCTCAGGTAGCAGGACAGGCAGAGACCTCTGCTTCTGACCTTGGAGAGCTCCTGGTAGTCAGAGTAGATCAGGGGTGGAGAGCCCTTTGGCCCTATAGATGTTGCTGGACTATAACTTCCATCAGCCCCAGCAAATATGGTCAGCTGTGAGGGATGCTGAGAGCTGTAGTCCAGCAACATCTGGAGGACCGCAGTTTCTCGATCCCTGGAGTAGATACTGCTAGGAGAGAGAGCACAAGAAGGCCAACCAGATGTGGTGTTAAACTCTCCTTTGCATTTAATGTGCAGCATTTTGTTTGATTTTTAAAATGCAACTAACATCTGCTGGTGGGGGTGGGGGCTGAAAATTTAAATTATCAGGTGTGGTGGAGGACTATAACGCTTTCTTTCCACACTGTGGTCCTAAGGAAAAGCCCTCCTCCCAAGCTGGCGTTTGGACTGGGAGAAAAACCCCTATTGGCCATGCTGCCTGGGAATGATGGGAGTTGTAGTCCAACACATCTGGAGGATACCAGGCTGGGGAAGGCTTTACTAGGAGAACAGAGAGGTGGTGTTGTCAGTTTTGCCTGACTCAGAAATCACCTGTGAAACTTGAGTCTGGCAAAGCATCACCTGCTTTGCAAATGGAGCGAATTCTGTACAGACGCCATTCCTTCCTTTAAATAAGGAAAGCTGCATTCCAGTTGCGTAATCATTAAGCTCTTCCATGAAGATAAGTGCTTACATTTTTCAGGAAACTCATAAAAACCACCCTTATAGAGGGCCAAAGTAGGCAGAATGGGCAGATGATGTGTTCTTCCTTGACTTTAAAAAAATAATTATGAAACAACGAAACAGTAGCAGCCTCAGGTAGCTATGTGTTTGAGCAGAGGTACAGCCAGAGGGGAAGGGTTGCTTCATACTTTCCCCTCCCATAATTTTCCTGCTTAGAGTCACCCTCTCCCAGCTGATTTTCTCCCGTGGGTAGGGACCACATTTAGGAAAGAAACACACAGCCATATGTCTCTCGTTTCGTTTGGGCTTGAGGAGTTGCAATATACAAATATATGTTGATGTAGTCAGATTATCAAGTAGCTGGTTGAAAGGCAGACAGTTGATTGGCTAAAAGATCTTTTATTGATATCTCTAGGAGGTACCATATAATGCATCATGACTTAGCTTTACTGTCTCAGACAGTAGCATTTCAGAAAGCATGGCTAGCAATCAGCAAGTTAAGGGATTTGCCAAAGCCCAAAGGGCTTCTAGCACCCTCTCCTTGGACATGCAAGCTGGGGAGTCTGCCCCAAAGGACCCGGGAGTGCTCTCTGTTTGGGCAAGCCATGCTCTTCAACTTTCACTGGTTGCACCACCAGTTCCCTCTCCCCATGGCAAACTGAGATGAGGTGGGCAACCTGTGGTCTTCCATGTGGTGGGCAACCTGTGGTCTTCCCTTTCCCCATAGCAAACTGAGTTGGGTGGCCAACCTGTGGTCTTCCATATGGTGGGCAACCTGTGGTCTTCCCTTCCCCCATAGCAAACTGAGTTGGGTGGCCAACCTGTGGTCTTCCATGTGGTGGGCAACCTGTGGTCTTCCCTTTCACCATAGCTAACTGAGATGGGTGGCCAACCTGTGGTCTTCCATATGCTGTTGGACTCCAACTCCCATGAGCCCCAGCCAGCATGAGAAGTAGTCAAGGACAAAACAACAGACATTCACCGTGACCAATCTTTAACCATGAGATTGTAAGTAGGGCAGTGGAGGCTGGTGGCTCCAATTTTAGTGGGGCTGTGAATCCATTCTGGGTTTCAGTCAGAACCAGCCAGAACTCCAAAGGATCTATCCATGGTGCTGAAACCTATCCCCAAAATAGGTTCAGTACCTTGGATATCTCCTCTGGAGTTCTGGCTGGTTCTGACTGAAACCCAGAATGCATTTACAGCCCCACCAAAATTTAAGCCACCAGCCTCCACTGAAGTAGGGATGTATGGATTCTGTTCTGTTCCATCTGTGTAACACAGATTGTCAGGCATCCTTCATTCCATTATCCACTCAGAACAGAACCAGATTTTTTTTAACCAGAATTCCATTCTACATGCACTAATTCGTATTAGCAGTAACGCACACTCGTGCTAATGTGCTAATGCAGATTAATGCAAATCCCCCGCAGAAGTGAAAAACCAGTCTACAAGTCCGCAGGATCTGCATGACTCAGAAAAAGCCAGTCAGCTATGGAATCCACAGGTCGGATTAATAGAAATCTGAACTCATTTGAATCTGTTGCGGACTTCTCCAACATCTCTAGTTATAAGTTCACTGGAGGAGATGGAATGCACTAGAGATCTGAAACATTGGTCCCCTGCCCCAACCTGGTGCCATCTGGTATTGTAGACTATGATTTCTAGTATTCCTCACCATTAGTCATCTGGGGCTGATGGGAGTTGCAGTCCAAAACATCTGGAGGGGATCAGGTTGGGGAAGGTCATGCAACATTCCAGTGGCCCGAACCCTTTTCCTCAGGACTTCACCTTTATAGGCCTAGGAAACATAGCCTAAACTACATGTTACTTTGTTCACACAAAATTGTTTTCTGAAGTGTATAAAACATGGCTGCACTGATTGATTAATTAGTTGGATGAATTAATCAACCAAAAAGGTTTGCCCCAATTAATCAGGCAACATAAAAACTGTGCTCATAAAAATTACATCTGGCAAGCTCCATCTTAAAAAAAGCATAATGCAGTCTTATAAATGCATTCTGAGAAGTAAGTCCTGTTGATTTCAGTGGGGCTTACTCTCCTGTAAATGGATATAGGATTGCTGTCTCATTTTCCTTTGTCACAGGAAGAATGCCTCTTCTAAGATGATGGCACAGCTCATGTATGCATGATCCAAAAACAAACAAAAGTATGCTTTAATCTTCAGAAATACCATTTTTTACCCATATGCAAATTTGTGCTAATTTCATCAATAGCGATTAATCGATTAATCAACTAGAGTTCATATGATTAATCAGTGAAAATTAATCAGGTCACAGCCCTTATATAAAATGCCACAGGCTTGCCTAATTAATTAGCATGCTTTAAAAAAAATCTGCAATTAAAACCATAATTGATTAACCAGACAGGCAAATTGATTAAACTGTGCAGTTCTGTAGATCAACATAAAGAAATATTTGTTTGCTTATTTTATCTGTAGAAAGTCAGCATACAATTTATCCCCACCACCACCACCACTCCACTGCCCTTTACCTAGCTCAAAAGTACTTGGAATAACATCAGTAAACTGTTTTGCAACTGAACACTCCTATCAGAGCTAGAAAGAAAGAACAACTGCCAATGAGACAGCTACTTAAAATTCATGAGTGGTCTGTTTCTTTTATTCCATTAAAAAAAAAAAAAAGATGAGTCCAATTGTATACTTGTATAAAACAGGAGATACTAGAAGGATGGCAACAGGAATGGAAAATCTATCTAAAGCATTTATTTGTTTGATTTCGAGTATGTATGATTCACTTGTTTGCCTTGGGCACTTAAAGTGATTTACAGCAAGTTGGTCCAATTTAAAATGCCAATTAAACTGGAGTTCCTATTATACTATTAATCATTGGGTTGGATCCAAAAGTGCCATTCCAGTCATGAAACTGTACTGTTATTTCTTTACTGTGTGTAACACAGGGAAATGTACTATGGCTGCAATCCTAAACACAGTTACAAGGGAGTAAGCACCACTGAACACTAGTTCCGAGTAAACATGCACGGGATTGCACTGTAAACAGCTATATTTGGCTGGAATCTGCAGATGCACTTGATGCTATAGTACTAAAGCGGCAACAAAAAAATTTCCTTTCAAAGCTTTTTTTCTTCCTCTGTTATATCTTTGTTTACATGAAGGGAACTCATGCAGAACAGGAAGTACAGACACGTACTTGCTACTTCCCACCTCTTTCTCAAATGCAGCCAGTATAGTCTTTAACAGGCTCCGGGAGGGCAATCGCAGACCTTATCTCATTTCCAGTTTAGAACTGAATTGGGTTTCCAATGGAACTTCCAATGTAAAGTATACTGTGGTTTTACCATGGAGATATCAGTTGCTAGAGTGATGCTACCCTGTACCCATGGAGAATTGTGGCCAGTGGCAACAATGGCGGCCTTTTTCTATCGCTGCGGCACCAGCCAGCCATGCTTAGATCACTTCCTGTTGACTGTAACTCCTTACCCCCGTTCTATACACAAGCAGCTCAGCTGTGAGATTGGTAGAGTGACGTCACAGACACATGCATATCATTTGATTTCTGAGGAGTGGATTATACAATGTGTGATGATGCGCAGCTGAACCTGTATGAAGTGATTTTGCTGGAGAGCACTGAGCTGATATGAAAGTCCCAGGGGCAAGCAGGGGCAGGTGCTGTGCGAGCAGGGCTTGGGGGTGTGGGTAAGGAGGGTTCTGCCAGATTCCTGGACAGAATCAGGTGCCCACACCATCCCTAGTTGCAGGGGTGTGGCCATGGAAAGGCGGTGTGACCTTCTGGGTAACCCCAGAGGGCCAGAGTGTGTATGTGTGTGGGGGTCAAATCTATACAGGAGCGGAGGGGAACCTTTCCTGATTCCAGCGAGCTACAAATGCAGCTTTAGAAAATACATTGCACAAGCCTCTGTAGGAAAGAATGCACGGAGGAGGCCATTGGACCTGATTGCCACATAGTAATCTGAACCTGTGAACAGAGCCTACCTAACGACAGTGCATGCGGTTGGATGCTTTCTTTGCACGATCAGGGGCCCTCCATTTTGCACGTACAGCAGACAACCATGAAAGCTCTGTTCTCAGGCTCAGATGAATGTGTAGAGTTCTGGGTGGGGCCAGCAGGACCAATCCCACCCCACGGATTCATTTCTATGCAGATGAACTGCACCAAGCACTTTCATATATTTAGTAACATCACTAAGACATGTCGGCATAGATTTGAGAATTTCTGACCTGTGTCTTACATTATGTACTTGTATACATCCTTGAAAACACGCTCCGTCTTTAAGTGTTTGCGTTTCTCCCTTGCTTACTTGTTTCAAACGTTTGCAGAGTTCTATTAGAAAAGCTTTTTAGTTCGCAGATGAAATGTTTTCTGGTTCACAATCCCAGCTGTGGGCTATGCTTGCAGTCTTCAGCCTCAGCCTGCATCTGGGGTCAGTGCAGAGTCGCATCGCCCCGGCAGCAGTTCCCAGAGGCCCCTGGCACGAGGCTTTGCAGAATGCCTGGGAAAGTGCGGGGGGCAGGGGAGCAAGTTGAAGCATTCTCTATTATCCTCAAGCAAGACATAAATTGATTATGCCTGAATTAAAGATCGGAGCAACTGCCACTCCATGTTGATGGCAGATAATCTTGCAAAACACTTGAGGTGCTTTAAATCCAAAGGTTTGGAAGTGCTATGGAAAAAGTAAAGTTCATTGGGAGCAAAAGATGGCTGCATCCACTTAAAAATAGTCTAATCTGGGTTATGTTCAAGGAAGGAAGGTCCAGACAAAATAACAACAAGGACCCAAGTTGGGACTGTTTCTTTGAGGAACAAGCCCCACTCATACTGTCATGAAGCTCCCATTCATTTCAGTGGAGCTTGTGCTGGTGGTTTGTGTATTTATCTGGGGTCATGAACATGGCACCCATGGACATCTCTCTTGGAACTCACCAATCTCCCTTCTCCTCCTGATTTTTATCAAGACTTCAAGATATAATAATTGAAGATGCTGCAAAGCAAAGGGCTGCCCTCCAGCACCATCTTTATTTGGATTCCAAAGAGTGTCATTTTTGGAGCTCAGAGTCCATCTCTGCCTTGTACTTAGGTTCTTGGGCACGTTACTTCTCATTTCCCAGAAGACCACTTTGTCTTCTGAGAAATGAGTGCTTTGTGCCCAGCCATGCCCACCACAGCAGCCATTTTGTGAATCGGCAAGCTCTGCCATGACAGCCATTTTGTGAGAGCACCCACAACACTCTCTCAACATTCCAGACATGCCCATTGATCCAAAAAGGTTGGGGACCCCTTCTGGTATACCCCACACACATTCCCCCAACGCAGGAGCACAGAATCACTCACAAATATTGATAATACAAATACCAATAAAACAACAACAACATTCTGCAATTATGAAAAAACAGTTAAAATACAACAAGAACAATCAGAAAGAAACATGTCTGGATCCAATCATGTAAACTAAAAGGTCTTTAACTTACTTTTTAAAATACTCAGAACTATTCCCAGAGCAGTAATTTTCAAACTGGGTGCCAAGGCACAGTAGCAAGCCTCAAGAGAACTTGTGGTCCTGGGCAAAAAGTTCTTAGCGCTGCTTCCCCTCTTTTGCATTTTGGGGGCCTTGGGGTGAATTTCAAGAGCAGAGGAAAATTCACCAGGGCTCCTCCTTGCTGATGCTGGCTACCATTTTGGCTTCCCTAGAATAATGCTACATCATTGCAGCCAATGGGGCTATCATTCCCCCGCACCAGAATGACCCTTGAAATGCTACATCATGATATAGCATGATGACCCAACCAATCAGGAATCCTGTACAATCAGGGCGCCCAATCGTTTGGAAGGGTCTACCCTTGTACAGCATATTGAAGAAGCCGCTTATGCACCTCCATCAAATATGCCAAAGTTTGGGGCCAGGAGGTGCCATCTTGTTCTTTCCTCCATGCATTTGGTGTATGTGTAAAGGGTACATCTGAACAGGGCTAATCTAGGGATGTGTGAATCAGCAAAACTTGAGCTCACTGAAGTTCTCAGAGTTCCATCTTGAAGCTCGTATGAACTGGAGTCTGTGTATCAGATTGTGAGCTTGGCGGGGTGGGGGGAGGTTTCACGTGAAAATCTGTGTGTATTTCCATGCATATTTTTCCAAATGTACACATCAGTTGTGCACATCTTTGAAATGTATGCATTTCTTCTCCCATTGATTAAAGCATATTTGTGCGCATTTTTGAAATGTGCACATTTTTGAAATATACTCATGCTGCCAAATACTGGGGGGGGGGGGCAGTGAATCACATTGCAAGCTCAGAAATGTACAGACTTCAGCTGTATATTGTATCTGAGTCCGTGTTCAGTCCAGAAGGAGCAAAGTGGGTAAAATCCTGATCAAAAATGAACTGAAACAAATTTCTCATGCCTCCCTAGGCTAATCACAACACTCTATGTGGAACAATTCCTTGTAAAGTCCAGTCTGCCCCTGCAGTATGAACTTGAAGTCCCTCCTTGTCTGTACCCCACCTTTCGTGGTGACAGGCATTTTGCTAGTGAACTATTTTTAAAAAGGACACTGAATGCTCTCATAGGAATGGCCAAATCAGTCTATATCCAGTCCATCTCAATTTCACAGGTGATCATTCATAAGTCTGTTCATCTTGTCTCTGCAGTATTGTGTAATTCTTTTTAAAATTCCTGCAGGAAAATTCATATATAAATACATATATTTGCACATATTTCCTCATGATGTAACAATGAGTGTCTTTTCATCCTAAAATGTGTATTTTTAAATACATATTGGTATTTGTTTCAAGCCAAGAACTGGGTCACAAAATTTGGAGAAGTGTGAAATCTGAAGGATAATTACATTCTGATCCACACATTAGTCTGGTGGTGTAGATCAGTTAAGCTGACACTGAAATTCATGGAGATCAAATCCTCAAGTATCCCTAGTTCTTGAAATACCTGGTTTGTGTACTGTTTAATCTGGATTATATCCAAGGGTGGACCTTTTACACCTTGCTGAGAATCTCACATCCCTTCCGCTGAAATCTCTTCTCCCGTGTTCCTTGCTCCCGGGACCAATTTGCCTGCTATCAAATATTCTTCCAACTACTGTGTTATAGTGAAAAATAGCCAACAATAACTTTGGGGAATGTGGCAGGGGGTGGGGAGAGAAAACTGCTGACTTGAAATCTGTAGTGAAAGTCCATCATTTATACTAATGAGCTCACTGGTGGGGAATGTGTAAGAAGTTCTGTTAACAACAAAAGTACATAACCTTTAAATAACCTCAGGTCATATATACGCACACAGAGAGACACAAACAGGATACCTGTAATCTACTCGTACAATGTAGTGTGCTCCTGTTCGGAGTGCCAGTCCTTATTCAGCTATGGGGTGTTGCTTGGCAGGTCCCCCCCCCACTTCCCTTTTTTCCCTAAAGTTGGGGGGGTCTACTTCTGCAAACCTTGGGGTTCCACCAAACTTCCGGATGCCTCCCTATTGTTCATGGATGGTGCCATTTTTTGCTGTGTAAGGATCCGCACTCAGAGAGTGAGTTCATCCCACACACATACGCATGGTATAGACAAATATAAATAGCATTTCTCCCAATTTGGTGTTGGCAGCTGAAAGTCTACCCGAAAGACACTGAAAGTCTGCCTGAAACATCAGGAACAAAGGGTGATGGAAATTCTGTTATACCTACATTTTTCGTGTATTGTTTATTTTAATGTAACACATATCTTAATGCCTTAATGTAATGCATATTGTTGTTCTTATCAAAAAAAGTTCTAAGGGTGCAATCCTCTGGCTCCTAGGCAGAGTCTGGATGGCGATAGGATAGTCCAGATTCCTGGATCTGAGGTCAGAAGCAGCACTCTGACCTCGGAGCCAGGAATTCAAGCTCCTCGCCCCCTCCCCCTTGCATCCAGCATGGAGAGAAGCATACTGGCTTCCATCCCAAGCTCACAAAAGTGACTTCAGAGAGAAGAGAAAGGGGGCATGCCAGTGGGCAGGGAGGGGAGGGGAAGGGACTGGGGAGGCTGGCTTATGCCACATTGCCAAGCCGCCCCAGCCTCCTACCTCCCAGTTCACAGAGCCCCGGCTAGATGGGTGAAAAAGCCCATCTAGCCAAAATGCAGCGCGGGAGGAGCACAGAGACAAAGATCGCCTCTGCCACTCCTTCCTCTTGGCATTGGATGGCCAAAAGCCTCTGCATTCAAAGGCTTATGGCCATCCTGATAGGGTCGCGCCCTAAGATGTTTGATCAACATTTGTTTAGAAGGAGCACGTGTAGAGGAAGGAAGGAGGGTACTTAACACTGCGACCTTATATATATCCACTCAGAACTAAGTCCCAGTGAATTCAATGGAATGTCCTCCCAGGCAAGCAAGTATAGAGCTGAAGCCTTCTAAAGGCATGCATTGTGCCACCCCCTCAGATCACCCCCAAATTGTCTCCCACACATCTCCATCTGAGCCAGCAGAAGTGGGGAGCAAATCTGTCCTTGGCTGGGTGCCAGTGGAGCAACTTTATGGGTAGATTATTTCAAGATGGCTGCCATTTCACTTCAGCTGAATGTGCTCAGGTGTCATTGCCCACTCCACTGTGTACTGTTGTCATGGTGTAGTGGCTAGAGTGTTGGACTGGGAGCCGGGAAATCCGGGTTCAAGTCCCCACTCAGCCATGGAAGCCCACTGGGTGACTTTGGGCCAGTCACAGACTCTCAGCCCAACCTAACTCACAGGGTTGTTGTGAGGATAAAATGGAGAGGAGGAGGATAATGTAAGCCGCCTTGGGTTCCTTCCAAGAGGAAAAAAGGTGGGATATAAATACAATTAATAATAATAATAATTATTATTATTATTATAATAAAAACTATTTTTCAAGGCTTTAAAATGCAGTTTCATGACTGAGGATGTGTCACCTCATCACATCATTGTGCTCGGTGCCCTGGTAATCTTTTCAGCGTTCTTCCCATATTCTCACAGATTGTGCTAAGAAATGCCAAGAAGCATGAATATGGCCCCAAACTACAGGAGGCAACTTTGCATGCCTAACAGGTTTTCGTGGGCTTATAAATAATATACAACCCTATTGCATTCTCCTGTTTCTGCTGCTGGACGCTACCTATTTGAGTGTGTCTTTGTTCTTCCACCCACCTGGTGGTTTTGAGTGATTGTTTAGCCCCTAAAAAATGACACAGTATTCAATTATACACACATTCCCATAATTAAATCAGAGCACTTTTGTTTCCAGAGACACAGACACAGACATGCAAGATCTTTTTTTTCCACTTTCCATGATGTTCATAGCTGGGCAACCCAGGCATTCTCACTCACGCAAGGCAAAAGCATCTTACTCATTGCTTGGGAAATCATTAGGAACTGTGTCTTTCGTTGTGTATGCCTGTAGCTGTAATTATGCACAGCTTATAGTGACTGCAAGAGTCAGCCAAGCATTGTTAGAGGAAGCCATTTGTGATGACACTGAGTCCTACTGGTACAATACATTCGCGAGCAAACAAAAGGAAGACATTTTGATGGTTACATCTAAATTAGCCTTGAGGTCTGTAAGGAAATGCTCATCAAGTCTGAAACATTTAATTACCAGATCGTCAAGCATGTAATTTAGGGAAGTCTGTTCTGTTTGTCCTCCACATCTTGTGTATATATGCTCTCTTTTTTGTTTACAGTATATCCATAGAGTTGGGGAGAGGTTACAGAGTGTCAGCTCCAGAATTTAGGGAACCCTCAGGGCAAAGCACTTTCAGTTGCCCCCCTTGAACTGGAAGAGATTGGGCGTGCAAACTAGGGCTGTACATGGAGCCCCCAAATCACACTTGGAAGCCACTTCAGGGTGTCCGAGGCAGGCCCGATTTGGCTCGGGCTGATTCGGGGGCGGGGGGGAACCCACCTCAGCCTACAAAGCTGAAATGGGATTCGGACATCCGAATCCAGCTTCACACACACATGCACACACACACACACACACCCCAACATGCTGCCCAGCCCCCAGCTCCTTACCTGGGCCATTGTTCTGTGGGGGGTGCCTCCAGGGGAGCTGCCGCCATTGTTGCCACTGGGGCAGCATGTGCTGGCACTGCGGTGGGGCCGCTGGGTAAGGCGCTGCCGAGGAAACCGCTGCCAGTTGCAGCTTGCCAACTGCCTGTTCTGCCCTCTTTCCAAGGAGGGAAGGACGGGCGATTGGCAGGAGGCACTGGCCACTTGTCAAGCCTGCATGGCCTCCTTCCTTGCACAGAAGGAGACCATGCAGATTTGACAGACACGAGGGCAGGTGTTGCCCTCCAACTGTGCCCTCTCCCTTCCTTGCAAGGAGGGGAGGGTGCCCAGTTGGAGGATGGCTCCTGCCTCTGCTCAAGCCTTCACGGGTTCCTTGCTTGCTTGCGACTGCGAGGAGCCCACAAAGGCTTGAGCGAGGCTAGCGGCGGCAGCTTGCAATGAGGGCAGGCCACTGTTGCCGCTGTTGACTCCTGGAGAGCCGCTGCTGCCGCCGGCTCCCAGACCCTCTGCACATGTGCCGGCAGCCGTCTTGTTGTGGGGAATGGGGGAGCCATTTTTAAAATGGAGACTCCCTGTATTTCTGCGAATACAGTGAGTCACCATTTTAAAAATGGTTTGCCCTGTTCCCTGGCACAAGATGGCTGCTGGCACACGTCCGCAGGACAAGGTAAGGAGCTGGGGGCTCAGTGGCAGCAGTGGCGGCGGAATGGCGGCTGGACCTCCAGATTGCTCAAAAATCCACCAGAGTGCTTTGGAGCGACCCAATCTGCTTCAGGCTGCTTCAGGCCCCCTCTGCCTTGACTCAGAGGTGGCCCAAAATGGCCCGAGGCACCCTGCTTCGACTCGGAGTGCAGGCTTCAGGCTGAAGCAGTGCACAGCCCTATTGCTGAGAAATCTTTCACACTACAGATGTGAAAGATTTAATCCTTTTAAGTAACTTTTTTATATTTTTTCATTGTTTCCTTGCTTTCTTCTACCTTCTTCCTTCTCCTTCTCCTTCTGTTTTCTTTTTTCATTTTTCTTTTCTCTCTTTCATTATTGCTGTGTCCTCATAAGAATACTGTATTGTTGGGAAACTGTATATACTGATTAGGTTGTTGGTACTGCTTATTTCATTTATAAAGATAAAAATAGAATAAAAAGTACTTTTTTAAAAAAAGAAATCTTTCACACTACCTATAACACTCTTTTGAGTATTCCTTGCAAAGTGAGAACAGTGGTCCCATGGCTAGCTTTATAGCCCCAACAGATGCCTGACCTCACTACCTTCAGGAGCTAGTGCTGGCTCTGGCCATGAAGATGAAAATGTGCATAAAATAAATGCCTAGTGTAATGCACTGAGCCAAAGTCAGGGGCCTTGGCTCAGTGGTGGACAACATATTTTGCATGCAGAAGAGCCCAAGTTTTATCCTCGGCATCTCCAGGTAGGCCTAGGAGATCTTGCCTGAAACTCTGGAGAGCCACTGCCAGTCAGTGTTGACAATATTGGGCTATATGGACCAATGACTTCGCATAAGGCAGCTCCCCATTTTCCTATCTCCCTGCATTTGGGCAATGATGCCATGAACTCTGAGCTGGTGATGGAATGGGAGGAGGGAGGGAACTGCCCTCAGCACAAATCCCAGATGACCCCACTCTCCCAGAAGGCCCAGTACCTGAGGACTCCATCCTGCTACCACCTCCCTGGCCTGAGGAGGCCATTCTGCCATCATCCTCAGAATAAAAAGGCTACAGCCCTGAAACTACAATGGAGCCACAGTTATCCCAACATCATTGGAGCCACCTGTTACTAAAGCAGGTCAGGCTCCTTTAACCACAAGAGGCTTGTTCCAGCAAAAGCAAAGCTAGCCATGCAGACTGAGCTGCTGCAACCCTGTTTAACCCTCAGTCTGAAGTTCTTTGTTGCTGCTGAAGCAACATTTGAGCTTGCCTGTATGTTATCTCCAGCCTGAGTTTCACTTGGAGCTGTCCAGCATTTTGCCTGGAACTCTCTGTTTGGGCTTGAACCACCATCAGTCTGTGAGCATCACCTTAGACCCACACAATGTATAATTTTATAAACCCCTGTGATGTCATCTCCCTGAACTAGCCCAATTTGCAGGCTGTATAAAGGAAGTACCATATGAGTGTGCTTATCCTTGGTCCCTGGGAGGCCATGTTTTCATGATTTCTGTCCCCACTGTTGAAATTAAGAACTAGTGCCTGGGTTTTGCATTTTTCTTCCTCATAAGCAGCTCTGGGAGCCTGTCTGAAGAGCAGGAGAAAAATGCTGCAAATAAATAAATAAGGGAGAGAAGTCAAGCTAAGCTTCTGAAGGAAGAGGTGTCATGGTAGATGCCCCAGCTCATATGTTAATTATTTCCCCCCGAGCAGCTGCAGCAGTCCCTGGATCCTTTTCTGAACCAGAGCTTAGTCATAAATATCCTTATTGTCTATTATAACCACTTGCTCAGAAACAATTAGAATGTTTTATAACACTAGTTCAGACCCTTAACCCAGCACACAGCTCATCCCTTGTCCTATGCCATCAGGGGTTCTGAGATTCCAGCAGGACCATGGGTTAGGCAAGTGGGCACAAGGTTAAGTGGTACAGATCTGGAACAGGGTAGGTCCAGCATCCTGGACAGCGCTCAGAGATTCCTTGCTTGGATTCATGACCATGGCTAGCAATTCTTCAGCTAAGGTAAAATACAAGTTATCCCAGCGCTGGCCTGGAGCAACTGCCAAGGTTTTGTAGCATGGAGTGCCACCCCCTCAAGATTTGCCTCTGACTTGTAATGGCCTAGCTCCCTTTTTTGTAGGGATGTACAGACGTTCCGCCATGGATCTCGGGGAGGCCAAATGCCAGCGCATTCGGCCCCCCGAAATCGGTGGCGGAACGGCCCGCCACCCCCGGGACGAGACTTATCTTGAGCAGATCTTCCTGGTGGCGGCGGCTCCGATGGCGGTTCGGCGGCGGCGGCTGCAGCGGCCGGTCTTCTGACCGGCTGCCACCACCGCCATTTCCAGGTTAAAAAAAAACAAAAAAACAAAAAAAAGTGATAGGCTACGTAAAGATTTACATAGCCTATCACGGCTAGATTTTAAAAAAACACCATGATAGGCTACGTAAATGTTTACGTAGCCTATCACGGCTGACTTTAAAAACAAAAATGTGCATACGCAAATGGCGGCGGCCATGGCCGCCGCCATTTGCATTCCTTATTTTGGCACGTCTTAGTCTACGTAAACATTTACATAGACTAAGGCGGCGAAAATAAGGGGAACGCAAATAGCGTAGACACTACGCTATTTGCATTCCCCTTATTTTCGCCGTCTTAGTCTACGTAAATGATTACGTAGACTAAGATGTGCCAAAATAAAGAACGCAAATGGCAGCAGCCATGGCTGCCACCATTTGCGTATGCGCGTTTTTGTTTTTGTTTTAAATCAGCCATGATAGGCTATGTAAACATTTACGTAGCCTATCATGGCTGACTGCAGGGACACAAACGGCGGTGGCTACGGCTGCCGCCATTTGTGTCCCTGCTAGCCAGCGGCCAGATGTCTGGCTGCTGGTGGAGCTGGCCGGCTGGCCAGGATTCCAGGGGAGAGGAACGGAGCACCTCCCCCCCCGGCCAGGATTCCAGGGGGAGGGACGGAACGCCTCCCCCCACCATCAACATAATCCGTGGAAAGGTAAGTTACTTTCGTACATCCCTACTTTTTTGTAGTCACTGGCTTGGGGGGGCAGCAAGGGTCTGAGGATCTGGTTGGGGAATGCTCTCTGGGACTTATTGGTTCACTGGAGGAATCAGAGGTCCCCTCCTCAGATGGCAGCAGTATTTTCCCAGGATTTAGTGTGGAATCCAAGGTGGAAGACTCTAGTTGAGAGGGAACAGGGACCACTTTTGACTCCTTCTCAGAGCTGCTGCTGCTGGAAAGCTCAGCCCCTAAGCTTTCTCGATCCCAGGCCATGCCACCATTTCAATAAAGGGTGCTAGACCATATGCTTCATTGGCTGTTCTGGTTTAGAGTGTCTTTGCACAGCAAAGTCAGCAAGTCATAATAACTTTGCTGTTTAGCTTTTGAGATTATGGTCTCAGTGGGGACTGGTTATTACTGCTTAATTATATTGGGAAAAGCATTTTCCTCCACCTAGCCCTTTGTGGCTTAAACTCTAACCACACATGAACTAAAGCTTTTTTGTTTAATGTACTTTTGAGGTACAGGAATGGCATCCTTCATTGATCAGCTGTGTTTAACACTGAGAGAATAAATGCTATGTGAGAAATTGTACCTGTTCTTCATTTTGTAGGATTTTTTTTTTTTACAGCAGAGCAAGATAAATAGATCAAGAGTTTGATTTCCTTTGAGGCTGAAATCCTATGCATGCTTACTTGGGAAGGAAGTCTTATTGAAAACAGTGGAACTTACATACATGTGTAGAGGATTGCCTTCTGCCACACAATCCTGCCGAAAGTCTGCACTCATCATCCAAGGCCTTCTTCTGTATCCCCTGGCCACCTGATGGCTGGGGAGAGGGCCTTTTTAGTTGTGGCCACCCATCTGTGAATGTCTTCCTAGAGAGGCTCACCTGGTGCCAACTTTGATGTCATTTCAATTAGGGATGAGTGAATCAATTTGTTTTTACTCATAATTCCATTTCTTTCCATTTCCATATTATAAGCATTTTTAAATCCTCTCAAAACATATATTTAACAGGACATCTTCTCAGAAGTAAGCCCCTTTAAGTTCAATGAGACTTACACAGGTAAGTGTGTATAGGATTGCAGCCTAAATGCCTATTTTGATACATTTGAACTGCCACATACTATGATGCAACTCTCAGAGAAGTGTAACATTCTCACACACATTAGTCCAAAAAGTGCAGATTGTGCAGTTTTGTATAGGAATATACAAACTATACTTCTGTTGATGCAGCCTAGAATTACATTAGCCTTCCCAAACTGCATGCAGTGAGGAAAGAGCTAGTGTGCTGCAATGAGGAAATGAAATAATACAGGGTTACTGGAAACACAGAGCACCCATCCACAAAGGAGGCTAAACACCTCCTCTCTGTGAAGTTCACTCTAAAAATTTAGAAGCACCACTCTGGCCTAAGTTCCTTCCAATCAGAAATCATTCCCAATGCAATCATTCCTAATGCAGAGATGCATGCAACAGATGTACCCACCCTCAGAAGAGGTGCCCCATTGCATCTCTATATGAGTATCTGCTTGGACATGCCTTATTCCACTCAGCAGACATGCTTACATCAGTGAGTTTCTCTACACGAGCAGTTTATTGCATGCTCGTGATTGGTCACTCACAGAAATTTGCAGGTCCTTTACATGATGTCATCAACCTCCAGAACGTCTCCTGTGCTTTTCCCACTTCATCCCCCTTTTATCTCACTTCCAAAAAGATCAGAGATAAGCTGTAATAACAGGAAATGGTGCAATATTGGCAGTGTGTAAAGCCGATGTAGTGCCACTAGATGGTGGTGTTTCATTGAACATATAGAGCATTCAAGAAGGAAAGTTTTCAATTCCAGATCCCATATTCACCATCTAAAGAAGCCCATCATAAATCCAGAAAGACTCTGGAAGAAGAAAGCCCACATAAGGATGTGGGATTTTTGCTTAATGTAGAGAAGCCCAGTGACTCATGCAGAAATACAGAAAGGCCTCCTTTGTGTGGGAGCAATTATTTCTCTTTCACAATCCAAAACAGCCTTCCCCAATCTGGTGCCCTCCAGATATTTTGGCCTGCAACTTCCAGAATTCCTGACCATTGGCTATACTGGCTAGGTTGGTCTAAAAGAAACCCTTTTGGGGGTGAAAAGGTAAAGGGTACATCCTAGCTTGTCCCAGAGGCTCAGACTAGCTCATCAGCAAGGCTCACTTTGTATTGAAGGGTGCAATCCTATGCATGTTTAGGCAGAAAGAAGTCCTACAATTCCCATGGCTGGCTGGGGCATGCTGGGAGTTGTAGGACTTTTTTCTGTCTAAACATGCATAGGACTGTGCCTTTAAATACAATGTGAGCCCTGGTAGTGGTGTAGAGTTCACAATTTAAAATGTGAGCTAATCTGAGCCCCTGGACAAGCCAGAATATACTACTAAATGATCAGAAAGCACCCTTTACCTTTACACACACACCCCAAAGGGTTTCTTTTAGACCAACCTTCCCCAACCTGGTGCCTTCTAGATGTTTTGGGCTTCAGTTCCCATCTTCCCTAGCCAGCATAGCCAATGATCAGGAATTCTGGAAACTATAGTCCAAAATATCTTAATTCATTGCTACAAGCTTTTCCAAGCTTTCTCAGAAAATTCTTGGGAAGAGCTCAAGACTTTTCAAAAACTAATTTCTGGGAAAGCTCAGAGAATGTGCCACCAGCCATCTCTGCCAGTTCCTCCCCTTCTGGAGCAAACTTACCCTTACAAGACAGTGGAAAACTAGTGGCTGGGACTGAGCTCAATAGGATCCAGGCCTGAAATTCTAGTGAGTGGTCAGCCGGTTTGGGCTCGGCTTGTATTGGCTGCAGAATTTCCAAATTCATTCTATTCTGAAGTCACTGATATCACTACTTCTAAAAGGACTCCCACCTCCCCCATTTGGGCAAAGTCCCCACCCCCATCCCTCCCGAAACTTTGAAATACACTTGTGTGGCCTGCAACTAAGTGTGGAATCCTCCTGTTCAGGTTCCAACCAGCCATGTCCTCCTCCAGGATACGCCATTCCGTTCCCCTTCCCCAGATTTTCTGTTTCTTCCCCCAAGCAGACAGTCAGCACATTCTGTGGTCGCTGAGGAGGCTCAGTCCTCATTGGGCTGTTTGGGGGCTGTTTGGGGTTTCTCCCTCACCAAATCCATAGGATTTTCCCATTAGCAGTAGTCGTAGTCATGTAGTAATGCTTTTCCAAACCCTGGGATTCCCCTGAGCCCTCTTGTGTGTAGATGGTACTGTTTGGGCTACCTAAGGAATGTCACCCAGAGAATGAATTCAGTCTATTTATTTATTTATTTACAATATTTACATACTGGTCCATATGTATAACAGATTTCAGAGCAGTCAGCACAAGAGATAGAACAGTAAAAGGATAAAAGGATTAAAACACCAGATTAAAATTATGCTGTTTTTAAAAACACTCTTAGTATATAGCAGGAGTGCATACAGTGGAGGCTGGTGGCCCCAATTTCGGTGAGGCTGTCCACCTTGAAAAGCTCCTTTAGACTTCTGGCTGGTTCTGACTGAAACCCAGAATGGATTCACAGCACCACTGAAATCAGAGCCACCCGCCTCCACTGAGTGCAGAACCTCAGGCCTGCAAATCAAGCCCTCGGGTTCCTCAGAAGGCCTGAGGAAAATCAAGCCCTCGGGTTCCTCCCTTCCCCCAGCCACTGACTGCTTGGTCGCTTGCCAGCTTTTGTGCCATTCTTCTCCCCATTCTAAAAGGCTGAGGTGCCTCTCTTAAGCCTTAGTTACTGGCAGTAAGTGTTTTAGGGAGCAATCCTAGGGGCCCTATACAGTGCCTGAATGGCCACAGGAGACTTTGGATCCCCCAATCCGAGGCTAGAGCCAGTGGACCGACCTCAGAGGAGGGAATTGGAGATCCAGCCACCCTCCCCCCTTGCAGCCAGCACAGAAAGAACCATGCCAGCTGCCTCTCCAAGGTTGGAGGGGGGGAGGGTGTTTTGATGGGTGGGGCGGGAAGGAGACTGGAGAGGCCAGGATGCGAGCTACCCTTAGTCCTCTTCAGCCTCCTCTTCTTCCCCTCTGAAATGGCTTCACTAGACAGGCAAGAAAACCTGTCTAGCAAAAATTCAGAGCAGGAGGACAGGGAGGCAATGATAACCTCTTCTGCTCCTCTGGCCCTGCACAGGTTGAGCATAAGCCTCCTAGTTTGGTAAAATATGCTGGTATTTTTTGGTAATTTTGGCCCTGCCCCTTCTGCCCTTGAGAAATGCAGCCCCCGAGAGCATGTCCAAAATGGAATTTGGCCCTTGGGATGAAAGAAGTTCTGCACCCCTGGTATACAGGATTAAACATGTAAGTAATTTGCTCATGCCCTCCTACCCTCGCCATCCCAACTCTCTGATAGCATTGCTTCTCCAATTCCATGGCATTTGGCTTCCCCCCTCCTTTCCAAACCTAAGATCTTCCAAAAAGTGTAATTCTTCTGAGATGCTGTCCAACAGCTGCCAGCAACCATCTGAAAGTTTGTAGGGAAAAGGAGCCAGTCATAGGAGGAAATTACAGATTTAATAGCATAAGAGTCTCTGTCTTGGGGAGCCGAGATCCTTTCCCCCTCACCACCACCAAAGTGCCAATTACCACTGCAGCAGTCTGGATGTTTGGAAAACCAAGTTTTCAACTGTGAATCCATTTGTCTTGATTGTTGGCCAGCTATGCTCACTTTGAGGACATGAACTTGCTGATTGCACCTGTTATTTTGGTTTCTGCTGAGCCAATGATTACCTGGGAAGCATGGGATGAGTATGTTATTGAAAGCATCTCTGGGAGTTTCAGTGCCTCCTTACATACGTTTTATAGCAAAATCCTGCAGCACAGTCTGGAGCCTACATAATTTGCAAGACATGAACAGCCATCAGTTAACCTGCTTAAAACTGTCTTCCACCAGGGGCAAATACTGGAGTGTGAAGTACACACTGCCCTTCCCCAAGCTGTGCCAATTAGGAAACGGAAATGCAAAGACTTTACTGATGTCTGGGACAGCTTTTCCCCTTCTGAAAGGTTGCCTCCATTTTCTCCTTGAAATCTATGCTGAGGGCATTTGTGGATATTTGTGTATTTGTGGGAACAGACTGGCATATACAGGGCAGGTTGATGGGCACTTGTGTATGTACTTCCATATAAGTACTAAGACCCTAATATTGTCTCCTTTCCAGTCAGTATAGTTCTTTATGCTCACACACACACACACACACACACCTCTTCTTCCATCTGTTATCCCCAATTACCTGGGGCATCTCAAGGACCACGTTCTCACACATGCATCTGCCAACTGATTCAGTTCTTCTTGAAAGGCCCTTCTCTGGGTTCCACCCACCTCCAGAGGTTAGAAAGGTGCCCATCACATACAGGGCCTTCTCTGTAGTGCCACCCAACTAATGCCACCCCTAGGCTTTGGTCCATTTTCCGCTGACTGGCCTGACTCGGTGTGCAGTGGGCTGGGCCAGGTAGTGGCTTTTCCATATTTTTCAATTCCCAGAAATTGCAGCCAGAATTGCGCAATGTGCTGCTGAAATTTGCAGAAATTATGCAAATTCGCATAAATTCTTGTGGCAATTTGCAAAAATTGTGGCCCAACACCCCCCACCCAATAAATCCCCGGAGTTCAGGGGAGAACCCACAGCTCAGATCACAAATACAAGCCAAGTCGGGCAGGCAGCAGAACTCCGAGCCCAGAAAAGACTGAATTTCCAAGCAACAGACATTCCTAGGTGAAGTCCAGGCTGCTTTTTCATCCACCGGCTCAGCTACTTTTATTTTGTGGTTTTACAACTATTTGATACTGTATTTTATTATTGTTAGGCGCTAATACTATAATCTGCCCTGAAACCACTCACAGCAGAAGGCAGGATATAAACCCTATAAAAAAATGAGTGAATTGGATTAAATAGTCTCAAATGTCAGGGCAACTCTAAGAGTAGCCATACATCTTGGACCCTCAGAGGCTGGACCAGATGGCACATGGGAGAAGTGCAGTTCACTAGGGATGGAGGAAAGGGACTTACCTCGTCCTGCAGCTTGCTTCGCGGTGGGGGGGAGGCGCTTCGGTTCTCCCCCCGAAGTTCAGACGAGGGGGGGGAGGCACCCCGCCTCGCCCTGCTGAAATTCAGGCCGGGTAGGAGTGCCCCGTCTACCCGGCCACGAAAAAAAAAAGTAAAACACACACACACACACACCCGTGATAGGCTACGTAACGATTTACGTAGCCTATCACGGCTAGATTTCCAAAGTCAGCCATGATAGGCTATGTAAATCGTCACATAGCCTGTCACGGGTGACTTAAAAAAAAAAACCCGTACGCAAATGGTGGCTCCCATGGGGACCACCATTTGTGTTCCTTATTTTGGCACGTCTAGTCTACGTAAAGATTTACGTGGACCATGGTGAAAATAAGGGCAACGCAAATAGCATGGGGCGCCACCATTTGCATACGCGCTTTTTTTTTTTTTCAAAGTCACCTTTTTTTTTTTACTTTACTTTTTTTTTTACAACAGCGGCGGCGGCAGCCGGTTGGGAGACTGGCTGTCGCCCCCGCCCCCAACGAAACGCCGCCGAACTGCCACCAGGACCCGCCGCCGAGAGGGACATTCGCTGAAGGTAAGTCCCATCCCAGGGGGGGCGGGGGGCCGGCAGAGAATTTCCCCAACACTTTCGGGGGGCTGAATGCGTCGGCACTCGGCCTCCCAAAGATTCGTGGAGAAATTCTCCGCCAACCCTACAGTTCACCCATGGCTTCGCTCATACTTGGCAAGCCATGGACTGACTGAAATGAGAATTTCAGTACAATCCTGGAACTTGACTCACAGCATCACTACGATAAGCAATGGCTGCAGTCCAGTGGAGAAGAATCAAGGCTGTTGTGATGGAAAGTCAAAGTTCACCTTGTCATTCCATAGCCAACAATGGACTGGCTTTCCTGGCTTTTGAGCAGTTTTGTCCCTATTCTAAATGGCTGAAATGCCTCTCCTAAGGCTTAGTTAGTAGGGATGTACGAAAGGGACTTACCTTGTCCTGCAGCTTTTTTCGCGGTGGGGGGAGGCGCTTCGCTTCTCCCCCTGAAGTTCAGGCAAGGAGGGGAGGCGTCCCGCCTCGCCCAGCCAAAATTCAGGCTGGGGGGGGAGGCGCCCCGCCTCACCTGGCCGAAATTCAGGCTGGGGAGAAGCGCCCCGTCTCCCCGGCCACGGAAGAAAAAGTAAAAGAAAAAAAAAATGTGATAGGCTACGTAATGATTAACGTAGCCTATCACGGCTAGATTTCCCAAGTCAGCCGTGATAGGCTACGTTAATCGTCACATCGCCTATCACGGGTGACTTTGGAAAAAAAAAGCGCATACGCAAATGGCGGCGGCCCATGGGCACCGCCATTTGCGTTCCTTATTTTGGCACGTCTAGTCTACGTAAAGATTTATGTAGACTACAGCGAAAATAAGGGAACGCTTTTTTTTCCCCAAAAAAGTCACCCGTGATAGGCTACGTGACGATTTACGTAGCCTATCATGGCTGACTTTGGAAATCTAGCCGTGATAGGCTACGTAAATCGTCACGTAGCCTATCACGGGTGTGTGTTTTGGTTTTTTTTTTACTTTTTTATTTTGTAATGGCGGCGGCGGCAGCCGGTCGGGAGACTGGCCGCCGCCCCCGCCCCCAACGAACCGCCGCCGAAACGCCACCAGGACCCACTGCCGAAAGGGACATTCGCTGAAGGTAAGTCCCCTCCTGGGGGGGGCAGGGGGCCGGTGGAGAATTTCCCCAACACTTTTGGGGGGCCGAATGCCTTGGCGTTCGGCCTCCCGAAGATTCGTGGAGAAATTCTCCGCCATCCCTAGTTAATGGCAGTAAGAGCTATAAGATAAAATATGTGGGGGGGTCACATTTTGACCCTTCCCCTTTTGTCTCAGCCCTGAGGGCTTCTCTGAAATGGAATCCAACCCTCAGGCTGAATGAGATTCAACACCCCTGCTGTAACAGGTAAGCTAACCAGGGGAGGTTCTTAACTCCACCAGGAGGAGGCAAGAAAAAAGACCAGACTACCCAAAGACCAGTTGCAGGCCAGGTACCACTAATCTGCAACAATGACTTGACATCCCCTGATGTAACAGCATTATTTTATACAAGAAGCAATAACAGCCACAAAGAATAATCAGTCCGTTTATTGATTTTGGCTTGTTTAGTGTTACTGTGACTAATCAATAACACACACACCCCAAGTATCTCGTCAAAATGGCTGCTATGCTTGGCCTCTCCAGTAGCTTTTCAGCTGCCCAGAAATTGGGATCGATACACTGAAAATGGTCTTGCACACTCATCCTTATGAAATGTTTGTATTTCTCCATATGAGTTTTATGCCGGTAAATGGCTTTTCCGATACGTTGAGGGCTCTCTCTCTCTCTCTCTTTTAGTGCTCCATATCGCAATGCATACACCAGACAATCACCAGGCCACCTGGGAGACTCTTTCAAGGTCACTGGTGAATTGACTAAAGGGGATTCATATCATAAACCTTTCAAGTTAAGCAGCGGAGATATAGAACAAGAACCAGCAAAGTGGTTACAAATTGTCCACAAGCAGATATATTTGCAGAGTTGCTAGAGTTCTTTCCTTCCTTCTCCTAAGTTTTTCTGTGTCAAATGGTAAGCGTGCCTTGATATCCCTGGCATTTCCAAGTATGGTTGGGAAGTCCCTTGTCTAAAGCCCCGGAGAGCTGGCATATTAGCGAACCAGAGGTTTGCTGGCAGAGTTATCCAACCTTAAGCTCGGAAATGTATTTCAGGATCTTGTAAAAGCCCACTTCCACACACAAAATGTTCAGCTCAAGCTCAGTTTAAGTCAGGGGTCTTGAATATCTTTCAGTCTGAGAGCCAAATTCCATTTTGGAGAAGCTCTTAGTGGCTGCATTCAAGTGGTAGGTGGGACTAAAGGCACAAAGACTGGGCCTCAGAATACCAAAAATCCCGGCATGTTTTAGCTCAAAGCAGTAAGCCTGGGGCTCCAATGTCAGTGTGGCAGTGAATTCACTCCTGGTTTCAGTAAGAATCAGTCAGAACTCTAAAGGAGCAATTGAAGGTGTGGAAGTTACTCTTCTTGCCAGTAACTAAGCCTTAGGAGATGGATTTCAACAATTTAGAAGGGGGGGAACTGCCCCCAAACCACGAAACTGAATGATCAGTGGTGGACCCAGGGCAAGGGGTGGAGCCATCTCGGAAACCCCAGAGGGATGCATGGGACCCAGCAGGACTAGATTTGACCCCTGGGCCTGACGGTCTACATTAGTGCTGTGCTGAAAATTTTAGGTATGGCGGAGAATTTCATGAATCTCTGGGAGGCCGAATGCCAACGCATTCGGCCCCCCGAAATTGGTGGGGAAATTCTCCGACAACCCCCGCCCCCTGCCCGGGATGGGACTTACCTTGTGCGAATGTCCCTCGCGGCGGCGGGTCCCGGAGGCGGTTCAGCGGCAGTTCGGCGGCGGCAGCGGCGGGCGGTCTTCCGACCAGCTGCTGCCACCGCCATTTCCAAGTAAAGTAAAAAAAAAAAAGTGATAGGCTACGTAAATCTTTACGTAGCCTATCACGGTTGACTTTGAAAAAAGAAAAAGCGCATATGCAAATGGCGGCGCCCATGGGCACCACCATTTGCGTTCCTTATTTGAGCACGGGTAGTCTACGTAAATCTTTATGTAGACTACCCGTGCCCAAATAAGGAACGCAAATGGCGGCGCCCATGGGCGCCGCCATTTGCGTATGCACTTTTTTTTTTTTCAAAGTCAGCCATGATAGGCTACGTAAAGATTTACGTAGCCTATCATGGCTGACTTTGAAAATCTAGCCGTGATAGGCTACATAAATCTTTACGTAGCCTATCACGTTTCGTTTTTGTTTTTTTACTTTACTTTTTTCTTTTGCGGCCGGAGAGGCAGGGCGCTCCCCCCCAACCAGAATTTTGGTGGGAAGGGATGGGGTGCCTCCCCCCCTGCCAAGAATTTTGCGGGGAGAAACGGAGCGCCTCCCCCCCCCCCGAAAAAAGCTGCAGGACCAGGTAAGGGACTTTCGTCCATCCCTAGAAAATTTCTCCCACATTTTTTTGACCATTCTCATTCCATTTGATTAGGGGTGTACAAAACCCCACTTACCTGGCTCTGCTGGGGTCCGCAGATGGGGGGAGGCGATCCATTCCTCTCCCTGGAATCCTCGATGCAGGGGGGAGGCAATCCGTTCCTCCCGCCCAGAATCCTGCCCAGCCGGCTCTGCTCCGCGGCCAGTCTGCAGAGCCACTGGCCAGGCTGATCCACAGCAGGGCCTCTACCCGCTGCTGGGCTGCTGCAGATGCAAATGGTGTCCTGCGTAGGGGACGCCATTTGCATCCTTACGCTAGCCCGTGATACGCTATGTAAATATTTACGTAGCCTATCACGGCTAAAGCAGGGACACAAATGGCATAGGGGACATCCCAGGGGGATTCCGCAGGGTGGGGGGGAGGCCATTCCACCACGGACTCCGGGGAGCCGGGTTCTAAAGAATCCAGCTTCACTGGAGTCCATGGCAGAATTCTCTGACATCCCTACATTTGATAGAAGAGAAATTGCTTCCGAAAAGAAATTCAGTGGTGAAGAAATCTCAGAGGAATCCTCATGGGTTTGGGTTGGGGTTCTTGGGCTTACCTTACTTAGGAGGTGGCTGAAGAGGGTCCTGTTTTTCATTGTACAATCATCTCTCCGGTAGCCTGTACCTTCCTCACCTTCCTATACTTCAATTAAAGTCCAGTTTAAGGCACCATGAAGCATTTCCTCCCACAGGGCTTTTTCAGATCAGGCTTTTTCAGTCAGCGCAGGCAGCCTGGAAGGCTCGCTGTGGTTAGATAAGCTCAAGAACACCACAACAATAAATTATAAAATAACACAGATTGTGTTAGAGTCCATGTTTGGTCCAGAGAAGGTGCAAACTGAGGAAATCCTGATCAAAAATGTACTGAAATGAATTTCTCATACATGCCTAAAAGGAAGGCTACATGCAGCATTCTGCAGCCCTCTAAAAGTTGCATGTTCAAGTTTGACATGGAGGCACAACATTAACTAGCACTTCTGGAATTATGGGGAAGAGAATCAGCACCAAGAATCTTCTTGATTTCTACAGAGTCGGGAGTATTGATGGTAGCACAGTGGCTGGGATGAAGGGCAGCTGATGGGGAAGTGGGAGAAAACCATAACCTTAACAGCTCTACTGTCAGTTGTTCCTTAAAGCTTGATTTGTAATTATCACCCTTTGCACATTTCCCTTGTACAGACTTGGAAGGTGGGAGGATGATGTCTTCCACATGTGTGCAATCCTGGAATAGACTGGAATTTAGCTATTTTCTCACCCATTATTCAAAGAGAGCCAGCTTGGTGTAGTGGTGAGAGTGTTGGACTGGGAGTCGAGAGATCTAGGTTCTAGTCCCCACTTAGCCATGGAACCTCACTGGGTGACTTTGGGCCAGTCACAGACTCTCAGCCCAACCGACCTCACAGGGTGTTGTTGTGAGGATAAACTGGAGAGAGGAGGAGGAGGAGAATGTAAGCCACCTTGGGTTCCTTCCAAGAGGAAAAAAGGTGGTATATAAATGCAATAAAATAAATAAATAAATAAATAAAGTTAAAATAAAATAAAAGGAGAAGGCATTTTGATGTTAAAAGGTAGTTTATTTTGATTGCAGTCAATTGCTAGCAGGGCTAGTTATGGGGTATCCAAAATCAAAAATATCCTATGCATCAGAAAGAGCCAATGAAAGTATTTGTACTTGCTTCCACTAGTCCAGGAAAATATAAAGAGATGCTAAAAAAAGCACTGTGCTTCAGGGCCATGCACTGGCCTTTCAGAGATTAAAAAGATGCATAAATTGATCTCTGCATTCTACATGAGCTGTGGATTGCCTTGATCTTTGAAGACCTGGGGAAAGGGTATTATTCACCCATCCTTTCAGAATAAAAAGCTTCACTTAATGAAATCATTCCCATGTCTCTGTCGAAAGGAAAGCACTTAGGGTTCATTCATACATGCATGTTCATCATCACTCTGTGACTGCAACATCAAGGATGGCTTGTATGTGAGAAAGAGCTTCAGCAGAGATCCATCTTGTTCCATCAAGGATGGAGGACATCCCCAGGATATCCTCTGAGAATATCTTCTCTTTCTCTAAGGCACTTTAGGCCAACTGGTGACCTACAGGCTAGATCCAGCCACAGGAACAATTTTATCTGGGTCCCTGGTGATCCTACCAAACGTTAAGTGAGGTGTTACAAAGGGCTTGTTGAAGGTTTCATTCATAAGGGAAAGAAATTCAGGTTGCATCAAAATGCTCTCCAACCACCACCATCCTGTTTAAAAGCTGTGCATTTGGGTGAAGGGGCATTTCAGCAATTTATGGAGGATGGACATTTGTAATGTTCACTCCACTTATTGGTGGTCTTCTTAGGGATGTACGAAAGTCACTTACCTTTCTGCGGATTATGTTGATGGTGGAGGGGGAGGCGTTCCATCCCTCCCCCCAGAATCCTCGATGGGGGGGGAGGCGATCCGTTCCTCCCCCCCAGAATCCTTCACGGCTGGCTGTGCTCCGCGGCAGCTCTGCGGAGCAGCCGGCCAGGCCCAGCCAGGCCAGAGCCGTCCGCAGCCAGATTTCCGGCCGTGGAGGGCCGTGGGGGGGGGAACCGCATATGCAAATGGCGGCAGCTATGGCCACCGCCATTTGCGTTCCTTACTTTTGGCCGTCTTAATCTACGTAAATATTTACGTAGACTATGACAGCGAAAATAAAGGGGAATGCAAATAGCGTAGCGGGCCCTATTTGCGTCCCTTTTTGATTCACCATTTTAGCCTACATAAATATTTACGTAGGCTAAAACGGTGAATCAAAAAGGGACGCAAATAGCGCCCACTACGCTATTTGCATTCCCCTTTATTTTCTCCATCATAGTCTACGTAAATATTTACGTAGGCTAAGATGGCCAAAAATAAGGAACACAAATGGCGGCGGCCATAGCCGCCGCCATCTGCGTACGTGGTTTTGTTTTGTTTTTAAACCCAGCCATGATAGGCTACGTAAATCTTTATGTAGCCTATCACGTCGTTTTTTGTTTTGTTTTTTTTAAACCCAGCCATGATAGGCTACGTAAATCTTTACGTAGCCTATCATGTCACTTTTTGTTTGGTTGTTTGTTTTTACAAGCCTGCAAATGGAGGTGGCAGCAGCCGGTCAGAAGACCAGCCGCCGCAGCCGCCGCCACCAAAGCCGCCTCCGGAGCCAATCGCCACCCGGAAGATCCGCCCCAGGTAAGTCTTGTCCCGGGGGGGATCCACGGGGGGCGGGGGGGCAGGCCATTCCATCACAGAGTTCGGGGGGCTGAATGCACTGGCATTCGGCCTCACCGAGATCCGTGGAGGAATTCTCTGACATCCCTCGTCTTCATGCTCCCTGCTGCTAGAGGCTGTTTTTCTTTCAAGCTTCCTTCCTACCCAGAAGATGCCAAATCAGAGTGATGGCAGGAGCAGAAGTGATTTGTCTTTAGGATGATATCACACAGGCATAACTTTACCCTAGAACTGAATTAAAGTATGTCAAGGAGCACGATGTAGTTCCTGTCCTCACTCTGGTGCTTCTGGATAGAACGTTTTGAAGAAAACAGTGCCCAGTAGGAGAAGGAAGCATAGTCACTTCCACAAATAGAATCACATGAGCAGGTGGGAACCAAAAGAAGGTGAGTGGGGGCTTTGTTTCATGAAGCATTACACACACACACACACACACACACTTCAAGCTTTTTTTCATTTCTTTTCTTTGAAGAACAGAGGATCTGCAGAAATGTCTTATTATTTATCTTCTTTGTCCTACAGGTAATCTCTGGCATAATGTCCCTTGCTGGCTCCTGCATTGGCTGCTTATTAATCACCACTGATTAATTTCTAAAAACAGAAGTACCAGGCTACCTGTACACTCCACCCTCTCCCATCCCTTAATCCCAGAAGAAACAGGGCAGTTTTTGATTACTTAGTGCAGCATTCCCCAAACTGGTGCCCCCCAGATGCCTTGGAAGTCCACAGTGGAATCAAATGAGTTTGGATTTTGATTAATCTAACTGCAGATTCTGCAGTGGATCAGCTTTTCCCAAGTCAGACAGATTCCATGGATTTGTGGACCTTTTTTATTGTTTTTAACTTTCTGGAATTTTATGCAAATTTAGTCATAGAAAAATACATAATTTTTTAAAAAAAAAACACTAGCCAAAAATGTGCATTTCCCCTATACGCTAAATCACAAAAATGTGCATTTGGGGTAGGGAGGTTGCGCAAATTTGGGAAATTGGAAATAATCTGATTCCGTCAATGGTTGGATGACAGAACGAAAGTGATCTGACAATCTATAAAATGCAGACAGAATGGATTTTGCTAAATCCATACAGCCCTAGTTGGAATACAGTCCTACCTTCCCAGACACCATGAACAATGACATACTGGCTGGGGATGATGGGAGTTGTAGTCCAATATATTTAGTGGGCCCCAGATTTAGAAAGGCTGACTTAGCAGACAGGAAGAGGTTCTGTGTCTACAGTTAGTTCATGGGCAAGAATGAAGTTATTATCTTTATCCCCTCAATTTTCAAAGAGTCTGGGACAGTGCTCATGCTTTCCCCCCTCCCCTTTCTATCCTCTCAGCAAACCAGTGAGGTGGGGTAGGCTGAGAAAGCTTTGTGGCTAAGCAAGGATTTGAACTTGGTCTACTCAGTGTAATGCTCTAGCCCAGGGGTGGGTGACTTGTGGCCCTCCAGATGTTTTGGCCTACAACTCCCATCAGCCCTAGACAGCTGTCAGGAGCACCCTAGCTGCCTCTTAAAGTCCCCTCCAGTAGCCAAAACAAGACGCAGACAAAAGGGATTCTTTCCAAGGCTTTATTCCTTTACAACCTAATGACTCTGCTAATTGCCAGTGACTAAGCAAGGAACTGCAAAGTGTATCATAGCAGAGTAACCTAAGCTCCATGTACGCAGTTGGTCCCCGTTTGAAGGAGGGCAGGAAAACTCTGAAACTTATGGGCTAGGAGGGGAGGCTCCCGCCCTTACCCGTGGGGCATCGGGATGCAGCCATTCCCATAGTGCCAAGCAGGCTGAGCGCCTCCTCTCGGCGCCCCCCATCTCGCGCCTCTCTCTGCGCTGGCACCTTGTGTCTAACAACAACCGATCTCTCACTCTTTCGCTGCCAGGGTCACTATCTCTCTCAGGAATGCAAGGAGAGGGGGCATCTCCCTGCAGCTGCGCCTCTGGGAGATAAGCGGACTCCTCTCCCATGGGTTGTAGCTCTTCCTCACAATCAGAGCTGCTTTGGGGCTCTATGGGCTCAGTTCCATCCCTGACAACAGCATAGCCAATGGTGATGGATCACGGGAGTTATAGGCCAAATATCTGGAAGGCCGCAAGTTGCCCATCCCTGGGCTTATACTGGGTAGACCAAGTCCACCACTGCTCGAGATGCTGCATCACACTAGTTCCCACAGCTTGAAAGGGGATGTAAAAACAACTCAATAAATGCTTATGAGTCCCAGCACATTTTGAATAAATATATTCTTGATCAGGGGAGTAGTATATGGTGGGAGATGCGCCATCCTCCAGATTTGTTTCATTGTCCTCTCCTGTACCATCTTAGAATCTTAGAAATCTTAAAATCATAGGGTTGGAAGGGGCCTGCAGGACCATCGAGCTCAACCCCCTGCTCCATGCAGGAAGCCTGATTCCCAGGCAGTCTCCCATCCAGGTACTAACCAGAGCTGACCCTGCTTAGTTTCCGAGATCAGACATGATCAGGCACATCCAACCCTTTGCTCAACATCCTAGCATCACAGGGTTGGAAGGGGCCTACAAGACCGTCGAGTCCAACCCCCTCCTCAATGCAGGAAGCCTTATTCCCAGGCAGTCTCCCATCCAAGTGCTAACCAGGGCTGACCCTGCTTAGCTTCCAAGCTCAGATGCAATCAGGCACATCCAGCCCTTCTCCAGGTCGACAGGGTGTCCAGTCCTGCCATGGCTGAAGGCCTGGGAAAAAGCAAGCCAGGCAAGCAAAAGCAGGCAAGACATGGGCTGGGACTGCATGTTCAGCCCAAGAGCAAACCAGGGCCTTTGAACTAGGGCTGTGCACTGCTTTGGCTGGAGTCCCGAACCCCAAGTCAAAGTGGGCTGGTTTGGGCCATTTCGGGGCCATTTTGAGGCAAAGCAGAGGGGGCACAAAGTGACCTGAAGCGGGTCAGAGGCTCTCTGAAGCACTCAGTGCTCAGTTTTGGCACCCCGGCCCAGCCGTGCCGGCACCTCCAGCTCCTTCCCTGAGGTGACTCACAGAAGCCGCCACCACCATGGCTGCTATCACTGCCGCCGCCACCATCAGCACCTGCCGCTGCCATCTCCTGAGGCCTGGATGCTTGTTGGCTCTTTCTGGCAGGAGTCATCACTTTAAAAGTGGTGGCTCCCTGCAAGAAGAACCGGTGCATGTCTGGGGCTCAGGAGCTGGTGGCGGCGGGCGGTGATGATGGTGGCAGCGATGGTGGCGGCAGTGACAGCGGAGGTGGAGGCAGTGGCGGAGGCAGCAGAGGAGGCAATGGAGGAGGAGGAGGAGATGGTAATGGCTGTGGTGGCAGAGGCAGCAGCCCAGGTAAGGAGATGGGGTTTGCGTGAGGGCGTCAGGGAGGCGAAGCAGGATTTGGGTGGCCAAAACGCACTTCAGGTTCGAGGCTGAATCAGGTAGGGGGCTTCCCAAACCTGCCTGAGCACGAAGCAGCCTCCAAGTCAGATTGGGGGGTCCCTGCACAGCCCTACTTTGAACCAGAACACAAGGGCAGTCAGTGACCAGCCCTTCAGCACCCTGGACAGGGAGGCAGGCAATTTGTTCCAACAGGTTCTTCACATCAGCTGAGCCCTTAGAGCAGCCTTCCCTGACCTGGTGCCCTCCAGATGTTTTGGACTACAACTCCCATCAGCCCCAGCTATCATAGCCAATGGTCAGGAATGACACGAACTGTTGTCCAAAATATCGGGGGCGGGGGGCATCAGACTGGGAACGCCTGCCTTATAGCCTTCCTGGGCTAGGCCTGACACTACCTTTCCCAGATGCTTCCAGGGACAGGAGAGACACAAAGCGATTGCCTTCTGGCCTGGAACCTAGTTAGGGGTGTCAGAGAATTTCTCGCCGAAACTTTGGGGGGCCGAGTGCCAACGTATTCGGCCCCCCGAAGTAGTTTCGGGGAGAAATTCTCCGCACACCCCACACCCCGCACACACACCCCCGGGATGGGACTTACCTTTCCCGAATGTCGCTCCTGGTGGCAGGTCGCAGCGGCGGTTCGGCAGGGCTTCGACGGGCGGGGGCGGCAGCCGGTCTTTCGACCGGCTGCCGCTGCCGCCATTCCAATAAAAGTTAAAAAAAAAAAACGCCCCCGTGATAGGCTATGTGATGATTAACGTAGCCTATCATGGCTAGATTTGCAAAGTCAGCCATGATAGGCTACGTAAATCGTCACGTAGCCTATCACAGGTGACTTTAAAAAAAAAAAAGCGTGTACGGCTAATGGCGGCCCCCATAGGGAGCCACCATTCGCGTTCCTTATTTGGTCGCTGTAGTCTACGTAAAGATTACGTAGACTACGGCGAAAATAAGGGCAACGCTATTTGTGTTGCCCTTATTTTCGCCGTAGTCTACGTAAAGATTTACGTAGACTACAGCGACCAAATAAGGAACGCGAATGGCGGCTCCCTATGGGGGCCGCCGTTTGCGTACATGCTTTTTTTTTTAAAGTCACCTGTGATAGCCTACGTGACGATTAACGTAGCCTATCACGGCTGACTTTGCAGATCTAGCCGTAATAGGCTACGTTAATCGTCACGTAGCCTATCACGGGGGCGTTTTTTTTTTTTAACTTTTTATTTCGCGGCCGGGCGAGGCGAGGCGCCTCCTCCCCAGCCTGAATTTCGGCCGGGCGAGGCAGGAAGCCTCCCCCCTGGCCTGAATTTCGGCCGGGCGAGGAGGGAAGCCTCCCCCCCGGCCTGAACTTCAGGGGGAGCAGCGAAGCGCCTCCCCCCCACCACGAAGCAAGCTGCGAAACCAGGTAAGTGGCTTTCGTGCACCCCTAAACCTAGTCCTCCATCACCTCTTGGTTAATTCCTGCCTGATGCTTGTGCCTCTCTCTCTCTCTTCCCCCTGACCTGACTGGCCAATCCTGTGTCAGAATTCTGGCTTAGTGCTTGTGGTTGGGCCAAGGTTCTAATTTGAGATGTAGCAATCAGAGTTCCCCATGATATTCCAGACTGATGTGATGCCATTACGATATTTTCAGATTAGTAAAGAGGAGGAGCTCTGAGCAGTGCAAGGAGCACCTGTTCCATGGGCAACTCCCTGGCCTTTGAGATAGTTCATTCAGACTCTCAATAGCCCAGTGGCAGGTACAAAAAGGGTGTTTCCAATGGTAGCACTCCAGCTGTAGAAGCTTGGTGGGGAGATGGTGGGCTTCCCTGGGAAGAGTATCCCACAATGTCCCCTTAAATACAGCCCAGTCTCCAGATCCGCTGGCCCCCTTTCCCTCTCTTCCCTTGGCTTAAGAGAAAGCCTGCTGCAGGCATGAATTAAGAGCCCTGCCAGGGAACTGTATGTAAACCCCATGTTATCAATCTGCTGTGTTCCCAATATGGGTTTGGAGCCTGAATGAGTGTATCAAGGTTCAACAGATAGCACATTGATGGCCATTTATTTGGAGTAATTAATCCAGAGTAAAGGGATACGGTCTTCCATGTGCATCCTTAGATGAGGCCTGCAAATTACTCCTTGAGTCATTTAGTTCAGGGATCCCCAACTCCTGGGCCGCCGACCGGTACCAGTCTGTGGCCTGTTAGGAAGTGGGCCACAGTAGGGGTGTGCGAAACCCCCTTACCTTGGTTCCTCAGGGGGGGAGGTGATCCGTTCCCCCCCCCCCAGAATCCTCACCAGCCCCAGCTAGCTCTGCTCCGTGGCAAGTCATTGGAGCTGCCCGCCGGCTCCAGCTGTTGATGGACGTCCAGCCGCTGGGACGCAAATGGCGTCCACATAGCAGATGCCATTTGCGTCCCTGTTCTTCAAGTAATAGGCTACATAAATCTTTTTTTAGCCTATTACTGCAAAGAACAGGGACGCAAATGGCGTCCGCTCGGTGGACGCTATTTGCATCCCAGCGACTGGAAGTCCGCCAGCGAAACCATCCTCCCCTGTCTGTGGAAAAATTGTCTTCCACAAGACCAGTCCCTGGTGCCAAAAAGGTTGGGGACCACTGATTTAGATGATACCACTGGCACCACTTCCTACCATGTGCCTACAGCCCCATTCCAGAGCGTACATAGCATAAAGGTTAATTGTACCCCAGACTTCAACTGCTCTTTGGCCATCTGATATCTCGCACTCGTCGTGACTCGTGAGCTGATAATCCCCTTCCAGACAATACCTGTCAGGAATGCCGCCTTTAACACAGCTCTGCGGCAGGCCCACAAACAGCCTGCAGGCACATTGCAGCCTCCACCCACCACTCCTTTCCCGACTTATTTGGATTGACGTTTCCTTTTGTGGAGGATCTGCTCCTTGCTGTTTGGCGGACTCAGCCCAGCACACTGTCTCTCCGCTTTGCCATCCTTAGATAAAAGTGGACATTTTCTCATGTCAGTTAGTGTTCAGGCACGAAGCTGTGAGCTGGGCTTAGCAAGAACCCCCCTCCTGCCATGGCTCTAGCATCTACACGGGGGTCTCCCTTTGTTAACCTGGTGCAAAATAAAGGAGGTGAACAAAAATAACAGGAATGGAGTGGGCGGGGGGAGTCCCCATCATTAATTTTTCAGAGGCACACCAAAGTCTTCATTGGCACAGGAGTTCTTTGGATATAGATCTCTTAGAGGCCTTGCAGAATATAAAAGAATAAGAGAGAGGCAGTTGTACTAATTTTAGACTTCTTTCTCATGTTTGGTTATTGCAAGGACGCTTTTTGATGAGCTTCTTTCTCGAGCATCTCCCTGCCCCATCTGTTCTGCCGACTGCACTTGACCTTCAACTTTGTCCTCTGTGTTAGAAGGTTTATAGCTAAACACTATTATTTTTTATTGCAAAATGGAGGATGAGGTGATGCATTTTTCCCCCGATCCGATCCCAGCATTAGCATCATCCCAAGTGTAGCATTTGTGTTCTTGCAGTTCTTTGGTATAAATAAATGCCCAAGCAGGAAGACCAATCTGTGCTCCACTAGGAATAATAAAGAAAAAATAATATGCCATTGATTTTGCTTGGGGTGTCTAAATGTGTTTTTATGATTGTATATGTTTATTGCTTTTCCACACTAATGTCATGAATTCCAGGCAATTAAAAAGGACATGAATTCCAAAGTGTTTAACCAGGGGAAATCTGCCTTCCAAATGCAATGTATTAAAAGTTGTAATAATTTTGGCTAGGTTGGTGCTGCAGCAGAAGTTAACAATCTTCAGCTCCCATAAAAAGCTGTGTGGTATGAAAATGAACGTTAAAAAACTGGAAGATCAAGGTATGCCCTTTTGCAGGTTGGGAAATAAGAAAGTGGAGCGGGAACTAGGGATGTACAAAAGTGACTTACCTTTCCGCGGATTATGTTGATGGGGGGGGAGGCATTCCATCCCTCCCCCTGGAATCCTGACCGGGGAGGAAGCGCTCCGTTCCTCCCCCCCAGAATCCTGGCCAGCCGGCTGTGCTCCACAGTGATTCTGTGGAGCCGCCAGCTGGCTCTGCCAGCAGCCGGACATCCGGCCGCTGGCTAGCAGGGAACACAAATGGCGGCGGCCATGGCCGCCGCCATTCACATTCTTTATTTTGGCACGTCTTAGTCTACGTAAACATTTACGTAGACTAAGACGGTGAAAATAAGGGGAACGCAAATAGCGTAGCATCTACACTATTTGCGTTCCCCTTATTTTTGCCGTCTTAGTCTATGTAAATGTTTACATAGACTAAGACGTGCCAAAATAAAGAACGCAAATGGCGGCAGTCATGGCCGCCGCCATTTGCGTACGTGCATTTTTTGTTTTTTTTTAAGTCAGCCGTGATAGGCTACATAAATCTTTACTTAGCCTATCACGTTTTTTTGTTTGTTTGTTTGTTTTAACCTGGAAATGGCAGCAGTGGCAGCCGGTCGGAAGACCGGCCACCGCAGCCGCCACCGCCGAACCGCCGCTGAACCACCACCGAAACACTGCCGAACCGCCGCCGGAGCTGCTGCCGGAGCCGCCGCCGCCAGGAAGATCCGCCCCAGGTAAGTCTCGTCCCGGGGGGGCAGGGGGGCGGGCCGTTCCACCACCGATTTCAGGGGGCCAAATGCGCTGGCATTTGGCCACCCCGAGATCCGTAGCAGAACTTTTGTACATCCCTAGCGGGAACAGATACTACTCCCCCCACCCCATATAGATCTTCTATAGATGCTCTACAATACTACAAATTCCACAACCACTCACCCACCTGCCCAAAATCTGGCATCTGAAAATATATCACAACACTGGGCAATTTTTCATGCATCTATTTATTTATTTTTTGACTGAGGGATGTAAGGAATTTACACCCTGCTTTCCCCTACCAAAAAAGTTGCTCAAAGTGGCTTACAAAATATGAAAACCATGAAAACAGTCACCGTGAAAACACACTTGCAACAAGCCAAAAGCGGCAGCAAAGACAAAAACACACTGAGCCAAGATTTATTTCTTTTCCCCTCCCATTTTTCCCAGTCCCAAAAGTGGACCTTTTGCAGAACTTGGGACAGGGATGAGGGTGATCCATGGATAGGATTTCCTCTGTTCTTGTTTTCATGCATGTAGCATAGGAGTATGTGTATGTTTCCCCCACAGGGAAGCATTAGGGATGGGGGGGGGGAGATTTTAGTTGGGGAAAGGGTTAAAAATCACCTCCCTGAGTACCATAGTCCCAGTCTGAATTGGTCTCATTGCTACTGTTTAATAAAAACAGGAGAACGTTTTCAGAAGAACTCCCATGTCAGGCATCCTTTGGCCCTAAAGTGGTTGTATGGAAGGGATGAGCACATGAGGCACTGGGCAGGGTCAAAAAGGTGGTGGAAACAAAGAGAGGGGCTATAGGGGGATCGGCTCAGACATAGGTTGTGTTCATCCCAAACATAAGAACATGAGAAGAGCCATGCTGGATCAGACCCAGGGTCCATCTAGTCCAGCATTCTGTTCACATAGTAGCCAACCAGCTGTCGACCAGGAACCCACAAGCAGGGCATGAGCGCAACAGAACCCTCTCACCATGTTCCCCAGCAACTGGTGTACATAGACTCACTGCCTCTGGTACCGGAGGTAGCACATAGACATCAAAACTAGTAGCCATTGACAGCCTTCTCCACGAATTTGTCCAACCCCCTTTTAAAGCCATCCAGCATGGTTCAGACAAATTCTGATTCCTAACCAAGATGAGAAAGTTGGTCAATTGGTGTTTGTCATTTCCCTAGAACAGTCTTTTCCAACCTGGTACCCTCCAGTTGTGTTGGACTACACTTCCCATCATCCTTCATCATTGGTCTGGCTGGGGATGGTGGGGTTGTAACATCTGGAGAGTGTCAGGCTAGGGAAAGCTGACCTAGAACAGGGAGGCAGAGCCTCAGGTCCAGGGGTCAAATATGGCCCTCCTGGGGTCCCATTCTGGTTTCCTGGGTTTCCCCAGAAAGCCTTGGCCCTTCTCTGACCCTGCCCCCTTTCCCCCAAACACAAATCATTTGGTGGTTTCCTTTTATTTTTTCTCCATTCTCAAAGGTTGAAATGGCTAAGGTTTAGTTACTGACGTAGGAGCTTTAAACTAAAATATGCAGATTTTTGCTGTATTGTGACTCCACCCCTTTTGCCTTTGGCCCCACCCACCACTGGAATGTGGCCCCAGAGAGCTTCTCCAAAATGGAATGCAACCTTCAGGATGAAATAGGCTCTGCACCCCTGCATTATCGCCTCTGCTAAAACAGGTGTAGCAAAATTGTGTAGTATTCCAAAAACAGAGACCGCTGTGGGCCAAATGAAATGTGAGTATACACCAAAGGCAATGAGTCCACCATCTTCTTTAACACTGTTCCACTTCTTTACCACTCTGAGCCTGCACCCTTATGCACACCCATTGAACACACTTGCACAGTTAAATGCTATGACCTACTGCAGGCTGCAGCCTAAGGAACTACACCAAGAGCCCGGTGAAGGATGTAGCATGGCATCACAAGTCATGAACAGCAGCATCACCCTGATATACACAAGTTAGATGCATTGTCTGAGGCTAGGCTGGTGGGGACTTGGGATCAGGGTCTGTCAGTGTTGGCCCATAGGTGTTAGAACCCTCTGCCAGGAGGTCCAGGGAAGAACAAATCTGCGAAGTTCAATTCTGCTCATTTTTCCAATGTTTGTTTGTTTATTTGTTTATTTATTTATTTATTGAATTTCTTAATCGCCCATCTGGCTGGTCACCCAGCCACTCTGGGCCATGTACAGCAATACAATTTTAAAACAATAAAATTCTACTTTAAAACAGCATATTTCTAAAAAATACCTTAACTCACCCCAAATGCTTGCCTGAACAGCCACTTTTTAATGCGTGGCAGAAGCTTATTAAAGATGGGGCATGATGGAGTTTCCTAGGGTAGGGATGTACGAATCCCTTACCTGGCTCTGCTGAGGGGCATCCGTGGTGGTGGGGAGGCAATCCATCTGTACCCCTGGAATCCTGCCCGGCCGCAGCCGGACTTCCGTAGCCTATCACGGCAAAGAGCAGGGGCGCAAATGGCATAGTGGCCGTCATCTGCATCCCTGCCTTTTCCTGTGATAGCCTACGTAGATATTTATGTAGCTTATCATGGCTTGGCAGGGACGCAAATAGCAGCTGGTGTAGTGTCCGTCATTTGCGGCCGCAGACCGGCAGCGGCCAGAAGATGACCCAGAGCCAGAGCCGGAGCTGCCACCAGAGCTGCCACCGCTGCCAGGTCGGCTCCGTCCCGGGGGGATTCTGCAGGGGGGGATTGCCCCGTTCCACCATTGACTCTGGGGGACCGGATTCTAAAGAATCCAGCCTCACTGGAGTCCATGGTGGAATTCTTCAATATCCCTACCCTAGGGAGGGAGTTCCACAGAGTGGGGGCCACCACAGGGAAGGCCCTCTCCCTCGTCCTCACCAGCCTAGCTGTCCTGGCTGATGGGACAGAGAGAAGGCCATCCGAGGCTGATCTTGTTTAGGGATGTCAGAGAATTCTGCCACGGATCTCGGGGAGGCCGAATGCCAGCACATTCGGCCCCCTGAAATCGGTGGCGGAATGGTCTGCCACCCCCTGGCCCCCTGGGATGAGACTTACCTGGGGCGGATCTTCCTGGTGGCGGCAGCTCCGCCGGCGGTTCGGCGGCGATTCGGCGGTGGCGGCTGCAGCGGCCGATCTTCCGACCGGCTGCTGCCACCGCCATTTCCAGGTTAAAAAAAAAAAATGTGATAGGCTACGTAAAGATTTATGTAGCCTATCACAGCTAGATTTTAAAAAAACACCGTGATAGGCTACGTAAATCTTTACGTAGCCTATCACGGCTGACTTAAAAAAAAAAAATGCGTGTACACAAATGGCACATTCCTTATTTTGGCACGTTAGTCTACGTAAACATTTACGTAGACTAAGATGGCGAAAATAAGGGGAACACAAATACAGTAGACACTACGCTATTTGCGTTCCCCTTATTTTCGCCATCTTAGTCTATGTAAATGTTTACGTAGACTAAGATGTGCCAAAATAAAGAACGCAAATGGCGGCGGCCATGGATCGTAAACATTTAAACATTTATGTAAACATTTACGTAGCCTATCACGGCTGACTGCAGGGATGCAAATGGCGGCGGCTACAGCCGCCACCATTTGCGTCCCTGCTAGCCAGCAGCCGAATGGCCGGCTGCTGGCAGAGCCAGCCGGCGGCTCCGCAGAATCACTGCGGAGCACAGCCAGCCAGCCAGGATTCCGGGGGGGGGAGGAACAGAGCGCCTCCCCCCCCCGGCCAGGATTCTGGTGGGAGGGACGGAACGCCTCCCCCCGACCATCAACATAATCCGCGGAAAGGTAAGTCACTTTTGTACATCCCTAGTTTTAAAGGTCAAAACCAACACCTTGAATTTGGCCCAGAAAAAAACTGGTAACCGGTGCAACTCTTTCAGCACTGGAGTGATGTGATCATGCCAGCGCCTGCCTTTAATCAGGTGAGCCACTGTGTTCTGTACCAGCAGCTTCCAAACCATCTTCAAGGGTAACCCCACATACAGCGCATTACAGTAGTCTAGACGAGGAGACCAGGACATGTACTACCAATGGGAGCAGAAGGTCAGGAAGGTAGGGGCGCAGCCACCATATCAGATGGAGTTGGTACAGCGCTGTCCAACTCACAGCTGTCACCTGAGCCTCCATGGACAGCTGGGAGTCTAAAATGACCCCCAGGCTGCGGACCTTTCAAGGGTAGCCAAACCCCATTCAACACCAGGTCAACATCCCCCAGCCTCCTCTTGTCTCCCACCAAAAGTACCTTGGTCTTGTCAGGGTTCAGCTTCAGCTTATTCCTCCCCATCCAGCTACTCACCATCTCCAGGCATTTGGACAGGGATTCTATGGCCAACTTTGGTGAAGATTTAAATGAGAGGTAGAGCTGCATGTCATCTGCATATTGATGACACCACACCCCAAACCTCCTGATGATAGCCCCCAGCGGCTTCACATAGATGTTAAATAGCATCAGGGAGAGGATGGAAACCTGTGGCACCCCACAAGTGAGCAGCCACGGGTCCAAAACTTCCTCTCTCAGTGCTACCCTCTGGTACCTGCCAGAGATGAAGGACTGGAACCACCATAATACAGTGTCTCCAATGCCCAACCCTTCCAGGCAGTTTGTTCAACATCAATTTTCAGGGAAGGAATTAAAGTCTGCATGAAAATCCATACATATTTTCATGTGCATTTCTCCTAATGTACACTTTTTCTGTATGTACTTCTGTATGCACTTTTCCTAATATACAAATGTTTGCAAGCAATTTCCCCTAATGCTGGTATCTCCAGTGTGGTACCCTTGGGCACCTCTCTTGGTCCCCACCAAGCTTCCTGCCCCTGTTGATTTTTCTGTTATTGTTTAAGATCTTTTTAATTGAAAAGAAATTATTATCTCTGAACTTCAGCTGTTTCCCTTCTGTGAAATGAGTATTGGAGCAGAAAAAAATGTGGGTTCAAAATAGTGGTTTTCTATTTTGGAGCTCAGAGCTCACCTCTGCCATGTAGTGAATAGGTAAGCCTCCTCCCCATGGCAGCCATTTTGTGAGTGTGCCCATGACACTCTCTCAACATTCCAAAGGTGCCCACTCACCCAGCATGTTTGGGGACCCCTGCCTACCAGGAAGCATTTTTTGCACACTTTCCCCTCATATATGCATTTTTCTGTGCACTTTTCCTTATTGTACATGTTTTGATTTTGTGATATTTGTAAAAGTGTAAATATCACTGTATAACTGTATGTATAACCTTCATGTGTAGGTTTGGGAGGTGCAATTTAGGTAAGTTTGGATTAAAAACTGAACCCAATAAATTCCTCACCTCATCCAAGGAACCTAAGGCAGCTTACATACTCCCCCTCCTCTCCATTTTATCCTCACAACAACCCTGTGAGGTAGCTTAGGCTGAGAGTCAGTGACTGGCCCAAAGTCACCCAGTGAGTTTCATGGCCAAGTGGGGACTAGAACCAGATATCCTGAGTCCCAGCCCAACACTCTAACCACTACACCACACTATCCATATTGCAAATTAATTGGTTTCATTTTGCCACCATGAGCTTAGGCCCACTGTTGACATTCCTTAACTTCAAACGCCATGTTGTCTTTCCACGGGAGTGCATCAGAGGCGCGCAAAACACAATGGAGTCTGTCATGCACCCCATGCACTCCACTTGACTCCTAATCTTAAGAAGCCCAAATGGATTCATGAAACCACTGCATGGGCATCAGCCTAGAAAAGTCAAGTACAATGTACACCAGCTAATTAAATTTATCCTTCTCGATAGGTGAAGCAAAACAAGTGAGATGGTACTGAGAAGAAGAAGAAAAACACAGCAGTGGAGTGAAACTATAGCTCCAACTGGGTAATTCTACAGCAAACAAAATCCAACAGCGCTGCTGCACTTTTCAAACAGGGCTTGATGCACAACTTGGAGGGCAAAAGCCATTCAGCCAGCGTCATGAATTTGTCTTCATTATTTACCTTCATTTTTATCATGCGAGTGGCAAGTGCCCCAGCATATTTTTAGATCTCATCATCTACCCACGGTGACAAAAGAACATGAAGATTGCTAAGCATCTTTGAGAGAGAGAGAGAGAGAGAGAATCCTTTCTTTTTCTCTGCACTGACATTTCTTCAGTAAAGAGAAACATCTTAAAATGTGGGCACTATTTTTTGAAAGTTCACCTGCATTAGCTTCAGCATGGAATTGAATGGGAGCTTCACAAGACTGCAGGGCACTAACAGTGGTAGAAATTGCAATGGTGTGAATTAGGGCGACAACCCTGAATTTATTAATTAGTTGATTGATTAAGGTTGCAGTCCTTAACAGAGCTCTGAACTCGGAGGGGGAGTTCTGATCTCGGCTTCCCCCCACCATCCCTAACCCTATCCCTATCCCTCTGGAAAGATCCACAGCTCTTATTTCCCCGACTGTCGATTGGATTGGTTTCAGTGAAATAATAAAGCTAAAACTGCAACCTTATTCACATTTAACCTGTGGGAACAAGTCCCATTGAACTCAGTGGTATTTACACCTGAGTAGACATGGCTAGGACTGTGCTGTAAGATCGTTTATCTTTTTCACTGAAATAATGGGACATAAAAGTGCATTGCTGGATCATACTGCCCTAAGATCATATTATTATTATCATCATCATCAAATTTTGGTCATAACCCAGTACAAGCCAGTGTGTGACCATCTCACATATGTACGCCAATCAGATCAAATGGCTTGACCTCTTTAATCTAGAGGTAAGCTGCATGTTTCCGACAGAGAATTTTGGGCTTCAAATTGAGAAAGCAAAGTATGTCTGAAGATGTCATATTTTGGAGAACCTGCATTCATTCAACAGCAATTAGTTGCTATCCTTTCTTCCCAAACCTATACTTCTCCCATCTTCAACAGAAAATCCTCCCTCCCACCACCACAGCATTGGGGGGGGGGGAGAGAGAAAGCTACATCTAAACTGTCTTACTAAATTCCACCAAGCTCATTGAGCTGTCATATTGCAGGAACTATTTTTCCTGTCAGAACAATAAATGCTTGATCCCAATATGCCCTGCAGTAGGAGTGGGTTAGTTTCTCCTTCCTCGAAAAAAATCGGTTGGCTCTGTGACCAGCTGTGATGCTACAAAGAGATTTGATTTAAACCAGAAGTGAGTAACCTGCAATCCTTGACTTAATATCATGTGGCCCTTGGTCTAATGGCAAAAGCCCCCTGCAAGCCATCAGTTGAGTGGCAAGAGTGATCTGTCCCTTCCCTGGTGGCCCACTGCTGGGGAAGAAGAGAAAGAATGAGAGAAGGGGCCATCAGGAAGAGAAACAGACCCAAAAGGGAATGGCAGAGAGCAGGGAGGGGCGTCAAGAAGAGAGACAGACACAAAGGGGGTGGCAGAGGGGGGGGCGGCAAAAAGAGAAAAAAGAGGTGTCCCCATCCACTGCAGGCAACCTGCCCCTGACAGATTACCCCCAAGGGAATGCAGCCCTGATGTAAATCAAAGACTTTCTGGTCATGACTGGGGAGCAAATCCCTAAATAAGCTTACATTTCCGCAGCACAAGAATTTCTTTTGCTCCAGAAGTTTTCTTCCTACCTTAATTCTTTATTGTGTTTGTATTGTTATGTGTCTTCTTCCTTTTTGTTGCCCACATTATTGAATTTATTTCAAAATAAAAGTCCACACTAAAAAAAAAAATCTGAAATTGGATAACAGACAGAAGTTCAACAGATGAAGCTTTCCATCACCACAGCATACCTACTGAGGAAAATATTTTCTGTCATGCAGCTCTTAGAAGCCAACCTTCCCACCCACATAAAACCCACTTTTGCAAGATAGATCAGGAAAGCTTTCGATTATTGATTTGTATCCAACAGGGAGGAGGGGATTTCTTTAATAGCATTTAAGACAGCTATTTGTGAGAGAGAGGGAGGGAGAGAGAGAGGGAGGGAGGGAGGGAGAACACGGTGGTACAAATAGAATCTCCAACTCTTGAAATTGGTACTTCAGTGCAGCTGGCAAAGATTAGAGATTTTGGTGATTTTCAGGGGAGAGTGTACTTTGGGGAATTGGAGAGACAAACCTATGCTGGTGGCACTCGTCCTTGAGGGTGGTAGCAGCTCTCATTTTCCCCCAACAATCTTTGGGAATGCTACATTTTGTTCCGAGTGGACCTGTGGGTGGGAACAGTGACTCTCTGCCACCAAGAGGAATATCACCACCAAACAATCAAAGTTGGAGGCTCGTTTAGGTGATTTTCAGAGCGGGGGTGAACATTTAGAGATGGGGAAGTGAACTTTATGCCTGCCACTGGAGCTCCTCTAAGCAATGAGAAGCCATCATTTTCCCACCTGGGAATGGTACGTGTAATGTCATTCCCACAAGGGATTTGGGGGGGGGGGTGATAGCCACCAGTCACCAAGAGCATTGGTGCCACGATACAGGCGCTGGTGGCAAAAAAAGAGGTGAGAAAGAGGTGGTTTGGGAGAACACAAGAAGAGCTATGCTGGATCAGACCAAAGGCCTATCAGGTCCAGTATTCTGTTCCCACAGTGATCAGCCAGATGCCTACAGGAAGCCACATGAGTGCAATAGCACCTTCCTGCTCATGTTCCACAGCAACTGGTATACATGCTGCCTCTGCTACAGGAAGTAATACAGTCAGGGCCAGAAATATTGGAACAAGGATAACTGTTTTGGCCATTGGCCTCTGTACACCACCATATTGAAGTTGAAAGGAAACACCCTTTTGTCCCACTTTTGTCAAACCCCTTGAATTACAGCTGAAAGTCCTGACTGCACTCCCATCTGGGTGTGTTTCCTTTCAACTTCAATGTGGTGGTGTACAGAGGCCAACGGCCAAAACAGTTATCCTTGTTCCAATATTTCTGGCCCTGACTGTATATAGCCATCATGACTAGTAGCCATCAGTAGCCTTGTCCTCCATGGAGAAGTTTGTCCTCTTCCCCAAATCTCTCCAGCAGAGCCAGCACTACGAACATAGGATGCTCCTTATACTGAGTCAGGCCGTTGGCCCATCTAGCCCAGTATTGTCAGCACTGACTGGCAGTGGCTCTCCAGGGTTTTAGGCAGGTTTTTTTCCATCCCTACCTGTAGGTGCCGGAGGTTGAACCTGGGACCTTGTGCATGCAAAGCAAGTGCTCTTCCCCTGAGCTATGGCTCCCCCCCCATAACCTATCAAGAAAAGACAGGGGGGGTGACAGGAAGCTGCCACCATCAAGTTCAGCACCACCCCCTCCTCCAATTTTGGAGATCCCAAAATTGCACCTCGAAACAGTCACTGAAATGGCTCTCCCAAATCCACCACCTAATATGGGCAGGGCAGCGGTGGTGAAATTCAGTTCAGCCCTATATACAGGCAAAGAAAAGTCCTGAGCAACAGGCGATGCCAGGCTTCACCGTTGGTCAAAGGAAGAGCATGTTCAGTTGTACTACCATTCAGTGCGTTGCTCCAAAGCAATCTCTATGCTGCAACGACTGGTGCTAATTCTCTTAACATAAGATAGACTCCAAACTGGAAGCAAAAAAAGGGATGCTGACACCTGTCAAAACATTTTCTGGTTGAACGACACCAGACACCATTTTAATATTCCTCCCTTCGTGCCTGAAAAGATCAGTGTTAGCTTGCAAATTACAAGACAACAATATCCTTTCTGGAATATTTCTGGTTTTAACATGGCAATACGTTCAAAGGCTTTTTTTTTTTTTTCTTTCCTTTTTTCATCCCGAAGACATCACGACAAAAACAAAAAAAGTTTTAGTCCGATTGAGCTCAGTATCTTTTGAACACACAGCATGTGCTTTTTGATCATATTAGACAGAATAGTCTCGTAATGCCTGTTTTGTTCTGTTTAGGAAAAAGCCAGGTGTTGGAAATGGGCATTGTTGTGCTCTTATGAAATTAAAGTGAAGCTAAATTATGCCAGCTGCAGATTGGTGGAGGGGTGATTTAATTGCATTTGGGGAACTCAAAGGTTGGGAGGGGGTGTGAGGGGTTGCTTTCATGAGCTCTGCTAAATTAGGCATATTTTGGATAGATACAGCCAGTGTCCTACACGGAACACAGTTTTGTATGGTGCCTCATTTCTTTTCAGGTTATTTCAGGGGTGCAGTTTTTTTCTGTTCCTCTAAGACCCTCATCACCTGCAACATTCTGGATGGTTATTGGGGGGGCTCCAAGGTCCAGCCCTAGCTGGACCAGCAGGTGGCGGTGATGGTCTTCTTTTCTACCCAGAAGGCTTAGCCTTAGGTCACACAGCTGCAATCCTTTGGCCCCTGGAAGGGCATCCTAGGCACATAGGATTTTTCACTTCTTCCCCTCTGAGGGTGAAGAGGGAGGTCTGCCCTTGGAGGGGGAGGTCTGTCCTCAGAGGGGGAGATGCAACCTTGGATACCCCATCCCAGCCCCCACAGAAACCTCCACAGCTCTTACCTTTCTGGTCCAATGTCAGAAGAGGCAAGAAGGGGTTGGACCGGGGGCCTTCCCTGGGTATGCAGGAAGAGGCTGTGTATTGATAGGATCCATAGCCTTCCCATGATGCTGACATTCCAGCATCATGCCATTTCTTTGCCAATCCAGGCTACAGGACACAGTCAGGTGTTAGAATTGAGAGAAAGTGGATAGGGATATATTTTTCTCCCTCTCTTGTAATACTAGACCCTGGGATCATCCCTTGAAACTGATTGGTGGGAGATCCAGGAAAGATAAAAGGAAGGACATCTTCACACAGCACATAGTTAAACTATGGAAATCACTTCCACAAGATGTGATGGCCACCAACTTGGATGGCTTTAAAAGGGGGTTGGACAAATTCCTGGAGGAAAAGGGTATCAATGGCTACTAGTCCTGATGACTACATGCCACCTCCAGTATCAGAGGCAGTATGCCTATGTACATCAGTTGCTGGGGAACATGGGTGGGAGGGTGCTGTTGCACCCATGTTCCACTTGTGAGTTTCCTGTGGGCAGCTGGTTGGCCACTGTATGAAGAGACCCCTTGGTATGATCCAGCATGGCTCTTCTTATGTTCTTATTTACAGCAACTGGTAAACCTAAGGACAGCTCCCATCTTTTAATGATGGTCTGTTCCTAATTTGACTAAGCAGGAGTGGATTGAGGAGTGGAGCCACCTTTCCATTACTTGACTCCTCAGATAACACACTGAGTGGGAATTGACCCTCCAACATTAAATAAAAGTCATCCAGAAAGCAACTTCTAGCCATGATAAGTGTATCTCTGGCTGTAATGTGCTCTCTTCTATCACCATCAATCATGAAGAAAATCTGGAGCCCTAATGTCTGATTATTTAGCCCGGCTTTCTGAAATCAGCCAGGAAATGCCCTCCATTTTTAATTGCTAACATTTAGTCAATAGTTTAAGCAGCAGTGAAATGATATCGTCTTGTTGTTTAATTGTTGGTAATACTTTTTCCTGTTCCTTTTTCTTTCCAAGAGACAGGAAGGAAGGATTGCTAAAGTTCATTCCTGGGCCGCAGCTGCACCAAAGTCTGAAATCAGAGACTGAAGAAACTGTAAAAACCTGAAAAGGTCAAGAATGGCATTCATCCTTTCCAGCTGTCAAATCAAGGGAATGTTAACAAACTGAGATGCTGGTATAAAAAGCTAATTTTCTGCATGTATTTTGTCTTGAACCACTCTGCTTGCATACACCCTGATCTGGCAAGAGAGCTCTGAAGTTGTCTGAAGTGAATTTCTCCACCCCTCCTTCCACAGAGCCCCTCCAGCCCCCTGAAAATACTACACAGGGAGTCAGGAGACCCTGCTGAATGGGGTAAGCTGTGTTGGAGGTGGATGGGATCCCTGAAAATTGAGAGGCGTGACCTTCTTTAAGCAGAGCCCTTCCATGAGTGGAAAGTCCCTTCCTCTTGAAAAAGGCAGAACCTGGATCCAACCCATAATATGGCAAGTCAGGTCCAGTGGAGGCCGGTGGCTCCGATTTACGTGGGGCTGCGATTCCATTCTGGGTTTCAGTCAGAACCAGCCAGAACTCTAAAGGAGCTATTCAAGGTGCTGAACCCATTTGGGGCTAGGGTTCAGTACCGTAGATAACTCCATTAGACTTCTGGCTGGTTCTGGCTGGTTCTGACTAAAATCCAGAATGTAATCACAGCCCCACCAATCTGGACCACTCCACTGGTCCGATCAGATCATTGCTGCACAGAACCGCCGGCTTAGCTTGTGATATGGGCACTCCTAAAGAATAAGCATCCCTTCTAATAGCAAACCACAGTGCTGAGTGCCACCAGGATTCTCACCAACATAGTACCAGTATCAGCATGCTTGGGAATCCCCAACATTTGCAGAAGTACAACAACAAAAATATATTAAAAAAGAGGGCCCCCAAAACAAACCCACTGCAATACCACCTATTGAGGATTCAGCAGGCTTAATAGCCATGGAATGCAGACTAGCCATTGGAAAGGAAAAGCAGAACCACTTGGAGGGGATGGCTAGCTGAACCCCTGAACAGGGGCACTCCTTTTAGCAGAAAGGATACACTACAACATTTTGTTGCAGGTGGCACTTGTCGTTCTATAACCTGAAGTCACCCACTGCTGTCCTCCATAATGGCATCCCTTGTACACCAACCCCTAACATCTCATCGAATCAGGAACTACTCATGAAAGCAATGGAGTACGTGGTTTTCCTTCATCTACCATTACCCATGAATGTATACAGTCTACCTTTTGGACAAGGTCATCCAGGTCAATTTTCCATAGCATAGATTCCCAGACTACTTTACTACAAAGAAAAGGAAAATACTTTTCACTTCATATTAATGGGGAATGTTTGTAAACTACTCCATTATAAGAGTTGGATACAGGTTTAACCTGGATCAACTGCCCTGGTGGAAGCAAACTTCCCCAACCTCTCCTTCCCATGGCCCCCCAGCCCTCTGGAAAATGCGACACAGAATCAGGAGATCCTGCTAAATGGAGTGAGCTGCTTTGTGGGGCAGATCCCAAAAACTGGGCAGTGGGGCCTTCTGTGAGCAGAGCCCTTCTTCTCTCAAAAAGTATCTTCCTTTCATGGAAGGCAGATCCTGGATTCAACTGTGAGCATTTTAAAATATATTTAATAAATAAAAAATGATTGATTTTATTTTTACAGATGGAGAATTCCTCTTAGATACTGGCAAAGAGAAAGTGAAAACAAATCCCTGTACCATGCTATCAAGGAGCAATGCTCTTCCATACTGGCAAAGAGAAAGTGAAAACAAATCCCCCTACCATGCTATCAAGGAGCAATGCTCTTCCATACTGGCAAAGAGAAAGTGGGGAAAAAAACCTCCTACCATGTTATCAAGTTTTTTATCTTGTTATATTTCTTGACCTTGTAATATTTCAGATGCAGACATTTATATTTCTCATTTACGTGGTGGAGCAAAAGTGACATGAACTAACCTTTAACATAAGGTCACATGGTAACTTGTGTGGAAACTGCATACACAATCTGGCTAAAGCTGAGAATGTTTAAGGCTGCAATCCTAAACAAATTTACTGGGGAGTAAGCCCCATAGAACACATCCAGACTTAAGTCTGAGTAAATATAGGGTTGCACTGCACGACACAGTAATTTTCACTTGGAGAGACTAAAACACACTCAAGTCTCCCATTAAAATTAATAGGACTTTAAAATGTCTAACTTTGGCTGGTTTGCCTACAGTTATTATAATCTGTTAAGAGTGCAATCCTATGCATGTTTAGACAGAAGGAAGTCCTACAACTCCCAACATTCCTTGGCCAGCCATGCTGGGAGTTGTAGGACTTTTTCTGCCTAAACATGCATAGGATTGCACCCTACATTTTTATGTTATATTTTAATCATTTGGGGATTTGGGGGTTGCGAGGGGTGGAGTTGGGTAGGATCTCTTTTTGTTGTTGTTGCTTGTTTACTTTGTGTTTTCCAAATAGAGCAGAAGCACTTTGAATTGAAAAGAGTTACTAAAAGCTCACAAAACATACAAGCCCACAATTGCAAAGGATGAGTCTGTTGTTTAAGAACAGCAACAACAAACTGACCTTCAAGCAGTTATATCCCAAAGGTTAGGAAAACTTCTCCAAAGTTTCCATTTGTCACTAATCAATGAGTCACTCAGACAAATTATAACCTTTCCAGAAACAAACAGCATGAAGAGGAGATTTTAAAGAATGACACCTTCACTTCAAAAGTACATTGACAGAAGCTGGTGTTATCAATCCACTCTGCCCAGGAATTTGTGTCTGCTGCACAGATGGCAGAACGAGAAGTTTAACGTTCATTTTTAAAAGCTTATCACCTAGCATTGGGATCTCCAGTGTGGTGCCCATGGGCTCCAATATGCCTGTGAACACCTCTCTTGCCACCCACCAGGCTCTCAATCCCTCCACTTCAAACTTAAAGTTATCCATTGAAAACTTCTGGCTCAATACTAGAAACATTTATGGAGGCCCTGGCCAGGAGCCATACATGGCTAATGTACTGTATTTGGCTTGGGGGTGGGGGTATTGGTAAAGTGTGCAAACCTCAGAGCATACATAGGACCAGTGGAAGCTGGTGGTTCTGATTTCCGTGGGGCTGTGATTCCACTCTGGGTTTCAGTCAGAACCAACCAGAACTCTAAAGGAGCCATCCAAGGTGGCTGAACCTGTTTTGGAGATGGGGTTTAGCATGTTGGATAGTTCCTTTAGAGCTCTGGCTGGCTCTGACTGAAACCCAGAATGGATTTACAACCCCACCAAAATCAGTGCCACCAGCCCCCACTGCATAGGACTCAGAAACACGAAGGGGGTTTGGGCATGAGTTCCAATAATGAGGAACTGAGTTTCTTCTACCCAAGAGCATCGCGCTGATCTTCTCCAGGACACACAATTCTTGGTTCCTTACCCATTATGGCATACTGCCTGCCCAAGCATCTTCTGCTTTACTGTCTACCACCCTTGCTAAAATATTGCATACTCGAAGAAATTAACCTTGAAGACTTGTTAATACACTGAGCTGTAAAATCTATTCACAGTTCCACTATTAAGCAGAGAGAGAGAGAGAGAGAGAGAGAGAGAGAGAATTCAATATAAATTATTCCAGATTGCATATTTCACCATTCAACATGCAGAAGTTGAGATTCAGACCAGAAGTTCAGAATTCCTGCTCACTAATACAACAAGCCACACCTACCATTCCGGGGGACATAAATACTAAGCCAAGATATTCATAGTTGCAGAGGATGCTCCTTTACACTAGATAAGACTATTTGTCCATCCAGACCAGGGGTGGGCAACACACAGCTGTGCTCCACATGTTGGGATGTCAAAGAAATCCACAACAGAATCAAATGAGTTCAGATATTCAGGAATCCGACCGGTGGATTCCGAAGGGAATAGCTTCCCCCTGTTGGGCGGGTTCCATAGACTGGCGGACCAGTTTGCCAAATTTTGCACAAATTTAATCATAGAAAAATATGCAAAACAAAAAGCCAGGCCAATAACAGGCATTTCCCCCATAGGCTAAAGTGTCAATATGCACACTTGGGGGCTAATTCTGTATTTCCGCATGTGCAAATTTGCATGAATGCACATTTCTGCAAATGCAAATTTGCACCAATTTGGAAACAACTTAATTCCATCAATGGTGGATGACAGAAGAAAAGGCACCTGACAATCTGCAAAACACAGATGGAACAGATTTTACACAGTCCATACATCCCTAGCCACATGTACTCCCCTGGCCTCTAGTGTGGCCACTGCCACACCACTGAAATTCAGCAACATGGCAGTGGCAAAAGAACTGGTGGTTTCCCACTGAATTTTAGCAGCAAACCACTACAGAGGCTTAAAGGGGACAAATTCAGCTTTAAAACAAGCTAAATGTGTATCTTTTAAGCCTCCACAGCAGTTAGCTGCCAAAATATGGCTGCACGTTGCCCATTTTTTTGCTGCCGCTGTGGAGGGGAGAGGGTGCCAGGAGGCTCCAGTTGCCCAATCTAGCCCACTGTGGTCTAGACCAATAGCCAACAGCTCTCCAGGGTCTCAGACAAGCATCTTTCCTGTCACCTGCTAGGGATGGGCAAATGAACAATGTTCAAGACAGCCAGGATTCTCCAAACGTCATCTTGCCACTCATCTCATTCCTGATTCCCATTTGTAATTGCTGCTTACTCTGTGCTGATGGGAAACTTGCGCAAATCGAGCAGTGATTGATTGGGAGATTTGCACAAAGTTCCCCAAATTTGCGCAACTTCTGCAACTTTAGTCCTCCATAGGACTAAAGTGGGGCTGATTCAGTCTGCAGTGGAAATTTGTGAAAAGTAGGACATTTAAACAAATCAAACTGGGAATCCAGAAGAAGACAAACACGAGCACATGTTCAACAATTTACAAATATTTTCAGCAGACACATGCTAGTGTTTGTGCTCGTGCTCACATCCGGAGCTTCAAATGGGTTAACAAAAATGAAATTCTCATGCATCCCTATTGCCGGCTACTTGATCTTTTTAATTGAAAATACCAGGAACTGAACTTCAGACCTCCTTCATGCAAATCATGTCCTTTACCACTAGCTTATGATCCCACCAGCAACGTATGGCCAAGTCAAAACAACAAAGAATCTTCTGGCACCTTAAAGGCTAAGAGATTTAGGCATTAACTTTCATGGCCTAAATTTCATTTATTGTCATCAGATGCATGGACATTACTCCATGAAAGTTTATGCTAGAATACAGCTTCAAGATTCTGGTGTTTTTGCTGCAACAGATTCATACAGTTACCCCTCTGGATGTATAGTCAAGTGGTTCATTGATGGATGGATTCTGGCTCCTTTGAGATGATTAGTTCCTGCTGATCTGAAATTGGGATCTGAAATTTCTTCCCAAGTATACCATTTTTGCTGATTTCCATTATAATAGTTTTATGTATGGTCACTCAAGTCTATTCTAAGAACATCTCTGGGCTACTTATCTCTCATGCAATTAGGATATTCTAGAAATGGTGAAAACAGGCCAACTCTTTCCAAAGTGGTTAGAACCAAGTCAGGCTAAAGTTAGCCCTGCCTAAAACACAGAGCTGTTTCAGTCCTATAAGATGAATTCTTCATGAAATTTTGAACCATAGAGTTGGAGGGAGTCTTGGAGGCCATCTAGTCAAACCCCCCGATCAGTGCAGAAAATCCAGAGCTAGAGCATCCCTAATAGTTGGCTATCTAGCCTCTGCTTGAACACCTCCACCTAGGGAGAGCCCATCACCCCTCTACATAACTGCTTCCATTGTTGAACTGATCTTACTATCAAGAAATTTCTCCTAAAGTTCAACCAAAATCTTCCCTCATGTAACTAGGTATGTCAGAGAAATTCACAACAGAATCAAATGAGTTCGATTTTCTGCCAATTTGACCAGCAAATTCTGCAGCGGACCATGCTTTTCTGAGTCACATGGATTGAGGATGAGTTTTTCAGTTTGGGGTAGGATCTGCATTAATTTACATTAACACTAATGCACACTTGTGCAAATGCACTATTCCACATTAGTTGAATTAGTGAATTAGCACTAATGCAAAGTAGTCCAAATAGAGTAAAATTCTGGTTTAAAAAAAAATCAGATTCCATCAATGAGCAGATGATGAAACAAAAGAAGCCTGACAATCCACGAAACACAGATGGAATGGATTTAACAAAATCTATACATCCCTACCTGTAACTTAAGTCGATTAGGTCTAGTCCTGCCCTCTGGGGCAGCAGAAAACAAGTCTTTGCTCTCTTTTGTGTGATAGCTGTTTAGGTATTTGAAGAGTGCTATCACTCTTAGTCTTCTCAGGACTAAATGTACCAGTTCCTTCAGCCTTTCATCATAGGACTTGTTTTCCATACTGCTGACTATCTTCATTGCCCTGCTTGATACCCCTACCAATTTGTCATGCATCTTAAAATGTGGGGCCCAGAGCTGGACGCTACAACTCCTGACTGAATCCCTGGAGATCCACTCCAAAGCTCACTAGTAGAGCTCAGTAGGGCTGTAAGCTGTAGAAGGGCACCTGTTTTGCATGCAGAAGGTCCCAGGTTCAATCCCTGGCATCTTCAGATAGGGCAGGAGAAACTTCTGCCTGAATCCCTAGAGAGCCACTGCCAGCCACTCGAGATAAGACAGTTTCCTATGTTCCCAGTCCTTATTACTCTTAACGCGCTCTACGTGGGGCTGCCTCAGAAGAGTGTTTGGAAACTTCAGCTGGTTCAAAGAACTGCGGCCAGACTGCTGACTGGGGCTGGTTACAGGGAGCATACAACTCCCCTGCTAAAACAGCTTCACTGGCTCCCAGTCTGTTTCCGGGCACAATTCAAAGTGCTGGTTATTTCCTGTAAAGCCCAATACGGCTCGGGTCCAGGTTATCTGAAAGACCGTATTCTCCCTTATGAGCCTACTCATGCCCTGAGATCTTCAGGGGAAGCCCTTCTCGCCACCCCGCCATCATCACAGGCACGCCTGGTGGGAACGCGGGAGAGGGCCTTCTCGGTGGCTGCCCCAAGGCTCTGGAACTCCCTTCCCAGGGAGGTGAGAGTGGCACCCTCCTTGATATGTTTTCACAGGCATGCAAAAACTTTTTTGTTCCAGCAGGCCTTTGGGGATAACTAGTCTGGACCTGGGAAAATGCGACGTATGGATACTAGGGGTGGACGAAAGTCCCTTACCTGTCGTCGAAGGACGTTCGCGGTGGGGGGGAGGCGCTTCGCTGCTCCCCCCGCGAAGTTCAGGCCGGGGGGGAGGCTTCCTGCCTTGCCCCGGCCGAAATTCAGGCCGGGGAGGAGGCTTCCCGCCTCGCCTGGCCGCGAACGCGAAAGTTAAAAAAAAACAAAAAACAACGCCCCCTGATAGGCTACGTGACGATTCACGTAGCCTATCACGGCTAGATCTGCAAAGTCAGCCGTGATAGGCTACGTCAATCGTCACGTAGCCTATCACGGGTGACTTAAAAAAAAAAAAAAAGCGCGTATGCTAATGGCAGCCCCCATAGGGAGCCGCCGTTCACGTTCCTTATTTAGTCGCTGTAGTCTACGTAAATGTTTACGTAGACTACGGCGAAAATAAAGGCAACGCAAATAGCGTTGCCCTTATTTTCGCCATAGTCTACGTAAATCTTTACGTAGACTACAGCGACCAAATAAGGAACAGGAATGGCGGCTCCCTATGGGGGCCGCCATTATTCGTACCCGCTTTTTTTTTTTTTTAAGTCACCCGTGATAGGCTACGTGACGATTGACGTAGCCTATCACGGCTGACTTTGCAAATCTAGCCATGATAGGCTACGTGAATCGTCACGTAGCCTATCAGGGGGCGTTTTTTTTTTTTCTTTCATTGGAATGGCGGTGGCGGCAGCCGGTCGAAAGACCGGCTGCCGCTCCCGCCCCGCTCGAACACCCGCCGAACCGCCGGCCGGACCCGCCACCGGGAGGGACATTCGGCAAAGGTAAGTCCCGTCCCGGGGGGGCGAGGGGGTTCAGAGGATTTCTCCCCGAAACTTGTTCAGGGGGCCGAACACATTGGCGCTCGGCCCCCCGAAGTTTCGGGGAGAAATTCTCCGCCATCCCTAATGGATACCATTTTTATTGTTCTGGTTGTCTTTTAATGTTTTAGTATCTTTATAATTTTAATATTGATGATTTAATTATATTTTTAACTTTTATACAGTTGTATTTATATTTCTATTTATAGGTTTTAATTGTAGCAGTTTTAACGTTGTAAGGCCCCCTTGAGTCCCAGTATTGGGAAAAAGGTGGGATATAAATATAAATATAATAATAATAATAATAATAATAATAATAATAATAATAATATAGGGGGGGCTCTAGCTCAGTGTTAGAGCACTCGCTTTGCATGCAGTAGGTCCCAGGTTCAATCCCTAGCATTTTCAAGGTAGGTTTAGGAAATAATCTTGCTTGAAACCCTGGAGAGCTGATGCCAGTCAGTGCTGACAATACTGGGCTAGATGGACCCACGGTCTGACTCTGTATAAGGGAACTTCCGATGTTGCACACATGATTGGTTGCCCTTGTAACATGACAAAAGGCAATTTTTTAGAAACATCAAGAACAACAGCAATCAAAGACATCAGTAGGACAGAAGTCTGAAAACAAATGAGAGAATTTGGAAATGGAGAATGCAAAATAATCAATAGACACTTCTTAGCAGCAACACTCAGAGAGCAATTGGTCATTCGCCAGGCACGGAGGGAGAAGAATGCCTGAGTGATCCATCTGCTGGCCCGAACAGCAAAGATAGCCAAGCAAAGAATGATGGTCATACACTGAAATGATGTGTGTTTTCAGGCGATGCAATTTAACAACTTCTGCTCAGTAGAGAATTCTTAATAGGATGACCTGGCCTCACTGTATAAATCTTCATGACCCCAATGAAGCCATATTGGTCAATCAGAGGCTCACTTTTCATTCAGAGCTTTACCCACAATGGCTTATTTATGATCTGCCATCGGAAGGTTGATTGCCATTTATTATACTGAGAGACCTCCATACACAATGCTGGCTTTATCCCTGAGGTGGGCAATATAAGGCCCACGAGCTGTGCACAGCCGCTGAGGTGATTTCATGAGGACTAGGGACCCTTTTTAGTTCTACAAGAATATCAGGTTTCGCTTTATTTTATTTTTAATGTTTTTAGTCCTCATTGATTCAGAGTAACACGTGAAAACAAGATCACAAAACATGTGGAAAGCCAAGGTGGCAGAAGGTAAAACAAAGGATCCCCATACTGATTAGGCTTTAGTATCTCATGATTTAGAAGACGTTTCCACAGATTACGTGACGAAAACATGATTGTGGTTAGGGATGTTTGAGAATTCCGCCATGGACTCCAGTGAGTCCGGATTCTGTAGAATCAGGCCCCCTGTAGTCCGTGGTGGAATGGGGCAATTCCCACCACCACCCCGTGGAATCCCCCCGGGGCAGAGCCTACCTGGCAGCGGATGTGGCAGATGCAGCAGAGGTGGCAGCGGAGGCGGCAGCGGCGGTTCCAGCTCCTCTTCCAGGTGCTACCGGGCTGCTGCAGCCACAAATGGTGGCCATCGTAGCAGCCGCATTTGCGTGACTGCCTTTTGCTGTGATAGGCTACGTAAATACTTACGTAGCTACACTATTTGCGCCCCTGCTCTTTGCCGTAATAGGCTACATAAGTATTTACGTAGCCTATCATGGCAAAAGGCAGCCACGCAAATGGCGTAGCGGCCGCCATTTGCGTGGCTGCCTTTTGTTGTGATAGGTTACATAAATACTTACATAGCCTATCACGGCTTGGCAGGGATGCAAATGGCTGCCAGCATAGCGGCCGCCTTTTGTGGTCGTAGCGGCCCAGCAGTGGACGGAATTCCGGCTGCAGCCAGCCCCGCCCAGCAGCTCCGCGGAGTTGTCGCGGGGCAGAGCCGGCCTGGGAGGATTCTGGGGGGAGGGACAGAGTGCCTCCCCCCCCACCGCGGATGCCCCAGAACGGAGCCAGGTAAGGGTTTCGTACATCCCTAATTGTGGTTACAGATGTACAGATTTTGTTGAATCCATTCCATCTGTGTTTCGCAGAGCGCCAGGTGCCTTATGTGTGGAACTCTCTCCCTTCAAATATTCAGATGGATGGCTCTTAGTGTCAATTTAAAAAATTATTAAAAACTCATCATTTCAGTCTTGATTTTCTTCCTGGATGTACTATTCAGTTCCTGGTCCTTCCTATTCCTACAGGTTAACTACTGTGTTCTTTAACTCTTTTTTCCACTTTCATTATCTCCCAGCTTCTACCAAGTGTCCTTCCCTGAACCCTACTCCCCTCTCCTTCTTGGTCACTTTTTAACATTACGATTGTGAACCTAAGGGCAAGGGATAGTAAGAATGGACAAATCTGTACATTTTGGTTTCCAGTCCCACATTTGGTTTGCACTGAAGTCTGACAATGTATTTTTTGAAACTTTGTATCCTGTTCATCTACCAAGAAAAATGGCACCAACGTGGTCATGGGAAGGGGTGGAATGTTGGCCATCACAAAAAAAGTGGTGGATATCTGGAGAATGTTTGGCAAAATGGCCTGTTTTCTCAGAGGGCATGAGAAAAAGATAATTCAAATCTATTTGACATAAGAACATAAGAGGAGCTGTGCTGGATTAGACCACAGACCTATCTAATCCATCACTCTGGACAGTGGTCAACCAGATGCCCTTGAGAAGCTCACAAGTAGAACATGAGTGCAGCAGCACCTTCCCACCCATTTAGGGATGCTCGAGAAATCTGCCACAGACTCAAGTGAGGCCAGATTCCAAAGAATCCAACCTCTGGAGTCCACAGGAGACTGGCTGCACTCACTTCCACGTCCAGAAGAGTTCCCACGGGGCAGCTCTGCAGTTTTCTAAAAAATGTGATACTCTAATGGCAGCTGCCATTAGCTTATCGCAGGAAAGTTACAGCCGTAAATACCATTGTGTATTTATCTAAATACAGCCATAAACAGCTGCAATTTAAGTAAAAGTAAGTGCTTTACAGCCACAAATGGCATAAAATATGCTACTTACAGCTGTAATTTTCCCACGATAAACTAATGGCAGCTGCCATTAGCATATCACGTTTTTTAGAAAGCTGGAGAGCTGCTCCGCCAACTCTGGTGGATGCAGCAGGACTCTGGAGCAATCTGTGGGGCCTGAAGCAGCCCGAATTGCCCTGCAGCAGACCCCTCTGGACCAGACATTGGAGGGTTTCTACATCCCTACACCCATGTTCCCCAACAACTGGTGTATACAGACATACTGCCTAAGATATTGGAAGTAGCATATAGCCATCAGGACTAGTAGCCGTTAATAGCCTTATCATCCAAGATGTTTTGGCCCCTTCAAATACTACCCTATTTCCTGACGATCTTGCTTATTTGTTGAGTGTTCTGGCTTAGAACAGCTAAATCACCACTAACACTTTAGTTTTCAGCCATTCTGAGAGATGGGATAGACCTTTTCTTTTATACCTTTCACCTCCCCCCACCTTCCTCAGCCAAACTTTTTCTTACCCTCTTGGACAACAAGCAAATATTCAAATATATGCAAATATTTTTCTTGCTGATCTTTATGCAACATTTTTAAGGTCACCTTTTTGTATCCATCGTGCAGGCCTAACCAATTTATGTACATATAGCCCATCGCGGCTTGTTTTTATCTACATCTGTCTTCTCTGATTGCATTTGAATGGGTTTATTTTTCTATTTTAAATAAAAGATTTATGCCTTAGCTGTCAGATTGTGCCTTTATTTGAAATTTTAATCTTGTTTCCAGGAGTCAAGATTAACTTATTAGATTTAACTGTCCCTCGTGTGTCTTGGGGATGGTGGAAGTATATTTCGGAGGGAACACACACCCCGCATAAACAAATGCAATACTCTTAAAGTTAAAAACAAAGGACTCTATCAAGCTACAACACCATCCGTTCAAAGATAAATACCAAAAGTGGTACCTGTAATTTTGGATAGGCTGTAATAGAGATGGCTATGTGAAAAATGGCAATCCAGGTGATATAAGGCACTGAGGGGATCTCAAATAAAGACCTCGAGCAGCCAGCCCCAGGGTCTCACTTTCTTCATCATCAGTGCTCCAGTTCCTGAGAAAGTGAGACCGTCTAGGCCTTACAGATCAAGGATGCCCTCTAGGCAGCTCCAGCCTAAGAGTAAGGTGACCATGTGTCCTGCTTTACAGAGAGAAGTCCTCAATTTGAAGTTGCCCTCTATTTGAAGGGCTCTCTGATCCAAGACCAGTTTGAAGGTAAAGGGCCATAAGATGGGAGAGTGGCCAGGTTGCACATCCACAGCAAGCCCCTGAACAGTAGACTGAGTGAGCATACAGGTCACCTGGTCACAGTGGTTCCCACTTTGGGGGAGATATGTTATATTCCTTTTAAATTATAGTAATTATTTCTACATTTTCATCTATAAGTACAAGTTAGCATGTGCCAGTTTCGTGCAAACCTCTTTTGTCATGATTAACTTCCTCTTTTTTGATGGGGAACAAGTGGCCAACCTACTGAAGAGAGTGAGGCCGGCCCCATCAGCTAACTCAAAAAGCCAATTGCAACAGCAGGAGAAAGCCAGCTTCTTCCTTTTCTTCTTTAGCAACCAAATGTCTCAGAAAGAAGGTAGACCTAGGGATGTGTGAGGTTTCTGTTTCTGGATTTTTTAAGAGAACTGGCCTGATTTGCACTTCACAGACTAATTTACAGATCAGAATGCTGCTTTACTTCGGTTTTCACACCCAACTAGGGATGGCACTGGCGCCTAACTGGGTCCAGGAATCCATTGGGCTCCTTTGTGCCCACACCACCGAACCATGTCTGCTGAGCCTCTGGCCTCACTTGACCCTGCTCATGCCCTCCTGGATGTTCCCCCACTCACCCAGACCTGTCTGTGAGTGACCGACATTTTCCTGAGTTAGTTTTTATGAAAAATGAAGTCTTTACAAATGTGCATATTTAAATATGCACAAATTCAGGCTGGAAAAGGCTGATCTATGCAATGTAAGAGGCATAAATGGCCCATTTGCGCCTCTAAGATTGCGTATATCAACCTTTCCCAGACTGAATTTGAGCATATTTAAATATGCACCTTTTTAAAGACCTCCTTTTTCATAAAAGCAAGCTTGGGAAAATGGCAGACACTCGCAGATGGGATCCGGGGTAAGTGCAGGTGATTCTGCAAACTCTTGGGGGCTTGACCGCTGGTCCAGGGGGGCTCACGTGGGGGCAACGCTTCAGCAGGCGCCTGCCAAAACTGGACGGGGGTGGGTCCATCCATCCTTACACCCAACCCCCAAAAGACTGCTCTGTCCATCATAAATCTTCTCCTTTGTCTCCATTCCATTTATCGTGTTAAAATGATAGATAATGAAAACATTTTAGGGCACAAACCTATGGCTTGCGCCCTCACTGAAGCTGGAGATCAATCAGGGAAAACAAAAAAGAAGTAAATTTTCTTCCATCTTCCAGGGTTGTGGCCAGTAAATTAAAAAAAAGCTCTGGGATAACTTACTATCAATGGCCCCTTATTTCAAAACTGTGTTCCATTAAATTGTATTAATGTTTAATAAAAATTACGCTGCAATCTTGTGCACGTCTGCTCAGATTGAAGCTGCACTGAATTCAGTGTATTATTTATTTATTATAGAATTTATAAACCGCTCCACAGCAAAACATTTCAGAGTGGTGTACAACAAGTTAAAAGACTAAATACAAAAAAACAAATTACAATACAAATTGTAACTGGGCTTATTCCCAGGTAAGTGGGTGTAGGATTGCATCCTTAAACTATTGGTTGTAGATATTGTTAACTGATGTACTGGCCTGACCTGTGCTTATTTACCTCTTTTGATACATTTTAAATAAGCTGTCATCGAATTAATATTGTATTGCAATGTATTGTGCTTATGGCTATTCATTTGGGTTTTTTGTGAACACTTAGAGCTCAATTTATTATGGAAAATGCAGTGTACAAATAAACTGACTACGACTATGACTTAAATACTTTTAAGGCTCAATCCTATGCATGCCCTAAGGCAGAAAAAAAGAGTCCTACAATTCCCAGCATGCCCCAGCAAGGTCATAATATAATGGCTGGGGCATAATGGCTGGCTGGGGCTTGCTGGGAGTTGTAGGAGTTTTTTCTATCTAAACATGCATAGGATTGCGCCCTTAAACACGCTCAGCTAACTGCGTTGATGTTTCAGGCAGTTTGCAATGATTGCCTACACAGGCACACACACCCCTTAATCCCGTCACAGCAACATCTCTGGCTACAAATCTAGTCACTGCCCGTCAGGTCTGGAGCCTAGCTTGCTGACATGCTGGGGTGGGGTGTGAGCCTGACAAGAGGGCGAGAGGTAGAAGACACAGTCATGGATGATCTGAAGGTCAGATGTGCGGCAAGACAACAAGTGTGTCAGACTGAGAAGCTGGCTGCATGGGTTTTATAGGACTTGGTGTACTGTCTCTTCTGAAGTTATATTTGTCTTTCCTGTGCCTTTTTTAATGGGTCATTTTTGTTGTTGTTGTTGTTGTTGTTTTTATTTTTTTATTTAAAACATTTGTATCCCGCCCTCTATCATTAAGGTCTCAGGGCGGCATACAGATAAAATCAATTCAAACCATATAAAACAACAAATAATTCAAACAGCTAAAAGCATATTAAACCATTAAACAAGCTAATACCAGTCAGAAAATCTAAAACAATACATCAGTTAAAACAGCATGCAACTTTCAGGAATTCAAGTAGCCCTCGAAGGCTTTGGTGAAAAGCTACATTTTAGCTTGGCGCTGAAATGAAACCAATGTCTGTGCCAATCGGGCCTCCAAGGGGAGGACATTCCACAACCAGGGTGCCACAGCGATGAAGGCCCTCTCCCACATCCCACCGTAGTATATGTTGTTGATGTTGTTGTTGTCTTGGGATTATGCTGTTTTATCATGTTATGATTCTCTAAGGGTTCAATCCTATGTATATTTATACAGAAATAATTGCTATGATTCTTAGAATTCCCCAGCCAGACATGCTTGCTGGGGAATACTGGGAGTTGATGACTTTTTTCTGTCTGAACATACATACGATTGTGCCTTAAGCCACTTTCATAAGAAGGAGAGGCAGAATAAAAATATTTTAAATAAATGGATAATACCCAGAAGCACAGGTGAGTCTCTCTCAATGCAACTTTTTGAGTTGCCTATTAATACTGCTAAAGCATGGGAGACTTCATACAGGGGGAAAATCCAATATACACCCCAGCCAATGCAAGTTTTATGTAAAGAGCAATAGTGGAGTGGAGAAAGAGCTTGATGGAACATAGTGCTGGCACTTTTTATTAGCAGGGACGCTGACATCATCTTAATTTAAGCCCCATTCATTTCAATGGGTCTACTCGAATTAGGACTAACATTAGATACTACCCATGGACTGCAGTCAAAGTCCATACATTTCCAAGCTTGTAATGTAATTCACAGACATTCCCCCCACCCCAAATGCATTGGACAGCATGCATGCATTTGAAAAATGTATACATTTCAAATTGTATACATTTCAAAACTGTGCACAAATACGCTTTAACCACAGGAGATGAATGTGTACATTTCAAATATGCATACATTTCAAAAATGTGCACAAACACACTTTAATTGTGGGAGAAGAATGCGTACATTTCAAAAATACACACATTTCAAAATGAGTACATTTCAAAGATGCACACAACTGATGCTTACTTTTGGGGAAATATGTAAGGAAATACTCATGGGTTTTCATGTGAAAAGGAAAAAAACAAAGCTAGCAATCTAATACAGACTCACTCGAGTCAGAACAAGCTTCAAGATGTAATTCAGATAACTTTGCTGATTCGCACATCCCTACTTACAAGAAAGCTCACTGGTAAAAACGCCTGCCTGTCTGATTAGCCATTCAGAATGCATTCATTTATTTTATTTTCCAGGCCATATTAATTAGTTACTCATTGTACGAGTCTGAGATTACATTAGTAGGGTGGGCTAAGGCATGGGAGTGGAGGAGAATAGATTCCAGTTAAAGATAAATATATAGATTGTACATATGACCTTTTGGAGACGTGGGAGTATTGAAGAAATCAGCACCTTAAACATAATAAAATCAAAAGCTAGCCGCACTTTTCCCCAGTTAAGTGCAATGCGTATCTATTGATTCTCACTTCCTTTGTTGTGTTTCATGCACTCCACGGTGTGATATTCTTCAATATCATGTAACAGTTCCAACTTTTGTAACATTAGCTTAACTCTGTACTGAAACCTCAGGGATCCTGGAGAAGGAGAACAGATTTATTATAGCATGTCACGACAAATCAGCTTAGCTGACCGCTTTGCTAGATAGCTAGGCAGATCGATGATAGATAGATAGATAGATAGATAGATAGATAGATAGATAGATAGACAGATAGACAGACAGAGACAGACAGACAGACAGACAGACAGACAGACATGGGTTGGATCCAGACTTCATCATGCTTAAAGTAGACCCATTGAAATTAATCAGGTTTAACTTAGTCATGAATAACTTGTCCCATTAATTATGTCTAAATCCAACCCATGTACACACACACACGCTCTGTATCCATGTCTTTTAAAAGGAGGGAATGAGACTATTCCCACTCCTACCCTCCCACCAATACCGTATCATTAGTGGATCCATGCACAAGTTTCACATGTTATGGCTAGTACAAGCCCCCTGGATGTGCAATGACATCATGCATCCCATGCACATCAGAACTGAGAACTTGGGATGTGCACGTTAGGAACATAGGAAGCTGCCTTATACTGATTCTGACCATTGGTCCATCTAGCCCTATAATGCTGACAATGACTGGCAGCGGCTCTCCAGGGTTTTAGGCAGGGGTTTTTCCAGCCCTACCTAAAGATGCTGGGGACAGAACCTGGGATCTTTTGGATGCAAAATATGTGCCTCACCATTGGGCTATGCCCCCTCACGAAGCAACAGTCACCAACCAGAAAAGCTTGCCATTCCTTCTTACCTGGGAGTCAGCCCCATTGAACTCACCAGGACTTACTTCTGAGTAGAATAGGAATAGGATTGCACTGTGAAGCACATGCAAAAACACCATAATTATTGGAACTGGTTCTAAACTCACATACATGATTTACATTCTTGAAAACTGATTCAGACAAGGCCCCAATGTAAACAAAGGTAGATTGTTTACAATGTTCATCTCTTACAATGAGCAGTTGAAAATAAAACATAATCGGATGTCTTCATATTCTTAAAATGGAAAAAAGGATATTCTCAGCTCCAGCACAAGCTCTCCTGCCGACTGAGGTGAGAGAGCACATGCACCATGTTGCAACCCCCCAAACTTCCTCTTCCCATGTCGTGCACCCACCTTCTTCTTCCCGCTTCCACATCACACCCCACACCCTTTCCTTTATTGCATTGCACCCCTACCTCTTCCCAGATCATGTCCCCACCCTGAACTTTTACTGTATCATGCCTCACCCACCTTTACTGCCAAGCTGTGCGGCCAGAGGAGGCAGCTGGCGTCGCTCTTCAGAAAGCCCACCTGGCCAAAAATGCCTGGCTCTGAGGGGGTCCTTCCTCAGAGCCAGGCATGGTAGGGGTATCCCAGGGGATCGCCTGTACAGACCTCCAGTTGCAGATTTTAGTTTGTTTTTTATTAGAACCTTGAGATCTACCCATTAGAGTCAGATGCAAAATAGTCAGATGCAACAGGAGTGAGATGCCAAACAAGTGCTCTAAGCATTGCAGAACAGGGTGCTTCTGAGCACATGCTTGTCCCAGAAATTTGTGATAAGAACCAGGACCCAAATCCAAGTCCATTCCTGGTTCCCTATTCACCAGCATTTTTTTTTCCCCAGCAGCAACTTAAATTTTCTCCCTTCCCCAAATTAAAGTTTTTGCTAATGGGAGACAACTGGGAATCAAAAACCCTTGCTGATCTATTGCAAATCACTGAGACATCTACCAGTAGATCCCAGTCTACCCACCCCTGCTTTAAGGTGTGATTGGATCTCTTTCTCTCTCTCTCTCTCTCTCTCTCTCTCTCTCTCTCTCTCTCTCTCTCAATTTGTATGTGTGTGTGTGTGTTTCCACTGAAACTAAAACAACACCATTGAGAACTGCATTTACTCGTACCTTCGCTTTGCTGACCGTATTTCTTTGTGGGATCGTCACCATCAAGCGTACACCTGTCATACACAAGGAAACCAGGATTACCTTGAATGCCTTTCCAATGGCCAAGGTCACACTCACCCACTCATGCTAACATGACCTTCACTTAGTGAGGCAGGCATCTCTACCAATCAGGCTGTTTTATAAGACACATGCCATTGGATGAGGGAGCGCTTGTATCCTGGAAACGAGGTGTGTCTCACAGTGACCTTGTGCGCATTTGAGAAGGTCCATTAAGCAAAGCAGATACTAAAACTGCAGCTTCTTTCCTTAGTGTGCATGAGAGAGGGAGAGAGGGAGAGAGAGAGAGAGAGAGAGAGATTAAGAGAGAGAGAGTTGAACCTCTGTCCGCCTGGGATCCAATATCAATTTTACAGAAGGGGCACATTCCAGTGGTAGGTGGGGCCAAATGCAAAAGGAGGTGGGCTCAAAATTCCAAAAATACCAGCATATTTAGGTGAAACCTCTTACTGCCAATAAGTAAGCTCTGGGAGAGCCTTTTTAGAATGGGAAAAAACTGCAAAAGCCAGGAAACCACCACACAATAGGCAATTGGAGGAAAGGAGCAGGGCCAGGGGAATAGGGCATGGTCATCTGGGAAGCCCCACTGAGCTAGATTCGGACCCCAAGACAGACAGATTTGACCTCAGGATTGAGGTTTTGTGCCCCTGAATTATACCATTTTCCACACCAGCTGTGTTTTTGAAACACAGGAAGGAAAAGACTATCAATGGCTCTTGGTCCAGATGGCTCTGTGCTACCTCCAATACCAGAGGCAGTGAGCTTATGTGCACCAATTGCTGGGGAACATGGAGGGGGAGGGTGCTGTTGTGCTCATGCCCTGCTTGTGGTTTCCTGGTTGACAGGTGGTTGGCCACTGTGTGAACAGAATGCTGGACTGGGTGGACCCTGGGTCTGATCCAGCAGGGCTCTCCTTATGTTCTTATGTTCTTAAATCAAACCCTGCTTCATATATGCAACAGCACACTGTGTAATAGCAGGGCATTTGCAGCCATTGCTCCAAAGTTACAGGACAATCTGCCCCCAGGTCCAAACCAGTATTTCCTTGCTTGTTTTCAGAAAGGATTGCAAGATGAACCTTTTTTTGGCTGACCTTTGGATTGGCAAGGTAAGCACTCTGTTTCATTTCTTTTTCTTTTCTTTTTTTGCAGTTAATTCAGTGGATGCAGTTTTATTCATTCATTACATTTCTATACCACCCAATAGCCAAAGCTTTCTAGGTGTTTGACTAAGATTAAAACCATAAAAACACAATATAATAACGGAATATAAAATCATTCACTTACAAACATATAAAACAATTTTACACAATCAAGAGTAACAATCCCAGGACCCATTAAAAAAAAAAAACCTTATAGTATGCTGTCATATGCCTGAGGGTACAGGAAAGTCTTGACCTGGTTCTAGAAAGATGACAGTGTTGGCGCCAGGTGGACCTCACTGGGAAGAGTGTTCCACAATTGGGGGGCCACCACTGAGAAGGCCCTCTCCCTTGTTGCCATCCTCTGAACCTCCCTTGGAGGAGGCAGTTGGAGGGAAGCCTCAGATGATGATCATAATATGTCGGTATGTTCATACCAGGAGAGGCACTCTGTCATTCTTCTTATGCTCTCAGTTTTATGAATTTTGGTGATGTGTGGGTTTTTCTCCCTAAGTGCTATTGTAAATTTATTTTTAGTAAGCTACTTTGAGCTGCATGAAAAGCAGCATGGGGCCATTTTAACTGAATAAATAATAGCAAGTAGATAACACTTTTCTAGGGTGGCCATATATGCATCACCCAAAAACAAGACACCGGTTTGCATATGCAAATTTTTATGTATATAGGTGCAAATTTAGAAATGATTAGTATAATTTCAATAGAAATATAATACATCTCACCATTTTGGAGAAGACTAACTAGGTGACCTGTGTGCCTCCTCAATCTGCTGTCCAGATGCTAACTGTTGATAGCAACTCCCAGGCCCCTGCTCTCCCTCCTTATGGTCCTTTGACTTTATAGCACACTTAGAATGGGCACCTCTTCAAAAAGAGGACACCTTCAAATACAGGACCGTCCTCTGCTAGCTCTCCAAAAGAGAGGACTGCCCTCTGTAAATTAGGACACTTGGTCACCCTACATTTTGTAGCTGTCCAAAGTGCACCACATCCATCATCTCAGAAATCTTACAACAGTCCTGCAAAGTAGGACAGATGTATTTTCATCGTCTTTCTAATGAAGCGATCACGCTGAGAAAATTATGGCTTCCCTAATGCTCCGGGAATGCACTTATGCAAAAAGAAAGGTTTGAACCGGGGGCTTACGAGGAAGGGGCCATGGATTAGTGGCAGAGCACATACTTTAATGTTTTTATATTTTATATTGTTTTACTGTGTGCTTTTCAGTTTTAATTTCTGTGAACTGCCCAGAGAGCTTCAGCTATTGGGCAGTATAGAAATGAAATGAAATGAAATGAAATGAAATAAATGCTGATCAAATGCTGATCACATTTGTAGATGACACAAAATTGGGCAGGATAGCTAATACTTTGGAAGACAGAAACAAAATTCAGAGTGATCTTGATAGACTGGAGCGCTGGGCAGAAAACAACAGAATGACATTTAATAGGGATAAATGCCAAGTTCTGCACCTAGGAAAAAGAAACCAAATGCACAGTTACAAGATGGGGGATACGTGGCTCAACAACACTACAAGCAAGAAGGATCTTGGAACTGTTGTCGATCACAAGCTGAATATGAGCCAACAATGTGATGTCGCTGCAAAAAAGGCAAATGCCATTTGGGGCTGCATTAATAGAAGTATAGCTTCCAAATCCCATGAAGTACTAGTTCCCCTCTACTCAGCATTGGTTAGGCCTCATCTGGAGTACTGTGTCCAGTTCTGGGCACCACATTTTAAGAAGGATGCAGACAAACTGGAGAGGGTTCAGAGTAGGGCAACGAAGATGATCAGGGGACTGGAAACAAAGCCCTGTGAGGAGAGACTGAAAGAACTGGGCATGTTTAGCCTTGAGAAGAGAAGACTGAGGGGAGATAGGATAGTGCTCTTCAAGTACTTCAAAGGTTGTCACTGAGAGGAAGGCCAGGATCTCTTCTCCATCATCCCAGAGTGCAAGACACGGAATCATGGGCTCAAGTTACAGGAAGCCAGATTCCGGCTGAACATCAGGAAAAACGTCTTGACTGTTAGAGCAATTCGACAATGGAACCAATGACCTAGGGAGGTGGTGGGCTCTCCCACACTGGAGGCATTCAAGTGAGGCGCTGGACAGCCATCTGTCAGGGATGCTCTGACTTGGGTTCCTGCACTGAGCAGGGGGTTGGACTCGATGGCCTATGTGCAGAGCCCATACTGGGCTGGACGAATCATAGCTCAGTAGTAAAGCACATTCTTCATAATACAGCAGCCTTTCCTCAACCTGGTGCCCCCAGATGTTTTAGACTACAACTCCCATCAGCCCCCACCAGGATAGATAGTGGCCAGGGATGATTGGAGTTGTGGTCCAAATCATCTGGAGGTCACTAGTTTCGGGGGGGGCACAGACAGCCCCAGGGTCAGCACTTCCACTTGAACGGATCACGGAGAACAGAATTGGGAGAGACTTCGACATGAGACCATGGAGGCAGCTGCTCATCAGAGCACTCAGGGCTGTGCTAGATGGACCCATGGTCTGGCTTGGCGTAAGGTGGCTTCCCGCGTTCCTGCTTACGGTTCATCGCTCAGCTTCTTAGGGAATACACTACACTTGCTTGATTTAATGTTGCGGTAGCAGAGCAGCTCGGCGAGAGAGCCAGTGGAGACTGGTGGCTCCGATTTCGGTGGGGCTGTGCATCCATTCTGGGTTTCGGTCAGAACCAGCCAGAACTCTAAAGGAGCTATCCAAGGTGCTGAACTTACTATGTGGCCTTAGATGAGCCACTGTTGGTCAACCTCAGCTTTCCCCTGCCCCATCTGTAAAATGGGAGATAATAATGGGCTGGATGCACCTGATCTCGTCTGATCTCGGAAGCTAAGCAGGGTCAGCCCTGGTTAGTACTTGGATGGGAGACTGCCTGGGAATCAGGCTTCTGGCATTGAGCAGGGGGTTGGACTTGATCATCTTGTAGGCCCCTTCCAACCCTATGATTCTATGATGTTCTATCATGTTCTAATACTGACCTGCCTTACAGAAGGGATGTCAGAGAATTCCACCACAGACTCCAGTGAGTCCAGATTCTTTAGAATCTGGCCCCCAGGAGTCTGTGGCAGAACGGACTACCCCCCCCCGCGCCACCTCCCGAAATCCTCCCTGGAACGGACCTACCTGGCGGCAGCTCCGGCAGCAGTGGCTGCTCCGGGTTCTCTTCTGGCTGCAGCCGTCCGTGCCAAGCCATGATAGGCTACGTAAGTATCTACATAGCCTATCATGGCTTCACAGGGACGCAAATGGCGGCTGGTGTAGCGGCCACCATTTGCGGCTGCAGCCCGGCAGTGGCCAGAAGTCCGGCTGTGGCTGGCCCCAGCCGGCAGCTCTGCGGCAAGGCCGGGGAGGATTCCAGGGAGGAGGGACGGTCGCCTCCCCCCCACACAGACTGCCAGCCAGAATGGGGTAAGTGTTTCACACACCCCTACCTTACAGTGAGAGCTGTGGAGTCAGTGATTTGCCCAAAGCTACCCAGTGAGCTTCATGGTCAAATGGGGACTAGAGCCCAAATCTCCCAAGTCCCAGCCTAACATTCTAAGCACTATGTCACACTTTGAACTAGGGATGACGGAGAATTCCACCATGGATTTCAGAATCCATGGCGGAACGGCCTGCCCCCCCCCCCGCAGATTCCCCCTGGGACGAAGCTTGCCTGGGGCAGATGTTCCAGACAGCGGCGGCTACGGCAGCAGCTCCGGTGGCAGCTCCGGCGGTGGCTCCAGCGGCGAGTGCAGCGGCAGCTGGTCTTTCGACCGGCTGCTACAGCCGCCATTTGCATCCTGGTCTCCTGGTCTTTGCCATGATAGGCTACGTAAGTATTTACATAGCCTATCACGGCAAGCCAAGCAAAAGAAAATGGCGTACGCAAATGGCAGCAGCTACGGCGGCTGCCATTTGCATTCCCTATTTTTTGGCATTTTAGCCTACGTAAATATTTACATAGGCTATTATGGCAGGAGGGGGGAAAGGAATGCAAATAGCGCCCACTACGCTATTTGCATTTCCCTTTTTTTTCGCTGTAATAGCCTACGTAAATATTTACGCTAAAGCGGCGAAAAATAAGGAACGCAAATGGCGGCTGCCGTAGCTGCCATTTGCATATGCTGTTGTTGTTGTTTTTGCCCAGCCGTGATAGGCTACGTAAATACTTATGTAGACTACCATGGCAGCCTGGCTGGTCACAAATGGCGGCCGCTATGGCGGCCGCCATTTGCATCCGCAGCAGCCCATCCGTGGCCGGAACAGCAGAGCTGCTGCGGAACGGAACTGGCCGGGCAGGATTCTGGGGGGGAGGACTGGATCGCCTCCCCCCCGGTCAAGGATTCCGGGGGGAGGGACGGAGCGCCTCCCCCCCACCACAAATCAATTCCGCGAAAAGGTAAGTGACTTTCGTACATCCCTACTTTGAACACTTGAAAGCACAGTACAATGGTTAAGTATTATTTATATTAAAATCTATAAGCCATTGCTTGGCACATACAAAATGCCCTGAAAGTGGCTTGCAAAATAATAAAACACTGTACAATAAAATGGTAGAACACAAAAGAAACAGAACTGCAAAATAAAAATGTTACAAAACAGCCAGCATTTTTATAAGAAAGAAAGAAAGAAAGAAAGGAGAAAAGAAAAGAAAAGAAAAAAGAAAAGAAAAGAAAAGAAAAGAAAAGAAGTTGCTCCATAGTTCATCAAATTCGGTGAAACAAAAGGTATGTTGAGCTTGTGACTTTTAAACAGCTGTTTGGCTGAGAGAGGGAGAAAGAAAGTCTTATCAGTTTTATTTATCTATTATTTCTCTATACCACCCAACAGCTGAAGTGCTCTTATTCTTCATTTGAAATTATTCTTCAACTGGCTTTTGTTTTTTTTTTGTCTTCCTGTCCACAAAAGACATTTCGCTTTTCAGGAGTGAGCAAGAGTCTCACCTTAGTTTTTGTAACACCATCGCCATCTCCTGTTCCACAGGAGTATTGCATTGACAGCCAATGAGCAGTTTGGACATTGGCTGTGAACATACAGAAGTGCAAACGGACAAGTGTCCCATTTTAAGAGCACTTGGCAACAGGTATATTTAAACTTTCTGCAGTACCTTTAATCCTAGACTCTTGTGACCAGTTCCTCCAATACAATCAAAAGAAGATCATGGCTTCAACATTCTCATTGACTTTTTAGTTTTATTTATTTACAATATTTATATACCGCTCCACTTCAAAGATTTCAGAGTGGTGAACAAGATTAAAGAATAAAACACCATATTAAAGCAAGTAAAACATCTTAAAAGAAACAGATTCTGAACTTAATAAACTGCAGCTAAGGCCTCTCAAAATAACAATGCCTTCAGGAGGTACCGAAAGCAGCACAACATTGGTGCTTGCCTGACCTCCAAAGTCAGGGAGTTCCACAGGAAGGGGGCCACCACACTGAAGGCTCTTTTCCTGGTGGGCTCCAGCCTGGCTATGGGTCCATGTGGAACCACCAAGAACATGCCCTCTGATGACCTCAGTGACAGGGCAGGTTGGTAAAGAAGAAGGCGTTTTCTCAGATATCCTAATTGCCAGCAATAGTTACTGGTTATGTTGTAGTAAATTTTGAAGTGCAGGAACTCATCATGACAGGCCCGAGAGCCACACCCCTAAGAAGAATCCATACCCATGCTCCCAGGAGAGAGAGAGAGAGGTCCTGCTTTATATCTATCTAGATCAGCTTTCCCCAAACTTGTGCCCTCCAGTTGTGATGGACTACAACTCCCAGCATGCTGACTGGGTGGGTTGCTGGGAGTTGTATTCCAATACATCTAGAGGGCACCAGGTTGGGGAAGGCTGATCTAGATGTATACTCAAAGGAGTTAACACTCTGGTTAAAAATTTCATCATCAAACTCAGACATCCCAAACAAACAAACCACTAATAATAAAATCTTAAGTAGACTGCAATCCAGTGCATAGTTACTGGAATTAGGCTCCGTTGAACTCAGTGGTGCTTACTGCTGACTGCATAGCTTTAACTTGTCTTCTGGGTCTTCTGCCAGCTGAAATGCAGCCTTTAACTTTTTTATTAAGGCAAACAATCTTGCCAGGAAGAGTTACCATTTAAATGGCTAGCATGAAGTAGGAAACCCATCAAAGAAAGGGAAAGAATTAGCCAGCCACTGCTTGAGTGTTTTTATTACTTTTATGAGAATCCATCATGAACAATAGAAAAACCTGAAAGGCTCGTTATCACGTCCCTCACTTGTCAGACCAAGGAAGGTCCATCACTTACCCTCACAGTCTGGCAGATGACATCATCACTCCTGTTCTGAGAAGAAGAAAAATCCCCAAGCTCCGCTCCTCTGCATTCCCACTGTGCCACACCATTGATGCAGGGCCAGCCCTACCATAAGGCAGAGGGAGACAGTTGCTTCAGGCAGGAGATTCTGGGAGGCAGCAGCAAGGAGTTGGAGGAGAGAGCTGTGTGCCCCACAACTTAGCCTGTAGGGATGTTGGAGAATTCTGCCACGGACTCCAGGAAAAATCTGCCCGCCCCGAGTCCATGGCGTAACGGACTACCCCCATGCCACCCCCTGAAATCCCCCCTGGAACAGATCTACCTGATGGTGGCGGCAGCAGCAGCGGATGCAGTGGCAGCAGGTGCGGCGGCTCCAGGTTGTCTTCTGGCCGCTGCTGGGCTGCTGCAGCCGCAAATGGCAGCCGTTGTAGAGGCCACCATTTGCGTCCATGCCTTAGCCCATGGTAGGCTACATAAATACGTAGCCTATCGCGGCAAAGAGCAGGGGCACAAATGGCGTAATGGGTGCCATTTGTACCTCTGCTCTTTGCCGCGATAGGCTACGTAAATACTTACGTAGCCTATCACGGCCTGAGGCACGGGCGGAAATGGTGGCAGCAGCAGCCAGAAGTCTGTCTGCGGCCGGCCCTGGCCAGCGGCACCGCAGCTTTGCCGTGGAGCTCAGCCGGCCAGGGAGGATTCCGGGGGGGGGGGGAGGGACGGATTGCCTCCCACCCCCCCAGCAGAAGCCCCAGACCAGAACCGGGTAAGTGTTCCGCTCACCCCTCCTAGCCTGTGACCACCGAACTAGCCTTCTCTGACTTCAGGTATGGGGTAAAGGACGCTCTGCCATTGCCAGTATTCAAGATTCAACTGCCGGTCCAGCCAGCTTTTGTGCATCAAATGGGGGGGTGCCATCTTGTCTTTCACCAAGCAAAATGCCTTGGGCCAGCCCTGATAGATGGTTACACTTAAGGTCCTTAATCTGACATAAAGTACCTGCATTGCTGCTCTGAGAGCAGTGGCAGGGGAATGGAGGATAAGAGCAGTGGAAGCTTGAGGCTCCCATGTCGGCGGACCACATGCCACAAGCAAGCTCCTTTGCATTTCTGAGTCCTGTGCAGCAGAGGCTGGTGTCTCTGAGGTTGGTGGGGCTGTGAATCCATTCCAGGTTTTAGTCAGAACTACCCAGAATTCTGAAGGAACTATCCAAAGTGCTGAACCCTCTCCCCAAAATGGGTTCAGCACCTTGGATAGCTCTCTTGGGTCTCAGGCTTGCGCTGACTAAAACCCAGAATGGATGCACAGCCCCACCAACCTCAGAGACACCAGCCTCCGCTGGACGAGAGGGCGGTCTCTCTCCCCCATCTCTGACCCCTGGCAGCCTGCCAAATATGCTATGGAAGCAGGCCAGGTGTAAGGATCAGGTGATCTGTGCTGCTACAGCTGGATCAGGACCAATCAGTATATTACGATCAGCACCTAACACAGGGGTGAAGAATGTGTAGTGCTCCAGATGTTGGACGACCATAACTCCCATTAGCCCCAGCCAACACAGCCAATGGCGGGGGATGTTAGGAACTACAGTCCATCAACATCTGAAGGGACATTCCCATCCCTGACCTCAGGGCTGCACGGGTGCCTAGTTAACATGAAAACAAAGAAAGCAGTCTATCCACACAAGGATTAAAGATTCTCAAGTATTCCTCTTCAAGATAGATGCCTTCTCATGCAAATTGCTGTGTTTCTCAGGTTTGCCTGGAGAACGATATACATAGGTTGGAAGTGGTACAACCTTTGAACACATCTATGCATCTCCTTTGATACTTGGCCAGTCCCTTCGAGGCCATCTCAGCTTCTGACTTACATTGGGTCGTTATACATATGCCTCAATAATCCTTCACTTTTGAAGGATCCTACAAAGAGATTGTCATTTAGAACCTAGCACAATGAAACTGACTGTCTCATGCACAAAGGCAGGCCATAGATGTTCACACAGCATTTCTTCAAAACATTTGCCTATGACATACAAAGACCCTATTATTTACACTCTGGTAACCTCCTGCTTGGATTATTGCAACATGTTATACATGGGGCTGCCTTTGAAAATGGTCTGGAAACTTCACTTAGTCCACAAAAGGGTGGCTAGACCATGGATGTATGAGCAATTATTTTCTGTTTGTTTTTGATCCAGATTTACCCAGTTCACACCTTTTTGATCACACACAGACTCAGACATAAGCTGCAGTCAAAGTCCATACATTTCCGAGCTCGCAATTTGATTCAAGGCCCCCCAAATGTGTCTGACAGCATATGTACATTTGAAAAATATGCATGAAAAATGTGTACTTTTGAAAAATGTGCACAAAAATACTATGATCAATGGGAGAAGGATGCATACATTTCAAAGATGCGCACAATGGATGCATACATTTGGGAAAATACACACAAAAATACACACATGTTTTCATGTGAAAAAAAAAAAAGCAAAGCTCACAACCTGATACAGACTCAAGTCAGAATGAGCTTTGAGATGGTATTTGGAGAATTTCAGCAAGCTCAAGTTTTGCTGATTTGCACATCCCTGGCCTATACTGCTAGCTGGTATTGGCCAATGTGATCATATTCTGCCAGTACTTCTCCATCTGCACTGGCTGCTAGGGGTGTATGAAATACTCACCCTGTTTCATTTTGTGGCATCCGTCCCTCCCCCCTGGAATCCTGGCTGGCCAGCTCCTCTCCGTGGCAATTCCGTGGAGCTGCCGGCCGGCTCCGAAGCCCCAGCAATACAGCCGCCATTGCCGTATCGGTATTGCTGGCTGGACTGACGACAGCAATACGACAATGGAACCCATTACTGAGGGAGGAAGTGGGATCTCCCACACTGGAGGTGTTCAAGATGAGGCTGGACAGCCATCTGTCACGGATGCTCTGACTTGGATTCCTGCATTGAGCAGGGGGTTGGACTCAATGGCCGTGTAGGCCCCTTCCAACCCTACTATTCTATGATACTATTCTATTCTATGTGTTGGAATGGTTTTGTTGCTGGCTTTATCTTGGTTTTATTCTGCACTGTTTTTATTCCTCATTTTAATATTTGCATTTAAGGTTTTTAATGTATTGTACACCACCCAGAGAACTTCAGTTATTGGACAGTTTAAAAGTTAAGTAAGTAAAAAGTAAAATAACAACAACAACAACAACAACAACTGTGCCCAGGATTTCAAGGGAACAGAAATGGGAGATGGCTGTTGTGTTCCTGCCCTGCTTGTAGGCTTCCCATGAGCATCTGGCTGGCCACTTTGGGAACAGAATTCTGGACTAAATAAGCCTGATCCAGCAGGGTTCTTCTCATATTCTTAAGATCTGTTCCATTGGGGGCTAGATTGGCAGCCACAGGAGGGGATTTTCTTCTAGTTCATTTGTTACTTTAAAAATCATCAAAATTCATTAAAAAAATCATAAACAGGATGGAAAGAACTTGAGATTAAAATAAGTCAAATGTGGGAGAAGTTGAAATGGAAACATTCATTCATCCAGGCAGAGGATACTGAGTACTTTGGTCATAAAGGTCTGGCTTTGAATCCCTGAGTATTCAGCCAGGTTTGTGGTGCTGAAGGAAGGTTGCCACCTCTTCTTTCTGAACAGGCACCTCACCTTTTAAAGCAGGTCCAACATGGCCCTCTCCATACTGGGAAGAGTTGCACCTGTTCAATTTGTCCAGTGCAGGTAGGAGAGAATGTCATTCCGCCCATTGTTCAATAAGAACTTACCAACATCCACAGCTTTCTTCGTAGCATGGAACTCGAGATTTTTTTAAAAAAAAAATGAATGTAGGACAAATCAAAGTTGACAGATTCGTCCACCCCTGCTGTCGTAATTATGGGAGTGGAGAAAGAAGGAGGTGAATGTCCTCTGCATTAAAGAGGCAGGGCCGTGGTTTTGCAAAGTGTCTCTGTACACTCCATGTGCAAAAACACATTTCTACAACGGACCCTTTGGCAGTGGTGGCCAGCCACCGACTGCCCTGGCTGGGGCTGGGCCCAGGGGAAGCAGCCAGTCAGTTGGGAGCTTGAGTAGGCTCTGGTAGAAGGAAGCTGTGACTAGCAAGGCAAGGGCCACATTCAGTCAGCAGTTACGTTACGAAAACAAGATCGCAGAAAGGCAGAAGCCAATAGCACCCCTGGCAGGGCTCTGCATCAATTGAGGGCTCATCTAGGCTGGTCAACTCAGGTCTCTCAGAAACTCCACCTCCCACTGCGTACTGACTGCAAACTGGAAGGGCCCGTGTTCCTTTCTTAAACTGGAAGGGCCCACGCTTTCTTAGGGCCCATGTGCCTTTCTTAAATTTAAAGGGCCCATGCTCCTTCCTCAAACTGAAAGGGCCCATGCTCCTTTCCTTAAACTGGAGGGGCCTGTGGTCCTTTCTTAAATTTAAAGGGCCTGTGTGCTCCTTTATAAAGCCTTAAGCTCCAATGTGGCTGAGGGACCTGAGTGGCTTTGGGAAAGCCATACTTGGAGGCTGTGGTTGATGGAAGGGATGGCTCTGAGGGTCTGGGGGATGTGTCAGGGATTCCTGAGGGTCCTTCCTGCAGTGGGGTGATCAGTATCTCATTGGGCCCAGAGTTCTTTTTGGGGTGAGGCCAAGCTTCCAGACCTGAAGCCATGATACTCACTGTCATGACTGTATGGGGTGTTTTGTCTCCAAAGTAATGTAAGATGTATACACACAAGCCCCTGCCCACACATATTCAGTGACCGTGGAAAGGAGGGAGCAGGCTACCTCCTAACCACACTCACTCATGGCTGCCCATTCTGCATTCATGTGAAAATGCAGAATGAGTGGGCAGGGCCCCTCCTTGGGATTTGGAATCATGATCAGCCATCGATCCTGATCATGTGAGTGAGTCGTACACATGCATGGCTGTGTAGGTCCCCTTTCACACCCATACTGAAAGTGTGGACCCTGGGGGCATGGCTGGTGAGCATAATCCTGGCCCCCACTCTGGCTTTCATTCAATATATACAGAGGCCTTGGGTGTGCACCTCCATACTGCCAAAATGCTACACTTGGATTCCCCACCCCCCATAGAAGTGAATGGCGGCCTTTCAGTTGTGTAAGAAAAAGCAAAGGAGTGCAATAAAAGATACTGCTGGAATAGATGTCCCTGCTGCTTCTGGTGGACCTAATCTCTGGGGTGAGGGCGACAAGTTGCCGTCCTTTAACCTCTGACCTGGATTGCAGCCTATTTATACTGTCCCATAGAATTTCATGGGCATTGCTGACAACTGAGCCAGCCCTCACCAGCATAACCCCACCTTAGGTTCAGTTTCTTGAAGGGGTTGCTAGGGGGGCATCAGATGAAACACCCACTCCCCCATGCATTGAAAGAAAACATGAGAGGGGTCATGCATAAAGCGACCATCAGCAGTGAAGAGTGTGGCTAGTCCACAGAGCTCTACAACCCTTCCATTAATGCTTTCAATGCATGGAAAAGTCATCTGAATCCCCCAAAGTTAGGCATAATATTGGGGATGCTAGAGTGTGACACAACCCTGAGAAGTGGTGATGGATGGATAGACAGATGATAGATAGATGGAATGATGGAAGGATGGATGGATGGATGGATGGATAGATAGATAGATAGATAGATAGACAGACAGGTGTCCCCTTCAGGCATTCAGAGTATACAAACATAGGTAAGAGGGATGGGTCCACATATGCTGACCCTTCCCCGCAGTGGTGGCCCATCCATATAGGTGAGGTGGGTGGTTGCCTAGGGCTCCAGGTTAAGTGGGGCACCAAATTAGAGGAAAAAAATACAAATAAAAAATATACAAATAAACATTAAAATGCCATGTCTCTTATTTTATCTGATCTCAGAACCATTGGTTAGACATATGAATGGACGGGGAGGGGGGACAAATAAGTATGATTCTGTTTAAATAAATATGCATAAAAAACATTAAACAGAAAATAGGGACAAAATGTTTCCCAGTTTACCAAAAACCCAGCCTAGATCTGCCCTTGGGGCTTGGGGGTGGGGCACCCATTGCATGGTTTGGCTAGGCACCAGTTGCTGGCAGCTATTCTAGGGATGCCCTTGCTCCCTGCTACAGCCCTGTATGCTTGGCCCCACCCCTCAGTTCCCACCACCCCCATTGAGCAGAAAGGTCTGAAGAGGGTCTCTACTCACATTCCCTTGAATGTGTATAGAACTTTCCACACAATCAGGAACATTGCTTTATCCAGGTCCCCAATTCTTCAGAGAGTTCTACTTACATTCAAGCCAACGCAAGTAGAAACCCTCTGCTGACTGAGGGAGCGGAGCATGTGCAGATGGACGGGTGGAGGCAACATGTATGGCTCCATGTGCCTTAGTTGGGTATATGTACCCTGTTCAGCCTGAACGTCCAAGATAGTTAGATGTTAACTTTATTGTGAATATTTGCTATTTACTGACCTCCTTGTAATAACAGCAAAAAGTGTGGAGGATTGACAAAGACACCGCTGTGTTGAATAGGTTGCCGGTATCCAGGCAATCAGCCCGGTGGGGTTCCTTTGGCCATTTCATACTCGACACAGCAAGTGGTGCCTTTTGTTCTGGGACAGCAAAATATCCAGCAGTAAAAAAAAGAAAAAAGAAAGTCGTATTTACCCAACGAGCACATCTTGGGATGACATCATTGCGGAAGCTGATTTGCCGTTTGAAACTGCAAACGGCTTTAAATATAACGGAAAGATGTTGCCATATAGAGAAAAGTGCATGATTAGGTGTTGGGAGGGAGGAATGTAAACACAAAAGGCCCTTAATGTACAAGAGGCACATTGTTGGTTGTGACGCATCAAGTACATCTTTTGTCCAAGCCTCCTTTCGGAGCTGGAGCTGATGAAATAAATGTCTCCAGGTTGTTTGCAAGGGTGAGGGCACAGCTTGCTTGAAAGGCATGATGAATAGCAGGCCTTGAATGTGGTTCCAGAAGGGGAGCAGCGGTTGGTTTGCCATAGCCAAAGACAGATGCCGAATTGTCGTGTTGAGGGTCTTCTATTCATCAGTTCCTTTTCAAGCCAGTAACTGGAAGGCTAATATTAAGAATATTCTAATACAGAAAAATGTTACTAACATTAGTCATGGCCTTTTGGGGAGGGAAGGAACAACACTTGGGCTTCTTCCTACATCCTATAAGATCCCTCCTGGATCAGATCAAATGCTTGTCTTGTCCAGCATCCCCCTGGCTTCCCACAGTGGCCAATCAGCTGCCTCAGGAAGCCCACAAGTAGCACAGGAAGGGAATAGCTCTCTCCCCCACAGTTGCTCTCCAACAACCGATATTCACTGGCTAATTATACCTCTGAAGCTCCCAAGTTCCATAAACCCAGCATGGCTAACAGCCCTTGATAGCCTTCTCCTCCATGAATTTGTCTAATCCACTTTTAAAGCCATTGTAGGGCCAAAATAGGCATGACTTTAAGGGCGCAATCCTATGCACTTTTAGACAGATTCCCAACATGCAAGAGCCAGCCATGCTGACTGGGGAATGCTGGGACTTGTAGGACTTTTTCTGTCTAAACATGCACAGGATTTCGCCCTAAATGCGTGTGTAGCAGCTATTATTTTTTATAATGTTTACGCTAGAGCGGGTGCAGGGGGCCCAATCCAGATCTTAAAATCCCCTCTGCACCACCCCAGCTATGGCCCCAATCTGGATTGGGGCCCCTGCATCTACTCTAAAGTAAAAATAGAAGAGAATGGTAACTGCCTGACACAGATTGAAAGTAATTTTTACTTTCAGGGTTGGAGAATGTGTTGCAACTCCCATCATCCATCACCATAGGCTGTGCTGGCTAGGGCTGATGGGAGCTGCAGTCTGAGAACATCTGAAGGATCACCCATTCCCCACCCTGGCCATAGATGCGTTATGTTTGCTGTGTGATGAAGTGCTTCCTTCTCTCTGTCCTGAATCTTCCATCATCATCACCATTATTATTACAACATTAAAAACTTGTACAGTTAAAACATATCAATAGAAATATACAAAAGTTAAAAATATAATTAAATCATCAATAATATTAAAATTATATAAGATATCGGAATTTAAAAAGACAACAACAATATAAACAATTGCACGAAACCATCATATTCTCACAGGTCCAGACTGTCTATTCCCAAAGGCCTGCCGAAACAAAAAGGGTTTTGCCTGCCTGCGGAAACATACCAAGGAGAGTGCCACTCTCACCTCCTTGGGAAGGGAATTCCAGAGCCTGGGGGCAGCCATCGAGAAGGCCCGCCCCTCTCCCACATTCCCACCAGGAGAGCCTGTGATGGTGGCAGGACCATGAGAAGGGCCTCCCCTAAAGATCTCAGGGCACGAGCAAGCTCACAGGAGAGAATAAGGTCTTTCAGATAACCTGGATCCAAGCCATATAGGGCTTTATAGGTCTTGACCAGCACTTTGAATTGTGCCCAGAAAGAAAATTGTGCTCACTGAACCAGCTGAAATTTCCAAACACTCTTTAGAGGCCTCACATAGAGCATGTTACAGTAATCCAAATGGGATGTAACTAAGGCATGTGTCACTGTGTCCAAGTCAGACATGTAAATACTTATGTAAATGCTTACGTCATTATTTGCGTTTCTTTTCTATAGGATGAAAAAAAATTTGCATCATTTGTGAGCGGATGATGGAACAAAAGGTGCCTGGCAATCCACGAAACACAGACAGAGCAGATTTTACACAGTCCGTCCATCCCTAGGAGGGACCTTCTGCAAGGGGAGACCTTCCTCATGAGGAAGCAGTTCCTGGATCCATTACTGGCTCCAGGCTTTTGAGGGCCTTTGAGCAAGACACCTTCAGTGGGCCCTGTCCCTCAGTGAGTCTATCATCTCACCGCCATTGTCATCAGCTGCTATGGTTCCCTATCCTCACTTGCTTGCAGGGAGCCAGTGAGCAAGCTCCTTCTCACCACCACCTTTGTCTGGGCCAGAGTGAGAAGCACATGAACAAAGAGGTTACAATGTTAAAGAAAAGAAGCAAGTCTAGGGGGCTCTTGCCAGTGGGCCCTGCTGGGGTGTGGGCCCTCAGTTAGGGATGTTAGAGAATTCTGCCATGGACTCCAATGAGGCCAGATTCTTTAGAATCCGGCCCCCTGGAGTCCGTGGCAGAACAGAGCAATCACCCTGCGAAATTTCCCCAGGACAGACCCTACCTTTTGTTGGCTGTCAGGTCCGTCCACTGCCCCGGTCTGCGGCCGCCATTTGCCTATCTACTTTAGCCATGATAGGCTACGTAAGTATTTATGTAGCCTATCATGGCAAAGAGCAGGGACGCAAATGGCGCCTGCTATGCCATTTGCGTCCCTGCTGTTTTCGTGATAGGCTACATAAATATATATGTAGCCTATCACAGCTAAAGCAGGGACGCGAATGGCGTAGTGGCCACCATTTGAGTCCCTGCTCTTTGCCGTGATAGGCTACGTAAATATATATGTAGCCTGTCACGGCTAATGCAGGGACGCAAATGGCGGCTGCTACAGCAGCTGCCATTTGCGGCCACAGCCCAGCAGTGGACGGAACTCCGGCTGCGGGCAGCCCCAGCTGGCAGCTCCACGGACTTGCCGCAGAGTGGAGCTGGATGGGGAGGATTCCGGGAGGAGGGACGGATCACCTCCCCCCCCCAGTGGACGGCTCCACCGGAACAGGGTGAGTAATCTGTACACCCCTACCCTCAGTGAGTGGGCAGTGGGTTTTCCATAGGCAGCTGGGTGGCCACTGTGTGAACAAAATGCTAGACTAGATGGACCCTTGGTCTGATCCAGCAGGGGTCTTCTTATGTTCTTATGAGTGCCCTACCAAATTTAACCTTGATGCTGGCTCTGCCTGGATCCAACCCCTTGGCAACAACCTCACACACGTGCACGCGCACACACACACACATCCATCCATTTTATAATTCCTTTCCTTGCACTTTCACTCATCTATATCTTCTTAGTAACCATCTCTCCTCTCTGTTGCACACACACAAGCCCACCCTGTTCTCTGTCAAAAGAGAACATTCCCTTAGCTCAGCTTGGTTGCTCAGCTATCACAGCAGAGCACTTGCTGAGATGTAAAGACGGAACCCAACAACACAATTACCAAACACATCAGTCATGGCTGCGTCTTCTGAAATATGGATCATGCACAAGGTCAGACAAATTGTAGTTGTTTCGGATATTAAAAAATGACTGCTGACTGAGTGAATGAGCTTGCCTTCATTGAGCTGCACTGCAGCTAGCATGAAGTCACTTAGCATCCCTTTGGTTGGGCTCACTAAGGAGGTTCTGAGGACCAGCTCATCTGTTACTGCAGGCCCAACATTCAAATCAGCTCAGCAGAGTCCACCGCTATTCCAGAGACACTGAGCTAAGGTAGCCACTCAAGCATCAGCAAAAAAAAAGAGGACATGCATCACCCAAAAGGACAAAAGAGGACACCAATATCCATACAATTTACATATGCTGATGTATATGTATAGCTGCACATTTAGAAATAAATATTCTGATTTAAATAGAAATACAGTTCATGTCACCATACTGTGGAAGACTGTGACCAGGTGCTGCGTGTGCCTTGCTTTGTCTGCTGCTAAGTTGCTGCTGAGGGCAACTTCAAGGCCTCCTCCGCTCTTCCTTCCAAGGGTTCTTTACCTTTATACTATACGTTGACTGGGCAGCCCTTCAGACAGAGCACGCCTTCAAAATGGAGGACAGTCCCTTGGCAACCCTTCAAATAGAGGACTGTCCTCTAAAAGAGGACACATGGCCACCCTAAACTGGGCCAGTCTCCCGTTTTCTGATAGGAGAGTCATAGCAGTTTCTGGCTGACCAGGTCTGGATTAGGGATGGATGTATCTTTCAGTTTTGCTTTCTCCACATAGGATTTTTTTTAAAAAAAAAATTCTCAAGTACTTTCTGTCCTGTTAATTAAGAAATCTGAGAATTTTTGTAAGTTTTTATTTTTTTAAAAAATGAACCAAGCAAAATTCTCATCTGCCTCTACTCTGGATATAGTCAAGTAGTAGGGATGCTTAAAAACACACATACACACTGTGCAGTAATTGTTGCCATTTGTTGTATAGAAATCTCCCTGCTGAAAACAATGATAATAATGTGTTGCTTAACACAGACAAAAATACCATCAAATGATTGATTGGGAATACCAATTCCTTTGCCTAAACCATGATAAGAGGACTTGGCCTTTAGCACTCCAAAGAACTGTGAAGATAATCAATGGTCTAATACGGTAGGATAACAGAAATGGCAACATGATTCCAACCTAGACAGATGGCTTCACCTTAATAAAAGAGTGTGATATTATTGGTGCATCTTGGCCCAAACTCTTTTTGCCATATTTTTTGGCCATCTGTAGGAATGTGCTGGGGAGATGAAAATTGCCATTAATGCGCTTTGCAAGGAGCACTTCACAGTTCATTGACGGTGCAGTCAGCAGCACCAGAGAGAGCCCGGGAAAGCAATCATCCTTGGTTTTCTGTGCGCTGGGGATGTGCACTGACTGGAAACGTGGACTGTGCAATCTCAGGGCAAACCAGGAACCATGTTCAGCGAGGAAGAGCGAGACAACTGAAGGGGGAAAGCCATTTCTCCTTTCTCAGCTCTTGGACTCCTCCTCCAAAGCTGCAGCTCATGTGCGATGCAATGGAAAGAGTGGTGGCTTTTGAGACCCAAGCCCAGAAATACCTGCCTGACACCAAAGCTCAGTGAGTAACTGTAGGTAGGCGGGAGACAAAAAAAACAGTAGTGTCCAGAAAGTTGCAGTTTGAGGGAGATGAGTTATCATAACCCTGGTGCCCTAGACGTGTAATTCCCTGGGTGATCGCTCCCAGGTAAATGTGTAAAGCAGGGGTGTTGAACCTAGGGACAAATCTGGCCAGCCTGGGGTCCCAATCCATGCCTCTGGGGTTCCCCAAAAGGCCGTCCCCCTTCCTCTGGCCCCACCCACTTTTCCCAACCACCAATTGTTTGGTGGTTTCCTGCCTTTTGTGAAGTTTTTCCCATTCTCAAAGATTGAAATGCCTCTCCTAAGCCTTAAGTTACTGGCACTAAGAACTCTAAACTAAAATATGCTGGTATTTCCAAGGGGCGGCAGTAATTTTGTCCCCACCCCCTTTTGCCGTTGGTCCCACTCACCACTGGAATGTGGCCCCTAAAAGCTTCTCTGAAATTGAATTCAGGCCTCTGGCAGAGAGAGGTTCAACTAGGGATGTCCATCTCTGGGAAATGGGGCCCTTTGGGGGCTCGCCAGAATTCCTTGCCATGCATGACTCAGCTTGCATTTGCAAGCAGAGTTGCACTTTCCCCCCAAATTCTGAGGACTTTTTACATTTTTTTTTTTAAAAAAATGCAAAAATAGACATTTGCACAAATTGCATGTGCAATTTGTGTGACTTGCACAACTTTAGCCACAATTCATGCAAATTACACAAACCCCAGCTGGAATTTGCACAAATTACACAAATTGTGGCTCTGACTTGCACAAATGTCTATTTTCACAAATTAAAAAAATATGGAGAATCCACCAGCTGGCCTAACTCACTGTGGACAGAGTCAGGCCAGCTGGCAGAAGATGAGCCAAAGCCTGGGGGGGGGGGGAGCCAACAAAAGCTTGTCAAGCTCCACTCCCCAGTCGGATTCCTCTGCCATCCTTTGGTTTGACACCACTGGTGTATAGGATTGCAGCCAAAGTGTGCTTAGGACTGCAGCCAGAATTCCCTGTGCTTTATTAAAGGCACAATCCTATGCATATGTGTAGGCAGAAAACATCCTACAACTCCTAGTATTCCCCAGCCACTGTTGCTGACTGGGGAATACTGGGAGTTGTAGAACATTTTCCTGTCTAAACATGCATGGGATTGCACCCTAAATCTCTGAACCACTTCTCCAACCAGCATACGTTGTTTGTTAAAGTTTATGTGCTGTAAACAACCAGAAATATATCTCTGGTGTATTGTATGGAGTGAAAACTGGCATGACATTTCCTTGGAAGGTTACAAATGTATGCAGCTGTTTAGAGATGAACATTAAGAACAGTGCCCAAATCAAAACCCGTTCTAAACTCTCAGCCACTTTTCTTCATTCCAAGAACTGAAGTATCACTGTAACCATGGAGGATTGCTGAAATACTTCATCAGATTTATTGGGACCGAATGAAAGAGAGAGAAAAGGTACTTAAATGAAGAAATATAAATTCGGTGCTTCAGCTGACAGTCACGGAAAATCTTTGCAAACCATATCGGGTCAATAGATACTTACAACATATCTTTTTACACAAAACATCAGACTCTGCAAGCAACATCCACAATGTAGTAGGATTTCGCACTTCTTTGATGGCTGCACTACAATTTAGTAAGATACAGATCTCTCTCTAAAGTATGGATTGTCTATAAACATGGAGAATTCAATGACTTCTCCTAAAGACTAAGGCTCTTGTACACAGAAATGGCATTCTAATCCTTTAATTGATATTATGTTAAATAAGATCTCCATGCACAGAGTGGGACCAAAGGCACAGAGGTAGTATGACCCTAAGGACCAGATGTGAGGGTCAAATAGCAGAGGGCGGCCATTGCCTTTGTGTCCTGTTCAAAGACAGTCGTCTGACTGCTCGTGGATTCAGAATGCTGGAATAGATCAGTCTTAGCCTGAGCCAGTGGTGTAACTTACAATTCCCTCTATTTACGATGTTCAGGCTGTGCATGCCATTCCCTATGTAGGCAAAACAGCACCCCTCACAAGACAGAAGTGTCAGCTGGCTTGGGGGTAAACCAAGGTTTGCAGAAATGCAAAAAAATAAAACCTTTAGGGAATAAAAACACTGGGGCGGGGGAGAAACCCCAAAACAGCCCAATGTGGACTGAATGTAGGCAGTGACCATGGAATGCTTCCTAACTGTTGGAAGGAGAGATAGGAAACCAGTGCGGGGAGGAAGGGAATGGAATGGAATGGAATGGAATGGAATGGAATGGAATGGAATGGCTTAAATCCTGAACCAGGAACACTCCATACTACAACTTTTTATTGCAGGTCCCACTTGTATTCTTATATTACCATGTCTAGGTGGCACCATTCAATAAGAGGGAAGGTGCAGAATGAGATATGAACATACTATTAATGCTCCCCCATCCCAAGGATAGAGTAGTGGGTTTGCTTTTCCTTTCTTTGGGGACATTAGTAACTGCCACCATTAGTTTCATGCCACGGATTAACATGGACTTGCCCTCTATAAGGTTTTCTTGGATTTATGCAGGGTTTCTCTAATTTCAAAGACTGATATCAATCACGTCCAGAATTCCCACCCAGTTCAAATTGGTGAGAGGAATAGTGCAATGCAGTCTTGTGGTCAGCTGACCTGTAGGAGCATCATGTGACTCAGCCAAATGCCCAGCTGACCATTGGCTGTGTCACATGGATAGAGTAGGCTTTGGATGTGTAGGCTTTGGGTGTGGTGAGGGGAAACAGCTGCATGGAGAAGTAAAAAGGGGAAATGTTGCTCTGAATAGGGAAGTATGAGAATTTCATTTTTACTTGCAAAACATGCAAGCATGCCCTGTTCGAAGCCACTGAATATGTTCATTTCCAGATGTGTGCTCACATTCGATCTGAGCAACTTCCCCAGCTCAATTTGTGCAACTTCCCCAATTTGCACTAATTTCTGATAGGCTGAATCAGCCCCACTTTTGTCTATGGACAAAATCTCCCATTCCTGCAATTTTCCCATTCCCTCAGAGCAAGCAGTGATACAAAAGGTGAACAGGAACTGGGCACAAGATGAGTGGCAAGATGATGATCAGAGAGTCGTGGCGATCATGAACATCACTTGTTTGCCCATCCCTAGCTGTGAAACGACCTTTAGGTTAGGGAAGAATTCCAGTCTTTGCTGCTGGACACAAACCAGACTAGGAGCGAATGACAAAGATGGGAACCTCCAGCCCTCCAAATGTTCTTGGACTCCACCTCCCATCATCCCCAGCCACCATGGCCAATTGGTCAGGGATGACGGGAGTCCAACTATATTTGGAGGGTCACAGCCCTGCCAAATGGGAATCCATTTTGAGAGAAAGCTTTTTAGGGAAGGAGATTTCATAGGCAATGGCAAGTATCACAAAGGACTTTTGAAATGTCTTCCTCTGAGGAGCTTGGCTTACTAGCTGGTGTCTCCTAGAGGCCTTTGCTCTGCCTGCAACTTCCCTTGATGCTCCTGCTTCCAACTTGAGGTTGGAATTGTGTAGGTCAATCTCTGGGGGGCAGAACCTGCTCCAGGTTTGAGGAAACCTTGGGCACAGGGCCTTTAGTGCCCTGCCAAGTGGGCCCTGACCCTAACTTATCCAACAGGGCGCTGCACCACCACCAATTCCATTGTACCCCACCAGTGCTGTTCAGCAAGTAAGACCCACTGTTTGCACAATGGTGATTTAGCACTTCTGGGAGCAACAGAAACGACCAGAAGTGCTTGTTTCTGGAATGCAGCAGGTCAACAAAGCTTACCTAAGGGAGCTCCACCAACCTGTCCTGTTCCAGAAGTGAGCATCTCCACTCGTTTTAGAGCTTCCTATAGAAAGCATTAAATCTCCATTGTGCAAGCAGTGGGTCCCTCTTGAACAATGGAATCGATAGGAGAGGCAGTTTGTGCAATGACCCCATTGGATCCTGGCCCAAGTGGTGTGGTGTAGTGGTCAGCAGTGGTGCCAGATCTCAGCAACATGCCAGCCGGCTGCATTGAGCAAGCAAGTCATCAGTTTATTCTCACCCCATGCCCCAACATTTGACAGGGCCATGGGGAAGGGAATAAAAAGACAGCACTCTTAATGTTCACTTGGTGTTGATCATTAGGCAACAAGAAAGAAAAGTTCTTAAAAGGGCCCACCCAACTCAATGCAGGCAACACTGGGGTGGTGCATGCCTAGGGTTGCCATATGTCCTACTTTACCAAGGACAATCCTTTATTTGAAGTCATCCTCTACTTTAAGGGCTGTCCTGTCTAAGTCCCATTTCAATGATCAAGAACCTAAGATGGGAGAGCAGGGGCCTTAATGTTACCCATCAGTAGTTAACATCAGAGAGCAGACTAAACAGGCACAAAGGTCACCTGGTCACAGACCTCCCTGCTATGGTGAGATGCACTGTATTATAGTAGTTACTTCTAAATTTTGTCTTTATACATATTCATTTCATATGCAAATTTTATGTAAATCTATGCCCTTCTTTTAACAATTTAACAATGTTCTTCCTCTTTTTGGCAGTGCATACATTGCTACCCTACACATGGCAAAACAGAGCCCATCTGAGGTCAGCAGGATTATCTTTATTTCTTCCACTTTAGATCGATAAATATGCACTGAAGAAGAAGATCCATTCCTGGTGTTTGCAACCATCTGGAAATGGCTGTGGAATTGGAATTACGCAAGTGAAAAGCAAAATTCATGGGGAAAAATATGAGGAAATAACTTGTTGAATGAACAACACTTCACTCTCGAGAAGGCGGTGGAAAGGATTCTTTAATGCTATATTCCTTTCGACCTTTTGCTAGGTTTTAGGTATTAACAGTGTTTCACAGAGGCCCTCTCTGTGAATTAAATTATGGGTGACAAAATCAAGAAGTCAGAACATTTACTCTTGAACACATTGAATTGCTCTTGCCCAAATGAATGGGAGAAGGAGCCTCACATCCTCGTAGTGTACCATGTGCAAAGTCCAGGAAGAGATCTATATGTCAGTTTTAGTTTCTCTCAGTTGCTCATTTTTACAGTCTTAAGTTCAGTTTGTCATGGAAGTTGAGGGCTGTTGTTGTTTTAAGTTTGCATGAAAATTCATAATTCATAAATTCATATGCATTTGTGTATGAAAATTTGTCTAATATACATCTTCTTTGCAAGCAATTTTACTAATATACTGCATTTTCAACATTACTTTAACTAACAGACATATTCTTGGGTGAACTTTCCCCTAAACTACACATTCTTATACATATTTATTTAATTGGATAACTCCATTGGGGGGTGGGAATGGTGTATTACAAAATTTGAAAGATAATGGACTTTCAGTTTACGTATTGGTTTAAAAGGGAGAAATTTGGGAAGTTTGCATTAAAATGCAAACTGAGTGAATTTCTCCTCCATCCCTACCTTAGATTAGGTGGGACTGTTGAAATCTTTCAGCCTGAGGCCTGAATTCCATTTCAGAGAAGCTCTTGGGGGTCACATTTCAGCGATGGGCAGGGATGAAGGGAAAGGGGATAGGGCCAAATGCCAATCATACCAGTGCATTTGAGCTTAAAGCTCCTGCTGCCAGTAAAGAAGCCTTAGAAGAGGGATTTCAACCTTTTGGAATGGGGAGAGAATGCACAAATGCTGGGGAAAGTGGGAGGAGCAAGGGGAAATGGGTGTGGCCCTCTAAGGAATCCCAGAAGGCAAGACTGGGAGAACAGGAAGGTTGTATTTGCCCCCTGGACCTGAGGGATTCCATGCCTGGATTAGGCCATCAGAGATCCACAGAATATAATGGCAGTTGCTCATTGCAGAATACCACCACTATATAGAACAAGACACCTGAGGGTTATGTTTTACACTTTGATCTGGCAACTCTTAACTGAAGCCTTAAGCACCTGCACTGTCGAACACAGGGAGCTGCGTTATGCATAGTGATGGTCTCATTAAATGCAGCTGATGCTTCAGTTAAGTTTGCATAAAGCACATTTGATGTTGGCCACCTTGGGGAAGGAAATTTTCCTCCTGTGGTTTCTTCTGCTGCAACCTGATATAGCCGAGCAAAAGAGACTTGGCTGTGATTGCTTATTCCTGACTAATGACCAACCCTTAAACTTCCTATTTTACAGTGCATGGAATTCTTTCAATCTATTCGAAGGGCAATTTGTGTGAGTTGCAAAGGGGAGGAAATCATTTATTTACATTGGTGGCATGAACTAAACATTCCAGTCTTCCAAGAACATGCACATAGGATGCACAAGAGCAAAACCAGCTTGAACAATTCCTTCAGTGTATCAGACTAAAGGTTTTGAAATGTCTAAATGGAAAACTAAAGGCACTGAGTCACACATATGAAGCTACCTTATAGAAGTCAGACAATTGGTCCACCAAGCCCAGTATTGTCTCCTCCCCAAGGTCTTAGTCAGAGGTCTTTGACATCATCTGCTAGGGTCTCTAATGATCATAGAACTCAACCATCTCCTTGTCCAACCTTCTGCCAATGCAGGAAACCACTGCTACCACATCACTGGTAGATGGTCATCCAACCTCTGTTTAAAAACTTCTAACAGAGTCCACCACCTTCTGAGGCTGTCTGTTCCATTGTTGAACAGCTCACATCATCAGGAAGTGCTTCCTAATGTCAAAAACCCCTTTCATGTCATTTGAACCCTTTGGCTCAGGTCCTACCCCCTGGAGTTACAGAATAGAAATTTGCTCCATTATCTACGTGGCAGCCTTTCAAATCTTTGAAGATGGTTCTCATAACACCTCTTAATCATCTCTTCCCCTTTCTAAACACATCAAACTGAACATAGGAAGCTGCCTTATATTGAGGCAGACCATTAGTCCATTGGGCCCAGTATTGTTGACACTGACTGGCAGCAATGGCTCTCCTGGGTTTCAGGCAGGACTTTTTCCTGCTCTACCTGGAGATGCTGGAGATCGAACCAGGGGCCTTCTGTATGCAAAGTATGTGCTCTGCTACTGACCTATGGCCCCTCCCACTTGTTCAACCTTCCCTGTTAGGTCTCGGACTATAGTCCCTCTACTTGGCACATTCCAGTTTGTCAATATCCTTCTTGAACCTTGGTGCCCAGAACTGATGACCACGAACAGCAGACCCTTTCATATGAAAACAGTTAGTCCCACAGATACCCTGTTTCCAAGCCATAGAGGGATGGGTGAGAATTTTGCTTTGTTCATTTTAGTGATAACTTGCCAACATTTGCAAATTTCTGCAGAAAGTCAGAAACAGGATGGAAAGGACCTGAGATGTTTACAAAATCAAATTTGGGAGAAAGTGAAACTGACAGTTTTGTCCATCCTTAGCTGAACAAAATGGAGCTTTGGTCTGATCCAACAGGGATTCATTCATTCATTTCATTTCTGTACCATCCAGTAGTCAAGACCCCCTAGGCAGTTCAAAAAAATTACAATCTTTTTTCCATTTTTATAACATATGAAGCAACCTCATACTAAGTCATTTAGCGGTAGTGTCTTCTCTGACTAACTGTTGCTCTGCAGGATCTCAGGCTGAAGCCTGGGCCAGCTCTGCTATGTGAGATCCTTTTAAATAAAGATGGTAGAGAACAGTGCCAGATGTAGGAACAAGTCAAATAAGCCATGGCTTAGGGCCTCATATTATGAGGGGCTTCTAAATACATTGGTGATAACTAAGATCTATTATAACTGAAATTGCTTTGGCTTACATAAATTTTCATATAAAATCCACCACCCAAAATCTGAGCCCTGATCTCCCTGTCCCAGTCCACACCCAACCCCATCAACTTCCCTGCCAGGGCTGCTGGACATCATCCACAGATTTCCCAACCTCACCTCAGACCTGAGAGGAGACAATGGGAGCTAAGATTACTGCAAGTCTGGATATGTTTTCTTTAGAATGCCAGTATTAATTTCTCATTACAAGCTACATTGCTACTTCCATTAACTAAGTTCTGATCCCTGCAATTGTTCTTGTGTTTCTATAAATTACAAGTCTTCAGCTTCATATATGATAATTAAGAAATCATAAGGTATTTGATAACGCAAATAACACTTTTTCCAAGAAGTATCCTTTATTGTATCTTGTTTCTCATTGCATCTTTTACATATATATACAGTATATATATATATATATATACACACACACACACACACACACATGCACGCACACACACACACACGCACACATACAGTGTGTGTGTGTGTGTGTGTGTATATATATACACATACACATACACACACACACACAAATATACTGGTTTAACTTTCTAGTATAATGTCAAACATGTTTTTCTCTTCTTCTTTTCATATGGGGCCTCTGAATCTTATAGAATCATAGACTAGTAGGGTCGGAAGGGGCCTATATGACCATCAAGTCCAACCCCTGCTCAATGCAGGAATCCAAGTCAAAACATCCTTGACAGGTGGCTATCCAGCTTCATCTTGAATGCTTCCAGTGTGGGAGAGCCCACTACCTCCCTAGGTAATGGGTTCCATTCTCATATTGCTCTAACAGTCAGGAAGTTTTTCCTGATGTTCAGCCGGAATCTGGGTTCCTGTAACTTGCACCCATTATTCCATGTCCTGCACTCTGGGATGAACAAGAAGAGATCCTGGCCTTCCTTTCTGTGGCAACCTTTCAAGTACTTGGAGAGCATTATTTATTTATTTATTTATTTATTTATTTATTTCATTTCTATACCGCCCAATAGCCGAAGCTCTCTGGGCGGTTCACAAAAATTAAAACCAAACAACACAAAAACATTATCTTATCTCCCCTCAGTCTTCCCTTCTCAAGGCTAAACATACCCAGTTCTTTCAGTCTCTCCTCATAGGGCTTTTATAAATCACTTTGTAGGGAAGTGATTTGTCTCTCGTCCCAAACAAAAACAGGCAAAGCAGACTGCTTGATGGTGGTGTAAGCAGCTAAGATCTGCTCAGAAGTTCATACATTTCATTAAAGGTTGGAAGGGATATGTGTAGCCTTCCAGATGTTGCTGGACTCACTTTCCATAATCCCTCATCATTGGCTATGCTTAACATGGCTTAGGGCCTCAGCATGTCTGAATCCGGCCCTGGAGGAGAATGAACCTGGAGCCTCATGCCAGGGAGCTGAGGCCACACTTGTGGCGATTAGGGATGAGTGAAAATTTTATTTCAGTTTGGTTTATAATTGACTAAAATATGCAAAGTTCTCCATATCTGGGAGAAAAGGAACTTGTGCTTTTTATTTTTTTAAAAAAAAACTGAATATGGGAGAATCTGGAACTGACAGATTCATCCGTCCAGGCCCAGGGCTTTGAGTAGAGATGTCAGGGAAATCTGCAATGAGTTTGGATTTCTATAAATCCGACCCATGGATTCCACAGTAGACCAGCTTTTCCCAAGTCACACAGACTCTACAGACTTTCAGACTGTTTGGGGGGTTGTTTTTTTTTACTTTCTGGAATTTTATGCAAATTTAGTCGTCGAAAAATATGTAAAATAAAAAAACACCAGCCAAAAATGTGCATTTCCCCCATAGGCTAAAGCATGAAAATGTGCATTGGGGGGGGGGGGGATTTGCACAAAGGTGAATGTGCCCAAAGGCGAATTTGTGCAAATTTGAGAAACTGGAAATGAGCAGACAATGGGATGGAAGGCACCTGACCATCCACAAACACAGATGGAACTGATTTTATAAAAAACATACATTCCTAGCTTTGAGTGCTTTGCCCTTCAAATTCTGGGTTTGAATCCCTCCATATTGACCAATGTTAGTGTTGAATTAGGGTTGCCACCTCTTTTTTTCTGACAGGCTCTTCATCTTTATGGGAGGGAGGTATATCATGGTCCTCTCCATGCTGAGAATAGGTACACATCTTGAATTTGGCTGGTGCAGATGGGTGAGAATTTCATTTCAGGTCATTTTTTGATAAGAATTTACCAAAGAATTTAGATAAGATTTTAAAAATTAGCATGTGGGAGAAAGCAAAATGGTCAAATTTGCCCATCCCTAGTGTTGTCTGGATATGTGTGCACCCAACTCTATTTTTCCATTTGTTTTCATTTTACTCAAAATCTCCAGTTCTGATCCATTGAAGAAATGGTTCAAACTGGTTCTGCTCTTTGCACACTCCAAAGCTGTGTCTGCCCAACAGCTTGATTCACTTCTATCTAGGGTCCTTCCCTAATGGAAGGCCCCCCTAGATCTGCAGGCCAAGACAACCCAATGGATATTCTGCTCTCTTTCTTTGGACAACTGCTTGATGCTTTTTACTATTTTTGCTGCTGGATTTCATTATTTCTATATGCTGTTTTAATATGTGTACATACACACTTGCAAGCGTCCTTGTAAGGAGTTTTTTAATAGAAAAGTGGCCCTTAAATGTTTTCATACATAAATAAATTAGGAACATAGGGAGCTGCCTCGGTTTATCAAGCCCAGCATAGCTCTGCAGGATCTCAGGCAGAAGTTTTTTACGTCACCTGCTACCTGACCCTTTTAACTGAAGATCCAAGGGGAAAGAATTTGGGATTATTTCTATGCAGAGCAAAACATCTGTTCTCCCACCAAGCTATGGTCCCTCCATGAATTTCAACCAGGTTTCATGGATATGACGTGTCCATTAAGAAACTAGCTCATTAGGTGATGATGTTGCCAATTGTCTCCTAAATTAGTTGGCTTGTTAACGGATATGGCACATCGATGAATGTTCATTTAAAAACTCTGTGTTTTGCCTAAACAACTGGTTTTTATATTTGCAAAAACTGAGGATCTACCATGGTTTATTTCTTCTTCCCAGAAAACCTTGGGAGGGTCCCAAGTGAAGGCTGAATCTATTTCAATACCTTGTAGAGCCTGCACCACCACCACCCCTTTTCCATCTTAACTAGGGATGCACAAATCCCTTACCTGGCTCCACACAGGGGCATACACGGTGGGGGGGAGGCGCTCCGTCCCTCCCCCCGGAATCCTGCCCGGCCGGCTCCGGCTGCCCGCAGCCAGACATCCAGCCGCTGGGCAGCCCTGAAGGGACGCAAATGGCGGCTGTCGTAGCCGCCACCATTTGCATCCCTATATTGAGTCATGATAGGCTACGTAAATATTGTCAAGGGCTCCTTGGAGGGCTCTCTCAGTCTAATCCAGTAGCCAAGTCCAGACGCAGACAAAGGGATTCTTTTCACAGCTTTATTCTTCTTTTACAACTTACAACTCTACAGGTAGCAACTAGATCTGAGCAGCAGCATCCCTATGCCCTAAGTTGGAACAGTTGGTCCCTGTTTGAAAAGCAATTACTGGCAGACCCCTGAATATAAGGACTAGGGAGAATCCCTCCCCTTTTCCCTTGGATCCTCTGGGCGCAACTGTTCTTTGAGCGCCAACCAGGCGCTATGCCTCCTTTCCGCGCTCTCCATTTGGCGCCGCTCTCTGCGTCTGCGCCGCACATCCAACCAGTCTGCTATCGGTGCTGGGTCACTCCCTGGACTGCTTTCTAATCTAGGAATGTGGGTGGGAGGAATCTCTGTCAGCTGCGGGTCCTGGGAAAAAGGGGGGCTCTCCTCTCCCAGGAGCGACTGCTCTTCCTCCGAATCAGAATTGCTCTGGGATTCTATGGGCTCAGTGTCCACCCTGACAAATATTTATGTAGCCTATCACGGCAGGGGGAAAAACCCCAGCGTACTCAAATGGTGGTGGCTACCGCCATTTGCGTACACTGGGGTTCCCCCCCCCGCCGTGATAGGCTACGTAAATACTTACGTAGCCTATCACGGCCTCCGCAGGGACACAAATGGCATCCCTGTGTTAGCCGTGATAGGCTACGTAAGTATTTACATAGCCCATCACGGCTAGGAAGAGGAGGAAGCGAATGGTAGCCAGGACGGCCAGCATTCGCAAAGCAGCACGGACGGGAGCAGGTAAGTGCTCCGTTTCGCGCGCCTTTTGTGGGGTGGGGGCAGTGGGGGCTTCGTCCCGCACACCTTTCGTGGGTTGGGGGGGCAGGGGCTTCGTTCCATGACAGATTTCAGGGGGCCGAATGCACTGGCATTCGGCCTCACCGAGATCCGTCGCAGAATTCTCTGACATCCCTAATCTTAACACTAACCAAATGCATACTCCTTGGCATTAACATTAGCCACCCTCCCCCCTTTTTTTGCTTTGCTTACTATCTTGCCTGATGAAGACTTCTGGAACATCCAAAGGCTTGCGTAGTATTATGTGGCCTTTCAGTTGGCCTAATGAAGCAAGGGGTTCAAAACCTCATGGCCAGGAACTACATCTGGCTTTCTGAGGTCCAGTCTGACCCTTCAAGGTCCTCCAGAAGGCCATGCCCCTTCCCCTGGCATCACCCCCTTTCTCCAGCTACTGATCATTTGCTGGTTTCCTGGCTTTTGTGCAGTGTTTTCCCCCATTCTAAAAGGTTGAAACTTGAGCTGTGTGCAAATGGCCTCTTGAAATTCTCCACCTTACTTGTGGGCAGAGAAATTTGGGAGACAATTTCACCGAATTTCTCCAGGGGGAGGAGAAATTCTCACCAGTTTCTCAAAGGTAGGGCTCCCCATTGTCAGGGCTTGCAGCACAGCTTCTTTCTTTTTTGGTAAGAGTTTGGGGGGTTTCGTGCTGCAACAGCATCACCTCTCTTGGCAGGCTGGCCCCCAGTTTGCATCCACCGCCATGTGGGTGGGGGCAGTGTTGTGTCCAGCTCCAAGGATGAGACGGAGTTAGTGCTCTGCCAAAATCTGTCCTCCAATTTCCTGAACATTTTTGCCCCCCATGAAAAAGGCTTCCATTGTTCTGCCTCATTCAGGATGTTTTATAATTTATTTTTGTGGTGTCTTTGAGCTTACCTCATCACAACAAGCCTCCCAGGCTGCCAGCATGTCCTGATTTGAAAAAGCCCCAAGGGAGGAATTACCTCATGGTGCCTTAAACCGGACTGTAATTGAAGTGTAGGAAGCTGGGGAGATCACAGGCAGCCAGAGAGATGATTGTACAGTGAAAAATAGGACATTTGTTCTCAGCCACCTTCTAAGTAAGGTAAGCTAGGGATGGCGGAGAATTTCTCCACGAATCTCGGGGAGGCCGAATGCCAACGCATTACAACGCAAATAGCGTTGCCCTTATTTTCACTGTAGTCTACATAAATCTTTACATAGACTACCCAGGCCCAAATAAGGAACGCAAATGGCGGCGCCCATGGGCGCCACCATTTGCGTATGCACTTTTTTTTTTTCTTCAAAGTCACCTGTGATAGGCTACGTAATGATTTACGTAGCCTATCACGGCTGACTTTGGAAATCTAGCCATGATAGGCTACGTAAATCGTTACGTAGCCTATCATGGGTGTGTGGTTTTTTTTTTTAATTCACTTTTTTATTTCGCAGCCGGGGAGACGGGGCGCTTCTCCCCGGCCTGAATTTTGGCCGGGCGAGGTGGGGCGCCTCCCCCCCCAGCCTGAATTTCGGCCGGGCAAGGCGGGGCGCCTCCCCCCCTGGCCTGAACTTTGGGGAGAGAACCGAAGCGTCTCCCCCCCACCGCGAAGCAAGCTGCGGGACCAGGTAAGGGACTTTCGTACATCCCTAGTAAGCTCAAAAAACCCAAACCCAACCCATGAGAATTTCTCCAAAATTTCTTCACCACTGAATTTCTTTTTGAAGGAAATTTCTTTTCTATCAAATGGAATGAGAATGGTAAAAAAAAAATGTGGGAGAAATTTTCGGCACAGCACTAGCTGAAACACCTCTCTTAGAGCTTAGTTACTGGTAATATAAACTAAAATATGCTGGTATTCTTGGGGGAGGGGTATTTCCCCTTCCCTTTTGCCTTTGGCCCTACCCAGCACTTGAATGTGACCCCCCAAGAGCTTCTCCAAAATGGAATTTGGCCCTTGGGCTGAAACAGGTTCTACACACCTGTATTACACAATTATGGATTTTAGATTTTGTTTCTTTTCTTATGGAGTCCCTATTTATTTAGCATCCAGGTCTCTACTAATATGGATGCTGAACACTCACCCATTTCCAAAAGAGGTAAAAGCTTGAAGCAGATCCAACCTGGTCTCCCAAGTGATGGCAATGTTGATTTAACACTGCTGCCAGGACCTAGCATTTCTCGGCTTTAAAAGACTGTATTTACTGCCACCTAAGGGAACTAAGTAAGAACAGGTTTGGAAAATAAGAGCTTGTGGCAGGCAGGCTGCAATCTTTTTTGTTGTTCTTTTATTCAGCCTGTTCTTCAAAATGTCACTTAGGGCACAATCCTATGCATGTTTAGACAGAAGAAAGTCCTACAACTCCCAGCATTCCCCAGCTAGCTATGGGTGTTGTAGGACTTCCTCCTGTCCAGACATGCATAGGATTGTGCCCTTAGCCAGTTATTTAGATTAGGGGTGGATGAAAGTCCCTTACCTGTCGTCGAAGGACGTTTGCGGTGGGGGTGAGGCGCTTCGCTGCTCCCCCCGTGAAGTTCTGGCTGGGGGGGGAGGCTTCCCGCCTCGCCCCGGCCGAAATTCAGGCCGGGGAGGAGGCTTCCTGCCTCACCCGGCTGAAATTCAGGCCGGGGAGGAGGCTTCCCGCCTCGCCCGGCCGCGAACGCGAAAGTTAAAAAAAAAAAAAAACACCCCCTGATAGGCTACGTGACGATTCACGTAGCCTATCACGGCTAGATCTGCAAAGTCAGCCGTGATAGGCTACGTCAATCGTCACGTAGCCTATCATGGGTGACTTTAAAAAAAAAAAAAAAAGCGCGTACGCTAATGGCAGCCCCCATAGGGAGCCGCCATTCGCATTCCTTATTTAGTCGCTGTAGTCTACGTAAATCTTTACGTAGACTACATTGACCAAATAAGGAACGGGAATGGTGGCTCCCTATGGGGGCTGCCATTATACATACGCGCTTTTTTTTTTTTTTAAGTCACCCGTGATAGGCTACGTGACGATTGACGTAGCCTATCACTGCTGACTTTGCAAATCTAGCTGTGATAGGCTACGTGAATCGTCACGTAGCCTATCAGGGGGCGTGTGTTTTTTTTTCTTTCATTGGAATGGCGGCGGCGGCAGCCGGTCAAAAGACCAGCTGCCGCTCCCGCCCCGCTCGAACACCCGCCGAACCGCCGGCCGGACCCGCCGCCAGGAGGGACATTCGGCGAAGGTAAGTCCCGTCCCGGGGGGGTGCAGGGGGCGGGGGGGGTTCGGAGGATTTCTCCCCGAAACTTGTTCGGGGGGCCGAACACGTTGGCGCTCGGCCCCCCGAAGTTTCGGGGAGAAATTCTCCGCCATCCCTAATTTAGATGAGTCCCATTCCACACCTCTTGAAATGGTTCCACAAGGATGTGGTTGGGCTCCCTTTTTCTGTACAATTCCAGCCATCTTAAGAGCAATGTTAGGAATCCCAAATGGTTTAATCAAACTAATATAAAGAAACCCATGGTTTTTCATTTCCTCTCAAGCTAAGATTGCCAGGGAGGACACAGCTCTCATCTAATATGTACCGTCTGTAGTAGTGATGTTGCCAAAGTTCATAATTTGTGTATGAATTTGTACAGCTTGGTAACACTCAGCCACAGTATGAATCAAGCCTCAGAAGTTCTTCTCCATCCCAGAATATTAAATACATTTCTGCAGATGCTATTGCACTCATGTCCTACTAGTGGGCTTCCTACAGGCAGCTGGTTGACCATTATGTGAACAGAATGCTGGACTACACGGACCCTTGGTCTGATTCAGCATGGCTCTATTTACATTTTTATGCATAATCAGAGCTCAGAAGACCAGGGCCCCAATGCACATGCTTTATATATATAGGTTGAGATATTCTCTAATGTTAACCATTTACATCTGATGAAACACTCATTTCCTGCTGCATGCTACATAAACAGAACAAACTACCTGCCCGCACTGTCTTCTGCTTGGTGGGTTTCTTCTATATTTGGGTCAATCAATTCTCTTGGTTGTTACTTACAAACCTTTTAAGTATGTGTTGTCATAAGAACATCCATACTGGATCAAAGCAATCTATCAGACCTATCTTGTCCACCATTCTTTTCCCAGAGTGGCCAACCAGATGCCCATGGAAAGCCCATAAGTAAGACATGAGGGCAATGGCACCCTCCTGCTTAACCAACACCAACGCCAACACCCCCACAGCAACTGATATTGAGAGGCATACTGCCCCCAATACTGGAGGTACCATATAGCCATCAGGACTAGTAGCTATTGATAGCCTTATCCTCTGTGCATCAGTCTAAACCTGTTTTAGAGCTATCCAAATTAATTGCCATCACTATACCTTGTGGTAGGGAATTCCATAGTTTAACGACACACTGTGTGAAGAAGTATTTCCTTTGTCCTGAATCTCTCACCACTCAGCATCGTGGAATGTCCCCATTTTCTACTGTTATCCACTTTCCCCACATCATTCATAATGTTATACATCTCTATGATATCCCCCCAACTCACCTTTTTTCTAAGCTAAAAACATACATTGTAACCTTTCCTCATGGGCAAGTTGCTTCAGTCTAAAGCCCCCTCCTGCTCCCAGGTATGTTTGTTTGGGGTGGGGCTGCTTGAATTTTCAGGTGGCTCTCCATCATAGCTGTTGCCACACACAGGTGTAGGGTGTGTGATGCTAAACTACAGTTCTAAGGAGATAATGTAATAATCAACATATGCACCAACATTGAGAGCTGAGGGAGGACCCATAGCTGATTGGTAGGGGACATACTTTGCAGTGTAGACAATATCAAGGTGGATGGACCAATAGTCCCACTTGGTAATAAGGTGTCAGGGTGGAAACTAAGCTGATAGAACCCCAGAGCAGTTCTGATTCTGAGGAGGATCAGCAATCTATGGGAGAGGAGCCAGCTCATCCCTCACAGGCACAGCAGCTGGCAGAGATTCCTCCTGCCGGCATTCCTGAGATAGATAGTGATCCTAGCAGTGAGAAAGTGCACAAGGGGGGCTTGCTAGATGCTCAGCGCAGATGCAGGGAGCGACGAGCGATGAAGGGCGCGGAAAGGAGGTGTAGCACCCGTTTGGCGCGCAAGCAACAGCCGCCTCCCATGGACCCAAGGGAAAGAGGGAGGATCTCTCCCTAGGCCATAAGTTCAGGGTCTTCAAGTGATTCTCCTTCTAATGGGCATAGGCTACTCTGCTGTTCCTTGCTTAGTCGCTGGTGATGAGCATCTGAAAGAGTCATTAATTTGTTAAGGGATTAAAGCCATTAAAAGAATCCTTTCATCTGTGTCTTGAGTTGGCTATTGGAGTAAACTGAATGAGGCCACTAGGGCGCTCCTGACAGCTTGATCCCCGTTCCTCTTTTTTCTCTCTCTCTCTCTCTTCTCCTACTGCCGAATGGAGGGTGCCAGGGACCTGGCAGTGCAAGCTCTGGTGCAAGAGAACCAGATTCTCCATGATCAAGTGGCTCAACTGACGACTGCTGTACAGAATCTACAAGCTGTGGTTCAACCCCCACCACCTCCGATTCCCCCCCACCCCGCAGCAAGTTCCCGGTGGCTTTGCCAGAGAAGTTTTCTGGGGAGAAAGGACTTTTTCAGATTTTCCAGGCCCAATCGGAGCTGTACATGTGCCTTCGACCTGAGGATTTTCTGATGGAACAGGTTCATGTGGGCTTCATCATTAACCTACTTTCAGGCATGGCAGCTAAATGGGCTTCGGGACTTCTTCTCACGAATGACTCCCTGCTCGGGGACTATCAAGGTTTCATGACAGCGATGGCCAGATTTTTCGGTGACCCCCTGTGCACGCAGATGGCTTCTTGGGAGATTCACTGCCTCAGGCAGAACAAGGACTCAGTTTCCAGCTATGTGACAACTTTTCGCTTGCTGATGCAGGATTTACAGTGGAATCATGCTGCGCTGGTGGCTCAGTTTTTGGATGGTTTGAACAATGAGATCTTGGATGAGTTGGCGCACATGCCTAGCCCACCTACTTTGGAGGGCCTCATTCAGACCTGCCTCCAGATAGATAGTCGGCTGGAGGGGTGCCGGCAGACCCAGCGGGGTGCCGGGGGCCAAGATTTCCCTCCTCCCATTCCCCCATTTCCTGCCCCCACACCCTGCCCCTGTGGTGGGGGCGGAGGAGACCCTGATGCATCTGGGAGCTACCCAAGTCCCACTGCCGCCGGAGGAACTAGAGCAGCAGCATGCTGAGCGCCGATGTTTTTGGTGTGGAAAACTGGGACATTTCGCCAAAACCTGCCACGCTAGACCGGCAGCTCCTCTGCCTCCCCCTCCTCTCCTTCCTCCTCCTCCTCCTCCTCCTTGCCCCCAGGCCTGACTAGGCTGCCCCCCAAGCCTGTTGGGGGTCTCCAGTGTGGGGGTCAGTTCCACACCCGGTGGGTACCTTCCACAACCCCCCCACCCTCCCATCTGCTACTGTATGTTCACCTCTGCTCCTCCCAGTTGGGTGGGGTGGAGGCCCTGGCTTTAGTGGACTCGGGGGCTACGACCAGTTTCATGAATGAAACCTTCACCCTCTTCCACAAGATTCCTACCCTGCCCCTTCCTGCCCCCTTGGAGGTGGAGACCATCGATGGGCATCCTCTTTCTTTGGGCGCGGTGACCCATATTACAGCTCTGCTTAGGGATGGACGAAAGGGACTTACCTTGTCCCGCAGCTTGCTTCGCAGTGGGGGGGAGGCGCTTCGCTTCTCCCCCCGAAGTTCAGGCGAGGGGGGGGAGGCGCCCCGCCTCGCCTGGCCGAAATTCAGGCTGGGGGGGGAGGCGCCCTGCCTTGCCCGGCCAAAATTCAGGCTGGGGGGGGGAGGCGCCCCGTCTCTCCGGCCACAAAAGAAAAAGTGGGGGGGGGAAACGTGATACGCTACATAATGATTAATGTAGCCTATCACAGCTAGATTTCCAAAGTCAGCCATGATAGGCTACGTAAATCGTCACGTAGCCTATCACAGGTGACTTTGGAAAAAAAAAAGCGTGTACGCAAATGGCGGCACCCATGGGGCGCTGCCATTTGCATTCCTTAGTTTGGCACATCTAGTCTACGTAAAGATTTACGTAGACTACGGCGAAAATAAGGGAACGCTATTTGCGTTGCCCTTATTTTCGCCATAGTCTATGTAAATCTTTACGTAGACTAGACGTGCCAAACTAAGGAACGCAAATGGCGGCGCCCCATGGGCGCCGCCATTTCCGTATGCACTTTTTTTTTTTTCAAAGTCACCCGTGATAGGCTACGTGACGATTTACGTAGCCTATCACGGCTGACTTTGGAAATCTAGCCGTGATAGGCTACGTAAATCGTTACGTACCCTATCACAGGTGTGGTTTGTTTTTTTTTTTACTTTTTTATTTTGCAATGGCGGCGGCGGCAGCGAGTCAGAAGACCAGCCGCCGCCCCCACCGAAACGCCGCCAAAACGCCACCAAAACGCCGCCAGGATCCGCCGCCGAGAGGAACATTCGCACGAGGTAAGTCCCATCCCGGGGGGGCGGGGGGCCGGCGGAGAATTTCACCACCAATTTCGGGGGGCCGAATGCGTTGGCATTCGGCCTCCTGGAGATTCGGGGAGAAATTATCCGCCATCCCTAGCTCTGCTCACTCTGTGTGCCCAGTCCCACATTGAGCAGATTCAGTTTCACTTGGCCAAGGTTCCCCAATACCCAATCGTGCTGGGTGTTTCCTGGCTCTCTAAGCATAATCCTCAGATTTCTTGGGAGCTTCAGCAAGTGGAGTTTGTGTCTCCCTACTGCCGGGAGCATTGCCTCCCGACCAAGACACCAGTCCCAGCCCAGGCCTTAACCCTTTCCTCCCCCTCCTCGTCTGCTTCTGGCAGTTCTTCAGCTACCGTGATCCTCCCAGAGAAGTATGCGGCTTTTCGGGATGTATTCAACAAGAAGGCCGACCAGCTCCCCTCACCACCCATTTGACTGTGCCATTAACCTCATTCCAGGGCAACCATCCCCGCTGGCCAACTGTATTCATTGTCAGAGCAGGAACTTCAAGCTCTGTGGGAGTTTTTGGACGCAAACCTCAGACGTGGCTTCATTCGCCCTTCCTCCTCCCCCGCCTGTGCCCCTACCATCTTTGTGACCAAAAAATCTGGAGAACTCCACCCGGTGCATGACTACAGAGCCCTCAATTCAGTCTCGATCCCTGACAAGTACCCCCTCCCCTGATCCCTGAGATGCTGGAGCACCTGGGGTGAGCCAAGATTTTCACAAAGTTGGACCTGCGTGGCGCCTACAATCTGATTCGCATCTGGGAGGGGGATGAGTGGAAAACCTGTCTCGGCACCCAGTACGGAGCGTATGAATACCTAGTGATGCCGTTTGGGCTCACCTGCGCCCCGCCCCCACATTTTTGCGTTTTATGAATGCCACCTTCCAGGACTATTTGGACACTTTCCTCATTGTTTATCTTGATGATTTACTTATATTTTCTGAGGACCCCCACGCCCATCAGCACCATGTCTCTACCATCCTCCAGCGCCTCCGCAAACACCATCTTTATGCCAAGTTGGAGAAATGTGTGTTTGACCTAACCTCTTTGGAGTATCTTGGTTACATTATCTCAGCTAACGGTATCAGGATGGATCCTGCAAAGGTCCAGGCAGTCCTCTCCTGGCAGGCTCCATCCACCAAGAAGGACTTGCAACATTTTCTGAGGTTTGCTAATTTTTACAGAAAGTTCCTGCCCAGCTTTGCTCGGCTGACATCTCCTCTCACAGACCTCTTTAAGGGCAGGAAATCTCCTTTTCATTGGACAGCATCTGCCCAACAGGCTTTCGAGGAACTTAAGAAGCTTTTTAGTTCTGAGCCGATCCTGTTACATCCCGAACCGAGGAAGCCTTTAGTAGTGCAAACTGATGCCTCTGACTTTGCAGTGGGGGTGGTACTTTTTCAGCCAGATCGGGTGGGCGGCGGGTTGCAACCCTGCGCCTACCACTCCAGGAAGCTGAACATGTCTGAGAGGAATTATACCATCTGGGAGAAGGAACTGTTGGCCATCAAGTCCGCTTTGGAGACCTGGCAACATCTGCTGGAGGGGGCACAGCACCCAGTTGAAGTTAGAACCGACCATCGCAACCTGGAACATCTTCAGACAGCCCATGCCTTAAACCAGAGGCAGATTAGGTGGTCACTTTTTTTTCCTGGTTCCACCTTAAGATTTGCCATGTGAAGGCCTCTGACAACCTACAAGCAGATGCTCTTTCTCATAAGCCGGACCTCCAGCCAGGGGGTGAGGGAAATCCCCCCCCCTCTGATTCTTCCCCCCCAGAGCCTGGCGGCAGCTGCAGCGCCTCACTCTTGGGAGCAGCTCCTTCACTCTGCACAGGCTCAGGATGCTTTTGTTCTCACAAAAGTGGAGGAATTGGGGCTAGCCTCGGCCCCCCCACTCTACCCCTTTCTCTTTGCGAGGTGGCCTGCTTTACCATTCCGGTCGGGTCTATGTGCCTTCTAGACCCCTCCACAAGAAGGTCCTCCATCAGTGCCATGACTCCCCCACCGCTGGGCATTTTGGCTTCGCCAAGATCCTGCATGGAGTGACGCGGGATTTTTGGTGGCCTCGTGTGTGTCAGGACATCAAGACCTATGTCGCCTCCTGCCCAACCTGCCAGTGGGTGAAGGCCCCCTCAGGCAAGCCCACAGGCTTGCTTCACCCCCTGCCTACCCCCTCAGGACCTTGGAAACTGCTCTCCCTTGACTTCATCACTGATTTGCCTCCCTCACACAGTAAGACCACCATTCTGGTGGTGGTGGATTTGTTTTCTAAGATGGCCCATTTCATCCCCTGCTCTGGGTTGCCCACAGCCAGGGAGACGGCGGAGCTGTTTTTGGTGCATGTTTTCTGGCTCCACGGATGGTCCGAGGGTCTCATTTCGGATAGGGGGGCCCAATTCACTGCCCATTTCTGGAGGGAGCTACTTGGGCTTCTCCATGTGATGCTCCATCTTTCCTCTGCCCACCATCCACAGACGGACGGTCAGACCAAGTGCACCAATGCGACTCTGGAGCAATATTTGCGCTGCTATGTCAATTACCAGCAAGATGACTTTTTCCTTGCTGCCTCTCGCAGAATTTGCTTATAACAATGTCTGCCATGCTCCCACCCACCAAACTCCATTTTTTGCCAATGTTGGTTACCACCCCAAGGCTTTCCCATCCACCTTAGCTCCCTCTTCGGTGCCAGTGGCCCATGACTTTTTAGAGGAATTGCGAGCAGTACACCACCTCTTACGGGACTCCCTCGAACAAACCAAGACAGCCTACAAGGCCTCTGCAGACCAGCGGTGCCAGCGAGGTCCATCTCTGCAACTGGGGGACTGGGTATGGTTGTCTACCCAATATCTCCCCTCTCACTCGCCCTCAAGGAAGCTCGCACCTCGCCACATGGGGCCTTTCCAGATTACGGCCCAGATTAACCCTGTTGCTTTTCGCCTGGCTCTCCCCCCCTCCATGAAGATCCATCCTGTTTTTCATCAGTCCTTGCTGTCCCCCCTGGTTTCTGGCAACCCTCATCACTCAGTCGGTTCCCCCCTGCTGCCAGTGCTGGTGGAGGGGGAGGAGGAGTTTGAGGTCACAGAGATTCTGGACTCCCGCCTTTCCCACGGCTGCCTGCAATATCTAGTGGACTGGAAGGGGTATGGGCCAGATGAGCGAACCTGGGAACCCGTGGAAAATGTGCATGCTCCATTGTTGCTGAGGCGCTTCCACCAGCTGTACCCCCACAAACCCGGGGCCCTAGGGGAGGAGCATGAGGGGGGGCCTCATGGGAGCGGGGATGATGTCAGGGTGGAAACTGAGCTGAGAGAACCCCAGAGCAGTTCTAATTCTGAGGAGGATCAGCAATCCATGGGAGAGGAGCCAGCTCATCCCTCACAGGCACAGCACCTGGCAGAGATTCCTCCTGCCTGCATTCCTGAGATAGATAGTGATCCTAGCAATGAGAAAGTGTGCAAGGGGGGCTTGCTAGATGCTCGACGCAGACGCAGGGAGTGACGAGCGATGGAGGGCGCGGAAAGGAGGCGTAGCGCCCGTTTGGCGCGCAAGCAATGGCTGCCTCCCATGGACCCAAGGGAAAGAGGGAGGATCTCTCCCTAGGCCATAAGCTCAGGGTCTTCAAATGATTCTCCTTCAAATGGGGATCAACTGCCTACTCGGAGCATAGGCTACTCTGCTGTTCATTGCTTAGTTGTTGGTGATGAGCATCTGAAAGAGTCATTAAGTTGTAAAAGGATTAAAGCCTTGAAAAGAATCCTTTTGTCTGTGTCTTGAGTTGGCTATTGGAGTAGACTGAAAGAGGCCGCTAGGGCGCTCCTGACATAAGACAGCTTCCTAATCTCCTAAGTAACTCTCAGAATACAGGCAAGCACTTTTTGAGTGCTCACTGGGAAAGTATATACATAACCAAACCAATTCTAAACTGAGCCCATCTAAAGATTAGTGGATCCTGGATCCAACCCTACATGAATAGGATGTATGATTTGTTTCTCCTTAGAAGAATGTAACACATCTAAACCCAAAGGTCAAAGAAAACATAATGTCAAAACACATATTGAAAACTAACCATGTGAACCATATATAGATATAGATACAGATATAGATATAGATATAGATATAGATATAGATATAGATAGATATATATATATATGAATATGACATTGTTAAACAGTGTGCCTCTGAATCCCAGTTGCTGTGGTGCAACAATGGAGAGAGAGGGAGAGAGAACTGTTGCAAAAATGACCTGCTTATGGGTTTACCACTGGGGCATTTAATGGTCCACTGTGGGAAACAGATAAGGGGACTTTTGGTCTGATCCAGCAGGTCTCTTCTTATATCTGGTAATGAGGAGCTAAATGTAATCAACAACACACCACAGGTCTTTGGATTAAGATGTAGCAGGGCTGCATGGTGCAGTTCTTTATAGACCTGCACCAACCTACACTAATTATTTATCTCCAATATGTATTTTGCTGAAAACCCAATTAGTTTTTTTTTCCCATAAGAGGTGCATGAAAAGTGCACAAAAAGCAGCTTCTGTGCACATTCCTGTCACTAAGTCTACAAGCCACTTGCATGCCATAAAGATCAGATGCAAGGTAAAATTAGGTGATTAGCTGTCAGAGATAATTAAGCATCATGGGCAGCTTGATTCATGCAGATCGAGCACTCTGCCAAAACCATCTCTACTATGTATTTCTTGAAAACAAACCTGCTGCCATAACGAGGAATGAGCACATAATGATGACCTGTGAGCAGAGGAGGAGGAGGAGGAGGAGTTGTCAGGCCTGCCAAGGAAGGATTGGGTCCAGATTTTATCATACTTAGGGCAGTATCCAATGGTGTCATTCTGCAAACTCAAATAGCAGAGCTTCACCAAATCTTAAATTGCACAAGCAGTTGTGCATTACATTTGCACAACCAGTTGCACAGGTCACGTAAGCATAATGAACAACCAGTTGCACAACAGGTTCTGCAAATGCAATGCACAGCCACCTGCACAAACGTAACTTTAGTTAGATTCTCCTCTTGTGCATAGTTCAGCACCTAGTTTCCATTAGGGCAACATCATTTGTGCTAGTGGAAAGACATAGCTGGAAACTGCCCTTAGAATACACCCATTGAGATGAATGGGACTCAAGACAGTCATGACTAATATATCCCATTGACTTCAGTGGGTCTACTCTAAGCATGGCAAAATTTGGATCCAATCCCATATATTTTACAATTTCATGGCATTAAGTTGGAAGACTTACCAAAATTTAACACAACTGCATTTGCCCACTATGACATTCACATAGATACAGAAAAGTAATGTGTCCAAGAATAGTGTTTCACAGTATAAAGTCGAATTTCAATTGCAGGGGGACATTTCCATAGATAAGACTATTTCTGTTTTCTTCGTTGTTCACATCTGAGATATTATAATGGTAAAATTATACTGGGACCTTCTGCATGTAAAGGTGGTGCTCTACCACTGAGTGATGGCCCTTCCACAGGCACCATCACTGTGGTGAATCAGAGCAACTTCAGCTTGAAAAATGTTATAAAGAATATTATCATCCTCATTTATATACCATATATCCAAAGCTGTCTGAGCAGTTCACAACAATAAAATGTAACTGTCCATGCAGAGCTTATGTGAGTGCCAGCTGAAGGCGCAGAGGTCACGTCTACTAGGGATAGGCCAACAAGCAATGTTCGAGGTTGCCAAGGTTCTCCCAACACCAGCTCACAGCTCATCTCCCCTCAATTTGTGCTCACAATTGCAATCGCTGTTCATTCTTTTGTGAACGGGAAAATTGTGCAAAACGAACAGCTATCAGATGTGAAAGTTGTGCAAACAATTCCCAGATTTGCACACATTTCCCCAACAGAATAAAGCATGGGTGATTTAAAATGTGCACATTTTGAGAAAGTTGTGCATTTTGAGAAGGTTGTGCTTTTTTCCAAGCACACATTTTGCGAACTTGAAGGCAAGCTCAGGAATTTGCAAACATTTATCGGAGAAAAGGCAGTCCTGTTCCGATTCACATTCAAGATTGTAAACGGGGCATGTTTGAGTGATTTGTGAACTGAAACCAAATTCTCATACATCCCTAATGTCTACAGCTTCAAATGAATTCATGGAGGGGGCATGGTCCATAAACACAATCTTGCTTCCACCATGCAATCCTACTCACCTCCACCCATGCATTCATAACCCTATACGTTATGTGGGCAGAGCTACAGACACTCATTTTGCAGCTGGTCTACTTGTGATGGAGCATGGACGTGAACCGACCACCAGACGTGTCCCTGCCCCCTACCTGCTGTGCAACATGGCTTCCCTTCACTTCCTGTGTGAGCGATGTGAGCACTTCACCCCTAGATGGCAACATTGCCTGTAAACCTAGAAGAAATGACCCTCTTCCTATTGGGCCAGAAGGTGAAGGCAAAAGAGTTTCCAGGTCTTGAGAAATTCACCTGGTTGTCCTTCAGTTTCAAACAAAGCATAGTTACAACTGACCATCGTTTTTAATGGATAGTGTGTTGGAGTGGGACTGGCAATGGGGGTGGGAATCTGGCATTAAAATTCTGCTATAAAGCTCACTGGGTAACTTTGGGCGAGTTATTCTTTTAGCAAAAACTATCTTACAGGCTTTTGTGAGATAAAATGGAATAACCTTGTGTAATGCTGCCCTAAACTCACTGAAAAAGAATGAGACACAAGTATTATTATTATTAACAATAATAATAATAATAATCTGTATAGAATGAGACATAACCCATCCTGCCAAATAAATTGCACCTCCCTATGTGTGTGTTAAACTCGACTTAAAATCTAAATATAGAGAAACATCTATATTTGGACCAGAATGATTGTGGAAGTAGATGTGTGCCCTGAATTTCAATTGGCTCACTGCAGCAAATAGCATAAATATATTGACTATTCTTCCCATAATTAGAGGCACTATTCTCCCAATAATTGCAACATCATTGCTAAGCCTAAATGGATGTGTCCCAACAAATTCAGAGACATTTCTGTTAGCTCCATGTCTAATTCTTTAAATAATTATACACCAAATAAATTAATGAAAATCAAAAGGAAACTGCCCGTCTTTAGAAAACCAGCTTAATTTGGCATGCTCTATTGCAGCTTCTAAATGCTCCAATTCTTTCTTGCCCTGAATTAGACCAGCAATTTCCTCTTTCTGGAGTTAATCTTTATAAATAATACCAAATTGAATTTGGCGCTAAGTGAGGTGTGAAATCCTTAAACTGCTGGCTTTTTTACTTTAAAGACACATTAGTGTCATAGAGGCTGCTTTAATTTTCCCTTCAAACACTGTGCTGTATTTGGTTAGGAAATTGCTAGTTAGAAATACACACAGGCATATACATTGTTGCAAGGATGGAAAGAGGAAATCAGGAGCAAAGAAACCGCAATTAAAACTGATATTTATTTCCAAACCTGAGCAGCTTTCATCATTTACAAAGTGCTTTCAAGAACACAGATTAACTGATTAAGATGCATACATATTACCAATGGTGCTGTTTGGCAATTTCAGGCACTGGTCCCAACGGAGGCTACTGGCACCAATTTCGGTGGGGCTATAAATCCACTCTGGGTTTCAGTCAGAACCAGCCAGAACTCTGAAGGAGCTACCCAAGGTGTTGAATCCTGTCCCCAAAATAGGTTCAGCCTATTTCTTTATAAATAGTTTCTTTAGAATTTCTTTAGAATTCTGGCTGGTTCTGATTGAAACCCAGAATGGATGTACACCCCACCGAAATTGGAGCCCCCAGTCTCCACTGGCTGGACCCTATGGTCTTAAAAGGAACTCTTATTTATTTATTTATTTATTACATTTATATCCCACCTTTTTTCCTCCTTGAGGAACCTGAGGCGGCCTACATAATCCTCCTCCTCTCCATTTTATCCTCACAACAACAACCCTGTGAGGTAGGTTGGGCTGAGAGCCTGTAACTGGCCCAAAGTCACCCAGTGAGCTTCCATGGCTCAGTGGGGACTAGAACCCGGATCTCCCAACTCCTGGTCCAACAATCTAACCACTACACCACACACCTCTTCTTTGGATGGCAATAGATATTACTTTAAAATGTGTTAACCAAGCCCTGCTGCATTTGGAAGCCCTCCCTGCTCCTTCTGATGAATGTATCCCTACACCTCTATCCCAAAGTCCTGCCTCGTGGCATCCCTGTACATTAACTTATTTCAGTAAATAATACTATATCCTCGTTATTTTAACAGCTATTTGAGAAAGTCAACGATCTCTCCATCTGGAAAAACGACCGCTATGGCTTGGATCTAGCTGTGCTCTAGTGAATGTGTGGAAGGCTGTTCTTCTCACACAAGGGGTGCAAGAATCTGAGCAGGATCCCAGTAAATTCTTGAGAAGAAAATAGAAGTGTACACAGCCTACTGTGAGCAGGCTGTGATCACCCTGATTCTGTGAATCTCTTTTCCATCCCCTGCCTCCTTCTCCCCACGGCCAAAAAAACCCACCCCTTTTGCAGAGACAGGAGGAGGAGGCAGTAGGCTGGGTGCTCTCGATCTATGATGGGGAAAGATGCATTGCCATGGACTGGGAGAAACCACCACCAAAAACTACATTCTTTGGCCATGGAGCCGGGAAAGGGAATGAAAGTGCCAGCCACTACAGGAATGTGAAACACACACCCCTGCCCAGTTTTTCTGTTGGAACCCGTGGAGGCTGCTGGGGGCTCTGAGTTTGGTAGGGCTGTGAATCCATTCTGGGTTTCTGACAGAACCAGCCAGAATGCTAAAGGAGCTATCCAAGGTGCTAAGCCTATTTGGGGACAGGGTTCAGCACCTTGGATAGGTGCTTTGGTGTTCTGGCTGGGTCCGTTGAAACCCAGGATGGATTCACAGTCCCACCAAAATAGAAGCCACCAGCTTCCACTGGCTGGAACTCTCAACAAGCCTCAGCCCCTTCCAGGGCACACTCAAGGGTGAACACCCATCTCTATGCAGCTGTGTGGATTCTGCAGGGTCCCTTGAGCCTCAAGGATGACTTTTCAGAGAGACAAAGGGCTGACATAGGAAAGGCGGGGCAGGACACCTCCATTCCTTGAACAAAACTCTGCTCCTGGGTCTTAGGATTTATGCCGTTCTCTCAGATTTAATGGCTTGGGGACAGGTTATCTGAAGGATCGCCTCCTCACATATGTGCTTGCCCGGACCCGAAGATCATCCTCAGAGGTCCTTCTGAGGTGGGTGGCTACCGAAGAGGGCCTTTTCTGCTGTGGCACCCTGGCTGTGGAATGAGCTCCCTAGAGAGGTTCGCCTGGTGCCTACGTTGTATTCCTTCTGGCACCAGATGAAGACTCTTTTTATTCTCCCAGGCATTTTAGAATTTTAGCTTCCTAGTCTTTTAGCTTTGGTGTTTTAAATCTGTATTTTAAATCTCTGCATTGCTGCTAGGTTTTATTCTGGTTGTATTGTTAGATTGTGGTTTTAATGCTTTTATATTTTGTATTGTTTTAACCTGCACTTTTTGGTTTTAATTTCTGTGAACCACCCAGAGAGCTTCAGCTGTTGGGCAGTATAGAAATGAAATAAACAAACAAACAAGCAAACAAACAGAGGTCCCTTTTGCTAGCCCCACTGACCTCTTTCATTCTGGACATTAGCATTTCAGCTCATTTCCAGTTGCTTTACGAAGCATTAGATTCCCATTGCACTAGCGTTGAGTCCCAATGGTGTGCAAGCAATATTGGATACTCTCCTGTTCATCCTAGTTCCATCTGTTTAATTGTTAATTTAAAATATTTATGGCTTACCTTTCCTTTCATCAGGATCTGCATATTAGTCTTATGGGCTCAAAGGCAATGCATAATTTTTGCTTTCTTTGCCTGGCTTAGTTACACCTCCTAACAGGGCTCAGTTATGGTCTCATTCCTGGAGACCTCTGGGCCTGCCCCACCACTCCCATAAAAGGCAGAGAAACCCTACACACTGGGAGTCACCTGGAATTCCTATGGCAAAACTAGCACTGATCTAAAATCTACTTGTTTTATAGCCACAAGTTCATTTTCTATCTTCTCCCAGCCTTTGGAGCTTAAGAGCCAACACTCAAGCACTTTCCACAGTTTATTTCAGTCCCCTTTGTCTGAAAGAGTAGAAATTATAACATTCTTTCATGGCTAATTTAGTGGTTTTCTCCTTCTCTGTTGGGCAAACATTGATTTTCTATTACTGTTCCTTTCAGCGCACGAGCCAGCAGTTACGTGTGATGAAGTGAGTTCAGAAAAAAAACAATGAACAAATGAATGATGGCAAACCAAACTGGGATAAACAAACACAACCAGCTAAAAAGGCTCACTCACTTGTCCTGAGCTTCTCCTCTCACTGGTTCTCCATTCTTTGAAGGGACATGGCCAAAAAGCTGCTAATGGATGGGGTCAGATACCACGCCACCATAACTCTGCTGACTCTTGGCTCCAAGGACTGACACGAGCTTCATTGATGGCTGCAGAAGGAGAGATCAAGAAGAAAACAAATCTTGTTACTCATCTTTAACTCTTCTGGCCAGCTGGGGAGATGGATCCTCCAGCAGCAAAGCAGAAATCCTTTTGCTTACTTCCAGTAGCAGCACCACCCCAATCCTGCTTATTATTTCTTGGTGACAGAGGGGTACTTTTTCACTCTTTCAGACAAATGAGGATTTCATCCCAGAGGGCAATCCCACTAAATATGTGGCAACATGAGGTCGTGGGGTTAAGAGCTGAGTGCAGACAGTGTCTGTCAAGAGCAGCTTTCCCCAACCTGGTGCCCGCCAGATGTGTGGGACTAAAACTTCCAAGATCCCCCAACCAGCATAGTTGTAGTCCAACACACATGGAGGGTACCAAGTTGGGGAAGGCTGCTTTAGAGCAGGAGTAGGCAACATACAGGCTTTTTTGTGGCTGCTGCCACCGCTACATCACCAGATGTGCTACTAAAAAACAAAAGTTTATTATTATTATTATTATATTTATATTTATATTTATACCCTACCTTTTCCCAGTACTGGGACACAAGGCGGCTTACAAAGGTTTAAAAATATACAGTTAAAACATATGACAATACAAAAGTTAAAATACAGTTAAACAACAATACAATTAAAATTATATTAAAACATTAAAACAGCATTTTAAAACAGCATTTTTTAACATATATACTGTTAAATAGGGCATACAGAGACTGCGGGCCTCGTTATAAACCAAAATTGGGGACTGTATCTTGCACATGTAGGCTGTCTTTTAAGGATGTTCAGATTGTGTAAAATCCATTCCGTCTGTGTTTCATGGATTGTGTTTTGCCTTTCATTCCATTGTCCGCCTAGCAACAGAATCAGATTTTTTCCCGAATTTGTGCAAATGTGCATTTGTGCAAATTTGTGTGTACAAAAATGCACAAATTCCCACAAAATGCAGATTTTCACCCTTTAGCCTATTGGGGAAATATGCATTTTTGCCTGGGCTTTTTTTTTTTTTTCCTGTGATTAAATTTGCACAAAATTCAAGAAAGTTAGAAAACTTGGACTGCAACTTCCAACAGCCCTAGCCAGCATAGCCAATGGTATTTTATGTTAGCTACTCCAGGGACGAAAAACACCTTCCTGCCACAGACAGCGGCTGAGCCAATCAGCAATGGATCTCACCTCTAAAGGGGGGACACCCATTTTGCTACACCAGGTTACACAGTTGTTGTGGACACCAGGTGGCAGTGGCACAATTTGCCTACGTTAAAAGAGAGATGACGTGGTAAAACTTTTACAGATTCCTGTTGGAGGCAAATTGTTCTAACTTCTTGCTTTTGACTGTTGCCTAGAGCAGAAGAACTGAAATACTGGAATAGCATCCCTGGAACACTTTTGAGGGGGAAAGATGTCTTGCTTATAAAAACAAGTGAGATACATTTCATTCGGGTTACTTACTGCACTGTGAGTTATAAAGTGGTACCCGAATAGTGGTTAACTGAGTCCAAAGATAGCTGCTTCCCCCATGAGATCCAGAACCAGAGGAAGAAGAGATGGGCTATTTGACTGGTAGTAATATACTAGAATACTGAGTGTGCAATCCTATGGATGCTAGTCAGCAGCTAGACAGCCAGAGGATAGGTCAGTCCCCAGGAACCGACCCCCACCCCCTCCTGCGCCACCTTGTAGGCAGTGCAGATTAGACCCTCACTCTGTGCTCGCAAGAGCAGTGCGGAGCAGTGAAAACAGGGAGTTCCCGGGGGCAGGGCGGGGTGGGGAAGTTGGAAATCCAGCACAACACATCCTATGTGTCGTCCAGCTGCCGCTTCCCACGCTCCAAGGTCCCATGGCTAGGCAGCCAAAATCAGCTGTCTTGCCGCAAAAGCAGGGCGGGGGGAGTGAGGAGGAGATCCGCTCCTCACCACTCCTCTCACCCTGCACTGGATAGGTGGTCACCCCAATGGTCGGAGATGACCGTCGATCTTGGTAGGATTGCTCCCAGAGGAGAAAAAATAGGAGAAATTTTCAGAGTTCTTACAGCCATCTGGGTACATCATAGGGATGTCAGAGAATTTCTCCACGAATCTCGGGGAGGCCGAATGCCAGAGCATTCGGGCCCTCGAAATTGGTGGAGAAACGATCTGCCCCCCGCCCCCCCCCCAGGACGGGACTTACCTTGTGCGAATGTCCCTGGCGGCGGCGGCTCCGGCAGCAGTGCGGTGGCAGTGCAGCGGCGGCAGCGGCCGGTCTTCTGACCGGCTGCTGCTGCCGCCATTTCCAAGTTAAAAAACAACAACAACAACAGTGATAGGCTATGTAAAGATTTACGTAGCCTATCACAGCTAGATTTTAAAAAAACACCGTGATAGGCTATGTAAATGTTTACGTAGCCTATCACGGCTGAGTGAAACAAAAAAACAAAAAAACCCGCGCGTATGCAAATGGTGGCACCCATGGGCGCCGCCATTTGCGTTCCTTATTTTGGCACATCTAGTCTACGTAAACATTTACGTAGACTACGGCGAAAATAAGGGGAACGCAAATAGCGTTCCCCTTATTTTCGCCGTAGTCTACATAAATGTTTACATAGACTAGATGTGCCAAAATAAGGAACGCAAATGGCGGCGCCCATGGGCGCCGCCATTTGTGTACACGCGGTTTTTTGGGGTTTTTTTCACTCAGCCATGATAGGCTATGTAAACATTTACGTAGCCTATCACAGCTGACTGCAGGGATGCAAATGGCGGCGGCTACGCCCGCCGCCATTTGCGTCCCAGCAGGACAGAAGGATTCGCAGCCGGAGGGACGGGGTGCCTCCCCTGGCCAGAATTTGGGGGGGGGGAGGGATGGGGCGCCTCCCTCCCAGCCAGAATTTCAGGGGGAGGGACGGAGCGCCACCCCCCACCGCGAATCAAGCTTCAGGATCAGGTAAGGGACTTTCAAATATCCCTAGTACATCATGACTGTGAGCAAAAGCATTTTCCATCGCAAGCTAAAGGCCAAATCCAGAAGGGTGATGTGCTTTCAGAGTACTGTTCCATTAACAGGCCCTCAGAACCTGAGCATCAGGGCTGGCGTCAAGTGTGGGCATGGTTGGGCACTTGCCAAGGACCCACACTCCAGGATGTGTGCACTGATAAAAGTCCTCTTGGAGTTGGAGGATGAGATGAGGAGCAATAGCAGCTGGTGACGATGGTGGTGAGAAGGCAGACTCAACGAAGGAGGGGGGCCATTAGAAATATCTTACCTCAAAAATTTGGAGCCAGCACTGCTGAGCATAAAAGCTAAGCCTAAATGTCATCATTGACTCTCACCATTTTTTATTTATTATTACATTTATTTACAGTGTCATCACTGGCCCTCCTAACACTCTCCTTCCCCCAAAGGTGTTCCAGGTCATCCAAGCACCCAGTCCCCACTAACTGATTTTTATTTTATTTTTTACAGAAAGAATAAGGAGGTGGCCACACCTGATCTGTGATGGAGACGTATTTTATATAGTTGTCTGAGACATTTTTAACATTCTGACAAAGCAGGATTTTAATGCAAGTGGTGAGACGAACCACTTGCGTTGCCTCTTCTGGCGATGCAGAAGAAACTGCAGTCGGCACCGTACCCCGAAGGCAGACATTAGGAGTTTCTCTACCGAATCCAGCAGAGAAGGTTCTCTGTCGAATGCCACCATGCTGTGATTAGTTAATCATTTAAGTACATGGTGCTTTTAATTAACTGCCAGCTCTGGTTGGGCATCTGTTCTGGAGATCCCATCTGATCCTGATTGTTCCAGTCTGCAACATGTTTGAACAATCCAGACAGTGCATCATCCTGCAGCTCATGTTCCTAGCATGTTGTAAAGGCTAGAAACATACATTTTTAGACTTTTGAAGGCTTTCTATGAACTTCTTAAAAGATCAAATACATTTGGCTACTTCTCTTTCCTCCCCCACCCCACCCCAGTTGGATCCAGGATCTCCTTTCCATGAGAGGAAGGGACCTTCTGAGAGAGTAAGGGGATCCACTTACAGAAGGACCCTCTGCCCAATTTTGGGGTATCCTTCTTTCCCCCAAACACCACAGTTCACCCCATTCAGTATTGTCTCCTGATTCTCTGTGTAGCATATTTAGGGGGCTGGAGAGATTGCCGTGAGGAAGACCACTTCCATCAGCACAGTTGATCCAACGTAAAACTGGATCCAACCCATAGACTTTATTATAGTTTTAACAAGCAACATTTTTAAAAAAGACATAGCCAATATAAGATGGCAGAGCAATACAACATGGAAAGCAAAAGGTTACCCAACTCAGTAAAACAGCAATAACCATCACCTTTAATTAAAAAGAAAGAAAATTAACAATTAATTCTTTATTCAGTATTTAGCAAACAGATGAATCCAATAATGATTACAAATGTTGTTATACAGTGGAAATTGAAAGAATGTAATTAGTATAATGACAACAAACTTCCGTATACAATGGGCATGTGCTTTAAACAGCATAGCTCCTACCAGGACACACTCCCATGCTCAACTATTATTCCAAGGTGAAGAACCCAATTGCTACTTTGCAGTGGCAGTTTATTCAGTCAGAGTAAATGGTAGGGGTGTCTGTGTCTTTAAGCAGACATGTTCTATGCCACTGAATATGAGTTGCAAGGGAGCAATAATATCAGAGGGTTATTACCTTAATGCCCTGCTTCTAGGCTTTCTGGAGGCATCTGATTGGCTACTGGATGTTGGACTTAGGGACAAATGAGAATTTTGGTTTTGCTCGCAAAACATGGGAGCATGCCCCATTTGAAGCTCCAAATGCAAGTGTGAGCCCATGTCCGCTGAAAATATTCAAAAATTGTCAAACATGTGCTCACATTCGCCTCATTCCCAATTCCAAGTTCAATTTGCACAAACTTCCTAATTTGCACAAATTTCCCGATTTGCTCAAAATTCCTCTGTGGATGAATCAGCCCCGCTTTAGTCTATGAATGAAACGTGTGCAAATTTGAGGAAACTTGCATAAATCTCCAATTCAATTGCAGCTTAATTTGCACAAGTTTACCATTTGCGCAGAGCAATCCGCAGGCACAGACATGCATGGGGATTGGACAAGCAGCAAGACGAAGTTCAGAGAAGACTAGCAATCTTGAACATCACTATTTCACTCATTCCTAGGGGTGTACGAACCCCACTCATCCGACTGGTCTGGGGCATCCGCTGGGGGGGGAGGCTATCTGTCCCTCTCACCAGAATCCTTCCCAGCCGGCTCCGCTTCACGGCAAGTCCGCAGAGCGGCCGGCCAGGCCTGTCCACAGCCGGACTTCCATCCACTGCCACGCAAATGGCGTCCGGCATAGAGGATGCCATTTGCGTCCCTGCCCTTGGCCATGATAGTCTATGTAAATATTTATGTAGCCAATCACGAAAAGAGCAGGGACAGAAATGGCGTCTGCTACGCCATTTGCGTCCCTGCCCTTGGCCGTGATAGGCTACGTAAATATTTATGTAGCCAATCACGAAAAGAGCAGGGGCAGAAATGGCATCTGCTACACCATTTGCATCCGCAGCCCAGCAGCGGATGGCTGCAGTCAGAAGTGGATGGACCCAGACCGGCCGACACCCAGTAGGGTCTGTCCCTACTGGACTTCATGGGGTGGCAGGGGGAGCAGTCCATTCTGCCAAGGACTCCAGTGAGGCCAAATTCTTTAGAATCCTCCCCCCCCCCCGGAGTCCGTGGCAGATTTCTCAGCCATCCCTACCCATTCCTAGTTGGACTAGATCAGGGGTGGGAAATCCCAACTGGCCACACACCCTTTCCTTGGCCCTTCTCCCTTTCCCCCAGCCATCATCATTTGGTGGTTACCTGGCTTTTGTGCAATTTTTCCCCCTTCTAAAAGGTGAAATGCCTTTCCTAAGGCTTAATTGCTAGCTGTAAGAACTTTAAGCTACAGTATGCTGGTATTGTATCTATTGTATTTTGGGACTTTGGGCTTTGGCGATGCCTGTTTGGGCCACCACTGGAATGCAGCTCCAGAGAGCTTCTCCAAGTTTGAATTTGGCCTCAGTGGGGATGGGAGAACTCGAGATGCTTTAACTTGCCAAGATGTTCCATACTCCACTTTGAAACTCAGTTTGCCTCACTCCTAGGGATGTACGAAACCACTTACCTGTTTCGTGAGTGGCATCCACGGTGGGGGGGAGGCACTCTATCCCTCCCTCCAGAATCCTCCCTGGCCGGCTCCACTCCACGGCGACTCCACGGAGCCGCCAGCCGGGTGCATCCACAGCTGGACATCTGGCTGCGGCAGGTCTGCGGACACAAATGGCGGCTGCAGCCAGAGCTGCCACTGCCGCCAGGTAGGTTCCGTTCTGGGGGGCTTCCTCAGGGTGGTGGGGTGGGTTGCTCCGTTCCACCACGGATTCCAGGGGGCCAAATTCACTGGAATTCGGCCTCCCTGGGATCCGTGGCGGAATTCTCTGACATATCTACCTCCTGTTTTCATTTGTTTTTCTTTTTGTCTGAACAGGGAAATTGCACATATTGAATGGGAGAAGTGTGGATTTCAAATAGAAAAGTGTGCACTTTTCCACCATTGACTAAAGCATGGGAGTGTGCAACTTTTGAAGTAATTGCATCTTAAAGTACAATTTAAAAAAAACAACACATTTTTGAGTGCATTCAAAAGCTCGCGGATGTGCGACCTTTTTCCAAAACATATGCTCCTGATCACTTTCATGTTTGGGGTTGGAAACAGGGCACATTCTGATGGTTTGCAAACTGAAATGAAATTTCCATACATCCCTAGCCCTCAGGCTGAAAAAGTTTCCCCAGGCCTGGACTAGATGGACCTTTAGTCTGATCCAGCAGGGCTTTGTTGCATTCTCATGTTACATGCTCTGAACACTTAAACCTGCCCATATATACCTGCCCGGGCCCTAAGGTCATCTTCAGGGGGTTCTTCTCCAGGAGAACCTGCCAAAGGAAGTGAGGCGGGTGGCTACCAGGAAAAGGGCCTTTTCTGCTGTGGCACCCCAGCTGTGTGAGCTCCTAGAGAGGTTCGCCTGGCACCTACATTGTACTCCTTTCGGCACCAGGTGAAGACCTTTTTATTTTCCCAGCATTTTATTTTAGCATCCTAGCCTTTTAGTTTTGGAGTTTTAAATCTGTATTTTAAATCTCTGCATTGCTGTTAGGTTTTGTTCTGGTTGTACTTTTATACTGTCGTTTTAAGCTACATTTTATATTTTATAAATATACTTTTTATTGTTTTGTGCTGTATCTTGTGGTTTTTATTTGTGTGAACCGCCCAGAGAGCATCAGCTATTGGGCGGTATAGAAATACATACATACATACATTAAACAGAAAAGTCTAAATACTAAAGTATCGTTATTATAGACTGACACACACTATGGATGTGAACATGAGCATATGAGCACATCCACTTAAGTGTTGCCATTAGGTCATTTTGAGCTTTACACTTAATGGTGTTACGGGGGTCGGGGGGCATCCTTTCGCTGGTAATGTGTACGATTTCTCTTGCTTCAAAATGTGGTACCCCGGTCCTGCTGTGCTTGGGGGCCCTCCAGTTCATTGGAGCCCTAGGCAATTGTGCCAAAACCCAGTCCTGGAGCCTCCACTGCATTGGATCCCCAAAATGGGCACTATGAACACTTGTCCAGCCAGAAGCCTGGTGCTTCTGGACACTGGTAATGTTCAAGGAAACGAATTCACCAAGAGCCACTCCATATGCCTGGTGTGATGTTCATTTCCTAGCTTGTTCATATATGTACATTCAGATCTGTTGACAAGCCCATTGGAACAAAAGTTCAAAGGATCACTTGTTTTGTTTTTCCTTTGAAGCTTCTTCAGCAGAAGTGCAAAGGTGTCTCAGTCACTCTCACAGAGGAAAATAAGTGTTTGTTACATGGAGAAAATGTGTGTATTCCGCCCCACCTAATTGTTTCCCACCTGAACAGCCCTCTTATAAGCCAAGTTCAAGGGTGTTTCCAGGAACACTTTCTATTCTGATGACATCAGAAGAGCACTGTCACTTAGGTAACTAACTTGTGTTACTATGGTAACAGCAACCTTTAAAACCTGCCATGAAAGGACCCTGACCAAGTAAATTGGAGTTTTGCTAGCAAAATGCATTCTGGTAACAGTACAATCTCATTCATCAGGACAGCATGTGGGCATTTGTTCTTTTTTTATTTTCTTTTATTTTCTTTTACGTTGAAGTAACCAGAAGTTTAGATAAAGGGAGGGCATATTGAAGCTGCTAAAGGGAAAGGCAGTAGATCTGAACAATCAAATTCTCTGAATCATTAAGACTTCAGATAACGGAGATTCGGCATAACTGAACTCAGTCCAATAGCAAAGGGGAAAACATCCCACACACCAGCTTTCCCCAACCTGCTGCTCTCCAGGTGTTTTGGAATACAACTCCCATCAGCCCCAGCCAGCATGGCCAGTGGCCAGGAATCATGGGAGTTGTAGCACAAAACATCTGGAGGGTGCCAGGTTGGGGAAGGCTATCTCTGTAGGCATTTTTCATAGATCAATGCATTTTTCTCCTTCTCAATATGTGGTGGTGGTATTTCTGCAGTTCTGGTGATTTATCCACTGAACAGTGGGGATGTGAATGGAAATGTGGCTGTGAAGATGGGTTTGGGTGTCAAAGCTGAGCTGTAGGCAACTGTCAGAGGTGAGCCAAGAGTTGAACTGTGCAGTCAGAGCTGTATAGGGGTGCACGAAAGTCACTTACCTGGTCTCGCAGCTTGCTTCGCGGCGGGGAGAAGGCGCTTCGCTGCTCCCCCCCGAAGTTCAGGCCGGGGGGGGAGGCTTCCCTCCTCGCCCGGCCGAAATTCAGGCCGAGGAGAAGCGCCCCGTCTCCCCGGCCGCGAACTTCAAAAGAAAAAAAAAACGCCCCTGTGATAGGCTACGTAACGGTTAAAGTAGCCTATCATGGCTAGATCTGCAAAGTCAGCCATGGTAGGCTACATTAATCGTCACGTGGCCTATCACGGGTGACTTTGGAAAAAAAAAAAAAAAAGCACGTATGGCTAATGGCGGCCCCCATTGGGAGCCGCCATTCGCATTCCTTATTTGGTCCCTGTAGTCTACGTAAAGATTTACATAGACTACGGTGAAAATAAGGGAACGCTATTTGCGTTGTCCTTATTTTTGCCGTAGTCTACGTAAATCTTTACGTAGACTACAGGGACCAAATAAGGAATGCCAATGGCAGCTCCCTATGGGGGCCGCCATTAGCCGTACGTGCTTTTTTTTTCTTTTTTTTTTTTAAGTCACCCATGATAGGCTACGTGACGATTAACGTAGCCTACCACGGCTGACTTTGCAGATCTAGCCATGATAGGCTACGTTAATCGTTACGTAGCCTATCACAGGGGCGTTTGTTTTTTTTTTACTTTGCTTGTAATGGCGGCGGCGGCAGCCAGTCGAAAGACCGGCTGCCGCCCCCGCCCCTGACGAAGACCTGCCGAACCACCGCCGGGACCCGCCGCCGGGAGGGACATTCGTGAAAGGTAAGTCCCATCCCGGGGGGGCGGGGGGGGCGGAGAATTTCTCCCCGAACAACCTTCAGAGGACCAAATGCATTGGCGCTCGGCCCCCCGAAGTTTCGGGGAGAAATTCTCCCCCATCCCTAAGAGCCGAGGGGTGGAGGCAGGAGTCAATGCTGAGGAATTTCTGGAAACTGAACACAGCAACGATAACTAGGGATGGGCGAACTTACCCAGGTCCACCTCGCACACCACTCAATGTACCCCAACTGGATGCCCAACCCTGTTCAGCACAGGGCACAAGCTGCCATCCATTAGACCATTTACACCTATAATGTTGCGTGAATGGGCTCATTTATGGCCATCATTTGCGTAAAAGCCCCTTTACATAAAAGAACAAGCTGTCAATTTCCACAAGATGGCAGCTTGACGAGGGAGCGGGCAGCTGCGCCAACTCACTGGGTGCCCGTGGACTGGCCGGTGGCTCTCACCCTGCACCAAACAGGGTCAGGTGGCTGGTGGGGTCAGCAGACTCCAGTCCAGGGGGCCAAATGGGTGGATGTCTGTTGGACTACACCACCACCATCTCAGACATCCACAAAAACATCCCTAAGGAATAAGGGTAGCTTTGTTGTTCAGGAAAGGTTAAGCAGGAAGCCACTGAAAGTACAGTACATCTCACCATAGTGTGGAAGACTGTGACGAGGTGATGTGCGTAGGGATGGTGGAGAATTCCGCCATGGATTTCAGTGAGGCCGAATGCACTGGCATTCAGCCCCCCAAAACCCGTGGCGGAACAGCCTCCCACCCCCCGCCACCCCATGGAATCCCACCGGGGCGAAGCTTACCTGGGGCGGATGCTGCGGTGGCAGCGGCTCTAGCGGCAGCTCCGGCGGCAGCTCCGGCGGTGGCGGCTGGTCTCTCAGCTGGCTGCTGTGGCCACAAATGGTGGCCGTTGTAGCGGCCGCCATTTGCGTCCTGCCAGGCTGCCATGATAGGCTACGTAAGTATTTACGTAGCCTATCACAGCAAAGAGCAGGGATGCAAACAGCGGCCACTACGTCGCTTGCATCCCTGCTCTTTGCCGTGATAGGCTATGTAAGTATTTACGTAGCCTATCACAGCAGCTTGACAGGACACAAATGGCGGCTGCTACGACGGCCGCCATTTGTTGCTGCAGCAGCTCGGCCGTGGCCAGAACTCCAGCTGTGGACGGCCCCTGCCGGCGGCTCCATGGTGCCACCGCAGAGCGGAGCCAGCCAGGGAAGACTCTGGGGGGAGGGACAGAGTGCTTCCCCCCCACCGTGGATCCCCCACTGTGAAGCCAGGTAAGGGATTCATACATCCCTAGATGTGCATAGGGATGGGCGGATTACTTACCCCGTTCCAGGTGGGGGTGTCCGCTGGGGGGGTGAGGCGATCCGTCCCTCCCCCTGGAATCCTCCCTGGCCGGCTCCACTCTGTGGCAAATCCGTGGAGCCGCTGGCTGGGCCCGCCCACAGCCAGACTTCCGTCCACTGCTGCGCTGAGGCTGCAAACGTCGTCCGGCATAGCAGCCGCCATTTGCATCCCTGCATTAGCCAAGACAGGCTACGTATATATTTGTCAGGGTGGACATTGAGCCCATAGAATCCCAAAGTAGTTCTGATTTGGAGGAAGAGCAGTCACTCCTGGGAGAGGACAGCGCCCCTTTTTCCCAGAGCCCGCAGCTGACAGAGATTCCTCCCACCCACATTCCTAGATTAGAAAGCAGTCCAGGGAGTGACCCAGCACCAATAGCAGACTGGTTGGATGCACGGCGCAGACACAGAGAGCGGCGCCAAATGGAGAGCGCGGAAAGGAGGCGTAGTGCCCGGTTGGCGCTCAAAGAACGGTTGCGCCCAGAGGATCCAAGGGAAAAGGGGAGAGATTCTCCCTAGTCCTTATACTCAGGGGTCTGCCAGTAATTGCTTTTCAAACAGGGACCAACTGTTCCAACTTAGGGCATAGGGATGCTGCTGCTCAGATCTAGTTGCTACCTGTAGAGTTGTAAGTTGTAAAAGAAGAATGAAGCTTTGAAAAAAATCCCTTTGTCTGCATCTGGACTTGGCTACTGGATTAGACTGAGAGAGCCCTCCAAGGAGCCCTTGACAATATTTGCATAGCCTATCACGAGAAGAACAGGGACGCAAATGGCATAGCGGATACTTACATAGCCTATCATGGCTAACACAGGGAGGCAAATGGCGTCCGCAGACCGGGGCAGCCATTCACAGCCACAGACTGGGGCAACAGACGGACTGGACCAGCAGATGCCAGGTAGGGTCTGTCCTGGGAAAATTTTGCGGGGTGGCAGGGGTGAGTGCTGCGTTCCACCACGGACTCCGGGGGGGCGGATTCTAAAGAATCCAGCCTCATTGGAGTCCATGGCGGAATTCTCTAACATCCCTAGATGTGCGTGGCTTGCTCAGTCTGCTGTCCAGGAGCTGTTGACAGGAAGCGTCAGGGCCCAGCTGTTCCTTCTCATGGTTCTTTATCGTTATAGTAGACTTGGACTGGACAGCCCTTCAACTAGAAGACACCTTCAAAATAGAGGACAGTCCTCTGGCAGCCCTTCAAATCCCTTTCAAAGACCTTTTATAGAGGACTGCCCTCTATAAAAGACAGCAGTGGCCACCCTGGAGGAGAAGGCTATCAATGGCTGTTAGTCCTAATGGCTATGTGCTATCTCCAGTACCAGGGACAGTAAGCTTATGTACATGAGTTGCTGGGGAACATGGGCAGGAGGATGCTCTTGCCCTCATGTCCTGCTTCTGGGTTCCTGGTCAACGGTTGGCCACAGTGTGAATGGAATGCTGGATTAGATGGAGCCTTGGTCTGATCCAGCAGGGCTCTTCTTTTTAATTAAAGACTAATTAATTTTAATTAAGACTAGCATACCTCAAAGCAAAGTGTCAGTGCCTGGCGCCCTCTTTGCTTTCATGAATGTCCCTGGCTCCCGCATCTCTCAACTTCAACGGTTTGCCTTCTGTGAAATGAATGTTGTAGCAGAAAAAACAAAACAAACATGTTGGTTAAAAAGAGTGGCCTTGCATTTTGGAGCTCAGACTCCCTTCCATTTTGTGAATGGACAAGTCCCTCCTATGACAACCATTTTGTGGGGGTGCCCATGACACTCTCCCAACATTCCAAATGTGCCCACTGACCTGAAAAAGTTGGAGACCCCTGCCATATATCTATGTGTCCTTCGGAACCTGTGCAGAGACCAGAGCTCACCCCCTGCCACCATCAGTACTTCCAGGCATTAATTTATTTTGGGATAGCAGGCTGTACATACCTTATTTTGCCACATGTACATACCGCATGCACACTCCTGGATTAGATACAATTTCAGCACAGAAGTTCAGAAACTGCATCATATGTGAAGCGGCCCTAAATACAAGCTCTTGACACTTAATCCAAAAGGTAATACAAAGGCAGGTCAAAAAGCTCCTTCTTGGTCCCCAGTTGCCTCCTAGACCTTCCAAACCCTGCACACAATTAAGCACAATCAGCAGTCTTTGATCAGTTCAGGTCCACAAAATGAATCTCTGAACTCCCAGCCAGTATTAAGGCTACACCAGGGAGTCGTATGAAGGAGGCTGCTATGCTTCTGTCTGAGCCAGACGTTTCCTAGAGACAAATAGCCTTCAATTTCCAACCAGGTTCTAAGACACCCTACTGGGATTTTTTTCCTCTTTTTTTCTCTAAATTAAATTATAAAATACTAGAAAACCAGCAGCCAAGTTGACTCAAAGACAGAAAGAACATTCCAGACCAATGGCTGGTTCTTTGGGGCAATTTTCTATATGTTGGGTGAAGCCAACAGTATCCACCTCCATTTGGCCAATATCCATTTCTATCTTCCTGTGTCTCATTGATCCAAGGTATTTTCCTGCAGGGCCTTCACATCTAGGGAAATCCACAATGGACTCAAATGAATCCGGATGTCTTGCAATCCAGTCCCAAATTCCACGCTGGACCAGCATCTGCGGATCAAGCAGATTCTGCAGACATGTGACTTCCCCCCGCACCCACGCCAATTCCCATTCCCAAAATTTAGTTGTGGGAGCGGGGGCCAGTATTTTGCTTACGAGTAGTCAGTGTTGTGTGTGTTTGTTTGTTTTTGGAATGAAGTCTCCCGTGTTAGTGCACTTTCTGTATCCATAAAAGGGCTTGGAGTCCTTTCATGGGCATTCTCCTAAGTTTGCTGACATGGAGACTGCCTGTGTCTTTCAAGGAAAGAGCCCTTTCCCTCTGTCTTTGAAAGACGTTCAGGCAATCTCCCAGCCAGCAAATTAATGGGAATGCCCTCTTTCCTTTTATGGATATTCCAGGAAGAGCACCAACACAGGAGACTTCATTCTAATCACACACACACACACACACACACACACACACACAACACTCACTATGTTATCAGTAAGCACAAAACTCCCCCCACCCACCCAACTAAATTTATTTTTAAAAATTGTCTCTTCTTCTAATTTACTTGCTTATTGGTAGACCAGAAAATTTAACTCCATCTGCAGACCTCACACAAACCAGATTAAATACAATACTAACATCCCTATTCACAATCACAATTGAGGCTCTTCTTACAACAGGAGTCTTGAACCTCAGGTCAATGAGCCAAATCCCACAGGCCTGAGATCCCAATGCAGCCCTCTGGGGCTCTCCAGATGACTACACTCCCTTTCCCCTAACTACCACTCATTTTGTGGTTTCCTGGCTTTTGTGCAGTGTTTTGCCCCTTTCTAAAAGGGTGTAATACCTCTTCTGAGGTATAGTTACTGGCAGTAAGTGCCTGAAGTGAAAATATGCTGGTAGTTTTGGTATTTAGACCTGTCCTTGTGACTTTGGCTCCACCCTTGTTTGTCTTCAGCCCTGCCCACCACTGTAATGCGCCGTCCGAGTTTCCGAGAGCTTCTCCAAAACTGAATTCAACTCTCGAGCTGAAAGAGGTTTGACGGCTCTGTCTTACGATAAGGACATGTACCCCTAACCATTTTAGGGATGTTGGAGAAATCCTCCATGGACCCCAGTGAGGCCGGATTCTATTGAATCCAGCCCCGCGAAGTCCACGGAGGATTGGATCTCTTACTTACTGACCAGATCCTCCCCGCTGGTCAGCTCTGGAAAGGATTGACTGCGGCCGCAAATGGCGTCCGGGATACCATCTGCAGCTGTAAAGGCCTTAATTTAAGGTAAGTGCAGCCGTAAATGGCTGCATTTACCTTAAACTAAGGCCTTTACGGCCACAAATGGCTTCCAGGACACCATTTTTGGCCACAGTTACTCCAGCCCACCAGCAATACAGCAATGGTGGCCGCATCGCTGGCACTTGGGAGACAGCCGGTGGCTCCGTGGACTTGCCACAGTGTACCCAGCTGATGAGGATACCAGGGGAGAGGGACGGATCGCCTCCCCCACCACGAACCCCCGCGGATGCCAGGTAAGAGGGCTTCGTACACCCCTAAACCATTTAAGAAATGCTTTCAGAGACTAGGCTACCTGCACTGGATCCCTGGGCCTTTATAAAGTATATTGACTGAAGATGGTTTGTTTGTTGCATTTATATCCCACCTTTCTTCCTCTTGCAAGGAACCCAAGGGGGCTTACATTATCCTCCTCCTCTCCATTTTATCCTCACAACAACAACCTTGTGAGGTAGGTTGGGCTAAGAGTCTGTCACTGGCCCACCCAGTGAGCTTCCATGGCCAAGTGGGGACTAGACCCCAGATCTCCCGGCTCCCAGTCCAACACTCTCACACTATACCACATTGGCTCTCTTATTGCTTCCCTCCTATTACTTGCTGAGTGCAGAAAGGGTTAGGACTAGGGATGCTGTAGAAATATGAGATGGACTAAAATGAGCTTGGATTTTTAAGAATCCAGCCCATAGAATCAGCTATGGACTGACCCCCTCAGGCTGCCAAGAGTCCATGGACTTCCAGATTATTATTTTTTTTTAATTTTCCTGAAATTTACACATATTTATTTGTAGGAAAATATGCAAGTTTCTGCTGAGGAAAAGTGGAATGGAATGGGGGACAATATGCTAAATGTTACGTACTAAGGTAAATTCTGTAAATTGTTATGAAACCTCTTATGTAATTATTTGTATATTTTTTGGCATGACAAAAAAAAAAAACAATCCATATCCATCTGTGAGTGGACGATGGAACAAAAGGTGCCTGACAATCCACAAAACACAGGCAGAGTGGATTTTACACAGTCTGTACATCCCTAGTTAGGGCCTTGGTTGGTTCTTTCAGCCATGGCTCATGCCTGTCAGCAGCTCACTGGCCTTTTGACAAATGGAGGTGTCTGTGGGGTACCACTCAGGTTCCCTTTCCCACTTGTTTTGCTCAACATCTTGTCTTTCTTCACTTTGCCCAGGCTCCTTGGTGATGAGGTCGCTTGATCACTTCACATCAGAGTTCACCAGAACTTCCTTTTATTCTCTCAGTTTCCATTGTCATTGGGGTTAGCAGCTGCCATGATCCCCCATTCTTCTGCCAATCCCCATCCAAGAAAGAGCAGGCTGTTCGAATCCTGATGACTGTTTGTGGAATTAGCCAGCACTGTATGACTATATGCTACTTCCAGGATCAGAGACAGCACACCCCTGAATACTAGTTGCAGGGTACAGGGCTGGTATCAAGGATAGGCATGGTTGGGCACCAGCCAAAGGTCCACCCCTGTCGAGTGCCATGCTTCAGGTCATCTTTATAGTCACACAATGAAGACGATCACTTAATAAATAGCTTTTATTATGCAAGCCAGAGCCAGATCAGCCATGCTTCAGGTTACTGATGTAATCCACATACAGCAACACAGAGCTAAGTTCTGTAGTCAGCTTTGCTAATTAGACTACATGAAGCTACCTTTGATGAATACACTATGATAGGAAGTAGCAACGAAAGTAGCACCACCCGACAGTATGAAACCTAAGTAGCCTTTCCAGTCCTGCCCTCAGGGAGGGTCTTCTCCTAGGGACCTCTTTTGAGCAGCCAATGTTTTAGAATGCCTCACATCCTGAAGTTGCTCCTCCCTCCTCACCCAACAGCCGATTCTTGGGTTCGACACTCCTGACTCCTCCCCCACTGTAAGGTCTTGCATTCCCATGGATGGAGAGGTCTCTGGCTGGCTTTGATCCAACTGATTAGCTGACATCTGGAAAGACTCCTCTCTGCCACTGTTCCCCTGCCCTATCTCCTGTGACCATGGTATCTCCACCACCCCTTCACCCTCTTCCTCATCTGACTCTGAATCTGTTCCCAAACCTTCTTGAAGTACTTCTGCAGAGATATTGGACCCAGTCCTTACAACATCCAGCAGGGTGCAATCTGCTTATTTTATTTACTTATTTGTTTTTTTGTTTGTTCATTATTACATTTCTAATCTGCTCAATAACTAATGTTCTCTGGACAGATTACAAACAGCTAAAAAAAACTAAAATCCATAGAACCATTAAAATATAATATATGGTACAGTACAAATATTTAAAAGAATAAAATACAATATAATGCAAAATAATAAACATCACAGGAATAAATAAAACAGCCATAATAACCTTGTCTCATCTTGTCCATCAAGATCCATCTTGTCTCATTTTGTCCATCTTGTTCATCATCCATCTTGTCTCATCTTGTCCATCAAGATCCATCTTGTCTCATTTTTCCATCTTGTTCACCATCCATCTTGTCTCATCTTGTCCATCAAGACCCATCTTGTCTCATCTTGTCCATCTTATCCATCAAGATCCATCTTGTCTCATTTTGTCCAGCTTTCCATCAAGATCCATCTTGTCCCATCTTGTCTCATCTTGCCCATCTTGCCCATCACCAATGGTGAAGTAAGATTCAACTGCCCATCTAGTGCGCTTCTGCAAGGGGAACATGGTGGAGGCACCATCTTGTCCTTCAACGCTTTCATTTATTTACTTATTTAATTTCTATCCTGCCTTTCTGTTCCCCCCCCCAAAAAAAAACAAATGGTGCTCAAGGCAGCTAACAATAAAATCCATATTAAAAACAAAACCTTAATTTAAACATAACATAGGAACATAAGAACATAGGAAACGGCCTTATACTGACCCAGACGATCAGTCCATCTAGCCCAGTACTGTTGACACAGACAGGCAGTGGTTCTTATAGGGTTCAAGGTGGAGTTTTCTCCAACCCAACCTGGAGAAGTCGGGGATTGAACCTGGGACCTTCTGCATGCAAAGCAGGTGCTCTACCACCAAACCACGGCCGCTCCTCATAAAAATAAATACATTAAAAACACAATCAAAAACACAATACTGAAAGAAATAAACAGCACCAACCAATTAAAAAAAAAACCCTTCAGTAATAGACCAGCTTATATGTCAAAGACTGACCTGAATGAAAATGTCTTTGCCTGCTGGCAAAAAGACAACAGAGAGGAAGGGGCCAACCAAGCCTCCCTCAGCAGGAGTTTCAGAGCCTGGGACTGGCCGCTGAGAAAGCCCTGTCTTGCATCCCCAGCAAACATGCCTCTGATGGAGGTAGTACTGAGAAAAGGACCTCTCTCAGGGAACTTAAAACCTGGGCAGGCTTGTCAGGGAGAAGGTGGTCTTTTGCTTTCAGAGAGCAAAAGATGTAGCTGCCAATTTAGGTGGCTTTAAAGGGGGATTGGACAAATTCAAGGAGGATAAGGCTATCAATAGCTATTAGTCCTGATAGCTATATGCTCCCTCCATTATCAGAGGCAGTAGCTGGGGAACATGAAAGGAGAGTTCTATTGCACTCATGTCTTGCCTGCGGGTTTCCCATGGGCAGCTGATTGGCCTCCGTGTGAACAGAATGCTGGACTAAATGGGCCCTTGGTCTGATCCAGCATGGCTTGTCTTATGTTCTTAAAATGTTTGGGGCCAGCTCTGCAGCTTGCAGTCCTGCAAGTGAGATGATTCTTAGGCCATTTACTATTGTGTTAAGACATTTCTGGCGGTGGCGAGGGGAGGGGGTGACTTGGAGGTGGAATCCCTGCACTAATCCTTCACCCAGCCTTTGGTTTCCTCTGTCTGTGTGTCTAGGCACCTCTGCATACCACTAAGCACTCTAATTAATTACAAGTAAAATTTATGAAGGGGTGCAAGTATTTTTATTTGTGACCGTGAAAGGAAATTGTCGGTAACGTGTCTGAAATGGCCCCATGGGGGTGATGCCGAAGTAATTGCGTGTGAAAATGTAGCTGCGGATCTCCGTGTGTTTTCAAATGTAACCATTACAGTGAAAAAGAGCAAACTGAAAACGTAAGAGGTGGGTGGGGAGATGGATCCCATACATTAGTCTTCCCCAACATGGCTCCCTCTGGTTGTGTTGGGTGGCAACTCCCATCATCCACAGCCAGCATTGTTCTGATAACTGAGGGTGATGGGGGTTGTAGTTCAACATACCTGGAGGTTGCCATGTTTGGGGTAGCAGGCATAAGCTTTCACAGACTGGAGTCCACTTATGGCTAAAACAGCCATGAAGGGGCTAGTCCCCCTCCCCCGCATTCAGCACAAAGTCATTAACACCTCATTTAGTAAAAAATTTATGTTATCTGGTCTCCTAAGACTTGTATCTGGCAAATCGTATAATCCTTAAAGACAAAGGAAAAGCAGGTCTGCCCATGAAACTTTCTGCCCAACTCCCTTAATTTTCAACCATTAGTTAGCTTCTCTGTCCAATATTTCTAACATGGGCCAATACCACTGATAGCTCTCAGTTCCCAGTGGAAGTGAATCTCTTCCAGCTACCTTGTTTCATCAAGCTATTAAGATGTCTAAAAACCCCTTGGAGGCTTAGATTAGTAGATCTGAACTTTTTTTTCTTTTGTTTGAAAAAAAGTTCTTAGCTTCCATCCTCCCTTCTGAGAGATGTTTACGGGTGAATGATTTTCTACCATTTCCAAAGATTTATTGGTTTAATTTAATGCAACTCCGAAAATGGGAACATTCCTCCCTGTTCAAGACCTGTTGCCTGCAAAGGCAGCTAAACCTCTTACTCTATCATCCCCTCTTCACTGAAGCACGTATATCAGAGCTTTCAATCTGAGGACACAGAACAACCAACAAATGTGGGATTTCAAGGTATTGTGACTTTTCTGGATCCTAGAACTACCAAGTTAAGAAAGGGACAGCTGTACGATGAAGCAACATGAAGCAGCTGCTGCAGGCGGCATGTCACAAAGAGGGCGCCATTTTCCTATCTGTATTTTCCATGTGTGTGCATGCGCGCGCGTGTGTGTGTTTTAAAAAATTAGCTCCATTCCAGAACAACAGAGCAGCTGAATCTTCAGGACCAGCAATGGGACAACATCTTCCTCTGCACATACAGCAGTGTGGTATAGCGGCTAGAGTGCTGGACTGGGACTCAGGAGACCCAGGTTCAAATCCCAACTTGGCTATGCAGCTCACTGGGTGAGTTTGGGCCAGTCATTGACTCTCAGCCTAATCTACCTCGCAGGTTTGTTGTGAGGCCAAAAACAGAGAAGAGGAGGATCATGTAAGGCACTTGGGTTTCTTTCGGGGAAAAGGGGGGATATCAGTATAATATTAAAGGGGGGGCAACAGGCTAGTTAAGAAGGGAATGGGGTAGGCCATGTGGCATACATCGCTCTGTCCTCCAAGACGTCACAGCTGTTTGCTGCCCCTCAACATCTGCTGCTTCTAAGGCCCAGCCCTGCCATCACTACATCTTGTGGCTGTAAAGTTCATCAGAGAATTGTGCTTCTTGCATGAAGATGCACTTTCTTGTGCCTATCATTCCATGCCCATCGGTTTTCCTATCTTTTAACCTGGCTTCCCCAATCTGGTGCCCTCCAGATGTGTTGGACTACAACTCTCATCATTCCCAGCCATCATGGGGATGATGGGAGTTGAGGTGTTCCCCCAAGGTCTATGGTTTCTAGCTCTCTCTACACCATTCACAATTATATAAGTTTCTCTGTCTACTACTTGGATTAAATCCTCATGGACAAACTTAAACATGGATATATAAAATCTCCACAAAGAGCAGGTCTTCTTTCTCCTTTGGTTGATCGTCTGTTAATGACATCGGCATCCTTTTAAAGTTTTCAGGTTGGTTGCCAAGACAACACTCCCAGGGGCCATGGAAGAACACAGATTGTTACATCACAGTTCTTTGGTGGTTGCTTCATCTTCACCAAGGCCAACCAATGGCTTTCACATAGCAAGAAGGATATTCGGGAAACTATGCCAATCTTATCCAGCTACTATTTTGGATACCTGTACAGTGGCCGGTCTCCATAACTGGAGTTCTTGCTTCTTCTAAGTCAAAACCATGACTGAAATGAACTGGAAGCCTTTGGGCAGTATGGATTGGCTCGAGAACAAAAGGGCAAAGGCACTGAGGGTGTCAAATGACAGGGAGACATTTCAAGTATGGACCATGAAATCTGTTTTATCTGCATGTGTTTTTAGTTGCCAGGTAGTAGACTGTGGAAACCTTGCTTTGATCCAAGCTACTTAGCTCAGATCTATGGTCTTGCAAGCAACCAGGCCTGGGGGGGTAGCACCCATCAGGAGCCTCGGAGAAATGTGGAAAAAGTAAAAAAAAATATCTACTTTCATCTTTGGTGGGAATATTTCACAGTGCAGGAGTTTTGAAACATGGTTGCTGATTACTGTCAGGAATTTATTCACATTAGACCGCTGGTAACTCCTAAAACTATGCTTCTTCATCTTTTTGAACGGAATGATCCTGGATTCCTACATAAAGACCTTCTTAAGCAATTGTATACTGCTGCAAAGTCATATCTAGCATGTAATTGGAAGTCTCCAAAGCAACCAACTACAGAGAAGTAGGATGATAAAATTTGGGAAACTATGACTATATGTAAACTTACTCAGCAAGTGCAGCAAGCAAGGAATCCTAACTTTTAGAAAGATATAATGGCACCATAGTTTCAATTTATTTCCTATGTTGAAGCTTTTCAAACATTTTATCAAATTCCAGCCAAGTACAGTTGCCTATATTTTTTTCTGACTAATACACACATACACACAAAATAGCACACGCTCATGCACACTGCTTTTATATGCTATATACATTGCATTTTTACTATTTCATTAGGTATTGAACTCCCGCTTAGGCTTTTTTACTATAGATGTTCCATAAGCATATCAGTTATAGAGTAAGAATTACAGTTAGTGAATTCCTTTGTTTCTTTAGTGATCTTGTTTTATTATTATGTATGTTCTTTTTGTTACCTTTATTTTGTTGCCTTTATTTCTAAATAAAATAAAATTTCATGAGAAGAAGGAAAGAAGGAAGGAAGGAAGGAAGGAAGGAAGGAAGGAAGGAAGGAAAGAAAGAAAGAAAGAAAGAAAGAAAGAAAGTTAGTTGGAGGAGCAATGGCAATGGAAGGAGGCCAAGAGTAGGGATGGATGGATTCACCCATGCCCAGCTTCATTGAGCGTTCACTGAGCTGCTGCCACCACCCACCCCTGCTCGCACCACCACGTGAGCTTCGTCACCTTCCGACAAGCACCCAAAAAAGCCACAGGGCTGCCCATCCTCCTAGCAAACCACCATTGCGTGCAACAATGGCTGCTTGGGCGCTTCTGGGTAGGTAATGTTGAGTAATTGGTGGCTGTAAAGGGCTCATTTACGCAACATTACAGGCCTGAATGCTGCATTCGTGCCTACAATGTTGCATAAATGGGCCCTTTACAGCCACCAATTACGCAACATCACCTACCCAGAAGCGCTTGAGTCGCCATTGTTGTGCGCAATGGCAGCTCGCTAGGACAATGGGGCAGCTACCAGGTGCTCGCCAAGCTTCAAGGCGCTCACTAAGGAGGTCCACAAGTGCCCCACAGTTCAGTGAGCAGGGTCTGGGAGGGTGGGCAAGGGGGAGCCCATCAGACTCCATACACACAGCCACAGACTCTCATGACATCTCAAGCCAAGAGCAGGGGTGGGTGATGAATCCATTCGGTTCATGTTTTAGTGCCATACTGGGCTAGGTGGACCAACTGTCTGACTTCTATAAGGCAGCTTCCTATGTGTGACTCAGTGCCTTTAGTTTTCTAATTAGACATTTCATAGCCTTTAGCCCGACATATTGAAGTATCAGACTAAAGTGTTCAAGATGGTTTTACTCTTGCGTATCTCATGTACATGTTCCTGGTGGAGATGGACACTGCAAGGACCGGTTTGTTGATATGGATCAACACAGCTACCTGCATTTGGGGATTCTTCTTGGGCCAGGGGGTGGCTATGGGGACTGCCTGCACTTCAAAGTTTACTACGACACCACCGTCTGCAGGTTTTATTCTAATTGGCATGCGAAAGGCCTGTGCTGTCTTGGGAAGTGCTTAGCTAAACACCAGCAATCTCTCTTGTTGAAAAGCTTCCCTTAGCCATGACTAACACTGCATAGTGCAGGTGGGAGAGGCTAAGAGTGCAATCCTATGCATGTGTAGACAGAAAAAAGTCCTACAACTCCCAGCATTCCCCAGTCAGCATGGCAGGCTACTGGATGAGGAGAGTTGTAGGACCTTTTTCTGTCTAAACATGCATAGGCTTGTGCCCTAATGTACTAAGGCTAATCTGGGAGACTAGACTTCTAAACTGGGAAAGTCGGCCTTCAAAAGCAAGCACTGTCCTATGCCAAGTGGCACAGCTGGCTGGTCCATAGAATCATAGAATCATAGAATAGTAGGGTTGGAAGGGGCCTACAAGGCCATCGAGTCCAACCCCCTGCTCAATGCAGGAATCCAAGTCAGAGCATCCCTGACAAATGGCTGTCCAGCCTCGTCTTAAAGGCCTCCAGTGTGGGAGAGCCCACCACCTCCCCAGGTAATTGGTTCCATTGCCGTATTGCTCTGACACTCAGGAAGTTTTTCCTGATGTTCAGCCGGAATCTGGCTTCCTGTAACTTGAGCCCATTATTCCGTGTCCTGCACTCTGGGATGATCAATCAATGAATTATCCCTCCTGCTAATGAAAGTTCTGCACTGGATAGAAGGGCATTGGATGGGGATTCAGCTTTCCATGCAGAAGGTCTGGGAAAGACTCCTGTCTGAAAGCCTGGACAGCCGCTGCCAGTCAGTGTGAACAACACTGAACTAGACGGACCAAGGGTCTGACTCAGTGTAAGGCAACTGCATATGCTAGCTAGTAGTATGTTCAAAAGACATGCACACAGTTCTATGGGCCAGCATTGCATCAATATTCCAGACTCAACAGCAACATGAAATCTATCAGCCAAAGTGAGACCACCCTGAGATGATTCGGTGGCTGGAGCAGAATATCCAGATGGCACAATCCATCCCGCCCACTGTTTATTTTTATTCATGTAATTGAAAATTTGATAAAACATTAGCCATCCTTATACAAAATACAGAGCATTCCCCCAACGGTCTGCCCCTCATTATATATCTCACTAACCTTTACCCACAAACGAACATTGGATATAATCCATCATGATAGCATGTGCTTATTCCTAGAGGCATCTGGCTGGCTACTGTTGGAAACAGGATGCTAGATGATAGACTAGCAGAGTTCCAGCAGGGCTTTTCTTATGTTTTTAATTTCCTGATACATGGTGTCCATTTGGTTAGATCTATTTGCCTCCCACGAAACCACATGTAATGATGCCTGGAATCCTCCACCAGAGCAGGCAGCTTACTTTGCCTCCTGGTCAAGTTTCCTGAGAGTCACATCCAGGTTCAATGTGCCAGTGTGTTAAATCAGAGATGGGCAAAAGACAAATTGGGATCTACTGGTACATGTCTGGGTAACTGGCAGTAGATCAGCAAGGGCTTCTGACTCCCAACCGTGCAACAATAGCAACAACTAAGGGTGCAATCCTTTGCAAGTTTAGACAAAACTAAGCCCTACAACTCCCAGCATTCCCCAGCCAGCCATGCTAGCTGGGAAATGCTGGAAGTTGTAGGATGTTATTCTGTCTAAACATGCATAGGATTGCACTCTAAAACGCTTTTGTTTTTCTCCCCAAATTAGGTTGCTGAAAAAGAAAATAAGCTAGGTGTAGATTTTTGTGTGAAAGCACTTGTGAGTTTGGTTCTGGTATTGATCACAAATTTCTGGGCTTAGCATGTACTCAGAGGCACCCTGTTACTCAATTTGAACCCTATGTGCACCTGACCAAGCCACTGTTTTGCTTCTGGCACTGGTTGGTGGATCTCTGGATGCTAGAGAGAAAAAACAAGGATATCCTGCAAGCCTGACATCTGCCCACCCCTGTTTAACTGATCTTATAATTTAAAATGTTTTAAAGCAGGTGTGCTTTAACACACACACACACACACACACACATAACCCCATGCATATTGGGCAATATGATGAAAAATAATCACTTATCTGGGATTCATTGCTTTTAAAGAAACGTCTGGAAGTATTTTTTTAAAAAAAATAAGCTCAAGATTCACAATCTCCCCATCTCTTCTGTTCAGCTGAAGAAGATTAGGCGATCCCTTGATTCCATGAAGATAATGAATGATAACCTGCTGAAGCAAGAAGAAAGAAAAGTGAAGAAGTGGCTCAAGAAACAAGCTCAGATCTCACCCTCAGCATCCTATAAAACATTATACTACAAGGTAATGAAGTATTTTGGAAAGGCAGTTTGGCAATATAGACATTTTTCTGAGAGAGAGAGAGAGAGAGAGAGAGAGAGAGAGAGAGAGAGAGAAATGTATAGCCCCATTCTGGGTCCTGTATCTCAGTCACACCACACTGTGATGTAATGTTAGGAACTGGCATCACTCCTTTTAATACAGAACTCAGGGTGGGGTGTGCAGACAGATTTGTAGGAACAGCTCATCCTCAAACAAGAGGGAGGCATCAGCATACTTGGGGAATTCCAAGTTATACAAATGTTCATGACTTCTTAAAATTCACCCACCCAAAAAGGGCAATCCCCCAGCCTCTAAATGAGGTTCATGAAGACTTCACATGCATACTGAAGCCTTAATATGCTCCCTTAACCACTACTGTTCCAAATGCTCTATGCTGGTGGCTCATCTCCTCCCACCCAACCAAGAAATTTATTCTCTTCTAGCTAGGGATGTACAAGAATTTGGTTTCTATTTGCAAATCACGTGAACATGTCTCATTAGCAATCCCAAACATGAATACAAGCAGGAGTGCTTTTTTTCAAGAAACATTTGCTAACTCCTGAATTAGTGATTATGTAAAAAAAAAAAAAATCAATACTTTAAAAAAACGCACACTTTAAAACGGGCATTTTAAAAAAAATGCATTTTCACACTTCAGTCAAAGTGTGCACTTTTGAAAAATGCACACAGAAATGCACACTTTCCCCATTCATAATGTTCACTTTTCCCATTTGAACAAGCCAAAAAACAGGTGAAAACAAAGAAGGGAATAAGCCAAAACGAGCTTCAGAATGAGTTTGGAGAATTTAGCTGAGCTTGAAAATTGCTGGTTTTTCCATCCCAACCTGTAGCCTGTCGGAACCAACACAGAGAGGAGACAGAGAGGAAAAGACCAGCTTGCCAAGGCCAGCTAGGCCTGGGAGGATATGGGGATCTGTGAGAGTTGCTCAGAGGTGGAAGACCATAGTAATAGTGCCAGTAGAGACTGCTGCACACCTGGAAGATGCAGGAGGCCGTGATGTTGCTGGTGGGGAAATACCACCACACTTCCCACTGCTAAAACACCCATCCCCGTGCAACATTTTGTTCCATGTCCCCTGTGTATATAGATACATAGGTACTTTATTGCTTAAAGCCACAGGCCACCACAATGTACATTAAAAAGGGAGGGAAAAAAACAGTACAGTACAGTCACATATTTGTATATACATAAATTCACACATCCAACAGAATCATCCCCACTAGGCTGGTTGGGCTTTGGCACAGATTTTCCTTGCTGCCAAGGCAAATTTTGCTATCTGGGCAGTGGTACAAGCTTCAGTGCCAGAAAGAAGAACACATATCTGTTCTAAGGGCGGTCTATTTGAGAGGCATTGGAGAATGATGGCAAGAAATTTATGCCTAGGATGGCCATGGAGAGGACATCTTAGTAAGCAATGAGAGACAGCTTCAACCTCCCCAGACCTGCAGATACAAAGTCTCTGATGGACCGGGGTATTGTCAAATCTTCCCCCCAGGAAGGCAGATAACCTTGTGTTGTTGTCCAGTCGTTAAGTCATGTCCGACTCCTCGTGACCCCATGGACCTTTGCACGCCAGGCCTTCCTGTCCTCCGCTCTCTCCCAGAGTGTGCCCAAGTTCATATTCATTGCATCGGTGATGCTATCTAGCTTCCTCATCCTCTGCTGTCCCTTTCTCCTTTTGCCTTCAGTCTTTCCCAGCATCAGGGTCTTTTCCAGGGAGTTTTCTCTTCTCATTAGATGGCCAAAATATTTGAGCTTCAGCTTCAGTATCTGTCCTTCCAATGAGCACTCAGGGTTGGTTTCCTTTAGGATTGACTGATTTGACCTCCTTGCAGTCCAGGGCACTCGTAAGAGTCTTCTCCAGCACCACAGTTTGAAAGCATCAATTCCTCGGCGCTCAGCCTTCCTTATAGTCCAGCTCTCACAGCCATACGTTACTACTGGGAAAACCATAGCTTTCATTATACAGACCTTTGTCGGCAAGGTGATGTCGCTGCTTCTTACTATGCTGTCTAGGTGTGCCATAGCTTTCCTCCCAAGGAGCAAGCGTCTTTTAATTTCATGGCTACAGTCACCGTCTGCGGTGATCTTGGAGCCCAAGAAAGTAACCCTGTGTATATAGATTTATATGAAACGCAGTCCCCAACATTGGGTCACACGTCACCATGACCAAGATACAGAATGAAGGATGAGGCCTTGGAGAAAGGAGCAGACTCAATCTGCAGTGGTTTAATCTGTAAAACCAAGTGTGGTGAAGAACACTTACAGCTTCAAACCCAGTTATGTTTATTTCCTCCCTAAGGCTCTGGAACTCCCTTCCAAGGAAGGCGAGAGTGGCACCCTCCTTCATATGTTTCTGCAGGCAGGCAAAAACTTTTTTGTTCCGGCAGGCCTTTGGGGATAGACAGTCTGGACCTGTGAGAATGTGATGGTTTGGTGCGATTGTTTATATTGTTGTTGTCTTTTTAAATTCTGATATTTTATATAATTTTAATATTATTGATGATTTAGTTATACTTTTAACTTTTGTATATTCTATTTATATGTTTTAACTGTACAAGTTTTTAATGTTGTAAAGCTGCCTTGAGTCCCAGTATTGGGGAAAAGACAGGAAATAATAATAATAACAACAACAACAACAACAGTTCCCATTCACTCTTATGGGGGAAATAAAAGGCTGCACTTGAGAGCATAACATGTACATGGCGCCCCCTCCTTCCCTTTCTTCAAATCCCTCCTCAAGCCCTACTTTTTCCATGGAGTGGCCATAGGTTTAGCCCAGGGGTGCAGAACCTCTTCCAGAATAAGTACCAAATTACATCTTAGAGAAGCTCTTGGGGGCCACATTCAAATGGTGGGTGGGGACAAAGGCAAAAGGAGCAAGACCAAAAATACCAAAAGACCAAGCATAACTTAGCTTAAAGCTCCTACTGCCAGTAAGTAAGCCTTAGGAGAGGCATTTCAGCTTTTTAGAATTGGGGGGGAAACTTCACAAAAGCCAGTGAACCACCAAATGATAAGTGGTTGATGGAAAATTGGTGGGGCCAAGGGAAGGGGACATGACCATCTGGGGAGTGTATATTCATAAGGGATATGATTTAGGTCATCCCTGAATGGTTTAGTGGTTTTCCCTACGTTCTTCAATTTAAGCTGAAATTTTGCAACAAGAAGCTCATGATCTGAGCCACAGTCAGCTCCAGGTCTTGTTTTGACTGACTGTATGGAGCTTCTCCATCTTTGGCTGCAAAGGACATAATCAATCTGATTTCGATATTGACCATCTGGTGATGTCCATGTGTAGAGTCGCCTTTTGTGCTGTTGGAAAAGAGTGTTTGCTATGATCTGCGTGTTCTCTTGGCAAAACTCTATTAGCCTTTGTCTTGCTTCATTTACAATATTTCTATACTGCTCCATATCTAGAACAGATTTTGTAGTGGTGAACGCAAAGGATAAAACAGTAAAAGCATAAAAAGATTAAAATCTTTAAAATTAAAATTACGCTTATTTAAAAACACAATGCCAGTAAAAACCATGACTGGTCAATTAAGGAATGCCTCCTGGAAGAGTGCTGTTTTCAGGAGACACCAGAAACAGCACAGTGTTGGTGCCTGCCTGGCCTCCATGGGCAGGGAATTCCAAAGAAAGGGGCCACCACACTGAAGACTCTTCTCCTGGTGGACTCCAGTCAGGCCACAGGTCCATGTTGAACCACTATGTGGAACTTAAGTCCCATTCATTTCAAAGGCTCTACTCAATGGAAGAGTAATATTGGATACTAGCCCTTGGTGGTACCAAGAAAAGTATCCTGGGGTGCATTGATGCCCATGGGCACCACACTGCCTACCCCTGGATCAGACCAAAGCACAATCTAGTCCAGAGTTCTGCTTCCAGAAACAGCCAGCGAAATGTCTTTAGAACAGGGATGAGGACAACAGTACTACAAGTCAGAAGGATCTTGGAACTGTTGTATATCACAAGCTGAATATGAGCCAACAATGTGATGTGGCTGGAAAAAAAGGCAAATGCTATTTTGGGCTGCATTAATAGAAGTGTAGCTTCCAAATCATGTGAAGTACTAGTTCCCCTCTACTCAGCACAGGTTAGGCCTCATCTTGAGTACTGTGTCCAGCTCTGGGCACTACACTTTAAGTTGGATGCAGACAAACTGGAGGGAAATGAAAATGATCAGGGGACTGGAAACAAAACTCTATGAGATGAGACTGAAAGAACCGGGCAAGTTTAGCCTTGAGAAGAGAAGACTGAGGGGGGATATGATAGCGCTCTTCAAGTACTTGAAAGGTTGTCACAGAGAGGAAGGCCAGGACCTCTACTCGATCATCCCAGAGTGCAGGACACGGAATAATGGGCTCAAGTGACAGGAAGCCAGATTCCAGCTGAACATCAGGAAAAACTTCGTGACTGTTAGAGCAATATGACAATGGAACCAATTACCTAGGGAGGTGGTGGGCTCTCCCACACTGGAGGTGTTCAAGACGAGGCTGGGCAGCCATCTGTCAGCGATGGTTCAACTTGGATTCCTGTACTGAGCAGGGGATTGGACTTGATGGTCTTACAGGTCCCTTCCAACCCTACTATTCTGTGATCCTATGAGGAACTCTTCCCCCTGCTCCCCAAGCCCTGCCCTCTCTCCAAGTCCTGGCCCCTGGAGGCTATTGCAGGTTTGGGAAGGAGGCAGGGAGAAGAATCCCCTATCTTATCCCTGATCTTTACTCAAAGATAAAGTTGTGATTCCCTTGTGTGCTGCTCTCCCTCCCATTGGTGGCTTTTTAAAGACTGATCCCAGCAGATAAGGGGTTGTCTTTTTGAGGGGGCAGTCACAGTGTTGGAGAGGAAGGGGTTAGCCCTTCTCTCTACAGCAGCAGAGGCACTCCTCTGAAAATGCCTCCTGTCCTGCTGTAATTTGGCTTTAAAAACAAAACAAAACAAAGCCTCCACTGGCACCAATGGAGGCTTTTTTAAAGCCTAAAAGCAGCACAGGGTGTGGCACAACAGTTATCGGTGCATGTCAATACCGATTAAAAGCACCAGTGTAGATCTAGCCCTGGATACCAGGCAAAATCTCTTATCTTTGATTAGCTGCTGACTGGAGATAAGAGATTTTGGTCTGGTGTGAGGAGAGGGGACAGGGCCTGGGGAGAAGCTGGTGAGCCATACAGGGACTTCCTATGGGCTGTGGGCTGGAGGTTCCCCATCCCTGCCCTAAAGGATCAGGTTCACAGTTTAGGAGCGCCCTTGGAGCCAGCAGTTTCACTGGAGGAGCAAGTGGCTTCTATGGCTAACAGTGCTCTTTATCATCTTAGGCTGCAATACCAACTGCAATCCTGTCTAGACAGAGATAGCCTAGCTAGTTATGCACACTCTGGCAAAGCCCGGGTTGGATTACTGCAGGTTACCTGAAGGAGCATCTCCTCCTCCATATGCCTACCTGGACCTTAAGGTCGACTTCTGCAACCCTTCTCCAGGTGCCCCCCCAAAGGAGAAGAGGCACCTGCCTACTAGGGAGAGAGCCTTTTCAGCAGTGGTGCCCTGATTATGGGATGCTCGTGCCAGAGAAGCTTGCCTGGGCCCTGCAATGTGGTATTTTCAGCTCCCAGTGAAGACCCTTCTTTTCTGCCAGGCTTGATCTTTCCATTTACTTTGGTTTTATTGCGTGGCTGTTTTGCTTTGTTTTAGATTTTATTATATTTGTGTATTTTATGGTTTTAAACTTTGTGAACCACCCAAAGAGCTTTGGCTGTTGGGCGGTATAATAGGATGATGATGACTGATGATGTGGAATCCCCCAAAATGTTGCAGTATATCCTCACCACCTAACTGCATGATTCTATGAGCTGTAAGGAGCCAAATCAGGGCATTCCAAACACCCCCCCCTTTACTTTTTTTCCCCCCTTTCCAACTGACACTCGATATCCCATGGCTATTGAGCATCCTTTAGTCCTCATTGGACTGGTTTTCAGGGGTGGTGGTGCTGCCTTAGGTATTTTTAAAATATTAGTTTGTGCACTTCTAGAAATATCAGAGTTCCCTCAAGTATGCTGATACCTTCCTCTTGTTTTTCAGTGACCCTATATTGTTTCAATTTCTGTCAGCACTCATCACTTGAGATTGTTCTTAGAGTTCACAATTAATAATATACAGGAATACTAGTCCAGAGCAAAGAGGATAATATTATGGATTTGTTTAAATTATTACAATATGATAGGGATAGGATAGTTTATAAGGTGTTGGGGAGAATGAAGCATGGTAGAACCACACCCGACACGGAAGGCTAAGGTACTGGAAATTGGGCAGAGGGGATGTAAAAAAAGAAGCTACAGTTGTAATTTAAAATGCTGTACATTATTTTGAGGGCCTTCTGTTTGAAAATCTAACACACAAATAAATAAGTAATAAAACTGATGCCTTCCCCCAAGACATCCAGCTATCCTGAGTCCAGTCAAGATCAGAACACAGAGACACGACCAGTCTCGGGGAAAGAATCTATTGACATCCCCTGGACCCAATTTGGTGACCATCTGCCAAACTTCGTGAGCTTTCTGCGACTACCAACCAAAAGGCCAAGCTATGGTAGGAAAGGAATGCCATATTCACAATGCCTCACTCTGCTTTTCTGGGTTTCGTTTGGTTTAAAGAAGGGTGATGTCGAGTTTGAAGTGGAAGCAAATGCAAACTGTATAAATAATCATGGCCTTCAATGCTAATTGGAGGGTGGGTGGGTTTTTTTATAGCAGGGGTGCAGAATGTCAGGACAAGGGGGCCAAATCTGGCCAGCCTGAGGTCCCAGTTTGGCCCAACAGGGTTCTCCAGATGGCCACACACCCTTCTCCTTGCTCCACCCACTTTTTCCTAACTACCAATCTACTAGCTACTAACTCAGACTAATCCTCTGAGCCAGAGGATGATGGCAGGACTGTATCCTCTGGCTGGGAAGGCCCTGAATAAGGCACTGACTGTCCTACCCCCAAGGAAGCAGCCTGTGTCTCATCTTCATCAGAATCTTATGCTGCATGCAGGAAGGCCTGAAGGCTGGGGGTCATCACAATTCTGGCATGAGCTTTCATGAACTGTAGCCCACTTCAACAGATGCATGGAGAATTATGGAGAGTTTCAGGTTTATACACAATAATGGGGGGGGCAGGGAGTTGTAAACAGTGAAGTCAGAAGGAAATTAAATGCATAACATAGTGACAATCGCATTATTAACAGTGGTCATTCCCAATGCAGGTGGTGCTGATAACACAAACATCCTGGCCCTTGTTAAGGTAATTAACACATGTGGTGTGATAAAAATCCTCTGTCCTGATTCAAGCCTCTGGTGATAAAAATAAACCTGTTGATGAATTCTAACTCAGCAGCCTATCACTCGTATCCCCCTTTGAAGTTTCTTTGCTCCACAATGCCAACTTTAAGGTCAGTAGCGGAATGTCCTGGGAGGCTGAAGTGCTCTGCCGCTATTTTTTGAATGCCACCATTTCTGATGTCCGTATTCATTTTCTTAGCATAACACTCTTGATCTGCTTCTTCTTTTCAGACTGGAAGCATTCCAAAGACCTCACACCCTTCAGTGGAATGGATTTCCCCATGCAAACCCTCTCAGCCAGAAATGCAAATGTTCCTAGGAACAACATATACAATGTGCTCCCACCTAACAGAGATCCCAAGAAGGGAAGCAGCTCCAAACAGCCTAGCCTGAATAACAGCATCTCGCTCCAAGAAGCAGTGGCATTATTTCCTTCCTTGCAACGGCTGTCAACAAGAGGGGACCGGTTCACGCTTTCAACACTACATCCAGTGTCTGGGTTCCCTGCCTTGCAGAAAAAGCTCAAGAACATGCTCGAAAAGGAACGGGAAGAAGATAAATGCAGGCTGCTAGAGCCATTGCCTCAGCTTAGACCTGAAGAAATTCTGAGCTGCAGGTTAGGAAAAACAAGAGTGGGCTCTGCAACAAAATGTTGCAGTGTGAAGTGCATCCATTCAGGAGTCCAGCCCTTTCATTTCATTCCTCCTTTTCCCCTCTCAGTTTTCTTTTTCTTTCCTCAACAGTCTGTCAGCCTTTAGCCCAATATTGTCGACACCGTCTGGCAGTGGCTCTCCAGGGTTTCAGGCAGGAGTTTTCCCATCCCTACCTGCAGATGCTGGGGCTCAAACCTGGGATCTTCTGCATGCAAAGCATGTGCTCTACCACTGAGCTACAGCCTTTCCCCGTCTTCTGGTTCATTTGCTATCATCTACATGCTGTGAGGTGAACAGGAGAGGGAGCTCATGAGCAGGAAGTTGCTCCCAATCTCAGCCAGAATAATGCAAGAACAGACACAAAACCCTGTAATGAATGAGAGCTTGTTAGAAAGTCCCAACAGCAAAGGTCAGAACTAGGCAGTAGATGTGTGGCTAGCTTACAGCCACCCAAAGCAGAGCAGGAGGCACAGCAGAGGTGATCTTTGTCTCCACAATCCTCCCGCTCTGTATTTTCATTAGATGAGCATTTTCGCCTGTCTAGCTGAAGCATCGGGGAAGGGGAGGGATGGAGGCTGGGGAGGGATGGGGATATGGCACAAGCCATCCCCTCCCATCCCTGGCCACTGGCACACCCCCTTTCCCTTCCCTCCAAGGTCGCCTTTGTGGTTCTCTCTGTGCCGGCTGCAAGGGGGAGGGGGAGCTTGGACTCCTGGGTCTGAGGTCAGAGCACTGTCTCCAGCCTCAGATCCAGGAATCCAAACTATCATATGCCCCTGCCCCAGACTTTGTCTAGGGGCCATAGGATTGCTCTCCCCAATCGTTTTTAAATCTTGTATGTTAACGATTTTATATTATGTTTTTTCTTATCTTGTATTTGTGGGTTGTAATTTTTGTGAACTACCCAGAAAGGGTTGGCTATTCGGCAGGATAGAAATGAGACATGCTCTCCTAAGTCCTGGGCCCAGATATCCACAGTGCCCCCATCCCTGGGAACAGCATGCTGCTGTCACTTGTCTGCAAGGCTTTCATCACTTCCTTTATCCTTCATCCACCTTCCTGGCCAGCCCTGGGAGAGTGGCTGGGAGGCCACGGTCGGGATTGTCTCACTCACTCTCGGGAATCGCTCCCTTGCCCTGCTCTCTGCTGAAACACGGGCTTGCCAGAGGCCAATCCACTCGCCCTTTGATCTTTGGCTCCACCTCCCAGCCACCCCTGTGAAAAGGAAACAGGAAAAGGATCTTTACCAGGCTGGTCAACAAGCTCCAACAGAGCTCCTTGGCTGTGCCTCGAATCTGCTGTTTTTTCTGCTGCTGGTTGCCATTCTCTGCTTTGATACTCCTTGAACCATGACTTCTTCAGCAACTCACTTGGTCTGTTTGCCTGTTTGCTGTTGCATTTGCCTTTTGCGTTCTCTCACCCAGTCACAGTACCTACATACTGATTGTCAGGAGGGGGTCTTGGAGTGGGGGGCGGGACTGTGACATTTCTTGAGCCCCACACAGCTGCCTTGACACATGCTGGTGCCAACTGCACCCGTTATGGCTGAAACTAATCTCCAGAATGCCAGGCACTAGGTGGTAGCGGTGGTTGCTAATAAAGGTGACTTAAAGGCATCTCACCATCTTATTTTCTTTGCACAGGTACCTTCGTTTGTCCCAGAGCAATATTGATACATTGCTGGAGCTATGTAAAGAATCTGGGATTTATATCGACTTGCATCCCCATATGAAAGAATCGGATATTGACGTTAGTGCTGTCCTTTCATCCAGCCCCAGCAGGGCATTGTAGCCTTTTCCCTGGATCTAGTTGCTTTTAGGCTGTGCGTTGCTTAGAAAATGGCACATTGAGTGAACTTTTTCACTAGCATCCATACTCAGAATTGCTGATCACTTTGGGAATCGAAAGAGACGACCAGGAGCTAGGGTCTTCGTGGAGGGATTAGTGATGCAATGATAAAATCAATCTTGTACTCGCTAGGAGTAAACTTGTGACTTAAAGCTATTTTTTATACCACTTATTACCATCCCACCCCACCCCACCCCTAAAAGATAGAGAAGTCATTAACTCGGGTAAATATCTGAAATATGTCAAATTAAATGTAATCCATTCACTCACAATTACTCAAGTTGCCTTGAAATGTTGTGGGATTAGAGGCTCTCTTTGCCTTAGGTTCACTGGGTTTTTCCCCTTTAAACAACCCCCATATCTTGGTAAAATACAAGGATCACTGACTATTCTGCTTTAGCAATACTAAATGAATGCAATTAATTGCATGAATACAATTAACCAGTGGAGGCTGCTGGCTCCAATGTAGGGATGTACAAATCCCTTACCTGCCAGTCTGGGGGGGGTCTGCGGGGGCGGAGGCAATCCGTTCCTTCCCCCGGAATCCCCTTTGGTCAGCTCCACTCCACGGTGATTCTGCGGAGCTGCCAGGCGGCTCCAAAGTGCCAGCGATATGGCCTCCATGCTGTATCGCAGGCTGAAGGGGACTACTAATTGCAGATGCAAATGGCATCCCGGATGCCATTTGCGGCCATAAAGGCCTTAGTTTAAGGTAAATGCAGCTGTAAATGGCTGCATTTACCTTAAACTAAGGCCTTTACGGCCGCAAATAGCATTCCGGACACCATTTGCGTCCGCAGTCAATCCACCCAGCCAGCGATACGGCAATGGCGGCCGTATCACTGGCACTCTGGAGCTGGCCGGGAGGGAGGATCCAGCTGGTGAGGATTCCTCCAGGAGGCGGAGGTAAGTCTTCCGATCCTCCAGAGACTCCAGGGGGCCAGATTCTTTTGAATCCAGCCTCACTGGGGTCCGTGGCGGATTTCTCCCCCATCCCTACTCCAACGTCACTGGGGTGGTGAATCTGTTGCAGGTTTCAGTCAGAACCAGTCAGAACTCTAAATGAGCTATCCTTGGATCCTTAGCTCCTTTAGATTTCTGACTGGTTCTGACTGAAACCTGCAGCAGATTCACTGCCCCACTGATATTGGAGCCACCAGCCTCCACTGCAGTTAACGTGCTTGTTGTTGTTGTTGTTGTTAAGTCAAGAGCTGCCACAGGGAAGCCTGAGCAGTGGGGAAGCCGTAAGCATAGGGTGGGGTTGGGGTTGGGGTTGGGAAATATAACTTTCTCTCACTGCCACGCGCCTGATAAAAATGGCACTCCAGAACTGCTATTTGCATTTCAATGGACACTCCCATTGGTCCAATGGAGGCTTCAGAATGGCACCTTCCTACCCACATGCCACTGCCACTTGGTAAATCCAAGCCAACGACTGGCAGAGGGCAGGTGGGCCCTTGGCAGCTGCCCAATCCTGCCATTAGCCCTATGTCAAAATGAAGCCTTTCTTAAACCAGGAGTTTTTGTAGTAGCCTGTACACTTAGATTGGCCATTCCATCTCACAGCCACTCAGGAAAGGAAATTCCTGCCTCCCTCGCAGCCATTCTCACTTTATTAAAGGCCAAGCAAAGGGTAAATTAAACCTCAGTGCTTGTCCCACAATGGAGGACACGAGCAAAGCTCTTGGGAAATCAGGAGGAAGCAAATCAAGGCAGGGACAGCTTGATTTGCTGGCAGTAGGTCAACAACAGAATATTTGTGGCCTTGAAGAGACCCAACCCCCCGGTCCTCAAATGAGTCTAAACTCCCAGGTAATCAGAAGACCGGGGGGGTTCTATATGAGGCATTTATTATGCACTTGTCATTCCATAGTCATTGTTGTTTACTGGTTCTTTAAATAACACTGTGACCCTCCAGTCTCACTTCTGTGTCTAACCAGCACTTTTGCTGAGTTACAGCAGGGAAAATGTGGCATTCAATTGTGAAAGTGAAAGAAAGCACAATTTTCTCTTGTGTATTGGTGCTATTCCACTATAACTCAGTGCCACCTATAGGTTATGTAGTAGAAAACCAAGAAAGGAAACGCTGTTTGTGTAGAGCTTGGATCTCAATTCTGCAATGAAACTGAAAGTAGATACAGCCGATTACCAGCCTTGTTTAGAAAAGTATCATATCCTACAAGTCAGGTAAAGCAGGAGTGTTGAACCTCGGGCCCAAGGGCCAAGCCTGGCCTGCCTGGAATCCCAGTCTGGCTCTCCAGGGTTCCTCAGATGGCCACACCCCCTTTCCCGTGCTCCACACCCTTTCCCTAAATGCCAATCATTTGGTGCTTTCCTGGCTTTTTGCATGGTTTTGTTCCCATTCTAAAAGGTTGGCATTCCTCTCCTAAGCTTTAGCTATTGTCAGTATGAGCTTCAAGATACATTATGCTGGTGTTTTGGCCATGCCCCCTTTTGCCTTTGGGCCCACCCCCCACTGGAATGTGGCACTCGAGAACTTCTCCAAAATCGAATTTGGCCCTCGGGCTGAAAGCAGTTCAACACCTCTGAGCTAGATGGGTAAGGAAGTTATAATTTGTGTGATGCTGAAAATTTTGACTCTTCCATCCATTTGGGGCATTTCATCAGGGGGAGGGAGGAATGAAAACTCTGGAGAAAGAGGCTTGGAGAGGTGAGAATTTTGGAGAATTCTCTCTTGGGGAGGGGAACAGGATTTCCACATACCTTTTTAAGTGTAGGCAATTCTTGAGGGGTCTTCTTTCTATTTCTTATTTCTGTAAAAACACCCCCTGCACTTCCAGGAGCCCAGGCCTCTTCTTTCTGAACTGCCAGGAGACCATGTGACCTTGCCCTCTCCAATAGGCATTCAGGAAGAACTCCCGGCCGGTGAAAGCCCTGTTCCCCTCCTGAAGGTGAAAATTCTCAGAAATTCTCCTCCGCCCTGCAAAAGAGGCAGGAAGAAACAATGCCTCTTTCACAGGGAGAGAAAAGGTTCCCGAAAATAGGAGGCAGGTTTCAGCACAGCACTAGTTATAATCCTTCCCAGGCCTTCTGTGCTCACTGAATCTCTAGATCTGGACCAGGGCCAGTGTTAGAGATCAGCATCATCGGCCGCCATCCAGTTCATCATTGGCCACATCAGTTCAGGGGACCCAGTGCTGATCCCTGGAGCCTCTTGGTTCTGCTGCTGCTGCTGCTCCTCCTCCTTTACTGTCGCTGCCTCTTCCATTGCCATCTCCAAGTGTACAAAGAGAAACAAGAGCTGGAGAACATCCCCCACTTGCCTTGCCACCTCCTTCTGGGCAGTGGTGCGGATTGAGCCCAGAGGGTGCAGGCAAGTGAGTGGCAGTACTAGCAGTGACAATGGTGAGGAAGTGGTCAGCCCACTCAGATAAGTGGTCCAATAAGGGCATCTAGCCCAAGGACCCCCATACCTGGAGCTGGCACTGATCTGGGCTATGTCCCTCACTAAGCCAGTATCCAGCATCCAGGGACTGTATTTTTAGTAACCTATCATTTTCCAGCACATCCAGTGCTACAGGCACCTGAGTTTGCAATGGCACTGAGCCAATTGATGTACCATATTTACATGCTGGAAGTCAAAGGCTACTGTTGATTTACATAGATGCACCATCCCATGAGGTTTTCCTCCTAGATACAACCATGAAATCGACATAATCATAAGACAGTTGCATACAGCAAAGAAGGATGCACAGGGCTGAACTAATACAGTTTCTCAGCACAGACTCTTAGATAATCTGTTACAAGTGGGACCTGATGTTACAATGTGGAGCACTCCTGTTCAGGATGCCAGCCAACCAACCAAATTCTCTTCCGGGATACACCATTCCATCCTCCTTCCCCTCAATTTTCTGTTCCCTCTCCCAACTGAGCATGCTCTATCCGGTTTGGGCTATATTTGTATCCAACAGTGTCATTCTGCAAGCTCAAATAGCACTAATGGAGCTCCGCGGAACCTTTCACTTGCACAGTCGATTGCCCATTACGCTTGCACAATAGGTTGTGCAAGCCACTGTGCAACGAGTCCCACAACAGGTTGCACAATGGGTTGGACAAGCGTTATGTGCAATGGGTTACACCACAGGTTGCACAAGCATAATGCAGAATCACTTGCGCAACCGTGCTTGCATAAATGTAACTTTAGTTGGATTCTTCTCTTGCAAATAGTTCAGAGCCTAGTTTCTACAACATCATTTGCATTAATGGAATGACGTAGTTGGGTACTGCCCTTGGTTTCCCACCTCCTTAGAGGGCTTTCCCCCTACTCCAAAGGTGCTTTGTTTGGTTTTTGTACTTCTGAAAACCTCAGGGTTTTCCCAAGCCTACTGATACCTCCCTTTTTGTACATGGATGCAGGGCCAGCATCAAGGGTAGGCATGGTTGGGCACCTGCCAAGGGCCCACACCCCAGCAGGGGCTCACTTGCAAGAGCTCCCTGGACTTGCTCCTTCTTCTCTGCCATTGCAACCTGCTTGTTCACCTGCCTCTCGCTCTGGCCCAGACAACAATGGTGGTAAAGAGGAGGAGCAGTAGATAACCACTAACTTCTTGCTCACTGGCTCTCTGCTTGTCAAGCAAGCAAGTGGTAGCAATTAGGAGGGGGGGAGCAATAGCAGCCAATGCCAATGGGGTTGAGTTCACTGAGGGAGGGAGGCCACTGAAGCGCCCTACCAAAGGGTCCTCAAAAACCTAGAGCCGGGCCGGCGCTGCATGGATAGTGCCATTTTGGCTATGCAAGAATCCAAACTCGAAGACGGCACTATTAGTTGATATGATTATGAATCATGCTCATTTTGTTGCAGTACAAATACCTCTGCATTCCACTCCCATGGAGATTCAGACTTGCAAAGCATTCTGTTCTGTCCACACCCAGCATAAGAAAACAGAAAAGTATTTCCAAGTGATCTAATATTGTCATACCAGAAATTTAAATCCGTTGTGATGAAATGAAGCCACACACAACTTCCGGGCAAAACAGGAGTTCTTTTCAGGAATGCTTTGTTCCATTTTCCATGTCTGCTGTAAGTTATCAGTTCAAGGTTTTCCTCCAAAATCCTACCCTTTTCAAGGGATACATTAGTCAGCCTAGGGAAGGGGGATATAGTACTGACAGTTAAAAGGCAGGGCTGTGAACCAGTTAAAGGATTCTTTCATTGATTCATTGCTTGCCTTCCAACCAATGAGACTTTAGACACTGGACATAGGGCACAATCCTATGCGTGTTTAGATGAAAAAAAGTCCTACAACTCCCAGCATTCCCTAGCCAGCCCTGCTGGCTAGGGGATGCTGGGAAGTGTAGGACTTCCATCTAAACGTGCATAGGACTGCACCTTTAATAGTCTTAGAGGGGCCTCCCTTTAGACAGCCATATGCATTACTTCAGTTCTGATGTACACAAGTAACATCTTTCTCCATCCCCCAGTCACCTTTCCACACTTTACAACTGCTTCTACATACCAGATATATTAGAACAGTAACAACAACAAAACTGTTTGCCAACCCCGAGTTTTAAAAAAATACTCTGAGCATGTGTAGTTGTACACTGTAAACAGTCATAGCATCATCATGACAACAGGAATAAAATGGAGTTTGCTTCTGCTGCACTGCTCACCTGCCATTCTCGAAGTAGTCATTGGCGGGGGGCTACAGGGCCTGGGGACATTGGCCTCAAGGTCCCACCCTAGCTGCACCTCTGGTTGTCAGAAAGCTGACCTATATGCTGGAGTGAAAATAATACAACAAAAGAAGAGTGGCAGGGATTTGTCAATCTGTGGTTCAAACTGGCCAAGGGTACAAAGTCCATTCCCATGGGTGTTCCTCTGCCTGAAATACCTTGGGAGAGAGGGGACACATCACATATAACTTTAGTGGTGTGGCAGTAGGGATGTCCATCGCTGGGAAATCTGTTTCTTCTTTGGCTCAATGGAGTTCCACTTGTGCATACAATTCGCATTGCATCTGCAAGCCAAGCTGCAGCCTGTTCCCCAAACTCCGGGAACTTTTTGCGTATTTTTGGTGGGAAGGTTCCGGAATTTGCTCAAATTTCTGAGTACTTTGAGCACTTAACAGACAAATTTGTGCAAATATGTAATTTGCACAAAGTCAGCCACAAATTGCAGAAATTGCTCGGAAATTGTGCAGATTGCGGAACCTTCCCCCAAAATGTGCAAAGTTTCCAGAAAATCCATGAACTGGCCCAACTTGCTGCAGATCGAGACAGGAGCTGCAGCGGGAACCAAAACAATGTCCAGGGCCGAGCCTAGGAAAATTCTTCAAACTCCACTCTCCAGACAGATTTCTCCAACATCCCTATGTGATTGAGAGCAATGGCCATGCTCTGTGCACCATCCAGGGAAAGCCAAGAAATGTTCCGGGGGTCATGTCTGAAGCAATTTTAAGAAGCATAACAGAGCCCACAGCAGCCTTCTGCAACCGGGCGCCCTCCCACAACATGTTGGACTGCAATTCCCATGCTGACTGGGAATGATGGGAGCTGCAGTCCAGTACACTGGGAGGACCCCAGTTTGTGGAAGGCATCAGGGTTTAGCCTGGCCAATTTAAAGGTACTTTTGTGGATTCCTTGACCAGGATGGTGATGGTGACTTGGTAATCTGGAAGGCATTTGCATGTATCCAGAGTTCCAATGCTTTACAGACCACAGAAGGGCAACTCCTAGGATGGACAAATGAGCAATGTTTGTGATCTCCAGGATTCTCCAGACATCATCTCGTCACTTGTCTCACACCTGATTCACATTCATGTTTCAGATTGCTGCTTGCTCTGGGCGAACAGGAAAATTGCACAAATCAAGCAGCAAATGAATGGGAGATTTGCACACTTTTCCCCAAATTTGCACAAATTTTCTAATGTGCATAACTTTCCTCCATAGACTAAAGCAGTGCTGATTCAGTCCGTGGAGGAAATATGTGCAAATCAGGAAATGCATGCAAATTGAACTGGGAATTGGGAACAAAACAAACATGAGCATGTGTTTGACAATTTACGAATATTTTTGGCGGACACACGCTAGCACTCGCGTTTGCATTCGGAGCTTCAAACGGGGCATGCTCACATGTTTTTCAAGCTAAAACAAAATTCTCATACATTCCTAGCAACTCCTCATTGACTCAAACAGGCTAGAGGACATACAGGTCATGAATTCAATTATATTAAGGAAACCTAGCATACCACCAGGGCTTTCTCTCATGCTGCCTTTCCCAGAACAAAAGACATATTAGACATACCGGACAAGGTGCCAGGGTGATGCCAAGAAAAAAAAAATACAAACTACCTGTGTAAAAAGGCCATCATGGATGAGCTTCTGAGCAATTATACATATCTGAATATATTTCAGCTGGCATTCATATAAAGTGCTTGATTACTTAACATGTGGGCTGTGCTTTAAAAAGAGAGAGGAAGGAGGGAGAATTCAAGTTGGGCATTTTCAACCAGGTGAGGTATGACATTGCATCTATGCATCATCCACCCCATTGTCCAGAATTTGAAAAATCCCATTCACCATTTTTGTAGGGATGTGCGAAAGTCACTTACCTTTTCAAAGGGGTGATTCATGGTGGGGTGAAGGCACTCCACATCTCCCCCCGAAATCCTAACCCAGCCGGCTCCTCTCCGCAGCAACTCCACAGAGCCACTGGCCAGGTCCATTTGCAGGCATGCGGAGCCTGCGGATGCAAATGGCGGCGGCTACGGCAACCGCCATTTGCATTCCTGTTTTTTTGCCATGATAGGCTACGTAAATATTTACGTAGCCTATCACAGCAAAAAAACAAGGGCACAAATGGCATAGCAGCCACCATTTGCACCCCTGTCATTCGCTGTGATAGGCTATGTAAATATTTACGTAGCCTATCACGGCAAAAAAACAGGGATGCAAATGGCGTCGGCTACGGCAGCCGCCATTTGCGTTCCCTTTTTTGCCATGATAGGTACCAACCTGGTACCCTCTAGATGTGTCGGACCTCAACTCCCATCATCTCCAGATGATAGAAGTTGTAGTCCAAGACATCTGGAGGGCACCAGGTTGGAGAAGGGTGAACTAAACTAGGTATACTGAAGTCATACCCTATTGTACTTTAATGGCATAACTATCAGACATTCTTACAAATCGCCACCAGATGGGGCTCAATAATAGCTGAAATGACCTACACACACACACACACACACACACACACACAATTTCACACAAAAATATATATGTGATTTCCTAATATACCATATTAGCATCCTTCACACACACACAATTCCACTTGTCCCCTCTCATAATTCAGTTTTTAGAACCACTAATGTGACAACTTAAGGACTTTCGAATATCTTAATGACTTCAAAAAATGTATATTAAAATCCATCATAGGCTGCTGGGAAACATAAGAATAATGTTCAAGGATAAGTGCATCAGTTTTATAGTATCACAGTCATCAGTACTGGGAGGAGTTCTCTAAAACCATCAGCATACATTTCCGTTGGCATTTTATCAATACAAAAACAGGAAGCTGCCCGGTGCTGAGTCCAACTTGCCCATTATTGGTTACTTTGACTGGCAGTGGTTCTCTATGTCCACAGGCAGGGGTTGTCCCCAGTCCAGCGGGGCTTTAATTGAACATTATTTACTCTCAATCAGTGGAGCCTAGTGGCTCTGATTTCAAAGGGGCTGTGAATCCACTCTGGGTTTCAGTCAGAACCGGCCAGAATGGAGCTATCCAAGGTGCTGAACCTATTTTGGAGATAGGGTTCAGCACCTTGGATAGCTCCTACAGGATCGTGGTTGGTTCTGACTGAAACCCAGAATGGATCCACATCCCCTGGAAATCAGAGCCATCAGCCTCCATTGTTCCCAATATAGTTATTTTCAATAACTTCTGAGATATTGAAAAAAGCAATGCCTAATTTCAGACTTTTCAACTACAGTACAACCCAAACCTCAGTTATCCTTCAAAAGCTACACTTCTCTGATTTTTGCGATGGAGTTTTTTGTGCCCCCAAAATGGCTGGAATACCCATCTAACTTCACATTCCATTAAAGGGATGGCAACATTGGGAAACACGTTTTGGCTTGGCCCTATGCAACTGAAAGGCAGCTGACATTGGTATAGAATCTCTCTGCAGTTCACTGCAGCACAAGTAAGCCCTTCTACAGAGGTCATTTCCAGTGATCTCAGAATAATGCAAATACTATGTGCTCTGGCTCTTAAGACATGCCTGTGAATACAGACAGTCCTTTTGCAACTCAAAAGCATATTCAACATTGTTGTATATAAAAAAAAAATTGTGGTGCATTCCAGCTTTGAAGGCTCCAGGGGGTGGAGGGGAGGTTATCAGACCTGGATCCTGCAGAAACTAATCTGGATACAGCATCAAAAGATACCTCTTGCTCTCCCATCCCTACACACACACACACACACACACAAACACACACACACACACACGTGCAAAAGCTCTGATTCAGGACTTACTTGGGTCACATGGTCCTTACCACTGTATCTTCCCGTCAATATTTCACCTGCAAATGTGATGATCCAAAGGGCATCTTCTCAGATCATGATTGATCTGTCAATTGATTAGATCTTAGGATAGATGCCAGCTTCTTAATAGAATCTGAAGCCTCTGCAAGGATTATCTTTATATTGCAAAACCCATTAACATAGTTGATGTTATCTACTGCAATGGACATGGGGACTCTTTGCTAATGGCAGTGCTTTTTTTTCTTACTTTTTTTTTGAAAAAGAAGTCCTGGGTTTACTCATGCCTCAACGTGAATCTTTTGAATCACAGGGCTTACTCTGTAATCCTAGATGGGCTTCTTTCCAATTTTAGTGGATAACTCTCACTTTTTGCAGTTTGATAGGGACTAGTAAACATTTTTCACTGCTTATTCCCACCCAGCCAGTTAAAATTTTTGAAGACTTCCATCATTTTCATTCCACTGAGTCATCTTCTTGCTTAGCTAACCCTACAACTAGGGTTGTTGTACAACTACATGCCCTACAACTACATGCCCTACAACTTTAAAATCTAACTCCTTGAGCTTCTGTTCATAAGAGCAATTCTTATTTGGACCAACTAATCTTGCAAAAGCAGGATGCCAGCTTTTGAGTTACACCATATTCTTTCATGCCTCCAAAGGAGCAGGCTCTAGCTAACAAAATCTTATGCCACATTAAATGCTGCTAGTTTTTAAGGTAGCACAGCAGGGGTGAATCCCAAGCACTCTCATTTGTAAACAGCCATCACAATTCAGCAAGGGGAATCAGCACACAAAAGCAAAACTTCCAGACGTGCAATCAGTGTAGAGAAAACACGCACTTGGGTTCATTTCACCTATCTGAATTTTGTTGCTCATTAGATCCTACTGAGCTGTCCAGATCTGTCTTCTGTTGTGGATGGTGATTACGCCTTTTGCATACAACTAACTATAAGCAACAGCCGCAGGATCCAGACAAGCTTATTATATCGCCTGTTTATCCAAACATAAACAGCACTCATCCACCATCATCATTCCCTCTATTCCCAACGTTCACACTGTGAGCGCCATTGCTGATGAAGCCAAAACAGCACAACCCATGCACAAGAGGGAGACGGGCTTGGGAGAACCTAGTGGTTTTAGGGTGGCCATGTGTCTTGCTTTATGAAGGACAGTCCTCTATTTGAACGCCTCCTCTATTTGAAGGGGTGTCCAGTTCAAGTCCAGTTCAAAGATCAAGAACTCTAAGAAGGAAGGCAGCGCCCGGAAATTGCCCATCAAGAGTAAACACCTGAACAGCAAACTGAGGAAGCACACAGGTCACCTAGTCACAATCTTTTCCACTATGGTGAGATGTATTGTATTTCTATTTAAAATACAGTATCTATTACTAAACCTGCAGCAATACTAGTGACGCTGCCGAATCTCAAAATTAGTTGGCCAAAATTCATCCATTTGTAATGCTCACCTTTGTAGAAAGCCTGGATCAATGTATTACAAATTTGCTATTGAGTTCGGAATTGTTTGTGAGCTTCAGAGCATGCACAGTACAGTAGTACAGAGATTCCCCCTGCCCTGCTCCCAAATTTGTAGTCGCCTTCCATCTACATCTAAGGATGTCTGTCATTTGCAAATCTGCCCCTTTGGGGGCCTGACAGATTCCCACTGCCTGCCCAGCTCAGCTTGCATTTGTGAGCTGAACTGGGGGGGGGGGGTTGGGGGGGGATCTATAAAAAGAAAGCTATGCAAACTGCAGCTGCAATTTACATGATCTGTGCACATTCCAGCCATAACTTGCTAAATTTGTGCAAATTGTAGGCACAATTTACCCAGTTTTCTATTTACGAAAACCCTGGAAAAGCCACAAGCTCACCTGACTCAAGGCAGATTGAGTTGGGCCAGCTCGCTAGGAAGCAAGCCAAAGTCCAGGGGGGCAAGCTGATAAAAGCTCTGCAAGCTCCATCCCCCAGATGGATTCCTCCGACATCCGTACGTAGATCTCACAAAAACTAACTTAAAGTAGTCTCCTTAGCTGCCTGCTTCCCTGATTGTCATAGATGCCACCAGCGCAGCTCTGGCTCTGACGAGGAGGAGGACTCTGTGGGGTCCATCTTTATATTGATGATGGGCAGCAGCAGATAAACATCACACAACATCATCAGACAGGCCAGCCATGTGGAAACAACCAATCAGAAAGGGGCCACATTACATGGTGTCTCACGACATCTTTGCACTCTGCATGATTCCAAACGACAGCTCCCAAGATGCACCTTGATACTGCACATGCATAAAAACTTGCATACACAGAACAATATTTTGTATCAAAGGAGAACTCTCATCCAAACCCACATGGGCGAAGTCATTACTTTCTGAGTAAATAATGAATTCAGTTGAGGTAAGTTTGCCCAATGCATATAATTTAGCATGTGCAAATCAGTGTCCTTTTTGCCCTTTAGGTGGTGCATTTCCTCTTTTTTTGGTGATACATAAGCAGCCAGCTGATGTGATTTGCAGGAGTACAAAAAAAATTAATTTTAAAAAACCTTGAGGGTGGGGGGAACCCAACAAAGCCCAGTGAGGGCTGGATTCATGCTCCGTGACCACAAAATTCTGACTGACTGTTGATGGCAAAATGGAAAACCAGGAGAATGGAATGGCGTATCCAGGGAAAGGATGAGGCTGTTTAGCTGGAACCCTGAACAGGAGCAAACTGCCCTGCAATATTTTGGTGCAGGTCTCACTTCTGCAACACATCATTTGTAGCACACAGCAGAATGTGTGGTTTTAATGATGTTTAATTTTGTATTCTGTTGTTTTATCGTTATATTTATCATTGTTTTGATGCCATTTGTATTTTATGTTCACGGCTTTGAAATCTCTGTAGAAAGCAGTGTATACAGTTGAGTAGTAAATAATAAAAATAAATAAACATATTCTCTCTCTCACAAACACACACACACTTTTCCCCTTGCTAATTTATCAATCCCTGGATGTACATCATCATCACCAGAAAGCATTTTTCTGCTTTGAAAGGATGCCGACTTACAGAACCACTCATGGAGCCCTTTGGTCCACATGTTCTCCCCTGCCCCCACCCCTGGTACCCCTTCTTAAATAAGTTGCTAGCAAGAAACGAAGCCTCTTTAAAACTGAGAATACCTTTAAAAATATATTTAAAGACAACTTGCAGCATACACTCTAAGGCACAGTGGCTCTGTGTGTCTCCCGGCTTCTGCTGCCTTAATGCTAGCAGCCAAGCTGGAGGTGGCAACCAATCAGAAAGACGTCCGCTGAGGTCCGGGGAGAGCGGCTGCCATTTATTTTTTATTTTATGTTGCAGCAAAGTGCAGAAAATATAAGCCAATAAAACAGATCCAGGACAAATAACGAGTGGTACTAATTCACAGAAATTCTCCTCTCCACCCCACCCCTTGCCCGTGTGTGTGTGTGTGTGTGTGTGTGAAGCAATAGTGCACTGTTTCTTTTTATATAGACCAACACTTTTAACATTCTATTTTTATATTTCATTTCCTTCCCTAGGGTGCAAAAGCCTGCTTAAAGATGCTGCTATGGATGGGAAATTATTTATGTTAAGGGAGAGTCATTATTTGGTGCACAGAGGACATTTGGGGTGAAGGGATCTCCCACAAACAGTTAACAGGAAATGTAAAGAAAACATACACACACACACACAAACACACACACATGGTGACCAATACTAGAAATGTGTGTGTCTCTGAACAAATAGATGGAGGAGTATATATTAAAGCACTTACTAAATTATTAAATACAGCCCTTCTGTAAATGGAACTTCACTTTGTTTTTAAATTAGAAGGAAGCTGTTTTCAAGATGAAAAAAACATTCTCAAGCAAGCAGGGTTAACAGTTCAGCCAGCACCATCTCCCCCCACCGCAGGAGAAGAGAGGGAGTGGAAGAGAGCAAGGCCTCCTTCTGTTGTGTTCCCCAGGCTGGGCAGAAGGCAGATCTACTGGTGGATCTCTGGGTGATTCACAGTAGACCATTAAGCTTTTCCACCTCCCAGTTATTTAAGAATGGCAGCAACAAGATGGCTGCTCAGCACCCCTGCTGCCCTGAATTAGACTTCCGAAATGAAGAGACTTTGGGGTAACCAGGATTGGATTTTTGTCTTTTGCACTAGGTTGTGGTTGGTGGATCTCGGGGTTCTAGTAAACAACAAAGTAGAGCCTCCAAGCCTGAAGCAGAGCCTTCAAGCCTGAAGTCTGCCCACCCCTTCATTAGATTCTGTTTATACTTATTTGAGTAGGAATTGCCACAAAATGCTGCAGTGTATCCTCACATCCTAACAGGAGTGCTCCTATTCAGGGCTCCAGCCAGCCATGCCCTCCTCCAAGTAGGCCATTCCATTCTTCCCTCCCCCCTCAACCACCCACTCACCCACCCAATCAATGTCCTATAGCTACTGAGCATGTTCAGTCCTCATAGAGCTGTTATTTGGTGAGGGGGGGGACTGCCTGCTTGGGTTGTTGTTGTGTTCGTTTGTCTTTAATTGTACTTTTGCAACTCTTGGGTTTCCCCAAGCATGATGATATCTCCCTCTTCCTTCTCAGTGACCTCCATTCTGGCTCCAGTCCAGTAGTAAGACCAAAAAACAACAACAACAGCCCCCCATTTTTTAGCTTAAAGCTCTTACTGCCTGCTGTAACTAAGCCTTAGGAGAGGCAATTCAACATTTTAGCATGGGGGGAAAAACACACAAAAGCTGAGAAACCACCAAACAATTGGTGGCTGGGTGAAAGGGGTGGGACAAGGGGAAGAAGGCATGGACACTTTGGAGGGCCAGATTAGGACCCCAAGAGGGCTGAATTTGACCCCTGGCCTTGAGGTTCCCCAGTCCCGCTTTAACCCTAGGAGTGGGGAACCTGTGGCCCTCCAGATATTGTTTGTTTCCAAGTCCCATCAGCCACAGCCAGCATGGCCAATGGTCAAGGATGATGGTAGTTGTAGTCCAATGACACCTGGAGGGCCACACATTCCCAGCCCTGCTTTAATCCAAGACATAAGAACAAAAGAAGAATATAAGAACATAAGAAGAGCCATGCTGGATCAGATCAAGAGTCCATCTAGTCCAGCATTCTGTTCACACAGTGCCCAACCAGCTGTTGACCAGGAACCCACAAGCAGGACATGAGCACAACAGCACCCTCCCATCCATGTCCCCCAGAAATTGGTGCACAGAGGCTCACTGCTTCTGGTACTGGAGGTAGCACATAGCCATCAATCCCTCTTTTTAAGAATAGTTTAAGAGCCTAACTGCTTTCAAAAGGAAAGGAAGAGGAAAATCTTTGACAGACATCTCTCTTTACAACATAAGTACAAATTCACAATTAAACCCAACTCTAAACGTGTAGAAAATCCTGCCAGCATTTATAGGTTAACTCTCCTTTTCTTTCTTAATCAGCAGCTAAGTCAGTTATCTTTTGGTTCAGTGCAAAACCTCCCAGGAGAAGTACCTCCATTCTTCAAATGTCCATAAGGCAATTAGGATTTTACTGTTTCCAAAAAAGGAAAGGGGAGGGTTACTCAATGAGCCAATTTGTACGTTTCCATAGTAAGAAAAGACTCGGGGCAACCGAAGTATCTATTTCAAAATGGCTTAGGTGGCGTATTACTGATTCATGCAAAACCCAGGGGCTCCCAGGTTCCGGAGTCTTTAGCTATCATTTTGTAGAGACTACCTGGGCAGAATACAGAAAAGATTCACCTTTTTAGGAAGTTCTGTAGAACCCTCTGTTATTCAGCATTCCATGACCAGGGGCAGCACAAAGCCTTCTCAGTCACCGGCTAGCCTTCTCATACCAGCTCCTCAGCAGAAGTGTGTTTCCACAGTCAGTGCCAGCTCCAGGTTTTTGCAGGCCCTTCAGCAAGACATCCTCAATGGGGCACATCCCTCAGTGAGTCTACCTTCTCACCCCTATTGTCATTAGCTCCTCCTCCTCTTTCTCATCATTGCTCCCACTTGCTTGCTTGGCAGGCAGAGAGCAAGTGAGCAAGGAGGCCGTGGCATCTGCTGCCCCTCCTCACCACCACCATTATCTGGGTCAGAGGAAGGTGAACAAGCAGGTTGCAACAGTGGAGGGGAGGAGCAAGCACAGCAGGTTCTTGTCAGTGGACCTTTGCTGGGCTGTGGGCCCTTGGCAGGTGCCCAGCTATGCCTACCCTTGACACTGGCTCTATCCATAGTTATGGGTAGATTGGTTCCTAGGCTGTTGAGCTTCGGTTCCTTTGCTCTCTGGTCAAATCTAGGGATGGCTGGAATGCTTACCTGCTGTTCCAGGGGGGGGGGTCTTCAGGGGGGAGGCAATCCATTCCTCCCCCCCCCCAGAATCCTCTTCGGCCGGCTCCACTCCGCAGCGATTCCGCAGAGCCACCGGCCAGCTCTGAAGTCCCAGCAATACGGCCGCCGTGGCTGTATCGCTGGGGTAGGCAGGGTGAGTCTCCGGACACAAATGGTGTCCTGGGTGCCATTTGTGTCTGGAGACTCACCTTACCTACCCCAGCAATATGGCCATGGCAGCCGTATTGCTGGGGCTTTGGAGCCAGCGGCAGGGAGGATCCGCCGGCGAGGACTTCACCCTTCAGGAGAAGGTAGGGGATCCGATCCTCCACGGACTCGGGGGGGGGGCAGATTCAATAGAATCCGGCCTCACTGGGGTCCGTGGAGGATTTCTCCAACATCCCTAGTCAAATCACAAGCACTTCAAATTGCAAACTGGGTTGCAGCTCTCTTAGAGGCTGCACAACATTGAAAGTTCTCTGCGGTCAGCTCTTTACAGCAATAATACATACATACATCTATGGGATGTGGCATTTTTGGGTGGGGGGGTGGGCAATGAATCAAAGTTGTGCAGAAACCTCAGATATTGTTCTGGATAGACATTTTATTCATTCATTCATTCATTCATTCATTCATTGGATTTCTAATCCGCCTGATAAATAATGTTTTCTGGGAAGATTATAAACAGTTAAACAACTAAACTGCCATATAACAGTTAAAAATATAAAATACAATACATATATTTAAAAGAACACAATACAATATAATGCAAAACAATAAACAGCACATGAATCGACAAAACAGCCATAATTACATAAAAGTGGGTCTCTAAAATGCCTGGGAGAAAAGAAAGGTCTTTGCCTGGTGCCAAAGAAGATAACAAGGTAGGTCCTAGGTGAACCTCTTTGGGGAGTTTATTATCCTTCTCTGGGAGCCCCTACCAAAGTAAGTGAGGCAGGTGGCTACCAGGAGGAGGTCCTTTTCTGCTGTGGCCCCCCAGCTGTGGAATGAGGTCCCTATAGAGGTTCACCTAGTACCTACATTGTACTCCTTCCATTACCAAGTGAAGACCTTTTTATTCTCCCAGTATTTTAGTATTTTAGCTTCCTAGTCTTTTAGCTTTGGTGTTTTAAATCTGTATTTTAAATCTCTGCATTGCTGCTAGGTTTTTATTCTGGTTGTATTGTTAGATTGTGGTTTTAATGCTTTCATATTTTATATTGTTTTATCCTGCGCTTTTTGGGTTTAATTTTTGTGAACCGCCCAGAGAGCTTCAGCTATTGGGCAGTATAGAAATGAAATAAATTAAATAATAAATAAATAAATGGGGTGCCATCACTGGGAAGTCCCTTTCTCTTGTAACCACCCACCTCGCTTCCTTTGGCGGTGGCACTCAGAAGGGGGCCTCTGGGGGCCAAATCCATTTGGATTTGGTTCCAAGCAAGTACATGCAGGAGGAGATGTACCTTTAGATTATGTTGGAGAAATCCACAATGGAATCAAATCAGTTTGCATTTCTATGAATCTGTCCCAGAGATTCTTCAGCAGACCTAGCTGCATGGATTCTGTGGACTTGTGAACCATTTTTTTTTTACTTTCTGGAATTTCACGTAAATGTAAAATGAGAAATATGTAAAATAAAAAACACTGGCTGAAAATACACATTTTCCCCATAGGCTAAAGCATGAAAATGCGTGTGGGGGGGGGGGGTCTATGCATTTTAAATTAAATTCAGGAAATTGGGAAAACTCAGATGCTGTCAATAAGCAGACAACAGAATGAAATGCACCTGACAATCCACCGGATGCAGACAGAATAGATTTTATAAACTCTGTACATCCCTCCTTTAGATACTCTGGTCCCAGGATAAATAACCCATGGACATTATGCACTATGGTGTTGCAATAAGGGCTGGACTCTAGGGGCCAATGGCTGGGGCCCTGCAACTCAGGAGGGGCCAACTGACCAGCCAGTGGCAGGTGATGATGGGGCCGTGGCAAACAGGGCCAGTATCAGCACCTCGGCCAGCATGAGGACCTACCAGGGTTATGCTTCCCACTGCAGGGTCCTTTCTTCTTCTTCTTATACTCAGGTGTGGCTATCACATCCAGGCATGTACATGGTTACAGATGCTCATTTTATTATTTTTACTTTAAAAGTATATTATCCTTTTCTACCCCAGAATGTTGCTTGTTCTCAAGTAAATGTGTTTAACATCAGGGCAATAGAAGCAAACTCCATTTTATTCCCACAGTCATAATAGCACTATGATTTCATGCTCAGAAGCTCAGAATATTTCTTTTTTTAAAAGGGGGGGTTGGCAAACTGGAATAGCCCCCTCCCCCGCTTTTTGCAAGATCTTGCCCAATGAAGAAACCTAGATATACAGATTTTGGCATTTTTCTTATGACCAACAGGGCTTTCTTTGTTTTTGTTTGTTGTTCTAGACCAGAGGTGCAGAACCTCTTTCAGCCAGAGGGCCAAAATTCATTTTCAGAGAAGCTCTCGGGGGCTGCATTCTGGTGGTGGGTGGAGTGAAAGACAAAATGGGGTGGGGCCTAATAAAAAAGGAGCAGGGTCAAAGTTACCAAAATTGCCAGCACATTTTAGCTTACATCTCACCCCTGTAACAAAACCATAGCAGCACTTCAATTTTTTAGAACAGGAAAAAGCTGTGCAAAAGTGGGGAAACCACAAAATGATCAGCAGTCAGGGGAAAGGTGAGGAGCTAAGAGAAGGGGGCTGGCTGTAGCACAGTGCTAGAGGGACTGTAGCTCAGTGATAGAGCACCTGCTCTGCATGCAGAAGGTCCCAGGTTCAATCCCCAGCTTCTCTGGGTATCTATGTTCCTATCTAGCAAACACTATGCAATGAAGTTTGCATGTGCAGTGGGGCTTGCCCATTTGCGGACTACCCCACATGCTGACCACCCACTCTTCACATGGCATTGCAATCTGCTTATAAAAACTGAGTGTGTTTTAGGAAGTACCTGATTCTTTTTTATAAACTGGAGATGCCAGGGACTGAACCTGGCACCTTCTGCATGCAAAGTAGGTATGCTACCACTGAGCCATGTGGCAAGCAATGGCTGAGTCTGTAGTTGGCCTGGGTGAGTGGCTCAGTGGAAGAGCACCTCCTTTGCATGCAGAAGGTCCCAGGTTCAATCCCCAGCTTCTCTGGGTATCTATGTTCCTATCTAGCAAACACTATGCAATGAAGTTTGCATGTGCAGTGGGGCTTGCCCATTTGCTGACTACCCCACATGCTGACCACCCACTCTTCACATGGCATTGCAATCTGCTTATAAAAACTGAGTGTGTTTTAGGAAGTACCTGATTCTTTTTTATAAACTGGAGATGCCAGGGACTGAACCTGGCACCTTCTGCATGCAAAGTAGGTATGCTACCACTGAGCCATGTGGCAAGCAATGGCTGAGTCTGTAGTTGGCCTGGGTGAGTGGCTCAGTGGAAGAGCACCTCCTTTGCATGCAGAAGGTCCCAGGTTCAATCCCCAGCTTCTCTGGGTATCTATGTTCCTATCTAGCAAACACTATGCAATGAAGTTTGCATGTGCAGTGGGGCTTGCCCATTTGCGGACTACCCCACATGCTGACCACCCACTCTTCACATGGCATTGCAATCTGCTTATAAAAACTGAGTGTGTTTTAGGAAGTACCTGATTCTTTTTTATAAACTGGAGATGCCAGGGACTGAACCTGGCACCTTCTGCATGCAAAGTAGGTATGCTACCACTGAGCCATGTGGCAAGCAATGGCTGAGTCTGTAGTTGGCCTGGGTGAGTGGCTCAGTGGAAGAGCACCTCCTTTGCATGCAGAAGGTCCCAGGTTCAATCCCCAGCTTCTCTGGGTATCTATGTTCCTATCTAGCAAACACTATGCAATGAAGTTTGCATGTGCAGTGGGGCTTGCCCATTTGCGGACTACCCCACATGCTGACCACCCACTCTTCACATGGCATTGCAATCTGCTTATAAAAACTGAGTGTGTTTTAGGAAGTACCTGATTCTTTTTTATAAACTGGAGATGCCAGGGACTGAACCTGGCACCTTCTGCATGCAAAGTAGGTATGCTACCACTGAGCCATGTGGCAAGCAATGGCTGAGTCTGTAGTTGGCCTGGGTGAGTGGCTCAGTGGAAGAGCACCTCCTTTGCATGCAGAAGGTCCCAGGTTCAATCCCCAGCTTCTCTGGGTATCTATGTTCCTATCTAGCAAACACTATGCAATGAAGTTTGCATGTGCAGTGGGGCTTGCCCATTTGCTGACTACCCCACATGCTGACCACCCACTCTTCACATGGCATTGCAATCTGCTTATAAAACTGAGTGTGTTTTAGGAAGTACCTGATTCTTTTTTATAAACTGGAGATGCCAGGGACTGAACCTGGCACCTTCTGCATGCAAAGTAGGTATGCTACCACTGAGCCATGTGGCAAGCAATGGCTGAGTCTGTAGTTGGCCTGGGTGAGTGGCTCAGTGGCAGAGCACCTCCGTTGCATGCAGAAGGTCACAGGTTCGGTCCCCAGCACCTTCAGGTAGGGCTGGAAAAACTCCTGCCTGGAACCCTGGAGAGCCGCTGCCAGTCAGGGTCAACGATACAGGGCTAGGGGGACCAAGGGTCTGACTCCGAGTAAGGCAGCAGCTTCCTGTGTTCCTGGCCATCTGGGGAATCCCAGATGGACAGATTGGAACCTCAGGCAAGTGAGAGTTGGCCTGTGTAGATGAGGTTCAACACCCCTGCTCTAACATATCAGGAATGTAGAAGCAGTTATTAAGTATGGAATGGCAGTGGGAGAGAGAGAAAGGAAATGTTATTTGCACACTTTACAGCTGAAATAATAAAGCATGACCTTTTGAAGAGGGGGGGGCTGTATGACGATTAAGCCCAGGTCTAAAGTTACCTAGCTGCACCACTGATTTAGCCTCTATTCTTGTTTCTTATTATTCTTTTTAATTCTGCAACATTTAAAAAACTTTAATACAATATCTCAGGTTTTTTTTAAAAAAATTGCAGTTGTCTTCATCAGCTGCAAATGAAAATAGGTAAGGGCTTTAAGACCTGAAAGACATTAACAGTTTCGGTTACCAATTAAAAGCGTTAGAGTGAACAAACTGGATGATTAACCGGATATGTAATTAAGCCTTTATTATTAGTCTAATTAGATGGTCAGGGGAATTATTAAGGCTGTTAACATGCAAGTGCATGAGTGAAGGCAATGCAAAAAAAAATCATGTTACAAGTGGGACTAGGAAGGGGAGGAGAATTGAGCATGAACAAATATTTGAGCTGCTTTCAGCAACTTGTCAGGGGGACTATGTTTATCAAGGAACAAGAGCTTTTAGATATAATGAAATGACACAATCCCTCTTGAGCCTGCCCAACATTTCAGATTGTCTTCAGAGGCTCTGCTCAGCAAGCTCCCATCTTATGAAGCTGAGAGGGCCCCAATGAGTAGCAGGGGCTTCTCAGTCATGGCACCTTGCCACCACTGACTGTTTGATTAGTCAATGTTTTTAAGGTTCTGTTGTGATGCTGCCATTTGCATTTCAAGGGAAACACTCATTGGTGCAAACAGGAGCTTCCCTTCAACTAATAGTAGCTTTGGAGAAGTGATTTTTGGCAGGACCAAAGAAGTGAACCTCTCCATCCACTCCACAGCCTGGAGGTCTGTGAGGCTTCCCTCTAGCTGCTATTTACATAACTAAAAAAAAAAAAAGCAAGGTGCCCATTATTTGAAGGGTTGTCCAAATCCAGCTTAAAGATAAAGGGCAGTATCCAATAGGGGCCTTGTGTGTGCGGTCAGCCCCCCCTGTCGCAGACCATGTGCAGCCCCTATTTCTTGTGGCTGCAGTGTAGTGGGTCCAGCAGCGAGCCCCCAAACAAGCCGAAGCATGCAGGTCATGATTAGATCCTACCCATCAAACCATAAGAAAGAAGAGTAGGGGCCTTGGCATTGCCCAGCCATAGTTACTACCTGGACAGCAGACTGAGCAGGCACCCATGTCACCTAGTCCCACTCTTCCCCACTCAGGATAGAGAGATACACCAATTTTCAATATTTCCTGATTTTGCATTATTCCAATGTTAAATTCGGTTTGTCCCAAACTATGAGAATTTTTCATACAAATTCACTTTTGTCCTGAACTTTGAGAATTTTATATTCGCCCAATGGGACCTCCCTGCAAGTCCACCCTTCCTCCATCTAAGATAAATTTGGGAAAGAGGAGGGGCTAGAGGGGAAGGTTTGGGGGGGAGTAGGGATGTGCAAATCTGCAAAACTCAAGCTTGCCCAGGTTCTCTGAATTCAAAGGTCGTTCTGACTAGGTCCATATAAGATTGAGAGCTTTGGTTTTTTTCTCATGCAAATCCATGCGTATTTCCCCAAAATGTACACATCAATTGTGTGTATTTTTTAAATGTATGCATTTTTTAAATGTACTCATTTTGAAATGTATGCATTTTGAAATGTGCACATTCTTCTTCCATTATTAAAGCGTATTTATGACATTTCTGAAATGTACTTATTTTGAAATGTATGCATTTTTAAATGTACGCATTTGTCAAGTTCCTTTGTCTTCTCTCTAACTTTGCAATCAACACACTCCAAGATACCAGGCTTCAGGCTCACTACTTTATTAGTGAATGACCAGGTCCTTTTCAAATGCAAATTCTAGGAAACTCTAGGGCTACAAAGGAAACAGCTACTCCACACAATTACGAATACTAATAGAGGATCCGAAGTGGAAGTTAGAGAAGTTGCCCGCAGTTTGAAACAAGAACTTCCCAGCCAGACTAGCTTAGGGGGGATGCCCCTCCCTTACAGATGGTCCCTCCTACGTAGGCTGTCACACATAGCCAACCTGGTGGAGCGTCTGAGCTCCGCCTCTAACTTTTCCTGCTTCACTCTGTGACAGACCCTAGCATCCCTCAAGTCACGACCCTCACTCTCCTCCTCCCCAAGACCTCGGTTCTCATGGAGGAGGAAAGAGGGGGGTCCTTCAGGCCGAGCCATCTGTGTGCCAAGGTCTTGAGAAGAAGGCCTTGCCATGTCTGAGCTCACTCGGGAGGGAGCCTCCCCTGGTTCTGGCTGTTCCCATCCTGAGTCTGAGCTGCTATCTCCACACACTCAGATTCATTCCTGACAGCATCCTTCTCCCATTATTAAAGCATATTTGTGACATTTCTGAAATGTACTTATTTTGAAATGTACACATACTGTCGGATGCATTTTTGTTGTTATACATGAATCACATTGCAAGCTTGGAAATCTACAGACTTTGACTTCAGATTGCATCCAAAACTGTCTCATGATGGAGCCTTAACTGAGAAGGGGCTAAATTTAAACACATTCGGAACATAGAAAGCTGCCTTATGCTGCTGAGTCATTGCTCCATCTGGTCCAGTATTGTTGACACTGACTGGCAGCCGCTCCCCAGGGTTTGGAGGGGCGAAGCTGTTAGTCTTTTTTTCTTACATTGCTCTGTGTTTAATGGCATCATCATCACTACCACCACCAACAGCAACATTTCATTCTTTAAAATGAGGCATTCACTGGACTTTTTATAGTCTCATGCTGTAGAGATAGTCTCCCGTTAAATCCATTTCTGCGCAGAGGTTAGGAGCCAATGTGGTCATCTACTCTGAAGGTAAATATTCATATACGTCATGTACCCTCCTACTTGGCAGATGTGGAATACAATGCAAATGTTCTTCAGGGAGGACAGGGTGCACGTATGTGTGGAAAGATCTTCCAAGGTCAAGCGGAGAGAAAGGGCGAAGCCAACTGCTGTGCGCAGAGACATCCATCTGCACCGTGTGTGTTATATATGCAGGGCTCCAAGGACACGGGAAAAAAACAGGTCAAAGGAGAAAGGGCTAAGGGGCACCACAGCATCAGAGGTGTTGCGGTCTTTGCAGCTGAGCAACCACCAAAATATGAAGATCACAGCAAGTATGAGAGAAATTCAAAGGCTCTGACCCAGTCTCCCAAATTGTCTCAAGCCTGTCAGCATGCATTTCTTTTCCTTTTTCTTCTTTTTAAAAACCAAGTAGCTGGAAAGTACATTGCTCCAAAGCACAGCACCGAAAGGTCAAGAAACACAGCACAAGAAAGGTCAAGAGGCAACGTACCTCTTGCACCTCTGGTATTGGACGGCTCTGCCCCGCAATCAACCACCGTCAAAATAAATGCAAGGCTCCAGCCATGTTTCATTCAGCCCCTGGCAACCACAAATTTCTCAACAGCCAGAGGTCTGTTTCTTGCCAGGGTAATGTAAGTAGGGTGCAAAAGGGGCCAGGGCTCTCCTGCACTTTTAACAATTGTGAGAGGAAGCCATTTCAGCAGGTGTAACTGAATTTCAGCATCACAAGGTACAACCACTGAAATCCCCTCCTCTCCACAACTATTAAAGGTATAGGAGCCATGCCCACTTTTGTACCTGGCCACCCTAAATACAAGGCGCCCCCTAATCTGTACATGGAATGCTAGGCCTACAACTAGGAATGTATGAGAAGAAATTCGTTTCAGTTCATTTGTGAGCAGAACTTGCCCCATTCGCACCCCCCGAATACAAACACGAACACAAGTGCATTCCCCAAGTTAGTGATGCTGGCTCAAAAAGTGTGCATGTTGGGAAAGTGCAAGTTTTGAAAAATGAGCATTTTAAATAGTGTGCTGTTCAGCACTTTAGTCAATGAGGGAAAGTACACATTTGGGTGCGCACTTTAAAAAAGGCATACCAATGCACACTTTTCCTGTTTGAAACCACCACCGCCACCCCTAAAAAAAAGAGCTTACAATTGGTAACAGAAATGAGGCAGATTGAGCTTCCAGGTAGAATTTGGAGAACCTTGACAAGCTCAAGCTTTGCTGATTCCCCGATCCCTATCTAAAACAGCCTCCCTCTCCCTCTCTCTTCCCCCAGCAACCGCCAAGAAGCAGGGCTGGCTCACTCATGAAGCAGGGTGAGGCACCCACATCAGGCAGCAAAGTGGGAGGTTCAGCGAATTGCACTGCTCCGCGCTGCTTCCCCACCTGTGTCCGTGCCCCTGCCTCCGCTGCCTCCCATGAGAGCTTTGGAGAGCACCACCAGTCGCTCCCCCACCATGGTATTTGCCACAGCAAGAAAGCAGCCAGCAGGGCCAAAAGAAGTGTCTGTGGAGCTCTTGCAAGAGCTCATATGAAGTCCTGCAAGACCCTCATGAAGTCCCACAAGAGCCCTGTGAGGTCTCACAAGGCCCACATACATTCCCATGAGGTCCCCATGAGGTCTTGCAATAGCATCTCAGCCGTTTCTACCGGCCACATGGCTCTCCATAGACATTTTGCTGCCTCAGACAAAGGACAACATGGTGCCCTCTTCCATTCCATGTACAGAAGCCAACTGGACTGGCAAGTGAATCTCACTTCAACCTTGGCAATAAGATAGTATTCTTTAGGGATGTATGAAAGTCACTTACCTTTCCACGAATTCTGTTCATGGGAGGGGAAGCGTTGTGTCCCTCCCCCCAGAATCCTTGAAGGGGGGGAGGCGATCCGGTCCTCCCCCCAGAATCCTCGACGGCCAGCTGTGCTCCGTGGCAGCTCCGTGGAGCAGCCGGCCAGGCCAGGGCCGTCCGCAGCCGGATTTCCGGCCGCGGTGGCTGCTAGGTAAAAAAAAAAAAAAAGCATACACAAATGGCGGCAGCTACGGCCACCACCATTTGCGTTCCTTATTTTTCACTGTCTTAGTCTACGTAAATATTTACATATTTAAATATTGTGGCCATAGCCGCCACCATTTGCGTACGCATTTTTGTTTTTTTTACCAGGATGTGATAGGCTACGTAAGTCTTTGTGTAGCCTATCACGTCTCTGAAAAAAAAAAAAAAAAAAAACAACGCCAGACTGCAAATGTGGCCAGTCAGAAGACCAGCCGCCGGAGCTGCCGCCGGAGCCACCGCCACCCGGAACATCCGCCCCAGGTAAGTTTCATCCCGGGGGGGATCTGCAGGGGGGCGGGGGGGCAGGCCATTCCACCACAGATTTCGGGGGGCCGAATGCACTGACATTCAGCCTCACCGAGATCTGTGGCGGAATTCTCTGACATTCCTAATTCTCCTCCGCACCTGAGGGCAGCAGGCTAGGTCAGGGGGATGCATGCAGGACAGCCTCTGTGGCACACATAGCTCTGTGCCCCAACAGAGCGGGATGGCTGAGGGCACAGGAGGAATGAGTGGGGAGCTGCAACTGCTGCTCCCTGCCATCTGCCGCCCAAGGCGATGGCCTCACTCTACCAAATGGTAGAGCTGGCCCTGACCATTTGCACATGGCTCTGGTTATCACCCTGATGCAAGACTGATGCAAGCAGACTTCCTGTGCCCGATTTAGAACTGCACACCCAGTGTCATCACATAGTGGGTGCTGCCAGCTTTGGGGAAGAGGAGGAGTGGAAGCCTTTCTGCTCTTCATGCCTCTAAGCAGATGACTAGCACCATCTGCTCTGAGAGTACCAACCAGATGCAGGGTGGTGAGATGGGAACACCTGGTGACCCTCTAATGTGTGTGTGTTGCCAAGTCAGGGCCTTGGTGGGTATCAGGCCAAGCAAATAACTGCTCAAAAATCTCACCTTATTTGTGGGCAAAGAGTTGGGGAAAACATTTCACCAGATTTTCCCAAGTGGGGAGACATTCTCTAGCAGTTTCTTCTGAGGCTCACCATTCGCAGTGGTATTACCACCATGAGCACAGCATCTTTCTAAGCTGTTTAATGTGTTGCTGTAGCAGCAACTGTGTTGGCAGCCTGGCCATCATTTTGCATCCTCCCCAATGCCCCAGGCCTAGTGTCAGGGTGGAAACTGAGCCCAGAGAGCCCCAGAGCAGTTCTGATTCTGAGGAGGAACAGCAATCTGTGGGAGAGCAGCCAGCTCATCCCTCACAGGCTCAGCACCTGGCAGAGTTTCCTCCTGCCGGCATTTCTGAGATAGATAGTGACCCTGGTAGTGAGGGAGTGCAGGAGGGGGGCTTCTTAAATGCTCGACGCAGATGCAAAGAGCGACGAGTGATGGAGGGTGCGGAAAGGAGGCATAGCGCCCGTTTGGCGTGCAAGCAACGGCCACCTCCCATGGACCCAAGGGAAAGAGGAAGGATCTCTCCCTAGCCCTTACGTTCTGGGTCTTCAAGTGACTCTCTTTCAAATGGGGATCAACTGCCTACTTGAAGCTTAGGCCACTCTGCTGTTCCTTGCTTTAGTCGCTGGTGATTAGCATCTGAAAGAGTCATTAACTTGTAAAAGGATTAAAGCTTTGAAAAGAATACCTTTCGTCTGTGTCTTGAGTTGGCTATTGGAATCTACTGAGACTGAGAGAGGCCGCCAAGGCACTCCTGACACCTAGCATCATTCCATGCTCTGTGTGTGTGTGTATGTGTGTGTGTGACTGGAGGGGGGGATGGCTGCCATCAAAAAATGATGGACAATATTTGGAGAATATTCTACAAAGTGGCCTCTTTTTATTTATTTTTTACTGGGGGGTGGGGGCGGATTAGGGAAAAAGAAGAATCTCAGGATACTGTTTCTATGCCCAATGGCCACCTCCTTTTGGGAGGAAGTCATTGTATGGATAAATTTTGTGTTGGAAAGCTCTTTAATATTTACTGGTGTAAATGTTCTCTTAAATTACTTACCTGCATCTTGGAACGTAGCACATGGTCAGCATAAATGGATTTTCCATGCCCTTTTGGTTGCTGAAAGACTGATACTACAATATTGGAAAGATAAAATCTCACCACCTATAATGCAATGGACTGAAGACTGAACAACACTAGCAACATTTGAAAGAGTGGTATATAGGTGTAACTTGCAAATGGACTGAAATGCAGATATTTGGTCTGCTTTTACTGAAGTTTATGTGTAACCTTCCCCCCCTCCTTTTTCTTCCTTTTTTTCCAAATATTGTAATGTTAGAAACTGAGGATTTTTGAATACGTTGTTGTATTTTTATTTTTTATTTCACTCTTCTCTTTTAGGTTTTGTAATGTTTTCCGTTTGTTTTGTTTTGACAAAAATTCACAATAAAAGTTTTTTTTTTTAAGATACTATTTCTATCTTAAGGGGGCTTCAAATAACCAATTATCCCAGTCCTCTGCCAAAAAAAGACTACATAACCAACCACACACACACACACACACACACAAGAACAAAGCATCAAGGCTCCACCTTTTGGCTGAAACTATCAATTGCAATATGATCCTATACACATCTACTGGAAGTACAGTAAGTCCCACTAAAATATACTGGTATTTTTTGTGTTTTAACCCTGCCTGCTTTTGCTCACCCACTGCTGGAATGTGGCCCCCAAGAGCTTCTCCAAAATGGAATTCAGTTGTTGAGCTGAAAGAGGTTCTGCACCCCTGTTCTACACTAACGGGCAGCGCCTCTCTAGGGTTTCAGACAAGATTCTTCCCTAGCCCTACCTGAGAAATGCCAAGGGATTTAACCTGGGACTTTTTGCATGCAAAGCAGGGGCTTTGCCATTGAGTTGCCAGCTGTCCCCCAAAGGTCTAGGAACGTAGAAGGCTGCCTTATATCGACTTAGGTCATTGGTCCACCTAGATCAGTATTGTCTTTGCCGGGGTAGGCAACCCTTTTGGACTGTGGGCATGTTTGGCAATTTGAGAAACTGTCCTGGGTGACACCACAAAATGGCTGCCACGGGGAGCATGGCAAACAGCCAGTAACTTGCCCAAATGACTGAGTGCAAGGCAAAGATGGGGGCTGACCCCCAACACACTAAACAACTCCTTTGAACCCACAGTTTTCAGCACCAACAGAAACCTATTTCATAGCCATCGCAGCTGCCGGTAAAAAAATGTGTGTGGCTTTTGTTTTTTTAAGTGGGAGGGGTGGGGCACCTTGGGGGTATCAAGAAAGGTGTCCAGAGGCACACAAATGACCCTGGGCACTACTATGCCTACCCCTAGTCTACACTAACTGGCAAAAGTTCTCCAAGGTTTCAGACAGGGATCCTTCCCAGCCCTACCTGGAGATGCCGGGGATTGAACCTGCAATCTTCTGCATGCAAAGCAGGTGCTCAACCACTGAGCTACATCTGCACCGTGCTACTTGGAGTGCTGCCCACATGAAATGGTACCTGGCAATGAGTGAAAGATTACAAACTGCCTGATCACTTTCATTGGTTGAGCGAAGGTATTATCTCCATTAGAAAGGAAGCATCAAAACCAAACCTGTAATGGAAATTCTTTCGGTTTAATTGGTTAATCAGATGGAACAGGGCCAGGCTTAAGAGAACCCTTAATCATTTGCATGTGTTTCACCTATACAATGCCACATTATTTTTACTGGCAGCACCTCCATTGTCTGTCCAAGTAGAGAATTTAGCAACCCTGGCAGATTTTCTCTGTGGACGTACCATACAAAAAGCTCTTTGATTGCGCTACATCCCTGTTACAACACAGTTTCTCAGGCCAATACTTCACTGATCTGATTAAGTGCCCGAATTGGTACACACATACAAAAACATGGTACTCTCATCACATACATTTTTTGACATTAACACATCAAACCTGGAGGGTGGGGGTGGGGGAGTAGAGGAGGTCAGTTTAACGTATGTTAAACTGAGCCAGTTTAGCATAGCTAGAGGGGGTGGGAAGAGAGAGGAAACCAAGCGACAGAATTTATCGTGCACAAAGGCAGATCTTCATTAATCTCTTTCTAAAACTGCACGTTAAGGTTGTTTAAAGAACTGTGGCCCTTTTCCAGGAGGGTCTGTTGAATATGTGACAGAAAAGGCCGACTTGCATAAATGCAGTGCAGGTCTCTACGGGCTGTGACATTTCCGTGCCTCCGCAGGGAGGCCGGTATTTTAGATTAGTTTGGTTAGCCCTGCAGTTGCAGCATGCTGATTTACTAAACTCTGATGCATACACCCCCGTCCAAAATAATTAGCTTATCAAAGATCACTTTCTCCCATCAGTCCCCCACCCACCTGTTTTATTAGCTTGCTAATATCGGCCATTTTACAAGGAGAACATCTTCTTGGTTTTGCTTGCGTACAGATCAAAGCATACGTACACTTTTCATTCCATTTCCTTAAAAAAAACTTGTGTTTTTTTCCATTTCATAATATTTTTAAAGAAAATAAATTTTCTGCTAGACAACTTTTCCAAGTTTTTCGGTTACACCATCATACCTGAAAGACCTGATCCGGAGATCTTTGGTGAGCTCCTAGAGCTGCATGGTGTTCCTGCTTGAGAAGATATCTTCATTCAGGATGGCTGAGAATTTTGTTTCAGTTTGCTTTTGATAAGTATTACCAAACGTCACAAAATTCTCCATAATTGAGACAAAAAAAACCTTGCTCTGAGTTTGAAACCCTGTGTATTCAACCATCTTAGTGCTGAATTGGGGTTACCATCTCTTTTTTTTTTTCCTGACAAACTCCTCATCTTTAACAGCTATATGGCAACAGGTATATCATGGTCCTTTCTTTGCTGGGAATAGTTGTACCTACTGAATTGGGCTGATGCAGATGGATGAGAATTCTGTTTCAGTTCACTTTTGATCAGAATTTACTAACATTCACAAAGCTTTTCATATTCAAAATACAAACAACTTGAGATTTTTTAAAAAATGGATTATGGGTGAAAGCAAAATTGACAGATTTGTGCATCCCTCATCTTCATTCACTTTCACAAAGAGGAGAATACAATGGACGGTTTGCACATAATGCTAAACCATAGTTTAGAATTATGAGGATGAGCTGCAGCAAGGCTCACACACTCCCTCTCCCCTCTTCTTCTCCAGTGCAGCCACAAAAAGATTGGAAGCCTCCACTTCTGATTTAGAATAACCACAGTTTAGTGTCATGTTCAAGTCTTAAACTGTGGTTCATCTTAACTATAGCTTGTTGAAACCCGCCAGTTTCACAAACAGTTGTTTGAAGCTGGCTTGTTTCAACCAACTATGGTTAACATTAATCACAGTGTGCTGGGTTCAGATGACATAGCAAACTGTGGTTAATCTAAAATTGAAGAGGAAGTTTCCAAACTCCTCTTCATTGGTTACGTCAGAGGGGAGGGGGGGAGCGCCCAAGCCCGAGATTCATTGCAACTTGTTCTTGTAACATTAAACTATGGTTTAGCATTACTTCCAAACCAGGCTTGTATCTGCAACCTTTGCCACACCTCTCTATTGGAATAAATGGGAAGGGCATGGAAATGATCAGCGCATGCATACCAGAGCAATTATGTCCAAATATATTCCAAGCCTCTCTCCCCACCTATATAGTATTATGGTCATATCACACATTATCTGCTTAGATGTGGAGCAATAGATAAATGCTGGAAATAAATAAATGCATTATTTCTTTATTTTAGAAATGTAGGAAGCTGCCTGATACTGAGTCAGTCCATCTAACCCAGTATTGTCAACAATGACTGGCAGCAATAGCTCTCCGGGGTTTCAGGCAGGAGATTTTCCAGCCATACCTGGAAATGCCGGGGATTGAACCAGGGATTTTCTGCATGCAAAGCAGGTGCTGCACCACTGAGCCATGGCCCCTCCCAATGCAATTTGAAGCATCTACCTGCCATCCTTCAACCAACTGGCTCCCACAGCAGTTCACAACAGGATCAATAAAAAGGCCAGCCATAGTAGATTTGTTCTTGTTTTTACTTGCAATTTTACTTGCTATCAGTTATGCTTTAGTAGATGGAAACCATTAGCAATCTATTGCAGATCACCAAGAGATCAACCAAGAGAAAGCTGATCTGTCTTGTGCCTACCTTCATCATATAGGCCCGTTCCCTCAGAGATGTGATCATTAACTGTATTATCTCATTTTTGAGTGTATATACTCTGGGTGTCTTTTGCACTCCGCACCAAAGGAATTGCAGCATATCAACAATTCCAACAGTAACATGCACAAAGCAAAGGCAAAGGCACTGTGTTTCAATACAGCACAAGGAGATGTGTAATATGCCAAAAAGAACTATGGTTTGCACACATTTAGAAACTGTCCATAAAATGCAGCATCCATGCAACAGCTGTGCACCTGTCCTATGTTTTTTTAAAAAAAAAAATCCTAAAGGCAAGGGAAAATGAAATTTATTTCAAGTCTGCTGCTCATATGGAAGGCAAGTCAACCTGCTTTTCTCTTGCCAGCAACAGAACTCCAGGTATTGGCTCCCCAGTGAACTATGCCTGAAGCAAAATCAGCTGTAATAATTCCAGGAACTGGAAAGAAAAAATAATAATAATAATGCTAACCACAAAAGCTTATCATCACAATCCTAAACCTAGAGCGTTTTAGGACCAAACTATGAACGTTACTTTCATTGTGCGGCTAGCAATCATGTCTGGATGGCTTTTCTTTTAATGTCTTAAAAGCACAAGAGGCCCAGTTTTCACTGAGACCACAATGCATAGGGAGGGAAGGTTTAACCCTTCCCTCCCTAGCTGTGATCGCAACAGACACAATGGGAGGGGAGGAACACTGAAACTAGCCTAAGGATAAAAGCTCATAGGAACATAAGAAGCTGCCTTATAGTGAGTCAGACACTTGGTCCATCTAGGCCAGTATTGTCAACACTGACTAGCAGCAGCTCTCCAGGGATTCAGGCAAGAGTTTTCCAGCCCTACCTGGAGATGCTGGGGATTGAACCTGGGACCTTCTGCATGCAAAGCAGGGGCTCTACCACTGAGCCATAGTCCTTCCCCCAGGGGCACCAATGGGAGCTTTTTATTGAGGCTAATTGTGGTGCAGAGTGGGTTATTTTGACCTGGATCACAGCTGGGGAGGGGATGGTTAAATTGTTTCGTTGCATGAAAAATGGGAAGTGGGCCTCCCACACCTAGTATTTAAAAAAAAAATTAAAAACAGACATGGCTGCTAGGTCTGCACTTAGAGTAACCTGTAGCTTGGCTCTTTTCTGGAAACCAATATCCAAATGCAAAAAACGTCACTGATATCCAAATGCAGCTTGAGAGAGAGTTACTTAGAACACCATCATACAAGTACCAAACACTACTTTATTTAGTATCACTTAAATTTAAAGATGCTGTTAAGCATTTCAACAAATTGCTTCCTCTTTGGAATTGAGAAGAAGCCGGATTGGGAGGGGGGGGGGAGAATCAGTGTTTCATACAATGACAAGACTAAACCAGTAGGTGTCAACTTTGATTTAACAGCAATCCGAAGAACGAAAAGAATCCAGCACTACTTTTTCTTTTCTTTTCTAAAGGTTTCAGGCTAGTCGGCTTACTTAACCTTAACTTAGCACAAAATAAAGGGGATGGTTCAGCATTACTCTAACATTTTTAAGCTGTATGATTCCTTATCACTCCTTCCCCCGCCCCCTTACATGGCCTGTATCATTTCGTATCTTCCTTGAAATGCCTTCCAGAAATGTCTTTTCTTCTTGCAACATACAACGATGCCATTGTGCTGAGAGACTTGCCTTTTGCAAAAGAGCAAAAATCTCCAGAGAGTGGAGCTTCCAGATCTGAATGCTTAATTTCATATTCTAACAGGGAAGGGCATTCAAAAATATTGGATATGGGAGTTTTAAACTTTTTTCTTTCTTTTTTCTTTTCTTTTTTGCAATCATACTAGTATATCTTGTAGTATGCACTCTTACAAGCCAGCTCAATTTTGTGATATCAGGGGGAGGGGGAGAGAGAGAGAATTCACTACTTCTTAATGTCTTATTCCTTTTATTCCTTTTACTAACATAACATAATAAACAATAACTAGTAGGACACTACCTCTCCAATAAAGCACATTTGCACCTGTGCTAGGGATGAATGACAAATTTGTTTCAGTTCATTTTTGACCAGAATTTATCCAGTTTGCACCTCCCAGGACTGAACACAGACCCAACAGCAATCTTCACTTGAAGTCCATACATTTCCAAGTGTACATTTGTGGAACAAAAAAAATGTGCTTGTACATTTGAAAAATGTGAATGAAAAGATACATATCTTTAAAACAATGTGTGCAAACAAGCTATAATCAATGGGAGAAAAATGTATATTTCAAAAATACACACAATTGATGTGAACATTTGGGGAAATGTGTAGAAAAATATGCATGCATTTTCATGCAAAAATTTTAAAAAAATCAAATCAGAAACAAACACAAGTGGCAACAAGCACTGAAGTTAATTTGGGGACCCTCATCAAGATCCTGTTTTCATGATTCATGCATCCCTAATCTGTACTCTCAAACAGCAGTCATTGGCTGCGGCAGTAACTACAGCCAAAAAGTCGTTCACTCCTGAACTGTCCTCATTGCCAGCTTGGCTGCTTCAGCTTTGCATCCCCCCAAAGAGACAACAAATTACCAAAAAATAGGAGGAAAGAGGACACAGGTACGTGTAAAATGTGCATATGCTAGAAATTTAGGAAATAGTTACTACAATTCAATAGAAATACAATATATCTGACCATACATCTCACCATAGTGGGGAAGAGAGTGACCTGGTTACCTGTATACCTGTCTGCTCAGTCTGCTGTCCAGGTGCTCCCTATTGATGGGCACCTTCTAGACCTCAGCTCTCCCTTCTTGTAGTTCTTTATCCTTAAACAGAACCTGGACTGGATATCCTTTTAAAAGGGATGACTTCAAAGAGAAGACTGTCCTCTGACACCCCTTCAAAGTGAGGACTCTTTTCTATCAGGTAGGACACCTGGTCTCCCTAAGTTTAGAGAACTCCTGAGTTGAAAGGGCAACCTGTGGCATTCAACCAGGTCTAAACAGGAATGCACGCCCCCAGAAGGAGAAAGTTGGTGGTTTGGGGGTGCTCTAGGGATGTTGGAGAAATCCATTTGCAGGTTGGAGTTTGACATGTTTTCCTAGGCTCAGCCCACCAGACTTCATTTTGGTTCCCACTGCAGCACCCAACTCAATCTGCAGTGAGCCGGGCCAGTTCACAGATTTTCCAGGCATTTTGAGCATTTGGGGTGGGGAGGTGCTGCAATTTGCCCAAATGTCTGAGCAATTACAACCACATTTGTGCAAATTACACAAATTGCAGCTGGATTTGTGTAATCTGTGCAAATTCTGCCATAATTTGCGTAATTTACTCAGAAATTTGCGCAAATGGCGGAACCTTCCCCAAAAATCTGCAAAAAAGTTCCCGGAGCTCAGGAACAGCCTGCAGCTTGGCTTGCAGATGCAAAGCAAGTCATACACAGTGCAAAACTCCATCAAGCCAAAACAAGAACCAGATCCCAGTGATGGGCATCCATAGGGTGCTCATAGACCCAGCTTGAAGACTTGACTTCATAGACTTGAAGAAATTACCTTACTCCAGCTCAAGGGAGTGTGTAGTTTGTTCCCTACACACCTCCCCTTCACTCTTTCTTCCACCAGAGGTCCAGAGATGGAGGAGCAACAGCAGCAGACCTTTCTGCTGCACGGTGGAGTTTTCTGAGAGCAGACCTCCTTCTCCACTTGCAAATTTTCCACTCTACAGGCAAAGGGTTCTGCTGTGTCTTATAGCCCCTGGGACACCATCCCAGGGACCATAGGACTGCTGCTGGGAAATGTCTTTTCATAAAGAAACTAGAAAGGAGAGTGCATCCTTCATAACAAAGAAATGAATAATGCATCCTTTGTAATGGAACAGCAAGGTACTAAAAGTGGGCCGCGTTAATTTCCAGGAGCGGGAAATTTATTGTCACTTGTGGGTCTACCGGGAGTAATTTATGCATCTTCTATCAAGAAAATATTTTTAATTTGAATTTGCATAATTTAGCCATTAGGATTAACCTTGCCACAGTCCTTTATGTAGAATGCCATGCCTACAGGTGTATGTGGAAGAAGCATCCAGTGAGCAGGACAAAAAATAAATAAATGCACACATGCTTTATTAGGTGAGAGATTAACCTCCCTGCCAATTGTTTTCTTTTAACATGTTACCATACACCCCTACCGCCCCTCTTTGCCAGGGACTGTCTCTGTTTGCTCTGGTAAATCTAGGAGTGCTCAAGGATTCAGTACACATTTGAAATTGAACTGGCCTGATTTATGCTTCTCGGACTAATATGCATTTCAGTACACACTTATCCTTCTGATGGCGCACTTCTCTGAATTTTGTGGTGCAGTTTTCAACTTTTAAACAGTACCAAAATGAATATAAAATGCACATTTTAGAATAAAATGCATATAAAATGTATATTTTATGAGAAAATGAGTATAATATGTGCACAAATATTACATATGTGTCATTGTTTTACAGATACTCTGCAAATTAATGAGGAAACAGGATGCAGCAGGCTTAGAAATGAACATCTGTGAAACTGACATGGACTGAAAAAAGTCTCATCTACCCCTTGTACATTATTTTCTCTGTTTTGTCCCTATTTTTGCATTGGGGGATATGTTTTTTTTTATTAGTATGAGTCACTAAAATCATCATTCTTCAGGGTTAAGCTACATCCCCTGGTCTCTAGATGTTAAATCTCCAAAGAGGAAGAAATGCAACTTGAATAATGCACACAAACATAAAATTACATGCATGAGGTCCTGGGTCCAATTCTCAGACAATTTCATGTAACCAGGGGAAGAGGGGCCAAATCATAGGGAAGGGCCAGAGCTCAGTAACAAGGCACAGAGTCAATCCATAGCATCTCCAGGTAGGGATAGAAAAGAATCTTGCCTGAAACCCTGGAGAGCGGCTGCCAGTCAGTGTCGACAAGACTGAGCTAGATGGACTAAGGGTCTGAATCAGTATAAGGCAGCTTTGTATGTCACTACAGTGCCTTGCCATTTCACAGGGTGAGACTCATGTTGAACTGTTAGTAAGAGATAGAAGTACCATTATGCTTTTGCTGGCAGCATGACTTTGTCCTAAAGAACAAACACTTCCTTAGCTCTTGAAGCAGTGCAGAACAGGTTATAACTGGGCATAGTATCCTGAGGATTAAGCAGATCAGCCTTCCCTAAACTAGGGCCCTCCAAATGCGTTGGACTCAGTGGTGTATTGGAGCCAGGGTTCACAGGAACACAGCACCAGAACTTCTTGATTAGCAGGGAGCTGACATCATCTGCCACCTCTCTCAGAATTCCCTGTTCCCTCTGAGTGTAGCTGCAGTCCTCACAGTGGGTGGGAGGGGTAGGGTGGAATGATTTTCCAAACAGCAATATATTGTTCCCTGTTCTAAAGCAAAGTATTTGGGGGTGGCTTGTTCTTAAATGGGCAATTCAGACGGACGAGCTTTACAAAAGACCTGCTCCTGTTGGAGGCGAAAACTGCTAGAACTGATTTATTGATGTGGATTGACACAGCTGCCTGCATTTTTGGCCTTTCCTTGGGGATGTGGCTATGGGGGCTGTTACGATGAGCAACTGCACTTCAAAATTTACCACTCTGCCCCTGGTTGGATTACAACTCTCAGCATGTTAGCTAGGGGAATGCTGGGCATTGTTGTCCAACACATTTGGAGGGCACCAGGTTGGAGAAGCCTGAAGTAGCCTTGGGCTATGTGTAATACGGAGCTGGGATTTGGGCAGTTATCCTTGATGTAAATATAGGAATGTTCCAAGCGTGTCTTTATATGTTGCAAGGCATGAGGCTCAGTGGCAGAGCACCTGCTTGGTATGCAGAAGGGCCCAGGTTCAATCCCCGGCATCTCCAGGCAGGGCTGGAAAAACTTCTGCCTGAAACCCTGGAGAGCTGCTGCCAGTCAGTGTCGACAATACTGAGCTACAGGGACCAATGTTCTGACTCAGTATAAGGCAGCTTCCCATGTTCCATGTGCTATACATAAGCACAGACAAGAGCACCAACAAGAAATCCACCTAATTTCCTTGAGCTGCCTGGAGCTACCTGGATGGACACTTTTTCCTTGTTGTTGTTGTTTATTCAGTCAGTTGCTTCCGACTGTTCGTGACTTCATGGACCAGCCCACGCCAGAGCTTCCTGTCAGCCGTCGCCACCCCCAGCTCCCCAAAGGTTGAGTCCGTCACCTCCAGAATATCAACCATCTACCTTGCCCTTGGTCAGCCCCTCTTCCTTTTGCCTTCCACTTTCCCTAGCATCAGCAGCTTCTCCAGGGTATCCTGTCTTCTCATGATGTGGCCAAAGTACTTCAGTTTTGCCTTTCATATCATTCCCTCAAGTGAGCAGTCTGGCTTGATTTCCTGGAGTATGGACTGGTTTGATCTTCTTGCAGTCCAAGGCACTCTCAGAATTTTCCTCCAGCACCATAGTTCAAAAGCATCTATTTTCCTTCACTCAGCCTTCCTTATGGTCCAGCTCTCGCAGCCATAGGTTACTACAGGGAATACCATTGCTTTCACTATGCGGACCTTTGTTGTCAGTGTGATGTCTCTGCTCTTCATTATTTTATCAAGATTTGTCATTGCTGTCCTCCCAAGAAGTAAACATATTCTGATTTCCTGGCTGCAGTCAGCGTCTGCAGTAATCTTTGTGCCTAGAAAGAAAAAGTCTGTCACTGCCTCCAAGTTTTCTCCCTCTATTTGCCAGTTCTCAATCAAGCTGGTTGCCATAATCTTGGAGTTTTTTAGGTTGAACTGCAACCCAGCTTTTGCACTTTCTTCTTTCACCTTCGTCATGAGGTTCCTCAGCTTCTCCTCGCTTTCAGCCATCAAAGTGGTATCATCTGCATATCTGAGATTGTTAATGTTTCTTCCAGCGATTTTAACTCCAGCCTTGGCTTCATCAAGCCCAGCACGTCGCATGATGTGTTCTGTGTACAGCTTGAATAGGTAGGGTGAGGGTATACAACCCTGCCATACTCCTTTCCCAATCTTAAACCATTCTGTTGTTCCATGGTCTGTTCTTATCGTTGCTACTTGGTCGTTATACAGATTCCTCAGGAGGCAGACAAGATGACTTGGTATCCCCATACCACCAAGAACTTGCCACAATTTGTTATGATCCACATAACAGTCAAAGGCTTTAGAATAGTCAATAAAACAGAAATAGATGTTTTTCTGAAACTCCCTGGCTTTCTCCATTATCCAGCAGATATTGGCAATTTGGTCTCTAGTTCCTCTGCCTTTTCGAAACCCAGCTTGTACATCTGGCAATTCTCATTCCATGAATTGCTGGAGTCTACCTTGCAAGATCTTGAGCATTACCTTACTGGCATGTGAAATAAGTGCCTCTGTTCGATAGCTGGAACATTCTTTGGTGCTTCCCTTTTTTGGTATGGGGATATAAGTTGATTTTTTCCAATCTGTTGGCCATTCTTGTGTTTTCCAAATTTGCTGGCATATGGCATGCATCACCTTGACAGCATCATCTTGCAAGATTTTAAACAGTTCAGCTGGGATACCGTCATCTCCTGCTGCCTTGTTATTAGCAATGCTTCTTAAGGCCCATTCAACCTCACTCTTCAGGATATCTGGCTCTAGCTCACTGACCACACCGTCAAATCTATCCCCGATATTATTATCCTTCCTATACAGATCTTCCATATATTCTTGCCACCTTTTCTTGATCTCTTCTGCTTCTGTTAGGTCCTTGCCATCTTTGTTTCTGATCATACCCATTTTTGCCTGGAATTTACCCCCGATGTTTCTAATTTTCTGGAAGAGGTCTCTTGTCCTTCCTATTCTCTTTTCTTCTGCTTCCGCGCATTGCTTGTTTAAAAATAATTCCTGATCTCTTCTGGCTAACCTCTTTCTGGAATTTTGCATTTAATTGGGGATATCTCCCCCTATCACTGTTGCCATTTGCTTTCCTTCTTTCTTGGGCTGCTTCCAGTGTCTCAGCAGACAGCCATCTTGCCTTCTTGGTTTTCTTTTTCTTTGGGACGTTTTTTGTTGCCGCCTCCTAAACAAAGTTGCGAACTTCTGTCCATAGTTCTTCCGGGACCCTATCTACTAAATCTAGTCCCTTAAATCTATTCTTCACCTCCACTGCATATTCATTAGGAATATTCGTGAGCTCATATCTAACTGATCTGTGGGTCTTCCCTATTCTCTTTAGTTTGTTCTAAATTGTGCAATAAGAAATTCATGATTCGAACTACAATCAGCTCCAGGTCTTGTTTTTACCAACTGCATACATGTCCGCCACCTTTGGCTACAAAGGATGTAGTCAATCTGATTTTGGTGTCGACCGTCTGGTGAAGTCCATGTATAAAGTCGTCTCTTAGGTTGCTGGAAGAGAGTGTTTGTTATGCACAGTGAGTTGTCTTGGCAAAATTCTATCAGCCTATGTCCTGCTTCATTTTGTTCTCCCAGACCATGCTTGCCTGTAATTCCAGGTGTCGTTTGACTACCCACCTTAGCATTCCAGTCTCCTGTAATGAAAATAACATCTTTTTTTGGTGTACTATCCAGTAGTAGGTGCTGCAGATCCTCATAGAACTGATCTACTTCTGCTTCTTCAGCATCTGTGGTTGGGGCGTATATTTGGATCATTGTGATGTTAAATGGCTTACCCTGAATTCAAATTGAGATCATTCTGTCATTTTTTGGATTATATCCAAGCACTGCTTTAGCCACTTTATTATTAATCATGAAGGCTACTCCATTTCTTCTGTGGTCCTCTTGTCCACAGTAGTAGATCTGGTGGTCATTTGATGTGAAGTGGCCCATTCCAGTCCATTTCAGTTCACTGACACCCAAAATGTCTATATTTAATCTTGACATCTCCCCAATAACCACATCCAATTTGCCCTCGCTCATAGATCTTACATTCCAAGTTCCTATGGTGTGTTGATCTTTAGAACATTGGATTCATCATTCACCACCAGCACCATCGGCTGCTAGCCGTCCTTTCGGCTTTGAGCTAGTTGTGTCATCACATCTAGGGCTAGTTGAACTTATCCTCTGTTCCTCCCCAGTAGCATTTTGACCATCTTCCGACCTAGGAGGCCCATCTTCCGATGGTATACCAACATATCTCTGGTTGTACTGATCCATTTAGTTTTCATGGCAAGAATACTGGGGTGGGTTGCCATTTCCTTCCCCAGGGATCGTATTTAGTCTGACCTCTCTGCCATGACCTTCCCGTTTTGGGTGTCCCTTCACCGTTTAGCTCATGACGTCATTGAGGTGCTCAAGCTCCAGCACCATGACAAGGTAACGATGCTCGTTTGCTCCTTTTTCCTTAAAGGAGGCAAAAAGATCATTGCTGATCTTCACACTGATATGCTGCTAAGGAACCCAGTACAATATGAAATCAACTGCTTAATCCAGTGAAATTAGATCAGACCAGAGTCAATGAGAAAAGGAAACACAGATCTGCCTTCAGAACATCCAACCCTATCTATACCTACTTCGGTCACCATAAGTCAATGCAAGTCACTGTGGTCTGATGAAACGTACCCTAGAGTACCAACAGACCTCATCGAAGAAATCTTAGTGCCATTAAGCATCTATCTATGAGAGGTCATGGAAGATGGATGATGTATCAGGTAGCTGGAGAAGGGCAAACGCTGAACCTTTTTAAAACACAAGCAGAGAGAGAGAGAGAGGGAGAGAGAGGAAGAGGAAGAGGAAGAGAAAGAGAAAGAGAAAGGGGTTCCAGATAGGGATGCTGGAGAAATTTAAGATGGACTAAAATGAGCTTGGATTTCTAAGAATCCAGCCTGCAGAATCTTCTGTGGAGAGACCCCTTCAGGCTACGCAGAGTCCGTGGACTTTCAGATTTTTTTTTACTTTCCCCAAATGTATGCATATTTATTCATAGAAAAATACACAAGTTTTTGCTGAGGAAAAGTTGAATGGAAGGGGGGACAATATGCTAAATGTTACATACTAAGGTAAATTATGTAAATTGTTATGAAACCTCACAAGACGGGGAAAAAATTCGCAACTGTCTGTAAGAGGACAATGAAACAAAAGGCGCTTGACAATCTGTGAAACACAGACAGAGCAGATTTTACACAGTTCGTACATCCCTAGTTCCAGAGGATAATAGACAATTTAATAGACTATTAAATTTGTGAACCGCCCAGAGAGCTTCGGCTATTGGGCAGTAGGGATGTACGAAAGGCAGTTACCTTTCGCGGATTCTGTTTATGGTTGGGGGGGGCGTTCCGTCCCTCCCCCCGGAATCCTCGCCAGGGGAGAGATGCTCCGTTCCTCCCCCCCCCCCCGGAATCCTGGCCAGCCGGCTGTGCTCCGCAGGGATTCTGCAGAGCCGACGGCCGGCTCCGCCAGCAGCCGAACATCCGGCCACTGGCTAGCAGGGACGCAAATGGCGACGGCCGTAGCCGCCACCGTTTGCGTCCCTGCAGTCAGCCGTGATAGGCTACGTAAATGTTTATGTAGCCTATCGCGGCTGACTTAAAAAAAAAACGCACGTACGCAAATGGCGGCGGCCACGGCCACCGCCATTTGCATTCCTTATTTTGGCATGTCTTAGTCTACATAAACATTTACGTAGACTAAGACGGCAAAAATAAGGGGAACGCAAATAGTGGATGCTACGCTATTTGTGTTCCCCTTATTTTCGCCGTCTTAGTTTATGTAAATATTTACGTAGACTAAGACGTGCCAAAATAAGGAACGCAAATGGCAGTGGCCATGGCCACCGCCATTTACGTACGCACGTTTGTTTGGTTTTTTTAAGTCAGCCGTGATAGCCTATGTAAATCTTTACGTAGCCTATCACTTTTTTCTCTTTTTTTTAACTGCAAATGGTGGCGGTGGCAGCCGGTCAGAAGACCGGCCACCGCAGCCGCCGCCGCCGAACCGCCGCTGCCACCAGGAAGATCCGCCCAAGGTAGGTCTCATCCCGGGGGGGGCAGGCCATTCCGCCACCGATTTTGGGGGGCTGAATGCGCTGGCATTCGGCCTCCCCGAGATCCGTGGCGGAATTTTCATACATCCCTATTGGGCAGTATAGAAATGATACGAAATGAAACAAAACAAACAAATAAAATAATGTGACCACATAACCCAAGGGACAATATTAAGACAAATTATAAAACAATTATATGCAAGCATATGGGAAAGGAAGAAAGGATGGATACTAGCCAAGATGGATTCCTTAGGAGATATATCACATTATACCGTGTTCAACATATAAATGAACATATGAAGCCGTTGTTTACAAGTCTGACCATTGGTGCATCTAGCTCAGTATTGGTTAGCATAGGGGTGGACAGAAAGTAGATCTCCAGATGTTTTGGACTTCAACTCCCAGCATTCCTGACTATTGGCCATGCTGGCAGAGGCTTCTGGGAGTTGAAGTCCAAAACATCTGGAGATCTACCTTTTCTCTACTCCTGGTATAGCTTACACCATATGGCAGCAGGTCTCTAGGATTTTAGACCAAGGTCTTTCCTAGGCTACTTGGAGATACCAGAGATCGAACTTAGGACTTCCCGCATATAAAATGTGTGCTCCACCACTGAGCTATGGATCTTCCAGATGCATGTACATTAGAGACGAGACACACCCATTAGCATCATCCCTAAAGCAGAGATTTAACTTTATATAGATCTGAGTGCAACAGGCTCAAAAACAGCAAATCTAGCAATGCACATGAATAACATTTTAAAAAGGTATCCCAACATACAAAACTCAAGACAGGATAAGGACAATAATTTATCAAGGAGAGGTAAATAGGAGCTTCTGTTGGTAATAAACAGTTGGAGGGTACAGAACAGCCTTCCCCAACCTGGTGCCCCTGAGAAGTTTTGGATTCCAGTTCTCAGGTTGCCTGACCATTGCCCATGCAGGCTGGGACTGATGGGAGTTGAAGTCAGGGGATGATGGGAATTGTTATGGTTTTTAAGGTAGTTTTTAATGTTTTGCTATTTTTTATCTGCTTATGATTTTTATTTTCTGAACATTTTGTAAACCGCCTTGGTTGGCTTCAGAAAGGCAACACAGAAATACAATCAATCAGTCAGTCAATCAATCCAAAATGTCTGAAGGGCAACAGGTTGCATAGCAAGGTACATGGATGCTTGCTCCTAAAAGGGCAAGTCCAAATACTTGGTATCGTTTGTTGCTTTTTTCTTTCTCGACCAGGTTAACATCACTTTAAAAAAAACAGAAACAAAGAAAGAAAAACTCATTCCAATGCATGAAGTTAAACCAAATCAATGAAAGTGTATTAAGTTAGAAGCCAGGAAGAATGCTTCACAATTACAGCACACAGGGGTCAAAATGAAAAAGAAAATGGCTTTTCTCTTGCAGCCGGTACAACATTTCTAATAACCTTATTTCTCCTACCATCATCTCTCATTACAATAGAATGCAAAAACAAGGGGAAAGGGCTCCAGGAAACACAGTTCATAGTCCTGGGGTTTTTGATGACAAGAATGGCAATTTTTGTAAAATCCGGAGATCTAGACAGACAGGATGGACGCTTCCACAGCACACTTTTTATTAAATTCACAGCTAAAGTCCGTGTTAAACATTTGCACTCGAAAGGCATTCCTAAAAGCGCCCATGCTTGGAAGGTGCTAATAAGAAACAAAAATCCATTCTGTTTGCCATGTTTGGCCTCTCCGGAATTAAAGGCATGACCCTGAGTGGCTCCAATGCTCTCACAATGGGGCACGGAGTGGAGTGACACTGCAGAAAAGCTTTAGTGGAAGAAGAGGAGAAGAAAGGCATGCAGGAACTATCTAACTCTGGCATGCAAGAATGTGCATCAGGGATGTCCATCGTTTGAAAATCCAGTCCTTTTTGGGCCTGACAGATCACTGCTGTCTGCCTGGCTCGGCTTGCATTCGCGAACTGAGCTGCTGGCTTTTCCCAAAATCCAGAAACTTTTTTCCGTTATTTCTTTCTCTCGTAAATAGAAAGTTACATAAATTGTGGCTGCAATTTGCATAATTTGTGCAAATTCTGGTCATAACTTACTTCATTTGTGCAAATTGCAGTGATAATTTATGCGAATTATGCCCAGAATTTATGCAAAATAAGCAAATTACGGACAGAATTGGCGTGAATTACACAAATTGAAGCTGCAATTTGCACAGCTTTCTATTTACGGGGGTGGGGGGACACTGGGAAATCTGAAAGCTGACTCGACTCCGTGAAGATCAAGTCAGGCCAGCTCAGAGGGCAGCGATCCTGAGTCCAGGGGGCTGAGCTGATAAAAGCTTGGCAAACTCCATGCCCCAGATGGATTCCACTGACATCCCTACCATGTACTCCTTCTGTTGAATGAACACATAAATATTGCTATCACGATTGGAGGACCAGAGACATAGAAGATAATTACTAGTAGTGCTGGAGTTATTTACACCTAGTTTCAGGAAGCGATTCCTCCCCACTCCCAAAGAACAGGAGTGGACATCTGGGGGATGGGGCCAACTGCTTCAAGTGGTTTGGGTGTGTAGTGGTGCTTCCTTGGGGTGTGCACCAGCCACAAGATGTGGTGTGGAGATTTGGAAATTCAGAAAACAGCCTGAGTTGCCTGGGACTGATTAGCGGCTGATTAGCCTTGGGAGCCAAATCTGAATCTCATTTCGGAAATCCGAAACTTTGTGTCTTCCATTGACTATCATTAGAAATCAACAAATGATGATGTCAGCATTGATTCTGAGCGTATGGAGACAGCAGTTCAGATTCAGAAGGGGAACAGCAAGAACCGGGGGAGGCATCTTCCCCAGCCAGTTCAGATATGGATAAGCGTGCTTCTCAGGATGCTAGCACCCAGATGACTGGGTCTGAAGCCCCCCCCCCTCTGTGAGAACCCAGGAGGAGGAGGAGGAGAGTATGGGGCGTGACCTGAGGGATGATAGCTAGACTGTGGCACAGAGTGAAGTGGGAAAAGTTAGAAGTGGAGCTCCGATGGTCGACCCAGTTGGTGATGCGTGAGGGTCGACATAGGGGGGCGTCACTGGGTGGGAGGGGTTTCCCTCCCTAAGTTATTCTAGCCAACCAGTCCCTGTTCAAACTGCTAGCACCATCATAGCTCCCATTTGGATCCCCTGCTGTTATTCCTTTGTAGCCTGAGAATTTTGTGAGATATGCAGCTGTAATGAACCTGTTGATAGTGAATTAAAGATGTGAGACTGAAGCCTCTCTTCGTAGGGATGTCAGAGAAATCCGCTGCGGATTCAAATGAGGCCAGATTCTTTGGAATCCAGCCTCAGGAATCCACAGCGGATCAGGACCACTTACCTCTACTCCAGGAGGACTGGAGGCGGAACGGCACTCGGCTGCTTCTTGCCAGCCAGAGCCGTTCGCCTCCTACCTGTCCCTGCCGATTGCCATGTCTTTAAAAAAATTAAAAATGGAGATCAGCAGGATGTGCCCATAGACTTATACGCAAAATAGAACCGTGAATCTTGCGTATAAGCCTATGGACACATAGACTTATAAGCAAAATTCATAACTCTATTTGCGTATAAGTCTATGGGCACATCCCCCCAATCGCCCTTTTTCTTTTCTTTTTTTTTAAAGACATGGCAATCGGCAGGGACAGGGAGGAGGCGAATGGCTCTGGCTGGCAGGAGGGAAGGTAAGTGGCCCCCAAGCCAGTTCCCCTCTCCCCCAGAATTCGAGCGAAGCAGAACCACTCTGGAGGATTCCGGGGAAGAGGAACGGATCACCTCCCCCCCCCCCGGATTCCCCACCAGAACAGATTATGGGGAATCCGTACACCCCTATGTGTGTGTGCATGGAGAAGGTGGGGGCCAAGGGAACATGACAGACTAAAATGCATTTAATCTTTGGCAGAATTGGATATTAGCTGCATGTGAGGGGATGAAATCTGCCAAATCCTAGACAAGTAGGTGCAGGGGAGTTGTGCTAAACACCTTTAGATTTTTATTTTTTTATTTTTTTACTGCCAATAGATTTTTCATGTCTTGAGAGAACAGGTACAGGGGGGTTCTGTACAAGAACAGCCTTAACATTTGGGGGATTTGCAAAATAGGATGCACTTATCCCTTTATGTTCTTTGCAAACATTTTTTTAATGAAAATGGCACATAGCATGGCCCTAGCTAAGAAACCTGAAAATTTTAAGACAGATAGGTGCAGCAGTTTTTGCAGAAGGAGTCTTCAAACTGGTGGGGGAGGAGTCTTCTCCCCATTCCTCTAAGTGTTCTTTTTTGAAGTAATTTATATAAAAATGGCACACATCACAGAATTGTCCCTAGACAAGAAGCCTGCAAAATATCAGAAGGATAGGTGTATTGGGTAGGTCAGCCTTCCTCAACCTGGTGCCTTCCAGATGTTTTGAACTACAACTCCCAGCATTCCTGATCATTAGCCATGCTGGCAGGGGTTATGGCAGTTGAAGTCCAAACCATCTGGAGGGCACCAGGCTGGAGAAGGTGGGCTAAGCAGTTGTGATGAATGAAAAACATTTAATGGCTTTTGTTGTTATTATTTTCTGGTCAATTGGCACCAAAGCCACAGAAAGTGCAATAGAACAGGGGTAGGTGATGTTTGTGGAGCAGACAATGGCAGAGGCAGAAGGATGTGAACAGCCAGCATTTTTCAAGCAAGCACCCAATGTACCCTTCCTACTCCCACAGACTCCACAAAAACTCTTTTAACATTCCTGCTCCTGGAAGAGAGAACTAGCAAAGAGAACTGAACACTGGATCATTCCTGCAAACTATTACCTTAACATCATAGAATCATAGAATCACAGAAGAGTAGGGTTGGAAGGGGCCGACAAGGCCATCAAGTCCAACCCCCTGCTCAATGCAGAAACCAAGTCAGAGCATCCCTGGCAGATGGCTGTCCAGCCTCGTCTTGAAGGCCTCCAGTGTGGGAGAGCCCACCACCTCCCTAGGTAATTGGTTCCATTGTCGTATTGCTCTAACAGTCAGGAGGTTTTTCCTGATGTTCAGCCGGAATCTGGCTTCCTGTCACTTGAGCCCATTATTCCGTGTCCTGCACTCTGGGATGATGGAGAAGTGATGCTGGCCTTCCTCTCTGTGACAACCTTTCAAGCACTTGAAGAGCGCTATCACATCCTTTCCCTCCTCCTTCCCCCAGGCACTAGGATGCGAGAGCCCTGGTGAAACCATCCACCGTGATTCGAAGCTAGAGCTGTCACTCACAAAATGACACCCCCTCCTCTCCATAGCCCCCCCACCCCACCCCACCCTGGTGTTATCTGTAGATGGGAAGCTTTGGAAGAAATGTATCAATTTTTGCAAACACACTTTTGGGTCACTGTGTCCCTCCAAATCCAAATGGGTCTCATGCCTATAGTTCTGCTGTATAGCTCTCCACGAAACGACTCCTGTTTAATGAACTGAATGAATGCCACACTTTGCAGTAACTTTTAAATCCCCAAAGGCCTTTTCCATTTACACACACACACAAACACACACGTGCACACACACACACACACATACCCACATGTGCTTCATTCAACATCTGAGGTCCTGCTCCAGGTGTCCTCGCTCACTTTAGTTCAGCAGATGTCTACCAGAAGCAGGGCCTTCTTGGTAGCGCCAGAAACTTTGTGGAATGTTCTCCCCAGAGGGGCTCACCTAATCTCAACATTATATATGCCTTAAGAAACTAGGTGAAAACCTGGCTCTTTTAGCTGAGGTTCTTATGAGATAGCTCTTGGGTTTTGGTGATGCTGGGTGGTTATTTGTTATTTTTGTGTCTGTTTCCACTGTTATGTAGAAACTACTGGAGGTTCAGGGGGGATCAGGTTCAGTTTGGTCCACTTCAGAGGAGCCCTGCTTCAATTAGGACATCTCCTGAATCTTTCCAAATGAGCTCAATTCAATTCGGAATTCTGCCAATCTGAAGCACCCCCCCACACACTGCTTATATAAGTGCTGGTGGCAACTTCTTGTTTGCTTCAACTTTTAAAGACCCACAGCTGTGACGGTGGCACCGGCAAGATTGCTCTCCCCACCACCACACCCGCTTGGCATGCTGGGAGTGGGGAAACACGGTGGTGGTCAGAGCTCTTGCTCTAACTGCTGCAGCTTTAACTCAACATGCCAGGGGGGCATGGGGTGGAGGAGAGGAAGTCCCTGCACCACCCTCAAAGGTGGCAGCTTTGCAAAAGCTTAAAGAAACTGGAGGGGAAAAAAGGGAAAACTCAGGTAAATGCCCCACCCCACACCAAACCAGAGTCAGTGCGGTGTCATGTTGAGAGTGTTGGACTGGGCCTCCGGCGATCCGGGTTCTAGTCCCCACTCGGCCATGAAGCTGAGTGACATGGGGCCAGTCACTGACTATCAGCCTAACCTACCTCGCAGGGTTGTTGTTGTGAGGTTAAAAAGGAGAGGAGGATGATCATGTAAGCCACCTTGGGCTCCTTGCAAGAGGAAAAAAGGGTGGGATGAATAATGAATGAATGAATGAATGAATGAATGAATGAAATAAAATAGGTTTGTTCCCCCACCGCTCAGAGACAGCCTCTTCAAATCAATGGGGCAGCCATTTGGGTTCAGTCCTTTTGACTAGTTGAGCATTTGAGCTAGTAAACAAGTGAGTAGGAGGGCCGTCCAGTAAGTACGTAAGTAGGCAGGTAGTGCAATTGCCAAGCTATCCAGGAACAGCTCAGTGGTTACTCAAGCCGCAGGCTGCTCAGACTGAGGAGACAGACCAGAGTCTGTGGCTTTATAGAGCCCAGTTGGCTCCTTGTGTCACCTGACCCTTAATAAGCTTCTGCCTGCAGTACCACCCTCCGGGCATCCTCATTGGTGGTGTCAAAGCATAAGCAGAGAGCAGACCAGTGGCAGCCCTCTGTCAAGAAGCTACTTTTGTAGCTGGCTGGGGTTGATGGGAACTACAGTCCAACACATCTGCAGGCCACTAGGTTGGGGAAGGTTGATGGAGGCCAAACTCTAGTGTGAAAACATTCCATCCCCTTCTGTCCTTCTGACCAGGGCCAGCATCAAGGTTTGGCACCTGCTGAGTGCTCACACCCCAACAGCTGCCTGGAGTTGCTCCTCCTCTTCACCATTGCAACTTATTTGTTCACCTGCCTCTCACTCTGGCCCAGACAAAATCGGTGGTGAGAAGGAGGAGCGGGTGACAATAGCAGTGAGAAGGTAGATTCACTGAAGGAGGGGGCCCGTTGGGGGCGTCTTGCCCAAAGGCCCTCAAAAACCTGGAGCCCAGCCCAGCTTCTGACATGACCTTTCTGGCCTTGATCTTTAACCCCATTTTCAGACATGGGTGATCCATTCCAGCCCCAGAATTTGGGTGGGTTGCAGTGGAGGCTGGTGGCGCCAATGTCCGTGGAGCTGTGAATCCGCTCTGGGCTTCAGTCAGAAACAGTCGGACCTCTAGAGAAGTTATCCAAGGAGCTGAACACAACCCGCAAACTAGGTTCAGAACCTTGGATAGCTCTTTTATAGTTGTGAGTGGTTATTCTTTTTTTAAATCTATATTTATTTTATTTTTATAAGTGAAATAAACAATGCCAACAACATAGTCAAAATCTACAGTTTCCAACATTACAGTATTCTGGGGAAGAAAGAAAAAAAAAGGAGGAAAGAAAAAGAGAGAGAGAGAGAGAGAGAAAGAAAGAAAGAAAGAAAGAATCCAAAAGATTATATCTAAGCTTCAATGAAAGCAAACCAAATATCCAAATATAAGTCCAATTGCAAATTATACCTATACAGCACCCTTCCAAACATTGCAGGTATTATTGAATCTTCAATCTGCTGCTCCATAAACTGTGAGCCTGGTCTTTCAATGTTATAACCTCAGTCTTATAGCAAATAAACAGGAGCAAACCATCCATTCCCATTAACCATATATTACAATTCCATTGACACATAACAGTAAACATTAAAAGTTTAACCCACAAGAAATAATAATAATCCCATAATAATGCTAGTAATACTATTATTAATTATAATTTTTTAAAAGGAGAAGAAGAAATTTTTAAAAGGATAAAAAGTAAAAAATAAAAACAAACCATTTATTTATTTTAAGTAATGTCATATCTAAAATGTATTTATATGTGATCTATGAGGCTAGAAGTTGAAATGATAGTTGTTCTATAATAAATACATCTAATGCAGGGGTAAGCATAAGTAACCTGGTCCCTGCCAGAGGTTTTGGACTACAATTCCCATAATCCCTGAGCATTCGCCATTGTGACAATATGACATAGGGAGGTGACGGGCTCTCCTACACTGGAGGCATTCAAGATGAAGCTGGACAGACATCTGTCAGGGATGCTTTGACTTGGACTCCTACATTGACTCAGTTGGACTCGATGGTCTTGTAGACCCCTTCTAGACCTGCTATTCTATGATTCTATGAAAGAACTGCTGGATTTGGCCTGGATGGGGTGTGCCTCCTGGGAGGAGCCAGGAAGTAGTTGAGGGCAATACCCACTGCTTCTGGCTTGAGGAGAGAGAGGCCGCCGCCAGAGAAAGCTCTGTGGAAAAGTCTTTGTTTAAATAAAACTTAGGTTTGTTTGGAAGGCAGAGTCTGTCTGAGTCTGTGGGGGTGCAGTCCATCAACTTTGAAACAGCCATGCTGGCTGTAACTAATGGGAGTAGTAGTCCAAAACATCTGGAAGGCATCAGATTGGTTGCCTATCCCTAGTCTACAGTGTTACTCTACCACAAATACTCCCCCAAAATCCCATCCCAAACGTTCCTTGTACTTTCCTGAAACGTATTTGCCATGTCGAGCCGAGGAGAACAGCAAAGAATGATTAATTAACCAAATCGAGTCAGATCTTTTGGAAATAAAGCATACCCCAAACTGAATCCTAATTCAAGAGCCTCTTCTAACCCTGGTGACTATTAAGGAAATCTTTGAGGGGTAGGGAAAAAGGAAGGATGTTGAATCCATATTATATTGGAAAGCTTCTTTTTTTTTTCTAAAGTGAAAGTGCTCATGGAGATTGGAACATTGATCTGCTGCACAGACGTTTGATGCGATGTTTGAATTTCTCAGCATTTCTGTTTACAGCTGGGCCTCCTCGGCTGGTGACCCGTCAAGCCTAACGCAGTCTGCTAGCCAAGCATGGCAGCCCACCGGGGGCTCATTAAACCTTCGACTCTTGCTGCCTGCCCCAAGGCTTGTAAAAAAAGAAGATGTGGTTCTTAAGCATCAGGCAGGCTTCTGTACCTGGTTGATAGGCCTCAACATATGCAGGCCTAACTTGCAGAAGCCAGCACAGTGTACTTAGAGGCACTGTGGTGTAATGGTTAGAGTGCCAGACTAGGCGGAAGAGACCTGGGTTCAAATCCTCATTTAGTTACTAAACACACTGGGTGAACTTGGTCTACTCAGTGTTTCCTTAGCCTAAGCTGGGAGGAAATAACATGGCACCGACAGGCACCCAAATGTGCCCCCAGACACCTTCCTTGATACCCAAAGAGCCACCCTACCCCTCCCAATTTTTATTTTTAAAAATGAATAAATGTTCTTATTGACAGCTGGGATTGCTTCAAAGTAAAGTGAGGGCCTCCAACGCTGCCATCTCCATTTCTCAGGAATGCCTCTGGGTCTCATGTGGGAGTCAGAGACATTCTTCAGAAATTAAGATGGCGGGCGGCTGCGGACTGACACTTTCCTCTGCAGTGCACTCAGCTACTGAGAAAAATAGAGGCGGGTGTGGGAGAAAAAGAAAAAAGACTCCAGAGTCAGAGAGACTGTGCATATATGGGTGGCAAGCCAGAGGGGGAAAGAGATGGACAGAATGAGTTAGCTGGCAGAGGGAGGTGGGGGTGGGCGAGAAAAAGAGTTTGCCTTCTGTGAAGTAGGTTTCTGTGCGTTCAACGGAGTTGTTTTGTATGCTGGGGTCAGACCCCACCTCTGCCATTATTCAGCCTTTGGGGCGGTTTACCTGTCCTTTGTGATTCGCCCATGGCAGCCATTTTGTGATGGTGCCCTGGACAGTTTCTCAAATAGCCAAATAACAGCAGCAGAAGACGCCTATGTCCTTCTTTTCCTTGTGGACAGTGGTGCCATCAGGACAGGACTTTGGAGCAAATGTCAAGGGCTCTACTCAGCAGAATGAGCAGGGGGGGGCCAAACGCAGAAGGGCTGCTTTGCCACATTTTGAAGTAAATGAAGTAATACACACAGTGGAGGCTGGTGGCTCCAACATCAGTTGGGGGATGAATCCACTCCAGGTTTCAGTCAGAACCAGTTCTAACAGAAACCCGGAGCGGATTTACCACCCCACTGACGTTGGAGCCACCAGCCTCCACTGAATACACATTCCTATCTAAAGATGGGGACCCCCGAAGACAATTAAATCCAGACTCTATGATTGTCTAACTGCACTATGGCTTCTGGGCTTTCTGGACTTGCATCTAGTTAGCCACTCTTGGGAACAGGATGCTGGACCAGGTAGATCCAGTGTCTGATGCAACAGAACTCTTCATACATAACCACGTTAGACCTCGCCTGCACCTAGCATCTATATCTGAACACACAGGGCACTGCAGGCAACCCCTGCCAGACCAATCTACCAAAAGGGATTTATGCACAGAAAAATTAACTGTGCAAGGAGGAAGGCCCACCAGCTTCTTGCCTCCACCACAGATTCTTGTCACATAGCTCGCTGCTGGCATAAACGCCACTGGGGTAAACTTCCAACAAACAGGAAATCTAGAGTCTGAAAATATAAACCTACCCTCCTTCCATATAAAGAGTGCTGCAAGCCTATTATACGCATGGCTTACAGAGTCTTAGCACAAACATATAAATACACATTTTTTATGGCACTCTCAATACAGCAAGGGAGCCGGCCAGTATTAAATAAGTCACCTGCCACATACAGCAAGCGCCTGCTCCTCAAAATGATTAAAATATGACCTTCCCGCACTCAAGTATTTCCTTATTCTAGCAACACCTTCACTCTCTACCTCCTTCCTGGCTTATTTATTTTGCTTAACGGCTTACCTGGGGCTGTATATTTGTTCTTCAATCTTTTAAATGTACGTGGCATTTGAAAGGTAAAGACATCCAGTTCAGACAAACACAAAACCAGAACCATTTGCCCTAATCCAACAGTCTCCTTTGCATATGACAGCGTCTGTTATTTCCCAATTTTCGCACCTATAAAAAAAACAACCCATCCTCAGACCATGGAGGGAGATGTCCATCTCTGCTCTCCTGTAGACATGTTGCCTTAAGAAAGAGCGAGTTATCAGTTCTGGTGTCAACATCAGGCATGATGGAGCAAATGTCAGCAAGTTGCCAGCATCCCTTCTTTCCTTTATTTTTCTTTCTTTCATTTTTACTAGGGTGATGGGTATGCTGTGAAGCAAAGCACCAGCCAAGAGTGCAGTCATCCACCATCTTAATTTTCCCAGAATGCGTCTGGGCCTTCTAAAGCAGAGCATTCTGGGGGAAAGATGGCAGGTACTGCAGCCTCAGCTAGCACTTTGCTTTGCAGTACACCCACCGCCCCAATAAAAATGTAAAAGAGAGAGACAGAGAGAGAAAGGGCAGAACTGCAGGTCAGCTGGTCAGCTTACCAGGGGTACCATCAGGATGGTGTTGGTTGACAGAACGGGTGCCAACAAGACAGCATCCTTCACCATACCCATAGGCAACTAGAAGTTTGGGAGAATTTTGTTTGGTTCACATTTTAATGTGAACTTACCTAATTTCACCCTTCTTAATCAATATGCAAACTGAAACTCAGTTAACCTTTAAAATTCACACTTCCCCAAATGTTACAGAGGAATTCTCCAATCAAAACATGCACACAAAAATGTGTATATTCATGAAAATAACATTAAAAATGCATTATATTAGGAAAGTGGCTTTAAAAGTGCATATACTAGGCAAAATTGGGTACAAAACTACATGTATTAGGAGAAATGTGTAGAAAGTGCATAGAAATTTTCATACCAAGAGTTTTTGATTTTTTAAAAAATCCGAAGTTCAGGATGAAGCAAACGTGAGATGGGGAAAATGAAAAACTGAGAGGAACTGAAATTGGTGGTTGTGAACATCCCTAAGGGCAGAAGGCTCATTTAGGAAGCCCTTGGAGCCACAAAGCACACACAGCTCTGTCCTCCAATACCTGGCTGTTGCTCCTCACCCCCTTTCCCAGTCTAACATCTGCCACTTAACGAGATCACCTCACTCTGCCTAATGGTAGGGCCTGCCCTGGAGGGAGGGTGTTCCACAACCGGGGCACTATTGCACAAAACCAGATTGGCTCATTTTCATGGTCAGACTTCAGAGTAGAACCACACTCTGGCATAAATGTTACATTTCCTGATCTGATCGTCACAGTTAGAGATCAGTTACACACCACCAGCTCAAACTCTTTCTCCCTCTCACTTACCGTCTTCTCTGTGAATTCTTCCTCCCTTCCTCTGTCAGTATTAACTATGGTACAGCATTGTGTCTTCAACAAGATTAATGCTAACCAAGGTTACCTTTAAGCATGGTTTACAAACCCGCTTTATAACTGGTCTATTTATTTACAGCATTTTTACCCTGCTCTTCAGCCAAAAAAAAGGATCCCAGAGCAGCTTACAAAGATTAATAATAGGACAGTCCTTGCCCTCAGGCTTACAATCTCAAAGACATGACCCAAAAGGAAGAGGGATTAGGAAGGGGGAGGAACAAAGCAAAACTCCCACACCATTTCTTAGTTTGAAAGTTTTGGTAGGCATTCTTTCTGGCAGGGAAGAGAGAAACAAGCTCCCTGCAGCTGGTGGATGTATGGGGAGAAGTTGGTCTCCCCTTGCCACAATATTATTCCTGGGAGGCAGGGAGTCCTTGGAACTCTGGCCGATGGATGATGGAACATGGTTAGCCATTAACTTTGTTTCAGACAGAGGGCCGATCTACATTGTGCCCGCTATCGCAATGAATTCAGTGTCCCGTCGGGTTAAACACTCTCGCATTAAAACGTGATTATTTACACTCACCCATTTTCCCCATCGCAGTGCTTCATCGAATGCGCGAGCTCGGTTCACACTCGAGCGCTGTGCTGTTTTCCTGCTGTTTTCCTGCGCACGCTTGTCTGATCTCAGAAGCTAAGCGGGGTCGGCCCCCGTCAGTAGTTGGATTGGTGACCACCTGGGCAGGGGGTTATTCTACCCCTTCAAATGAGACTAAGTTTTAACCCCCCATCCCCCGCTTCACAACTTCGAATCTTCGAAGATCATGCCTGAATTAGAAAAAAAAAACCATTGCGGAGAAGCCCCGATTCTGCGAGGATAACGCCTTAATTTTTAAAAAGAAACATCCGGAGCAGGGATAGGAGGGGGTAAAACTTAGTCTCCTTTGAAGGGATAGAACAACCCCCTGCTCAGTGCAGGAAGCCTGATTCCATCCAAGTACTGACCGGGGCCAACCCCGCTTAGCTTCTGAGATCAGACAAGCACACGCACATCCAGCCCTTGGCTTGTTGCTGAGGAAACGGGGGCTGCTGAGGAAGCTATGCAATCAGTAGCCGGAAGAAGACATGGGGCCGTCGAGAGCTGTGATTGGACAGGAGGGAAATACAAACACTGCCGTATATGTACAGGCAGGGGAGGGGACTGCGACCGGATACAGTAGCGAAGGTGGAAAATCAGAGCACATTAAGGGGAAATACCGGGATATTAGGGTATTGAAAGCGGGAGAACGGAAGTGGGAAATTCCAGTTCCAATTCAAGGCGGGTACTGTGCAGTGTGAAAAGTGGGTGGTGAAACCTCATTGGAAGCGAAAAAAGGCGGTAAGTGTAGATCCAACCATAATGCTACAGCATTATAAGCATTGGGAAGGGAAGGGAGGGGGACATTTTTGCAGGAGAAGGGAAGTTGAGGGAGCATATAAACTCAGGAGCATATGATCTTTTGTGGTTATTAAGATTGTAATCCTATGCACATTTACCTGGGAGTAATTCCCATTTAACTCAGCAGGCCTCACTTCTGAGTAGACGTGCATTGGATTGTGCTATAAGAGATTTAATAAATTTTCTATCTACACCAAGCCTTTTAAAAAAAAAGAGTAGGGGTTGGAATGATGTTTTTGTAGAGCTTTCCCTTGATCCACGTTATCAAAAATGATAGCAGGCAGAGCCTAAATCCTTGCAAGCAATAGGTTACAAATGTGAGAACTAAGGGCATGCAGTTGCATTTTAGGCAGGGGAAATGAGATGACTTAGAAAAGTCGCAGCCCTGGTGGTGCAAATGATCTGAAACACACTGACCACAAGCTATCGCTTCTCTGATATGATTCCTGGTTGAATTTAAATAAAATAAAATGAAATAGCTAAGTGGTTAATGCAATGAAATACTACCATGAACAAATTAGGGGATGCATGCCATTTGAGCAAATTAAACAAGGGAATGACTTAAAGTTTCTGTATTCCCCCCCTCTTTTCATTACTAACAATTTAGAGGACTGGGGGTAGATATTTTATCAAATATGATTTTTTTTCTCCCCACCCCCCCCACTTCCCCTCTCCCACTGTATAAATGCATTGAACTCCCAAAAGCAAACCACCTCTTAGCCCAATGTAATTCTCTTTCATTTACCCACTTCCACCGCACCAATTTTCAAAAGATATATCCCAGCCGAAGGGAACAAAGTCAAAATCCTGAAAGGATTTCTGTAGACTTTTTTTCCTGCAGAATTTTTCTTTTTCTTTTCTTTTCCTTTCTTTTTTTTTTTTTACTCTGCCCTCTTCACCAACTGGCCACAAAATCTCAGCTCCCCTACTGGCAGCTTTCTTTATGAATGACTCCTAAGGTACTTAAAGATTAAAACAAAAGAGAGGAGACCTTGTAAGCTGTTCAGTCGGAACATTGAGCACAATCGCTCAGCTGACATATCTGAGTGCAAAAGGGAAGGCTGACCCCCTCAAGAACCAGTTGATTCTGCAAAACAAACTTCGCAGAATGGGTTTGATAGAATACATTTTGCTCATTGTGTAATTGCATACGAAGGAGATCTTACTCACTGTGTCAAGGCCAGCGTCAAAGGTAGGCATAGTTGGGCACCTGCTGAGGGCCTACACCCCAGCAGGGGCCCACTGACAAGAGTCATTTCACAGAAGGCAAACTGCTGAAGCTGAGAGATAATTAACTTTTTTAATTTAAAAAATCTTTAAAAGTAAAATAAAAATCAGAAGGGGCAGGAAGCCTGACTGGCGCCATGAGAGGTGTCCGTGGGCACAGTGATGCCCACAGACACCACATTGGAGACCCCCCGGCTCCAGGTTCTTTATGTCCAGCAGCATTGGAGTCGTTTTTCAATGGCTCTAAAAATATATATATAACACAGCCTTCGCTTCTCTAATGAGCTTCTGCCATGCATTGAAAACCTGGTTGTTCAGGCAGGCGTTTGGGGTGGGTTAGGGTGTTTTAGAATATAATGTTTTAATGTGTAATTTTAATGTGTAACTTTATTGTTTATATTGTGTACATCGCCCACATGGGCGATTAAGGAATTTAATAAATAAATACATAAGTAAATAAAATATATGAGATAGATGGGCATCAGCTACTTAACTCAAAACGAGAGCCTCAGGATTGGTGAGAATGCATTTTTTGGTCCGTAGGACAGGTGTCAGAGTGAAGTAACAAATCAGCACATTCTACTGAACGAAGACATACACCAAGCGACACTGTGTACAATACCCAGTCAGACATATATTCTGTAAAATTAATGATGCTGTGTCAAATTTGTACAGTGTCTGAATTTAAATTAAATCGGTTGCTTTTTCCCCCCTCCAACCAAAAGGTTTTTGTTTTTGAGATACTTCTGTATGCCACAAGCACAACAGGCCCTTCTGAATATGGGTCCTTGTTTTTGTTTGTTTTTAAGGAGGGATGAAAAAATATAGCGAGCTTATTGACACTTCGAGTAACATATTTGAAGTGGGTCTATGCTCCTGCAGGATTCCACCCTGACATGTCAAATTCAAGACTGAAAACTCGGTCCGGTCGGAGGTTCTGCTGCACAAGCACCACTGGAGTGAGTTGGAGCAACACAAGGAGGATTGTGCCTCAAACATTTTGGCGGGGATGATGGAAGGGGAAAAGGGTTATTTCAATTGTTTTCTTACAAACAGCAAGTAAGTAAGGATGGGAATCACAGAATAGAATCATAGAATAGTAGGGTTGGAAGGGGCCTACAAGACCATCGAGTCCAGCCCCCTGCTCAATGCAGGAATCCAAGTCAGAGCATCCCTGACAGATGGCTGTCCAGCCTCGTCTTGAACAACTCCAGTGTGGGAGAGCCCACCACCTCCCCAGGTCATTGGTTCCATTGTCGTATTGCTCTAACAGTCAGGAAGTTTTTCCTGATGTTCAGCCGGAATCTGGCTTCCTGTAAGTTGAGCCCACGATTCCATGCCCTGCACTCTGGGATGATCGAGAAGAGATCTTGGCCTTCCTCTCTGTGACAACCTTTCAAGCACTTGAAGAGCGCTATCCTATCTCCCCTCAGTCTTCTCGAGCTCACCGAAATTCTCCCAACATCATTTCCAAGATTGGTTTGGTTTGTTCTCGTTTTTGTTTATGACCTGTTTTTATGTTCATTCAGATGGGGAAATTACACATTTCTGCACAGATTTTTCAAAAGTGCACACTTTCCTCCCCATTAACTAAAGTGTGAAAATGCTTAGTGTTTTGTTTTGTTTTGTTTAAAAAAATGGCATTTCAGAGTGCACATTAAAAAAAAAACTACACTTTTTTTTTAACACAATTGGGAATTTGCAGACATTTTTTGAGAAAATGCACTCCTGTTCACGTTTGGGACTGTGAACATGGCAAGTTTGGATGATTTGTGAACTGAAACAAAATTCCTGTACTTCCCTACCAGTATGAAACTTGGTAAAAAAAATTACTCAAATCAAGACAAAACAACTCAATTTTTTTTGCATTTTCTTGAGTGCTGCAAAAAATGGGTTCCCCCTCCTTTCCAGCAGTATTTCGACACTGCTTGCAAATACATATATATATACACACACACATACATATATATATACACACACACACATGTATACAGTCCTCTCTCTGTTGTCCTCACTTCCATGATAGTCATTGCACCACCAAATCTGATTGGCTGCATAGAGTTGTGATGTAATTCCATTCACCGTGTGGCCCATGTTTAGGTGGGGAGTCCCATGTGATTAATCCAGCATGGAGGAAGGAGCCAGCAGGAAATGACAGCATGAAAGAAGCAGAAAATAATGCTGCTGGGTAGGACTGAAAAAAAGTAAACATATGCACAATCTATAGAGGAACACACTTGCAGAACAGGTACAACACAGAGACCCCCGAAGAATTCCCATAGGGCTCAGTAGAGCTCTCAACCATCCCCCATCCCCAACCTTTCCTCCCTCAGTGTGCATTCATGGACCATTACACAAAAAGGAAACCTGTGTGTTCCTAGCACTTCCTCCTGAAGTGCTCCCTCTCCATGAATTGCAATAGATGCAGAGTCTCAAGACTGCAGGACAAATCTGGCCTGCCCCGGTTCTCAAACCAACCTTCTGGGGTTCCCCAAATGGCCACGCCCCCTTCCTCTAGCCCCACTCCCTCTACCTTAACCGCCCATTGTTTGAGCCATTTCTCCCTATTCTGAAAGGTTGAAATGCCTCTCCCAAGGCTTAGTTACTAGCAGGAAGAACTTCAAGCCACAATATGCTGGCATTTCTGGCCCAACCCCCTTTGCCTTTGGCCCTGCCTACCACTGGTGTGCATTCTCCAAGACCTTCTCTGATGTGGAGTTTGGCCCCTCGGGCTGAAAGAAGTTCAACACCCCTGCTTTGCATAGGAAGCTGCCTTACCAAGTCAGATGATTGGTCTAGGGGAGACATGATAGAGGCGTACAAAATTATGCATGGTGTGGAGACTGTGGATAGGGAGACATTTTTCTCCCTCTCTCAAAATACTGGAACCTGGGGTCATCCCATGAAACTGAGTCGTGGGAGATTCAGGACAGATAAAAGGAAGGACTTCTTCACAAAGCGCATACTTAAACTATGGAATTCACTACCACAAGATGTAGTGATGGCCACCAACTTGGATGGCTTTAAAAGAGGGTTAGATAAATACCTGGAGGAGAAGGCTATCAATGGCTACTAGTCTTGATGGCTATGTGCTACCTCGAGTACCAGAGGCATTAAGCTTATGTACACCAGTTGCTGGGGAACATGGGCAGGAGGGTGCCGTTGCACTTGAGTCCTGCTTGTGGGTTCCTGGTCGACAGCCAGTTGGCCACTGTGTGAACAGAACATTGGACTAGATGGACCCTTGGTCTCACCCAGCATGGCTCTTCTTATGTTCTTATTAGTCTGTATTGAATGGCAGTGGCTCTCTAGCATTTCTGATGGGGGTCTTTCTCAGCCATAGCTGGAGAAAATGGGAACTGAACCTCGGACCATTTGCATGCAGAGCCTGGGCTCTACCACTGAGCTATAGCCCTTTCCCTTAGAGGTGGGTATAAACATGGCTCTATTGTGCCCTGTTATGCCCTACAGCAGCCCTTCCCAACTTGATGCTGTCCAGATGTTTTACACAACAACTCCCAGGGTTCCTGATCATTGGCCATGCTGCCTCGAGCTGATGGGAGTTGAAGTCCAAAATGTCTGGAGAACGCTAACGTGCAGGAATCCTCCACATATAGGCAATGCTGTGGGTCTGGATCATCTCTTAAGTCAGCCTTTCCCAAATTGATGATCTCTAGATGTGGTAGACTACAACTCCCAGCATCCCCAGCCAGCCATGCTGGCTGGGGTGCTGGGAATTGTAGTCTACCACATCTGGAGGGCACTAAGTTGAGGAAGGATGCCTGAAGTGTTCTATTTTTAGGGTGGAGGAGAGACATCAACCCCACCAAAATTCCAAGCTTTGATTTCATAATTGAAATAGGACAATGTTTGGAGCAGCTATAAAAAAATTAGCAATTTTCAATGTGATGTTTAAGTCAATTTGGAGAGGACAGGAAAAATTATTTCAAAGCATCATAGCTTCTCTCCCCCCTCCCTCTTTTTGGGGTTGGGTGGGTATTCTACCTTCAATGGTCAGATTTCCATAATATGAACTGCTTGACAGTCACTTTCCCTTTAAATTATTTTTTAACCATACAGGCAGTCATATCTGATTTGTGGGGGGTTTTTTTTCTCCTTCTTTTACTTTTCCTTTCAATTACTTCCATCCTTAATATGAACAATAAGGGTACTTCATCACATATCCTCTGTGGGACTCCTAGAACTTGGTCTATAGACAGGTGCATAGATAAAGATTCAAAGTCTTTGTTCCACTGTCCAGACAGAATATGTTTAATCTTTTCTCTCTCTCTCTCTCTCTCTCTCCTTTTTCTATGCCATTTAAACTTTAACCTAGTAGTAACTTTTACTGGCGTGAATTCACAATTCAAAGGTTTAAAGATGAAAAAGTCCTTGCCTTGGAACATAGCTTGAAAACTTCATTCTTAGCTCGTGTTTCTTTTGAACTTCTTCTTGTAGGATTTTTTTTGTGTGTGTCTTTATTTTGCCAGGGTTCCAGCTTTATATGGTACAGGGCTTTCCAGACCTAACAGCAGGCACTACCCAAAGAGAGAGGGAAAAAACTAGAGCAAATGTCCAAAGCACAAGCTCACCTTAATGGAAGCCATTTAAACTGTTGATGGGGTGGGGGGGTTACGTTCTTCCTGATTTAGAGGGTACATAAGAACTTTTCTTCTTCTGTACCACTAAGCAAAAGAACTCCATGTTAAGAGATGGACAGCATCCCTCCAACATTTTAGAACTGAAAAATGTCTTGTGCGTATAGGTAGGGAAGTCAGAAAAATGCACAATGGATTCAAATGAGTTCAGATTTCTATGAATCCGACCTGCGAATTCTGCACAGACTGGCTTTTTCTGAACTGCATGGATTCCACGGACTTGTGGGCCAGTTGTTTACTTTGGAGGGGGGATTTGCACAAATGTATATTTGTGGAAGTGCACACTTGTGCATATGCACATTACGGCAAGTGTGTATTAGCGCTAATATGCACTTGCACAAGTGTGCATTAATTGCTATTGCGCATTTGCGAACAGGAATAAAATTCTCATATATCCCTAAAAACAGTCTGATTCTGTCACTGAACAGACAATGGAATGAATGACACCTGACAATCCACAAAACACAGACGGAATGGATTTAACAAAATCCATATATCCTTATAGATATAGGCCCCCTATTCTCACACCAAGGATAAGAAGCTGCCCTATACAAAATTAGAACTTCAGTCCAACTAGCCAGTATTGTCTACAATGACTGGTGGCAGTTCTCCAGGGTTTCAGACAGGGGTCTTTCCCAGCCCTAACTGGAGTTGCTGGGGATCAAACCTGGGACCTTCTGCCTGTAAAGCAAGTGCTCTGCCACTGAGTTACAGCCCTTCCATTCAAAAAAGGCTATTTATCTAGAGGAAGGAACTTGTGGCCTTCCAGATGATGTTGGATTCCAACTCCTACCAACCCGAACCAGCATGGCCAATGGTCAGGGATGATGGGAGTTGTTGTTCAGCAACATCTGGAGGGTCATCTGTTCCCCAGCCCTGTTCTACACCTTAAAAGGGATAAGAGATTTATCGACCAGATTTTACACTTTTCTGAATGCTGTGATGCAATTTTCAGAAGTTCAAACATATCAAAGTATACACTGAAATACATATTTGAAGAGAACATAGACATCTAAATAATATTTGTATTAGGAAGGGGCCAATCTGTTGGTTTCACTTTCTCCCGCATTTGGATTTTTAAAAACTCAAGTTGTTTCCATTCTAAATAGGAAGACATTTGTGAATGTTGTTAATTTCTTATCAAAACCAAACTAAAACAAAATTCTTACCCATCTGCACTGGCGACATTCCATAAATACATCTCTTCCTCAGCATGGAGAGGACGATGTTGTACCTGGTTGCCAGGCATCTATTAAAGACCAGGAGCCTGTCAGAAAAAAGAGGTGGCAACCCAAATTCAGCACTAAGATGAATAAAGACAGATTCAAACCTAGACTTTAAAGAGCTGAGCATTCGAAGCCCTGAGCCTTGATGGGTGAATCTGACAGTTCCAATTTTTCCCACATTTGCATTTTTAATCAAAAGTTCTTTCCGTCCTGAATAAGAAGAAATTTGCAAATGTTTGTACATTCTTCTCATAAAAAAACTGAAACAAAATGCTCATCCCTACTTTTGATTTTTTTTAAAAAAAATTCAGATCTATGTAGAAAGAGAATGGGACAGAACTATGAGGGGAAATATATGAAAGTGATATGGGCTGGAAATAGATTTGCCCATCCCTCGTGATAATTATGAGTTTCAAATATAAATGAACAGAATTAATGATGAAACCTGGACTAAAAAAAATAATAATGCACCACTACTTCCCAAAAAGAAAAAAAGGGACAAAGATTTACCTGGGACAGTTCCCAGAAAATCAGTCTTTCTAGTAAACAGGGGCAATTGAAGTGTATGAGGTTGCAACAAGGAAAGAGAGAGAGCAGGCCAATGGTAAGTAATCTACTTGCTTTATCCTTCTCACATTGACATTATTGGCATCTGAAGCTCTGTTACACCATCATCACCTCAGCTGGGTCCAACGATGGGCCACTACCTCAAATTGTTGTTTAGGACACAGAGCTGGATTTTCAGGGCAGCTCAGCGGGGCCCATGTGAGAACAATTATCAAAAGAGCTCAAATCCCATTTACACAGCATGCTGAGATCTTCTGAATGGAAGCCGCTGCCAGCCGTACGCTCAGTACTTTGCAGAACCTGGTCTTTATCCAATTCACAAAGGAAAGCTAGCAAAGCTCTTCAAAAATCACCCCAATTTGTGATTCTGGACAGTTAAGAATTTGGACTGTAGGGCAGATAAGCAAAAGGGCACATTCTCCATTTTGCAGGACATGTCCTTCCTGCTGGGCAACAGCCCCCATGGTTTCTTTGTTTCTTCTCCTCCTGACACCCCTCCTCAGAAAAGGCTTCTGGCTGGGTTTTGAGCTTCATATAACCCCTGAGCAGAGAACATCAGCAGTAATCTGCATGTTTCCCTTCACATCAACAATGTAGCACTGGATATCTGCCTACCCAGGTTGACCACCTGCTGGTGCTGAATGTTGGAATTAATTATTGTCATTGACAGTTTAGCCAAAGTTTTCCTTACCACCAATGTGTAGGCAATTAGCACAGAAAAAAACCCCAGCCCTCACCATGTGGCAAGTTGAACACATACGGCAGTTGGCCACGTGGTGAAACTGTTGCCCAGTTCCTTCATTGCACAGCCTGGTAGTTTCTTAGTCTAGAAAGAAGTGTGTACAAAATATTACTCACCTCAGTGCAGGCTAGAACTCAAAATGGCAAGGCCAGCCCTATCATTAGGCAGAGTAAGGCAGTTGCCTAAGGTGGCAGATGCTGGGAGGTGACACCAAGGTGTTGGAGAAAAGAGCTTTGTGCCGTGTGACCTTGCCTGCATCCCATAAGATAGCCTGCTGCCTTCAGGTGCAGTGAACGATGATGTCCCATCACCAGAAAGATTAAACTTTCATTCTAGTCAGGTTTTCTACATGGAATGGGAGAAGAGGCTATATTGTTTTTTGCCTTAGGCAGTGAAATATCTTGGCATGGCCCTGCAAAATGGTGCCATGACGGAGTGCAGAGATTAGTATTTTCCCACATGGATGGCAGATGTAGTGCACCTTAGAAAGAACGCCCAGTTTTCGGTTATTGAACTGATCCTTAATCATTGCTCAATGAATATTAAATTGATTCTGTGTTCTCCTTTGTTGTTCACCCAACTTTAATTCTTTTAGGTATTTTTAATATCATTTTATTAGCCCCTTGGTGATCAAACAATATTTCTCCATGACATTAAAAATTTCTAAGACTAAAAAAAATGCAGCAAAAATACTCTTTTACAAGCCAGCTTAAAAGACATTTGTTGCATCATTTTTCTTTAAATAATTATTATTCCTTCCTCCTACCCCTTCACATCTACAGGTAGCTCTTCGAAAAACAGAGCCACTTAATAAACATCAGATTAAATTTCCGTGAAGTTTCCATGACATTCAGCAATTTACTTTCTTCTTCTTTTGTAAGAGGCAGATTCTATAAACCACTTAGAATTTAATTATAAATAATACCAGCAGTGACTTTTCCGAAGATACATCAATTTGCAAATAAAATTTCAAGGTTGAATTTTAGTGCTTTTTGTCACCAATTATTCATAGAAAAAAATGTAAATTCTGAGGTCCAGAATGTAGAACAATTTGAGGGAAGGAGCAAATATTTGTAGCCCGATCCAGTCAGACCCAATGGGGAGAGGAGGCAGTACCAGGAAATTTCTGAACATGGAGCAGCAGGCATGAGACATGAGGGTGGGAAGGACACAAAGGCCTGGTTCACACATAACACTAGCTCATGGTTTATTGAACCCAGAGGTTCTGCCTACACAGGGTTTGCCTGGCAGACGATCAAACCATTTTTTTCTCAATTCCTGGGTTGTTTGTTTCCCTCCTCCTTTGCATGCTTCCTCCCTGTGTCCCAAATGCCTTTGTACCACTGTAGTACTGTCATGTAGAGCAGCTAGGTTTTTTTATTCACTGACTCTATAGCCTGGCTAAACAACCGATGAACAAACCACAGTTCTGGATTTGCACATAACAACAACACATGGTTTGAACAACCCAGACTTCAAAACCCAACAACAAACCATGGGTTCTCTTTCCGGGTTGTTTGTGGCTAACAAACCATGGTTTGTAAGTGCAGTTGCACTCACCCATCATGACAACCTAGAATTCAACAACCCAGTTGGCATTAGGGATGTCTGGATTTTGTTCTGTCAATGTGGGGCTCCCACAATCCCAAATCAAGAAGATCCAAGAACAGCACAAGACATTGAGCTTCTCAAGAAGCTACACATGGAACTCAGTTCTGTGAATACTTTCCTGAAGCTATTTCTTTCACAGGGAGTAGCATACCCAAAGCAGCAGTGGGAAGCTGCAGTCTTGATTGGAGGTTTACACAGCACTGTCCCAAGACATTTGGCTGCCTGAAGCAAAGAACAAGATGGCAATTTCCTGTATTCCATATACAGAAGCCAACAGGACTGGCAGTTGCATCTTTATTTAACACTGGCAAGGGATTGCATCCTCTACCACACCTGAAAGCAGCAGGCTAGGGGTGCAGGACGGGCTGTGTGCCACACACAGTTCTATTCTCCTGGAGACAGATATGTCCAGCGAGCTCAGGAAGGATGGCCGGGGGTTGTGCTGCTCCCAAGCATCTGCAGCCTGAAGCAGTTGCCTCACTCTGCCTAATGGTAGGGCCACCCTTTGGTTCACACATGAAGGGAGGTGCCTTTATCTCTTTCCTCGTGGGCCATTTTGCTTGTCAAAATCACCCCCTCTAAGGACACAATCCTATGCAACTGGGAGCTGTAGGCCTTTTTTTTTGTCTAAACATGCATAGGACTGCAACTTAAGCTGCTTTTCACTCAGCAAGGGAAAAGAAACATGCACCTATCTCTTTTTCCTGATGGCTAGTGCAGATGCCTTAAGGTGTGTGTGTGTGTGTGTGTGTGTGAGACAGACAGAGAGAGAGAGAGAGAGAATCAATATAGAACAACCAGAACAGGTAGCCTAATATATTATTATTATTATTATTATTATTATTATTATTATTATTATTTTATTATTCATTAGATTATATGCCGCTCACCATATTTAAAAGTACCTCTACAGTTAAAGTCATGTAACTGTATTAAATATTTACTACAAATGTTTAATTTTATAAAATTTAAAATAAGGGCCTATTGCTTGTCAGTTATCCCAATGCCTTTCAATTCATTGGCCACAACATAAGAAGGTGGGGGCAGATTTATTTCCTACCAAGGAATGGGGTAGAACACTGCCTCCACATTGTTTTCCTTATATCTCCCTCGGTAAAAGGGTGAGGCTCTTACTTTCTATGGCAGCTGAAAATTCAGGGATGGGGTTGGAACATTCCTGTGGGGGTCAGAGCCCCAAAGTTCCCACTTTGTCAGGGGTGCGGAACCTCTGGCCCAGGAACCAAATCCAGCCCTCTAAGATTCCCCAGATGGCCACACACCCTTCCCCAGGCCCCACCCCCTTTCCCCAGATCACCAAGTGTTTGGTTGTTTTGCAGCTTTTGCTCCCCATTCTAAAAGGTCGAAATGTCTCCCCTAAAGCTTAGCTATACACAGTAAGAGCTTTACGCTACAATATCCTGGCATTTTTCATATTTTTGACTCCACCCGCTTTTCCCTGGACTGTGGTCCACAAGAGCATCTCCAAAATGAATCCAGCCTTTGGATGGAATGAGGTTCTCTGCCTGTGCACTATGGTCAGTTCCTTGCCTATAACAGCCCCACCTGCACACAAGATTCTCCGATTGATGGTAACAGGGACTACCCCTTCTGCACACTTCTCCCAGGACACAGATGAGCAAACGGATAGACAGAGGTCTGGCATATATACAGAACACACATGCGCTCCCCCTCCCCCGGCCGCGCACCCACACACACACCCCATGCCACTAACTGAAACAAGCCAAGTCTTAAAGGAAGGAAAATGCATCTTGAAAGGAGGTGAAAACTTTTGAGAAAGCTCAAAAAGTAAAATAATCAGAGAAGGCTGGAAGTATTAATTTTTGTAAGAGAAAAAACATTACAATGCAAAAGATTAGACAAAGATAACCAAGAAAGGGTAATAGAGCAAACATCAAAGCAAATCTCATAAAAGGCATTCAGGTAAAGAAGGGGAAAACTGGGATGTACGGACGAGGTTGTAAGTGTTCTTTTAAAGGAACGTGTTTCAAGTTGAAGGAGGCAGATTTCCACTTCTTAGGTGGCACCTTTCATGTCCTCCTTCCATTATTGCATGTCATCAAGAGAAATGTGACCAGAGGTAATCCTTCTGTTACCTGAAAAGTTAATCCAGCACAGTATTCTTTTCCTCAACTTTTGATTCCTTTCATGCAAACTTTAAAACAAAATGCAGAATATTTCAGAAAGCACTCTACATCATCAGGAGGTAAGAATGAAAGGGAACAGAGAGGCCACAATTAAAATATATTATTTCTTGTACAAAATGAGGCTGCCGGGGCTCATCAAATTGTGTCATTAGGCTGTGTAACAAAAGTTGCACAAACCTCAAACCAGCCAAATGTATATGAGTGATGTTGCCAAAGTTTGTAATTACCTGTTTCGGAATATTATTTTTTTTCCAGCTTGTAATTCAGACATATAAACTGCACCAGGCTCCTCCCTCCCTCAATGGTCATGGAACAGCAGTCATTCTATCAGGCTTCAGCAGCAGAAGACATGGGAAGCCAGGTCATTCCAGTGGCTCAGCTGAAAGACCAGCTCTTTCCAGCTCCTCCTCTCCCTGAGCTATTCCTGTTTAAGAACTACTATGAAACTTTAAGAACTGGTGCCTGAGTTTGCTTGCTTGCTTTCTCCTTCCCTCCTCATCCCTTTTTCCTTTTGTGTCGTCTCTTTTAGATTGTAAGCATGCAAAAAACAGGCTGACTTGTTTTTATTGATCTTAGGTAAAGTGCTCGGGGAGGCTTTTCAACAGAGAAGTGGGGTAAAGACGCGTTACAAAAATAAAGAAAATCAATCAATCAATCAATACTTGACTGAATGCCAAATCAAGTACCATTCACCCCAGTCATGCACGGAAAGCAGACTGCTTTATAGGAGCATACATTAACATTCTGTAACATTAAGCACTTCCTTGGGCTGAAACTCTCATTGATTGCTGTTAATGATGTGAGCAGATCACCCTACCAAACACCCTTTAATTTGGCAAATATCTTACCTCTTTGGGCCTGTTCAGATGCACACGGTGGGATGGTGGGGAGGGTAACTACGGAGGGAGAGGGTTAGCGTAACCATGACGTGCACACCCGTCACATCACTGGGTGCTGCCCGTAACCACCCCCCTCCATAGTTACCGTAACTAGTATCCTCCCACCGCTGCTGCCAGTTATCCAAGCAGCCTTTGTGCCCCGAAAATGTGCGTGCCGGCCACTCCATCCATCACGATGCTGCAGCGACCATAGGGAAAGTCTGTGCCAGCTACAGTGTCGCCAGAAGTAGTGGACACTCTAGGCCATCACCTCTCTGGTCACAGCTGAGAAACCACCCTGAGCCCATTTTAACCACCGGGAGCACGACACACTGGGGCCCCTTAAACCTGCTGCAGGGGGGTGGTTACCTGGGATGGTCCCAGAACCACAGTTAGTGGGTTTTTCTCCTCCCATATGACACACTAAGCCACCATGGTTTGCGCAAATTCTCTGTCGATCATGGCTTAGTCTGACGTCTGAACAGGCCCTTTGAGTCAACGGTCCCTATTATTTCCTCTGTTTGCTGTCCTTCTTCCACATTGAAAACCCTCGCTCTTGCTCCTGACTACGTTGGTTTTGGGTGGGGCAGGCGTTTGAATGTTCAAGCAGTTCTTCACCACAGCTAGGGCTGGGAACAATTCCCATGGGGCAATAGGATGAAGCATTTGTGCATGGCACTATCACTATGCATCCTTCAGCATTATGAGCTGGGAGAAAACTCTAGGAAAAACTGCTTTCTCCTCTGAAGACTCGTGGACAGATCTGTCAATGACGTTCTCCCGGGCCAGGTTTGGAAATGAACTGTGCGGGCACACAAAAGCCCACCTACATGACAGGTAAGCATTTGCTGTATTTCAGTGTTGTCTTTCTTTTGAGAGCTGCTCGAAGAAGTTGCCTTATGGGGTGGCTGTATAAATCCCGTGTATAAATAAGGGCACAATCCTATGTAGGTTGAGACAAAAAAAGTCCTACAATTCCCAGCATCCCCCAGCCAGCAGCTGGCTGGGGGATGCTGGGAATTGTAGGACTTTTTTCCTGTCTAAACCTACATAGGATTTCATCCTAAATATTTTTAAGCCCCTGAATCTTTCTCCGATTGAGATCAAAATTCAATCCGAAGAATTCCTGGCTTTCCCCACTGCCCATGTCCACTACTCCCTCTTCCCTAATCCGCAAAGTCCAGCCTCAGTCACCAAAACACACCCTTTCCCTTTAATTACCTTTACGCGGCTGCATTAGGAGCAGCAGCACAGGTGGAAATGGGGTGGGGCCATTTGTGGAACCGGATTGGAGCCCCAGGTGGGCCAGATTTGGCCCATGGTCCTGAGCGCAACACTCCTGGCAGAGGGTGCAGTTGCATTTCTGTTTTTACTTGAATTAATTACAAGGGTGCAGGGGTGGGCGATCCTCACCAGGAATGTAGCACACAGGGAGGGGAAGCTTAGCTGTCCCCCCCCCCAGTGTAATCAGAACAAAAAAAGCACATGCACAGACACATGGTTCGAACGCTAGGAAAGAAGATCCCACTGAAAACCATTGGCACAGCCAGGAACTTTACTCTAAGGTGCCTAGCTGCACAATTTTAATTCCAATTGATGGGATTATTTAGTAAAGATGCCTACTCTTAGAAAGGCAGTTAGCAGAGAAAAAGAAAAGGCAAACCGGAATGAGCATGTACCAATCCCACCTTCACACGAGGCTACTTAGAATAAAGGAGGACACAGCCTTCTTCAGTGAAGAAAAGAAAAGAAAAAATTACTGATATTCTTATATATAAATGGCAGGCACAGCGTAGAGAGTCAAAAAGAGTTTGTTCAGTCCATTTTGTGTTCTATTACACTGACAGAAGTGAGAAAGCAAACACACATGCTCCCAGGTGCAATGGTGGAAGGCAGGGAGAGGGGAAGGGGAGGAGCAAAAGGAAGAAATCACAGGAAACCACACTGTAGGCCATAGAGATCCTGAGGCTAGCTATTGTCAAAATGCCCATGAATTAACTAAGTGCAGCACTGCCCCCTTCCAGTAACTTGCAGATGAGGTTGCAGTATTCCCAACACCAATCACACTGGCCTTTAGTGGCCCCATAACTGTGCACCTCCCTCCTGAGGGATATATAGATTTTGCCCCTTTGCTACCAGCTTTTAAACAAGCATTGAAAACCTTTTTTCCTTTTGCTTTGTCTTTAGCTAAAAATGCATTGCGGGATTTTTTTTGCTTGCTTACACTGCTGCTATCTCCATTTTGAATAATTTTCAGGGGTGTATTGGATTGGCTGTGTTGAACCGTAGAATGTTTTCGGACTGCTGTTTTGGTTTTGACATCTTAAATGAATTGAGTTTAATTGTATGTTACCTTTTAACTCTGTACAAGAACCGTCTTGGGATAGTGTCGCCCCTGAAAGGTAACACAAAAATACTGGTAATAAATAATAATACATAATAAATATAGTTTTCCATGTGGAGATAATTTGGGGGAAGGGTGGGAGGATCATTCAGTCATGTGAACCCCGATGTTCAGTTCCAAGGGCTATAGCCCAGCCCTGGGACAAAGATTTACAGCCTCAATAAGAAGGAAGTGTAAGCAGAGCTAGCGTCAAGACGTGGACACGGTCAGGGACCTGCCGAGGGCCCACTTCCCAGCAGGGGCCCACTGACAAGAGCTCTCTGGATTTCTTCCTCCTCTTCCTCTAAGTAATCTGTTTATTCACCTGCCTTTTGCTCTGGTCCTGACAACCGTGATGGTGAGAAGGACGAGCAGTAGATACCTCTGCCTACTTGCTCCCTGGCTCCCTCCCTGCTGAGAGAAAGAGGATGAGAAACAACAGGAGTTGGTGACAATGGCAGTGAGAAGGTAGATTCACTGAGGGAGTCCTCAAGAACCTGGAGCTGGCACTGGGTCGAAGAGCAGGAACCCAAGGGTATGGATATGTCCAACTTTTTCTCCCGGGTGTTGATGTGCTTAACAATTCCATGACATGCAAAAGATCACCAGGTGCGGCTTTTCCTGTATACATGGTTTCAGAGATCTTCCCTCATTGAATTTCTGCTTTCAGACTGTTACAGGCAAAAGATCCCGGCCCGAAAAAGGTAGCAAGACTGGCAGGAGTCTGCTGAGGGTAACAAAGTATGGCTGATGTTTCATTTCACGGATTCAAAACCCAGAAGAGGAAGTCCTGGCTAGTCTCCCACTTTAAAAAACATCAGTGCTAAGTTTGCCCTCACAACAACCTCATGAGGCAGGCCATTCTTATTTCTATTTTATAGACAGAATATGAAGAAACTGAGGCTGATCATGACTGCTCAAAATCACACAGATAGCCTATGGTAAAAGCGGGATTTGAATCCGTATCTCCCAGCTCCAAGCCAGATTTTCTCATTATCCTAATCTTCTTCTGAAGACAATTTTAAACAACTTCCCAGCTTAACCTAAATTCAACACTTAAAAAAAAAATCAACCTTCAATAATTTTTAACTTAATTTCAATGCCTTTTAAAAAAATCAACCTTGATGATTGTTTTTAAAATGCATTTTTGTTTCTAAATGCCTCTGCATATTTTGGTGTCTTCAGCATTTTGTCTGAAGGGTGTTTGCTCGCATCAGGAGTACTGAACACACACACACACACACACACACACACACAAAACCCACCCCCACACACCTTATATAAATGAACCCAAAAAAGAAGAAGCAATTTTAAAGGAACCTAAAACTGCAAGCAGCAATAGAAAATCTGAATGTTCAAGTTTCAAAGTGTCTCACAGCCAGGAGCAAACATCTTCCCATTGACGGAGACTGCAAGGACACAAAAAACAGCACCATGGAGGTAGAGGAATGGGGCAGCTCATAATTGGGTCCTACTGGTTCTGCAAGACAGTGTATGAACGTCCCGACTTTCAGCAGGATCACCATGGGAAACACCCGCCACAAAGCCAGATCTGTGGACTTGAACGCCACAGACAACTATGGCTGTTTTCTGCTCAACGACACATGGTGAGATTTAAGATTTTAAAAATAATAATAACAACAACAACAACAATAATAATAATAATAAATATTTCCTCTCAACACAGTTCTTGAAACAAAATCCTGGATCTGGAACAAGCGATGATGGACCACCTTATAGAATACACATTGCCTTTTCATGAAAGGTTAGGCAATAAAAAGAGACAGAAATGTTTTGTATTTCAACAGATATGTAAACGGGAAGAAACTTGATTATAAAATACATTCATTTAGGGGACAATCCTATGCATGTTTAAACAGAATGAAATCCTAGAACTCCCAGCATTCCCCAGCCAGCCATGTTGTAGGACCTTTTTCTGTCTAAACATGCATAGGATTGCACCCTTAATATGTTACACTTAATATGATTACACCTGTAATATGTCTCTCTCTCACACATGAACATGCATATTCACTTAGGGCACAATCCTATGGGGATAGGCGGCCGCCTCCGAACTCAGAGGCGACCACCTATCCAATGCAGGGTAGAAGAAGCATAGAGGGTATCATTCCCTCCACACTTCTCCTGTTCTGCATTTGCAGCTAGACAGCCGATTTTGGAAGGCGAAGTGGGAGAGGAAGCTGCCGGACAACACATAGGATGTGGTATACCGGCATTTCTGCCTTCCCCACCCTGGAACGCCCCTCCGGAACGCCCCTTTTTGGCCGCTCTGTGCTCCTCTTCCAAGCGCAGAGAAAGGGGCTGTTCCGCGCTGCCTGCAAAGGAACGTGGAATGGGGGGAAAGTCAGTTCTCTGAGAACTGACCTCGGACTGCAGGCTCCGAGGTCGGTTCCCAAAAAACCAGATATCCTGTGGCCATCTAGCCGCTGACTAGCAGCCATAGGATTGCTCCCCCCAGGTGCAATCCTATGGATGTTTTGACAAAAAAAGGCCTACAATTCCCAGCATTCCCCAGCCAGCATGGAATGCTAGGAATTGTAGGACTTTTTTCTGTCTAAACATGCATAGGATACAACCTTAATAAGTTACATCAAAAGGGCATTCTTGCGGGTAAGTGCCAGTCCTGATGGGATTTAATTTCCATTGGCAGGCACCACCAGCCCAGAGAGACAGTAGAAATGCCAGAGAGTTTGTGCCTCCACCTTTGAAATTTGCCCTCACTCCTGAAAACAGTTAAAATGTACCCATACACTTTCACAGTCACCCAGCCCTAGTTATCAAACTACCTCCACCCCTCTTCAAGTATCTGCACCTGTCTTATTTAACAGGAGTTTTTATTCCTCTCTCATAATACTAGAACCCAGTGTCATCCCATGAATCTGAGTAGTGGGAGATCCAGGGCAGGTAAAAAGGAAGTACTTCTTCACACAGCGCATAGTTAAGCTATGGAATTCACTACCACAAGATGTAGTGATGGGAGGTCACTTACACATTGCCCAAAAACAGGAAATGCATCATTTTTCTTTAAAAAGGACAAGAGGGCAGAGATTTGCCTAAAAATTGCATATGCTCATGCATATGTTTAGATGCACAGCTAAAGAATTACTATCATTTAAAAAGGAATCAAATATATCACACTATAGTGGAGAAGAATGTGACCTCTGTGCCTGATCAATCTGCTGTCCAGGCATTAAGGGCTTTTCTATATGAGGCTTTTAACCCACAACTTTACCAGGGCTTATGTTTTTTGATTCTTTGCAGGATTAAGATCAGCTCCTTTACACCTGCTCTTTTTGCGGGGAGGGGGGTCTTTCTCTTCCTTTCTTTAAGTTCCATTACATAAGCACTAGGTGGTGCTGTGGCATAGCAGGATGGCACAATTACACTAGGCCTTATCCCACCATTCACAAATAATACCAGACTTTCCTTGTTAGAAAAACCCTTGCTAAAATGGTTGCAAATCACAGGAGAGGCCCTGAAGGATGACAACTTCATGTAAAGGACCCGCAAATTACTGTAAGTGAGGAATTACGAGCACAGAATAAATGCCTCATGTAGAAAGGCTCTAAGTGTTGATGGGCAACCACCAGAGCCCTGTTCTCACTTCTTATGGTTCTTTATTTTGAATTGGACAATTATTCAAATAAAGGATGCCTTCAAATAGAGGAGTGTCTTCTGTAAAGTAGGACACATGGCCACCTTAGCCAACTTTTAAAGGGTTTTAGACAAATTCATGGAAGATAAGGCCATTAATGGCTATTAGTTAAGATGGCTGTATCATATTACCTGTGATTCTGATTACCTTCAGTATCAGAGGCAGTATGCCTTTCATTACCTTCAGTGCCTTTCAGGGAAGGGCTGTAGCTAAGTGATGGAGCACATTCTCTGTGTGCAGAAGGTTCCTGATTCAATCCCCAGCAACTCCAGGTAGGGCTGGAAAAACTAAGCGTTCAAAACCTTGGGCCTGAATGGATAAATTGGTCAGTTTCAATTTTCCCCACATTCAGTCATCATTTAAATCTCAAGCTTTTTTTGTCCCAGATATGGAGAACTTTGAGAACTTCGGCCAATTCTTATCAAAACCGAACTGAAACTAAATTCATCCACCCCTACTAGGTAGGCAAGAAAGATCCGTAGCTCAGTGGTGCAGCACATGCTTTGCATGCAGGACATCCCAAGTTTTATCCCAGATAGAAACTCCTGCCTGAAACCCTGGAGAGCTGCTGCCAGTCAGTGTTGACAACACTAGGCTAGATGGACCCAGGGTCTGACTCAGTGTAAGTGAATTCAGTGATTCCTAGTGCCGTTCCATTTTGTCCTCCCCCAGTTTTCTAGTTTTCTCCCCAACGGACACTCACTGAGCATGTCCAGTCCTCATCTCTAAAGGGTTCCTTTTTTGTATTTGTGCAAAAAATACATAGGTTTCCTCAACTTATGCAGGGATGGTACCATTTTGGTTACCTAAGGATCAACAGCCAGAGAACGGATTCACTTTTAGTATATATGATGATAGAGCCATCATTGCTTCTTGTCTGTATACTATTTTTTCCACCCTGTTATCATTTCTAGTCAACAGGTTATCATTTCTAGTCAGACTACCCAGTCTGTAAAATTGAGGTGATGGTGATCTACCTCAAAAGGTTCTCATGAGTTCCAAATGACAAGTATTATATTTTGCACGTTATAAATCTAAACAACAACAATAGTTCCAAAAATCCATCTGTAGACTTATGAGAAGTAATAGAAATGTGTCTATGTGTTTTTTTAAAGACTGCATGAAAAAGAGTTCTTTTTTGAAATGGAAAAAAAAACCCCACACATTTTTAAAGACAACTCTTAACATCAAACCCCCACCAGCATACTTTTGTGGATAGAGGACATTTTTAAAAGTCTTTTTTTTTTTTTTCAAATTAGAAAAGCGGTTGGAAACGGTTAAAAAAAATGCCTTGACGAGATCAGTAGGGGATGCTCTATAGCTAACAAGAAAATGCTGGCAAGCTAGAGAGGTAGATCAGGTCAAAAATGCCAAATATGATGGAAAAACTGTATGATGTGACAGTAGAAGCCCTGGAGACAATAGACAAAGACAGCAAAGGAGAAAAAGGAGCAGCGCTCAAGAGATGGTGCTGTGAGAGAGAAAGAGGCAGTTTTTTTCTAGCAGAGAGGGGTGATAAAACCTGAGGACCCAGAGAGAGCCAACATATAAGAGCCAAAACTGTTTGCCAATTGTATTTAATTATTCGATCACGCAGAGTAACAGACCCGGAATCGGGGCAGGGGGGAAAAGAAGATAAGAATAATCAAAATAGATCAGTGTGTTGCTTGCATTCTGATTTATTTTACTTTATTTTTTTAAAGAGTGATAGCAAAAGCTGTTTTAAAGAAAAGTGATCACTGTATGCAGCTGAAATCATGGGAAGGATGAAAAGAAAGGAAAGCAACTCTGCAGAGCATGCTGATGCTAGGCAGACAATGAACCTGGGGGAAAACAGCAGCTGGGGGAAAGCAAGAGAGGGAGGGGGAAAACCCCACTAAATCCAAACGAAGGGAGCAAAAGAAAAGCCACCCAAGTATGTGCAGAATCAAAGTAGATTCTAAAAAGAGGCCAGATCAGTGGGCAGAAACAGAGAAACTGCGTTTTTATAATCCGTGCGGCCAGAAGTGTGTGTGTGTGTGTGTGTGTTGCGGGGGGGGGGGGGGATAATAAAACAGTGGTTGGAAAGGATGTGTTATTATGCCACACAAAAGGGAAACCATTAAAAAGTGTGAAGTGAAACGGACGTTCTAACTGACAAAGAAATAGTGGAGTGGGGTGGGAGTTGCTTGCCCTGTATTTTAAAAGTACTATATAATCTGAGACAATGAAAGAGATCGGACATATTTAAAACCAAAACAGTGAATGGGATGCTTGTGTCAAATTTCCAGCCAGGGCCGGCCCAAGACATTTTGTTGCCTGAGGTGAAGGACAAGGTAACATCCCCTCCCCATTCCATGTACATAAGCCAACTGCACTGGCAGCTGAATCTTACTTCAACACTGGTGATGGGATAGTGTCCTCCACCAAACCTGAGCCAGGAGGCTAGTTTAGGGGTCCAGAACTGGCTGTGTGGCATACACAGATTTGTCCTCCATCAGAGGGGAAACAGCCAGGGACTTAGGATGAAAATCTGAGGGGGCTGCTGCCCCTTCTCCCCAGCATCTGCTGGCTGAGGCAGTCACTTCACTCTGCCTAATGGCAGGGCTGGCTCTAGTTCTGTCTATTCAGAACAAAATGTGGAGGTTTCTCTCCATGGCCCTCCACCCAGATTTTAAATCATCATGATTTACCCTGGAAAGAGAGAAGGATGAGTTAAAAGAGACATAGAGAGGGGGAGTTCAAGGTGACTCATAGGAAGTTAGCAACATGCTGCATTCGTGGAAATGAATTCCTCTTGCACAACCTTAAAAACACAAGAAGATCTCTATGTTTTTCAGATCAATAGCCCATATAGTCCAGCGTCCAGTTTCTGAAAATGGGCAACTAAATGCCTCTGGGAAGATCACAAGCAAGACACAAAGGCAACCAGTGGTGCCATTAGAGCACGACTTTGGAGCAGAAGCCCATGGCCCCACTCAGAAGCGTTGGGAATATTGCAACCTCTTCAAGTTACTGGAAGGGGGCAGTGCTGCATATAGTCAGTTCATGGGAATGTTGACCACAGCTAGCCCTAGGATCTCTATAACCTATAGTGTGGTTTCCTGTGATTTCTTCCTTTTGTTCCTCCCCTTCCTTCCTTCCTTCCTTCCCCACCCTGCTTCTCTCCATCTGACTTCCACCATTATTGGGAGCACAGGTGTTTGCTCTCTCACTCCTGATGATGTAATAGAAAACAAAATAGACTGAACAAACTCTTTTTTAAAAAAAAAACACTCTACACTGTACCTGCATTTTTCATGCAAGATTATTTGTGTGAGTAAAACCATGTTACCTTTTCTTGACCAAAGCAAGGTGTGGTCTCCTTCATTCTTATAAGATATCCTTATGTGCATGTAGGATAAACGCTCATTTTTTTTCTGTGCTAATTGTCTTTATAACAGGAAGCATCATTACCAAATACTCCCATGAGGAAGAAAAGGAGGGTCCCTAAACACAGATGGGTTGCTGACCACTGACCACATTTGAAGTTTTTGAATAAATATACATGACCATCTAAAGAGGGAGGGGGTACAAGACTTTTAAGTGCAGAATCTAAAATTAATGTACTGAGAGCCAGTGTGGTGTAGTGGTGAGAGTGTTGGAGTGGGAGTCGGGAGATCCAGGTTCAAGTCCCCACTCGGCCATGGAAGATCACTGGGTGACTTTGGGCCAGTCATAGACTCTCAGCCCAACCCACCTCACAGGGTTGTTGTTGTGAGGATAAAACGGAGGAGGAGGCGGATTATGTACGCCGCCTTGGGTTCCTTAAGGAGGAAAAGAAATGGGATATAAATGAAATAAACAAACAAACAAACTGCACCACTGAAGGCAACAGTCATGCAGTGGGTAGTGAGGCATGCCTCCTCTGACACTGGAGATGGCATATAGCCATCCCAACTAGTAGTTATTGATAGCCTTCTCTCCATGAATGTGTCTAATCCCCTTTTAAAGCCATCCAAGGGTCAAATTGCATGTTACATTAATTACGTAGGGCTGGATCGAGATTTAGTCATACGTAGAGCAGGCCCATTGAAATTAATGGGTCTTGGTCCCAGGTAGCCGGCTCAGGTCGACTCAGCCCTCCATCCTTCCGAGGTCGGTAAAATGAGCACCCAGCCTGCTGGGGGAAAGGTAGCCACGACTGGGGAAGGCAATGGCAAACCACCCTGCTATAGTCTGCCAGGAAAATGCCAGCATAAGCGGCGTCCCTCTAGGGGTCAGTAATAACCCGGTGCTTGCACAGGAGGAACCTTTCCTTTTCCTGCCAACCTAGCAGTTCGAAAGCAAGAAATTGCAAGTAGATAAACAGGTACCGCTTCGGCGGGAAAGGTAACAGCATTCCGTGCACCTCGGTGTTCAGTCATGCCGGCCACATGACCACAGAAGCGTCTTCGGACAGCGCTGGTTCTTCGGCTTAGACATGGGGATGAGCACCACACCCTAGAGTCGGACACGACTGGTTGGGGACACCTTTGCCTTTTTTTTTTAAGGTAGTCACAAGTAACTTAACTTGTTTGCAATGGGTCTAGTCTAAGTATGACTAAATCTGGATCCAGTGGAGGCTCCAATGTCAGTGGGGTGGTAAATCTGCTCCGGGTTTCAGTCAAAGCCAGTCTCTATCCGAGGTGCAAATAGCTTCTTTTAGTTCTGACTGAAACCCAAAGCAGATTCACTACCCCAGTGACATCGGAGCCACCAGCCTCCACCGTCTGGATCCAACCCATTGCCTGTTTGTTTTTACTCTAGAGAAGGTGCACACAGCCCCAATTGAGACTGGGACTAGAGCACATCAGAAGGGGAGGATTAAACTCCCCACTCACCCATCTGCATCCCCAAATTCTCCACCCTCCCCTCTGTGGGGGTTCAAAAAAGAAAGCCTCAATTGACACCACTGGATGCTTCCCCCCCCCCTTTTAACCCCATCTGGGTTGGGTGGAGGGAGATTTTGGGAAGCAAATGGCTGGGGCAGAAGCTTTAATCTGCCCCTCCCAGTGCCCAGTGGTCTCAGTCCAAAACAGGGCTATGCACACTTACTCTAAAAACAAAGAGAGGTCAGCTACACACTATGTAATTAGCATAACACGTAGTTTGACTTTAAGCAGCCTACATTGTATGGCAGTGATTCCATACATACTGTAAGGAAGAAATAAGTTTCTTTTGTCCGCCTTGAACCTACTGCCAGTGAGTTTCATTCTGTTTTTGCTGCAGAATTAAAAGCGGAAATACACATTACTACATGTTGGAATGACTGTCGTTATATTTTCTTCTTTAACACGTTTTGTGTGTTTCTTACGCTCATAGTTTGCAATGCATACAATGCCACCTTTGTCAGTGACATAACCTCTTTTCTCCTGTATTATCCTATCATTAAGTTCTTCAGTCTAGAGTAGGCTGTATTTATCAACCAAACAAAGAAATCTGTCTTGGCTAGGCATAGTGTATGAAGGAGCAGTGATTAAAAGTGGGACTCTCTGCACTACAGTTTCCATGGTTTGGGGGGAGTGCAGGGGGATACATTTCATTTTTAACCATTCACATCCACACTAAGGCACTTTGGGTTTGAAACATATACACAATTGACAGTTCTGTATGTGTTTAGGTGATCACAAAACCCTGGTTGCGTGGCGTTTCAAGTTAGAGTGTTTCAAGTTAGAGAGTTTCAAGTTAGAGTGCTCTGGAACTGAAGGTTGTTGTTTTCTTTGTTTAGATTTCTTGGTGTTTTGGATCCCAAGACCTGGTTTGGAGGGACTTTGCAGGCTTACAATCAAAAGGACATGAAACAAAAGGGAAAAAAGGATGAGGAGGGAAACAGAAAGCAAGCAAACCCAGCAACAGGGATTGGAGAGGGGGAAGGTTCTAGCCACCAAATACAGGTCTGCCCTCCATTCATCAATCAAAGCAGTGGGCATTTTAACAGTGTTGTAATATTAGGCTCAAATATACAATATATTTCATGTTAAGCCTGTATCGCTTCAGGAAATCTTTCTTTCCATATTGAATGCCTCTTCCATTGAATGCTGAATGCTTGTTTTGCTGTTCCATCTAACCATGTCCATTTTACAGGCCATTTAAGGATTTTCTCGCCATTGGGGGACTATTACCTTGAAGTCCTTAATGTGTCTAATATCTGGAATATCTGATGATGTAAGCAAAAACTTAAAACATTTTAAAGTTGTGTTTTTAATATTGCATTTTAATATTGTGAACCGCTGAGAGATTTTATTATATCCAGCGGTATATAAGTACCACAAATAAATAAATACATAAAAACTTAGGCCCTAGTTCGTAAAGTTTCAGGGTTCTTAGGACAACCAGCTTGAGTAGTAACAGCTGAGGATGAGGCTTCTTAAATTGTTTTAGAATATATTTTGCATTTTTGTTTGTTTTATACTGATGTGAATAACCCATGTGCTGATGCCTGATACAGAATTTTATTCTGTTGTTTTACATAATGCACCTCAAACACAAACTGGTGTGTGTATGATAGGGGAATGTTCAGAATGTTATTACCACCCCTCCTTTTATGAGCCCAACTTTGACATGCCCTTGTCCTGACTATCAGCCAGGTGTCTTAAACAGCTGATCTGTTCACAGCACATTTATGTGTTGAATAGCAAAAGAAAGTTTATAAAATACAGCTAGATTGTTAAAGAAAAGGAACAATTTTGAAGAAATTGTGGTATGCTGCAAACAAAAGGTTACATTGGAGTGTAGACTGTAGGAGAAGAGGCCTAAAATCAAAACTTTTATTTGCCTCCCTTTTCCTTATATTGCATGAATCAGTTTTGTATTCATAGGTGAAATGGTCCACTTGTTAAGAATGACTAAAAATTAAATAAGCACACTGCTTATTGTTATATACTCAAAGCCAGGTAATGCTTGTGGGATAATAAATACCTTGCTGCTGCTTGTAACCTTCTGTCACATTGAATTCTAGAAGGCTGATTTTTAGAAACAGAACAAAGTGATATCTGTATAGGGAACAAAATCTGGAGCTCTGAAGAATGTATTTCAAATGTCAGTGCTGGCTCCAGATTTTTGTGGGCCCTTGGGCAAAACACCTCAATGGTTTCCCTACATTCTGCCTTCTCACTACCATTGTCACCAGCTACTACTGCTCTCCATCTTGTTTTTCATTATTGTTACCACTTGCTTGCTTGGCAGTCAGATAGCCAGGGAGCAAGTTGGCAGTGGCATCTACTTTTTCTCCTTCGCATCACCACCATTGCCTGGGCCAGAGCGAGAGGAAGGTGAACAAGCAGGTTGCATGGGTGAAGAGGAGCAGCAAACTCCAGGGGGCATTTGTCAGTGAGCCCTGACTTGGGTAGGGGCCCTCAGCAGGTGCCAAACCATGCATACCCTTGACACCGCCTCTGTCAAAGGTGGGAATGGGAGACAGGTAATTGAATGTACAAAGTTGCCTTGTACTGAATCAGATTATTCACACACACACACCCATATTATTTATGCTGACTGGCAGTTCTTGGGCAAATCATTCCAATGGAGAGAGCCGATCCACATGTGTAAACCTGTTGCCTTCATTGGTATTGGAAACAGTGGGTGAAGAACCTCATGCACATGTATCGGGACACTCAGAAACGTCCTGAGTTTTCCGCCTGCCTGGGATTTTAGGTAGGGTAGATGTACTGAGCACCTGCAAGCAGTGTTTGGCTTGGTGGGTCACGATATGTGTGTAGGCCAGAATGACATGATGACATTTAGAAGATATTCTGCAAGCCTTGAACCCATTTTACAGATTAGAATCACAGAGGCCGAGAGTCTGTAGCGCAAAAGACGAGCCGTGAATCCATGGCAGGGAATTCGAAACCCATACAAAGCAGATCACTCAAGAAAGTGTTACCAACTTACCACAAACGACAGGTTACCACAATATGCATCCGACACATCCCCGCTCCTGGTAGCGGGGGTACATCAAAACTCTTACATCCATACCTGTTCTTTAAACAAAACCTCAAAAGTCACCAAGGAGTTAACTTAAAGCAGAGTTTATTCAGGATTCCGGTTAATTTCAATGTCATGTTCTTTTCACACAAAAACTGGTCATTGTCCCTTGAAGGCAGGGGTGGGCAACTTTTTTGCCCCTGTGGACTGCAGGTGGCAGTTGGTGGCAGTCAAGGGCTGCATGACAGCAGTGGGCGTGGCCTTCCCCCAAATTTACATAAATGCACATGTAGCCCCCCCTTACTCATGCAGAGACCTCACCCCCCAACCTCCCTTCCATGTGGGGGGCAGGGAGGCAGGGGGTCATGATCTTAAACCTCCTCTCCCTGCTAGGAGAGGTGGCTGCTCTAGCCCACCAAACTCTGTGGCCTCTCTCAGATGAATATTATTTAGGGAGACCACAGAGTTTGGCAGGCTAGAGCAGCCACCTCTCCACAGGGGAAGCCACGGAACACAGCTGGGTAGAGTGGCAAAAAAGACGCACTAGCCCTCCATACTCTGTGGCTTCCTTCTCAATAATGTCATTCTCTGGAGAGAAACCACAGAGTGTGGTGGGCTAGAGCGGCAAGAGGCTCCATTTTAGGCCTCCAACGGGAGAGGTGCTTACGGGAGAATTGGGGGGGGGGGGACTAGTTGCCGACTTCTACTTCGAGGCATGTCTGTCTTCAACTATACAGAACAGGGTTTGGCAACCCAGTGTCCTCCAGATGTTTTGGACTACAACTCCCATAATCTGGCCATTGGTCATGCTGGCTGGGGATGATGGGAGGTGTAGTCACTGTAGGTGGAGCCAGCGGGGTGGAGTGGCAAGAGTGTTGGGCTAGGAGCCGGGAGATCCGGGTTCTAGTCCCCTCTCGGCCATGGAAGCTCACTGGGTGACTTTGGGCCAGTCACAGACTCTCAGCCCAACCCACCTCACAGGGCTGTTGTTGAGAGGATAAATGGAGGAGGAGGAGAATAATGTAAGCCGCCTTGGGTTCCTTCCAAGAGGAAAAAAGGCGGGGTATAAATGCAATAAATAAATAAATAAATAAAAATCCATCCAGAGCATCCCAGGTTGCCTGATATAGACCTTGAGGCAACACTTGGGGGATACCATAGGGCTTTCGCAAGGATCTGTGTAGCAGATAAACATGCCCCTGGCCTGGAACCTTCTCTCCCCTCAGCTGTGTTGAAGACCCAAGGCCTGCAAACCTTCTCTCTTCCTGCCTGCTGATTTGCACGCTTGCCTCCAGCTCTCTTCTTGGGACTGTTCTCCCAGCCAGCTTCTTTTCTGCACCTTTTCGTTGCCACTTTCCTCTGCCTGGCTGGCTCCAAGTTCCTTTGGCCACAGGTTGGCCTCCGTGCAGGGCTGGCCCAAAACATTTTACTGCCTAAGACAGAGCAGCATATAGCACAGCACAACCGCCCCGTAAATCAAGATGTGCAGGGCCCGAGGAATAAAAAAATACAATAATAATAAATGGCATTTTTATTCAGGCAGGCCTTTGGCATATAAGCTGGTCTGTTGCTGAAGGGCTTTTAAACAAAATGGTGCTGTTTATTTCTTTTATTGTGCTTACTCAGTTTGTTATGTTTTAAGTAAGGTTTTGTCTTTAATATGGATGTTATTGTTAGCTGCCATGAGTCCCATTTTGGGCAGGATATAAATTAAAATAAATAATACAGCCTGTTCACGGCACCGGAAATCACTCCCTAAGGGTAGGGCCGGCCCTCTGGATTCCAAGCTTCTCTCCCACACTTGTTGGTTGTTTCTTTTTCCTTCTCCACCTAACTTTCCCTCAGTGCCCGGAGTTGGTGCTTTGGAGCTTCCTGGCTAACAAGCTGCTCCACACCTCTCATTCCATCTAGCTGCAGCTGTGATTCTCCTGAGGCCTCAGCTGAATAGCAGGCTCCTGGAGTTGGCCTGGCTCAGCTGGGCCACTACTGCAATACCTTCCCGGGCCTGCTTTTGGCTTGCTTTTAGCTCTGCTGCAAAGGAAGGAGAGCTGCTGGATCCTGAAGGTAAGTGCCAGCATCATTTTAAGGATTAAGCATCTTGAAAATATATTCCCCAGAAATTGTATTGCTTCAAAAAACAAACAAACAACAAACAACAGAGCTTGTTTAGTAGGATGCATGGTTTTAGGATCTACAAGTGGGTTGTGACCTGACCTTAGGTGGGTTGCACCAGAAGCAGCACCATTTCCTTTCTCCTTCTTTCTGACAGAAAGAGCATTATCAGGTGCTAAGACATACAGGGCTTCAGTGCTGCTAGTAGCTGAATGGTTGCCTTCTCCTAGGCTACCCTACAGTAATTGCTGTCCTTCTTTGTACCAGCTTATTTTAAGAGGGGATAAGGGAGATATGTAGTAAAAGATCTGCACTGGCTTCTGATCCATTTCTGAATACAATTCAGGTGCTTACTTTTAAGGCCTCTAAAAAGCTTGGGAGTCAGGGCTTGAAGTCATGTTTGCTCCCTTATCAATGTGCCCATGTATTGAGATTACCTTCAAAGGCTTTCATCCAGGGCCCCTGTCTTCTAAAGTAAGGGGGGCCAGAGAGAGAGAGAGAGAGAGAGAGGGCCTTCTTGGTAGTGGTGCCCCTTTTGTGGAATTCTCTTATCTGGCTCACTTGATGCCAGTGTTGCAACCTTTTCGGTGCCAGATAAGATGGTGTTTCTATTCTCCCAGGCTTTTAAAGTTCCAATTGATTTTAGCTGATGCTGTGGTTTCGATTACATTCCTGGATTTGTATTTTGGATACTATACTTCGTATTATTTTTCTGGTTTATTCCTACGTAAATTGCCTTGGGAGCAGGACTAGGATCAGGGATGCTCGTTGGTGGACAGCCAGCAGCAGCTCCCCACCCCTGCTCTTCCTCCTCCTCACTATTGCTACTTGCTCTCTTCAAGCGTGTGAACAATGACAAAAGGAAGAAGGAACACCACCCTTCATTTGATTTGCCCTCTCCATCTGGGCAGTGCTACAGATTGAGAGCAGAGAGAGAGGTCAGTGGTGCAGTGGCAAAGAGGTAGGCCCACTCAGAGACCCCCCCCCCCGAATTGACACTGCTTGAAAGCATGGCTGAAAGGTGAAATATTTTTTTAAAAATATTTAATTTAATCAATATATTGTTTAAATTAGGGCCCAAATTAAATTAGGGATTCAAGGCAGCCTTTGGTTCTGATGAAGTCAAAGAACACACTGAGCTAGCCCACACAGCTATTATCCTTTTTTTTCAAAGAGCTAAGGTTGCAATCCTATGCACTTACCTGAGAGTAAGCACCAGTAAACACAGGAGGACTGACTTTAGAGTAGACATGCACAGGATTGCTCAGTAAGAAATGTGTTTGTGCTGTTTATACAATTCATGGGTGGAATACCTCTCCATTCAGTTAACTTGTATTAGTGGGGTTTTGGCTCATCTAGCTGTGGAATCCTGCGCCACTGTTTCCCTTGGGATCTACCTCTCAAACAGCCTCAGGAACTGCCAGCAGGGACCCTTCCACTGTGCCAAATAGCATTTTCCAACAACCCTGAGCTGTTCAATACCCAGTGTAACAAACAAACAGACCCCATAAATTGCCCCGAAACATTTTATTTTTCAAAGAAGAGAATGGCAGTTATTTGGCGGCTTGCACTCTCTTCCTAGGCTCGGATTTCACAGTGCTTACTGGTAGCTTTAGAAACAAATGCTTACAGTGTCCGTATTGTAAGTGTAAGGGTTGACTTGCTCTTATTTTCTAGATGCCATAGCTACCAAAAAAATATTGAAATTAGAGTTGCATTTTTTTAAAAAATCCCTGTCTACAAATGAGCTTTATATTGAAGCCTGGAGACAGCTACCAGCTCTTAATTCATTAGAAATGGTTTTGCCACTATAAAGAAGTACATTGAGAGATTTTTCCCTAGCAAAATGGACATAGATTTAGTTGTGAAAGTCCTATTAAAACTAATGGGAATCACGCAGTTCAGTTCATGCACATTGTACCAAAAATATGCCCCCTAATGTGTTATCGTAAAATGACCTTTTGCGTTGTAAAATACAAGATTTTTTTTTTTTACATATGTTAACTGCTTAACCATTCAGTCTCCTAATCTATTTGAGTTGCAGGGATCTAAAATGTGGTTTTCTCTGAATCACAAATTAAAGAACAAATGCTATCTTTTAAAAATTGTATGTGTTGCAATAATTTGCACAAGGGTGGGAGAGTTAAGTAACACCCTTCCTGGCTACTGCCCTTCATGGAGCAATGCAGCTGCAGGTAAGCTGCCTCTGCTTAAAGGTGTTGCTTAATCTTCTGCTCTGGGCAGGACCGGCCCTCCCATTAGGCAGAGTGAGGCAGTCACCTCAGGCGGCAGATGCTGGGAGGCAGCAGCAAGGTGTTCAAGGAGAGAACGGTGTGCCTTGCTGCCAACTTTGCACCTGCTAAGTTAGCCTGCTGCTTTCAAGTTCAGCAGAGAACATTGTCCCGTCATTAGTGTTGACGGCAGATTCATCTGCCAGTCCTATGAGCTTTTGTACATGGAATGGAACAGGGCGCCATCTTGTCCTTTGCCTCAGGCAGCAAAACGTCTTGGGCTGGCCCTGGCTGTGGGAGTGATGCTGAGGTCGAAGATGCCACGTTGCTCCAACATCTAGGTGGCTTTCAAGGCCAGCAGGAGGTAGAGGAAGGAGGTACTGTGCAACTAGAGCTGGTGGGATGGTTCACAGAAACAATTGGCATAGTGAGTACAGGACAGCCAAAGAACCACATGCTTGCTAAATCAGAAGTACTGTGGTTCAAGAAGTAAGATCTGTCATCCTGAAAATGCTCCTGCTTAATCCTAGTGTATGTGTGGCTCTTCAGAGGCGAGATATGACCCTTTGTACATGCTTAAAAGAACTCTAATCTTTTATACCAGTTCACATATTCAAGAACAGAGCCTGATGTTGCTGCTGTGTTATGCTTTTATTTTTTTTCGGGGGGGGGGGGTGTGCTGCAGTTGTTATGTATTGCAAGTCTGATATGCTAGCCATGCATTGCACTGTAGGGAATGCGAAGTCTGATACCAAGTGGATTCTTCGTAGTGGAAAGAAGCTACCAGGGCACTTAGATTCTCTCTAGCCTGAAGTGTGAATAAGCCCTTCGGCCAAACTGTTTGCCATGAAAAAAAAAACCCCAAACAATTTAATTAAAGGCTTCCAGGAGCTCAGAGCCCAACACCTAAAAAAAAAAAAAAAAGATATTGTAGAGCTGGAAAAAGTGCAGAGGAGGGCAACTAAATGATCAAGGGGCTGGAGCAGCCCCCCTGTGAGGGGAGGTTACAGCAGCTGGGATTGTTTAGCTTGGAAAAAGGACAAGTATTTGAGACATGATGGAGGTGTACAAAATGATGCACGGTGTGGAGAATGTGGATAGGGAGACATTTTTCTCCCTCTGTCATAATACCAAAACCCAGGGTCATCTCACGAAGCTGATTGGTGGGAGATTCAGGACACATCAAAGAAAGGACTTCTTCACACAGTGCATAGTTAAGCTATGGAATTTGCTTCCACAAGGCTTAGTGATGGCCACCAACTTGGATGGCTTTAAAAGGAGGTTAGACAAATTCATGGAGGAGAAGGCTATCAGTGGCTACTAGTTTTGTTGTATTTATGCTGTGCAAATATCAGGTACAGGGGTCCAATTTGGATTGGGATTGCAGTGGGGGGTAAGGGTTAAAGTCCCCTATCGGGGCCCCCAATGACTGGAATTAACTTTAAAAAACAAACAAACCACTATTAACACAACTGCTAATTTGGTGCGAAGTCTAGTTTGTCCATTATTATGTTTACTAAGTCCCACTGAGTTCAAGGGGCTGGCATCAGTTGCACTGTGGGAAGGAAGAACAAGTGAGGGAGACAGGAGCAGGCAAAAAGAATATTAGACCTGCTCCAGTTGGACTCCCCCCAAGGCCAACTGACATCAACTGCCCTTTGGGAAGGAATATCAGACTCAAGTGGACCTGGCTGTATTGTTCCGTTTTGTTTTTTGAGCATGGGATTCTTGCTGTATCTCTTGGATTTTATAAATATTGTAAGCTGCTTTGAGGACTCTAGTTGAAAAGTGAGATAGAAATCAACTAAATAAGTCGGACTTAGGATGGCAGCCTTAAGGTTATTCCTATAAATATGCTGTTCATTTCAACAGCTCTGCTTCTTAAGGCTTGAGACCCTAGGCAATCTGTTACTGTAAGCATCCTCTATCTATCACTTGATTCTGAAGATCAGAGCAGTTGCTTTCCTCTGTGCTCCGGCTGTGTGCACAGATTTTCATCCCCTCGCCATGCTCCTTTGCTAGCATTACAAAGGCCTTTTTTCCCCCTCATCAAATTAATATTTGGAGATCTGAACCTCACTGAAGTCTTGGTGAGACAAGACACCCCTCAAAACTCTCCTGCACAGAGAAGCTAATATGCTTTAAAGTAGCGTGCACGCACACACACATATATCCCAAAATAAATCTTCACACTTTTCTCTGCTTGTCTGTTACAAAAACTGGGCATGCTTTAGGGAAAAAAAGTGTATGTATGTGGGGGCTGTATTAATGCTCCATCCTGCTTTGCTCTCTTATCTGCCTCTCCTAAAATTCTGGTTGGAGAGACAGCTGAACGGGGATCAGGCTTGGAGTATATAAATTCTTAATGCAGGGAAGAGTTCCTCTCGGCATGTACAGAGATGCTGAGAATTTTGGAAGATAATGTGGGGGAGCAAATTGTCCCTCCTTTTCCAATTGGGGGAACTCCAGATAATTATAAATAAACTATATAGTAATAAAATTAGGTGATTTTAGAGACCTCCGTTTGATTGCAGAAGCTACTTGGAGTTTATTTTCTCTCTGTGTAATAGAGAGTCAAAGTGATGTAGTGGGGTGATGGGAAGTTGGACATGAACCTAAGGAAGCCTGTGTTCAACTCCTCATCCACTTGGCAGAAATCCCAATGGATAACCTTGGACAAGATGCTATCCTTTCTGCCAAACCTATCTTACAGGCTGTTGTTGTGAGGATAAACTGCATAAACAGTGTTCTGATTATTGGGGAAGAGTAAATGAGCCCTTAATGAAATCCCCAAGCCCCATCGTCTGTCCAGGGCCAGCCCTACCAGGAGGCAAAGTGAGGCCGCTGCCTCAGGCAGATGTTGGGGGTGGGGTGGGGTGCTGGAAGACACAGTTATGCATACCATGTGGCTTGCCGTGTACCTCTTAGGCTAACTTGCTGCCCTCAGGTGCAGTGTAAGACACTGTCCCACTGCCAGTGTTGAAATTAGATTTCACTGCCAGGACTGGGGTCGGCTCATGTAGATGGAATAGGAGCGGGAGGTATCTTGTCCTTTGCCTCAGGCAGCAAAGTGCCAAATTATGCCTTCTCTCACTTGCTGTCTCAAAACAGTGCAGCTCAGTGTTCTTCACTTCCAGGCCCAAGGGACATCGGTGGCTCCCAATCACCTTTAGTGTGGTTCTCTGCATCTCTCTCTCTCTCTCTCCCTCTCCCTCTCTCTCTCTCTCACACACACACACACACACACACACACACGCTCACTTAGGGTGCAATCCTATGCATGTTTAGACAAAAAAAAAGTCCTACAACTCTCAGCATTCCCCAGCCAGCCCATGCTAGGACTTTTTTCTCTCTAAACATGTATAAGATTGCACCCTTACTCTTTTCTTGGTAGCTGCTCACGTTCAGCAGGGGCTCTTTAGCTTTATTTATTTATTTATTTAAAGCATTGTAATACTTACAAGTACTTGGAAGTATTTTTAACAAGGCTTTGCCTTGTTTGCTTTAGGAGTGGGTTGCTGGAGGTTGAGGCAAAGGCGGAATTTGAATTTGCAGTGCTGAGTACAGCAGAACACTCAGTGACGAGAAAAAGATCCATCCCAATCCAAGGACCACGTGAGCCTGTTGGAATTTGCCTGCCTGGCGACTTGGCGACTGATGAGGCCTGGCTTGGACGACGTGGAGGGAGATAGTGAGGGCAGGCCTCAGAAGGCCTCCAGCCAACTCCAGTCCACGCCCTCACTGCCTGCCAGGGGGCGAGGGAGAAGAGAAACCTGGGGAAAGACCCCCAAGTGGTCTTGGTGTCGCTGCCTGGAGCTGAAGTTGTTGTTGTTGTTGTTGTTCAGTCGTGTCTGACTCTTCGTGACCCCATGGACCATATCAGTGAAGATCCCTGGCATAGCTATAGAGGCTGTCTCAAGAAGTAGAGGGCCCTCTGTATCTTTCCCCTATAATTTGGAACACTGTACTCTCATGTCAGCTTTCTTAAGATAAGAGGTGGATACTAATGTTGTAAATAATAATAATAAAAAGAATGCTTCATAAAAAGATAAGCCCACTATTTATTGAACTCATATCCTGTACCCTTCCATTTTAATTTTACATTTAATTTCCTGGGCTTCACACTGTAGCAGTTTTGCTCTCTCTTTCTTCTAGTTGGCCACGTATTGTAGGCTTCCCCTATTCTAACCCAGAGCGTTTTAAAACACACAGAACTCCACAAAGCATCCCTTTTGTCCTTTCAAGTTCAGCTGCTACCAGGTACCAATATGTCACAGGCAATTCCATCTTTTCAGATCTAGACAGTTTCGGGTCAGACCTTGCCCACTGAAAAACGATGTCTTGAATCCCAAAGTCAAGGAAGGAAATCTGTTCATTAAAGTAAATATAAGATTTATGTATTCACAAATTCAATTACTTACTACTTTAAAAAAAGAAGAAATTGTACATCATCCGAAGTGAAGCACTTTTAAGCCCCATAGATTTCAGCAGGAGAGATTTAAGTACGGGCTTTAATTCTCTTTAACTATTAATTAAATTAATAATATCTAACAGCGCAATTGTATACATGTCTATTCAGAAATGTACCATTGAGTTCAATGGGCCTATTCAGATATAGGTGGATATAGGACTGCAGCCTCTATGGGCTGCATAGAGCCTCTACACCATGCTTTTATCCTGTACCTTTACCGGGGCTTCTGCTTCCAGATTCTTTGTGGGATTAAGATTGGCTCCTTTACATGTGTTTTTTGCGGGGGATTTCCTTTGTCTGCAAGTTCTATATGTTTCATTATACAGCCACTAGATGGTACTGTGGCAAAATTATTATATAATGGAATTATGGAAGTTCACCAGCCGTTTGAGCGCTTCAAAGCATGATGAAAATTTATTGCCACACTTTCCTCATTCATAAAAAAAGCCACGATAGAAAGCACAGCCTTGGAGGTTGACAATGTTGTGTAAAGGACCTGCAAACTTCCATGAGTGACCAATCGTAGTGCACAATAAAAGCCTTGTGTAGAGAAGCCCTGTGTGCTTTACACTGGCTGGATTGTGTCCAATGCTGACTCCAGGTTTTTGAGGGCTCTTGGGCAAAACACCCTCAATGGACCCCTTTCCTCAGTGAGTCTGTCTTCTTACCAGCATTGTCAGTAGCTCCTCGTTCTCTTTCTCATCACGGCAACCACTTGCTTGCTTGACAGGCAGAGAGCCAGTGAGCAAGTAGGCAGTGGCATCTACTGCTTCAGTTTCTCATCACCATCATTGTCTAGGCCAGAGAAAAAGGTGGGTGAACAAGCAGGTTACAACAATGAAAAGAAGGAGCAACTTCAGGGGGCTCTTGTCAGTAGGACCCTCCAGAAGTGGGGGCCCTCGGCAGGTGCCCAAGCATGCCTGCCCTTGACGCTGGTGCTGATTGTGCCCATGATTTTTGACTGTATGCGTCCTGGTATCTCTCAGTGAGGGGAGGCTGATTTGACCCAAGTCCCTGCAGTTACCAATCTCTTTATCAGATCTTTTGTTGCCAGTATTTGAATCTCATACTATTTCACATGGAAACAGGAACATGTTTGTAACACCCTTTTTTTCATAAAAGGATGACTGCCTGAGTCCGTCCCCCCTCCACATTGTGGAAGGCTTTCTGTCCTATGGCATGCATTTACTTTGTGTTCACCTGCCCTCCGCTGATTTTAAAGCCAATTCGGTGTGCGTTCTTTTGCTTAAAGATGTAGGGAAAATTGTGTTTTTCTACTATAATATGATTTGTTGTTGTTCAGTCGTTCAGTCGTGTCCGACTCTTCGTGACCCCATGGACCATAGCACGCCAGGCCTTCTTGTCCTGCGCTCTCTCCCGGAGCATGCTCAAGTCCATATTCATTGCATCAGTGATGCTATCTAGCCATCTCATCCTCTGCCGTCCCCTTCTCCTTTTGCCTTCAGTCTTTCCCAGCATCAGGGTCTTTTCCCTATAATATGATAGCAACAGATTAAAATATAACACAGCTACAGTGTGCAAAATGGCTGGCTGTGCATTGCGTGGTGCTTTGCTTTTCATGTGCATGCATTTAGATGCATGTGCACTGGAAAGATATATCTGATTGTTTCATTCGGAAATTTAAGAGGCTGTAATCAGGCCACTCCTGAAAAAGCCTAACCTGCACCCGCAGGACGTTATCAACTATAGGCCAGTGGCCAACAACCCCTTCCTGGGCAAGGTGCTTGAGCGGGTGGTTGCAGGACAACTCCAGGCATTCTTGAGTGAAATGGATTATCTAGATCCATTTCAGTCGGGCTTCAGGCCTGGTTTTAGAACGGAAACTGCCTTGGTCGCCCTGTGGGATGACTTCTGCTGGGAGAGGGACAGGGAGAGTGCGACCCTGTTGATTCTCTTGGACCTCTCAGCAACATTCAGTACCATCGACCATGGTTTGTCTGCCTGGCTAGGTGATTTTCAACTCGTTCTGGAGTGGGTTGCACTCCCCCTAAAGGATCAGGTTCATAGTTTGGAGGTGCTCTTGGACCCAGAACTGTCACTTGAGACGCAGGTGAACTCACGAAGTGGCATGGAGCACTTTTTATCAGCTTAGGCTGGTATACCAACTACGCCCTTATCTGGACAGAGATAGCCTAGCTACAGTTATCCATGCTGTGATAACCTCTTGTCTGGATTACTGCAATGCGTTATACGTGGGGCTGCCTTTGAAAATGGTCCAGAAACTTCAGCTAGACCAGAATAGGGCAGCAAGATTGTTAACAGGGACTGGCCAAAGAGATCACATTACGCCAGTACTTTTCCAGCTGCACTGGCTGTCAGTCCATTTCCAGGCCTGATTCAAAGTGCTGGTAATAACATTCAAACCCCTAATCGTTCGGGGCCAGGTTATCTGAAGGATTGCTACCTCCCATATGTGCCTGCCTGGACCCTAAGATCATCCTCAGCGGTCTTTCCCCGGGAGCCGCTACCAAAGGACATGAGGTGGGTAGGTACCAGGAAGAGGGCCTTTTCTGCTGTGGCACCCCGGCTGTGGAATGAACTCCCTACAGAGGTTTGCCTGGCATCTACGTTCCGCTCCTTCCAGGCACCAGGTGAAGACCTTTTTTATTCTCCCAGTATTTTAGCATTTTAGCTTCCTAGTCTTTTAGCTTTGGTGTTTTAAATCTGTATTTTAAATCTCTGCATTGATGCTAGGTGTTATTCTGGTTGTATTGTTAGATTGTGGTTTTAATGCTTTCATATTTTATATTGTTTTACCCTGCGCTTTTTGGTTTAAATTTTTGTGAAACACCCCCCCCCCCCAAGAGCTTTGGCTACTGGGCGGTATAGAAATTAAATTAAATGAATGAATGAATGAATAAAATTAAGAATTAGAGACCAGGTGTCAGGGCTGGACAGCAGTCTGAGATGAGCCGAGAGCTGGGGAACAGAACAGTAGTCAGGACCTAAGCATAAATCAGAATCAAACAACAAACCAGGAAGCAGGGTCGACATACCTGGGGGATCACCTCTCCCCATACCATCCTGCCCACTCCCTACGATACACCTTTCACTGGGCCAGTTTGCACATCACGACAAGCCACTGTGGGTTAATTCACCCATGGTTTACCATGGTGTGTGCCAGCCACCATTTTGAATATGCAAGTCATGGCTGGCAGGCGCCGTGGCTTATTGTGTCGTGCAAACCTAGGCAGTGGGGTTTTTGCGAGGGTTAAACAACCCGAGAACAACCCCTGCCACCCAGGTTCACATGACACGATAAGCCAGAGTGACTGCCAGCCACGCCTTGCATATTCAAAATGGCTTAAATAAGCCATGGTGGGCTGTTTGATTGTGCAAACCAGGTCTCTGTGTCCCACTTGGGTGGAGGCACGGTGATGGTAACAAGAGATAGGGCCTTCTCAGTGGCTGCAACCAGTATTGTGGAACACTCTGCCTCATGAATGGAGAAGGAACTCAGAACCAACAGACTAACCAGGAGATAGGGTTGAGGAGCAAGCCAAAATTCAGGCCCAAAGAACAACCAAGGATACAGGAAACACAGCAGAACGCAGGAAGTTCTCAAGCAAGGCTCGGCTGCAACAGGAAACCATCTTATACTTCTTCTTGCCCAGGATGATCCAGTGGTCAGCCTGGATGGGCGGAATTAGTCTGAGGCATGCAGGTCCTTCTCTGAGAAGCTGCCACCTGCCGTTCAGTGGCTCACCACACAGGGCAATCCACAGGTCCCAGCACCTCCTGACAGGAGGGGAGGGAGCTGAGCCCTGAAGCTCTAGCATCTCATATTAAGAATTAATTGGCCATGCTGGCTGGGGATGATGGTGACTGTAGCCTAACACATCTGGAGGGAACCAGGTAGGGGAAGCCTGGCCTAGTTTTTCATCTGAGCCAGGACACTTAGAGGAAGATCTGTACCATGAGCTATTTCTGAATGTGCCATTCAGCTCTTACTTACTGCATTTGTCTTCATAATGGCATTGTGAACGGGCTTGTTGTCAGTCGGGTTATTAACAGATGTGAAACTGAAATTAAGGCAAGCGAGGGTGACTATGACAAAAAAAAAAAAAGCGGGGGGAGAGGACAGTTCTCTATAAATATTGGGCAGATTCCACAAGGAATTTTACATATGCATTTCTTTGCATATGCAAGTCCCACCTTCTTTCACAGAAGTGAACAGGACAGTATCACAGGCTGGAGCTGCGCACGTGCACTGGAGCATTTATAGAGTTCTGGCTTGGGGCACAAAAATTAAAGCTACAGTGCTGAAGCCACAATCTTTTTAACAAATTTCAACAGGGTTGCTCCTGTGGCCCCAAAGCTGCAGCCAGGGAACATAGGGAGGATTCAGAAAGATCGTATCCTTACGCAGGGTGCCACCTGGCCTCTCTTATGTGCCCCATTGTTATCAAATGGACTAACTCCAACTTAAGGTAAGTATTTCTGTTTCCATGACACCAGGAAAGAAAATAAACATTCCTCTCCCTGGAAAATGGCTCACATGATAGCAGAACATTTTAGCAAGTCTAATGACAAAACACAGAGCCGTCATAACAGATTACAGCGACACACTGAAAAGACTTATTTTGATAGCTTGAGATGAAAAAGAGAATATTACAATAGTGTTTGCATACAGAAGGAAAGGGGCTATTCTCAGATCATTCGTTCTTTGTTCTGAAAGTGACAGATGGACTCTATGTTGTTGTTTTAATGTATTTTTATTTTTAAATGTATTTTTTCAGAGGCTTATAATTGTATATCTGGATGCAAAGCTGTAGAAAAAGGTTGGATAACAAACTCTCTAGGTATTCCTTATGAACCTCCCCAGTTGCACTGCATATCAGATTGGGTTTGAAAACACAGGAAGAAAAATATCTGGACAGCAACATACAGTTCTACAATTTCACCTCCAAAAATAATAGGCATTTGTCATTTAGAGGAGAGAATATGTTTTTGGGGAGGGTGGGGGACCTGAAACAATGTGTTCTTTATCTGTTAATAGGGCTAGTCATATTCTGTGCATGGGAAATCTGAACCAATGAAATTCGATGCCAAGAAATATGCTAATATGTTACATTATGCAAATAAATACTAAATTATGCAATTTTATGTCATTGACCATTGTTTAGCTTCCTAAAAACAGCCATGGTTCAGAGAGAGATACATTTAAAATTCATGTTTAAAACATTGCACTTAGACTTGAAGAGCATTGAGGTGATGGTTGTATACATAACTTAATAGATTTTGCAAGAGGGACTGCGTGCTTTTCGCGCCAAAGGGAGGAATATTTATGTATTCAAGACATTCACATTTTACACTTGGCATAAACTATGCAAAGCAACTTAGGCAAAAACAATAATAATTACCTAACTGTTCCCAGTTTACTGACTTTATTTTGAATAAAGTAGTTGATTTTTTGTAGCATTCAGGATTTCATGAGGAGCAGGGGGTGGTTGCAAGGAGCTTGCTGTGGTGGTTGAAGGAGAAGGGAACTGGGATTATATCATTATACAAGGTTAGGTGGAAGCGACTGGAGGCCCGAGAGGCTTGTACCTCTGCAGGGTACGCAAGGCCTGGAGGAATCCGCTTTTGGCAGGGGCTGAACAGGGAAGGCAGCTTCTCCCCAGAGCTTCTGTGGGCTGAGATGGTAAGGGGGTGGCCTCTCCAGGTGTAGAATGTAAAAAAACACACACAACCAAACATTTTTTAAATAATCCTGTGCGTTGGGCCCTTGTTGCAAAATGTGTTTCCATACTCTCCAAATGTCCCTATTGACCTAGGGTAGTATCTACCTTTAGGATCAATTCCTTATAAAATACCATCCATGTTTGGTCTTGCTTTGCCATTTCTGGATGCTTGTAATAAAAACTGTTAGTTTGTATGATTCATTTCATTCTTCAAGTTTCAGTTCCTCACTAGGGTTCAAAGTTAACTTTCTGAATGGGTGGGTGCCTCTTGTCTCTATTGCACGTGCGTGTAACATGCACGTGCACGGACACCATGGCGCCGTGCGTGTAACATGCATGTGCACGGACTCCATGGCGCCGTGCGTGTAACATGCACGTGCACGGACTCCATGGCGCCGTGCGTGTAACATGCACGTGCACGGACTCCATGGCGCCGTGCGTGTAACATGCACGTGCACGGACTCCATGGCGCCGTGCGTGTAACATGCACGTGCACAGACACCATGGCGCTGTGCGTGTAACATGCACGTGCACGGACACCATGGCGCCGTGCGTGTAACATGCACGTGCACCATGGAGCCGTGCCTGTGACGTGCACGGACACCATGGCACCGTGCCTGTGATGTGCACGTGCACGGACACCATGGTGCCGTGACTGTGACGTGCACGGACACCATGGTGCCGTGCCTGTGCCGTGCACGTGCATGGACACTAATGCACTGAAGCACCAGCGCCACAAGACTCTTCGCTGTTTTAGCTTGCCAGCAGAGTAACATGGCTACCTTCTCCAGAATATGGATTTCTAGTATAACTTTACTAAAAGAACAGTTACCCTACTGGCTTTTAGATCAGTGGAGGATGAGTTGATGCTGCATAAGTGAATGTAGCATATGGTAGGTGGTGACAGGAATGGGGCTTGGGAAGTCATTCTTGGTATGAGATGTGTAGTATTGCAACCACATCTTTTCATCTGTCAAAATATTGGAGGTTATGCAGCATTTCATATATACTTAGGGGCCTGATACATAACAGAACAAGTGTTGACATCCTGCACTTGTATGGAGACTTCTGGACTCATCTGCACAGGCTGATGATGTAGTCATCCATCAACCGTACCAAAGAACCACTGTTGCCTTCAGTAAATTGACAGTCCTTCCCTGCACTTCGTTGTCTTTTGAGTCCCTATCCAGCGGCAGCAATGCGGAGGTGTGGAATAGAACTGTATGAGCCACAGTTGGCCAGTGAAATACTCACTTGAGAGACAGAGAAGGAGTTAAAAATAACAACAACCTCTCAAGGGATGTTTAGACAGCCATTACAAGTAAGCCCTCTTGTGAATGCATCCTCAACCATCTCTCACGGTGAGCTTATACAATAAGTTATGACTAAAAGCGTTACTCCAGAGGGATTCCAAAGCTCACCTTAATTTTTTAAAAAGTTTTAAAACAATCCCATCATTGTCCATAATTCTTCATAACTGGATCAACTGGGTTAATCTGTTTGCTTAAATTGTAGGAAGGAGCTAAGAGTATTTTTGGCTGTCTTTTTGTCCCAAGAGCTGCCCTTACATAGACAAAAGGCTCGGCAGCAAAGAGGTTGTTTTAATGAGCCCTGCCAATGCCATCTCCCCACAGTGGTCTTTTCTGTTTGGATTCAGCAGGAGGGGTGGGGGAAGAGAGGAGAAAACCACTTCTCTACTGCCAGTGAATTTTAAAGCCTCGTCCACCTTCAGATCAAGTTGGCGAGATGCATATTTTTCCAAGCTATGGAGCTGAGTTTGGACTGCCGTTTTGACATTCTCGTTGGGGAATTGATGCGGTAAACACCCATATTTGATTCACATACATGGTCTCTTGGTTGCCTAGAGTTATGTCCATCTGTTCAGATGGCATCCTGCCCACCTGGGTTGCCCTTGGGAATGTGTGCTGGCCGGCAATTGGCTTTAAATATGTGGTTTTTCGAACTGGGTTGGTTTTGGCCTCCTTTTGGGAAAGGCCCAGGAGAAAATGAAATACATTTTATTGGCATTGTTGTTGGTTTCTTTTTGGAAAAGTTTTTAAAGGATTGTTTCAATGTAAAGCAAAGCAGCAGAAATACTGCCATCTAGTACGTTCCGTGCCACTACTGATTGACTCCATGTAAAAAAAAGAAAGACTAATTCAGAACAATTACCAATGAGACATCCTTCTCGGTTTCCCCAGTCTTTGGCTTTATAATCTTCACAGTTTCTCCACATTAGAAAGAGGATGCAGTGCATGAGTAGGAAGCTTTTGCTGTTCAGCTTTGTAAATGACATTGTCCTATCTGTAAGAAAACAACCCTGTCTTGTGCTTGAAGTATTGTCACAATTACGCTAATCGCTCTTGTTGGAAGGTGCCAAGAAAGTGACATTCATAGTGGTCGGATGAATTGGGAGGGAAAGGCAACGAGAACAACGTTAACACCCCTGAAATATAACTGAGCCAGAGAAGCCCCAAAGCAGAAATGCAACACACAAATGCACTCTTCAAGACGGATGCCTTGTGAGGTTTTAAGTGTTTTACATTCATTTTCAGATCTCTAGTTTTCCTTGTGGAGCTGTCGGTCATGACCAGGAACAATGTGGTAGCTGTTTTGTGACCATATGCAAAGCTCTGCTTTCTCCTTGGAAAGGGCTTTAGCATGGAGAACACATACTTTCCATGCAGGTTCAGTCCAGGCATCTCAACATTGGGCTAGGGAAGGCTACTTCCTGAAACCCTGGGGAGCCCTCCCATGGCTTCACAATTTCTGACAATTTAACATTTCAGATTCAGATTGCTCCCCACCAATCGGTCAATCAAAGCTTGATTGATCTACCATTTGAGGTGGTTATGGTTGCAATCTTGTGCACATTTAATCACAAGTCAATTCAACTGAAGTCAATTGAAACTTGTTTTCAAGTAAACATGCATAGGATTTTCTGCTTGGCTGAATGAATGCTTACCCGGGAATAAGTCACAGGGAATTTGGTGGGACCTACATCTGAGAAAACGTGCATCAGGTCATAGCAGTCAGTCCAAAGTCTTTGGTCTTTCCAGGCCTCCTGCCTGAGATCTGTAGAGGAGATACAAAGGATTGAACCTAGAACCTTCAGGAAATCCTGTGCTGTACCATGGAGGTGTGGTCCTTTCCCTTATGGGAGATGAAATACTTTGCTTTGGCTGGATTGTGCCCAGGTTTGGTAAAAATCCACTCTTGACATTCAAGACTCAACCCCCTTTTGAAATTAAAAGTAGTATACAAGACAGGATACAGCAGGAGTGCAGTGCTGGCATTTCTAATACATATGAATAAAATGTCTTCCTTCAAAGCCCTCCTTGAAATCCATCTATTTCATGATGCCCTTAGCATAGTCCCTTAGGTCAAAACCTGTATTGTACAAGTAGAGAATGTTGCAGGGTAGGGTATGGTGGCCATGTGTCCTACTTGACGGAGGACTGTCCTCTATTTGAAAAGCTGTCCCATCCAAGTCCGGTTTAAAGATAAAGAACCATATGAAGGGAGAGCAAGGGCCTTGAAGATGACCATCAACAGTGAGCACCTGGACAGCTGACTGAGCAGGCACATAGGTCACCTTGTCACAGTCATCCCTGATGAGATGTATTGAATTTGTATTTAAATTATAATTATTGGGCCTATTCAGATGTCACGCTATGCCATGGTTAGGGCCACTAACCATTTTGTAGTAAGTGGTTACTTAGCATGGTTAGTCCATGGTTAATAAACCACCATGGTTGGGGAAAGTGCCATTCAGACATCATGCTAAGCCATCTTGGTTAACTCAAAGATGCTAACCATCATGGCTTAGTGTGATATCTGAACAGGGCCAGTATTTCTAAATGTGCATCTATACATATAAATCAGCATATGCAATTTTTTGCAGACTTGTATCCTCTTTTTCTCTTCTTTTTGTGTGTGATGCATTTCCTCCTTTTTGGCGGTGTGTAAGTGGTCACCCCACTTGGGAATAAAAAAGAAAATGTTAAAAGAGAGCCTTTTCTTCTAACAATGAATTGTAGCTTTAGTTTATTAAGTTGACAGCTATGTACACTGCAGTTTTAATATGCAGATTCATTTAAACAATTCATTTAAGCAATTTATTAGTTGATCATTTAGCTGATGATTAATCAACTGATTTTTTTTTAATTAGTTGGCAGTCCTACAGCCCATACAAACCTAGGTTAATCTTGTGTGAAGCACTGATTGTCCAGAAAGAGGAAAAATACGCCAATTGTCTTGTGATTTATAAAAGCTTCCCTATCTGGCCTCTTACAGGCCTGGTCTAGGACATTTTACTGCCTGAGGCAAACAACAAGATGGCACCCCCCCCCCCAATTCCATGTACAACCAACCAGACTGGTAGTTGTATGTTACTCTAACACTAGCCCTCTTCAGAAATTCTGCCAACGTGGTCAATGAACGCGTGAGCAGGGCGTTGTCCCTAGCCGCTGGTGTCCATGTATACAGCTAGGGCTGCTAGAGAAATTTGAGATGAACTAAAATGAGCTGGGATTTCTAAGAATAAGACCTTTGGAATCTGCTGCACACCAACCTCCTCAGGCTGCGTGGGGTCCGTGGACATTCAGATCTTTCTTTTTACTTTCCTGAAATTTACACACATGTATTCATAGGAAAATCCACAAGTTTCTGCTGAGGAAAAGTTGAATGGAACGGGAGACAATACACTAAATGTTATGTACTAAGGAAAATTATGTAAATTGTTGAACCCTCTTATGGAATTCTTTGCGTATTTTTCCACATGGTGAAAAAACATTTGAATCCGTTTGTGAATGGATGACGGAACAAAAGGCACCTGACAATCCGCAAAACACAGGTGGAACGGATTTTATGCAATCCATACATCCCTACATACAGCACAAACATCAGTAGCAGGAAAGCTTTTGCACGTACAGTTGCATGCATGATGGCTTCCACATCATTGGGAAACCTCGATTGCACAGGGTTATCCAATAGATCAAAGGTCCATCTAATCAAAGCTATGGTTTTCCCAGTAGTAACGTATGGCTGTGAGAGCTGGACCGTAAGGAAGGCTGAGCGCCGAAGAATTGATGCTTTCGAACTGTGGTGCTGGAGAAGACTCTTACGAGTCCCCTGGACTGCAAGGAGGTCATATCAGTCTGTCCTAAAGGAAATCAACCCTGACTGCTCATTGGAAGGACAGATACTGAAGCTGAAGCTCAAATATTTTGGCCACCTAATGCGAAGAGAAAACTCTCTGGAAAAGACCCTGATGCTGGGAAAGACTGAGGGCAAAAGGAGAAGGGGACGGCAGAGGATGAGATGGCTAGATAGCACCACCGATGCAATGAATATGGACTTGAGCACGCTCCGGGAGAGAGCACAGGACAGGAAGGCCTGGCGTGCTGTGGTCCATGGGGTCACAAAGAGTCGGACACGACTCAACGACTGAACAACAACAAAATCCAATAGATCGCCAAGAAACTGGGCTAGTCAGCCCACCCCACCCCAATGTGTGGTGTAATTTCTGAAGTGGGCTGCTGGCAACGTCATGACAACTGGACCTTGAGGGCATACAGAGCTCTGAACTCCAACACATCACTCCTGTTCCCCACCTCCCAACTGCTAAGCAGTTGCCTTTCACTCTTCCCAATGGTAGGACTGGCTCTCCCTTACTCTCCACAACCAACTGGGCGGGTAGCTATTTATAAGTCTGAGTTGTACGAACAGTTCCTTTTTCTGGTGGTACTGGTATAATGACTAGTGCTGTATATGGTAGATTTCAGTTGACAGGTTTAACATCCCCCCCACCCCCACCCCACCCAAATTAGGTTAGAGCAAAGGTTTTCAAGGTTTCTAGTATCGGGGAATTATTTTTGCATTGCAATGACCACATAGAATGCCTGTGTGTCTGGTGTGCAAAGGGACAGCTGGTTCCCCTCCAGTTCTGTTTGTACTCTTGCAACAATTGTAGATTTCAGCATGCTGATAATGGACATGCCCTCACAACAGTAATAAAAAACAAAATAAATAATGAAGTAAAAATCCCGCATTGTGTACTCTATTGGAGAAATTCTCTTACAAAAAAGTAGTAGTAAAAAATGCATTTAAAAATATTTTTTTTAAGAAAACACCCTTCCTGGTTTTTATAAGCATATCATATTTTGTTTTAATTTAAAAGCACAATTCTGCAGTTTGCAGAATTCACAGTTCCAATTGCAGTGACAAATTTAAAATTTAAAAAATGATAATATGTATTTTGTTGTTGTTCAGTCGTTCAGTCGTGTCTGACTCTTCGTGACCCCATGGACCATAGCACGCCAGGCCTTCCTGTCCTGCGCACTCTCCCGGAGTGTGCTCAGGTTCATATTCATTGCATCGGTGATGCTATCTAGCCATCTCATCCTCTGCCGTCCCCTTCTCCTTTTGCCTTCAGTCTTTCCCAGCATCAGGGTCTTTTCCAGAGAGTTTTCTCTTCGCATTAGGTGGCCAAAATATTTGAGCTTCAGCTTCAGTATCTGTCCTTCCAATGAGCACTCAGGGTTGATTTCCTTTAGGATGGACTGATTTGACCTCCTTGCAGTCCAGGGGACTCGTCAGAGTCTTCTCCAGCACCACAGTTCGAAAGCATCAATTCTTCGGCACTCAGCCTTCCTTATAGTCCAGCTCTCACAGCCATACATTACTACTGGGAAAACCATAGCTTTGATTAGATGGACCTTTGTCAGCAAGGTGATGTCTCTGCTTCTTACTATGCTGTCTAGGTTGGCCATAGCTTTCCTCCCAAGGAGCAAGCGTCTTTTAATTTCATGGCTACAGTCACCGTCTGCAGTGATCTTGGAGCCCAAGAAAGTAAAATCTGTCACTGCTTCCATTTCTTCCCCTTCTATATGCCAGGAAGTGATAGGGCCAGATGCCATGATCTTAGTTTTTTTAATCTTGAGTTTCAAACCAGCTTTTGCACTCTCCTCTTTCACCCTCAACAAGAGGCTCTTTAGATCCTCTTCGCTTTCTGCCATTAGGGTGGTATCGTCTGCATATCGGAGGTTGTTGATAATTCTCCCAGCAATCTTAATTCCGACCTCTGATTCATCCAACCCGGCTTTTCTCATGATGTACTCTGCATATAAGTTAAATAAGCAGGGTGACAATATGCAGCCTTGTCGTACTCCTTTCCCAATTTTGAACCACTCGGTTGTTCCATGTCCGGTTCTTACTGTTGCTTCTTGACCCTCGTACACGTTTCTCAGGAGACAGGTAAGGTGGTCTGGTACTCCCATCACTTTAAGAATTTGCCACAGTTTGTTGTGATCCACACAATCAAAGGCTTTAGCGTAGTCAATGAAGCAGAAATAGACATTTTTCTGGAATTCTCTTGCTTTCTCCATGATGCAGCGAATGTTGGCGATTTGATCTCTAGTTCCTCTGCCTCTTCTAAACCCAGCTTGTACTTCCGGTAGTTCTCGGTTCGCATACTGCTGAAGCCTAGCTTGTAGGATTTTGAGCATCACCTTGCTGGCATGTGAAATGAGTGCAATTGTGCGGTAGTTTGAACACTCTTTGGCGTTTCCCTTCTTTGGAATTGGAATGTAAACTGACCTTTTCCAGTCTTGTGGCCACTGTTGAGTGTTCCAGATTTGTTGGCATATTGAATGCAGCACTTTAACAGCATCATCTTTTAGGATTTTAAATAGCTCAGCTGGAATACTGTCATCTCCGCTAGCTTTGTTGTTACTAATGCTTCCTAAGGCCCACTTGACTTCACTCTCGAGGATGTCCGGCTCAAGTTCAGTGAGCGCACTATCATGGCTATCAGGGACATTCAGATCTTTCCTGTATAGTTCTTCTGTGTATTCTTTCCACCTCTTCTTAATCTCATCTGCTTCTGTTAGGTCCCTGCCTTCTTTGTCCTTTATCATGCCCGTCTTTGCGCAAAACGTTCCCTTGAGATCTCCAATTTTCTTGAAGAGATCTCTAGTCTTTCCCATTCTGTTGTTTTCCTCGATTTCTTTGCATTGTTCATTTAAGAAGGCCTTCTTGTCTCTCCTTGCTATTCTCTGGAACTCTGCATTCAGTTGGGTATATCTTCCCCTTTCTCCCTTGCTCTTCGCTTCCCTTCTTTCCTCAGCTACTTGTAAAGCCTCATCAGACAGCCACTTGGCTTTCTTGCATTTCTTTTTCTTTGGGATGGATTGAGTTGCTGCCTCCTGAACAATGTTACAGACCTCCGTCCATAGTTCCTCAGGCACTCTGTCTATCAGGTCTAATCCCTGAAATCTATTCCTCACCTCCACTGTATATTCATAAGGGATATGATAATATGTATAGATATAGATTAAAAGTCTTTCAACCTTCTGGAAACATACTTCCAGAAGAAACATGGATTCCAGAATTTTTAGGTCCAGTCCAGTAAACAATCTGGTAAAGTGAAACCTCAGCATCTGGGGCAGAACCCAGCAGAGAGAGATTCCGTATGCATCCCTCTTCATGGAACCCCTGTGTGTGTTTCAGACAGTTCTGGGTCATGTTGTATACAGTCCATGTAGAGCATCAGGCAGGCTTATTGGGCCCTGCCATTGTCCTGCGTGAACTGAGTCTGGAATACCCAAAACACTCTTGTGCAAATCCACATTGCAGGGAAAAATTGGCAGTGGTGAGCAAGGAACCTACCTTTTGGGAAGCTTCTGCACTATTAGTGATCTTCTCTTTGAGAGACCTCCAGTATGTTTCCAAGGAAGCCCAGAGTTCCCCAGGAACACAGTATAAAAATGACTGGGATAGAAGTAACAATTTTCCCTGAGTCATCCCCTAGTTCCCATCACAAAATCGTGATGGTGTAGTGCAGCCTTCCTCAGCCTGGTACCATCCCATCATGCTGTCTGTGGATGATGGGAGTTGCAGACCCAATGTTGGCAAAGGCTGGTGTAGTGCATAGCAGTGTTATTGTCTACTGGAGTGTTATATGATAAAGCACAGCGAGGAGAAGGAGACTTCTCTGCCCCTTCATCATTAAATAAGTTGTGGTATTTTATGATGGTGAAAAAAAAAGAAATGGTGGTGTTAAACATGAAGAAAATGACCCTTTTCATTCAGGAGACAAAAGCTTTTCAATGTGGCATCCACACTCTCCAACACCGCTGTTCCGACACTGTGTCAAGGTTCCTCCACTCAGCTCCTTGTCTCTGATCACAGTTGGAGTGTCTTGATAGAGCCAAGACTCGGTTGTGTCAGCAACTCTCAGTGGAAAGTCAAAGAGGGAGCATTGGAGATAACAATACTCCCTGTGCTAAAGCAGAGAATGCTGGGGGATGTCCTCCCTCCCATCTCCAATTCATTCGTGCATGTATGATTTTAATACTCCTTGAAGCATCTATGTGAAGTCTGTGCATCGCATGGCCTAGAAGAGGGTTGGCCAGTGGGTATCCCACAGACTAAAGTCAGCCCCTGGGACAATTTTAACTGACCTCAGGTGGCTCTAAACAATGTAAGTAAGGTAAGGTAAAAACGTTGCCCTATCTCCCCTGTGAAGAAGAAGGAAATTATGTTTTCAGGTTATATGATGGCCATACTCCCCTTGGTTCGATTTGGAGTCAGCTAGGTACAAGTGAAGCCTGCAAGAAAAGGTTGCAGGGCGGAGTTCTGTTCAGGATTGCAGATGCTCCATTCCATCACCCCGCAGCCATTTTTCTTTCCCCCCTCCCCTCCTGCAACAGTCAGTATTCCATGCCCACTGAACCCTCAGTGGCTGTTTTGGGGTTTTCGTCCCCTTAGGGATTTTTTTTCTAAAGATTTTTTATACTTCTGCAAACTTTGGAATTTCCCTAAGCCTGCTGATACCCCCCTCTTGTGCACGGGTGCTGCAGCTGTTTTGTCTTAATAAGCAAAGGCACTCCACTCTGAAATAGAGAGTGACAAGCTTTCTTGGAGAATGAAAAAAGCTCTCCTTTTTCTTACGTGTGCTCTTCGAGCTAATAGCGTTGTATGCAGGGGGCTGATGGCACCATGTGCATGAACCCCATTGTACTGTCCCCTGGCAATTGAAGCATTCAACAGCCCCCACTTCCATACCATGCACTCAGGGGCAAGAGAGGGTTTTAGGTTTGGATAGAGGACAGCAGGAAATAATCAAGCAAAGATAATTCTCTTGCGGAGGCTCCCTTATGTGTCCCATGAACATCGGATGTAAGTTTGGCTGGAATCAGGGAGAGAGCCTTCTCAGGGCTGTGTCTAAGTTGTGGAACTCCCTAGCTATGGAGACATGCCTCACTCCCTCTCAGATGGCAGTCTTCCACAGTATAAAGGACCTTACCTTTTAGAAAGGCATTGTCGGACCCTCCTGGCATTTTTACCATTGAAGCTGCTCTGTAGAGACAATTGGGTTGGTATGTTTGATCGTTGCTTCGTGATATCTTTTGTTTTGAAGCTGCTTTGCACTTCTTTTTATCTGCTGTTCTTCCTCTTTTATTTCTGGCATTATTGCTTTTATTGATCTGAAATGTTGTTAGCTACCTTCGACATTCTATGAGAAGCTGAGATACGAATCTGAAGACATGTTCTTTCTTTGGAGTATAAGGAATGCCGTGCTGGTAAGGCCAGCCCCCACCCAGGAGGGGGGGGGGCACTGGGCAAAAGTGCCCTCTGGGCAGTCCCATCCTCCCTCAGTCAGTCGGCTTTGGTGGTCTTACCTAGCAGCCATGGGCACCATCCAAGCAGTGCCAGATTGTTGAGTCCAGCTGGTGTTCTAATTTCCCACAATGCCACTGATGTTGTGTCACTCCAGAGCATTGTGGAAAATTGAAACAGTAGATAGACCCACCTGCCTGGCTGCGCTTAAAGAGCCAGGCCAGATTTTTTTTTTTTTTTTAAGGGGGGGCACCCAGGGCAGGTGTCAGTCCTCCCAAAGTGCTGCTGGAGGGGGCCAGGTGCTGATGTTGTCCCTGCTTCCTAGATCGTGCCAAGGCCTAATGCAGGCCTGGCCGGGGCATGCCGAGAGTTGTAGTCCCAACACATCTGAAAGGCATCAGTTTGGGGAAAGCTGACCTACCATCACTTAGATCAGCATTTTTTGCGACACGACCAGCAATCAGCAGGTGCTAGGAGGTCCATCAAAAATTGGCCAGTGGTTCATCAGTGGACTGTGGTCTATATTTTGCCCACCTCTGATCCAGCAAATCGCTAACAGCATTATGGGGTGTAATCAGCTTATAGAACATGCTTTGGCTAAAGGTGCTTGTTATTAAGACAAGCAGTTTGCCCGAGATGAAGGTCAGCTCGCTGCCAGCATAGTCATGCCACATGCTGAGCCTGCCATTCTATTCTGCTCTGCCCCAAATTGTCCATTGAAGGCTTGTCACACCCATCGCCCAGTTAAACGTCAGCTTTCCCACTTTCATTGTGCGCCTTTTGCAGGCATCCACCTCAACCAGCAGTTATCCCCCATGCGCTCCTCTGGCTACCGAGCAGGGTAGAAGAGAGAGGAATTCAAGCACACAACAGTCAAGGCAGAAATTTAAAATCTTTATATGGAGAAAGCTGAGAGAGAGAGAGAGAGAGAGAGAGAGAGAGATTCAAAAAATAGCATGAATTGTGCACTGGAACACTTAAGATTTTGTGCAGCATGGGGTCTGAATACAGCTTTCTCCCTCGCTTTTTATTACATGGTTAGAAGGCCAGCCGTACAAAACTTGCAGCATGACTTTTTGAAATACCTATAGTGGTGTAGTTTGAACTTCAGTATTTGTCACCGACAGCTCCCCACAGTGAAACGTACAGGTTTCTCAATAGAGCCGTACATATGATTTTGCTAAGTGCTTGCAGTTCCCCGTCCTACATAGGCTGTTTTCAGAAGTGACACTTAAATTACTATTTTTGCATTTCCCGTGTGAAAAAAATGGCTAAAATAGTATGCAATATTGAACTCCACCCCTCCTCCACCCCACCCAAGACACCTGCATGGTCCTCTCTCTCTGGGATAACCTCCTCAAAATCCACCTATTCCATGGTGCACTTGCCTCATGGTACAAATCATATGGTACCCTCTTTCCACCCTACCCCGGTCTTCATTCCCAACCACAACAAAGTCTAAGGGCCCAGTTCACACACTAGTTGCATATTCAAGCTTTCAGCTTCACATATTTTTTTTCTTACTGTATTTCTATTTTTGAGTTTTTCAATAACATGAATTATGTCAACAAATGGAATGCGTATTTAAAAAAATGACAAAGGGAATCTAAAGCAAGATGGGGGAAATAAAAAGATAGGAAAGAAAAGAGAGGGTTAGGGAATGTAGTGGAAGGAGATGGGGTAAAGGAGTGTAGGAGACAAGGAGATAAAATATCCTATTATACATAATACATGCAGCTAAGTGTACTCAGGTTAATGGGTTGTATTCAGTGGTACCCTTCTGCATCTGGACAGTGCCCTTAGATTTCGGAAGGGCTGTCTTGTACATCTTGTTAGATCACTGCAAAAACAGTGGAAGTAAATCCAATGACTATCTTCTACCTGCACAATCTCTTGCACAAGAACTGCTGTAGAACCTACCACTGTGCAGACTCTTGCACGAGCAGAACAGTGTGAGCTAGTGGCTATTTTCCTTTCACTCCTGGTTTGTTGGATCCAACCCTTGGAGCATCTCAAGAGAGAGAGTGAAGAATACCGAGATGGAAATCCTGTTAAATTAAACATAAGCATCTGTAAATGAGGGCCAGACATCTAGGTAGGTAGGTGAGGAAGGTCCATAGCTCAGTGGTACATCACATGCTTTGCATGGCAAAAGTTTCAGATTTAGGCCCTGGCATTGCCAGGTAGGGGTGGAAGAGACTCCTGTCTGCCAGTCAGTGTTGACAATACCAAGCTAGATGGACCAATGGTCTGACAAGGTATAAGGCAGCTTCCTACATGTCCTTTCTATCGTGTCTCTTGTACATCGCATGCTCCCAATTAGCAAGGGCTGGTAGTGCACCTCTCCACTTTGCAATAGGTGGCAAACAACTGCCAAAAGTAAGAGTGAGGGGTGCGGCTTTCAGCAACAGGCAGGGGCCTTAAAATGCTAAAGGAAGAGAAGGAACTGATTTTAAATCAGGGAATTGTTGCTTTTAGGGCCATTTGATGGAACTGATGGAAAAGCAAAAGGGCAACTGCTTCATGCTTATTACAGCACTCAGGGTGAAACTCAGTTTTTGTTTTTTTTAACTATGGTGTTTGTGCTTCTCAAAAAAAAATGTGTCCATGTAAATGAATGTAAGCATTTTAAGATAAAATTAATTCTGATTCCACTCTGGGAATGTTCTCAGGCAGTTTATATTGTCAATCGTTAATAGAGCCAACCGAGGTTTATAATTTTTAAAGAATTTTGTAGGTGACATAGTAATTACCTTACTGGTGACATTGCTAATGTCCCACTCCCCTCCCATCTTCTTTTTTTAAAGCACTGACTTCAGTCCAGACGTAGATTTTTCAAAATATTCCATTTGTGAAAAATCCAATGGTGTAGTGGGAGCCAGGGCTTGCAGGAACACCTCTCCAGGGATGATAACATCATCTGCCACATGCCGTGGATGCTGGTGGCTTCGGTGCCAGTGGTGTGGTGAATCCGCTCTGGGTTTCAGTCAGTACTCCAAAGGACCTATCCAGCTGTCCTGTTTCCCAGTGGGCTCGTTTTGGCTCCAAACCTATTGCCAGTTTGGAGAGCTCCTTTAGAGTTCTGATTGAAACCTGGAGCGGATTCACTCCACTGAGACCAGAGCCATCAGCCTCCCCTGGCCACACGCCCCCCTCTCAGAATTTTCCGTGTATCCTCAGTAGCCTGGGGGGGATGAATTTTCCCAGCAACAATATATAGTTCACTGTTGTAATGCAGAGTATTCTGGGGTGGCTTGAACTCGAATGGGCAATTAAGACCCATTAGCATTACCAAAGACCCGCTCCTGGCAGAGATGAAAACTGCTAGAATTGGTTTGCCAATATGGATCAACACAGCTGCCTGAATTTGGAGGCTTTCCTTGGGGGCGTGGCTACAGGGACGATGAACGCCTGCACTTCAGAATTTGTCACTACACCACTGGAAAAAACGTATTTCCCCATGTAACCTAATGGGGCCTTAAAGTGAGCAGAGACGTAACAGCCATGTTGGATCATACTAGAACTAGATGATTTTGGAAAGCCCAGAAGCAGGACATGAGGCAATAGCCCTACTGTCCTTATAGGTGCTCAGTGGCATACTCCCTCTGAACATGAGGCTTCAGTTAGGTGCAACGGGTAATAGCAGTTTACAAGTAGGAGCTGCAACAAAATGTTGCAGCGTGTCTTCACTTCCTAGCTTGAGCACTGTATAGAGAGTCAGCCAGCCATGCACTCCTTCAGGATACTGTAAACCGGCCTTCCCCAACCTGGTGCTCTGTAGATATGCTGGACTACACCTCCCATCATTTTCACCCAACCAATTGGGGAAGACTGCTATAAGCTGTTAGTGGCTCGGCAGACCAATTCATTCTCCCCATTTGATTTTCAATTTTTTTTCTTTTCCAAACGAAACTCAACATTCTGTGGCCACTGAGCATGCAGAATCCTCACCGAGTTGTTTTGAGTTGCCTTTCTGTGTGTGTGTGGTCCCCTTAGGGGTTGTTGTTTTTAACTCTGTGTGTGTTTACTTCTGCAAACCTTGGGTTTCAGCATGCCGATACCTCCCTCTTGTTTCTCAGTGGCCTCGTTTTGGCTCCAAACCTATTGCCATTTGCCACCAGAGTTCAGTATTAGAGGGAGTGATAGACTTCCCTTCCATGAACCTGACTCTAATCCCCTTTTAAAGCCATGATCGAAATCATTAGCCATCACCATGTCTTGTGGCAGTGAATGCCATAAATGAATTGCACATTGTGTGGAGAAGTAGTTTCTTTTGTTGGCCCTCGGTCTATTTGTCTGCCCATATATTTCTTTGGGCGACACCTCTCTCTCTCTCTCTCTCTCTCTCTCTCTCTCTCTCTCTCCAATTGCTCCACATATCTATATCTGGAACCTGTTTTTTCCAACAGTGTCAGCTCTGGGGAATCCAGGGCTATAAAGAAAAAAAAAAGGTCTCTCCTTCCCTCTTCACTGAGCAAGCGGAAGCTACTTTTAAACACCTGGTATCATGGAAAGGGCTTAAGCTCAAGGGATGGAAGAGGTGGGGGTGTTGTCTCAGCCCCAGAACTTCACTTTAAAATTAAGCAGTGAACATGATAATTGGCAACTTGTAAATAGGAAAGCCGACCTTGCGTAAAGTCCCTACGTATTTTTGCTCAAATTGTGAACAGAAATGGAAACATGTCCCCCGCCCAATCCATCCCCCCCGCGCAAGAGAAAAACTCCTTGTTTTTGCAGCCCAAACAAACTCTGTGTATTTGTGCAGCTTTTAAGTTCTGCTCTTGGCAGAGTTATACTTTCTCTTCCCAGGATATGTGTGATGTGCATGTACAGGATTCTTGAACTCCCCACTCTTCCACCGCCCCTCCCCAGTAAAACCAATCATGTGATTTCACAGCAGTGTATTTTAACTTTTTTTCCCTCTTAAATTATGGGAAATACAGCAATGTCAGAAGCCCTGTTCTATGAAGTCAAGACAGAACCCTATACAAACTGACGGTACAGAAATGACTTCTGAAGTTGTCTAATGATATCTTATAATTATCCCTCTGGGCACTTATAATTGTTCTCATGACATGTAATTATGTAGATAAATTTAAGTGTAAAAAACCATTAACTGTGCTGGTGTTTAACATGTGCGAAGGTTGGTAATATATTGCTCTCATCTTACAGAAATCAACGCTTCTGTAAATGTCATCATCCCAAAGATATTTTAAAACAACTTTCTTTTTTTTATGTTTTGTTGTACATGTTGGTCAGAATTTGAAATTAATGGAGTGGGGGCTGATCTCTTGAAAGGAATGCAGGGCTTCAGTCCTATACACATTTTCTTGGGAGTAAATCTCATTGAACTCAATGGGACTTACTTTTGAGTAGGCATGTATAGGCTTTCACTGTTGTGATCTTCTGAAAACCTGCCACCAAAGTTGGATACAGTGCCATATCCCTTTAAAGTTATGTCTGCGATGAAATTGGCATATATGTACCTGTATATGGATTTTACCAAAAATAATGATTTAGCATAATATATTTCTAACATTGTGCCTAATTTTGAATTAGGGTAGAAATAAAATTTTGCCAGAAACATGATATGTATAACATGCAGTCCAATCTTCTGCATATTTACCAGGAATTACGTCCCACTGAATTCAATAGAGCTTGCCGCTAGGTAAGTATGCATAGCCTTGCAGTGCAATCCTATGCATGGTTACTCAGAAATACAACTTATTTCAGTGGGACACATGCCTGTCTAAGTATGCTTAAAACTGCAGCTGTGATCATTAATAATCAATCAGTCAAATATTTTATTGCAATCAGGAGCGAACATTTAGATAAAAATGTACATTTTAAAGAACCAAAATTATATAAAAATATCCCCAAAAATATGGACTATCCATCATACCTCTCATCTTTGCAAACAGAGCAGTTCTATGTCATATATGGTCATGCGAATAAGAATTAGGATTTATGACCATTTGACTGAGAATATAGCTCCAGCGATAGATCTGAAGCAGAGCTGTTGTTTACTGGGCCCATTCTTTCTAATTTATATGTTAACAATGTTGTAGAATTACGTGACCTGCCTTTTCCCCCATCCTTCTGTCTCCAAGGATAAGGTGCATGTTCTTTTGTAAGCAGATGATATGGCCCTAAGATACAGCCTTTTAAAGAGGCTTCTTTCAAAAAATAGCATGCATTGCCAACAGAAATTGGTCACCATTCGTTATAAGAAAACTAAAGTTACAGTACTTGGGATGAAACTTCAGTGTTAAAACTAAATTAATAATAATACTTTGCATTTATATTGGGTTAGACTAACTTAGTTGCACTTACCTCCAACTGATATCAATGGGACTTTCTTACGAACTTTGCCCTGTGAATAAATGTGGGTTCGATTCAGAGTTCCTATGACCAGAGCTGTACTCACAAGAAGACACTCCTGCTGGAGGAAGCGGGGAGAAGCAATTTTTGCTGATTCCTCCTTCTCCCTGCCCCTCCTAAAAGTCTGCTCTGGAGCATTGGGGGGCCCTTTGGATCTGTGTGGGAGGTGGCATGGGGGGCATGAAGAAGAGATTGGTGAAAATTGCCCCCCCCTTTTTTTTTTCTCGAGCTTCTGATGGACCTCAGTCCCTCCTGTTTGGAATGAGCCTTTCCATTTGCGGAAAGGCAGTCTGGATCCCACTTTTAGTTTGCATCTAACTCATGTTTAAAATGTTTGAATTGCTTCACTTACATTATCTCAGTAATCCTACCAACCAGCCTGTGAGGTGGATCAACTCAGAAGGGAGGCTAAGCCCATTTAGTGAGCTAATGGCAGAGGTGAGATTTGAACCAAAAACATCATAATACAGTCTCTTAACTGCTATACTAGTACACTGGGATTTAATTTTTTTTATGAATGAATGGTTATCTTAATGGTTGGAAGGGACAAGCTATTAGTGGATAAAGTTAAGAACAAGAGCTCTTTAAAGTTAATCTGAACAGAAGATACAGACCTCGTGCTAATTTCCTCCCCTCCTTTGATATGATTTACTGCACTTGTAAGTGTGGCATCCATTACAGACAGGCCTGCATGGAGCATCTGCTTCTCTTGCCAAATCAGCTGAACATGCGGATTCAAATGTGCAGCCATGCCTAGTCCCCTTACGGGGCCATGCTACCTCAGCCTATGTGGCAGGAAGATTGTTGGCTCAAAATCACCTGCGTGCCACAATCCCTCCGCACATAGAAAGTGAACACAGCACAGAGAAGGTTCCCAACCCTCTTGTTTTCTCTGCACGGGATCGGCACAACACACTTTCAGGTGTGAGTTAACAGGTGGGACGAGGTGTTAGCCTATCCTCTAATCCTTTCCTGAAATCCCCTATGCCAGCCTTTTTTAACCAGTGTCAGCCAGGCTCTGAAAGCGGACGTAAACCCAAGTAAGAGAAAACACAGTGCTGCAGGGCACTTGCCAGGATGAAACCAGCAGGTGTAGGGGGGTTGAAGTACCCTCCCCTCCCACTAAGTCTCCCCTACAACAGCCACTCCATATCCCTGTCTTCCTGCTATCTTGGCAAACATGGCTTTAGGAATGCTCATCAGTCAAGGTACAATGTACTTCTACTCTTAGGGGATTCAACGATGCCCAAACATTTGAGTGCTAGAGTCCAGAGCAATTCTATGCTGCATACTATGCCGTGCATTTGAATGTTAAGCTGAAAGCCACAACAATGTTGGGAGTGAACTACCTAGCAGCAGTTGCTTATGAATGGCTGTGTGAGAGTAGATGCTCATACCTGTGCATGTGACAGCAGCTTCCACCTTTTGATGCTTCTGTCCTGCTCATGTTTACCACTGGTCAGTCAGATGTTAAGTTTTAAACAGCCCCCTTCCACACTTTACCAGCTGTTTCTTACATAAATTGAGGATCTCTAAATTACTGTACATCTGGCTCCCTCATCCTCACTCTTCCTGTTCTGTTTTGTGTTTGGTCTAGGAGAAATATAGTTTGTTTGTTTTTAATATACCTGCAAATTGGCTATTTTGAAATGCAAATTTGAGGGTATTCCTGTGCTTTGATTTTGTCAGATTTTGGAAAATGGTTTTGTGAGCCCTGCCAGTTGTGTGTATCAGTAAAGGTAAAAGTGTCCCCAACCAGTCGTGTCCGACTCTAGGGTGTGGGGCTCATCTCCATTTCTAAGCCGAAGAGCCAGCGCTGTCCGAAGATGCTTCCGTGGTCATGTGGCTGGCATGACTGAACACCGAGGTGCGCGGAACGCTGTTACCTTTCCCGCTGAAGCGGTACCTATTTATCTACTTGCAATTTCTTGCTTTCGAACTGCTAGGTTGGCAGGAGCTGGGACTGAAGACGGGAGCTCACTCCGTCACGCGGCACTCGGGTCTCGAACTGCTGTCCTGCTGACCTTCCGGTCTGCAGTTCAGTGTCTTAATCGCTAAGCTACCACAGCCCTTGCTTTTTACCTTTTTTGTGTGTGTATCAGACTAACTCCCAAATTAAATCTTGCTTCCATAAAACAGTTTTAAGTACAGCTACTTCTGAAGTTTGTAATTGTTAGCTAGGTTGGAATATGAATTTGTCCAGGTCATAATGGTCAGATGTATTGAGAATCGACCGCTGTTTCCCCTTAAAATTCTCGCTTGGGATGTACAACATAATTGTAAATGTGCAACCAGCATTCAGGCTGACCATATTGCCCTGAAGGTGCAGTGCTTCAATATCCTTGGATGTTAGCCCTTTACTCTTGATGAGACTGTCGTTGATCAGTGTGAAATATGGACTACAAAGCCAGCTGCTTTCAGTATTAACTCTTCAGATGAAACTCTTCATCTATAGATGGTGTCAGGCAACCTAACCAAGTAATTTTTTATTTGTCAAGTATCTTTTCTTTATTCGGGTCAGTTCTTTCGATTGTTCTTGCAAACATTTTGTTCGTATCTTAAATCCATTCTTTTTACTTAGTGTGTTTGTTTTGGCCTGGGAAAGGGCCACTGAATTTCCAAACAGTTGTCGGCCACGGCTAGTGCTGGCAGCTACAATTCCCAAGGGATAATATAAAAAGACACAAATGTGTGGCACCATCAGTGCGCACATGCCAACATTACAAGCTGGGAGAGGTCTTGGAAACTGACAAGGTTTTTTTTTAAAAAAAATTCACACTTTAAACCCTTACAAAATACTAAGTTCATTCTGAACTGAGTTGAGGAGAGTACACCTGATCATTAACTTTAACTGTGGTATCACCTTGTACTTTGAAAACTAGTTTCCTTTCGGGAGAATCCATTTGGGGAATCTTAAGTTCGCACGTCACAACAACTCATGATTGTTTAAACTTTTGGTTGCTGGGAAGGAAGCAGGAGCAAGGGAGCATCCTGGCTCTCGCTGCTTGATCATTCCTGCTTCCTGCTGCAGCTGAGCAGAGCATAACAACCCAGGGATGCTATGTCCCTGTGTTGTCCAAACCCAGAATTGTTAGTTCTTGGGGGAGAGACAACCCAAGGTAAGAACCCATCAACAAACCATCAGTTCCAAGTAGATTGTCTCTCCACCAACAACTCACAGTTTCAGATTTAGACATCACAAGCAACAAGCCAAGGATGGAGCATCTCTGGGTTGTTTGGTTTAGCAGACAAGAGCCAGGATGCTCCTTTGCTCCCACTTGTTCACTACTAGACAGGGTTTAAAGAAACCCTGGGTAGATGTGACATGTGAACCAGTTCATTGTAGCCTTTGTAACTGCTCTATGTCATTGATGGAAAATATTATCAGAATGTCTGGAGAATTAATTCTTTGCTTTTTGCATCGGACATGCTGATCTATTCTCATTTAGTCATGACTTCCACCTGCTTTTCTCTGTAGCAGTCATCCATAGAAAGAATATACAGAATATGGCAGGATGCACAATATTCCTGTTATAACTGTTGAGATATTAACCATTAGCCTTTAGAACAGGGGTGGGCTACTTGAGGCCCTCCATCTCTTTTGGCTTACAACTCCCAACAACCCTAGCCAGTGCTGAGGTATGATGGGCATTGTAGGCCAAAAAAATATCTGGAGGGCTACAAGATGCCCTGCTTTACAGTAAGTTTTATGTACCCCCTCAAATCCTGAAGACACTGCTTGCTACGCATGATCGACTCCTACTGCTGGTTTGTTTGTATGGGCTACAAGACCATTCCTACATACAATGTCAGGGATTAGAATCACTAGGCCAGCCAGGAATTCTCAAAACTTGGCCAAGGTAATTTCATCTGACCCAGCTTCCTCACTATGAATGCCATGGCCCAAAGGATAGTAGGGTAGCCTTTCCCAACCTCATGCCTCCAGATGTGTTGGATTGCAACTTCTTTAATACCCAGCTAGCATGGTGACTGGCTGTACTGGTTGGAAAAAGCTAGTGTAGGGTTAGGGATAAGAAACATCTCCCATCTGACCAACAATGTTCCACTTTTACATTGCCCAGAGCAAACCACACACACATCTGTAGATGGATTGAGAGCCCAACACTCATCCAATGTATTCCCTTTATTGAACTGTATTAGTTAATGCAATCAGATTAAGTCACATTTATACAGCAGACCATCCAGTTGCACTGAAACCGATGATATTCATTACATAGGGTTTTTTTTTTTGTTTTAATCACTGTCCGGTGAACTGGCAAATCCAATCAAAGCATTAGTCTTTAATTGTTTAAAAAAAAAACCCAAAAAAGTGTAAAAAAAATATTCAGACAATAGCCAAGCCATCACATCACGACACACAATTACCTAAAATTGCAATTAAAAAACAGTTAAACAGGGAAGAAAAGAAAAAATGAAAGAAAAGGGGGGGAAATCACTTCTAAATCTTGAACTATCAGTATAATACAAGAAGCAACAAAGGGCAAGAGCATCAAAGCAGATTCCTATCTAGCAACTATAAATTCAGTCAGAAGCAGAAGCTTTAAAGTACACTAAGCTCAAGCAGGACAATAAAAAATACTGCGCATGGAATACTTTTAATCTCTTCCATTAATATTCATTTCCAGCTGCTTATAATAGCAGCGCCTCATGGCCAAATCATTAGAGTTTTACATCTGGGTTGCAAATGACACTTTGATTGGATGTAATGTTCAAATGGTCCTCCCCACTGAGCTTCCGTCAAGTCTTCTGCAGCGAGGTGTCCTGTAGTGCCAGGGGCTCACTGAGCGTGCTGGCTCAACGTGTGGTTCTGGAAAAAGATGGGGAAAAGGAGACGTGCGTGAGGGGCAGAATAATAGAAAGCAAGCCCGTACCCTCCTACTCAGTCGCATTTATGCGGAACTCAACATAAAAGCTTTGCAATTATTACAGAACAAAATGCAATAAGGGGGGGGGGGAGAAAATGCTCCTAAGTAACAGCTGCCAATGTGACACATTTGCTTTGTACTGATAGATCTGTTAATGCTGGCATGAACTTAAGGAAGAAAAACAAAAAGGAAAAAACAGAAAGAAAAGAAACACAACGAAACAAAATTCAGCTAGCCAAGTGGCGCCGTGAGGATTTCTCTACATCCGAGCAAAGTGGTAACACTCTGCATGGAAGCCTGCCTTCTGGGACTTCCTTAACTGTAACAATTAAACAATATTCTCTATCGCCCAGGGACACCCACCCTCTCTTTGCCATATCTCTGTTATTCTCGCTCGGTGCTGATAGAAAGTCTTGGCAGAAAGAGACGCCAGATTGCGACGCATACACTTGACAGTTGGAGGAATACTTCGGCAACAGAAGCACCAGTTGCTGTGCTCCGGCCCATCCCAAGCCTGGTGTGGCTCAGGTATGCTGGCTTTCTGTGGCCTTAGGACAGAACAGGAAGTGTCGATATGCCTCTCCAGTGGCACATGCATCTGCAGCTGGCTTCCTATCACCAAAGAAGAACCCTCCAATTTTCAGCACAATGAAATTGAAAATATTGTGCCCAGACCAGGGGACAGAAAGTAACTGTGAATGCTCCCACTTTTACAAATAGGGTGCAGTGTTCAGGCTACTAGGCATTTCATGGCAGAAAGAGGTTAACAGAAAGGCTGGAAAAATCATGGCTGTGTTGCTCAGTGGTTTAATCTTGGTGAAAGGAAGACATTTACCACACAACTCTGCAATTAGCTTCCATCCTTCCATAAAGGGAGCTGCAACCAACCCCCTCAAGGGAGACATTACAGTTCAGACATCCTGTCTGTCATTTGCCAAGAGGCTAAATAAATCCTAATGCTATACAGAAGTTGCATATTCAGTCTAATGCAAACGGAAGTCATGTCTCAAAGTTACAAGCACCTTAGGGATAGTGTCTGAAATATCCAGCTCCTGGAAGTACTGGAGACCTCTTGCCAGTCATGCAATCTTTGTGCCCAGGTCTACAACTCCTGCAGCACTTTTAGGCGGAGATCTTTTCTCAGAGATTCGGTATGACCTGTGGAGGGACAATAACTCATACTGATCTTGTGGCATGGAATGAGTGACTGGTCAGTCCCAGTTCTCTTGGGTTTATAGCATGGCAGGAGTTCTGCCTGAACCTAAACGTGCGTGCCAATTTTGCTTGTGTGGGTAGAAGCTACTACCATGGACAGAAGATCATGAGCCCAATTCAGAGAAAATGAATTGTGCTAAAGTCCCACTGAACTCAACAGCACAAGTTAATCACCACCAATAAAGGTAAATTCATTCTAAGGGGGGCTTTTGTACACTTTCAATCAGAGCCTCTCCACCATTTCACCTTGAAATGCAAAGGCTTGAAATAACTTCAGATTATTATTCACTCATCTCCTCTTACATTTCATGGCAGGTTGCTAATTTCTCCCCTATAATATTTACCTAAGTAGGAAGAAATCCCCTAACAAGGATGTAGTCCAAATTAACCGGCACCACAATCCTAATTATTTGACTTGAAATATCTGCTTGCAAAACTAGCTAATGGCCCTTCAATAACAGTGTAATGTCACAGACATATATTTAACTTTCCACAAATCCTTTATTTCCTCCTAAGCAAGCCAAAGTTATTCTTTGTACCAGAAGAAGAGTGGAGGGAACCCCCTCCTCAATCCTTTATTACTGAGATGATATCAGTCTAATGAAAATTATCTGGTGACAACATTTAACTAATGGAGGTTCCATTTGCAGGCCTTGTCTCCAGAGGTAGCAGTGACCCCATTTAAATAGTTGGTACAATAGTTGCTGAACTGTGCACTTCCCCAGAGTGACCACCAGGTGTCACAAGTGCTGTGGCGTTTCTAAATCATGTCGAAGTTATGCGCAGTCTTGTGGCCAGCAGGTTTCCTATCAAACTCTACATAATGACGCTCATTCTCTGGCACACCACATGACAAAAGGTTAAGGGGAAAGGCAGAAAGCCATGCCATTTGGAAAAATACATACAGCAAGACCTTTTGAAATTAAACATGAAAGAGATAAAACAACAACTAAAATTCGAGCTTCTAAGTAGCAGGCCAATTCCATCATAAACTATTGTAGGACAATTAGAAGCTGGTTCCGGTATTGTTCATGATTTACTGTAGCTATGCATAAAGGGATTTATCACTGGCGCACTTTCAAAATCCCTCTCTCGTTAATTATTAAATTTTTACCCCACCTTTCTGTGTTAGGCACTTGATGGAGCAATCCGTATTTTGAGGAGCGGGGGGAGTGAGAATCCATGGCGGTTGCTTTGCCATATCCAAAGTTCTGCCAGCTCACTGCAGCAAGGGTGGGATGGGGCGGCTTTATCTTTTCTTCTTTTTAACCTTCTTTCCCACTCCCATTCATTGCAGTGGGGGGGGGGAATTAACTATGCCAGTGCCAGGACGGGTGTGGCTTTGGACCCATTTCGTGTGAGTGTGGGGAGGAACAAGGGATTTAGGACCCTGCAGATCCACAGCCCCTCAACTTCTACCCTAGAGAGCACCAGTTTGCTCCCTTAGATCCAAAATAACGACGTATCAATTCAGTAGAAAAACAAACCTACAAAAGCAACAGCAAGAACAGCAGAGAAAACGGTAGAGGACAGCAAAAGCAACCACTGATTAAAAACCAGCAGCAGACGATCAGTCACCTCAGCAAGTTCAAGGCCTTGTCTGAATGAGAAGGCTGTTGCCTGCTGACAGAGGGCCTACAGGGAAGGGAGGTGGGATTATGGGAGTTGTAGTCCAACACATCTGGAGAGCACCAGGGTGGGGAGTATATATATTACAACGAAGAGGAGAGGTTGGGAAGGAAGTTAGATGAGGAAGTTAGTACATCACGCTGGAAGCATGATTTAGTTCTGGTACCACTATGCTGTGGCACACAGAACTACTCACAGTGACCTGTGAGTGACCCCCCCACACACATACACACACAAATAACCCCCACTAACAGCCAGGGATAGCTTGTTCTGTATAGAGGCTTATCACAGATCTGTTACCCTGAGATAACCACCTTCAGATGACAATCTCCAACTATTACATGTGTTAGCAAAGATCCCTAGCTACTTGCCCTAAGAATGATGGCTTCAAAATGCTGCATCATGCTGTTTTCTAGTAATTAAAATTGCCTTGATGGGCACTGCAAGTGTATGGGATACCACACAACCCTCTTTTGCAGGCAGTTGAGAAAGTCTTGATGAAACTATTCATTAGATGAGTCAACATAACCACTGCAAAAATTCTGTTCTGCGTTCCACTGTATTGACTATGTAAATATTTAACACCTTTATGGCAGAATGACCTATGCAATGCTATGCGCTGTTCAAGAGATGGAGTGGATGCTAATAAAAAATTATGCTACAAATGTTTCCAACTGCGCAGGGTGGGAGCAGCAAACGAGTGCAGATGTTAAATCAATTGAAGAGGGCTTCTAAAAAATAGTATGATACATACACATTTTAAACAAGGGATGCAGGATGACAAAAACTGCAGATATCAGTGAGAACATTTAATTTGGCTGGATAGGCTAACTTTAGAGTCACTATGGTGAATGAATGAATGAATGAATGAATGTACAGTTACTGTGGGTCAGAAATGATTTACAGTTTCATTTGAATAAAGGTTTTGGCTGATACTTACGGGCCAGAGAATAATTTGTCGGGAGTGGGCAGGAAAGAAGTCTTTATTCCTTCCCCTGCATGCCCAGCACAAGCTTGTGGTAACATAGTCCCAACTCTCCCTCTTTTTATATGACAACAGGAAATCCCTAACTTTGGTGCTGAAAAGATCCGATGATGTGTTCCACTGGGCATGCATAACCTCAGACCCCCATTTCCCATTTTCTCACGATTCTGTCAGAGATCTAAAGCAGTTTTCAGGAAAATAATAGGCAGGTATTCTGAAATGTATGGCAGAGCGGCACCCATTCCACGTTGCTTTATTGCTAGGGATTCTTGATTTTACTGTTTTTTGCTCTTTTATCACTGGATGGGATTTGATAGGGTTTTGTCATATAAGCCACTTTGAGAGGGTGTTTGCCCTTAACGATGGACTTAAAATAATAATAATAATAATAATAATAATAATAATATTGTGCTACACACTAGTCTTATGGCAAATACAAGAGAATTCTTACTTGTTCCCAATAGTTTAAACAGCCTTAAAAAGAGGACAGCCAGCCAACAGAGCTCAGGAACCTGAATAAAGCTTATAGACCAAGAACATTACCCAGAATTGAAGCTAAGTGGAGAGCAGGGAACGTGGCATGCAGAAAAGCCTGCCACGCACTTTAGAATCATGAAAACTCCAGCAAGACATGCTTAAGAGAGCTTTAGCTATTGGGACATATAGAAATGTAATGAAGAAATAAATAAAAAAATAGTGAGGGCAACACCACAGCAGGCAGGAGGACCAAGACTTGTCTTGTATCCAGTGGTAATCACACACACATACTCAGAGCAGAACTAATACTTGCGTACTGCCCTTTGTTGTTGGGAATATTGCCAGTGGCCAAGGGAAACACACATGCACAAACCTGTACCTGGTTTTGGGGGGCAGGTAGAGCATCATTTTAACCCCCCGCACACATTTTTTTCTGCAAGGGGAGGGAGTCTCCACCACTTGTAAAGATCCTCCACTTCCCCCCTCCCAATTAAGCACAGCAGATGTCAACATACAGATGTACCACTTTGTAGAGAGGGAGTCATTCCCATAATTACAAAAAAATCACCACCTCCCGTTGCATGCTACAGCAGAGGTAGGGAACCTGCAGACCTCCAGAAGTTGGATAACAACTCCCATTGTCCTTGGCATTGCTGGCTGAGGCCAATGGGAATTGAAATCCAACCACATCTGGAAGGTCACAGGTTTCCTAAACCCCTGTGCTACAGTAATAGTTTAGTATTTGTGCTTTGCCGCTCCAGCAAATGTTTAGGTCATATACTATGTTCATGTTTCACATACCCTCCTTTTCATGCATTGCTGTTGTTTTCTAGCTCTCCTCATGCAAATGTACATGCAATTCATCAAGTGTATGCTTGGGTTAAAGAGGACTGAAAATAGAATGTGCATGAAGACTGGTGATGGTGGAAAAATCGACAGCATGGCATGGAAGTTTCATACACCACCCCATTGTGCTATGTAAGTCTCAGAGTGACATTGGAGATGCAAATTCATCTGAGACATTTTGTACATTGCCAGCTCCTTAGTCTCCTAGGACTGTGTTGTGGAAGGGACCACCGACTCAGTGGTACAGCATCTGCTTTGCATGCAGAAGATCCCAGGTACAACCTCTGGCATTTCCAGTTCAAAGCCTCAGATGGCAGGTGATATGAAAGATCTCGGCTGGACGGCTGCTGCTGCCAGTCAGAGTAGACAGACCAATAGTCCGACCTGGTAGAAGGCAGCTTCCTCTGTTGCTATGACTGGGTGGTGCATGAAATCCAGTTTAATCTGCCATTTGTATACAGTTCCCCACATTTCTTGGGAACTGCGAATATTGACACAGTAGTGTAAGGAACTGCTGATTTAGGCAGTCTGTCTGTGCACTTGCTCCCTGCCTTCATGTGCATGTGCACTGCCGCTGCTCTTTATGCGCATTCTCCATTCAACTCATTTTAACCACACTGCCCATATTCGCATTGTCTTCTCAGTCCCCTTTGTGCACCTCAGGGCACAATAAACCAGTCCGCCTCCGAAGCGCAACAGAACCGTTTCACACGCATACATCTCTTTCTGTGCCCCAATGTGTGCCTGCTTGTGTCAATGCAGCCACATTTCTACTCCGCCTTTAATTGCAATTTCTTCTGCCAACATGAATTCTAACATTGGCGGGGGTGGGGGGGAGAAGTACAATGCAAAACGGTTTAGCATTCTCCAATCGAAGCAAGGGCCGCTGGCGCTCAGCAGATCCATACTTATTTAGGCAGTGTCATTTCAAAGATAATGCACAATCAGCACTAGTGGCAAGGCATACAGTCTACAGGCTGAGAACATGATTTCCAACCTGTGTGCCTGCTGCATTGATTACGCCAGGCAGGTCAATAGTATGTGGCTCTAAATCTGATAATGAAGCTCTCGTGAACCCTCTCTCCTCAAACATGGGTTAATAATACCTTCTGCACTCATCTAATACAAACAGCATGCTGTTTTTGTAAGCAAGAGGCTGGCCAGAGATGCAGAGTGATTACACTCAAATTCAACAGCAATTCAGAAATGAGGTCACTCTTTATCTCCCTAAGGGCCCACGACCCCGACAGATTGTCACGCCACCCATCAGTCCTGAGGTTTTGGAGGGATGTTTACCATAAATAAAACCAGAGGATCACATAAATAATGTTGTTCTTGGAAGCCCTGTGGGTTGTATCCCAGATAATCACATCTAGCAAAAATGCAAAGCATCCCCATCACCATGACATCAAGCAGAATAGACCTACATCTGCATAAAGCAAAGGTAGCTAAAGCTCCCAAAAGTGTATGGTCCCTTTCCCAAGTAATCCTAAAATTGATGTGCGATGTTAGTTTTGCTTAGCTCTGGGTTTAAGAACAGACATGAGGTTGCATGTTTTCTTATGACAGAAACACAGGTGTGTGTGGTTTCAGTTAAAACAGAATCTATCACCCCTTTTACAGAAAAGAGACAAACGGCAATGAGTAGAATGTAGCGAAAGAACACAGTGTCCTCAGTGCTCAGTCTCCTAAGGCTTTGACCTCACTGCCACCCCATCAGTGGGTCTTTCCAGGACAAGCTGGGGGCAAGCTATCCATTCCTTGTCCTAGAAAATTCCTGTGCTGCTCTCTTCAGGCATGTAGATCACACATGCAAAGTGCAGCACAAGAATCATTTGCAAGTACGTACCCATAGCAAGAAGACGGCCGAGATGCTTAAAAATGGATTTACTTGCAAGCAAATACCCTTGCAAGCTTGCAGGGTGTGTCTCAGTCTGTGGTCCTCATGATGTCATGATTAACACTAAAGGGGGAAAGTATTCATTCCACTGTCATCTTGGTTGTGTTACATGCAAGTGGGCTTTTATGGAGGGGTGCTAGCCCAAAAATGCATCCTGGAGTGCCTGCTTGGCCAAAAGAATCCTGGATTAGAGAAGCAATCGTGTGGATTCAGCAAAACAGGCCCCTCTGTTATGGCTGCTTAAAAGCTAACTGCAGGCTCCTGCAACTGCATGGGGATGTGGTCGGCTGGGGCCTCTGGCCACATGGGTGTGGTGAAGCCCAGCATTACCACCTTGAACATCTGAAGAAGCAGACAGCTGACAAGTCTGGGATTAACTAGACTGGGATTAAAGCCCTAAACGGCTTGGGGCTAGGTTATCTGAAGGATTGCCTCCTCCCATATGTACCTGACTGGACCCGAAGATCATCTTGAGAGGTCCTTCTCCAGGAGCCTCTGCCAAAGGAAGTGAGGCGGGTGGCAACCAGGAAGAGGGCATTTTCTGCTGTGACACCCTGGCTGTGGAATGAGCTCCCTTGAGAGGTTCACTTGGTGCCTACGTTGTGCTCCTTTTGGCATTAGGTGAAGACCTTTTTATTTTCGTACCCTGGTCTTTATCTCTGCTGTTTTAAATATGTATTTTAAATCTCTGCATTGCTGCTAGGTTTTATTCTGGTTGTATTTTTACACTGTGGTTTTAAGCTTTCATATTTTATATCATTTTATGTTGTACTTTGTGGTTTTAATTTCTGTGAACCACCCAGAGAGCTTCGGCTATTGGGCAGCATAGAAATCAAATAAATAAATAACTGCATGGATAAGTAGTGAGGGGCGAACTGTCTTTGGATCAATTCAGAACTGGGCTCAGAAACCTGAGCTGTTTCCCCCCTCCAGTTGGAAACTTGCTCTGTTTCCCCCTCCCCCTAAGCTCAATTCTGAAATTTGGACCTGGCTGCGCTCCGAATGATCTCATGCACAGGAGTGTTCTAGATACAAGCAGCCCTGGAACATGCCATTACCAGAGTACCTGATTCCATACTACTTTCCAAATGTAGTTTTCCCAGGGTCTCTGATCCCTGAGCCACTGCTGCACAGTATTCAAGCTGCCAGGGTAGGAAGCTCAGATTACAATCCAAGTCAGAAAAACACTATGGGGATAAATAGAGCCCAGTTCATAATGCACCCGAGCATTATGAGCAAGCTTAATTTTGTATTTGGAGACGGGTAATTATGATCCTCAATGACATTACAATTGCTAGTCACCTTCCCACATGGTTACAGGCACCACACAGTAATCGTTTAAGAGACTACTGGTTGGCTGAATTCACCTCTCTTTTATAGCTATGACTGAGTAGCCAAGATTCAGACTGAGTGAACAGTGGCTTGTAAAATGCATTATACCAGTCAATCACCCAGTGTGATTTAGCTTCCTATGGGAATTCAGCACGTATGTTTGTGTTGAGAAGACCACCTTTAAGAACAAGTGCTTTCTTCTTTCTGGGCACATACTAAACCTACTGCAACAAAGGCATGTCTATGGCACTCCCACTCTGCATTCAGAACAGCATTAAAATGGGTAGATTTTAAGAGGACATTGAGAACAAGGTAAGGAAAGACTACCAAGAAAGGGGTGGGCAGGCAGGAAACCGGGAACATTTTTTTAAGCAAATCTAGAAAGCTGTAAAGAACAATATTGTTTAGGAACCTGGAATGTCAGATCAATGAATCAAGGTAAGCTGGAGGTGGTCAAACATGAGATGGCAAGATTGAACATCGACATCTTGGGAATCAGCGAACTGAAATGGACAAGCATAGGCGAATTTAATTCAGGTGACCATCATATCTACTACTGTGGGCAAGAATCCCTTAGAAGAAATGGAGTAGCACTCATAGTCAATAAAAGGGTGGGAAAAGCAGTACTGGGGTACAATCTCAAAAATGATAGAATGATCTCAGTACGAATCCAAGGCAAACCATTCAACATCACAGTAATTCAAGTCTATGCCCCAACCACTGAGGCCAAAGAGGCTGAGGTTGATCGGTTCTATGAAGACCTACAACACCTTCTAGAACTAACACCAAAAAAAATGTCCCTTTCATCATAGGGGATTGGAATGCTAAAGTAGGAAGTCAAGAAATCACCGGGATAGCAGGCAAGCATGGCCTTGGTGTACAAAATGAAGCAGGACAAAGGCTAATAGAGTTTTGACAAGAGAACACGCGCAAACACGCTTTTCCAACAGCACAAGAGGCGACTCTACACATGGACATCATCAGATGGTCAATATCGAAATCAGATTATGTCCTTTGCAGCCAAAGATGGAGAAGCTCCATACAGTCAGTAAAAACAAGACCTGGAGCTGACTGTGGCTCAGATCATGAGCTTCTTATGGCAAAATTTCGGCTGAAATTGAAGAACGTAAGGAAAACCACTAAACCATTCAGGTATGACCTAAATCATATCCCTTATGAATATACAGTGGAGGTAAGGAATAGATTTAAGGGATAAGACCTGATAGACAGAGTGCCTGAGGAACTATGGACGGAGATCCGTAACATTGTTCAGGAGGCAGCAACTAAATCCATCTCAAAGAAAAAGAAATGCAAGAAAGCAAAGTGGCTGTCTGATGAGGCTTTACAAGTAGCTGAGGAAAGAAGGGAAGCGAAATGCAAGGGAGAAAGGGGAAGATATATCCAACTGAATGCAGATTTCCAGAGAATAGCAAGGAGAGACAAGAAGGCCTTCTTAAATGAACAATGAAAAGAAATCAAGAAAAACAATAGAATAGGAAAGACTAGAGATCTTTTCAAGAAAATCAGAGATATCAAGGGAACGTTTTGTGCAAAGATGGGCATGATAAAGGACAAAGAAGGCAGGGACCCAACAGAAGCACATGAGATTAAGAAGAGGTGAAAGAATACACAGAAGAACTATACAGGAACGATCTTAATATCCCTGATAGCCATGATAGTGCGCTCACTGAACTTGAGCCGGACATCCGAGACAGTGAAGCCAAGTGGGCCTTAGGAGGCATTACTAACAACAAAGCTAGCGGAGATGACAGTCTTCCAGCTGAGCTATTTAAAATCCTAAAAGATGATGCTGTGAAAGTGCTGCACTCAATATGCCAACACATTTGGAACACTCAACAGTGGCCACAAGACTGGAAAAGGTCAGTTTACATTCCAATTCCAAAGAAGGGCAATGCCAAAGAGTGTTCAAACTACCGTACAATTGCACTCATTTCACATGCCAGCAAGGTTCTGCTCAAAATCCTACAAGCTAGGCTTCAGCAGTATGTGAACTGAGAACTACCGGAAGTACAAGCTGGGTTTCGAAGAGGCAGAGGAACTAGAGATCAAATGGCCAACACTCGCTGAATCATGGAGAAAGCAAGAGAATTCCAGACGAGGGTAAAGAAGCAATAGTAAGAACCGGACATGGAACAACCGATTGGGTCAAAATTGGGAAAGAAGTACGACAAGGCTGTATATTGTCGCCCTGCCTATTTAACTTATATGCAGAGTACATCATGAGAAACGCCAGGTTGGATGAATCACAGGTCAGAATTAAGATTGCCGGGAGAATTATCAACAACCTCAGATACGCAGACGATACTACCCTAATGGCAGAAAGCGAAGAGGATCTCAAGAGCCTCTTGTTGAGGGTGAAAGAGGAGAGTGCAAAAGCTGGTTTGAAACTCAACATTAAAAAAACTAAGATCATGGCATCTGGCCCCATCACTTCCTGGCATATAGAAGGGGAAGAAATGGAAGCAGTGACAGATTTTATTTTCTTGGGCTCCAAGATCACCGCAGACGGTGACTATAGCCATGAAATTAAAAGACGCTTGCTCCTTGGGTGGAAAGCTATGGCAAACCTAGACAGCATAGTAAGAAGCAGAGACATCACCTTGCCGACAAAGGTTAGTATAATCAAAGCTTTGGTTTTCCCAGTAGCAACGTATGGCTGTGAGAGCTGGACCATAAGGAAGGCTGAGCGCCGAAGAATTGATGCTTTCGAACTGTGGTGCTGGAGAAGACTCTTACAAGTCCCCTGGACTGCAAAGAGGTCAAATCAGTCCATCCTAAAGGAAATCAACCCTGACTGCTCATTGGAAGGACAGATACTGAAGCTGAAGCTCAAATATTTTGGCCACCTAATGCGAAGAGAAAAGTTGCTGGAAAAGACCCTGATGCTGGGAAAGACTGAAGGCAAAAGGAGAAGGGGACGGCAGAGGATGAGATGGCTAGATAGCATCACTGATGCAATGAATATGATCTTGAGCACACACCGGGAGAGAGCGGAGGACAGGAAGGCCTGGCATGCTATGGTCCATGGGGTCACGAAGAGTCGGACACAACTGAATGACTGAACAACAACAAGAAAGCTTGCACACATGCTGGGAATCTTCCACACTGATAAAGAGTCCCTGCCAGTAAATCACAGGGGTACTACAACAGACACAGGTGAAAAAAAATGAAATGGGGGCAATGATGGTTTGTGGCCATTATACATCCATCTGATGGTGCTACTCTGCATCTGTTAGCATCTTCTGCATACCAAGTGGGGTTTTGTGGTTTGTTTTGAGATCTTGGAATCTAGATGATGGAACAAAGACTCAACTGAGGCTGCATTCACATGACCAGAGATGAAAAGTGCTCAATACTTCTGCAAGGGGGGTTAGAGCATGTGCCTAACTCACCTACCTGCCTTCATACAACTTATGCACATTTTCCATCAGGAGAGTTTGATTCAATGAAGTCATGGGAGACAATCCCAAAGGTCTCTGCTCTGCTTTCCAGAGAGGAAAACTCTTAAAGGAGTTGTTAAACTTGGGTGAACATGGGCCATGATCCAAAGAGTGACTTCATCCATAACTAAGGGCTTGAGCATGAGTGTTGGAATCTTTGATGGGTTTTCCCCACCTTTTGAACAACAGACTATCCTGCGATATCACACAAAGATTTTGAAAGTTCTCTCTGCTTTAACAGTAATTTATCATGGGTGGGTTGATGTCCAGGAAACACAAACCTAAAATCCCCCTGGGCAAGCAACACCAGCTGTGTGGATTTTGGCCATCATTTCTATATCTGATTTAAAGACGGCGCATCAACAGGACAGGCATAGGAAGCTGCCTTACACCAGGTCAGAATACTTGCCCATTTAATGCAATATTGTCTGTTGTGACTGGCAGTCGCTTTCCAGGGTCTCGGGCAGAAGGAGATCTTTCTCATACCTGCTTCCTGACCCATCATCTGGAGGTGCCGCAGATGAAACCTGGGAATGTCTGCATTCAAAACGTGCTGTTACCACTGACCTATGGTCACTCTCCTGAACCCCGATGCTTGAGAATAAAATTCACAATGCATCTAGCAAACCCTGAGTAGGGATGTATGAGAAATTTCAGTTCATTTTTTTATCTGGATTTACCCAGTTTGCACCTTCTGGATCAAACATGGATTCAGACACAATCTGCTGCCGAAAATACATATGTTTCCGAGCTTACAATGTGATTTGTGGACCCCCAAAAATGCGTTTCATAGCATGCGTACATTTGGAAAATGAGCATGAAAAATGTGTACTTTTGAAAAATGCGCACAAATATGCTTTAATCAATGGGAGAAGAATCTGTATATTTCAAAGATGTGCACAACTGATGCATACATTTGGAAAAATATGCACGAAAATACCCACGGATTTGCATGTGAAAAGGAAAAAACAAGGCTTGCAATCTGATGTGGAGTCAAGTCAGAACGAGCTTTGAGACGGAATTTGGGGGAACTTCAGCAAGCTTGAGTTTTGCTGATTCACACATTGCAGCCTTTTATTAAGGAGGTCTGTTGCAGGCTGGACATTGTTCAAAAGAGACAGAGGTTTCCTCTTTAATCATTCACAGTAGAGCCACATTAATGAAACAGCCAACATCAAGCTCAACAGGATCACCCATGAAAACTAGGCATATCTGGATATCAACGAGTAAATTCATATAAAACCTCTTGCCCGTTCATCTCTTCCTTGTAAGCAAGCCTTAAGAGCACATCATCAACTTTTCTATCCAGCACAACAGGCTCCAATAAATGAGAGACACTGTAGCTACAGGTGGCAACACAGAAACGGGGGGTATCGGTTCCAGTGGTTTTGCTGAAGTGACCTAGTGACTTCTGGGAAGATTATGTGCCCATTACCCGCTATATTTTCCTACCCAGGGAGTCCTGTCCAGGTCCACTTCAGAGCCTATGGATTGCTCTCCTTACCGTTTTTCATTAGGCATCCCTTTTCCCAACCTGGTGCTTTCTTAGATGTGTTGTACTACAATTTCCACCATCCCCAACCAGCAGGGCCAATACAGCTGAAGGGCACCAGGCTGGGGAAGGCTGCCTGCCTGAGACTTTTGCAGCTTGGGAGGAGGATGCCCCTCTTTATGACACCAATCCCAATCAACTGGCAAGGTCCGTAGAAAATACATCTGATTTTAAAACTAGTGTCCAGGATTTGAAGAAATCAAAGGCTCTCTGACAAATGGGTACTGCATGTGTGCGTTTCTTTAATTGTAAATTTTACCCTTTACGTTTCTTTTTGTTTAATGCAATTAAGAGCAACCCATCGCTAAAGATCAGGACCTTTTGTGTCTTGGCTTTTAATATATTATTCAGCTGAAGGAGACAGGAAGGTACTTGCCTCAGCCAGTAGAGCTTATGTTATAGCTTCCTCTATGGGACACCCCCCCCCCCGAGTCTTAGATTGGGACTGTGCTAATCCAGACCTTGAGATGTGACAGCCAACAACCGGCTGGTGCATATATGTGTGCATGTTGTGGCTGCCAATCAGAAAAGCATTTCTGAAGGGGGTGGGAGTGCTGGGAGAGCAGAATGACCTCTCATTGTATTTTGCTATTTTTCTTTTCTGTGCCACTCGAGAGAAAATTGGGGGGAGAGGGAATCACCTTTGCACTCTTGGGCAGTTTATATATATGCTTATTTTTAGAATGGTTTGTCAATTATCCAAGGGTCTAACACTAACAGATGGCCTGTCTTAAAGACTCATATGCTTGCTAGCATACACTTCCAACAAAATGGTAAATATACTCAACAGCGTGCCATAAATGGCTTTCAATGAGTACTCCAAATCCAATTTAGTTAGCACACTTCATTAAAACTGATAGTGGGTAACCAAAGCTTCTTCTAAATCCAGGCATTAATTCCCAGTCCAGTTGTTCGAGGTAACGTGCAAGTATGGCTAGTTATCTGTCTAGTTCTCAATTTGCCAAGAAATATGCCATTTACCTGGTTTTCTTTTCCAACCGTTACATTATATGTTTGGAAAACATGAAGCCTAACTTATCGCACAACACTTAAGAAAAAGAAGGATGGTAATCTAGAAATGGAGGCTTGTGCTTTCTTACTCTGTTTGGAGAATCCCTGGAAGCAGAGGAAGACATAAACTCGAAACATCCTCTGTGATTTTAACAAACAACAAAGTAAAGTGCCTAAAAAGAACCAAAACTAGGTGCTCTACAAGAAGACACCACACCTAACCAATGGATGTCCAATCTTAACACCTGGCAGGAAATGTGACTCTCTGATTCCAACATTCATGTACTGAGTTGATGCTAATGAGAATCTCTTTCTTTCAGTAACAACCAAGCCATCTCTCTCTTGCTTCAAATCCTTCCTTGAAATGTTTTTTCCTTCAGATCTTTAGGTCTACCTGTTAGTCCTTATCCTTTAACTGAAACTAGGCAACTGTTAATTTATTCATTTGATTTATACCCTGCCAAAAGTGGTACTCAAGGCAGCTTACAAAAACGATTTAAAATAGATTAAAACAATAAAAGATATTAAAATGCAGTAAAAACTTAACAAACGCTGCATCCAAGCAGACAGGTCAAATAAAACAACACAAACAATACGTATGAATCTGACCTGTTCCGGCAATCAAAGGGCATACAAGGTACTATATTACAATCATTTGCAAGGCTGGTGAAAGAGCAAAGGGACATTCATAGGGCACCTCCATTCTAACAGGTTGGAAGGTGATTAGTTCTCCAATGAATTTCCCCTCCTTGCACATTACATGGTTAATTGTTTTCCTAAGCATGACTGCAAGAAATGCTTGTATCATACTGGTACACATAACAGAGAGCTGGCATTAGATGCGACTCCTTACCAAGCAGACATCCGATGGCTAACCTGAGTTTGCTGCAAAATGACATGTGCAACGGTCGTCAGTCAAAGCTGGAAATGGAACTTTTGGTTCCAACTACAGCGATCCATCCAGTGTTTACAGCACAACAGGCACTTCACAAAGGGGGGGGAGGGGCGCGCCAGGGATGATTCACAGCATGCAAAACACTGCTCTCCATTCTAGACCAGGAAGCATCCTGAATGAAGCCTCCGGGTTTGCTAGTCGAGCCTTCTTGAAATAATGGCTTTTTAGTCCCTGAGTAAGTGCCGCACATACTTCCAGAGAAGCAAGTGCTTACATCTCACTCAGCTACAGGAAAGACTATTGAGCAGCGAGAGCAGCATATCGCTGAAGTAAACCCAGGCATGGCATCAGCACCCAGCACCGTATGGCAAATACTGGGGTTCGTCAGCCCCAAGGGCCCACTGCAGCCAACACCAGCCTCCATGTATTGTATCGTATCGTTTCAATGGCTGCAGCTACTGCCACCATCTTCATTACCTCCAGTGCCACTGGGCCCTGCCCCCAGCAGGCAGAAAGGACATTGTGTCAGAGTGTCAGGCCTAAAGGCACTGGGAATGATGGAGATGGCCGCAGCAGCTGCCTCACCTGGCAGTTTTCTTCGCAGCACTGGGCTGAGGGAGCACAGAGTGGCTGGAGCTGCATTGCTTTCAGCACCACTATCTGCCCCGACTGCTGCCACCCAGCCCCTCTGCCCCAACACATTTGGGAGGGCCCACCAGGGCGGCACTGCGGGGAGGGCACCTTGCCTAGGTCCCACTCAAACCTGCCCTCAGATCTGAGTAAACTTTATGTTTAAACAACCTGGGGGTTGTTTTCGCTCTTCTGAAAAGACCCTTACCATTCAAGGTAAGTTTTTATCTTATTTTATTCTGCAAGTAATTCTGTGTCTCCGTTCTCCCCTCTCCTCAGTTACAGTGTTGCGATCACAAGATTAAGTAATAATTTGACACATTTTAGAATATGCCCCAGTCCAAGCTGCTCGGAGGTAATTAGCTCGATGTTCTTCTGTAGCAGTGGGACGGACAAGGAAGGAGGACAGGTGCGGTAGCTCTATCACTTGCTTACAGCCAAACAGCTGTTTGGTGGGATCTCAGCTGAGGAAAGAAACAGATGCATGTGCAGTGATGATGTCATTATGTCACGTCCATGGCAAAGAGGATGAAAGAGAGGGATTGGAGAGGTGGCAAGTGGAAAGCAAGCGACAACACGATTGGCTGAATAAGATGGGAAGTATACAAAGGACAGGAGGAAAAGACTATTTTCAACGTCATTATTTGTAGGGACTTTTGACCTGAACTTCTGAGTAGCCTCAGGGATTCCAGAGCTTGAATAAAGAACCATATAACCCAAAGCATAGAAAAATTCAGAGAGAATCAAAATTGCAGAGCACACTCAGTCCCCAGGTAGGCAACATCTTCAGATGCAGAAGACAACTGTCTCTGTGAAGCCTCTGGATTGGCCAGGTCTAGGTCAACATTAGGAGCCTGACATTCAGCCTGGTCAACAATGCCTTTTGCCTACTTCATTTCAGGTTCCACTTCAAACCAACTCCTAATTCTGGCTCCAGTCCTGGCTCCAGCAACTGATTTCACAGACTTGGAACACACACACTCAGGCCTGGATTTGGGTACAGCCGTGAGACAAACCTGATCCAACAGCAAGATAACCTTATACTGTTGAGTAACCCACACTCCACTGACATCAGTGGCCAAAAGAAGGATTTCATTGTTGTGATTGCAGTGTTTTACCTCCACCTAGAGATGGGTATGTTCTCCAGTGTAGTCATGGATCTCTTATGTGCTGCTTCATTCATTCCAATGGGGTAGGGAGAGAAGCAAATCCATATGCACGAAGAAGTGTGTATGGGGATCTGCTAGGGATATAGCAAGCTGCCTTATGCACAAACCACTGGTCCATCTAGCTCAGTACTGTTGAGAATGACTGGCAGCGGATCACCAGGGTTTCAAGCAGAAATTTTCCAGCCCTATCTGGAGATGCCAAGGACTGAACCCAGGACCTTCTATATGCAAAGAATGTGCTCTACCACTGAGCAATAGCCCCTCTACAACTGATCTGTGGCCCCTCCAACTTTGAAATGAATGTACCTGAACTCCCATACCTGGAACAAGTTACAGGACTATGGTGATATTTTTGAAGTCCCAGCAGCATAATTGTCCATTTTTCTTCCCTATCTCTTTGAACCCCAGGATAAGCGAGCAGGAAATTTTGAGAGGATCCCCTCCAAAGACAAGAGCTGGGCCTGGCATTGTCTCAGAGACTCCATTAAGATTTGCAATGCAAGGGCTGCGTACTCCCTATTTATTTTATTATTTTAAACCCACTGGATAAAATGCTGTTGTAAAGAAAAGTAAAGCAAAGCCCCTGGGAATATTTTCTTAGCACAGCACTTTGGAAGTAAGAAAAAGAAGCACTAGAGAATACATTATTAAGAGATAACCAGAAGTTCTCTGTTAGAAATTGAGAGAGAGAGAGAAAGAGAAAGAATGAATATATCTGTAAACACACTATGATTCACTCAGGCACCCACTGAAACAAGGCAACTAATAATGCCTAGTCTCGAGAGATGGTGGGCTCCTGAAAATTTTACTTGTAAAGATGGATCATCATCAAGCTATCTGCAATTTGTACTCTTCAGTACCCCATGCTGAAGATCAAACTAAATTCAAGAATGAACTTTGCACTTCCCCCCAAAATGCAAAAGGAGCAAAAGCACCCCCAATTCAATTACCATTCTTAGAAGCACATGACAATAGAATATTTTTAGAAATCTTTGACACTTGTGCACACACACATCATTTCCATCTGACTGCGTAATCGAGTTTTTGTTTATCTATGTATAGAATGAAGAGAGAGAATGGAGAATCCCAGCACACATGCTGGTTTTGTTGACAGTAGCTGGCCTTCTGAATTCAACTTGGACAAGTCCACAGTCTTCTTGGGGAGTTGTCGAAGTGCTGCCTCCTTGCCCTGGTTGGAAGGGATGGCTCCACACACAATAAAGCCAGCTTCTGATCTCTGATATGCTGGCGCGCACTGCTGAACACATTCCAGTCATTTGCATCCATCTTGACATGGACTGATGTTCAGAGGCTAACTCTGAGGCGGTAGCTGGGTGGGCTTCTGGCGAGATAAGAAACCAGCCTCCCAAACTACAATCAACCTTGAATTAAATGCTGTTAAAGAAGAATGTAATGAATGCAAAGAATATTTATTATTCATAAATGAGAAGGTAGCAAAATCCTGCTGTGTTTCAGAGGAAGTGGCCCTTCCTCAAGCTAATATTTCATGCCAATAGTAGCTACTCTTCTAAGAAAAACTCAGTGGTCTGAACTGCCTTAGATGTAGGAGGTTCACACTTGTGAACCTCCTATTTGTGTCTTCTTGGGAAAAAATTCCACTGAGAATTACTCTCAAATAAATTTGTCTAGGATTGCAGTCTGAGATGTGCACCCATCAAATTATCTTTTTTTCTGCAACATGGCTTCACTGGTGTCTCCTTGTCTTCCTTCCTTCCCAGACTTGCGTGCATCCCTGTCCAACTTTCCAGCAGTACTCCAAAAAATCCCAAGCTAATGTCAGTGACATGTTTTATCTATAAAACTAATCTAAACAAGAGCGAAACATCTCAGAACTGTTTTGCTAGGGAGCAACTATTTTCCTCTAAACTTTATTAGCAACTGGGTTTGACAACAGGTTTCTCTGAACCACAGCTTTGCTGGTTTATTTAAAGCCTAATAATACAACAAACCAGAACTGGGGTCATCAGGGAGTAAAGATAACCCACCCCAATTCATGCTGTACCACTGAGGTTCAGGGCTAGATGAACAGCTTCCTTTGCACCTAGCCCTGAACCAAAGCAGTCAGCACTGTAGGACAATTGCACCATAGTGCCAGAGTGATGAGATTCTGGGCTCAGTGAGCAGAAGGCTACTACTAGTCACAAGGCTCAGCAGTACTGCACACGTGTGTGAAGAATTTCTGGATTGTTATGTTCTTCCTCCCCCCTGCACACAATCCCTTGCAAAATACCAACTTGTAACAGTTCTAAAAACATGAATTAAATAAAATTCTACTTCCAGAAAACCCAGCCACATCAAGGTGGATTTGCACATTAATTTACTACATCCTCATCTGCAGTTGACTATATGAGTGCTGAGAGTACACTACAAGGGAAAGGAAACATCTGATTGCATCAACCTACCTCTCAGAAACAACAAAACAAGAATAAAAAAACACCAAGTAGCAGTTTCAATGGAATGTTCTCATAAACAGTGCAACTGGATGGGTGTTTCTAAATGAGATGTGCTCTTGAACTTATATTGAAAACACGATAAAGGGAGAGCCACCCTTAAGTGTGTGCCCAGGCAAAATCAAAAAGTCCCATGACACTGGAAAAGCTACCTGGTTAACTACCATCCACAGGAATTATACGTCAGATAATGCCCAAAGTGGAATTAAGATGATAGTTAATATATAGAAACTCAGAGTGAGCTACAGTAAAAAAAAACAACAACAAACATAAACCAAGTTAACCAGAAAATAATGAGCACAGGAAGGCAAAGAACACGCCTGTATAGCTGGAATGTGAACCATTAATACAAACATAATCTAGATACAATCTGCATTTTCTGGCGCATCAGAGCATGAATACTAAACAACTGCTCTAGCACCAAATGGGGGACAATGACTTTTTGCAGCAAAGCACCCCTAATCCTTATTTAAGCCACAAGATACGGTGTCACATCGGTTAATTAATTTGAATTCTGCAGCTTCCCGTTCCATCTGTCCCTTGAATTTGGGCCAGCGTTTTCCGCTTGCAAGGCCGCCATAACTTCATTACAATAGCAGCTGAGCATCTTTGCTGTGTTGCACTGGTGCAGCTGTTACTATGTCCCACAGTATGCAAGTCTTAGGGGCCACTCACAAGCATTGATTGTTGTTTACTATGGAGAGGTGGTGCATGGTTGTCACAAGTGGTCCATTTTTAGTATGGTAAAGCAGACTCCTGACCATTCCAGCAACATGTAACAAAAAGAATGACACAACATGCCATGGCTCAGCCAAGGTTTAGCCAAGGTAACTGTAGCTCAGACCTAGGGTAGCTCAGACCTAGGGTAGCATCAGCCGCATCACGCAGCAAGTACATCAAGGAGGTGATGCTCCTAGTCGTGATGGCTATATGCAACCTTCAGGTGCAGAGTTAGTATTCCTCTGAACACCAGTTGCTTGGGGAGAGCAGTGAAGTCTGCCTGTTGCCCTCCTGTCTGGCTGCTGAGCTTCCAAGAGGCATCTGGCTGGCCACCATGGGAAGCATGATGCTGGGTAACCATTTGCTCCTAACAGTGCTATTCCCACTAAAAACAGCAGCTTGGGGAAAAGGGAATTTGGTGGGGAAATGGTGCAGGGTTAAACCCCCCTCCCCACATGCTGTAGTCCCAATTTGGATTGGGGGCTCGCATAGCTTTTTCTTTTAAAAAGAAAGCTCTAAGCACACAAAAGTGTTAGAACAAATTGGTCAAGTAACCCCCTATAAATAAGATTAAATCAAATTATAACTCCCTATAAAGAGGATTATATCACAGAAATGCTTTACCAGCTCAAGCAGTGTGTAGTCAGAGCAGTTTCTAAGTAGAGATCTACAGGGTGTTTCTCTCTCTCTCTCTCTTTCCCTCTCTCTCTTTCTTTAAAATACCCTGAAACCTTTTTATTTTTAAACTATACCCTCTTCTTTTGTTCTGGCTGACCCTATCTGAGCTCTCCTCTTTGCACTCAAGAGGCCTTTGGCTGCTGCCACCACCATCCATCCAAACAAGGACAGGAAAGGATCTTCTCTGAGGCCAGCGTGGGCTTCCTTTAATCACATCTGCTGTTGAGCAAACCAACGCCAAGACACTGCTGCTGCAGCCTTGCTTTGAGAGCCTAACATTGTGGGATTCAGAGGCTGTTTTCTATAGCTCTGTTTTGACAGCCTTGGAAGAAGAAGGAGCCTGGGATACAAACTCCAGCTGTCTCACATCGAAGTGACAAGAGACAAGGTGTGCCAGCTTAGGGCCGACACATAGAATGCCCTTTAGTGTAACACCACAGCATTAAGACATGACAATATAAAGAAAAGTTAGCACTCCTTAAGCAGTACTGTAGATTGTGGAGCCTAATCACCAGTTTGCACATGCATGTGGCCAGGTACCCTCAAAAGACCCACATTTATTAGTGTATGGAAAAAGGCAATGCAACGACTTGATTAAATGTGAGAATATGCTTTCCAAAGAGGTACTAATAATGGAATTAAAATTTTCCCGACTGCAGGTCGAACAAGAGTTGTACAGATCGGAACAGATATTTCATTTAAAAGTAGGTCTCTCCAGCTTTCTATGTTGCTTTGGCCTGCAAAAATGAGGCACTAGAGGCTCAAACGCTTCATTAGCATTGTGCTGTTCTGAGTTCGCTCACTTAACACAGAGGTTTCTGGACTAGACTAACCGGGACAGCAGCAGGCTGGTTCATTCACACTCAGGTCTGCTCCAACCAAGCTCTGATAATGGAATTAAGCTTTGCTGGGAGACGACCACTTGGAAAGCAAGTCTCTGGAGAGAAAATGAACAGGAACAGAGACGGTACCGCTTCCCGCACCTGTATGGTGCTTTTGCTCTGAAGTTCAGATCAACCCCAGTTTATATCAGTTGGGGCAGACTGAGATTTAGGGCATTTCCACATGAGGCTTTTAACCCAGACCTTTACTGAGGCTTCTGCTTCTAGATTCTTTGTGGGATTAAGACTGGCTCTTTTATATGTGTTTTTCTCCCAGGGTTTTATTTCTCTGACTTTCTATATGTTCCATTACACAACCACTAGATGGCACCATGATATAGCAGAATTGCACAAATACAGGTAGGGATGGCGGAGAATTCCGCTACGGATTTCAGTGAGGCCGAATGCACTGGCATTCGGCCCCCCAAAATCCGTAGCGGAACAGCCTGCCCCCCCACCCCCCCGGATTCCCCCCGGGATGAGGCTTACCTGGGGTGGATGTTCTGGATGGCAGCGGGTCCGGCGGCGGCTGGTCTTTCGACCGGCCGCCATGGCCGCCATTTACATCCTGGTCTTTGCCGTGATAGGCTACGTAAGTCTTTATGTAGTCTATCACAGCAAGCCATCAAAAACAAACAAAAAAAAGTCATACGCAAATGGCGGCGGCTATGGCAGCCGCCATTTGCATTCCTTATTTTTCGCCGTTTTAGTCTACGTAAATATTTACGTAGACTATTACAGCAGGGAAAAAAAGGGAACACAAATAGCGCCCACTACGCTATTTGCGTTTCCCTTTTTTTTCACTGTAATAGTCTACGTAAATATTTACATAGACTAAAACGGTGAAAAATAAGGAACGCAAATGGCTGCCGCCATAGCTGCCGCCATTTGTGTACGCAGTGGGTATTTTTACCCAGCCTTGATAGGCTATGTAAAGTTTACGTAGCCTATCACGGCTGCCTGGCTGGACGCAAATGGCGGCCTCTACGGTGGCGGCCATTTGCGTCCGCACCAGCCAGTCCATGGCCGGAAATCCGGCTGCTTCGCGGAGCCGCCGCGGAGCAGAGCTGGCCAGGCAGGATTCTGGGGGGGAAGGACTGGATCGCCTCCTCCCCCATCGAGGATTCCAGGGGGAGGGACGGAGCGCCTCCCCCCCACGAACACAATCCACGAAAAGGTAAGTGACTTTTGTACATCCCTAAATACAGGAGGCTTCATGCCACCATTCAGAATATAACAGTCTTTCCTCATTAACCCCCACCCCCCACTAAAATGGTTGCAAAGCATGAGAGAGGCCCTGGAGGATAACGACATAAAGGACCCGCAAACTACAGTGAGTGAGGAATCACAAGCACACAATAAAAGTCTCGTATAGAAAGGCTCTTAAACAAAGAGGTCTGCCAACGTCATATCTAGACTGACTCTCACAATGTTCCATTTTCCATAGCGCTGTATCTGCTGAACAACCCCTATGTGTCCCAGTCGCGGGGGGTGGGGGACGGACCTTAGAATGCACTCTCAGTTCACACAGGATACTGGCCAAGGTTCTTGAGCCCCCCACCCCTCAAAACAGAGAGCACCTTCTAGGTTGGCTTTTTGTTGCACAGTGCAGATGAAAAGTGATGACGGTGGGCAAGTTGTCATTCAAGGATGCTTGTCCACCATTTCCAATTTTAAGATCTCTAACTGACTTGGAAAAATTAGCCAGGATCCTCTGATTATGCTCCGCCCCCAGAGCTTAGGTAATTACTCTGTTAATTTGAGGTGAGTGTTGGACAGGACACGCATCTACTTGGTAACCTTAGTGTGGTTAACAATCATGTCTCCCTTCATGAGTGCTGATTCCAGGTTTCTGAGAGCCCTTGGGGAGGACACCCTCAGTGGAAACCCTCCCTTAGTGAGTCTACCTTCTGACTGACATTATCTCCAGCTGCTATGTTCCTCGTCCTCATCATTGCTACCACTTGCTTGCTTGGCAGGCAGGCAGTAAGCAGCTAGACTGTGACATATGCTGCTCCTCCTTCTCACCACCACCATTGTCCAGGCCAATGGTGCCCAACCATGCCTACTCTTGACGCTGGGCCTACCACTCACATCAGACAATTACACCAGCACTGGGAGCCAAACAGGATAATGTGATAAATCTTGAAGTGGCTCATCATCTGCAGTAGAATTAATGTGTGTACTCACCCCAAATATTTTTTTTAGATAAGAACTAAAACGTATGCACTTCTGGAGTAATCAAACCAGAATAAAGAAGTTTAAATCTGTGAATGTCCCACATCTTTTCTCTGCCGCTGTCTGATGATTTATTTCTCTTTAATCTAAATTTCTGGCTTGAATGCAAAGTAACTACAATTTTAAAATGCCAAATGCTGGCGTCAGCTTACAATTTGGGGATGACAGCATCTTTAAAGGCATGCTGTTGCATTAATCTGAATGATTGTATCAAGGGAGTCCAATGGTGAGAGACAGTGGGAAATGCAGGATGTAAATATCTGGCAATATGCATCATACACAGAGTTAAAAATATATAGCCACTGAAAAGAATTTCTCCTCTCAGTCCCACAGGGATTTAACCACAATAGAGGCTGAGGTGTTTATCTTGTTCCAGCAGTATCACAGGGGATATATTCTAGAATATTCTGTCCCTTTCACTTTAAGACAGCCATATATCATCTCCCCACAACTCCAGAAATCCTTTCAATTAGGAATCTTGGCTCAGATCAACCATCTCCTCATCATGCCTAAATTAAATAAAATCAGGCTAGTAGTTCAATCAGCCTGGAGGCAAGAGAAGAGAAATTGGTGTTAACATAACAGTCTGCTCTTAGGCTAACTAACCACTAAAACAGACGAATCCATTCTGCTGAAACAGAATTGCCAGGTTGTCCCCACTTGAAATAAGGGCTGATTTAAACATTGTGGCTTTGGTCAGGAATTAATTTTTAACAGGAGCCTCATTCTGAATTGAGCAAGGGCTGAAGGGCCAACAACACTGGTGCTGCTGACTGCCGTGGGAGCCAGAGACAGACGCAACAAGCTCTTTCACTGTCCCCCCTCAGTCCTCCTCTGTGTGAAAGTGTAGTTTGCCCCCATGTTACGAGCATCAACCCTTTGGGAGCTTTGGAAGGGGCTGTGGCTTAGTGGCAGAGCACACACTGTGCATGCAAGTCGCCAAAGGTTCCATCTACAGCATTTCCATTTAAAAGAATCAGGTAGCAGGTAATGGGAAGGACCTGTCAGTGAGATGCTGGAGAACCAGCTCTAGGCAATTTTGGATGAGAGTTACTTCTGGATCCGTTTCAATGGGGGTTCCATTTCACTTTTGGCCACGAGGTCACTTTGGTCGCTCTGTATGATTACCTTTGCTGGGCAGAGACAGGGGAAGTGTGTCTCTGCTGATACTCCTTGATCTCTCAGAGGTATTTGATACCGTTGATTAAGGTATCCTTCCAGAACAGCTCTCTAAGTTGGGAGGTGGTGGCACTGCTTTGCAGCGATTACGCTCCTACTTGGATGGTCAGCTCCAGAGGGTGGTGCTTGGGGGGTATTGTTCAGCCCCACGGAGCTACCAGCATGGGGCTCTGCAGGGGTCAGTCTTGGCCCTCATGCTGTTGTAACGTATACGTAACACTGCTGAGTGGGGTCTGGGTCTTTGCACATGTGGCTTTAGTGAGAGGAACTGAATGTCCAGAACTTTCAAGAAGCAAGAGTTGGTAGTTAGGCTGGACACGGCCATTTTCATGAGATGAGAACTGAAATTAATGCCCATCTTTGGCAGTAAGTTCATTTTATGAGACCGTAAGTGGAGGTTTAGCATATTTATGATGAGATTTAATTGTAACTTGTTTTTTAAGTAAGAGAGAAAATTGGTATTTTATTTATGATCTTTTAAAAAATGATTAAAACAAATCCAATTTAATTTTTAAAAATCTGATTTTTAAAAAATGTGTTGTTTTTTTAAAAAAATCATCAATTTTTATCCACCTTGCAGCAAATGTTTCTAAGTCCCAACCGTTTCACAACAGCAACACCAACGTGATTTCCCATTCCTCCCACCTAAATTAGGCTGCTGAAGAATACTTGGGGTAATCAGGAGTGGCCATTTTGGGGGGAAAGGATCATAAGCTCAGTTCACATCTGGCCCTGAACACACATTCCTAGGCTCAGAATGTGTTCAGAGGCATCCTGTTCTTTAATTCTAAGTGTATGTCTTTTGCACCTGCGTCTGGTTGGTGGACCTTGAGTTTCTAGTAAAAGAAGAAAGCAAGTCAATCTGACAAGCCTGAAGTTTGCCTACCCCTTCTTTAAATGGGCCCATATGGCAATTGATTTCACACACATTGTCTCACCAATGCAAACATCCCAAAGTAAGAGCTCTGCACTGCTGAACAATTGAATATAGTAGTAATGCAACTCTGCCATCACGTTCTTTTATTTTATTTATTATAAATATGTTTAGCCCATGCTTTAACCAAGATCCCAGGGTCTCTCATGGACCAGTTGAATGCACTCTCCGCATAGCATCTGTAACATTTCAACTGGCCCAAAGTTTTACCACCTTTTCAATAGCTGAGTGTTCTGAGAATATCAATTCCTGTTTTAAGTAGACTGAAGGGGACACCTCCTGCTCCGTTTTCCTCAAAACTAAAGAGCAGAACACACCTTTTCCTTCGAAAGGTCAATCTGAGCTCTTTTACAGAACAAACAGCATTTCAGCAAGTCAGACAGACCTAAACTCCAATCAGATAAATAGTCTGTGTAATGGTTTTGAACAAGGGTTGCTCTAGGTTTCCTTTAAAAAAAAGAGGAGAGTGGGGCGGGGGAGTTGTAGTACAGCTGCTGGCACCAACAGAATGAGATGCTGGAGCGTACATCTCTTCTCTTTACTGCGGACAAGAAATTCACTAAAATAGATAAATAATGAATGTGGCCAGGGATCTCTGCTGCTATAACTGCTAGATTTGCAAGACGCTGGAATAAAAGGAACACAGAACACTCCATATTTTTGTTATTAGTGAATCCTTGTTCATTCATGCACACACACACACACACACACACACGATCTGAAATGGTTTTCTACGGTACAGACAATCTCAGCTTCACCTCACCAAAAGTGCCGGCAAATAGCAGAAAGATAAGTTACAAAGACATACCTAATTTGCTGTGATGAATTGTGTGCATGCTCCAGCGATCAAAACTGCAGCTGAGACCTATTATATTTAATGATCTAGACAGTTCCTGTGAAAACACTCAGGCACAGATTGTTGTGTCTGGACAAGCAACCTCGTTTTGCTCTGGTGGTAGCAAATGAAGAGAGCACAGTGACACAACCACACCAGGCAGAAGTCTTAGTGAGCTGTTTTAGCCATAATGGCAGAATGAAGTGGGGCTGCTTCATTTAGATAGTGCTTACTCTTCAGCTGTTTTAGGAACGTAGGGAGCTGCTTTACAGACAGACAGACATTTGATCCATCTAGCCCAGTAATCTCTACTCTAACCAGCAGTGAGTCTCTGGCAGAGAGGTTTCCCATCACCTTCTGCCTGATCCTTTTAAAACAACAGCAGCAGCAGCAGCAACATCTGGAGGTGCCAGAGATTGAAACTGGGACTAGGGATGTACACATTTTGTAAAATCCATTCCATCTGCGTTTTGTGGATTATTAGGTGCCTTTTTTCCTGTTGTCTGCTGCTTGTCAGAATCAGATTTTTCCCAATTTCCTGACTTTGCGCAAATGCGCATTTGCACAAATCCCCCCCCCCCAATGCACATTTTCATGCTTTAACCTATAGGGGAAATGTGCATTTCCAGCTGGTGTTTTTTTATTTTATGTACTTTTCTATGACTAAATTTGCATACATTTCAGGAAAGTTAAAAAAAAAAACAGTCCACAAGTCCACAGAATCCATGCTACTCGGGAAAAGCCAGTCTGCTGTGGAATCTGTGGGTCGGAGTCATAGAAATCTGAACTCATTTGATTCCATTGCAGATTTCTCTGACAACCCTACCTGGGACATTCTACATCCAATGCATATGGTCTGTGACTGAGCTACAGTGATTTGCTGAATCTTTGATGCAAAATTGAAACAGAGTTTCTTTGGAACGGTGTAGAATATCCAGGCTAATATTTCTAAAAATAGTGGACACTGCGAAACAGTGATGTTAGGTTGATGGAGAAGTCGTATTCTGGAGTATTGCATCCCACGATGCTCTGGAATGAGGGGCAACCATTTTAACCCAAGGTCAATATCGAAATCAGATTGATTATGTCCTTTGCAGCCAAAGATGGAGAAGCTCCATACAGTCAGTCAAAACAAGACCTGGAGCTGACTGTGGCTCAGATCATGAGCTGCTTCTTGCAAAATTTCGGCTTAAATTGAAGAACGTAGGGAAAACCACTAAACCTTTCGGGTATGACCTAAATCATATCCCTGATGAATATACAGTGGAGGTGAGGAATAGATTTCAGGGATTAGACCTGATAGACAGAGTGCCTGAGGAACTATGGACGGAGGTCCGTAACATTGTTCAGGAGGCAGCAACGAAATCCGTCCCAAAGAAAAAGAAATGCAAGAAAGCCAAGTGGCTGTCTGATGAGGCTTTACAAGTAGCTCACGAAAGAAGGGAAGCGAAAAGCAAAGGAGAAAGGGGAAGATATACCCAACTGAATGCAGAGTTCCAGAGAATAGCAAGGAGAGACAAGAAGGCCTTCTTAAATGAACAATGCAAAGAAATCGAGGAAAACAACAGAATGGGAAAGACTAGAGATCTCTTCAAGAAAATTGGAGATCTCAAGGGAACGTTTTGTGCAAAGACGGGCATGATAAAGGACAAAGAAGGCAGGGACCTAACAGAAGCAGATGAGATTAAGAAGAGGTGGCAAGAATACACAGAAGAACTATACAGGAAAGATCTGAATGTCCCTGATAGCCATGATAGTGCGGTCACTGAACTTGAGCCAGACATCCTAGAGAGTGAAGTCAAGTGGGCCTTAGGAAGCATTAGTAACAACAAAGCTAGCGGAGATGACAGTATTCCAGCTGAGCTATTTAAAATCCTAAAAGATGATGCTGTTAAAGTGCTGCATTCAATATGCCAACAAATCTGGAACACTCAACAGTGGCCACAAGACTGGAAAAGGTCAGTTTACATTCCAATTCCAAAGAAGGGCAACGCCAAAGAGTGTTCAAACTACCGCACCATTGCGCTCATTTCACATGCCAGCAAGGTGATGCTCAAAATCCTACAAGCTAGGCTTCAGCAGTATGCGAACCGAGAACTACCGGAAGTACAAGCTGGGTTTCGAAGAGGCAGAGGACCTAGAGATCAAATCACCAACATTGGCTGCATCATGGAGAAAGCAAGAGAATTCCAGAAAAACGTCTATTTCTGCTTCATTGACTACGCTAAAGCCTTTGATTGTGTGGATCACAACAAACTCTGGCAAATTCTTAAAGTGATGGGAGTACCAGACCACCTTACCTGTCTCCTGAGAAACCTGTACGAGGGTCAAGAAGCAACAGTAAGAACCAGACATGGAACAACCGATTGGTTCAAAATTGGGAAAGGAGTACGACAAGGCTGCATATTGTCACCCTGCTTATTTAACTTATATGCAGAGTACATCATGAGAAATGCCGGGTTGGATGAATCAGAGGTCGGAATTAAGATTGCCGGGAGAATTATCAACAACCTCCGATATGCAGACGATACCACCCTAATGGCAGAAAGCGAAGAGGATCTCAAGAGCCTCTTGTTGAGGGTGAAAGAGGAGAGTGCAAAAGCTGGTTTGAAACTCAACATTAAAAAAACTAAGATCATGGCATCTGGCCCTATCACTTCCTGGCATATAGAAGGGGAAGAAATGGAAGCAGTGACAGATTTTACTTTCTTGGCCTCCAAGATCACCGCAGACGGTGACTGTAGCCATGAAATTAAAAGACGCTTGCTCCTTGGGAGGAAAGCTATGGCCAACCTAGACAGCATAGTAAGAAGCAGAGACATCACCTTGCCGACAAAGGTCCATCTAATCAAAGCTATGGTTTTCCCAGTAGTAATGTATGGCTGTGACAGCTGGACTATAAGGAAGGCTGAGCGCCGAAGAATTGATGCTTTCGAACTGTGGTGCTGGAGAAGACTCTTACGAGTCCCCTGGACTGCAAGGAGGTCAAATCAGTCCATCCTAAAGGAAATCAACCCTGAGTGCTCATTGGAAGGACAGATAATGAAGCTGAAGCTCCAATATTTTGGCCACCTAATGCGAAGAGAAAACTCCCTGGAAAAGACCCTGATGCTGGGAAAGACTGAAGGCAAAAGGAGAAGGGGACGGCAGAGGATGAGATGGCTAGATAGCATCACGGATGCAATGAATATGAACTTGAGCACGCTCTGGGAGAGAGCGCAGGACAGGAAGGCCTGGCGTGCTATGGTCCATGGGGTCACGAAGAGTCGGACACGACTGAACGACTGAACAACAACAACAACAACAGCAAAACATCGAAAGCTAATCATAATAACAAGCATATTTAGCAACTTCAAGTATATAAAGTGCTTCCATATTTTTGCAGCCATCCTGTAAAGTAGGTCAATATTATTAGGCCGGCAGTACGGACTGTTGGGGCGAGGCTGAGACCATGGCAGTTTCTGTAAGAGCACCTGGTGAAATATTTCAAGGTAATATTTTAACTAAAGTCACAGGCCATACTTTTAGCCATTATGCTATGCCAACCATCCTTCTTACTTTAAAATCAGATATTCTGACTTTGCTTATGTCAGTTTTCATAGATATTTCCTAAATGTTATTTGGCAACAGAACTGGCCAAGATCTGGATCTGGCAGTTTGCAACACAACTCAGCTCCTCTGTCAGCCTATTAGATAGCAGAGAAAAATGCTTCGAAGTACCTCCACAACATCTTCTCCTAATATGCCTTAGCAGGACCTGAGATGGCGGATCAAAGCAATTTCAACCCCTTTGCAGGTTATTTAACATAGATTTTGCAAAGTATGAGTCAATAGACAGCTCAGAACAAAGGCCTTGCAAGCAGATCTCACAGGAGAATTTACCTACAGAACAAAAAGACAACTCTTTAAAGATTGACATATTAATGACTTCCTTTGATCAGAAATGTAGAGATGTTATTTAAATGAATGCCAATATTAGAATATCTACACTGTTTTCTTTTTACTTTTCTTTCATCATAGATCACGTAACGAGGACTTTAAGGTCAAAGGAGGTCCCCAAATACCTCACATTTCCAAAAGTTGGTAGATATGGACAAGTGCCAGCCCTAACATACAGCAATGTCTATTAATGGTCGTAAAAAGCTAATTGGAAGCTAGACGTGACTGAAGAGAATGGCCGCACCACCACATTAGCTTTCCTATCTATTTGCTTTCCTACTCACAAAACACATCTATCGCAAATCGTTTTGGACTTCCACAGCAGCATGGGACATAACTTGCTTGCTTAAGACATATCCTCCTAATTAGGACTTGGTAAGAACAGGGGCCTGTGGTATGAGTGTTCGTTAAGTCTTTCCTGCTCTGTTTGTGATATGCTAGACAGTTGCATTCCATGGTGGCCAGTATTTTTATTTTCAGTTGTGCTTTCAGGTTGGGTTATTGGGTGTTTGTTTTTACATTTTTGCCTTTAAAAACTGATGAGCAGCATGTATGTGCTGTGCATGTGTGCAAATCTACTGGTTTCACAGGCTGGTAGAAAATGCAAACCACCGCTGTTAGTACAGTTGCCAAGTCTGCTGTCAGATAAAGCTAAGAAAGGCACTCAGTGGTAGAGCACCTGCTTTGCATACAGAAGGTCCCAGCTCTAATCCCTGGCATCTTCCATCAGTAGGATCAAGTAGCAGGTCATAGGAAAGAGCCTTCTCTACCACAGATGCACCACCAATCAGAGCAGACAATACTGGCTTAGATGGGCCAATGGTCTGATTCAGCTTCCAACGTTTTTTGTGAACTGCCCAGACAGCTTCAGCTATTGGGTGGTGTAGAAATGAAATAAATAAATAACGTTCCCATAAAACAGGTGTGGCTTTCAGATGTTTGTTGACTTCCAGCTCCCATCTTCCCCCAGCACCGACCATGCTGGCTGGGGCTAAAGCCTGTCTCTAAGGGCCTCAGAATGTGGGCTGTGTAAAGTGGGAGGGACAAGGAATGGAGGGAGGACAGGGTAAAATGCCAATTGGAAAGGGAAGGAAGGCGGTTGGGTCGGTGCCAGAGAAGAGGAGGAGGCAGCAGGAAAGTAAAGGAGGAGAGCTGAGATGGACATTCAGGGAAACCAGCAGCGTGGTGAAGAAGAGAAAGAAACAGATAAAGCAGCCTTCAACTAGAAGAAGAGTGAACCTCTGCAACAGAGATGGGCAACAAAAGACTAAAGGAACTGGGACAAGCAGCTGTTGTTGGTCTAGCAAGAGCAGCACTGTGCTTAAAGTTATAGAGTTGTTCATACTTGGTTTATAGTTCTATTCATCATTTTCCTAATATTGTGATTTACCATTCTAAAGTTAAGTAAATACTGTTCAATATCTGTTTATTTGTCTCTGAAAGGATTGTAATCTGCCCGTCCTCTTCCTAGTTATAGAAACCTGAAGCATTACACCGATGGGGATTAAGAGTCCAACAACATCTGGAGGGCCACAGGGCCCCTACCCCTGCTATAAGGGAAAAAATGGAATCATTCGTAATTAACTGTATTAAGATGTTTCTAATATTAAACTTTATTTTGTTGCAAGTATTGACTGTATGGCCATCTTCTACATTTTTGTAATTTTATTTCCTATAAAATAAAAATAAAAGTTATAAAAAAAACAACACTTTCTGTCAATTATATCTGACACCATATAAGTAATGTCTTCCTTTTATCATGTTGTTCCCTACTTGTTTTTGCTTCCGGGCTCCTCCGATATTCCCTTGTCTATGCTCAGCCTCCATCTCAACACCGTCTCTGTTCATTCTTCTTCCATCCTCCAATACAGTGCGGGGCTACTTGTTCCTCAGAATACTCCCACCCTCTAACACACACTAATTCAGTTCACTGACTGTCCAGAAATGCAAAATTCATTCACTCACTAACACAGCACTTCAGAACATATTCCTAGGTGGATGGGTGGGTGTATTTCATCATTTAGTCAGCTGCCACAAAAAGGAAAAGAGCCAAAAGAAAAAGGCAATTGGTACCACCGGATGTTCAGTGTGACCAAGAGTTGGAAGAGCCAACCTGTCCTTTTTATGTGACAAAAGTCAGTGCAGCTTCAGGTATTACAAAAGTATGACTGTGACTGCACAGGTTATTTGCGAATTTTCAAGGTTTCATACATTCATTTTTACACATTTGCGTGTGAAGCAAGTGAATTAACTCCCCGCACCTCTGTGTAGATGAAGCCTTGCTGTAGGTCACAGAAGGCCTTATGTTAAAAGAAATACTGAAATAGCCTCCAAGCAGAATTACTGTAAAGCGTAGTGGACTGCTCATATACACTGCAGACAGCACATAACTCAGAGGGAGATCCCGTGTTTTGCATGCAAAAGGTGCTGGTGGGTGTACGGGTGTCCACTGCTGGGAAATCCAGTTCTTTTTTGGCTCAACGGACTTCCGCAGCATGTGCTGTGTGTCTGTGAGCTGAGCTGCCAGCTGATCCCTGAACTCCAGGAATTTTTTCTGCAAATTCTTGGGGAAGGTTGTGCAATTTGCGCCAATTTGAGCAATTTGCACAAATTCCCAAGTGTGCGACTCTGGCTGTAACTTGCACAAATTGCTGAGAAATTTGTGCAAATTGCGGAACCTTCCGCTCCCCTGCCCTCCGGTGCAAACTTCTCAGAAAATCTGCAAACTGGCCTGACTGGCTACAGATTGGGTCAGGTGCCACAGCGGGAACCGAAATGAAGTCCGGGGAGGTGAACCTAGGAAACTCATTGAACTCCACCCCCCAAATCAATTTCTCCAACATCCCTAGCTGGATCTAATCCATGGCATCCCCAGTTAAAGGAGCTCAGAAAGAAGGACTAAGAAAGACCTCTGCCCGAGGCTCTGGCATAGTGCTGCTGGTGAGAGAGGCCAATCATGGGATTAATGGACTAATGGTCTGGTTTGGTATAAGGAAGCGTCATATTGCATTACATACCTTGTCTCTCCATCACAGCAGATCAATGACATCATTGACAGCAATGTCAACTTGGGATTTTCTTAGTATGATTGTGGTGTGTGTATGTGAGGGGTGTGTGTGTGTATAATATATTACTATGCACCTTCAAGGCCTTGGAGTGGGCTCTAAAGCAAATCAGTAAAATAATCCTAAGTATAAAATCTTTTCACATGGCACTCTGAATGTGGGGAAATACAACTCTGACTAAGCATGCATTGAGTACACGCACTTTCTCCACATGCAAGCGAAGGGGAAATTCTTCTGCAAATATCTACTTAAAACCTTGAAGCATGTACATGTAATCATGCAAAAATGCTTGAACTACTCTCCATTTGTAGGAGTCCATTTTCCTTTTGTTTTTATATATGCTATCATTACAAAGCCACTGAATTGGACTCTAACGAGAATGTTTATTGGCAGGTATATTTTTATCCCATGCATCCCTTGTAGCTTTTGCAGCAGCAGCAGAAAGAGAGAAAGAGAGAGAGAGAGAGAGAGGTTTCTACTGCTGTGTCTGGAGGCGCTATGGCTCAGGCTAGACATTTGGACATTTACGAGGAGGAGCTGTGTTTTCAGTAAACACAACTGATGCATATACATTGCCTCTTGGCCGCTTACACTCCTGCCCATCTGTTGGGATGGCAAGATGCCTGCACAAAAGTTGGTTGGACCTTTGCCCCGGGGGCATAAAATGCCAGGCAACAATAGGTTTCAATGGGCAGCCTGAACATTGGCTCCACACTCCTTCTCTCTCTTGTCGGATGTCCCTTCTTGATGCCAACACTGCCACACTGGAAATACATGCCTCCTTGCACTCGATCACACATGTTGACATTTGGGTGCACTTAAGCGCATCAATGACTCAACCAATGTTTTTCACCTGGCTCCCTCTGCCTTTCCTCATCCCCTATCCCTGCTGAGTATTTGACACGTGTTATGATGTTGAGTTATACACATTTTGGTAGTCGGAACAGAAACATTAGCAGCATTCAAAGCAGAGGGGCTGTTACTGCTGTGGAAGAGTCTGCCAAAAAGACTGGTTATTTCCCAGCTGAATCTGTCCTATCCTGAGCGCTTACACGTTTTCTCAAACTGATACAGGCATAAAGATACTATGGGGCAGATGCACTGATTAATTTGTATGCCACCCTTCCTCATCATATTTTATCCTGCCAGCAATCCTGCAAGAATCGTCAGGCAGAGATATAGTGGTTTGCCCAAGTCTTCATGGTTGGCTGGGAATTATACAGCACTAGTTCCCAACTAGAGATACAGGAGAAAGATACGCACTCCTTATAGTAAAGCCAATTTTAACAACAACAACCACCACCACCACCACCACCACCATTCTGCCATAGCTCCTCCACAACGTGAGACAAGAGGGTGTCCCCTGTTTCGTCTGTGTTCTGTGAAGCAAGTCTGCCCTACATTCTGCTCCACCTGTTCTCAGGTTGACCTTGGAAAATTTCAAGATTAAATTTTGGAATTGCTACATGCAGAGTTTGGCACAACTTTGAGTTCGCATCCTCTCCCCCTGCCTTTTTTTTTTTTTTTAAACAAGTTACCAATATACACAAGTGCATATACACACTCCTTAATTACAGCACACACACAAAAGTGTTAATGCAGTGGTGGAATCTCATCGACAGTGCCTTCTGTGATTTTAATCAATTCAGATGTGTGCTTGTGTACATCAGTAAACTGTAAGGGGAGGAAAAGCCGATGTAAAGCTGCAGCAAATTACACACTTATGGCAATATTAACCAAGTTCAGAAACAAAAACCAGAAATAGTGAATCACTACCTCCTTGGTGGCACTAAACACAGATGCAGCTGAATCTCAAAGTCTAGGGAGAAATTTGGATTGGGAGAATTTTGTCAGCTTCCCTACCTACAACTAAAACAGTATCTCAGGGTCATTACCTTGAGAAAACACCCTCGGCCTATAGGGTGAAGGAATTGAAACACACCTTATTCATCATTAGCTTGGGTTATTCAAGGTCTATTTACAGAAATCTTCATCTTGGGGTAGCACAGCCTTGTATTTAACAACTCATCTGGTCACAAGAAGCGACCAGGAATTCTAAGCAGGGAAGTAGGCAGACTGGCAGAGGAGGAACAGATCTCCCCATTCCTCTTCCTTTATTCCTCTTCTGCCATTCCTTTTGCTTGTGGAGGAAGGAAACCTATCCCTCAGCTCTGTCTCTCCTCTGCCAGCCTGCCTGGTAAAAGGCTGGGTTTTTTTTATTAGCCTGCTAAGAGGCTAATATCCTGCATTTCCATACTGGCCACACAAGAGGGAGCTACTCTTACCAGGCTAGTAACTTCTGTGGGCTTATTTACAAGGCCAGGATAGTAACCAAGGCCCTAAACAGACGTCAAGCTCTGATCTGTGGACACATTCAAGGAGTGAATGAAATGACAAAGGAGTTGTAAAGAGAGGAAAATAACCACTGGGTGAACTCCAGGGGTGGGGGTGGGGGGATGAGAATGCCAGGATTTTAAAAGCATGAACATGTCCTTTTAAAGCCTTGAAAATACTGGAGAAGCAGAATGCCTTCTAATACGTAAAGGATTCGCAGCCAAAACCAGACTAGAAGAGATAGTTAAGTGCCTAGAGCACTGTTAATTTTTAATTAATGTTAGTTATAATTATCTGACAGTGCCTGACTGAGACCCAGTAACAGGGTTGGAATGGATTTTGTTTTCCTTGCAATTTATTAGTTTTATAACTAATAATAATTAAAAATTAAATAAAATGCTCCAAGCAAATTTTGTAATAAGCCCCCTTAAAAAAATTAAACTGTAACCAAATCTGTTACAGCAACTAAGTCTGATTTTAAGACGAAGACGACTAATGCTCTGAGTAAAGGGGAGAGAATGCTGATTTTAGCAATTCTTTCAATAGTTTTATGGAAAATATGTAAGCAGGTTTAAAAGTGGGGGAGGCAGAAATCATACCTTGCTTGCAAAACCTACAAACATTATGTACAAAACTAATGCTTTCCACTGAATTTAGAATGTGTTTGTGGGTTGTTTCCCAAAAAAAGTATCTTGAGGTTTAATTTCTAAGCCAAGCACAAATTGTAAAATACAACACAAATTACAGTGATGAACATGCTGCGGCTTTTCACAGTCACAATTCAGAGTTTATGAGGGACTAAACAAACTTCATTTGCCTTAACTAAAAGAAGCCCTGAAGCAATGACTTGGGCAGGTATTTGGTTAACTCTTCTTAAACTCAAGGTTGGCTTATATTACATCCCTACCTCAGTAACAGGCCTGCAGTCAACACACGGCACCTTCAAGTACCGTTGCAGGGCCCATTGCTAATGCCTGCCCTAGACCCCTCCTTTAAAAAACAAAAAATCCCAGGTGGCTGGATCTGGGACCACCATTTTAATCCCCCTTGATGTCCCTGACATAGCATTGCTCTGGGGCATTGTGGGAAATTGAAATGGCTGTGCTCAAATTCCCAGCTTTCTGCTATTGCCAGTTAAACCCGATGGGGCCTACCAACACAGGGGGGAGCCTACCAGAGGGCGCTTGGCCAAGGGCCCCCTCAAACCCAGAGCTGCCCCTGCTGACCACTTTGGGAACTGCCAAGCTACCAATTGAAAATCTCCTTAATAAAAACTTATTAGCACACTGCTAGTTAAGTAACCCATTTTGAAGTGCAATGAACCATGTAGAATAGGAGTGCAAGAGGTGTGCCCCCAAGCCCTGTCTGGTGTCTCCCATACCACCAGAACCCCCTCCCCACTACCAGGAAAACAAAGGAAGAATGCTGTAGGAACAGGCTCTATGGTTCCTGCCATAGAAGCCTCATTTCTAGAGCATCCCTGAAGTGTCCTAGGAAGCAATGCTTCGAGGCTCATGCCTCCTTTCTAGGGCGTTTTAGGAGCAGGATGTCTACGGCAGGAACCATAAAGCTTGTTCCGAAAGCATTTTCTTCCCTTTTTGCTGTTTTATTCCTTCTGAAAAGGTTCCAGATAACAGAGTAGGGGATATCAGGATCTTTCAGCAAGAGCATGGATTAGAGGAGCGAGAAGGGCTACGAGCAAGGATTCCTGGGTTGTTTGAGGTTCTGGGGTTGGTTTCATCTGATCAAAGCAGGTGCCAAGCCTCTGAAACTCTCTTGGGCAAGAGATGGATTTGAGTAAGTGATATGTGTGTGTGTTTCAAGTTGTATGTGAGTTGTATGTGCATGTGTGGCCCCCACTACTCCAGCAGATACCCAATGCAGGCTTTGGGGCTGAAAAGATTGTGCACCCTGATCCGGAAGATCCACATTGTCACTTAATGATATCAGTCATCATTATTCTCTTTTGCAGGCAACTGAATGAGAAGAGTGTTGAGTTCTCTCCTGATCTCCAAGTTAGGGAATCTGTTTCCTACTGTAAATTTACACAACATGTTTTCCATCACAAGCTGACCTCGGTCACATTGAGAAGCATTACCTTTAGTTCTTCCAATTACCATACATCTGGGCAAAAGTCTACAACTATGACTGCCTGGTACAAGGAAGCAAGACACATATATACACTGAAAAGCTATCTCACATCACAACAGAAAGGAACATTGTATGAATCCACTGCTAGTTTTCAATTGGAAGAATATAAAGCAATCGGGGGTTACAGCAAAGTGAGGCAATTGCCCTTTCTAATCCTGAAATTACAACAGAGTGGGGAAAAAAACATTCCTGAGTATTCTTTACAGGAACATAAACAAGCTTGTAACTCAGAACAGCATCAAAGAACAATACTGAAAGTTGATCTCAATTTTACTTTTTGTCCCTTTTCATTATTAGATTGTAAACCTGCTAACTGTACAGGGCCTATTTTTTAAAGCTAACAATAACATAAAAATCCAGATGCAGAAACTGTGAATGCATCTTCTCCTTTCTCCTCCTTTTTCTCTCTCCTGAGCTGGGAAACAAGGAGAATAGCAATTGCCATTCTCAAGTTGAATAAACCTTGAATAAACCCTCAAGTTTCAAATTACTTTTTCAGCAGTTTCATGAAATGACTAATACTCAGTTTACAAAATGACCAAGTAACACTGTCATTCCACCAAACCAACTAAGGCTGTCATATTTATTTCCAGAAAATAATTCATTTCATAATCTCTCTCTCCCTCCTTCTTACATACACACACACACAGCACTTTTCCAAAGAGCTCAAAGCACTTTGTAAGAACAAACCAAAAATACGATCATAAAGAAATAAAACCACCAAAAGGAAACCATAATGGATAAACGAACTGCAAATCACAAAATAACCACAAAATGACCCAGATCTGCAAATGTCAGCTGGAAAAATTCTACAAGGAGACAGATTTCTTAAACTCTTCAGGAAAGAGGTTCCACAGTTTGGGGGTCAACATTGTGAAGGTCGTGCTACTAGACAAGGGGTATGCAACTTTTTTTGGCTCCAAGGGCCACGTGTTATCTTGGCTTGGGGGCCCTTGAAAGTGTGCACACACGCACAGATGCACACATGCAGTGATACAGAGCGCTCTTTCCTTGCTGCTAGTGGTGGAGAAAGAGCAATCTGTATGAGGATTTCTGGGGGAGGAAGTGAAGAGTACAGGGAGTGGGGAAAGTGGCAGGGGTGGGTGGGGGTCAGGGCACCTTTGGGATGGCCACAGGTTGTGCTGTAGACATTGTATTCTAGACATTACCATTATCCTGATGGGACAATGAACAGTGCCCGCGAAATTGGCCTCAACTGGCAATTGGGCAAATATATGAAGCATGACAAGTTGTATTCTGTATATTCCACATTGGGGTGTGTAGGGATAGTGAGGATGTGAACTGTAAATGTTAGCTAAGGAAATGAGAGGAAACGTCCTCTTGATGGGTCTCCAAATTAGGTAGTTAAGCATTTGCTGCCCAATTTTAAAATTTCTGAACTGAATCACTTCTAATTTACAGACCTTACTTTTTTGTAAGGTAGGTTTAGGATTGCAGCCATAGGCTGGAACAATGGGCTATGGTGAATAAGTGGCTGTTTGCTGAAAGCACCAATCCTGTATCTCCTTCTGTCACTATCCCATAATGGGCAATGCTACAAAATACACAATGCACCATCATCATGCATTTGTGTTTTCTCCCTGCCACTGCCAATGGGTTCCTCCAACAAAAGGAGTCTTCAGTATTCACAACAGCACTGATTTTAGCAGTCAAGTTAGCATTGCTAAGTAAATTAAATTAAAACCTTCAGTGGGATAGGGAAACATTGTTTCTACTGCTGTTGTGAATGGTCACTGGTGCTTATTTTACATACATTTAAGCCTTAACTGAATGGTCAAAGACTACATCTTTTGCACTTCTTTGCCATTTTACCCTAGGGATGTTGGAGAAATCCACAATGGAACCAAATGGATTTTCATGAATCTGACCCACGGATTCCGCAGTGGACTGGTTTTTCCTGTCAGGTGGATTCCATGGACATGCAGACTGATTTTCTAACTGTCCTGAATTTTGCACAAATTTCATGGTGGAAAAATAGGCAAAATGAACTAAATCTGGCCGAAAATATGCATTTTCCCCAAATCAGGCTAAAGCGTGAAAATGCACATTTCGGGGAATTGGTGCATTTTCACACATGAAAAATTGCGCAAATTTAGGAACAAAAAAATCTGGTTCCATCGATAGGCAGAAAACAGAACAAAAGGCGCCTGACAATACATGAAACACAGATGGAACAGATTTTGCATAAACCATATATCGCTATGTTAACCCCATCATTCACACACGCTACACCTGTGTGTGTTTATATCTGCCAAATGAGGACAACACTTCATACAACTAATGAAGTGGACTCTAGACCATGAAAGCTTGTATCAAAATAAACATGTAAGTCTTTACGGGGCTTCAAGATGTTCTGTTGCTTTTGCTGCAACAGACGACTGTGTTTACCTCTCTGGATGTTATGGGAGAGAAGGAGACATGGAGTTTCTGCTTTCAGAGGCAGATAGGCATTCTGGATAACATGCAGTGCTGGTCTGAAAGAGAGAGCAGGCTCCCCTAGAGAAGCTCCAGCAATTGGTGGTTTGACTCACCACCAAATTCAAAAAAGGACTGCATCCATCGCCACTTCCTAACAAGCTATCAAACATCGGAGCACCTGTGCTAGGAAGGAACTGGCAGCAAGCCTACACCCTCCATACCTGCCTCATCGGTGGGTTTCTCTATCCCTTGCTTTAGGTTTCCTCACTCGCAATCATTTAAGAGGAAACGGTATGATTAGCAGCACACAAGCAAACAGCAGGAACTAATCCTTTAAACACAAATACTTCAGAGGCTATGCAATGGTTCCTCACAAAACAGTGGGGAAGAAGATCACAGACAAAACCCCTCCTTAAGCTTTCTGTAAATTCCCTGCTACTCATTCACAATTTGCTTAATGCAGTTCTTAAGGCAATTAAGAATGTTAGGTTCTACTATTCTGATTAAATGCCACAAGCTTTGTCTAGGATGCATACAATAATCTCAGTCTCCCCCCCCCCCACACACACACCAGTAAGTTTTCTTGCAGGCTGTCAGGGCTTTGGGTTCCTTGACATCATGGCTGAAACCAGACACAATCCAATGCTGCTCTGTGCAGTGATGCAGAAAAGCAGGCCTGGGATGCAGGCAGTTAATCTTGATTTTTGCTGGCCATTGGCTTGTACTCATCCATCACACAGTCACTGTTTTACCAAATGGTTGGTTGGTTGTTCATTCATTCATTCATTTATTCATTTCATTTCTATACCGCCCAATAGCTGAAGCTCTCTGGGCGGTTCACAAAAATTAAAACCAAACAACACACAATAAAATAATTTAAAATATATAGAACATTAAAACCACAATATAACAATACAACCACAATAAAACCTAGCAGCAGTGCAGGAGTTTAAAATACAGATTTAAAACAGCAAAGCTAAAAATTTAGAAAGCTAAAATGCTAAAATGCCTGGGAAAATAAAAAGGTCTTCACCTGGCGCCGAAAGGAATACAATGTAGGTGCCAGGCGAACCTCACTAGGGAGCTCATTCCAGAGCCAGGGTGCCACAGCAGAAAAAGCCCTCCTCCTAGTAGCCACCCGCCTCACTTCCTTTGGCAGGGGCTCACGGAGGAGGGCCGCTGATGATGATCTTAAGGTCCAGGCAGGCACATATGGGAGGAGGCGATCTTTCAGGTAACCTGGCCCCAAGCCGTTAAGGGCTTTGAATGTTAACACCAGCACTTTGAATCGGGCCCGGAAATGGACTGGCAGCCAGTGCAGCTGGAAAAGTACTGGCGTAATATGAGCTCACAGGCCAGTCCCTCTTAACAATCTTGCTGCCCTATTTTGGACCAGCTGAAGTTTCCGGACCGTTTTCAAAGGCAGCCCCACATATAACGCATTGCAGTAATCCAGACAAGAAGTTATCAGAGCATGGATAACTGTAGTGAGGCTATCTCTGTCCAGATAAGGGCGTAGTTAGTATACCAGCCTAAGCTGATAAAAAGTGCTCCGTGCCACTGAGTTCACCTGTGCCTCAAGTGACAGTTCTGGATCCAAGAGCACCCCCAAACTACGAACCTGATCCTTTAGGGGGAGTGCAACCCCCTCCAGAACAGGTTGAGTATCACCTAGCTGGGCAGACGAACCACCCACTAACAGTACCTCTGTCTTGTCTGGATTGAGTTTCAGTTTATTGGCCCTCATCCAGTCCATTACCGTGCCTAGGCATTGATTCAGAACAGCCACTGCCTCACCTGGTTTTGATGAGAAAGAGAGGTAGAGCTGGGTGTCATCCGCATATTGATGGCACCTCAGCCCACACCTCCGGATAACCTCCCCCAGCGGTTTCATGTAGATGTTAAACAGCATGGGGATTAAAATAGAGCCCTGTGGAACCCCATGGCACAATTGCCATGGCGCAGAGCAATAATCCCCCAGCACCACCCTCTGGAATCGGCCATCCAAGTAGGAGCGGAACCACTGTAGTGCAGTGCCTCCAACTCCCAACCCAGACAACCTATCCAGAAGGATACCATGGTCGATGGTATCGAAAGCCGCTGAGAGGTCCAGGAGAATCAACAGGGTCGCACTCCCCCTGTCCCTCTCCCGGCAGAGGTCATCCCACAGGGCGACCAAGGCAGTTTCCGTTCCAAAACCAGGCCTGAAGCCCGATTGAAATGGATCTAGATAATCCGTTCCATTCAACAGTGCCTGGAGCTGTCCTACAACCACCTGCTCAAGCACCTTGCCCAGGAAGGGGATGTTGGCCACTGGCCTATAATTGTTAACATCCTCTGGGTCCAGGTTAGGCTTTTTCAGGAGTGGTCTAATTACCACCTCTTTTAAAGCGGCAAGCACCACTCCCTCTCTCAAGGAGGAATTTACAACCTCCTGGACTCAGCCAGACATCCCCTCCTTGTTTGATTTAATAAGCCATGAAGGGCAAGGGTCAAGCACACAAGTGGTCGATCGGACTTGGCCAAGCACCTTGTCCGCATCCTCAGGCCTCATTAACTGAAACTCATCCAATAAAACTGGACCAGACAGTGCTCTGAACGCCTCTACCAATGGAACTGCATTAATGGTGGTGTTCAATTCATGACGAATCTGAGCGACTTTATCTTCAAAGTGCCGTGCAAACTCGTCACAACGTGCTACCGAGGGTTCCACCGTCTCTCTCCCTGGCCCAGAATGTAATAGGCCGCAAGCCACTTGGAAAATCTCCGCTGGACGACATTGAGAAGATGCAATGCTGGTGGAAAAGAACTGTCTCTTTTCCACCCTCACCGCCACAGAGTAGGCTTGATAGTGGGCTCTTACCTGTGTTCGGTCAGACTCAGCACGAGTTTTCCTCCACCTGCATTCTAGCCATCTCTCCTCTTGCTTCATTGCCCTCAGCTCAGGTGTATACCAAGGAGCTGGCCGGGCTCTGCTCAGAGGGAGAGGGTGCTTGGGCGCGATCGTGTCAACCGCCCGAGTCATCTCTGCATTCCACAGACCGACCTGGGCTTCAACAGGAGCACCAGCCATACCAGCAGGAAAATCCCCCAGAGCCCTCTGGAATCCATCGGAATCCATTAATCTCCGGGGGCGGACCATTTTAATAGGTCCCCCACCCTTGCAGAGGGGGAAGGCTGCCAGGAGTCTAAACCTCAGCAGGAACTGATCTGTCCATGACAGAGGGACAGATATTAATTCCTCCACTTTCAGATCACCATCCTCCTGCCCAGTCGAGAAAACCAGATCACGCGTGTGTCCTTTTATATGCGTTGGGCCGATAACATGTTGGGACAGCCCCATGGTTGTCATGGCGGCCATGAAGTCCTGAGCCGCCCCGGATACAGCAGCCTCGGCATGGAAGTTGAGATCCCCCAGGACCATCATCCTAGGGGTCCTCAACACCAACTCCGAGACCACCTCCGTCAGCTCAGGCAGGGAGTCTGATGGGCAGCGGGGTGGGCGGTACACCAACAGAATCCCTAATCACATAAACATAAACACATGAAAACTTACAAAGGAGACAGAACTCTGCAAATCTTAAAAGCCCACACAGAATAGATGGGGGTGGGGGGAGCAAGATGGTAGCTGGCCACAATATAATGATAGTCAAGAGCACTGTACAAATGTTACAAATTCCTTCTGACTTAGCAGTAATCTCAACAAGTTAAACATTAAAAAGTTTTTTTTTAAAAAAAAAACCCACAACAATTCCTTGTCTTTTTGTCATTCTCCAGTGTAACAAAGAAATGGAACCCTGAGCAGGGCTATGGAGGCAGAGGCTGGCTCATCTCTCAAGGTCTTCCCTTGAGTTCTGTGCAACAAAGCAAATGGATTGCCATAAGGGACACCGTTAGAAAGGGATTCAACCAAAATCTGCACATAGCTCATAAGATCACGAGACCATGCTGGATCAGACCAAAGGCCTATCTAGTCCAGCATTCTGTTTGCACAGTGGCCAACCAGATACCTATGGAAAGCCCACAAGCAGGACAGGAGTACAACCGCACCCCCACACTCATGTTCCCCAGTGACTGGCATTCAGAGGCATACTGATACTTGAGTTAATATATAGCCATCATGACTAGTAGCCATTGATAGCCTTATCCTCCATGGCGAATACTCCATGATATTCAGCAGTTTGGCCCCCATTAAAAGGGACCCCACAGGGAGATGCTGTACACAGTGCCCAACTCAGGAGTCCCTTCAATTTATTTGTTTTGATACCTTTTAACCCTTCTTTCTTAAATAAAATAGCCGAAACTGCTTAACAAAATGCAGCACTACAATATAGAAGGGGAAGAAATGGAAGCAGTGATAGATTTTACTTTCTTGGGCTCCAAGATCACCGCAGACGGTGACTGTAGCCATGAAATTAAAAGATGCTTGCTCCTTGGGAGGAAACCTATGGCAAACCTAGACAGCATAGTAAGAAGCAGAGACATCACCTTGCCGACAAAGGTCCATCTAATCAAAGCTATGGTTTTCCCAGTAGTAATGTATGGCTGTGAGCGCTGGACTATAAGGAAGGCTGAGCGCCGAAGAATTGATGCTTTCGAACTGTGGTGCTGGAGAAGACTCTTACGATTCCCCTGGACTGCAAGGAGGTCCAATCAGTTCATCCTAAAGGAAATCAACCCTGACTGCTCATTGGAAGGACAGATGCTGAAGCTCAAATATTTTGGTCACCTAATGCGAACAGAAAACTCTCTGGAAAAGACCCTGATGCTGGGAAAGACTGAAGGCAAAAGGAGAAGGGGACGGTAGAGGATGAGATGGCTAGATAGCATCACCGATGCAATGAATATGAACTTCAGCACACTTATAAAATATTAAAAATAATCTTCCTATTTAACAATAATCATATATAAAATAGCTAGCAAAAAAAAAGCATTGGAAAAAGCAAAAAAATAAATAAATCTGCAGATCAAATAGAATAGAATTCTATATAGAATCTGTATAGAATTATTGTGAATTTCTGTTGGCCCCAAAGGGGCTTTAACAAGCTCAATAAAAAGACAAACAATGATGGAACTAGGAGAATCTCTCTGGAAGGGTGCTCCAGGGCAATCCATAGTTTAGGTACTGCTATATGCCAGGAGTGTCTTAGCACAGAGGCAAGTGAGCCAATTGCAACTGTTCCTAGAGATATCTGATCTGGCCAGTCATGCATGCCTTAGTTTCATTTTGTTTGGACTACTGTAACATGCTCTACATGGGGATGCCTTTGAAAAGTGTTTGGAATTTTCTGGTCCAGAATACTGTGGCCAGACTGTTGACCAGGGCTGTTTACGGGTACCATGTGATTCCCTTGTTACAGCAGCTTCTCTGGCTACTGATCTGTTTCCAAGGTCAATTCAAGGTGCTGGTTATGACCTATAAAGCCCTATATGGCTTGGGACTGTGCTACTTGAAAGACCACATTCACACAGATGAGGTTTCAAGATCTTTGGAGGAGGCCCTTTTCTGGGTCCCAACACCATCAGAGGCACATTTAGTGGGGAGGCAACCTCACCACCAAATGAGACAGGATCTTCTTGGTGGCTGCTCCCAGGCTCTGGAACTCTCTGCTGAAGATTGGCCCCCTCTCTGTTGTCCTTTGACTGGCAAGCAAATATGTTTTTATTCAGGCAAACCTTTGCCATGTAAGGTGATCTGTTGCTAAAGGGGGTTTTATTTGGCTAGATGCTATTTCTTTTATTGTCATGTTTTTAACTGTGCTTTAATGGATCTGTTTTTATGTTATGTTTTAATTAAGGTTTTATTTTAAATCTGTATTTTATTATTGTTAGCTGCCTTGAGCACCATTTTGGCAGAAAGGTGGGATATAAATAAAATAAAATAAAGTGCCCACCCAACATCTGGTGGCGGTGGGATAGAGAACAGGTTCCCCGATTCTATTTTTAATACTTAAGATAAGTTCATATGGGGAAAAAACAGTTCTTAAAGTATTCAGACTGCATAGGGCTTTAAAGGTCAAAAATAGCACTTGCAATTGAGGCCAGAAACAAATTGGCAGGTAGCAGAGATGATGTAATACTTAGCCCTCTCTCTGCTCCCCTGGTCAATCATAATAGCAAGCATTTTGCTAATGAAACAAATTTATTATGAATGCATATTCATAAATAGTATGTCATATTTATCACTGATGCAGCAGTGATAAATCCTAAGATTAAGAAAGCATGGAAGAATACAAGAACTGTGGTCACTTACTGAAAAGTGGCATACAGTAAAAAAAATACACACTCTTTTCTTCTCCAGGGTAGGGCGGTCCAAGAATCCAGTTCAGCTTGAGATAACCATTTTTACTTAGTTTGTTGAGACTACTGCTGGGCCCATAGAAATTCACAATAATTTGTATGCAAAGTTCTGAACCGTAATTTGATTATAGATCTTACTTAGTGACACACTCTTCTCCACCCACCTCTTTCCAGTAAATATTTGTCTAGCGTAACATTGGCAGCAGCGTACCCCATGTCTGGTAAATCCAATGCTGCTTTTGTCCAAGTGCAAATACTCCAACAACATAATAAAACGAAGGGAACAACCCTATATTGGAGTTACACTGGCTAAGGAGCTTTAGTATTTGGTGGAAGGCCTGCTATGCTGGCGAAATGCCGGAGAGATCACTCCCATGACAGATATGGCACTGAGCTTGCATTGCACTGTGGCTCTCCCATGGGCAGTATCCAACTGTGTCATTCCGTTAGTGCAAATGATGTTACACTAGCAGAAACTAGGTTCTGAACTATGTGCAAGAGAAGAATCCAACCGAAGTTACATTTGTGCAAGCGCAGTTGCTCAAGTGGCTGTGCATTATGCTTGTGCAACCTGTTATACACAACTCTTGTGAAACTCCTTACACTACCAGTTGCGCAATTCCTCGCACAATCAGTTGCGCAAGCGTAATAGGCATCCACTTGAGCGTTGGAAAGATTCAGCGGCGTGCTGCTAGTGCTATTTGAGTTTGCGGAATAACATTGTTGGATACCGCCTCATGGTTCCAGCACAAGGTGAGTAAAGGATTGCTCTGTAAGGCTGCAATCCTACGCTCACTTACTTGAGAGAAACCCCATTGATCTCAATGGGATTTACTTCCAACAAAACACACATAAGGTTGCACTGCATGTGCGTCTGGTAGAGGATTTTCAAGTGATTCCTATACAGAGAGCAAATTGGGTGGCTGTAGAGAGATGCTTGAAAGGAGCTATGGATCAATTTGTAAGACAGATAAGTAGAAATCCTCCTTTTATTCAAAAGACTTGCTTTGTCTCTCTGCTGTATGAATAAGGATAAATTCAATTTAAATTTAACTCAAGAGCTAAGTAGAAATGCTCCCAGGGTCATTAAGTACATTCCAGTATGAGACATAGAAGAATTAGTGATAGCAAAGAGTTACCAATTATGGGAAAATATGCTTCCATTCTGTGTGGCAAGTATTTGCCTAGCAGAAGATGTTTGATCACATTTCAGGTGTTTTAAGTCTCAACTACAATTAGATCTTATCCTGTGGATGAAGAATGTCAAATACTCCTTTTGCTACAAAATGGATGGGCTATCTTCTTAAACCTGCTCTTCTATCAGCTTTCAGTAGATACAGTTCAGTTTCTAAATAAGCATAGGTTTGATAGTTGCTTCCCAAAACACTATTTTCCTAGCAAAAATAATCTCTGCATAGGGGAAAACCCACGTGAACCCCATGTACTCCTTGACATGTGAAGAAGTGTATTATCTTCACATAATATATATACATCACTGTATATGCAGGAACCTCCCTCACGCTGTGGAACTTTTCACCCATGTGGCAAAATAGACATTATAAGCATACATAACTGAACACATTTTCTCCAGTACCTTTGTATGTCTATGTTCAGCACTCTGACAATTAATCATGAGCACAAAATCCTGCTATCTAACTGAATCTGCTATTTCCGCACATTGCATCATGCAGAATCTTTAAAAATGAAAGTGATTAAAATTAGCACCACCCAAAAAAGCACCTGGGTTGTGATGCTGTAAGAATGCAGGAACTGCCCTTAGTGGACTAGACCAGGTCCATCCAGTCCAGCAACCTGTCTCCAGCAGTGGCCGATCAGGTGCATTGGAAAAGTCACAGTCAGAGCAAGATGGAGGCAGCAATGTCCTGGCATTTGCCCTCAGCAACTGTAAGTATGCTGACCCCAAATGTGTGGAAATTGCATTGAACTTTGATGGCAAATAGGTATTGAAGTACCTTCCCTCTTGTACAGGGCTGGCCAGAGGTTTGAGGTGGCCTTGGGCAAGGTGCCCTCCATCCACTAAGCACCAGCCTGGTGCCCCCCTCCCCGAGCAAGCTCATCAGGGGGCGGACAACCCAACAACAGTGTGGATGGGCAGTGGCGGACAGCCCAATGCTAGTAAGGAAAGTCCTGAGCAGAGGAGCTGTAGATGCTGCCGTACTGCTGGGACCTAAAATGTTTTGGGGTTGTTTGTTTTTTAAAGTGAAAAAACTATATATAGAGAGAGAAAAAGCATAGCAATGTCAGCCCCAGTGGGCATCCTGGGTCCTGTAGGTTCCAACATTTGCCTCACCATGCCAAGGCCCACAGTGGGTCAAATGCCTCCATAAGCGCCGACAGTGGTCCCGCTTCCATCAATTTGTCAAAGTCATTTACTAAAACCATCTGAAGCATGCTTATGAGCCTGAAATCAATAGACTACGATGACAAGGATGCCACTAAGAGTGCAATCATATATATATCAATGGAGAAATTAAGTCCCATGTTTTTCAGTGGGTCGTTCTCCCCAGGCAAGTGTGTACAGCAGGGGTAGGTACTTTAGGAACATAGGAAGCTGCCTTATACCAAGTCAGACCATTGGCCCATCTAGCCCAGTATTGTCAACACTGACTGGCAGCAGTTCTCTAGGGTTTCAGGCAGGATTCTTTCCTTGCCCTAACTGCAGAAGCCGGGGACTGAACCTGGGACCTTCTGCATACCAAGCATGTGCTCTGTCTCACTGAGGTATAGCCCTGGCTATACCAGTGTGTCCCCAGACACCTTTCTTGGCACCCACCAAGGTGCCCCACGCCTTCCCCTTCTTCTTCTTTAATGAATACATTTTCTTACCAGCAGCTGGGATTTCTGTGAAATACATTTTTGTTGGTGCTGAAAAAAGTGGGTTCAAAGGAATTGTTTAGTATGCTGGTGCTCAGACCCCACTTATACTCAAGTTTTTTGGGCAGATTACTTGTCTTTTGCCATGCCTCCCATGGCAGCCATTTTGTGGTGGTGCCCAGGACAGTTTTTCAAATTGCCAAATGTGCTCACAGCTCAAAAAGGTTGCCTACCCCTGGCATATAGATTGCAGCATAAAGAATTAGAACTCATTAACAGGTCATTTAAAAAAAATAGTTTTGGTAACAGACCAGTTGGTTTTAAAAGGTCAATGCACTGACCTAAAGAAATGGCCAGGCTCTTATTAACTATGCTGGCATTTTGACCAGACACCTCTTTAGCAAGACACAAAGGAGAGAAAAAACCCCTCTCCTGAATTTTTTTTAAAGCAAATTTGTTTTTCCCAAGCACATTGTTGGCTTTCTCGAAACCAGGCAATGCAAAAGCACAGAAACAAAACAAAAAACTGCTGACTTTATTAAAATATTAACAAGGTATAGTTAAAACTTTTGTACACTTATGCAAATGAGATTGCCAGAACAAGAGGAAGGAAGAGGATCCCCCCTGGGAGAAAGAATATAAAATCAACAAAGTGAAAAGATCAACCATCCCTTCTGCAGCATGACAGCACGGCACAAGAGGCGGCAGCTTGGGAATTGGGGAAGATAAATTTTAAAAAAATACACGCATGCACACACACACACAACCCTCTCCAAAGTTTAAGTACATCACGGTTTCTAAAGCTAATAGATTTAAATGAGACAGGGTGCACCATTCCATTAAAAATATATATTTACCAGAGGGCTGCAGCAACATTTTGGGAGAAGCGTTAATCACATAAAATACATGACGTGATGTGCTGAGAAACAGAATATTGTGGGGTGTCCCTTAAAAGTATTAAGACAGAGTGAAGAATTGCAGAAATGCTGTAACTTCAGGATGGCTACTGCAATTTCTTTTTAAGTGGTCCTCCGCACTGGAGCAGGCTTCGGGCTGAAGGTCACAACTCGGGTTTTTGAGAGGAGTTTATCTACAAGTAATATCATCCAGCCTACTTCCCTGAAACCTCCTTATATTAAAAGCCACATCTGTTCAGCTACAGATTGCTGGAACAGGAGGGTGCAGGCATCCAAAAGGGAGTTCCCAGCATCCTTGTGCCTGAGGCTGGCCTAAGGTAGCCAAGAGTGTCAAGGGAGCACGGACTGCAGCTGTCACTGCCGCCCCGGCCGAGACATTGCAATGCAGGTATGTGGATGGCAGATTTGCCAGAGGTTAAAGGGGTTCAAGCCAGGATGTGTTCGGCCAACCCCGTTTTTGCCACTGGTAGTAACTACTGTAAATATTTACATGAAGCAATGTCCAGCACGGTAGAAGATGAAAAACTCATTTCTAGGAAGATGACAGCAATGAGAAGCAAGCTGCAAAATTAGCCTGAAGGACTCATCCTCACATTTGTTTCATGCGGTTTAAGGCTTGGTATTACCAAACAGAAGATGAGGTAGTACCTGTGCCTGGACTATATCACTTTGGACTGCATGGGGCTGTTCACACAACATGCTAACCTACATTCAGGGGCTGGGTGTGGGTTGTTGTTGAACCATGGGTTGTTTGTTGACCTGTGGGTTAGCATATTGTCTGAACCCATGACATTTTCTGCAGGGTGGCTTGTTAACCACCCCAAACAACCTAACAACGAACAACGGGTTCTCAAGTTGGCTCATTCGGGAAAAATAAGCCACACTGCACGGTTAACAAGCCACCATGCAGAAAACGTTCTGGGTTCAGAGAACCCATGGTTCAACTAACAACTCACGGTTCAACAATAACCCACACTCAGCCACTGAGTGTGGGTTAGTGTGTTGTGTGAACCCAGTCTCTGTATGTGTGTGTGGGGGGGAGGGTTATATGACTGAATGCTCCTGTGTACATAAAAGATCTCTACATGCAAAAAAGGAGTATGTCAGGGAGAAGGGTAGGCCCCAAATCCCTCTTTCCTACATGTAATTTACTTCATGCAAGGATTATTAGCATTTTATGGAGGAGCATTCAGTCATGTGAAGGTTATTGGCAATCTGAACTGGACAGCAACAAATTTACCACCTCATCTGCTGTCTGGAAGAATTAGGCTGTAAGACTCACGACTAAGGACAGATCAGTCTATTGCTGGTCCACAGCAATTTCACACATGTCCATCCACGAGTCCATTCTGTCTTGTTTCCCCATTAATTTGCAATTACTATATTTTTAAAAATCCACAGGAGAATCTGCACTGAAATAGATGTTTTCGAAAATATTTTCTCACAAAATACACTTTACTGCATGTACCATAGCCTAACATCTTATAAGGTTTGGGGGCCGAGATCTGCAGCGCAAAGTTCAGAAATTGACAAAATCCAGAGGATAACTGTATAACTAGCCCTGGAGGCGCAGATCAGGTGGGTTTGCTTTGAAATGCAGACTGTGTTGATGAGCATCTCTATTCATGGCCCAAGCTCCCGGATGCCCATGCCAATGGACGCAGAAAGCGGGCACACAGTTTTATCCTTAAAGCTCCTGAGCAAACACCAACTTCGGGTAGTATCCAACTGTGTCCTTCTGTTAGCGTAAATGATGTTGCACTAATGTCAACTAGGTTCCAAACAGGAGAATCAAACTGAAATTACATTTGTACAAATGCATTTGTGTAACCACTTGCACAAGCGTAATGTGCAACTGGTTGTACAAGCATAAAGTGCAAGGAAGATTTGGCATAACTCTGCTAGCACTATTTGAGATTGAGGAATAATACCGTTGGATACTGCCCTTGGACTCCCTAATGCTTCCTGAGTTTATACCTTAATTTCTGGAACCTTACCTTAGAACTTCCTCCTTGCCCTCTTCACTCTGTTCCCTGTCTTCTAGCTGCCAAACAGTCAATGGCATGCTTTGAACCTGATGCTGTCTTGCCTCTGCTATGGACCTCATCCTGCCACGACTTACCTCTCCCAACTCTGAACCCATAAATGTCAATCGCACTCAAGTTACAAGGAAAAAACAAATGTGTTCTGGGTTTTTTTCACCTTGAATTTCTAAATGCAGTTGCAATTGTCTTCATTTATTTTATTATTTATTATTTATTGCATTTATACCCCACCTTTTTTTCTCTTGTAGGAACCCAAGGTGGCTTACATTATCCTCCTCCTCTCCATTTAATCCTCACAACAACAATCCTGTGAGGTGGGTTGGGCTGAGAGTCTGTGACTGGCCCAAAGTTACCCAGTGAGCTTCCGTGGCCGAGTGGGGACTAGAACCCGGATCTCCCAGCTCCTAGTCCAACATTCTTGCCACTATACCACACTGGCTCTCTTCATCCACACCCCTCTCCTTTTTAGTGTGCATGGGGTGGAGAAAGTGGAGATGGAGAATGACAAAATGTTAGCTGAGTTTTTGTATGCTAATCTTTCCTTAAATTATTAACGAACGGGAAGAAATTATTTACACTGTGCTTGGTGTGGACGTGGCAGAGCGTCGCAATGCATACTGTCAAAAGAAATGCTCACAGCGAATGATTAGAGTTGTCGGGTCTTATTTATTTATGCTGCACATGCTCGAAGGACCTATTTCTTGAGATTGCACCCAGAGAGATAGAGAGGGAGAGGCGAATTTTCTGAAGTTGCAGGAAAGGGAGGCAGGTGGGAGGAAGACTGAGATGGTCTCAATATTTGCTCAACATGAGGTTATTTCTCACAGATAATAATGACAGAAAGCAAACAATGTGGATTTGCATTTAAACCTTTTTAAAGGTGTACCTGAAGTTCGGTCTGAAAGAAGAACTTTTGTGGGCACTGGGAGCAATCGTAAATCTTATCCTCTTGCCCGTGGACAGCAAAGATATGTTGCTGCAATTTATTTGCCTGTACAAAAACTAGAAAAACAAAAACAAACATTGTCAGAGACAAAAAGCATGACCAGTATAGGCAAATTCACCCCGCCCGTGTCCCTCTATCTTTGGCCTGGTTCAGATGTGATACTATCATTTTCTTTGCCATGCTTAGAGACCCAGAGCAGGCTCTGGCTCCCTCCCCCCATCCCATTAATATATTCATTATGGGTTGGAACAATGCTAATTTAGTCACATTTAGGTCCCACTGAAATCAATGGGACTTAAGTTGGGCATGCCTAATTTTTTCACATTGAGTCCAATGGGACCCAAATGTGACTAACTTCATCTGGATTCGACCCAATATTTATACCCACTTTCTAGTCAAAGCTTTTAATTTGGCTCCCGAAGTAGCTTACAATTAAAATCCATCTATCTACCTATAAATAAAGATATAAAATAGAAATTAAGAGACACTTTATCCAGGGGAGGGGGGTTAGCCCAAGATTCCCTGCCTGCACATGGTCATCCATCAAATGTGGCACATGAGAGTTGAGTTTGCATCAAGTCGGTGGATCAGTTCTCCATGGGAAAGAAGAAAGAAAGAAAGAAAGAAAGAAAGAAAGAAAGAAAGAAAGAAGCATCCCTCATACTCATGTATAAAAAACAGTGTGTAAAAGTAATGCAATAAAGACATCAATTAAGATAACAACATGTAAGGAACAAATTTTGGTCACAAGACAAGTGTTCGGAAATTGATACTTGTTTTCTAAATGGGCATTTAAGATATACAAAGAGCCATTTTTGTTCTTTTATACTTGCACAAGAGGAGTGTGCAGTACAGCTCCAGTACAGATTTTAGTATAACCCCCTCTCCCTTCCACACTAGCATGCCTCTGCACTTGACACGTCATGTTCCAGCAGGCAGTTCAACTTAAACTGAGGTCTTCCCACAAGCGCTCATGCCCGGCCTGCACCTAGTAGGAGCAGAGGTGCATGAGCACTGAGGCTAGGCTAGGCTGGGCTGGGTTGCTGAATACTCTGTGAGCGACTCTGCTTTCCACTTATGTAAGGTGTAGGTTCATCATAGTAGCATCATGGGCTGCTAACTGCATGGACCCATTTTCCCCACCCACCCCGGAAAGCAGGATTGAATGCTGGTTTGCACGTGCAGAATACCTGTCCCATAGGGAAATGGCCTCTAATGCACAGGAGGGGCAGTGATATTTAACTAGATCAGGGCAAAGTGCCTTTTATACAGTTCCTTGGTCCAAATTATTATTCATTTGTTTCATGCAGACTGGAAAACGCTTCCTTTCTCTAGAAGACTGGAACATTTATCTACCCTTCAATGCCATCAATGTAAGATCATAATCAAAATGGAGAGGAGGAGGATAATGTAAGCCGCCTTGGGTTCCTTGCAAGAGGAAAAAAGGCGGGGTATAAATGCAATAAATAAATAAAATAAATAAATAAAAATAATCACAGTCTGATGGCATAAGATGTGGCAACTAAAGCTTAGCAAGTCTAGGTCTAGCCACAGCCTGGATGGGAGACTAACCTGGGTACCCTATGGAAGCCATCTTAGGCCAGTTCAGATGTAACAATCTCAAGTCTAATAAACCATCTTTTGGGGGGTTCAGGTTTCTGTTCAGCCTTAACGTTATCAGATCCTGGTTTTATATCCTGGTTTTTAAACAGAGATTAAACCATAGTTTCCCCAATTTGAATTCTAGTGTGCAAGAGACGGGAGGAGAGGGTGTGTAGGGGCACAAGGCTCTTTCTCAGTGTAATAAACCACTGTTTATTAGACTGAAATGTTTACATCTAAACTGGGCCCTTTAGTTCCACGATGGAAGAGAGGCAAAACAGAAATTTATAGCCAAAAAATGAGTGCACCACTTTTTATGTAGAAAGTTATTTCCGATTTTTGTATCTTGTCTACCTTAACAACCCTGTAAGAGAGATCACTAGAGGGAGGTACCCACAACTCCATCTATGTGTTGAATGAACATGCAGAGGGGGCCATGCCTCAGCCCTGCCTACCACTAGAACTGCACGCCACCTCTCTGCTCTCCTGACAAACATTCATTCAGCACCAGGGGGGGGGGGGGGCTGTCATTTTAGGGTTGCGAAGTATGGCTGGCCATAAGTGACTTGCCCAATTTGATCTGGTTGATAAAGAATCTGGACTCGTCTCCCACATCCAGATCCAGTACCAGGCCACAATGCATTGCTTCTATATATGATGATATAAAAATAATTCATTAAATGCTCAGACCAGAATTTTTTCACTGACTGGAAAATACTGCACAGCATGAGCAATGAAGGGTGAGGGAAGCCCTCTTTCCAGGTAGCTCCAGTTAGAGATATGATGTTCTAAAGTGTTCCTACTAGAGGTGTTTCTTTTCCCCCCTCCCTTCTCCTTCCAAAGAAAGGAAGACTGTATTTTAAAACTCCCCTGTGTGTCATTTCTGGATCAAGCCATGCACACTAAGCCTTGTCTGGGGCTGTCTTACCTGTAAAACAAACAGGGCATTTGAATGTGCCTCCCATCCCCTCGAAGCTGTGTTCAATCAGGTGACACAGGAGCTTTGCCGGAGAGTCAAACATCTGGTTACACAGCTTGCACTCATGATTGATGCCTTCCTCTGCAAGGTTCAAATGATACAACTTGTTAGTGACACAGCAGATTAGCGTCTGAAATGCAGCAGTCGGCGAGAAATCATAGTGCTGGATCGTGCATGGCTTCTGGGACCCGAAGACGCTGCTACTTCTACGGGGCCCCCTTACAAAAGCACACTTGTACAATGCATTCAGGTGTACAGCTGCAAGTCAAATTTGAGGGGCATTTCTGTTTTCAGCAGTGATGAAAGTGACATTGCGATCAAACATACACTCCTGTTTCCCCAGGCCTGTGACACAATACCGTGCAGAACATCACTGCTATGGGCATATAATGCATAAATATATATATTAAGAATACTCAACCCACACTGAAAAACAAAGGTAAGCACAGGAGTTCAGGCAAGGCCACCAAAACAGAAGTAGAACGGTCACATTCAACTCAGGATGCATTGCGACGAAGTCAAGAAAGGGAAGATGCCAATGTTAAGGAATAGCAGGGATCCAGAATGTGGTTCAAGCCAGTTACATTTTTGTATTTCAGTTCTGAGTGGAACAATTAATGGTCATTTCTCCCCCTGCACCATAGGCTTTTGGAACTGTCATTTCAATCTGGATTTGCATTTCTTACATCTACTATCGAAAAGGTGCTGAATCTTCTGCAGATCAGGGCCAAACCAGACAATACAAGAACAAAAAATACCAGGTTGTATGAGTGTGTGTGCACTGGTGCGAAGGATGGCTACCATCTCAGGGTGAATACCAGCAGGGTGGGTGGATATAGGGACCATAGTGCAGGGGGATGGTTACATCTAGAGCTCAGTGGAATTGCCCCCCTCCATACCTTTGCTGGACATTCTTCCTCAGAGCAGGTGGGGGAGGAATGTCAGTGACTTTCAGGGTGGGTGGGTGAATGGAGGCAGCCATCTTTCCTCCCCACGAACACCACTGGCCCAATGCTACGTCATTATGTACTGTCATCCCTTATGCATTCTAGCCCTGTTTCCAAAGTGGCTACCAGTGGGTGTTGTGAGGCCCCTGCTTGGAACAGCGGTTTAACTACAATACGGTAAAAGGAAGAAAGAACAAACACGCTGGGCCACCTTGTAAAACTGTAAGCCCGCCTCCAGAAACATTTGCCCCCACTCTGCCAAATGTTAGGGAGGGTTTTTGTGTGTGTCCCCCCACCCCCATTACCAAAAAAGGTGAGCCTAACATTTCAGACTGGTGGTTACACCCCCTTATACCTGCTATTTATTTTTTTTAAATAAGATGTGAATTATCACACTTTTCTCATATCTTCTAGTTTGGCACTCAGTTCTGGTTTATCCAAGGGGTGAAGTTTTCCCAGGACATTTCTCTTTTATAAAAGAAGTTTATTTAGCATTTGCTGTGTAGTTAGGAATCAGAACCTAGGATGGAAAAAGGGCTACTTCATACAAGCCCAAATTTGACACACGGACATTACTTCTGCCTAGTTTGGTGTGCTTGACCAAGCACAAACACATTGACTTTGCCATGAGCTCACATGGCAGGAAGCCTGAACTAGCAGCAACTTCTTGCCACATGCAACATCTGCACTGTGCATTCATTGCATGTAATAAGTCTACACTCAAGATTCATGCCATTTCTTACGTGAAAATCATTTCCACCCAAATCAGTTCCACGTTTATCTCATGCCGTGTGGTCTTTATAACCACACATTAGTAAAGCTTTTCTAAACACACACTAGTATACCAAAAAGCAGTAAATTTTTGAGTAAAATCAAAGTAATATGCTACAAGTGGGAATTGGGGTGCGGGGTGGGGTTAGAAAGCGTCAGTGAGCAGACAGGTGAATATAATATAACCACAATCCACAAAGCCAATTCATAAGTGAAAGTTTACGCATGCAGGTACCACCTTTTTCAAAGCAAGCACCGCTTGTTTCTTCCAGCAATGAATTAGTATGGTTTTAACCAAAACATACTGGGGAGGAGTGTATGGTCAGTTGTGCAATTTAGAAGTGAGGCATCCCCCACCTCCATGTTTCAAACCACATGTGAATATTCCTCAAGGACATCTTATGCCTGATCATTAGGTAATTATGAGTTACATGTGGGACCTGCAACAAAATGCTGCAGTGTAGAGTCCTCTTGTTCAGGATTCCAACTACCATACCCTCTTCCAGGACAATCCATTCCATCCCCCCTATTTTTCTGAACCAACAGTCAGCTGGCATTCCATGCTCACCGAGCATACTTTGTCTTCAGTGAGCTTTTGCGGGGTGGGGGGGTGTCCTCCCCTTTGGGTATTTTTTCCCCTTAAGATCTGTCACATTTCTGCACATCTCGGGGTTCTTTCCGCCTGCTGATACTTTCCCCCTTATTGTCAGGGTGGAAACTGAGCCGATAGAACCCCAGAGCAGTTCTGATTCTGAGGAGGATCAGCAATCCATGGGAGAGGAGCCAGCTCATCCCTCACAGGCACAGCAGCTGGCAGAGATTCCTTCTGCTGGCATTCCTGAGATAGATAGTGACCCTGGCAGTGAGAAAGTGCGGGACGGGGGCTTGCTAGACGCTCAACGCAGACGCAGGGAGCGACAAGCGATGGAGGGCACGGAAAGGAGGCGTAGCGCCCGTTTGGCATGCAAGCAATGGGCGCGTCCCGTGGACCCAAGGGAAAGAGGGAGGATCTCTCCCTAGCCCATAAGTTCCGGGTCTTCAAGTGATCCTCCTTCAAACAGGGACCAACTGCCTACCCGGAGCATAGGCTACTCTGCTGTTCCTTGCTTAGTCGCTGGTGATGAGCATCTGAAAGAGTCATTAAGTTGTAAAAGGATTAAAGCTTTGAAAAAATCCTTTTGTCTGTGTCTTGAGTTGGCTATTGGAGTGTACTGAAAGAGGCTGCCAGGGCGCTCCTGACACTTATGTATAGATGGGGCCTTTTTGGCTACATGAGAATCCACACTTGGAGAATGCAATCAGCTGGCTTCTTCAGCAGTGCAAGTGGATGCAGAGGAAACATCAAAAAGAACATCCAGCTATGCAAAAGGTTTTTCTCTCCCATGTGTGCGTATAGTTTTGCTGAATCACAGCTGTGGGGCACAACTGCAGAGGCTGAGGTTGAATTCAGACACTTTTCAAGTTGTCTCCCCCAGTGGTGCCTGTACAGTTAGAAACTGTTACAGTCCACAAAGAACAACCAAAGCCAAAAACTGGTCCTCCATTCAACAGAGCTGAAGAATGACTGCCATGAAGGAATCCAAATGAAAATATCACACATATATGGTCCGGGGTGGAGCAGAAATCTAGCTCCATGCTTATGGGTCTTTTCCACAAAATCCTTACTAAGGTTCAACACAGTTGTTGTTTTTTAACATGGGGAGATCTTCACAGGTGTCCTCCCTTGAAGGAAAGTGTTATGTCAAAATATCATCTATTATTATTGAGGCATCTTCCCTTGCGATTCATAGCCAACATGTTTTTGTCCATCTCTCTCTCACACACACACACCACTATGAATTGTGAAGAACTTTGGCCTGATAGTCCTGGTCCTCTAAAGCTGCTTTGCAAGTAGATTCTGAGTGATAGGACAAGTCCTCCAACCCCCCCGGCCCAGCGGCTTCCTGGCAACAGTAACTGCCCCAGGCTTTTTAAGTCCCTTTGGCAAGACATCCTCAATCAGTCCCCTCCCTCGGTGAGTCTACCTCCTGACTGCCATTGTCACCAGCTGTGATTGCTCCTCGTCGACTTCCTCATTATTGCTTGCTTGGCAGGCACCGCACCAGTGAGCAAGGAGGCCATGGCATCAACTGTTCCTCCTTCTCACCACCACTGTTGTCTGGGCCAGAGCGAGAGGCGGGTGAACAAGCAGGTTGCAGTGGTGAAGAGGAGGAGCACGTCCAGGGGGCTCTTGTCATGGGGCCCCTGCTGGGGTGTGGGTCCTAGGCTGGTGCCCAGCCATGATTATCCTGGACACAAATCCTGCCCGGCTAATCCCATTGCTGCAGATACCACATCCTTCACGCTTCTCCTACCCTGGGTTGCAAGTAAGAAGTCAGATGGTATCAGTTTCTGAACCCCAATTGATAATGGTGACTGCACGGATATCCTGCCTTTCTTGCACCACAGAATTCAAGACAGTGTACATAAGGGGGTTCCAGGCTGTCTCCCACCCAGACACTGTGACTAGACCCAGACCTGCCTAGCTTCTTAGTATATCAGAGTTGCTACATCACATGCCTTCAGGTCATGCCCTGGGAGTGTGGCTTCCTTATTGGTGAAAAAACCAAAGCAAAGTGGAGAGTGAAAGATAAGAATACAATCTGCAGAAATGTCAAGGATGAATTCCAATAATAATAGTGCTTTTGCACATTAAAACAACTTCACATGCATTATCTTATTGAAATCCCTACTAAAACAACCCTATAAGGTAGGGCAATATTAGCATTCCCCATTTTGAGAGAGCACATGGCTCTCCCACCTGTGATGTCATGGCAGAAGAGAGCTACAACAGCTCTCACTGTAAGTTACACAATTAAATACATGTATGGGAATTATATTTCCAGTTTTCACATGTTTGGGTAATGCTAATTGTATACCATTTGGGGCCAAGTCTGGAAATATTTCAAACAGTTAAAGCCACGACAAACAAAACTCAAACAAAAAAATAATAATAAATATAATAGGTTCCCACAGATGTGGAAATTCATCCCACTGGAGGCAAGACCTTTTGGTTTGCAAATCCACTTCTGAATTATAAGGCCTTCTTCTCGCTGGTGGGGGTTTTTTGTTGCACTCCCACAAGAATCCATTATATATTTTTCTATGTCAATGAAACCATCCAGCAAGAAATAAAAAAAAGGGGGGAAAGGGGGGTGGAGAGAAAGAGTGAGAGAGAAAAAAGGAAAGGAGAAAGTACTATGGTTTAGCATGAGAAACATTTCCCTTTTTGTACATTCCAGCATAAGGGAAAAAAGCCCAAAGATATGGATGGAATTGCTCATATATTCTCAGTGTCAACCTATGGCCACTGTGTGGCAGCCAATGGTTAGATTGCAATGGTTAGACTGTTGGGTTACAATAGGGAGACCCAGGTTCAAATCCCCATCTCAGCCACAAACCTCCCTGGGTAACTGTAGGCCACTTCCCATTTCTTAGCCTAACTTATGTCACAGGATTGTTGTGACGATAAAATGGGTGGAGGGGAGAACCATGTGTGCTTTTGGAGGAAAGGTGGAATATAAATGCAATAATAAAATACATATAAAACTGGAGAGGCTAGGAGCATGTGGGTCTTTGGGGGATGGCTCTCTCAAATGAGAGAAGACTGCACAAGGACATGTTGAGGCAGCTTAATGGTGCTGGCAATGTAGTGGTTGAACATGAGGTGTGGACACCCAGTTATTTCCTTCTTATTTATTCCAGATGTGGGAAAGAAGGATGCATAAGGCCAGCCAAAAGAGGCAGCATGACTGTCATCCACAACAGAGACCAAACTAGGCGAATTACATGCAACCCCTCTAATTTTCAACACAAAAAGCAGATTTCTACCACTCATTGTGTCAGCCTTTCCATATTATTCTCCTTAAGCCCTCAATCTGCTTGTGGATCTATTGATTCAATGCTGAACAAACACTGCATCAAATCACCAATTCTTAAGGTCTCTTTCTCCATCTCCCAAGTTCAGAATAATAAGCATTAATTTTACACTTCATTTCTCCATAAAGAGAGAGAGAGAGAGAGAGAGAGAGAGAGAGAACGTGGTCCTTGTTTAAAACAAGTAGACCTGCGGGATTTTATCAGGCAGAAACTATGTCAGGCCAAAAGAGGAACAGAGCGCTTTGTGTAAAAGTATCATGGGGAGATGATAGTATTCTGTAATGTTCCCAGTACCTACTTTTGTCTCTAAAAGCATTTGATCCCTGGCAGACAGATATACTTATTTCCATACAGGTCTTGAGGGAAAGCCGGTAGGAACGAGAGCTGATTATCTGAATCCTGAAGGTGAAACCTGGGTGGTGCCCGCTGATGCTAAAGGCAGGCGTAGGGGTGAATTTGGAGGTACGTAATTTACTGCCTGTTACCGAGGATTAGTGAGTTGTGCTGACCCGGTTGAACCGCAGTGGTGAAGCTTGGCTCCCATTGTTCTTAAGTTCAAATGCATTTCCGTGGTGTTGATAGGACCACGCTTCACATGGCACTTCCTACTCTCAGCTTTGCCTGGTACTATGGCACCACGCCTTGGCTTTCAAGCAATTTAAGTGGCAGAAAATGCGCATTCGATACATATTACCACGAGTCTCTGAGCCTGTAGCGGCATCCTCCTGGCAAGGTCTCTATATAATTAATAATGCTGTATGAGCCCTATCTACTTGTAGCTGCTGCCATTGTAATTATATGCTATATTAATGGCAACGTAAGAGGAACATCATCACAAGTGAATTGGCACAGGCTGACTTACTACCATATCAAGGATAAATACGAGATGCGTAGAATTAAGAAAAAGACAATCACCTTTCTAGCTACTTTAAAAACAAAACAATACAAAACCCTTCATTCTCTCTACAGTTTGGTTTAATAAAACATTCTCCCTTTGGGAAAGCAGGGGTGGGGGGGAAGTCCCCTGCCTTACTGTGAAGACGTTTAAGACAACCTGCCACTCATTTTTGACATTGGCATGTAAATCTCATACTGTTTCCCTCCCAGAACAGTCCATTTCTGTTTCATTGCAACAAATTAGGGTAATGAAAGCGGGTGATGTTTTACTTGTATGAGTGAGGCACATAAATCCCTCAGTTAACTACGCCCCTAATGAATGTGGAGAAACTGAAATTCAGTGTAGCCAAATGTTAAATATGGTCCCCCAACCCACACTTAAAGCGAATATACCTCATCCTGGTATCTTGTCTGTTATTTTTTTTTTAAGCATCAGCAAGTGAAACCTTAATTGGCACCAGAATAGACATGTAGGAGGGAAAATGATTTAGTGAAGTCTTTTCTAAGATTATGAAGGAAAAGATAAGTTTAAAAAAAAAACACACACATCCAGTCAAACAAAATAAAACAAAAAAATAGCAAACCACACCCCACAATCTCAATGCACAAAGACGCCATTTATTAATGAGGTTACAGTTGTAGTAGGAAAGTGAGTGAATGATAACAACCTGTATCGCAAAGCAACCTCTCTCTAAAGAAGCCTGAATGAGGATCATACTCATTTCACACTCCAGACAGACAACACAATTACAGTATTGATTTGTCATTAAACACTGCAGAGAGGCTAACAGGACCAAATTCTAGGCAAAGGACCATTTAGAGCATCAGCCTTAGTATGGCTAATCTAATTGTTGCTGTCATGTCGGAATGTCATTAGTTCCATGTGTCATTTAAGAAACTTCGCTTCTTTTACATAGTCAAGATCTTTGTTTGCTTTCTATCCCTTACTGAATTTCCAACATGCTCTGTCAAGATTTCAGTTATATCATCCCACTTCAATCCACGAGGATTTGCACCCTCCCCCACTTTCTGTAACAGTTCCCATAGAGAATACTCTCCCAGTGTCTTTTTGGACAGATGGGAGCCCCCACCCCCACACAAAGCATTTTCTCACCCAAGCGCCTTTGGGAATCACAAATGAGTTTGGGTGGTCTTTATGTGGGACCGGTGGGACAAAAGGAACTCATCAGAACAGTACCCTGACAATTAAGGAGTCTGGGTTTTTGAAAAGCATGGAATTGATGGCGTGGACAGCCAAAGCATCACCTGGGGAACTGGGTGTAGTCCTCAGAGGGTTGCTGGAGGTCAGTTACTATAGCAACAGAGAATGAGCTCAACCTTGTAACTGACCCTTATCTTTTTTTGATCTGTTGGCCACTTGGGGCCAGAGCTGGAAATCAACTGGAAAATAATCCAGTCACATATCATAAAGAAAACTATCTATAAGTATATACCCAGGTAGAGGCTGAAATCCTTTGCTTGGGTGATTTTGCTACACTTAAGTGCTTCACACCCTTAATGTCTGTACAGCATTTTGCAAGCCTGCATGTAAGTCATCTGCATTAGAGACAACACAGAGACCCACCTAATATGCATGCTGAGAAGTTCAGTGCAGCTTCATTTACTCGGTTTTATTTATTTGTTTCGTTAGTTAAATGGAAGATTTATACCCCATTCTTCGACTTTAAAAAAGGCTACAGACTAGCTTGCAAAAATAAGAAATATAAATATAAAAAACCACATACAATAAAATGGATTAAAACACTACACGGATATAATATAGACAAAAGCTTACTGGAACAGGAAGACTTAAAAATAAAATCAAACACCATGTGCCTGAGATCATAAAAATATCTCATCTTTATGTCAAAAAGAAAAAAAAAAAGATTGGGCATCAAAAAGAGAGCCTATGTGGAGGAAAGTCCACAAATGGAATGCCACCACAGAGAAGACACTTGCTCCCTGATTATTATAGAGCTGATCTCAGAAGGTGAGGGTACCAAATGACTGAGATGACACCAGAAAACTTTCATACAAACAGGCATCTGGATAAATCAGGATACCATTTACACTGAAGTATACTAAAAAGTGGGATGACGCAAGGGCTACACAGTGATTTCAGATTACTAGAGTAGTAGCCATGCAAAGGGCTGGATGTACTTGATCTCGTCTGATCTCGGAAACTAAGCAGGGTCAGCCCTGGTTAGTACTTGGATGGGAGACTGCCTGGGAATCAGGCTTCTGGCATTGAGCAAGGGGTTGGACTCGATGGTCTTGTAGGCCCCTTCCAACCCTATGATTCTATGTTAGCCAGCTGAAGCAAACCCAACGAAGTGCTGTGTAGCACCTTAGGGGCTAACACATTTATTTTGGCATAAGCTTTCATGGACTAGATTCTACTTCATCAGATGCATTATAGCGTAGACTCCAGTCTACAAAAGCTTATGCCAAAATAAATGTTTTAGTCCCTAAGGCCCCAAAGAACTGATCATTGTTGTTGCTCGAATCAGATAACATGAGTTCTAGACAACTAGGAATCAGATAATGACAGGATGTTTCATTTCTAAAGAGAAGTACCATTGCTCAAGCACTCCCAGAATTCAACTTTTGGCATCAGAAGTCCTTCATCTTAATTGCTAGCAAAAGAGTTAGATGTAGTTACTCAGCACTCAAGGAAATCTTATCTGGTACAATGGGTGAAGTGTTGGATATGGACCAAGGCGACCTGCGTTCAAATCCCTACTCAGTCATATAGCTCATTGGGGGGTCTTGGGCAAGTCTCCATCTTTAGCCTACCCAACAGGTTTGAAGTGAGAAGACTGAGTTCTAGATGGCCTTAATTTAAACTGCTACCTTAGGTTCCCAGAAATATACCTTTTTCACATCTTGTCTCTCTCACTTCCTATCCAATTCACACATCTCCAGACAGGGCCAATCATAATGTTGGTACTGAATTAATGATACATTAACAACATAATCGTTCTCATCATCATCATCTTGACCAGGAGGGATTAAGTGAGTCAAGGTACAGGAATGGAAAAGTTAACAGATTGAATCCCAGGTATCTGGCAGCATTGGCTGCCTTTTTAGATTTGTCGGAGAAACACATACATATCATGGTGACAGGCTACTCACTCAGTCATGTTTTTTTGTCTTATTTTAGAACAAAATGTCCTCAGAGACACTGAGCGATAGTATAAACTAGGAGGTAAAAATTGACATATACCCATTTCAATAAATGCATTCCTGATGTATAATGTTTCTTATGCTAAAATCTGCTTCATTCTGTATTGGTTGAAACTGCAGCCAGTACTATTAATTAGATTTAGTTTTCAACGTTTTTGGACCTGGGACCCACCTTTATTCCACAGATTTATTTGAGGAGCCACTTCTTAACTTCTTATCACATATTTGTATAGTGGTAATGCTGCTATTGTGACCCACCTTAGGTCAGGCTGCGACCCAGTAATAGCTTCCGACCCCCCAGTTGAACACTGATGCGAAAAAAACCCACCATCACACTTACCCACATGAATGAGGATGGAATGCAAAAATGATTTTTGAAGTTACCAAGCCCTTTCAGGGAAATTTCAAGGGAATGGAAAATTTTGAATTACAGATTCAAAATGGAAATAAACAAGATGGAAATAAACAAGAAGTCAATGCAGACTATGGAACAGAAAGATAATGTAGAATTTGAGCTTTCATCCACCCCTGAAACAAACCCATGAATATTGCATCCTTTCAATGTAGAACCCCTAATCACTCACAGGGAATGGGAGAGGACCATGTCTTTTGTGACTGTCCCCATCATTGCAACCCCTATGCCTGGAGTTTTGCCCCTCTGACAAAGTTCTGAAGAGGGAGCCAGCTATACTCACATAGACTCACCAGGATTCCTGCATGACCGGGGTTCCCAATTGTGAGGAGACCCTAAGCAAGTACAACTGGATCCCCTACAGAACTTTGCTGAATCTGTGGAGGTCAGAGGGCTGGAGCTGGCTGGATGCATGACATCACAGGTGAGGTCAGGAAGCATGGTCCCATTCCCCCTCTGAGTCTCAGCCTTCTACGGGGAGGACTAACAATAGCGCTATAGGGGTAGTCCAAGGTCTAAAGCAGGAGCGGGCAACCTGTTGCCTTCCAGATGCTTTGGCCTATAATTCCCAGCATCCCTCGTCATTGGCTATGCTGGCTAGGCCTGATGGGAATTGTAGGCCAAAATATCTGGAGGGCCAAAGTTGTCCACCCCTGGTCTAAAGGCTGTTTTTTAGCCTTTGCAGGCCCACTCCTCAATCAAGTCAGTTGCAGCAAAGTAACTCACCCATAATCTGGTCATTTTCAGGTAAAGGAGAAGAGAAACCTTGCCAGATAAGATACGGTCTATGGTCTTGTGTTGTCCACACCCCAAACAACTGCTCTTTCTGGGCACTCTGTTATCCAATAGCATTTTGCTACTCATAATCTTTAGCCCTCTGTCTTCCAGCTGAAATAAGATTTTGCTTTCAAAATACTTTTATGTGATCTAGGGTGGCACAACACTGATGTCTTTTATGAGCGGAAGATTGGTTAATAAAATCTTCTATGCCTGCTTCTTTCTTATGACAATTTTACTATTATGTTTTCAAGCAGTCCACAGTGGTTAGAAACATCACTTTAATGAAAAAGGATAACACTGGGAGTTTGATATGTCTAGATACCGCATAAAATCTTCACCAAGGTTGGCCGTAGAATCCCTGTCCAAATTTTATTTTATTTATTTATTTATTTATTTATTTATTTCTATACCGCCCAATAGCCGAAGCTCTCTGGGCGGTTCACAAAAAATGTCTGGAGACGGTGAGTGGCTGGATGGGGAGGAATAGGCTGAAGCTGAACCCTGACAAGACCGAGGTACTTTTGGTGGGAGACAAGAGGAGGCTGGGGGATGTTGACCTGGTGTTGAATGGGGTACGGCTACCCTTGAAAGACCAGGTCTGCAGCCTGGGGGTCATTTTGGACTCCCAGCTGTCCATGGAGGCTCAGGTGTCAGTTGTGAGCCGGACAGTGCTGTATCAACTCCATCTGATACGGCGGCTGCGCCCCTTCCTTCCCGACCATCTGCTCCCAGCGGTAGTACATGCCCTGGTCTCCTCTCGTTTAGACTACTGTAATGCACTCTACGTGGGGTTACCCTTGAAGACGGTTCGGAAACTGCAGCTGGTACAGAATGCGGCGGCTCGCCTGATTAAAGGCAGCCGCTGGCGAGATCAAATCACTCCAGTGCTGAAGGAGTTGCACTGGTTACCAGTTGTTTTCCGGGCCAAATTCAAGGTGTTGGTTTTGACCTTTAAAACCCTATATGGTTCCGGCCCAGCCTATCTTAAGGAGTGCCTCCAGCAGCACCAGACAGGCCGCTTAACAAGATCAGCCTCGGATGGCCTTCTCTCTGTCCCATCAGCCAGGACAGCTAGACTGGTGGGGACGAGGGAGAGGGCCTTTTCTGTGGTGGCTCCCACTCTGTGGAACTCCCTCCCTAGGGAACTCCGTCATGCCCCCTCTTTAATGAGCTTCCGTCACGCATTAAAAACGTTGTTGTTCAGGCAGGCATTTGGGGTGGGTTAGGGTATTTTAGAAAATGTTTTTATTGTAGAATTTTATTGTTTTAAACTGTTTTTATTGTATGTTGTACATTGCCCAGAGTGGCTGGGTGACCAGCCAGATGGGCGATTAATAAATTTAATAATAAATAAATAAATAAATAAATAAATGAGGCAACAGGATGAGCTGAATTTTCAAAGTGTGTATTTGGCTTTGGATCAACTTTATGGAGGAACCACATGTTATTTATTAAAGCCTACGTGCTTTGGGCTTTCCTACCATGGTGTACTTGATGACCAAGATGGAAAAGCAGGTTCTGAAAAGGTCCAAAGGTGTCCAAAGAAAGGATTCTCCAAGCCCCTTTCAATTTTCACTGCAAATTAAACAAATTGTCTATCATGACCTATACAGAAGCTGCTGATTCATGATTGGTCATGAAAAACAGTTGCAATTCCATGGGGCAAAAAAAGAATGTGCACACCTCCCTTGTGAGGAGGTGTATGGGCTCCAGAGGTGGCAAACAGACCAGTTCCCAGGCCACACGTCAAGACACAGGGCTAAAAGCAGAAAAGGAAAAGGATTAAGAGATGGGCAAACCTGCCTGTTTCCACCCTGTGACACTTTCACATGTTTTTCCCCATAATGCTATTCTGTTTCCACATTATTCTACAATTTTTTTTAAAAATCCCCTCAAATATATATTTAAATGCATATTTTCTCTCAAAATACATATTTAAAAGCATATTCTGATACATTTAAACTACTGAAAACATTGCAACATCTGGTGGATAGCTAGGTTCTGATCTGTACATTAGTCCAAGATGTGCGGATCAGGTCATTTTGTTGAGGAATTCACGAAGACTAAATTCCTCAAGCATCCCTAAGTTCATCTCAAGCTTCTGAATCATCTCATAAATTGTAACGCACAAGGCTGCCTTGACTTTTGGGGTTCTCAGTGAGGTGGCCCATGAGTAGTTTTCAGGTCCTCTGTATCTTCGGAGAACCATTTCTGCATAAATGTGTCTGCCAAAGAACTTACACACTTTAGAGCAGACTTCCTCAATCAGATGTTTTGGACTTCAGCTCCTACCAGCCACTGCCAGCATGGCCAATGGTCAAGAATGTTGGGAGCTGTAGTCCAAAACATCTGGAGGGCATTGGGTTGGAGAAGTCTGCTTTAGAGGATTCTGGGACCATTCTTTGGCACATGCTCATTTCACACAGGGACTGGCCAAGTCTTTTGGGTCTGGCTGTTAGAATCATAGAATAGCAGGGTTGGAAGGGGCCTGTAAGACCATCGAGTCCAACCCCCTGCTCAATGCAGGAATCCAAGTCAGAGCATCCCTGACAGATGGCTGTCCAGCCTTGACTTGAATGCCTCCAGTGTGGGAGAGCCCACTACCTCCCTAGGTATTTGGTTCCATTGCCATATTGCTCTAACAGTCAGGAAGTTTTTCCTGATGTTCAGCCGGAATCTGGCTTCCTGTAACTTGAGCCCATTATTCCGTGCCCTGCACTCTGGCATGATCGAGAAGAGATGCTGGCCTTCCTCTCTGTGACAACCTTTCAAGTACTTGAAGAGCGCTATCATATCTCCCCTCAGTCTTCTTTTCTCAAGGCTAAACATGCCAAGTTCTTTCAGTCTCTCCTTATAGGGCTTTGTTTCCAGTCCTCTCTGATGGTCTTTGTCACCCTCCTCTGAACCCTCTCCAGTTTGTCTGCATCCTTCTGCAAGTGTGGTGCCCAGAACTGGACACATTACTTGAGATGAGGCCTAACCATTGCTGAGTAAAGGGGAACTAATACTTCACGTGATTTGCAAGCTATACTTCTATTAATGCAGCCCAAAAGAGCATTTGCCTTTTTTGCAGCCACATCACATTGTTGGCTCATCTTCAGCTTGTAATCGACAACAATTCCAAGATCCTTCTGACTTATAGTATTGTTGAGCCAAGTATCCTCCATCTTGTAATTGTGCATTTGGTTTCTTTTTCCTAGGTGCAGAACTTGGCATTTATCCCTATTAAATTTCATTCTGTTGTTTTCTGCCCAGTGCTCCAGCACAAATGGAAAGTGCCAGGAAGAACATACCCAATGCTCCCTCTTGGAGGAGCATTGTGCACAAAGCTCAGTGGAAGTTGACAAGCTGCCTTTCAGAAAAGCTTGTCCACCATCTGACTTCTCAATAAGCTGGTATGCTTTGGCGATCCACAGAGTTGCCCTGCACATCTCATGAAGAACCTCTATGTGTTGCAGAGGTTTATTGCATGTATCCTAGAATGCACTCTCATTTAAAGCAGGGTGCTGGCCAGGCCAATGGGGCCTTCCCTGGCATCCCACATGAATTGAGAGTATCTTTCAGAATGAGCCCAAAACTCATTCTGAATGAGCCCCTGCAGCTGTACCAGGGTCAGCCCTACCGTTAGACAAAGTGAGAAAACTGCTTCAGTCAGCAGATTTTGGGAGGCAGCAGCCCTTCAGGCGTTCCTCCTGAGGCCCCCCCCCCCAGCCATTCCTCTCTATTGGAGGACAGAGCTACACAGCTTGCTCTGGAGTCCCTAACCTTTCCCCTAAAGTAGCCTGCTACCCTCTGATGCAGTGGAAGACACTATGCTATCACCTGTGTTGAAGCAATATTCAACTGCTAGTCTAGTTGGCTTCTGTAGATAAAATGGGGGGCGGGTATCTTATCCTTTGCCTCAGGCAGAAAAATGTCTTGGTCCAGCCCTGAGCTGCACATTTCAGGTGAAGTTTGGTAATAGTGGACAAGCTGTCTTTCAGGGATGCTCGTCTGCCATTACCAATCTTCTCACTGAAAAGTCTGTAACACAGGAACATAGGAAACTGTCTTACACCAGGTCAAACTGTCCATCTATCCCAGCGTTGTGTACTCTGATTTGCAGTAGCTCCCCCGGGTCTCCGGCAGGGGTCTTTTCCATCACCTGCTACCTGATCCTTTTGACTAGAAATTCCAGGGACTGAACATGGGGGCTTCTTCATGCAAACCATGTGCTCCATCACTGAGCTATGTTTCTTCCCCAAGGGGAGATTTTGAAAGCATAAGGCTCTGAGCAACACATAGGTTTTGCCGGAATACAGTTCGGCAACTACTGACGTATCAGATCTCTATGAGGTATCCAGTCCCCATGGCATAATTAAGACTAAGGAGCTTTACAGCATAAAAGATATGAATGCAGATATTTATCTATTCCGTTCAAAACAAAAACCAAACATACGACCTAGGAAGCAATGTGCAGGGGGCATGGCCTGCCAAAAGAAGTGGGCATTTGAAATCAGATGGGTAGAGGTTAAAGCTTGGTCTATTCATGCAGCAGAATGAGGCAGTAGACTACTGAGGTGGTAGAATAGACTCTACCACCAGACTGCAAGGTGGGAGGTTCACTTTTGTTTTGTTTTAATGTTCCTCTGTGATTAAAAACCTCCTTGCACACAGAAGACTAGCACTTTAGGCAAGGAGCAGAAACAGCACCTTTCTCCCTGCATTGTTACTTTTCTATGTGCGGGCTTTTATTTATTTATTATTTATTTTTAACATGGAGGAACATCAAAAACAGAACTCACCACCATTGTTCCACGTCAGCATTCTGCTACCCCATTCTCTTGCATGAGTCTCGCAGACTGACATGTTGCATCAATTAACCAAAAGCTGGAAACTGGGAGCAGTTACCTAGAAACAGAATGCACAAAACAACCCCCCCAAATATGAATAATAAACTATTTCCAGAGAGTTGCTAGTTAATCAGAAATGTGGTGTACATAATCTCTTGTTGTGCCAAACTCAAATATTTAGAAAGAGATTACAAAAAAATAATAATAATAAAATCTAAGCTACAGTATTTGTATTTTGAATGTTAATTTGACAAAAAGAAGTGTGCATGAGGGAATGTTTATAATCAGAACTCCAATAAACTCACAAATGACTCTAGTATTTTATAAGCTTGTTAGGAACAAATCACTCCCTTAGCTTATATTTACTTACTGATGAATCATAAAAGGCCTCAATACACATAGAGTAAATCCAAAAAAAGAGAGGTTTTCCTCCAGCTTTATCGACAAAAGCTATTCTGAAAATCTAGCGATCTACAATGTGAATCTGACAGCTCACCTGTCTTAAGGATAAATAAAGAATTCCCCACAAAATTCAACATGGGGCCTTGATCTGTGCTGTCTTCCAAGCCCAGAAGAAACTAGCTACATCCTCTTACCTCCTGCCCTTATGTTGCCAGGAGAGCAGTCTTTGGGAGCACATCCAATCGTGCTAATCTGCATAATGATGAAGCTCTAGAGGGACTGTTTGGTCTTAAGAGGAATTGGAGAAAATACGCACTGTCCTCTAAACAAACACAACTGGATGAACAGTGCAAGCTGTGCAGAATCTAAACATGCAATTGAATGCACAAGGGATGGTCCCGATTTTCTTCCTGCCAACTTGCAGAGAGCTTCCGCCACCCTTCTGTCCCTCTGTCCATTTCAACTCCCCACCACCACCTCCTTTGTCCCCTCGCCAGAGGTCTGAACTGATCGCTTGCAGAGGTCTTCCCTCCTTCATTCTTCCAGCTGTTTTGGTTCTCACACCCCCATTTCCCATGTTCAATAGACATTCTTCAGATTAATCTGATTTAACCAGATTGATTCCAGATTGGGCCAGGAGAGGTTGCCCATCAATAAGAAAAAGGAGTGAACTTGGACACATTTGGGACAAAAGTTAAACTATCTCCCCATCCCAGCTACATCCCAAATCACTCTGAACCATAGAGATCAGTGGGAGCTTCTGAGAACTGAGCTGTCCAAACATGGCCCCACCCTGTCATCTACACAGGTCTCTCCTTGTTTCTATCTCTTCAGTGCCGGCTCCAGGCTTTGGAGGGCCCTTGGGCAAAACACACTCAATGGTCCCCTTCCTTCCGTGAGTCTACCTTCTTACCACCACTGTCCCTAGCTGCTATTGCTTCTCACCCTCTGTCTCATCATTGCTACCACTTGCTTGCTTGAGAGTCAGAGAGCAAGTAGGCAGGGGCATCTACTTCTCCTCTTTCTCACCCCCACCACTGTCTGGGCCAGAGTGAGAGGCAGGTGAAAAAGCAGGTTGCAATGGTGAAGAGGAGGGGCAAGCACAAGGCTCTTGTCACTGGGCCCCGGCTGGGATGAGGGCCCTTGGCAGATGCCCAACCTGTCAAGGGCTCCTTGAAGGCCTCTCTCAGTCTAATCCAGTAGCCAAGTCCAGACACAGACGAAGGGATTCTTTTCAAAGCTTTATTCTTCTTTTACAACTTAACCACTATACCGTTTGCAACTAGATCTGAGCAGCACCGAACCTATGCCCTAAGTTGGAACAGTTGGTCCCCGTTTGAAAGGGAATTACTGGCAGACCCCTGAACTTAAGGACTAGGGAGAGTCCCTCCCCTTTTCCCTTGGATCCTCTGGGCGCAGCCATTGTTTGCGCGCCAACCGGGCACTCCGCCTCTTTTCTGCGCCCTCCATCTGGCGCCGCTCCCTGCGTCGGCGTCGCGCGTCCACCAAGTTTGCTATCCGCTCTCTGTTACTCCCTCGACTGCTATCTAAGCTAGGAATGTTGGTGGGAGGAATCTCAGTCAGCTGTTGGCCCTGGGAAAGAGGAGCGTGCTCCCCTACCAGGAGCGACTGCTCTTCCTCAGAATCAGAACTACTCTGGGATTCTATGGGCTCAGTGTCCACCCTGACACAACCATGCCTACTTTTGACACTGGCCCTGTCTCTCTTGGTCACACTAAACCATGATGAAGTGCTGGGAACTGGCTTAGATTGATGGATAGATTTATCTCTATATAGAGATATAGAAAGATGTGCATATCTCAACAGACTCATAACCAATATGTTAATACAAGCTGTGTATTGGGAGGAAGGAGCTGGCACAAGGGTATTTTTCAAATAAATGCAAGTAAGTGATCTGCACAGTAATGACTGCATTAGGTAGATATGTCTGACACTCTTATTTACTGGGCTAAACTATTATTGGGGGTTATCAGAACATGTGTTTTATTAAACACACACTTAAAGCACCTAGCAGAGCATTACACAAATAACGTATTGTGGTCTAGAAAGATGGATCCACTTAAAGCAGCCATAAAGTTGTTGGCTACATCCAGCCTTTAGTGTTTCCAACAGATGCTGATGAACAGTCGTTTTGCAACTACAGCATTAGCACGTTTGGCTGAAATCAATTCTGAGAGAGGTAAAAATATTCTTACTTGAATTTCCAATTTCCATGTGAAAAACTCTTGTCATAAATCTTGCTGTTCCCCAAATCAAAATTCAGATAGCAATTTACGTAGACCAGCTGTGCGCTAAACTTCCAGCGGTGGGCAGATTCTACTGCGTTTCTTTTGTATATTCTTCACTCCAAATTTTTCAGTCATGTTCTGACGTATTTTTTATTCTGAAATTTGGGGGACCTTTTAAATGTTGCTGTGGGGAAACTGAGTGTTATTTCTTGTGGGATATATTACCCGCAAGCTTTACACTGCCTACCCTTGGCATAAGTTAATAGCTCTCCTTCCTACCATCACCAAAACAGTAATGCAGAAATGTATTAAATAATGTGTTAGTCAGCTATGTAATGAGCCATTATTTTCAGCTATAAACTATTTTAGGTGCTTCAGCGGAAATACAGTATATAGATAAGGTAGGTAGGTAGGTAATGGATCCACATGGTATTGGTGCAAGACAGCAGTGCCTAATGATGTGCTGGCTTACTGGTCCAAAGGACCAATAGTAAGTCATAGTTATGTCAAAACATCACCATACGATTGATTTTAACTCATGGTCATAGCTGTTCTCCCCTTCATCGTTGCCATAATCATCATCAGTGCTTAGTATTTATATAGCACTTTTTTGTAAAAGCTGAACATGCATCAAACACTTGGATTTAGTTACAAGAAAGTTGTAAGGTAGGCCAATACTATGCCAATATTATAGACAAGAAGGGCATAGTGTGGCTTGTCTAGGGTTACTAGAGATGCTTAAGGAGTTCATTCGGTCCTCATTCTTAAGTGAACCGAGCTGATCCGCACTTCCCAGACTAATACACGAATTCAAAATTCTTCAGTTTTTGCACCTCTCCGAATTTTTCAATTCCACCTCTGTTTCAATCAATCAATCATTTATTGCTACGGTCAATGACCAGCATACATCTCTGTTTAAAAAATATACCAAAATGCACATCACAATATGTCTTTTAGGTTAAAACACATACGAAAATGTGTATTTCAGAATTAAATGCATACAAAAATGCATATTTTAGGATAAAAAGTGGACAAAAATGCGTATTTTGTGGGGGCTGGGAACATTAAAAGTAATGCAGATTTTTGTGCATTTAAGAAATATCACAGATTGATGTGGAAATGGGAAGGAACCGACTTATGAAAGAACACACAAAACTGACATGGACTCATCTGTCCATCCTTAAGGGTTCCCACATGGCAAGGTGAAAATCATGGCTGTCCTAGCTCACAGTTCACTGCCACAGGTGATGTATTGAACTCCCTTGGAAAACCTTCAACTTCATTGCAGGATTTACCACATTTTCACTGGTGCTACGTTCTGACCACAAACATGAGTGCAGCACAAAGGGCGCATTCAGGGTGCAATCTTCATGGGTGAACTAACGCTACACGCATAACCAGCTGAGGGCCTGATTTAACCCTGATCTACCCATTCATTCAGTCGCTTCCGACTCTTCGTGACTTCATGGACCAGCCAACGCCAGAGCTTCCTGTCGGCCGTCACGACCCCCAGCTCCCCCACGGTCGAGTCCGTCACCTTCAGAATATCACCCATCCATCTTGCCTTTGGTCGGCCCCTCTTCCTTTTGCCTTCCACTTTCCCTAGCATCTGTATCTTCTCCAGGGTATCCTGTCTTCTCATTATGTGGCCAAAGTACTTCAGTTTTGCCTTTAATAACTTCAGCCTGCCCAGCATTATTTATTATTTATTTATTTTATTGGAGATATTTATAACCTGCCTTCCACCTCAGACAAGAAGGTGCACTCAGGAGGGGCTTACACCCAAACAGAACAGAACAATACTATTAACAAAACAAAATGAAAAAAAAAATCCCTTAAAAATACAAAACTAGCAATAAAAGCCAAAACTGGAAAGAGCCAGAACTAAACGCACAAAAAGTACCTTGCAGCAGATCAAATTGTTAGAAAAGAAGCATTTTAAAATCCTGGTAGAAGACAGGTAAAGTGGGAGACATCTGAGCTTCCTAAGGCAGAGAGTTCTACATCTTTGGTGCCACCACAGAAATGTTCCTTCCCCATGTTCCCAGCAGCTAACCTTAGTAGATGATGCCACACAGGAGGGGCAGATTCATACTGAGGAAGGCAGTCCTTAAATATCATCGTCCTGTGTTGCTAAAGGCTTTAAAGGCAATGGCCAGCACCTTGAATTGTGCCCGGAAATAGACAATTTAAAGCTAGCCTCAAACACTCTTGTGCTTTCCTTGTGTCACCACTAGAGCAGGAGTCACCGCCTTTTTTATTTTTATCACCAAGATTAATGCTATAGACTGTCACTTGCTCCAGTAAAATTTATCAACATTATTATACACCTTAGAAACTGCCACTGCAGACAAATGCACTGCATTAAAATTTGGTCTAGAGCTCTCTTGAGGAAACATTCGCTGCAATTTGTATAGCAGTTTATATATTTACGCTATTTAATGGTACAAAGCAATAATTATGACTTCATTCACTGATAAGCTACAGCATTACATAAATCTGAGGTAGATTTGGAACACGCCAGCTTTGTCCATGGCACGACTAGTTGTAAATTATGTTGCTGTTAAAAAAAATATATTCTAAGCAAATATGAGGTAGCAGCAGGAAGCTAATAATGTGCCTCCAGCTGTTCCAGTTAACCTGCAAATGTGGCCATCTGCACCTCAGGAGAAAAAAGGAAAGAAGAGATAGAGGGAGGGAAGAAAAGGAGAGAAGGGATAGGAGGCACCGCCAAAGCAGGCACAAAGCCTAGGCCCAACGCAGTAGGAGTGACCTTGGTCCGTCTGACCAGACAAGCGCATATACAAAATCAGAAAAAGTTACTGAAGAATAAAAGCCCTTCTCTCCCCTAGACTGGTGTGCAAAAGGAAAAAAGGAAAGGGAAGGGAAAAATCTCTCTCCATGCCTTTATTCTAGTACATTCCATCTTTTACTGCTGAGGTTATTATTTACTGCATTGCAGGCTTGCCCAGTGAACAGGTATCCCTCACAACTTCAAACTTCCATTTTTAAAAAATGAAACTTTTTAATACCACTTCTTATAGATCCAGCTTGAATTATTAGAAAGAGAGAGAAAAAGAGAAACAGAGGTGGAAAAGTAGTTATTGTAGCAGAATCTATTCCTGCCTCAGATCATTCAAAATAGATCGGCAGGACACAAAGGGTGAACTGTCAAACAAGACGGAAATTCTCAGATAGAAAAGGCACAGATCTTCCAACGAACACCTGTGCTCAGTCCTAAAGCTTTGGATTCATGGAGACAAGGAGGTCCTTAAGTAGACACATGTGAGTTGCATTTGCTAAAATATTATTGTGTTTCAAACTCAGGTAAAAAAAAGAAAAGAAAGAAAATCTGGGTCACAAGGAATTTATACACACACATACATGCACACACGACATTGGTCTTTTCCTGCTAAACGTGCTGGGGGCTCAATGTACATAGCTACATTTTAGTAATCTATGAATAATACAAACCCCCTTTCTAGCCATGCTTCTAAATACTGCACAGCTTCATTTATTCGAAAAGTTCTGCAAGATATCCCAATGCTATTTGGATAATCAGATGCCCAGTTTCTGATGAAGGGAAGGTGCAGGCTACTAAATGCCACAGAACTTATTTAATTATGGGGGTGGGAATAGCATCACAAACATGGAACACTCCTGCATCCCTAAGAAGACCAACACTCTCATCTTGGCTTGAGCTTCCATGGGCCAGAGCCAACTTCATCAGATACACAAAGTTCCTTTGGAAGCATCTTTTATGTCACTCTAGCCAAGGGACTTTGGAGTACCAGTAAGGGTTGCCACCTAGACATCAGACATGGACTTTCCATTTGATGAAGTACATTCTAGCCTACCGACTCTCATGCTACATCAAGGGCGCAAGCCTACTATGCATGTTTAGACAGGAAAAAAAGCCCTACAGCTCCCAGCATTCCCTAGCATGGCTGGCTGGGGGATGCTGGGAGTTTTAGGGCTTTTTTCTGTCTAAACATGCATAGGATTGCACTTTCTTTTAAGGTGCTACATGACTCTGTTAGTTTCGTTTTAACAGACTGACATTTTCCCAGTCTTCTAGAGCAAAGCTTCATGACATTCAAATGTGTCTCAACTCTTTGCAAAAAGAACGATGCTCCGAAGAAAAAGGCCCTTCATCAGGACTTCGTTGTCTATTTTTAAGAAATCATCAGAATCGCATGCTCTGAAGAATGGTGTGCATCATCTATCAAAACTATCACTGTTTTCCATTATCTGACAGCTGGCGGGGGGGAATTCTGATACATCAGATGTAAGATCCACGGCACTAAGACCAATAGTATGTCAGCACACTTTCACTTAAAACAAACGAAAAGATTAAAGCATCTAGGGTGGCTCCAGTGACAGACAACCACTGCAATGAATGTACATGTGCCTTCATGCACTTATACGTATATGCATGTAGATACGCGCATGCACGCGCGCACACACACACACACACACACACACACACGGCAATCGCTTATTTGTCTTGTGTTTTTAATCTATAATTCCTCTCCCTTTTATTATTTATACACAGTGCTTTACAAAGAATGAGAGGACATGTTCCTACCCCAAGGTACAATCTAAAACTAGACACAAGGGAACAGATTTCAGGCAACTGCAGAAGGTAGATCGGGATTTACTGGTAGTTCTCCAGGTGATATGCAGTGGTGGCAGATCACTTATTTGAATATCGTCATCCCCCAATGTAGATTTCCCTGCATGCCCCCCCAAAAAAAACAAAGCATGGTGAGGAGAAGGCTATGCTAAAACACTTCTCCCAGATGTACTCATTTCTATGTTCAAGAAGCATTCAGACAAATGATCAGGACAGATCACAGAATCATAGAATAGTAGGGTTGGAAGGGGCCTACAAGGCCCTCGAGTCCAACCCCCTGCTCACTGCAGGAATCCAAGTCAGAGCATCCCTGACAGATGGCTGTCCAGCCTTGTCTTGAACGCCTCCAGGGTGGGAGAGCCCACCACCTCCCTAGGTCATTGGTTCCACTGTCGTATTGCTATAACAGTCAGGAAGTCAGCAAAAGCTACAGCATGGGATTCCGTTGGCTGTGTAGTTCAGCTCTGTGTAATGCACTGAGGAAGGCCTTTGGCGCTCTGCCTCCTGCACCACCAGAGCTCTAGGCCTTTGGCCAGCCAGACTAGGCTTCATGGGGCAAGGGTGCCCTCTAGCCGCAGTACTGGCCTGAGAGCTGTTAGCTGACCCCACTGCCTGAATGGGATCAGCTGACCTTGCAAACCCATAGAGAGGCCCCTGGCCCCATAAAACAGTTCTTGTTCTGGCAGTCTGAGCACCTTGTCACAATTAGCCGCGACACAGGCTGACTCTCTTGCCTTGCTTGCCCTGCCTTACCGCATACTTCCCATGCCTGCCCTCACCTCTTCTCATCTGATTTGTCCAACCTGGGATCTGACCTCCAGCCTGTCCACGACTACTGCCATCTTCAAGTGTTGTCCTCCGTAATTGTGCGGAGGAAGAGAGTGGTGCTACACCCATCACCCTCATGTTTGGGGGAACTTTCACGCAGGATTCTAAATCATGTAGGGAGCCTAAATGTGTGGAGCAGGCTCCCCTCCCACAAATGGACAGCAGGGGGCAGCATGGATGCAGCCCCACAATTACAGTCACATGGAGGATAATGCCAGAAGGAGGCTCATGTCTCCAGCCTCTGGCCCTTAGTTCCTGTTGCCTGATCTGGTATCTTCTACCCTCCATCATATCCATGAGTAAGTCTCCCACCTCTGGCCCATCTGACCATTGCCCTATCTGTGTCCAACCTGGACTCTATAGCAGCCTGTAATAGCCTGCCATGTCCTCCCACTGATACAGGATAGCTGTGTTGCTGCAACCCCATGGCACCCTATACTGCCAAGCAAACTCTCTTCTCCAGCTCCTTTCTTGTAACCTGAAGCCTTCAGGCATCTCTACATTAAGGAAAAATTCCACAGCCTTTCCACAGCTTTTGCTTCCATTTTCTTCTAATAAGCCTATCAGGATAGGCTTATTAGACGGTGAGCACGTGATTGGGAATTGAAAACGTCCCTTCTTAGCAACGCTCTATAGTGTTCAGTGAAACAGTGCCATCTAGTGGCTGCTGATATTTCAGGTTAAATTTTATTTTGTCTTATCTCTGATCTTTTTAAAAGCGGGTTTAAGCTCAAAACGTGCTGGAGATGCTCTGGAGGTTGACGACGCCATGTAAAAGACCCGCAAAGTTCAGTGAGTGGCCAATCATGAGCGTGCAAGAAAAGCCACGTGTAGAAATGCTCTATGACGGGATGTCCCTGTAACAACCACACCAGTGGATCCAGAAGAGCCATAATAATGCTAGAGAAAAAGGGTTGGAGGGGATCCTGCCCCATCTTCCCACCAAGATAAGTTTGCACCAGATGTGTTCATCATGGCAGAGCCAACCAGTGTCATGCTACCACCAGCAGAAGAGTTGATGGGCTTTGAGGCAAAACAAGTGAAACAGGGGAGCTGAGCAGCAAGGAAAGAATGACTAATGAGAGTCATGTTGTAGGACCTGGTTTCTGAACCAGCAGGAGAGATGTCCACCAAGTAGCTGTAGCAAGGAGCTAGGCAGAACAGATGCTGTGCTAGCCAGGAGGCAAGGGAGGAATTTTATAGCCGATCTTGAAGCCCCTTCAGTGCATTAGTGGAGGCCTGTGATGTCAAATGAAGGCCCTGCATTCTGAAGGTGGCCTCTTTTGTGGTTTGTTGCCATCTTTGTTCTTGGGGTCCAAGTGGATAATCATAGGAGGTCTTGTGGCATAAGTGGCTACCATGTACTGGGGTCTGGTGGCTCCCCCTCCTCTTCCAAGGGGGTCCCCACCTGACCCAGGCTCTGGGAGCAGGCAGGTCCTGACAGGTAGTAAGCACATGGGGGTAAAATCAGCAATAGCTGCTGCACGTTAAAAGCTGATAAATGATTAATAATACGTTCGAGTGGTGTTTCCAATAAGGGAAGTATTAAATTACTCAAGGCGCCTTAGAGCCCATTCATATCTAGGAGGCAATCTCTAGGGAGCAGGTGATTTTTCTAGAAATTGTATGGCGGTTCCCGGGCACGGAAGGATGAGTTCCACCTTGTCAGTCCCAATATTTAGCCTTCGCTATGATTTTTCCTAGCTTTAGTGGGTTCCAAAACAAGCCTGTAGGCACAGAATAGCTTGAATGCTGCTCCTCCGCACTTCATTTGGGGGTGGGAGGGATTTTTTAATATGAATATACTGTCAAGGAACTGAGATATTAAGAATGACAATACATTATTACTGCACCAGAGAGATCTCTAGAGTACCAGAGGTAGGATTTTGAAAAGCAAAGTGAAAAATCAATATCAATGCACAAGAATTCATAAAGGAAACGTGTCAGTCTGTATCACAGAAGACACGCTTTAAGTTGCACTTTAAACAAAAATGACAAGTACAAGTCGTTTTAAAAGGAGGCAGCCTAAATGAGAAGGTCTTTAATTATTCCTGGGAACATGAGAGAAGACAGACCTTCCAGCTCCGTGCCACAGGAAACACAAAGGCCTCTTGGTCAGTAAATAATTTTTAACAGGGGATGGATTTTCACCAAGGGAGGGCAGAAACATTGGCTCCCCCCCTCCAACCCACTCCCACACAAACCAAGCCAAAAGGGTCTTTAACTGCCACACAGCAAGACAGGCTTTGGCACATGTCTTGATGGTCCTCAGCTATTCGCTGTAATTTCCCTGTGTCTTGGGCTGTGCAACCACTGAAAAGTTGAGATGCACAATAAGGGGAGGGAGACACAACAGAGGTTGGGGAGGGCGCTTTGCTAGTTAGTATTGAAGCTTGGGTGAAAGTGGTAGAGGGGGATACTTGGGATTAGGGCTCCTGTTAGAGACCAGATGGAAAACTGCAGGGGGTGGGGTGAGAGCCAGATTTGGGCCCAATTGCATATCCATAACCTAGTGTACTATCACCGGCAAACATATTTGATGGGGGTATTAGCTTATTTGCACATGTAAAGCCATTCAAATGTATGCAAAGTTAAAACTGTGCATTGCCTAAGTGGGAAACCTGTGGTTCTCCAGATGGTGTTAAAACTTCAACTCCAAGTATGCCTAATGGCCAAGGACAACCAACATCTGCAGGGCCACAGGTTCCCCATGTGTGGCCTAAATCTTGAAGAGGTCGTCTTCTCAACAGAAGACTCTGCGCCCTACAAAAGGCTTTCTTGCATAGCACACTAGGAGCACAGTCTGGTTTGCACATAATGCTAAACCTCGGTTTGGCGCTACGTGGATGAGTCTCAGTGAGCCCAAGCAAAACACGGGGCTTGAGGGCTCCCCCTCCCTCTTCCATACAATCAGGAGGAGGGCTTCTGCAACTTTACTTTCAGCTGCAAATGATCTTGGCATAGTGTTACATATGAATCAGATTCCTGGTTTAAAACAAACCTTGGTCAATTTCTAAACAAGCCACAAAGAAAGTTGGGGTTGGGGGTCGTATTTATGAAACACAATGTGTGTATAGGTGAGGAGAGTTGAACACACACCCCTCGCCTATAGCTTCTTTCCCCTCTCCACAAGCACTTTTCCCTTATTATCAGAGCCCAAATAAGGAAAACCTTACATTATTGGATAAGTCGTGGCCTGAGATACGGGTTGCTCCTTAACTCTGCCCCACTTTCTATGTGATTATGACACACTTGCTGTCAAGTCCAGTTCGACCCTCACAAAAGAGTTCAAGGGTAGGATAAGGCTGTCATATTTTTTTGGATTTGGGTTCCCAAGTCTGACTTTAGCTGCCACATGACCAGGAGAAATTCAACAGAGGAAGCTTTTCCATTGCTACCCTCCTAGCACCACCATATTGAGAAAACCTTTGAACGTGGCACAGCTTTTAAAAAGGTAAAGGAATGGCCTAAGTAGCCCTGAAGGAAGAAGGCTGTATAGATTATCTACGAGTCTGGGTTTGTCAAAGGTGCGGAGCCAGGGTCTCACTGTATGCTGTCAGCTGCTGTTTGAGACGGCTATCTTTATGTCCATAGACTTGATCCAAAATGGCAGCCAAGATAGTGAAACAAACAAAGCAGCAGGGCACAAAAATCCAAGTCTCCGAACCTAGTTTTGGGTAACATTTGAAGGCTCAGAACCAAGATGAGAGTTTTATTCCAGATTCTGAGAAAGGTCTGTTCTCCCTGCTCCCCCCACCCCCAAAAGAAAAAGCTTTTTCTGCATGAAAATAAATTATTATAACTTCGAAGGTGCCAAAATTCTACCAAGTCTGCAATCCTATATCCACTTATCTGGGAGTAAGCCCCACTTAACACAATGGGTATTACCTCTAAATAGACATATATAGGATTGCACTGTAAAGCACCTAAAAACAAAGACCTTGAGCATTTGTTGCTAACAAATACCGTATAAACACATTGGTGTGTCCCCCTATGAGGGTATGTATGGGTATTATATATATAGGGCACAAACAGGTTTAGCTACTTGTAGTTACTGCCTTATCCACAAGAGAGCACAGTAACATGAGCAGTCGTGGAATTCTTTGGTAAATGCCTTGTATACTTACGGAGTACAACATAACTCAAAAATTATAATTAAAATGTCTCAGCTCCTGTATTTATAGTAACATTTAAACTACTGCGCTTTCCCAAAGTCAGAGTCATTTACTTGAGAACAGCACACTTTATGGTGAGCAGATCTTTGAAACTATACCACGGGGATATGGCACAACCACATGTAACTCAATATATGTCAACAGCTGTAAAAATATTGGTAAGGGGGAAGGGGAAGAAGAAAGCCATGAGTGTAGATCGAGTGCCCTCTCTTGCACATCTGTTTTCAGATGCGCCCTTCTCCCCCCACAAGCCACCCCACCTCCAATAATTGGCCAATTTTGGCACAAGCTGTCATAAAAAGCCAAGGCTTCTTTGAGGCTGGATGATCAAAACGGTTATAAATGAAAATGATTTCAATGTTGGAGGCCTAGTGAGTGGACCAAGGCGCTTGCTGTTGTAAAAGGGGTTGTTCTAATCTTACCAACTGCATGGCTTTCGTCAGAGCCTGTTCCTAGGGAGTTCACAACTCCCTAAGGCGAAGCTACAGTAAATTCTGGCTTAATCCCCTCTGCATACAAATGAGCCCCTGGTAAGAGAAACTGCAGGGCCAGACGGTTTGTGTGCAGCAAGCCTTAGCAAAAAACAACAACAAAACCCCAACAACCCCAAACACACACACACACACACACACAAAGATGGTACTATATTATATATTCGAATATGGGGGGGCCTGTGGAAGGGCAGGAGAGACTCATTTAAAAATTGCTGACTTGAACTTTCAAATACTGACTACTCAATGGGGAGGAACCAGGACAGAGGAACAAAACAAAAATCAGCCCCTTGACACTGTTTGGATTGAAAGGTATAGTAGCTTTACATCAAATGCAACAAGAAAATGGATATGGACTAAAATATTTATCAGCCCATTATAACATACAGATTCTAATGTCTCACTGACATTGGTTGGTATCCCCTGCAGCAGCGAACTACAGAATATGGAATCACTTGTATTAAGTCCCTGGCATTTTAATCTAGCCTTTAAAATTTTGGCGTGAGCATCCATTATTGCTTTCAAAGTCTTGTGCATTGCTCTTCATATAAATAATGTACACTAGGATCAAGTCCACCCACACAAGCATAATTTAGCCACTAAGCATCATGTCTCAATGCCATCAGAGATCTACAAAGGTTGTTACGCTTTGCTAAATAAAGTGTGCTGTGCTCATTCAGAAATATCCTGAAAAGCAGAACTAAAAAGAGCAAAGCAACCAGTAGGGGGCAGCATCTTCTGTACCCCAGTGAGCCAGGGCATTGAAGGCAATTCAAATATTGTAGGGTAACTACAGTGCATTGGTCCAAAACTCTGCAACCCTGTTTAACAAAGGACAGTAGTGGGGTTCCACCATACCACCTTCAATTTTCTTACAATCTGTTGCCCATCTCCAGCCTTTTCTCTTCTTTTGGTCCATCATCATCTCTTGCATAAAGGGGGAGGTATTTTTGCCATTCTTTTGCAAATTCATGATGTGCAGGATGCCCAAGGCATTGCAAGGCATGATAAGCCAGATGATAAGCAAATGTCATGTGTTCAGCCATACTGACTATAAAAAGCTGCAATGTGTAGCATGATATACAGGGTCTTAAGCAGAAACAGAGTACGGAACTGGATTGTCCCATTTTGCCTAATCAATGGATCACCGCCTTGGTGTCTATATCTGATGCATCCATGGATCTTGGATTGAGTCTTATTCAGCAAAAAATTTGTTTTGTGTCTACTGAATGCAGCAACATCTCTTTAATAAGAGCTTCGGCTATTGGGCGGTATAGAAATAAATAAATAAATAAATAAGGAAGGGTTTCTCTAAGTTGGCTAATTGTTGGAGATATAACACAGCTAGGGATGTATGGATTGTGTAAAATCTGTTCCACCTGTGTTTCACGGATTGTCAGGCACCTTTTGATCCACTGTCCGCCCATCGACGGAATCAGATTTTTTTGCTCCCAAATTTGTGCAAGCACACAATTGTGCAAATTCACGTGCGAAAATGTGCAAATTCCCCCAAATGTCCATTTTCACGCTTTAGCCTATGGGGGAAATATGCACTTTTGGCCGCTTTTCTTTTTACTTTGTGTATTTTTCCACGACAAAATTTGCAAAAAATTCAGGAAAGTTAGAAAACTGGTCCACAAGTCTGCAGAATTGGCCCAACAAGGGAGAAGTCTGTCCACTGCAGAATCCATGGGTTGGATTCATGAAAATCAATGGAACTCATCTGGTTCCACTGTAGATTTCTCTGATATCCCTAAACATAGCTAATGCTTCTTTCAGACATATGTTTTGGCAATGCCCAGTAGTTGCCCCTTTTGGGGAGGTCATAATATGGATACATTTTGTATCGGAACACTCCTCATATTTACTGATGTACTTGCTCTTTTAATTTATCTACCTGCTTCATGGAAGTTAATGCATGGTCAGCACAAATGGATTCTCTGTGCTCTTCTGACAGCTAAAAGACTGATATTACAACACTGGAAGGATAAACACTTACCTCCTATAAGGTAATGGACTGAAGACCTTACAACACTTTCCAAATTTGAACAGGTTGTGCATAGATGCCACCTGCAAATGGATACTTATTTGGACTGCTTTTGTTGAAGATTATGTATAGTTCTTAGAAACCTGTATTTTCATATGCATGCACACACACACACGCGCGCGCACACACACACACACACACACACACACACACACACTTTTCATATGTATGCTTTGAAACTGATATATCCCACTCTATGCAGCCACATTTTTTCTTTCTTTTCTTTTGTCGAAATTTTATAATAAAGTTTTAAAAATGAGAAAAGAATGATATGCCGGATGATAAGCACACGTATTTATGTTCAGCTGTATTGACTATAAAAAGCTACACATACATGCAATGTGTAACATGGCGGTAAAGGTAAGCAGTGGGAGTGAGGATGGGAAGGACGTATAACTAAATGCAGGAGCATTCATGAATTATAGCCAATGGCAATGAAGCAGCGATAAAACGCTCCCACTAATAAGGTGCTATCTGTTTCATTATGCATCTATAATGTGGCCAATCATAGTAACAGTATCTGCGAAGAAAGCTAATGTTAGCATATACAGCATTAAAGTGGATTTGTTATGTGAATAATTCAAATACCAATGAATCATGTAATCAAGTACAGCAGCCTTATCCAAGAGCTTGCTTAGGAAGCTTGATTATAAGGATTTGAGAATTTGTAGTAGACAAAAACTAAAAGGAATGTGTGGGGTATTTTTAAAAAAACAAACTCACACATTATACCAATATTATGTGCAAATGCAGAAATCTAAACCACTGACAGATGAAGAGAAGGCCTGTACAGTGAATTTGGGGTTTTTTTTTCCCTAAGTGGGAAAGAACATGTAGAAGCCAAGTTCCTACAGCCGAATTCCTGGACACAGTTTCCAACTATTCCAATCAACCATCTCTGTGGTTGGGCTGGGATTTCAAACTTGCCACAGTATGAAGTCCAGTTTGGGCTATATTCCCTTCCCTCTCTCAGCTTGACGAAGGCTTCCTTGCAAAATCAAAAGGCTTACTGTCAAGTTTTCGATTGGTCTGGGCTTCATGCTATCATATGTGTGGTGATGGGCGAGGAATACGAATGCGGCTGTGGCTCCACCATGGGGCCTTGAGGTTTCGTCCAATTCATCCAGGGACTGTATGAAAGTAGAGCGGGTCTCTTTTCATGTATATTCCAACTGCTGAAATTCCCTAGTGTGCAAATGCCATGTTTTTTTAAAAAGAAGGAGGAAATAAAAAGAAAGAACAATAGCTTGAGGAAAATGTGAGGCAAATCTAGTCAGTGTTTTTTTTTACGCTAATATTAATCATTGTAATAATGTTAATTTTTTTAAAAGCCAAACAGAAGGGAGGTCACTGCATTTGAGCAGTGGAAAAATGTTCATGATAACCAAAGATACATGTGTTTAAAGATGTCTTTGTCTAAAATTTTGCAGTTAATAATGGTTCTTTTTGCACATGCCTATGGTTTTTTGGTATTATTTTCCTGCAAGATGGAAGTTGTGGGCTCTCCAAGTAAAATCCCACAATCTGTTTTACAGTGTGTGCTGCCTGTAAGATCACACACAGTAGCAAACAGCCAGCTCAGAAGGGGCGGGGCGGGGAGATTCCACAAATAAATTTTAAAAAATGCATTTTGCTATCAAACTGTTATTACCAACAACAGGGAGCACAGGGTTTCTTTTCTTTTCTGTTCTGTTCTGTTCTGTTCTGTCCTCCTCCTCCTCTTCTTCTTCTTTTAAAGAAGCACAGCATAGCTGGAGCTCCTCTTGCAGTCTTTAATTTCAGGTATGTTGTATAGGAATTGTTGTATGTATTATTTAATTTTATTATTAAGAAAACTCTGTAATGCATGCATTTTTAAAAAACTATCCTTATTAAGAACATTCATCACTGTGGCTTGTGAATCACAAGTATAAAATAAAAACGGAGGGGGGAAAGTGCTCTCTCTTAGCAAGGGCTTTATTCAATTTTTATGCTAAAAAAATAAATAAAACCCAGCCCTAGCTTGCTAATACTCCACACTAATTTGACCTTCACAAACGCCATGAGAGTGGCCATGCATCAATACGGCCTGCCTGAGGCGGATTTCATCCAATGCGTCTATAGGAAATGCTTGGCAAAATGGTTGACTTGGTGTCGAGCTGATGGTTCGATTTGCTCCACCAAAACACACAGCAAAATGTCACCACTTCCAATTATCTACCCACCAATCCATCTTCCCTGAGTATACATGTCTCAGAATCACCCTTAGGGGTTCCAGATTGGGGAAATAAGAGAGAAGGCAAAATTCATATTAGAGACTTGCAGCCAAAGATTTGGCTGAATATGAAGTTATCTGAAATTAATCCTCACCCCCAGGTTGGGTCTCTCTCCACCACTGATGCCATGGCCGACAGTCTCCTAACCTACATCAGCTTCCTTACATGACCACTCTTTTCCTGCCAACATCGTAGAGCAGGGTCAAATTCATCTTTCATTTTCCACAAAAAAGTTGCACTGTTCATCAACATTCTTTTGCTGGCAGCTTCCTCCTAAGCATTCTGAATGCTGACACTTAAGAGCCCACAAATATAGTCAACAGATTTCTGGTGACAACCTTAAATTTGATTCTGGTAACCAGCAGGAAAGCCACAAGTATATTTCACCATAGGAGTAATATGCTTTCAAAAAGCCATCCACCAGCACTGAAAGGCAGAGTGCATTTCTTTCAAAATTGTGCCAACCTGTGTTTTGTGCCAGGACACAACATCTGTGTCATTGGTTGGAGGGGAGGGATTATCACACATACGCACACTGAAAAGCTCCTTTGCTGGGCAGTGGGTATAAAAGGATACATTTATTTTGCCTCTGTTGAATAGGATGTGAAAAAGCTAAACATCATTGACTACAATGACTGGCTACCAAGTCTAGCCAAAGTCTGAAGACTCCTGCTTGTGAGCATTCTATGACATCATAGCAGCTCAGCTAATGGGGAAGTGTGCTCACAAACAGGTAGAAACTATCTGTTTTGAGGTTATTATGCATATGATAAGAAATAATTCTGGGTAGTAAACTGTTTTATTGTTTGGTGAAGATGTCTCTTTTGGAGTGCAATGTGTGGCCACTGAAATTTGCGGAGATCTTTGACACTAATTTCATGGGAGATGGATCACTGCACCCACTGTCTCAATGGGCCAAACACACATCTGCCCTAGGCTTACAAACAAGCCACATAATCCCATGGTAATATTTATCTAAATACAATGGGTGCAATCTATCAAGCATGGCTGTTAGTTACACAGCCTCCATTTATTTCAACTAGTTTATGTAGGCCTAATAATCTGCATTCTTTAGAATCACAGTCTGGAATGGGTGCATCCAAGGCCTATACCACGTCTCTCCACTCAGACTGCAGGTGGAGTTCACATGGTTGAAAACTCCTCCATACAAAAACAAATTCCCTTCACACTGAAAACTAGCATGTCAGTGAGAGGAGTTTGAGCCTAGACTTATCTGTACATGCTGGTTTTCTGGAATTTGGTTTTGTATGAAGCGATTGATCAGGTGAGTGTCTCCATCCCCCATCCCGAACCTGTGCAAACACAGGCTTACCACCTCAGTGAGAAGCAGGCCTAAGTGAAAAGAGCCAAATAGGCAAATTGCACATATTTACAATATGTTCCTGTGGGAATGTATAGCTTCAGTGAAAAAAAGTTGAATTAGGCCATTAAAAAAAAACAAGATGAAGGCACAATCCTATAGGATTGTTGCCCACTACAGGGAAGTTCTGAGGCTTCCAAATATCCAACACCCTCTTGGGCTCTTGCAGGAGGAGCAATGGAGAAAGAAATGCTTTTTAGCCTTTCTGTCCTCCTTTCCTTATTTTCTGTTAGATAGGCTTCTGAACCTATTTAGCTGATGAACGAGGGCAGGGATGGGAGGTGAGAGGTTTATGGGCCTGGTGGATCCATGGCCTCTTCCACTCCTGCCCACTTGCCTGCCCCCTACACTGTAGAGCTTTCTGCAGTAACTGGCAGCGGTAGGGTGGGATCTCTCCTCGGACTCCCCCGCCCCAAGTTGTAGCACTGTCTACAGCTCACCCTGCAGAGGGGAGTCCCCAGCATACTATGGCCCTTCAGATGCTATCTAGGTGCCATAGGAGTGCTCTCTAAATATGCTTAAATATCAAAACTCAGTACCTGGCTTCTAGTCCCTGTGCCAATAGCACCATTTCCATATAAATTATTTTTTCTCATTATAGTTGTGAGCTCTTCTCCGCAACCAAGTAACCTAGAGACCTTTTTTTAAAAAAATTACAAACTTAAAACAAGTACTCCTGGGAATTCAAAAGTCAAACAGCATGACACATGAAGGTATGATAAGGAAGACACATATTGGAGGTATAGCATGCATGCTATAATGTGGTATCAGAAGTATAGTATGCCCACATTGCACCTTAGTTGCAATGGAGCTGATTGTCATATTGCTCTTTTGTCCTCTTTTTGTCTTAGCTTTATCCGCCTTGAATTTGTCTAACCCACTTTTAAAGCCATCCAAGTTGGCGGCGATCACTACACCTTTTGGTAGTGGGTTCCACCGTTTAACTATGCACTGTATGAAGAAGTACTTCCTGTAACCCCTTAAGAGGTTTGCCAATTCTTTTTCATCAGCCTCTACACCTGTGATTTTAAGGGCACGTTGACCTAAAGTATTACCGCCAGCCATCTCCATGCCAGGAAAAGCTTTGCCTGAAGATTTTTGGAGATGGAGGTCCTAGTAAAGACAGAGAAGCAGGCCAGGCTGAGTATTTTTATGGTCATCTGGCAACCTTACTCTCTAGATTTTGGCACACCCTGGGAAGGGGCTCATGTCTGGTTCCATGCCTCCCTACCTGTCAGGTTCCCACTCTTCCAACCCACCCAAGAATATCACTCTCACTTTCCATTGTCCTCCCGTCACCTTTCTTCCCTTGTCGTTGCTGGCTCCTGCCTGGCAACTGCACAGCATTGCTATGACTTCTTCTTTCGGCCTGCCAAAATGGCCATCATAATTCTTCAGCAGGGCTGGAGCCCAGGACAAATACCCTGCTTGCCCTTTGTGTGCCAGTTCTTCAGAAATTCTTGTGAGATGAAGCTGTAAACATTTTTCAAGGTGCATGTTTTTTGTGCTCAATTTAAATTTGAGGAGATACCACAGGTTGCTGTATGTGTGTATGGGGGTGGAGGGGGCGAGCTCATGGAAAACAATACCCTGTTGTTGCCAAAATATCAGCTCCTTTAAGTTGAAGGCATCTATATTTTGTTACTAATTGGCCTCCCTTATTTAGAAGCATCTCACTTTGCTCTAAAAAGTTGCATCCTTTTCCTTGGGAGTTCAGTTGGAAATTTGGCCTAAGTGACAGCTGTGGAGGCCTCGCCCCAGCTTAGCTCCACGGGAGTCTGAATGTACTTCATTCTGGGGTTGGGAGCTGCTTTTAATCTATCAGCACGACACTGCAGCTGCTGTAAGCTAACTGAAAATTGTCTGCATACAGGGGCTTAAAAATTTCGTAACCCTTTTGGTGGCAAACTTCACGCTAAGGCAGCAATTCAGACATTCAGTCACAGAGGACTGGAGAGTTAAAGGGAAAGCTAGAACTAATAGCCTCCGGCACAGAAAAAGCAAAAAAAGAAAAAGCAAAAAAAGATGGGAATCCTTTGAACAGTTTAGGAGTTGCCTTGAGTTCAAGAGATCAATTGCCAGTTAGCATCTAAAGAAAAAATAAATAAATCTGGCCATATTATATAAGGCCACAGGGCTGGTATGGTGCGGTGTGGTGGTTAGAGTACAGGTTTGGGGAGTCTCTCGTTCAAATCCCCACTCGGCCATGAAGCTCCACAGATGACCTTCGGCTAATCAATATTTCTCTGCCTAGCCTACCCCACAGGGTTATTGTGATGGGATGAGAGTAGAGATTATGCTGCTTTTGAGCTCTTTGGGAGAAAGCTGAACATAATAAAAGCCCTTGCTAGATCAGACCAAAGGCCTACCTAAGCCAGCATTCTACTACCACAGAGGTCAACCACATGCCTATGGGAGCCCCACAAGCAGGACACGAGTGCAATAGGTTCGTGTTCCCCAGCAACTGAGTCCAGAGACATACTGCCTTTGATAATGAGCCATCGTGACTAGTAGCCACTGATAGCTTTATCCGCCTTGAATTTGTCTAACCCCCTTTTAAAGCCATCCAAGTTGGTGGCGATCACTACACCCTGTGGTAGTGGGTTCCACCGTTTAACTATGCACTGTATGAAGAAGTACTTCCTTTTGTCTGTCCTGAATTTCCCACCATTCCACTTCATTGACTGAGCCCAGGTTCTAGTATTAAAACCCTTCTCCTTATCCACTTTCACCACACCATGCATAATTCTATATACCTCTAACATGTCTCTCCTTTTTGCCTTTTTTCTATGCTTAAAATGTGGTAATGTTTCCTCATAGGGGAGAGGCTCCAGTCCCCTGAATATTTTCGTTGCCATGTTCTGCTCCTTTTCCAGCTCTACAATATCCTTTTTGAGGTCTGGTGACCAGAACTGTACACAATATTCCAAGGGTGGTCACACCAGAGATTTGTATAAAGGTATTATGATATTGGCAGTTTTATTTTTGATTCCTTCCTAATGTACACAGAATTGCCTTTTTACAGCAGCCACATGTTGGGTTGACCTTTTCATAGAGCTATTCACCACAACCCCAAGTTCCCTTTCCTGATCAGTTACTGCCAGCTCAGACTACATCAGTGCATGTGTTGATAGGATTTTTTTTTTCATCAATGTGCATCTCTTGCTTATATTGAACTAAATTTGCCATTTCAATGTCAATACCCCCAGTTTGGAGAGATTCTTTGAGGGATATTTGCTATCCCTTTTTGTTATAACCATGCTAAAAAAAATTGACATTATCAGCAAACTTTGTCACTTCCCTACCCACCCCTAACTCCAGATCATTTATGAACAATATAGATCCTTAAGAGACACCACTGTTTACAAGCTTCCATTGCAAGAATTGTCATTTATTCCTACTCTCTACCTCCGGTTCTTTATCCAGTTACCAGTTATCCATAAAAATGTAAACATAATAAATTCCTTATACAGAGTCCATTTAGCCCAGTATTGTTTTGTTCTGACTGCCAGAACTTCTCCAGGGTCTCGGGCAAAGCTCTTGCCCATAACCAGTGATCTCATCCTTTGAACTGGAAATGACATCTACATGCAAAGCATGTGATCTACAGAACAGGGCCCTTCAGAAGGCTAGTTGCTCCTGATACTACTGGAGGTAAAGAGCTGAGTGAGGCTTTAGCCAGAAGGGGGAAATGATCAATACCAGGAAGGGATACATCACTGCTTCTACAGGAGAAAATGAAACTTGGGCGCTGCAACTGGGACTGGCAACCTTACTACCCTTGTCATATGACAACTGATAATTCCTCATGCATTGTTTTTGTTTTTGGCAGTGTGTATCACTCCAAACTTTTTGAGCAGGCAAGCAAATCTAAATTTTTGAGGAAGTGTGGTGGGCACTGTCACATAATGGTTGCCAGTGGTGTCACAAAATGGCTGCCATGGGATGGGACTGATCACAAAATTTATTACTGCAACAAACAGAGAGGCAAACTAGTGAGGCTAAAAGGCAAGTGACATGCCCACAAACCTGAGTCCAAGATAGTAGGGGTCTGAGCCCCAAAACACAAACACACTCCTCAGAACCCATAGCTTTCTGCTCCAACAAAACACCGATTAGGCAGGTCAATTTCCACAAGTCAGCTCTACATAAATTCCTCCAAAACTGATTTGCCCTAATTACTTTCCCCAAATTAATAGGAAGATCACTGCAAATCATTCCCCCCTCAAACACACAACCCCCCCCCCACTGCACACAAACAGAAAACCCACAGTGCGCACACACGTTCGCATGCACACACACAGTCTTACACACATGTATCTCCATCCATTCACAAAAACAGAATCCTTACTGCATCTACATGCATTCCTCCCTCCCCACAATCCCCCCAGGTCCCTCTCCAGCCACTTTCTTCTCACCCAAACTCTCCCCCCCCCAGCTCCCACTGGGGTCTCGAAACCCCTGCTTTCTGCTAACCTCCCTAGCCCCCTTCCCCATTGGCTTTCTGGTCTCCTCCTTGGCCAGCCTGCTGACTTTCCTAGCCCCACTCCCAGCTTCCTACTATTCTCCCTAGTTCCCCACTGGCTTTCTCAACCCCCCACCGGCTTTCCTAGTGTCCCCTCCCCACACAGCTTCCTGATACCCTCCCTTCCCCCTGTCCCCACAGCTTATCAGGCAAAAGGAATGGGGGTCTTTATTTCTTTTTCTGAATGGGTAGGCATGCTGCAGAGCAAAGCTATGCCTTGCAGTCACCAGGCCCTTGAGGGGACCAGAGGCACTGGAGAAATGCAGATGGTGGAGGTGTCTAGGGCATACTGGAAGCATTGCCAACCCCAGGTGTATATCATCCTGTGTGCATGTCCATTCATTCACTCACTCATATACCCCCTCTTTATCCCAAGTGCTCAAGGAGCTAAGGAGCTAACAGCGGTTTAATTGGGCTTATAATAAAAATAGGCCACAGTAGTGAACCCAGAAAAAGGGGTGGTGAGCAGTAGCAAGAGAAGGAGAGCAGGGAGAAAAACGGTAAAATATTAAGCTCAGCAGCAACAAAGCCCTCGCACACATGGAGAAGGGTTAGTTCCTCTGAACACAGGGGAAATGAGAGCGGGGCAGTTTTTAATGCTTTACAATCTTCCCTTTCTACCCTTCTTTCTTCTCCCTCCCTCTGTTGATCTTACCATTCTCTGTTTTAAATTGTAAGCTGCTTGGGGATAGAGTCCTGCCTTGTTTTGTCTACGTAACTGTGTATGGCACTATATCAGCAGCAGTAGTAGTAGCAGTGTGGTTGGTGTCTGCCTGCAGCCTGCTCAGAGCCAAATGAAGCTGCATGGCCATTGCAGTGGGAAAGGGCTCTGTTCTACCCATCCAGGAAAAAGCATGTCGCTGAGGCCTTCACTTCTCTCTCTGCCTCTCACGTGAGACATTTGATGTTGCACAGCCATTTGTCGTGGGGGAAGAAATCAGTTGTGGCGAATTACTGTTTCCTAATATGCCTAAGCACCCTGGGATCAGGCTGAAGAGATGCCATCTCCTGCACGAACCTGCCCATTTGCCGACATCATCAGCGAAGGCCCTGTTCAGGGTGGCCCTGCCTTGGAATTAAGGTTAGATGTGTGGCTACAAGGCACCGTGACTTTTATGTATTAGTACCCTAACAGCAGAATACCCTCCCCAAACCTATTTGCCTGGAGCCCACCTTGTTATCTTTCAGGCACTAGGTGAAATCTGTTTTCCCAAGCTTTTGATGGGATATAATATTTTGTGATACAGAATTTGTGTTGATGTTTTCTCATTTTCCAAGTCCCTCCCCCCAACCCCACCCTTCCCTGATTTTAGCAGCTTGTTGTATTTCATATTGACACTATTTAACTCTTCACATCTATGCTGCCTTGGGGACTAACTGGTGGAAAGGCAGAGTACACATTTTTCAAATAAACGAAGGAATAAATAAATATATAGTGTGAAGTGTGTGCTCAGACTTCTACGGTTGCCAACTAACCCGAAAAAGAATGACCTGCCTGTTTCGTTGTTGTTGATTTTCCTCTTGGCCCAGTTGCCAAGAATGCAGCAGGTAGGGTCAATCTTGTGAATCCCAGCTGTTTCCTTTTTTTAGCTGTACACCTCAGGTGAAGAGACAGCTTTTGTTCTGGGCTCTGCCTCCAGACCTGCCAGAAATAATTGGACTCTGCTCCCTGGGTCCATTCTGAGCTTTTCCCCACCGCCTTACCCAGAAACCAGAATTTTTTTATTTCGAGAGTTGGCAACCTTGTGGATCTGCATATGAGTTCAGTGTTATTTCCTACATGGACATACTTCCCGAGTAGGTAAATCATAGCACATGAAGGAGCCTTTAGACATTAACCAATAAGGATGTCATAAAATTTGTTAGCTTATAATTAGGTGGGACACAGCAATACACCCACCCATACCAACATTTCCTCTTCCTGCAGCCAGGCATATAAACAAATAAGATTCCAGACACAGAGAGCTCTGCCTAAGCTTCTGCGTTTTTATGAACATAATCCACCAGGAGCTTCAAAAAACCAGCCAGTACTGTGCCCAGTTCCCCAGCTGCCAAAAGCTTATTCTGCTCTCCAATGTGAAATGGGGTGAGTGGGGAAGCAGGGTGGGGGGGAGAAAGGAGTAAAGTAATTACACCTGAAAGTCATCTTTGTTATATACATTTTAAAATTACCTTGATGTTCCACCTGTTTTGGGAGGTGCCAAGAAAAAAGAAAATACCCACAAATCAAAGGGCAATTCCAAAAAACTCACAGATCCCTCTAAGAATTGATACAGCAGCAGCTGTATCTCTTTAATTTGAGTAATTATCATATAATTAAGTGCATGAATTACAAGAGAGCCAAGGCATTAAATTAAAATATTTAATGCTTGTAAATCTGAAAATGATTACTGTGCTGATGTGCAGCTACTGAGCAGCGAGCCTAATGGAGATGTGGCGATGCCACTGGGTTACTCCGATTCTGCAGCAGCACACGCTGCTTTGAACCCATCCTTTTCCAAACAGCTGGGAAGTTCTCACTGGTGAGGACTTGTAGTGCACTCTGCACACTAAGGAGGACGATGTAAATATTGAACAAAGCAGCCGTCATTCGACAATCCTAGGCCAGCAACTCTCTTGGTTGATCCCCAGTCCCTCTGATCTCCAGTCTGAATTGCAGATCTCCTGGGTCTGCTGTTTAAGATTCCCACCGTTGCACCACTTTGACTATATATATCCATGGGAACTTTGTCACAGAAATAATTGGAAGGCAAGGTCAAATAAGACGAGTGAAAATTACTACAATGGCAACAACTAATCATAGTGGTAGCAATACTACCAATAATAAAATTTGCACTGTTTAATGGTAAACCCCGGGCCAACTTAAAATTCCATGAGCAGCACATGGTCAGAATCGCAGAGGCCCGTTCCACATGGTGCCCACCTATTGTTGACATGTCAGATCTCGCTTGTGCACAGGGCCCAAGACCTGTGCATCTACACAAACCTGCACACACTCTACACCAGGTATCAAACCTCTTTCAACTAGAGGGCTGAATTCCATTTCGGAGAGGCTCCCGGGAGGATGCACTGCTGTGGTGGATGGAGTCAAAGGCAAAAGGGGCAGGGCCAGAATACCAGCATATTTTAGCTAAAAGCTCTTCCTGCTACTAACTAATTCTTAGAAAAGGCATTTCAATCTTTTGGAATGAGGGGAAAAAACTGCACAAAAGCCAGGAAACCACCAAATGATGGGTGGCTGGAGGAAAGGAGAGGGCAGGGGAAGTGGGTGTGGCCTTCTGGGTGACCCCAGAGGGCAGGATTGCGACACAGGTGGTCCAGATTCAACCCCAGGCCTGAGGTTCTCCTCACCTGCTCTACATTCTGATTTTGTGGTATACAAGTCAGGCTTATATGCACTGGGTTCCATGCATATGAGAACCTATGCAAACAAAAAGTTCAACATATAACCTTCAGGTGGGCACACCGTGTATACGTGTGTGTATGTGCGGTAGGGGAGGTTCTGGCAGCACAGATACAGGACTTGAATATCAGCACAGCCTCTTCAGATCACAAAACTGTCCTGCTTTGGCTAGATCAGTCTCAGCACTGAGGCAACTGAGGGGCAACTCCAAGGGCAAGTCAATATACAGGCAATGGTCAAAGGCACAGTATTACCAGGCAAGAGGGAGGGTTCCAAGAGAAAAGTCTAAGGAGGAGCCAAGGTACAAACACAGGTAAGCAGTCAGATACAAACACAGTCCGAGAAGCAAGAGTCCAAAGCACGGGTCCAAAGGTTGGTAGCACAAAGGTCCAATCACGGAGCAAGGTTTAAAAAAAAATTAAAGGGTTCAAGGCACTAGAAGCCAAGGTAACATGTTGTTCCAGCAGCTAGTAAGCTCTGGCTGAAAACTTACATCAGAGGTCTCCAACATGCCCATGAAGGGGTCCCCAATGTGGTACCTGTGGGCATCCAAAAAATTTCCCTATTTTTTTAATATACATACATGTATGAAATGCGTACAACTTTCTAGCAATTATACATAGACTTCAAGAAAAGCAGACCAAATATCCAAATAAGTTTCCATCTGAAGGTGGCATCTATATGCCACCCATTCAAATTTTGAAAACGTTGTAAGGTCCTCAATCCATTGCATTATAGGAGATGAGTGTTTATCCTTCCAATATTGTAGTATCAGTCTTTTAGCTGTCAAAATGATGCAGACAATTCATTTACACTGACCATTTGTTAATTTCCATGAAGCATGTACATCAGTGAATATTAAAGACTATTCCAGTACAAAATTTATCTGTGTAATAAAAAGAAGCAACTCCTGGACATACGCTTAAACTCCAAAACATATGCTTAAAAGAAGCATTAGCTGTATTGCACCACCAGCAATTAGCTGAATTAGACAATCCCTTATTGAGATATTGCAATGTGCAATAGACACAAAACCAAGTTTTTGCTGAATAAGACGCAGCTTAATCCATAGACGTGACAGACAGATGCCAAAGTGGTAATCCATTGATTAGGCATTTTGTGGTAGTCCCCACAGCAGTTTCTCAAATTCCCAAATGTGCCCATGGGTACAAAAAGGTTCAGGACCCCTGGCTTACATAGCCAGAGCTTCCAGGCCCCACCCAAGGCTCAGCTGCAGATCATTACAGGCCCTCTGGCAAAAGTCCTACCAAGGAGATCCTTGCTCACAAGGAGACCTTTGCTCTCGAGGAGCCTTTTTCTGCAACTGAGCACTCTTTTGCCTCACCATGGTCTTAGCCTGTATCTTCAGGCGCCAGCATTCCCATGGGTACCTGAGCATCCCCCTCTGACTCAGGAGCAAAGCTTTCTACCTTTCAAGGGGAAGATCTGAAGCTCTCTCTCCTGAAGGCCCCAGGACATTCTTGGTTAGCTCCAGGGTCCCCTGAAGCAGCTTGTTCCCCAAGGACAAGCATGTCCTCTGAAAAAGACTCCTCCAGGGAGGGCATGACAAAAACTACCCTTCAATGCAATTATTTCATTTTTACATTTATATTCTTCCCTTCCTCTAAGGCAGGGGTGTGGGTCAAATCCAGCCCTCTTGTGGTTCCCCAGTAGGCCACACACCCTCCCCTGGCCCCATCCCCTTTCTCTGGCCACCCATTGTTTGGTGTTTTCCTGACTTGTGTGCAGTTTTGTCTATGAGCTACAACCAATGGTGATTTTGTTTGTTTGTTTAAACAACCACAACAAAACAACCCCAGTGCTATTCTGTGGGACTTAATGAAGATGGATGTAATTGATACCTGTAACTGGGTATGAAAAGAGTGTCCCCAATTAACAGAATTTCTGACACTACAAAATAACTAATTGAATTCAGATACATGTTTGATGTTCTATATAATATTTTACAAGATAGCTCTCTTAAGGGAACATATTGATTGAGGTAGAAAACAGATGTTACCGAAGATGTTTTCAAGATCAGGAGGAAAGAGAAGAAGGATCTCTGGAAAGTTGAAGAGATTATGCAAGAGCAACAAATTTATTTATTTATTTATTTATTTAGATACAGGAGCAGGAGATCCACATGGACTGCATTCCCCCTTTCATCAAAAGGCTAATTTCCCCCCACTTTTACATTCTGTTTGTGGTTTATTTTATCAAGTCCCATGTAACAGTTTCTGATTGTGTATTCAAGACAGCATGTGCGGCAAGGAAGTCATCAAGGGACTGCAACTGACATTGCAGCTTGAGTTAGAAGAGCAAATACAGAAAGGTTACCACTGACATAACAACGTTTTTTTTTAAAGTTACGGGTTGCCTTGATGGACAAGCTAAATTTGTGCAATTGCCATTTTGCCCAATATAAATGCCGATTATTTTGAAGCCAATGACTAGGAGAGGAAAGATCAGAGGCTAACCACAGACATGACCTGTCTTACATCTCTGCGTAAAACTAAACATTAAACAAATTCATGGAGGACAGCTCTATTAGTGGCTATTAAATGGAACCCCCATCTACAGAGACAATGTATACATCCGTACTCATGCTAGGGGCAGAGGATGGGCACAGCGTTGTAGTGGTAAATTTTGAAGTGCAGGACCTCATCATGACAGTGTGTACATATACACACAGAGAGACACCCCAAAGAGCAGCAGTACATAATATTCTGCAGTACATACCCAATGTATTAGTATCAGCAATCCTATGTCTATAGTTACCTGGGAGAGGTTCAATTTGTAAAGCACATTGGAGCTTTAACCAAAAATTCTCAGCCAGTTGAAATGCAACGCTTTAGCTTATAATTAGAAATGCAAAGGGTTTTGTCAAAAAGTGTCACCATTTAAACTTCTAGCGTGAACTAGGAACTCATCAAAGAAAAGGAAAAAGGTATCCAGCCTCTGCTTAGTTTTTGTTTTGTTTTTTTGCAGTATGCTACTTTGTTTGCCCAACTCTTCCTTACAAACACATTCACCAGAGAGGCAGGCATTTCACCCTAGATATTGGTGAGTGCGACTCATTAATTTGCTGGCCTTCTCTTTTCTTCCATTAGGGAACCCAGTTTTGTCAATATTCTTAAATTAGCTTCAGAAACGTATGCCAAGGGAAGGTCACGTTGGAGATCAGATGCACTCTTTCAGCTCATCTGATCTCTGCAAACCAAGACTTCGGCAATACTCAGCACACCCCATATCCATGCCAAAGGGGGATGGACAAGGATCACAGGCTAAAATGCAGAAAGTCCAAAGTTCATAGGGTATGGAGCAAAGCGGTTGGAAAGAAACCCCACCTACATAACGCCTTCTCTTTGCAGGGACAGGACAATTTTCCACACATTCCTTTTTTAGCGGGGGAATGCGCCGAACTGGAAGGGAGGAAGGACTCCACACAGATGCGCCCACAGACGGCAACTAGCAATACTCTTTAGTGTGCAGTGAGAAGGCTTTGTTTTCCTTTTGTTCTTCCCTCCTGCTCGCTCTTTTTCCCTCTTATTTAGCCAATCCACTGTGCAGTCTGCTGCTTCATCAGCTCCTGCCCCCAACGCCCTCACAACAGCTGTGGGCTTAATTATCAAAATAACATTTTAATAGTCTCATAACTGAACTCCCTTCAAAAACATGCCAGCGGAGAGGCAGCAAAGGGTTCTTTTAACACCTTTCCGCTAAACTTACTAATAGGCTACATTTAAGTGATTAAGCTGTCCTGATGCTTCACCATTTACTAATGGAGCACCACCCCTCCCACCTTAGATTGTTCCTTCCAGTCTCTTGCTTCCATGGCGTCTTTATTACATGCGCGTATTGTGGTGGTCAAAGCTCCCACGCAATGGGCCTCAGAGAAAAGCAAGAGACCAGGAAATTATTAGGAAAGTATCATCGCTGACTCTCATTATTGAAGAGAGAGGTAATGAATTCCTCAGCACCCAACCATATCTCCCAAGACAGGGGAAGAGCTAAGAGCATTCAGACAAATCCTTTTGTTTTGCCAACACTTTTAACACTTTCTAAAACCAAAAATAATTTTCTAGAAGCCAAGCATGAGAGAGAGAGAGAGAGAGAGAGAGAGAGAGAGAGAGAGAGAGAGAGATTGTAGAGCTCTATTGTTTCCTTTCTTGGGGCGGGGGGGCATTTTAAAGTGAGAGATATGAAGCAGACAGAATGTATGGCTTTAGCCTTGGGTTCAAGCAACCCATCTACTTGTACACTGAAATTCCTAAGCAGAGGCAGCTTGTCTGTGGAAGTGAGGCCCTTCCTGATACCTTCTACGATATGTCCTGATTAGTCTACTCCCCTTGTGTCACAGCCAGTGCAATACAAGGGACTGCATTGTGTCAATTAATGAGGTAATCTTCTCTGATCCCCCTGAAGAAGCTTCCTTGTTCTTCGATTTCTTTCTCCCTCACATATATACCCTTTCAAAGGGATAGAAAAAGCACATTTCTAGAGTGCCATCAATGGAGAAATTAATCAGCAAAGGAGATCGTGCTGGAGCTTGAGCACCTCACTGACGTCATGAGCTAAACCGTGAAGGGACACCCAAGATGGGAAGGTCATGGCAGAGAGGTCAGACTAAATACAATCCCTGGGGAAGGAAACGGCAACCCACCCCAGTATTCTTGCCATGAAAACTAAATGGATCAGTACAACCAGAGATATGTCGGTATACCATCGGAAGATGGGACTCCCAGGTCGGAAGATGGTCAAAATGCTACTGGGGAGGAACAGAGGATAAGTTCAACTAGCCCCAGATGTGATGACGCAGCTAGCTCAAAGCCGAAAGGATGGCTAGCAGCCGATGGTGCTGGTGGAGAATGACGAATCCGATGTTCTAAAGATCAACACACCATAGGAACCTGGAATGTAAGATCTATGAGCCAGGGCAAATTGGATGTGGTTATTGGGGTGACGTCAAGATTAAATATAGACATTTTGGGTGTCAGTGAACTGAAATGGACTAGAATGGGCCACTTCACATCAAATGACCACCAGATCTACTACTGTGGACAAGAGGACCACAGAAGAAATGGAGTAGCCTTCATAATTAATAATAAAGTGGCTAAAGCGGTGCTTGGATACAATCCAAAAAATGACAGAATGATCTCAATTTGAATTCAGGGTAAGCCATTTAACATCACAGTGATCCAAATATATGCCCCAACCACAGATGCTGAAGAAGCAGAAATAGATCAGTTCTATGAGGATCTGCAGCACCTACTACTGGATAGTACACCAAAAAAAGATGTTATTTTCATTACAGGAGACTGGAATGCTAAGGTGGGTAGTCAAACAACACCTGGAATTACAGGCAAGCATGGTCTGGGAGAACAAAATGAAGTAGGACATAGGCTGATAGAATTTTGCCAAGACAACTCACTGTGCATAACAAACACTCTCTTCCAACAACCTAAGAGACGACTTTATACATGGACTTCACCAGACGGTCGACACCAAAATCAGATTGACTACATCCTTTGTAGCCAAAGGTGGCGGACATGTATGCAGTTGGTAAAAACAAGACCTGGAGCTGATTGTAGTTCAGATCACGAACTTCTTATTGCACAATTTAGAATCAAACTAAAGAGAATAGGGAAGACCCACAGATCAGTTAGATATGAGCTCACTAGTATTCCTCATGAATATGCAGTGGAGGTGAAGAATAGATTTAAGGGACTAGATTTAGTAGATAGGGTCCCGGAAGAACTATGGACAGAAATTCACAACATTGTTTAGGAGGCGGCAACAAAAAACGTCCCAAAGAAAAAGAAAACCAAGAAGGCAAGATGGCTGTCTGCTGAGACACTGGAAGCAGCCCAAGAAAGAAGGAAAGCAAAAGGCAACAGTGATAGGGGGAGATATGTCCAATTAAATGCAAAATTCCAGAAGTTAGCCAGAAGAGATCAGGAATTATTTTTAAACAAGCAATGTGCGGAAGCAGAAGAAGAGAAGAGAATAGGAAGGACAAGAGACCTCTTCCTGAAAATTAGAAACATTGGAGGTAAATTCTGGGCAAAAATGGGTATGATCAAAAACAAAGATGGCAAGGACCTAACAGAAGCAGAAGAGATCAAGAAAAAGTGGCAAGAATATACGGAAGATCTGTATAGGAAGGATAATAATATCGGGGATAGATTTGATGGTGTGGTCAGTGAGCTAGAGCCAGACATCCTGAAGAGTGAGGTTGAATGGGCCTTAAGAAGCATTGCTAATAACAAGGCAGCAGGAGATGACGGTATCCCAGCTGAACTGTTTAAAATCTTGCAAGATGATGCTGTCAAGGTGATGCATGCCATATGCCAGCAAATTTGGAAAACACAAGAATGGCCAACAGATTGGAAAAAATCAACTTATATCCCCATACCAAAAAAAGGAAGCACCAAAGAATGTTCCAACTATCGAACAGTGGCACTTATTTCACATGCCAGTAAGGTAATGCTCAAGATCTTGCAAGGTAGACTCCAGCAATTCATGGAACGAGAACTGCCAAATGTACAAGCTGGGTTTCGAAAAGGCAGAGGAACTAGAGACCAAATTGCCAATATCTGCTGGATAATGGAGAAAGCCAGGGAGTTTCAGAAAAACATCTATTTCTGTTTTATTGACTATTCTAAAGCCTTTGACTGTGTGGATCATAACAAATTGTGGCAAGTTCTTGGTGGTATGGGGATACCAAGTCATCTTGTCTGCCTCCTGAGGAATCTGTATAACGACCAAGTAGCAACGGTAAGAACAGACCACGGAACAACGGACTGGTTTAAGATTGGGAAAGGAGTACAGCAGGGTTGTATACTCTCACCCTACCTATTCAACCTGTACGCAGAACACATCATGCGACATGCTGGGCTTGATGAAGCCAAGGCTGGAGTTAAAATCGCTAGAAGAAATATTAACAATCTCAGATATGCAGATGATACCCCTTTGATGGCTGAAAGTGAGGAGGAGCTGAGGAACCTCATGACGAAGGTGAAAGAAGAAAGTGCAAAAGCTGGGTTGCAGTTAAACCTCAAGAAAACCAAGATTATGGCAACCAGCTTGATTGAGAACTGGCAAATAGAGGGAGAAAACGTGGAGGCAGTGACAGACTTTGTCTTTCTAGGCGCAAAGATAGTAATTTGCAGACGCTGACTGCAGCCAGGAAATCAGAAGACGTTTACTTCTTGGGAGGAGAGCAATGGCAAATCTGGATAAAATAGTGAAGAGCAGAGACATCACACTGACAACAAAGGTCCGCATAGTGAAAGCAATGGTATTCCCCTAGTAACCTATGGCTGCGAGAGCTGGACCATAAGGAAGGCTGAGCGAAGGAAGATAGATGCTTTTGAACTGTGGTGCTGGAGGAAAATTCTGAGAGTGCCTTGGACTACAAGAAGATCAAACCAGTCCATCCTCCAGGAAATAAAGCCAGACTGCTCACTTGAGGGAATGATATTAAAGGGAAAACTGAAGTACTTTGGCCTAGGGATGTCAGAGAATTCCACCATGGATTTCGGATTTGCGTACGTGTGTTGTTGGTTTTTTTCCCCAGAGCCCTCCGCAGCTGGAAATCCGGCTGCGGACGGCTCTGGGCTGGGCTGGGCCTAGCCAGCTGCTCTGCGGAACTGCCGTGGAGCACAGCTGGCCATCGAGGATTCCGGGGGGGTGGAATGGAGCACCTCCCCCCCCGTCGAGGATTCCGGGGGGAGGGACGGAACGCCTCCCCCCCACCATCAACATAATCCACGAAAGGTAAGTCACTTTCGTACATCCCTACTTTGGCCACATAATGAGAAGACAGGATACCCTGGAGAAGATGCTGATGCTAGGGAAAGTGGAAGGCAAAAGGAAGAGGGGCCGACCAAGGGCAAGATGGATGGATGATATTCTGGAGGTGACAGACTTGACCTTGGGGGAGCTGGGGGTGGCGACGGCCAACAGGAAGCTCTGGCGTGGGCTGGTCCATGAAGTCACAAAGAGTCGGAAGCGACTAACCAAATAAACAACAACAACAAAACCATGTGATCAAGATGAAGTGACGGTCACCCATGCCTCGTAACCTCAGGGTTAAACCTCTGTACCATGCTCTGTGTGAGGCTGCCCTTGAGAACATGGAAACTTTAGCGGTGCAGAGAACAGCGGCCCACCTCCAAAACACAACTCAAGGGTCCAGTATTCACTCATAATGCTCCAGCTTGAGCCCCATAATACACATTAGGATTGCAGTAATGGCAAGAAACCTGGGTCATGACATTCTACTTTGCTTGCCATTTTATTCTGGTAAGTGTTCTCCTTTGTATATACTAGCAATTGCATTTTTTGCTGGTTCTTACAGCACTGGGCTGAAAGCCATGAATATGACTAGTTAAAACAGCAAAGAGCTTTGAACATCAACTTGGATGGACTGCCCTCTTGACTGTATCATCCTGCATCAAACAGCAAAGGCCTTACAGCAAGGATGAAGAACCTCTTTCAGCCTGAGGGCCAAATTCCATTTTGAAAAAGCTTTCGAAGGCTGTACTGATGGATGGAGCCAAATACCAGAAAAACTTATTTTCGCTTAAATCCCCTACTGCCTGTCATTAAGCCTTAGGGGAGGCATGTCAACCTTTCAGAATGTGAAAAGAACCGCACAAAGGTTGGGAAACCATCAAACTACCTGTTGTCAGAGGAAAGGGGTGAGGCCGGGGTATGGGTTGTGGCCCTTTGGGGAACCTAGGAAAGCCAGATTTGGTCCCTGGGCCAGAGGTTCGGCACCCCTGCCTTACAGACTGTGGAACATGCTTCCGTTAGACCAGTGGTCCCCAACCTTTTTGGTGCCAGGGACCGGTCTAATTTTTCCACAGACTGGCGGGGTTTCCACTGGCGGACTTCCAGCCGCTGGGATGCAAATGGCGTCCGCTATGCGGACACCATTTGTGTCCCTATTATTTTCAGTAATCAGCTATGTAAAGATTTACATCGCCTATTACATGTAGAAAAGGGACACAAATGGCGTCTGCTATGTGGACGCCATTTGCATCCCAGCGGCCGGAGCTGGCCGGCAGCTCTGCGGACTCACTGCAGAGTGGAGCTGGCTGGGCCCGGTGAGGATTCTGGGGGGGACGGATCGCCTCCCCCCCCGCAGACCCAAGGTGAGGGGGTTTCGCACACCCCTATGGCCTGGTTGCTGACAGGCCACGGACAGGTCCTGGCCCGCGGCCCAGGGGTTGGGGACCCCTGCGTTAGACGTTCACCGAAGTCCAAACCTGAATATTGCTATTTTGTTCTACTTTTGCCATAAAACCCCTAATTACTACCACTCTTCAAAACACAAAAGCAGCATTCAGTGACATTCAAACCTACACCCCACTCCAAATGTCTAGACAGCAATCCCATCCATAGTTTCACATTGGTAAGTCTCATGCAATCCACCACCATTTGCTCACACATAACAGTGGGCGTTATTGCAGTCTTAAGAAGAAGGATTAAAAATATTTTCTCAAATGATACCATGTTTGTCATCAGATGAAGGTGATATGGGCTGCAGAAGGCGCTAGTTTCCCAACTGAACCAAAACCCGTTCTTTATCTCATCGTTCGTAGCTTAGTTTGGAAAGCTGGCTTTGAGCTCTGTTTGCCTGCTCTACAGTATGCCGAGTTCACTGTCCATCTAGCAGATGGGGAAACGGAATTGTCAGACTCTACAGATGGAGTCTCTTTACAGTGCCCTTGCTTAAGTCTGCTGGGAGATGACCCACTAAGAGAGCCAAAAGTCTCTAATTTGTCTTTACCACCATTTGCTATTGGGATTCTTCACACTATATTAAATAGCCCTAGCAATCAAGAGGCAATAAAAAGTGAAATGGCTTCTCCTGTTAGCTAAATAATACAAGCTCCAACCTTCACTCAGGAAGTCTTTTTAGCACATCCAACTTTCTGCACTATTATACCTGCATGAATTACAAGAAGAGGACTAGTTTCATTACACTTGGATGCAAAGGGAGAAATCCAGAAAGCATCCACTCAATTTCAGTGGGGCTTGTGGAAGATCCCCACTGAAGTGCCACTGAAATAAAACAGCAATATAGAAGCTTGGTAGATAGCACCCTGCAGATTTTCCAGCAACAAAATCGAACACTGTACATTGTGTGTCCAAATTAGTAGAAAAACGGCATAATTACTTATTCCAGCAGTGTATAGATCAGCTTATTTAGCCTGGTCTTCAGAGCCCCACCAACGCCCAGCTGCAAACACTTCATAGGATCATAGAATAGTAGGGTTGGAAGGGGCCTATAAGACCATCGAGTCCAACCCCCTGCTCAATGCAGGAATCCAAGTCAGAGCATCCCTGACAGATGGCTGTCCAGCTTCATCTTGAATGCCTCCAGTGTGGGAGAGCCCACCACCTCCCTAGGGAATTGGTTCCATTGTCATATTGCTCTAACAGTCAGGAAGTTTTTCCTGATGTTCAGCTGGAATCTGGCTTCCTGTAACTTGCACCCATTATTCCGTGTCCTGAACTCTGGGATGATCGAGAAGAGATCCTGGCCTTTCTCTCTGTGACAACCTTTCAAGTACTTGAAGAGCGCTATCATCTCTCCCCTCAGTCTTCTCTTCTCAAGGCTAAACATGCCCAGTTCTTTCGGTCTCTCTTCATAGGGCTTTGTTTCCAGTCCCCTGATCTGTTACCCTCCTCTGAACCCTCTCCAGCTTGTCTGCATCCTTCTTAAAGTGTGGCACCCAGAACTGGACACAGTACTCAAGATGAGGCCTAACCAGTGCTGAGTAGAGGGGAACTAGTACTTCAGTAGAGGGGAACTATACTTAACCCAGTCCTCCAAGCTTCCTGCTCCTGAGATGTCCAGTTTCTTTGGGCCCTCAGCTATGCACTTTGCCAGTGGGAGCAGGTTGGATTCGATGGTATGGGGGTTGGACTCAATGGTCTTATAGGCCCCTTCCAACCCTACAATTCTATGATTATATGAGGCCGTCTTGCTCTTTTGACACCAGTGCTTTCGAGGGCTGGGTGGTCCCTTGGCCTTCTCCTCTAACTCCATGGCCAAGGTAAGTTTATCAAGAGCCCCATCTGCAGGTGCTTCAGAACCACTCTTGCTGAAGGGCCTGGAGTAGCCTCTTTGGGGTGTGAGGAGTACCTACAGGAATGCTGGAGTCAGTGGGTCTCCCCAAAGAAGACTCCATGGCCTGGGCTTAGGTCAGGAATTACAATAGGCTAGGGTACAGCTTCAGTCCACAATGGCTCATGTTTCAAGCCCCAGACAGCACCTAAAGAATGATTTATAAAAAGGCCCACCACATTTCAAGGTACCACAACATTTCCCACTATAAACAAGAAGAATTTTAAAAGGTGATTTTTTTCCTCATCACACCACCAGGCTCGGCAAAACAAGATATTAAGGAAAGAAAAAACTAGTGTTTTTAAAGGTTTTTGCAGTCTGTGCTCCAGGGGAAAACAGGCACTCATCTATGACTGAGATTGCTTCGCAAACGCGTACTTCTGGGCCCATGTTATCCCCTCTCCACAGATGAGCAGAAAATATAGTTTGCTTTTTTTATTATTCCTGGTTTGGTGTCTGTGGCTCATTTAGTACTCCAAGATCCTGCAATTTTGTCAAGAAGAGCCAAAGAACATTTGCTGCTGAATACTTTAATGGACACTCTACACCTGCTCACTTGCCATGCTCCTGTCTTATGGAAGTTTGTATTTTAATTATGCATCTGTTAAAGGGGGGTGGTATTGATTAGAGTAAGACAGGATGCCACAGACTCTTTGTGAGCTAAGGGACACATCTAAATATTCAGGGGCTCTCCTAGTAGCTTCGCCTTTGTATGAAAAATCACAGTATTGTAATGTTACAGACAAAAGAGAAGTATGGAGCCAAATTTCAGAAAAGGTTCCATGCTAAAGGAATGGTTCAAAACCAGACCAATGCGCTTTCCAAAAATCTTCCCTGCAAGAAAGACTCAGCAGCCAATGCACTGGGGGACAGGACGACAAAATTCCTAAATGAAAATGTCCATGCCTGATAACCTACATATGGGGTTTATGCAAATTCCAACAAGGAAATTGTTTTTATGTAGAAATGTTGTCATGAATGAAGCAGTTCAGAGTATCCTTCCTGAGTGCAAGATTTCTGGTGAGACTGTCTAGGGTTTTCCTCTCGCAAAATACAGAATGGGTATGGGGTGTAATTCTTCCCAACATCTCTCAAAAGAAGTCCCTACGTTTTTTGACAACCCTAGCTAGAGAACTGAGCAATTTCTCACTACAGAAATTAATTCCTCCACTATATGTTTATAATGCTGTTTCTTGCTAAACTCATTTATTACCAAATGCTGGCTAGGAATGGGCATACATACCTTGATCTTGGATTCATTTGCATTCTGTAGAAATGCTTGAGGAATTTGGTCTTTGCAAATTCTGATATGAATGGACATGGTTGGAATTAGGCTATCTTCCAGATTTCGCACTCCTCAAATATTCTGACATAATTCTAAGCTCAAAAAATGTGTCAAAACACTTTAAATGTGTATTTTGAGAGATAATACATTTAAAATGTGTATTTAAATATGGGTTTTCATGCAGATTTGTTTAAATCACAGATTAACGTGGAAATGGGACAGAATGGACTTATAGGTGAATACATGTGAAAGTGATCCAGAGTGGAAATAGACTAATTTGTTTAAAACTCTGCATAGAAATTATGACATAAGACAACCCCTGCTTGGTCAGACCAAAGGCCCATCTAGTCCAGCATTCTGTCCCTCAGTGGCCAACCAGATGCCCATGGGAAGCCCATAAGAAGGACATGAGCACAACAGCAACCTACCCTGCGGATTCCCCAGCAACTGGTATGGAGAAACATGCTGCCTCTGATACACCTACTGTTGTCTCTTCTATTTCTTTGGGCCACATTGTGTAAACCTTTTTCCTCCATGCTGACTATCCCATCAGTTAATAAATCACTGTTCCAGAAAATCCACATCATTACTTTCTCCATCTCCCAGCAATTCAAATTAATAGCAGCCATGCCGTGCTTGATACTGTATGTAACCCTGTCTGTATTCAGACTGAATACACTGAAATTTGTTTATTTAAAACGTGTTTATCCTGGTTTTCCACCTGGGTTTCACATAAAATCATAGAACTTAATACAACACATTAATAACAGCAACACACTAACAGAACAAGCATTAAAAATAGTGTGTGTATGCTAGCATCATTCAATCAAATGTTTTTACCTGGTGCATAAAAGTAGTCCAAATGCCAGTAGCTTGAATCTGAACTCTTTTAGGGCCGCCAGTGTAGGGACAGTGCGCTGCTTCACACAATCGCATGGTGGTAAATAAGCTACGGTGGCTTGTTAACCACCTTGCACGTGCCAGTCGCATGCTGGCCTGATTTGTGTAATTACCCTTGCTGGCTGCAGCTTGTTGTGACATCCGAACCTGGCAAGGGAGGTCGGTTGGGGTGGTTAACAAACCACCCAGAACCCATGGCCTGTTGTATCACTGCTGGGTGGTTTGTCAACCAACCCAACCAACCACCCTCGCCAGGTTTGGACATCATTACAAGCCGTGCCCAATTAGGGCAATTATGTAAATCAGGCCAGCATGCGATTGCCATGCACACGGTGGTTAACAAGCCACCATAGCTAATTAACCAACCTTATGTCATGTGAACTGGGTCAGTAGGTCAATGAATCCTTTTGGAACAAGTCATCTAAGACATTATACCAGATTCCCCAGCTGTTTGAAACACATTAGGATATATACTACAGGCATTAATGTATTTTCTTTCTTATATGTTGGATTTCTGTTTTTTTCTTCATTGTGATACTGCCCTTTTAATGTCTTTTAAAAGATAAGAGCTACAGTGCTTTCCAAATACTCAGCAACACCACTGAAAAGGTCCAATCTCCACCGACCATCCTCCAGACCAATGAAGCGGCAGCATACAGAGCAGGTTGCTTCAAGGGAATTCTGGGTACAAATAATGGCAGCTGCCAGGAAGGCTGTTATGAACCTGGAGTCCATCAGTTACCTGGACATGGCTTTGGAGACTGGGGAAAGAGTGGTACCAACAGAGGCGGCACCGGGCCCAAGCACCGCAATGGAACCAGAGCCCTCCGAAACTGAGACCCTTGAGCCTGGACCAATAATTACAGCCCCCAAACCTAACTCCAGCACTGGACCAGCAACCCCACTGCTATGAGCTGCACAATCCATGGGGCTGGGGCATCAGAGCTGGCAAAGCGCTTGGCATAAGCTCTTGGAGAGATGAAGAAGTGCCAGGCTTCAGGCCAGGGCCCGTCACTTTAAAGCCTCCACTTTGTGGGAAGGGGTCCAGTCTGGGAAGGGGCTTCTGGGCTGAAGCACAAGAAGTTTTAGTTTGGTCTCAGGGCTTGTTGGAGCAAGTTGCGCATTAGAAGCTCTCCTGGGTGCTGCAGCGCCTGGCCTGCCTTTCAGCGTGGCACTCCTTGGGCTCCTGCCTCTACACCAGAACACTACAAAGACCACTGCTGCAGCAGCTGTCCATGCAAAATCAGTGGTAGTGGCAGAGAAAGAAGCAAAAGGCTAAGCCATGTTTTCTCCCTCTTTCAGTTTGGATTAAAGTTATTGCTGGAGAACTTTCAGCCCAGCATTAATTTTACAGATGAAGTATGCTTATTGCAGTAGGCTTTTTCTAATTTCACCACTGGATGCTGAAATAGCTGTAGCTTCTGACCATGTTTCCAAAGCAGTCCCATGCATAGCACATTACACTGATAAAGCTTCGAGAGCTCAGAAGGGTGGTGCTGAGAACCTACCATTCACTGGTTTGTACAAAATTAGGGTCTGTGATCAAACAGCAGAAACTTATAGGTTAGAGCAGCCTTCCCCAACCTGGTGTCCTCCAGATGCCTTGAACTTCAACTTCCATCAGCCCCTGCCAGTATGGCCAATGGTCAGGAATGCTGGGACTTGGAGTGAAAAACATAGCATTATGTGAATGAGGGTTAGGCACAACAGCCTCCCCCCGCCCCTCCCCACTGTGGTTTGCTCAGATGCAACTATGACAAGCAGTGCGGGAGCTTTCGCTTCCATTTTTAACTAACGGCACTTTAGTATTATGTCTGAACCCAACCAAACTATATTTAGCCTCAACAATAATTTGCTGAATCAACCAACTTCAAACTATAGTTAAGATTCCTAAATGCTGAGTGGGTTTCTGAGATAATGCTAAACTACATTTAATTGAAAACAAAGTGAAAGTTTCTGATCTCCATCTCACAACCACACTGGGGGAGGAGAGGAGAGGGGAGAGCACATAAGCCTGAAGCTCATGCACACAATGCTAAAGTTTAGCAGCTAAACTATAGTTTAGCATGACATCCAAATCAGGTCAATTCATTTATTCTGATGGTGCCATTCTATAGTTTCCACTATCCCTTCCTCCAGATTGCACTTATTGTACTGGTTGCCATAAAACAGGCATGATGTTCGCAACTGTAAGTTAAATTAAAATGATTTCCCCGCTCTCAGATTTGTTAGCACAGGTGGTGTGCCGGGTGTTAAAGATGGGAAGGTCAAATCTGATCCTTAAACAAAGAACCCAAGTAGCAGTTGAAGAAGAAGCAAAAAAAGAAAGAGGAAGAAGAAAGTTTAACTTTCATAAGGCATAATGAAATATTGTTTAGGATGATGTGATGCAGGAGAAAACTCATATGGAGAGCATGCGGCGATCACTTGATAATAGCAAGAGGGACTACCAGAGCTGTGACTGGAATACAACTCTGCTGTTTGAACTACTGCAAGGTTCTAGGAAGCCCTTGTTGAATCTCATGCAATGAAGAAATGCCCCGAGAGCTCAGCGGCAGGGAAGATTTATGCCATATCCGTGATATTTATATTAATAAGCCATTCAAGCCATCGCAAGGATCACCGCTCAAAACCATTTTGCCTTAGGAACTGTGGACAAACATACACACACCGTTCCTCACCCCCGCCGCCCCAAAGTTCCACCCGAAAAAGCTTACGCACTACTCTAATGTGATCACAAAAACATTAAGCAATACGAGTCTCCTCAGTTTTTCCATGGCTGATTAAGCAGTTGGGAGCAGAGAGTTTACTGTGGGAAAAAAAAAGCAAACAATTATATGCTATCTGAGGTAAACATTACCTTAGTAATGGAAGCAGCGCTTCCAACCCCTTATTGTCAGTAGGGATTAGCATTATAATACTTAAAATAACATTTATAACACTTACTGAAATTACAAGAATGCAGTCTGTGGAGACACAGAAATGAAATCAACTCAATGTGTTTTTATAAGAATACTGAAATCTAAGTCCCTTAGAGAAAAGATATAGACATTAACAGTTTTTTCCAGGCTTCCATTAGCTGTTCAAATTTGAATACTCTTTCTTAGGTGAGCCCTAATCTTCTTTGAATCCTCCGAACACATTTTATCTGCAAAAAAAAATTGTAGTTAAATTTTTAGTTTGATGGAATGATATTAAAGTGCTTTTCTTCATCTACTTGCTGAAAAAAAAAGCCCCTGAGAGATGAGCCGTAATTTGTTCAAACGAAATAATATTTTCGTTTTCCCCGGTTCTCTTTGTTGTCTTGTGTGATGAAAAGTAACATTTCTTTTCTTTGAATCCTATTAAACGTGCCTCTCCAAATGCAAGCCGCTCAGTTGAAATAGAATCTCACGTGCTTTCATCACGCTTAAAAATGGGAGCTGCCAAACGCAGAGTTATTGATCTAAATGTGACATGTCATAGGGAAAAATGGACCTGGAATAATGCTTCAAGAGCCCAGAGCCAGCATCATGGGTGGGCATGGGTGGGCACCTGCAAGGGCCCACACCCCAGCAGGGGCGCACTGACAAGAGCCCCATGGAGTTGTTCCTCCTCTTCACCATTGCAACCTGCTTGTTCACCTGGCTCTCAGTCAGGCCCAGACAATAGTGGTGGTGAGAAGGAAGAGCAGCAGATGCCACTGCCTACTTGTTCACTGGCTTTCTGTTGGTCAAGCAAGCAAGCAAGCAATGGGGAGCAATGATGAGAAAGAAGTGAGGAACAATAGCAGCTGATGACAATGGTGGCAAGAAGGTAGGCTCACTGAGAGAAGGGGACCATTGAAGGTGCCTCAACCAAGGGCCCGCAAAAACCTGGAGCCACCACTGCAAGAGCTGCTACTGTATGTTATAAATGGAGGGACACAGGATCGAATACTCAAGCATTTCCCGGAATTCCTGGTTCTCTTCCCATTGTAAAGGGAGTTCCCAATGCAGCCATTTTCAAACTTTAGGAAACCAAGAAGCTGCCTTATTCCAAGTCAAACTATTGCTCCATCTGGCAGTGGTTCTCCTGGGTATCAGGTCTTTCACATCACCTGCTACCTGATCCTCTTAACTGGATGTGCCTGGGGTTGAATCTGGGACTTTCTAAGGATTCTGGCTTATGTTCTAGGGCAAGGTTGGGGCACCTGTGGCCCTCCTGATATTGCTGAACCACTACTCCCACCATGCCTCATCATTAGCCAGGGCTAATGGGAGTAGTTGTTCATCAACACCTGGAGGGCCACAGATGCCCCAGCCCTGTTCTAGGGTACCCAATATTGGCCAAACGTATTGCAGCTCTTCACTGCCCCACATGAATGGAGGGAGTGTCCCCTGTGGGTGTGCACTGCAACAGCAGGCTAGTAGTAACAGGTGAGGTGTCTTTCACGGGAGCTGGTTCATCATTACTGTCCTCAGTAAGGAAGCCCTCATAAGCTTTCTCCAAGAAGCCCTGTGGGTTCTTTGGAAAATAGTTTGAAAATGGTACCCCTGAATCCAACTCAGGAAAAAACAACAACAACAACACAGAAGCCCAGTGTGCATCAAGCTTCACATATGCATCGAATCCTCCATGCAAAGCTTTTTAACTGCTGGATAATAGCCAACTTGTCTTCATTAGAGACACAATTTGCTGCCACTTCTTCATTTCTAGGGTTAACAGATGTGACCACACCCACCCAGTACCTCCCCTGATATTCCAATAGCAAAAGCAGTACTGAACATAGGAGGCTGCCACATACTGAGTCACATAGTTGGCCCATCTAAGCTCAATACAGAGTTCCAGGCAGGGGTCTTCCTCATCCCTACCCTGAGATGCTAGGGAACTGAATCTTGGACCTTCAAGAGGTCTGATTTATAAACCCTCTAATGTACTTATTAAAATGCACTTATAACCAATGGTAGTCCAATAGCTTGGCCCATTGAGATGGATGTCCAGTGGCTCTTGTGATATATCAAGATTCACTGAACTTTAAGCAGGCAATCATAAGGCCCTCTCCTGCCCGGACACTTTTTCTTTCCTCAATGGAGCTAGGTTGCTTTGCCAATATACTATGGTCTAAACGCAAGCTGGGTAAGTGAAAGGAGTGCCTTTCCATCTCATCTGTTCAGCGCAGGGGTGGCCATCCTGCAGCCCTTATCCTAATCTGTTATGACTTCTGGCAAGAGCACTTTGGCAGCCCACAGGCGGGGAGGTGGGGGAGAGAAAAGGGATAGCAGAGAGAGAGAGAGAGAGAGAGAGAGAGAGAGAAGGGGTAGCAGAGAGAGGAGGGTGGCAGAAAGAGAAAGAGAGAAAGAAAAGGGGCTGGCCTCACCTACTTTCAGCTCTGCCCACCCACTCACTGACAGCGAATAAGGCCCTCAGCAGAAAGAGAAAAAAAAAAGTTACCCAGCCTTCGTCTAGTGCGGGATAGACAACCTGGTACCCTCCAGATGTTTTG